>NC_134041.1:51137369-52501869 GCF_965140245.1 Athene noctua
GCAGGGGCGAGGGGGGCTCCCCGCGGGGCGCCCCGGCAAGTCCTGTCGCCTGCCCGGCGGTCCCAGGGGAGGACGCGGCCGGTGCTGGAGGTGCTCACTGCACAGTAATTTCTCTAGGAGATGCGTGTCTTGTACCAGGGTTTGCCTTTTGTAATCAGCTGGCATGCTGCACGTAGCAGCGCCAGTCACACTTAGCGTTTGACAGAAACATTTCCTAGTTTAGTATCAGCTTTTGTCTGTCTGGGTGTCCTACCCTCTGTTTACAGCAACTTCTGCAATACGGTCCGTCTTTCTCTACTGCTGACAGTACTGGACTCTGTGAGGCTTTTAAACACAGAGCAGGAACTTGGACAACTAGGCAAGAAGCAGTAAACTGGAAAAAGATCACAGGAGAAACTTAACATTTAAATTGAGTGAGAAGCTCAAGGATAATAGTTTACACTATTTTGACAGCTTCTTGTTCAGTACCAGGTGGAAGTCTCTCATTTGTCATTGTTATGACAACTGAGAATCAAAATGTGATTTATTTTTTTCTTAGAATAAATAAAATGTTAAACTAGCCTTCTCCAAGTTTTTAACTTCATAGAATGTAATGAATGGTGTTTGAGGGGAAGAAGCATTTTCTCAGTCTGACGTAGATCAAAATTTAAAGACTGGCAGAAGGAGAAGGTTTTGCTCATTAGTGTATGCAGTCATGAGTGAAGCTGAAAATATTTAGAAATAATTTGCCTCTGCTGAGGAGGGAGATAAGAATAGCTTTGAAACCAGTCTTTAAAAAGTTTCATTCCAAAAATGAAATGTAATGCATGAACGGAGATGCCTTTTCTAGTGAGGTGAGGAATCACAGGGAAGAAACTTAGATGATGAGAACTGATTTAGCAAAGAGGACCGAATGAGCCTTCTTTTAGAAAGTGGAATTTTAAAGAGACAGAAGGAAGCTGAAGAAAACTGACAGTGCTCGAGCTAATTGCAGAAGAGGTGGTGATGGTGTCAGAATGGTCTGACCTGCAGAATATGCGAGTCATCTTGCAAGAGCCTAATGAAAATGAGTGCGAGAAATAGCAAGAAACTGCCGGGGGGGGGACACGGACATGAAAAGACGAAGCAGTGTTTTTGAAAATGCCTCTCACAGTGTGTCTTCCAGAGGCAGCAATCAATACAATAGGTTCAACACGGGGAAGTCAAGGACAGGCAGTATCTTTCTGCTAGTAGGAAATTTTCCACCTTGAAATGAGGCGTGAATGCACACCGAGGGCACGTCCTTTCATCAGACAGGAATTACTAGGGAGTGTTTCAGTGAGAGACCTGTTTCCTGGCAGTCTTGCCACAGGGACTGCAACAAACAGGTTTGAAACGCTACTCTTCATTTTTAGGAAGCCTGTATTTTAAATACTGATACTGTCAGCTCGGCCTTAAAATTTGGATCAATACGCTAACACGACCAAGGAAGAAATTCTGTCTGGGGGTGCTACAGAGCAACAGATTATATCAGCGATCAGTATGAATGCCTTCTTGGGCAGAAAGTGTGACAGTCTGAAAAATATAGGGGGGGGGCTTCAGTCTAGGGAAAGCATGATACTGATCTCACGCAGACAGGAGTAAAAGCAGTAAGCCTTCTAAAATATATTGATTTTAACGTAAAGCACACAGAACTGAACAAGAGTTAGTAATTCTAGTTTGGAGCTCTATGTACATGATGAAGTAATCACTGCTGTCGGATGACTGCTCTCTATGGACCAGTGATTGTTCCAGTGTAGAACGGTAACAAAGCAAAATCTGATGGGGGAAAAAAGGACAGGACTGTGAATGAAGATTGCAAATTTAAAGACTATGTACTGACCAGCATTCCAAAAACAAGAACGAGGATGACTGGGTGGTTCGTTCAGCAGTGAAGGCAGCAGATAGAAGTTAACACAAGTAAATGTAAAGGAAGTGGAAAAAGAGGAAATGGAGAACATCTGGTAGAAAATAAAGGCTGTAAATTGCGGAAGATTATTTAGAGAAAGTAAAGATGTGAGGGGAAAATCTAAAGTTAGCAGGACAGCACAATTCAAAGGAGCGGTTCTGTGTGTCTTAGGAACAAAATAATGAATGTCTAGCAATTGCATAATCATTATGGAGGTGGAGAAGGCAAGATTTTAATGATGATGCAGAAAAAAACCCCACAGAAGTTTTGGTTAAATCCTTTTCCAAATTTTGGGGGAAGAATTCTGATCTGAAGGAATATTTCATGGTAGTAATATAACTAAGTAGCCTGCTTTGTAGATTAACATTTTGGGGGGAAATAAATTGTTATACGTTTATTGTTATAATAACAATTTAAAATTAAATGTGCCAAATACCTTCTGAGCAGAAGATCTATGCTCAATGATGTTAATTTTCAACAAACTAGAGTAGAACATGAAGGATATACCAGGCAATGGGAAGGATGTTATTGTTGACCCCATATCCCAGCAGTATGATGGTGGGTAGCCTAGAGAACTATTGCAAATTTAGTTTGACATCAGTTCTGTCTAAATTACTGGCTGGATCTCCCCGGTAATCAAGTTTTAATAGCCAGTTTGATCATATTCTTTTGGTTTTGTAAAGAATAAGACTTAACGAAGTAGCTTTCAGAATTATGTTGTAGAAATAGATAGCACTGTCAGAATGGATAATGGGAATGAATGCATCGAAAAGGAAATTATTCGTCCCTAATGGAAGCAAGCCTGTGAGTTCACATGGTCCCCTCAAGCAAGCATATTAATCTGCATCCTAGAACACAAATAGTCCCACCTGCAAGAGTCTGCAGGATAAACTTCAAGGAATCTGTTCCTTTTGGTTTGGAAACTCAGCTAAAGAATGCATTTATAAGGGAGGGTGGGGGGAATATTTATATCCTAATAAACCTTTTCATTTGTACTTGCTTCCTTGAAGGCTTTTTTTGTTTACAAACTAAGTCAGCTGACTTTACAAAATAGATGTCAAACAAGCCTGGTGTGATTCTCATCTGGAAAAAAAAAGATGCATTTTGTCTTATGCATGTTATCACTATTAACACTCTCTTCTTGATTTATTTCTTCAAATGAGGCTGGAGCCTTATCGAAGTCCTAGGGAAAAAAAGAGTGTTCTTAAAAGTTGAGTGAATATTGAATAAATCTGGGCTGTAAGTTAAGTGACTTCTAAAGCCTGGCTTCCCTGATGGTCAGGGATGACCTCACAAAAGGGGAACTGGAAGAACTAATCTCCCTGGTTGGTAGTTGATAGCCACAGAATGGATTATGAGTATAGGACTGGGAAGGCAACTGGTCCTTTATCTGATCTGTTTGCCAAATAATTATTTGCACTTGTTTTATTTTCCAGAGATGGCACACGTGGTTGAAAACAGTAAATATTAATATCTCCAATATTCAAACTTCTCCACAGCAATAGATGCATTTCTGATGTTGTTCTGATTGCGAAAGTCTCCCTATGACTCTCCAGCAAAGAATGAACTAATGGATTAAGACCTGGATAACAACAGACCTCAAAAATAGTTATCAAAGGAAATCATCATCAAACAGCTGTGTTTTCAGAGGTATTCTGCAAGAGGCCTGATGGCATTAGACATTTTCAATAATGATCTAAAAAAGTATAAAAATCACTGCTGATTTACAGATGGAGTTTGTCGGTGCTAGGAAGACCAGTACAAATACCAATTAAGTCAGAGGAAAAAGTCTAAGGAAGCCAAGAGTGGTTGGAAACATAAAGAGCAAATAATAGGCTTCAAGCCAAGCTTGTAAAAGCACAGCTAATGCAACTTTGGAAGGAAAATTGGACTTTCAAATCCTGAATAGGCTAGAAAGATTTCCAGACAGAAAGTTTTCCAGAAAAAATATGCAGAGGTGTGTGTGTATGTATGTGACAACCATAACTCACAGTTTATTTGCTTTATAAAGAATTTTTTTTTTTTTGTTTGGGAGAAAGTTGTCCTTCAGTCAACCTTATTGTGACCACTGCAATCTGTGTTTGGCTCTTGATTTGTAATTACCAGAAAATGTAGAAAATGCTAAAGGAATTTCTTGAGGAGAAAAAATAAATTTTAAGAGGCTGGACACGTGAGAAGGGAAGGGTTACAAAAGCTGTAATAACTGATGATCCTTTTGGCCTTTCCTAAGTTGTATAACTGGCTTTGTATGGTGCAAAATATCAAGCTTGGTCACATTCCTTATTTTCTAAGACATCTTTGCACCTTTAGCACCTCTGTGGTTGGGAGCAACTAGCAAACCGAACTTTGGCGTTAACACCCCCTGGCTATTTTGTACTTTTTACTAGCCCCATATTCAATGACAGTGTTCCATGGAGCTGGATTTGGTTTAAAGTGTGTTGAGATAGAAGCCAGGTTCTTAGCTTGGAAATTATCTGTTCAAGGTGGCTAGGATGTGGTTAAGGACAGAAGTGTTTAGGCTGAACTTGGGGTGAAGTGAATGATACTGAGATGACTTTAGGGAACCAACCCATAAGCGATTAGTATTGCTTGAGACTGATCAAACTTAAATTGTAAAATTCCAGATCATCTTCACAAGAGAGTCACCCCTCTTGGTCTTCTGAAAGATGAGTTAGATGGGACCATTTCCTAAATTGTATTTCCTTACCGTTTTGTCAGCTAGCTGTGAGAACTGGATTCATCTCTCAGCTGAATGGAAACATCCCTTCCTGAGCAGAGCTGGAGTTTTATTGTAGGCACTTAAGTAGGTGTTTCCTAGCTGTGGAGCTGTTGCCAGTATGCTTACTTGGGGAGCAGCAAAGGGTGCACTTCTACAGCCTGCGTAATTTCACATAAATCTGTGCTGCTGAAAGAGAAGAGAAAAGGCGCCTGTCCTTGTCCCTAGCCTTGTTCTTTTTTTTCTGCAATAACTTTCGGCTTGTCTAGCTTGAAAGCCAACACCAGCTGAAGTGAGAGAACAGAAGGAGGCAAGGGTAAAAGTCACTCAGATTAAAGTTATTGGGGAGGGCCTCACTGTAAGACAAGGAGAGACACAAAAACAGCCCTGTCCTCTGAAACAGTGCTGCATTAGCAGTACAAATTAAGAAATGAGTTAAGGGAAAAAGTGTGAGACCAGATGGAAGGGAACAGAGTCAGCTAAGTGTACACTGAACAAATTCATCTGCATGTGTCCTCTCGTGCATTCGCTCCCCGTAAGTGCAGCTGGAAAGAACAGTTTCCCAGCCTGCTCTTTGGGCTCCATGTCCCTCTGCTCCTTGTGCTGTGCTGGCTATTCATGTTCAAGGACATTGCAAGCAGTGTAGTGGTCACTGCTGTCACTACTTTGTCAGTGCTCAGCCACCAACAGCAATGCTACAACTGCCTGTGATAGTTCTTGTCTGAGCACTTTTGGGCTCTTACTGGGGTCCCTCCCAGCTTGGGAAGAGCTTTTCATGAGGATCTGCAGAACCATTTCACTGTTTGCCTTCACACCGCCTTTAAAATACCCCCTGTAACATGGGTACACCGCTTTTAAAATACCCCCTGGCATGAGGACACATGCCCATCAGTCTGACCCATGCTGTCCCATCCTCCCTTGTGACCTTCATCCAGCTGTACACTACATCTCTTTTGACCAGAAAGTAACGCTTATGGGATGGCTGGATGGTTTATAGGCTGGGACTCACACCTTTGAGCGAGTGTTTTTATTCTGCATAAGATAAAGGCTTTTACTTTGGTTTGTATTCTCCCCCTTTCTGATCCTTCTAAGAACCCTTATCATATAGGGTGGTGAATGCCAGATTTTTCTCTGGGGAAGAAAATGAAAACAGACCTATTTTTACAAAGGAATGAGAAATAGCTTGTTTTTTTCATTAACTATCTGCAATCTCTCAGCCAAAGCTCAAACTACAACCGACCTTTGAGCTCTGTGTGCTGCCTGGAGAAGGTGAATCAGCAGCTCAGGAGGTAGAAACCAACCCCTTGATCATTTCACAGCGCTTTTGCAGTCAGCTTGGAGGGCTCCTGAGACAGCAGAGCAGCAGCAACTGCCGGTACAGCTGCTGTGGTTTCTAACATTCACTAATAGTGACACACTGCAGCTGGGGGCAGGGGAGGCAGCCGCCTCTGCACCTTCCTTCCTGAGCTGTAGCAAGAAAGGGGAGACTTCTCAAAAAGGGAGGGATGGAGGGAACTTGGAGACTCGGCAGCATAGCTGATGGGATGGAAGGATCCGTGGTGCATGGCAAAGCCCAGGGAGCAGGCATGCAGCGGGAGGGAAGATGGAGTTCCTATATGGAGTATGGGGCTTGGTGGTAGGGACAGGTAATGGAGAGGGATTTGTTCCTCTGCTGAAAATTGTCCTTCCCTCCTACCTGCTCCTTGCCAGAATGACAGGGGGCAGCTCTTGCCAGGGAGAACATCTGCTCTTGGCCAAGATAAGCCCTGAGCTGTTGGCTCCAGCTGCGTTGTGTGAAACACACTGGAAATGTGCAATTTTGCCTTGAATTGAATGCGCCCAATAAGTTGATCTACAGCTTCTATATATTTAGTCTTGCTTTCCTGAAATAGTTTAGGAAGCTTACTGTTGAAGCTGAAAAGAACATTATTCTGGTAAAGCTAGCAGTCAGGTTCTTGTTTACAAGACTTAGAAATACTGTCATGACAAAAAACATCATAGCCATAAAGAAAAGAATATTCCAGCACTGTTGTTTAGGGTTTATTCTGTCGTTGGTCAGAGAAAATCACGACCTTATTTTGAAATGAATTGGTTGCAAGTTTAAAGATAAGTTTAGCAAGTGATTTTAACACATGAAGGGTTGAGCTGTGTCTACCCTGCCTGATTGAAAGTACAGTTAGACCACTGCTCCTTTCCTACACCCTGCCTGTAGCTGTGTCAGCCTGACCAGAGAACTTAACACATCTGAAGAGCAGCCTGGTAAAAAATAATTATTATATATATATATATATATAATATGTAAAAATTAGAAAAGGAATCTGTACTATGGCAAAAGACAGGGGTAGAATAGTCCCTTTTTGTGGCAGAGCAAACAGAGGAGCTAAGCCAGCTGTGAAGCTAAGCCGTTGCACTTCATCTTAAAAATAGTGTTTTACAACGGAACTTGGCCCTGTGCTATGAAGTCCTTGTTAAAGACAGTAATTTTACAGTTGCTTTTTAGGTTACAAAGCTTGTCTCATCTTCAGAGACTAGTAATTTCTCTGCAAATTTAAGGACCTTCTAGTGTTGTGGCTGCTTGGTGTCTGTGAGAATGCTAACTAGATCCCATAGCCTTGCTGGGAATAGATGTCCTTCTGTAGATAGGAATCTTGGAGAGCGTTTTTCTACCCATTTACTTCTCAGAAGTAAACCATAGCTAACCACATCTCAGGAACTTTTGGTGTAGTGTCGTGGTTAGTCTTTAGGTTTACTAGCATTTTGAAGAGATTATATATAATGCAGCAGGACTGCTGTTAGGTAGTCCCTAACACCTTTATAATGTAGTAAACAACTCTTAACTCTACTGGTTTCTTTTACCTCTGCCCCTGAAGTCAGACTGCGGGAAGGAAACACACGGAATAGTTTCTTTCCTGCTATGGGACTCTGCTGCCTGTGTTTCTCTTTTTCAGCATGTTTCTCCTAACCTAAATGACATTTTCAATTTTTTCTCATGTTTTTAAAGTTGTAGCACAACTACATAGATCTTGTAGTGTGAGTCATGTGTGTACTTTACTAGACCAATAATCTCCAGGTTGCTATTAGTTTGGCAGAACATGAGAGAATATGTAAAAATGACAGAAGATTAATTTAAGAGTAGGTGTAGCTGCAATGTGCTGCTCCTTCCCCTGGACCCTGGGAACTCTGCCTCTCTGTGGGAGGGAGCATGCTGTGAGCCCTGGTTCATGAGAGCTTCCCAGACAAGCAGATGAGGTGGTCCAGGGGATAGAGCATCAGGCTGGGTGTTTGCTGCTCCCTTGTGCTTTTTAATCATCTGGGGAAATGGGGCTAATTGTGCTGACCTCTGTAAACTCCTTGGCAGTTTATGAATGGAAAGCACTGTGACAAATTTAAATGTTAAAATTTGTTATTAGGGAAAGACTGAGGTTCAACAGACAGAAAAGTATGATGGTCGGCTCCAGCATTACCTGTTTGATATTAGCTCCCCATATGTTGTGGGCAGACAGCACTGCTGAGAGCTGGAGTCAGCTGTGAAAGTCACAGAGTTAAGGGGAGCCTGGGAATAGTGGGAAAGAAATGAGACAGCCGTGGCCTTGCTTGACATCGATGTGCTGAGAGAAGGCTTGACTCATGAGCATGAGAAAATGCATGCGCACAAAAGCTTCCTTGTGAGTCTTGTGGTTGTGCTATGGGATAATTGCAGCTATCCTGTCTCACCAGGAGCTCTATGGGGGAAGCTGAGGTTAGTGCCAGCCTTGGCCTCTGAGCCTGTGTATAGGAACACTACCAGGTCTGCACTACATTAGTGAAAATGATCTCGCCCCGCACTGTCAGAGAGAGCTGCTCCGCACATGGTAGGCTGAAAACAGCTCCAGCTCTAACATTGTCAGTGAGGTCTTAGATGTAAACTGTTTAAAATACCTTGTGATGAGTCTGATAGTGACACCCAAGGACAGGCTGCATTGTTCCTGTCTTGAATTTCAGCATCCTCTAACTTCCAAAAGGCTGCCACTGGTGCTGTGTTTGTGTGTGCTGTGCCAAAAGCTCCAAGCAGGACATCTGGCTACATCCTAGCAGCAGAGCTGTCAGCAGGAGCAGACCCCAGACCAGCCCTAAAATCTGCTTGCTTTGCTGTTATTAGTCTCCCATAACCTAAACAAGCTAAGAAGACCTTTTCACAGCTGCATTGATGGCCTGTGAAGGTCCAGGCACACCATGCATAAGGCAGGCATGTAGCTGAAGAAGCAGAAATACCACAACTGGCCTGAAGGAAGTGTGAACAGAAGTGTGTGTGTGTGTGTGTGAGAGAGAGAGAGAGATGACTAGAAGAAGTAACGAGCAAGGGTTAAAAGAATGGTCTGTGCTGATAACCAAGGATGTGACTGACTGCACTGAACTGGGTAAACACTGACAAATGTGGTGTTTGCGACAAGCCCAACTAGTCTGCACCCTGATAAGCCTCACATGATGGCTTGTCAGAAGGCATGGGTGCTGATAAAACCCCTGTACAGATGACTCCTTGGGGGAAAAAAAATGTGCTCCAATAACAGGATGACAGCAAGGTTGCAGCACATCCTGCGTGCAAGTCCTCCTCCTCCTCCTTTACCCGCAGGAAGGCAGACTGTGGGAGCTAAAGTACCCAAAATGAGAAAAAAAAAAAGGCACTGAGCAGCCACTTGTGCTAGGACACGTGGGGGATGAAGTAAGAGAGATTTCATGGCAAAGGGACCACACCATTGTAATCATTAGCTCCTAAAGATGGCAAAAGACCTGCTCAAAAATTTGTAGCTTGCCACTGAAGAGGAACCCAAGAGATGCACTGAGGTCTTGTCATCTGGCTCCCTTGGTCCCATCTCGCACAGGATCCTGCCAGAGCACTTGGGCAACCTCGGTGCCTGTGAGTACAAGGGGAGTGAGCGTGGGTGAGAAAATGAGTATGACTGAAATGCTCTTTGAAATTCCTATCATCTTCCTGCTCTGTAAGGTCTTGTGCCGTTGCTACATTAATTTCCTGTCTCGTAGCTACGTTAAAAACTACTCCATTCTTAAATGAGAAAAATATGTGAAACCTTTGTTTATAACTGGCAAAGTCAGCAGAGTTTAAGAAGTTTTTGTTATGGCATGATCAGTGGTACAAAAACAGTCCAAACTGAGCTGTGAGGAGCTCTGAGAACTGAAAATTGCTGGGCAAAAATATTGGACAATACAAAACAGGAGGGCAAGAAAAGTTGTTGGATGCTTGCAGTGATAGAAAGTGCAGTGCTGAAACTACTCACCAGCCTTTTGCCCTCACCATTTCTATCCAAAGTAAATTGACTTCCCGTGTGTCTGTGTAAAGGGTGAGCAGATTGTGGCCCAGGAGGAGACCTACTGCTGAGAGTCATCTGAACAAGAGTGGTGTGGGACCCCAGCCAGTTTATAAATGGATTTTAAAGCTGGGGCTCCCAAATCTGCTTTGAGAGACAGCCCCACAGTTTTCTCTTTGCAGAGTTACTATACTGCTATTTCTCCATCAGCTTTTTAGCCCTTATTTTCATACTTCACATCTCTTTAAGTGAGGCCCTATATCTGTGAGATCAAATCCTGCTTTTAGTGAGTGTTATTGTCCTTATGAATATCTAAAGTTTGGGTTTCTTTTCTCATGTTTGTCTTTTTCCAAGTTTTATTGTTTTTTGTGTATGATGATGGTTTCCATAGATACCTTGGACATTATTTATCTATCCTCCCTGGATGTGCAGTTCCTTCCAATGAATTACAGTGCAATCTACCACTTCTTGAGGCCTTTGCTCCTTCATCCGTATCAGTTCTATACTGTTCATTTTAATGCTGCTTTTCTAACATGTCTTGTCATCTTGATATGTTGCTTTGTGCTCTTACACAGCTTTCAATCCACGTGATAAAACTCCTATCCCAGTCAGTTTTAAATTAAAAAATGGTATATTGCATGTCTGTTTTAAGAGTTTATATTGATAATGGTTGGAAACTAGCTCAGCTTTTCTTTGCTATGGGTAACTTAAACAGAACAGTGTTTTGTTATTTTTGTTCTCCTTCTCCCCTTGAGAAATGAAATCAAAGGAAAAAGTCTGGCAAAGTATTCAGGATTGGTATGGTCCTATCTGAGAGCTCAGCCAGCACTGTCTAGTATTGTTTGAGATAGCTCTTGCATGAGTTTTCTCTGTTTATCATGCTTCTATCTTGTCCCAGAGGAAAGCATATGTTCTGGATTGCAGAGGTAGATGCTAATGTGAGTGACTGCTTGGTATTTAGTGGTAAGAAAGCTGACCGCTATCAGTCTTCCCAAATCCTAGCAGAAGCCAAGAAAAATCTGAACGCAGCAGAACTTAGCACTTTCTTCTTCAGGGCTATTCTGCCCTTATCAGGCTATTTACTGCACAAGTGGGGCTGTTCTGCTGATGCAGCATCACAAGAAGTGATGCCAGGGAAGCTCCAGACCACACTAAGGAATTACAAAGGAGACAGAGTCACAAGTTTTCTCTTTAGCTGATTTATAAATGGATTTGCTTTCTTTCTTGCTCCTTTGTCCCAGAGCTGTTAATAAATGACCTTTTCAATGCCTCCGCTCCTGCAGGAGTCATGAGGAAAGAAGCCTGTGCTCATGTGAACTTGCTGCAAGCACTGCAGCTGGGCTGGGGATCCTGCAGCTGGAAGGTGGGTTCTGGCTTGGGCTTGGGACCTCCTGTAGTGAGAGGGAGAATGGTTCTGAGAGGCTAGGAAATGCAGCACTGGCAGAGACGCAGCAGACCTGTAACTGCTTTCTTCATGGGCCCAGGTTTGCTGGGCCATGCCTGCTGCTGCTGAGGAGCTGTGCTCATCTTAACAGCCAGCGGGCAGCTCTTTTCCATGCTATAAATCTGTCTCCTTTGCTGGAGTGGCTATGTCACAAGTTTGTCACTTCTTAAGATGAAGTAACCTCTGTTTTGCTGGCTTTTGACAGTGGAGAGTGTTGATTTATCTGTCCCGGTAAGCATCTTCAGACACACAGGGTAGAACATGGAGCACAAAGTTGGAGGGAAGTGTTACAGAACAGCTTGGGACTTCCCTGCTTGTACCTCCTTGCTGGGAACAGAAAGCAGCTTGTGCTCTTGCTCTTCTAGGGGAGATGTGGTGAGATGTCAGAACTGTAATGTCTGTTTGCTGGGTGCAGTCTCTGCAGAAGCCATGGGGCTGCTCTGTCACACAGAGGTGGTGGTGGTGTAATGCCTCCACAGCAGCCCCTTGTGTGTAATGCACATAGACAGGGCAACTTGGGCACTTGTCAGAAGGATGGGTTGCTGTGACAGTCCCTTGTCCTTGTTACCACTGTGTGCCCATGCTGCCTTATCCAAAATACTTCATGTTTGTATTTTGAATTATTTGATGCAAGGACTTTGGGTGGGGTGGGAGGAGTAATGAAGACATAAAAATTACAGGTTAAACTACGGTTTGTTTATAAATGGATTTCCTTTCCTGAGCCTGATTCTCGCTGGGATTCACTGTGCATCCCAGTAATAAGTAATCTAAACTTTGGAAATTAATAACATCCTGTGCCAGCCTATTCATCCAGCAAAACTCCTTTGCTGTTTTGTTCCATGTCTGCATGAGGCTCCAGTCCTTGCAAGGTGCCCTTCTGACAATGAAAATTTAGAATCACATTTAACTTCTACTTTTCATTAGCTCTGCAACCTCTAAGAAGTATTTCTTCTTATACTCAGGCACTTTGTCGAGGCCTTTGCCCTGCAACAGACTTTGGTCCCATGTTTTTCCCATTGGTTGTCCTGAAAAATACCACAGGGTAATTTGTTTCCTGCTATTTCAAATGGAAATTGTAGTAGCATGAGGAACAGAACGTGATATTCATGCCAAATATCATGAGTTGAATTCTCCTCATGGTTTGTGGGAATCCTAGTTATTAAAGTTGACCTCTGAGAAATCAGTATATTTTTCCGCAAAGCCTAGACAGTGGATACACTTCTCAGCAGGAGACAGAAACTATCCCAGCTGTTCCCTGTCCTGTGCTCTGCAATGAGGAATGGAGATACCAGTGCTGACAGCTGGAGGTACGAGGGCAAATCTGAAAGTGTTAGACTAGAGAGCTATCTTTTTTATGTGTGAAGGCTTAACCCTGGCTTATCAAAAGGAGGCAGTGGGGCTGCTGCCCTGCCTGGATAGGAAGGGGCCTTTGACTTCATCTGCTAGAACTAGTTGCAGAGGAAAGGTCCTTACATTCTTCTCTGCTGCAGGTAGGCACCATGCATGTTAAGGGAGGAAAAACTCACTGGGTATCTTGCAGGCCTGAGATATGCTCCTCTAACAGAGCAAACACCTGTGCTGGAAATCAGACTTGCAAGGGGTGGCACAATCCAGGTGTAGGCAATGTCCCATGCACAGATGAGTGCTGCAGCCATCTCCAGCATATGCACTTGCACGTGGAGCTGACAGGGAATGGGCATCATCATCCAAGGGCTTTGCCAGTGGCTCTGCTAATGCTGCACCACCCTGGAGCAGTGTTTGTGCTTCTGTGGTTGGTCTCCAATGGTTTTCAGTCCTGAGTGGGAAGTGAAACTTTAGGAGAACCGCTGATTGCTTTGCTGTGCAGAAATCCTCGGGAAGCTCAGGTTCCCGCTGCCTGCAGCAGCACAGGCAGCTGCTCTGTTTGCTCACATGCAGCACTTTGGGCAGCCGTGTTGTTTTTTGGAAGCTGGGGGAAGTCAGCCCCTAAAAGCGGTAGTGTTGCTCAATGCACAAGGCGATCCCAGGAATCTGCAATTCAGAGAAAAACGTCCTCAAGACGTGGTGAGGGACTTGGTGGACTCAGCCCCTTTGAGGCAGGAGACGTTGTCAGTGGAAAGGGCATACAGAAAAACTGGTGGCTACTGGGAGGGTGTACTTTGACACCACTGTAAGCATCGGGTACAGAGCACGCTGTGGGTGGTGAGGGGTTTGGATGTATTTTCTCTGCGGTCATTCCCCCTTCCAGAACCTCCTGTTGGGGGTAGCAGTATTTACAGTGCTCAGGACTTTGTGTTTTCCAGGAAGTTTCTGAACTTGCTGACCCAACAGGCTATCAAAGGGGGGCAACGGTTGTTCTGGACGCTATTTCCTCTCTTTTGCCATGACAAATTCTACATCCCCTTGGTGTGGGTGGTTGATGGGGCACAGGGAAGGGTGGGCTGTACTGGGTTGGTGATGTGACTCACACATCACCAGTCTTCCTGTTAAAGTAGTGGCCCTGCTGTCTTTAATGGCAACAACAATAATTAAATACTTGTACACAATAGCTGTCTGGGGCTGAACTGGCAACAAGTGACCAAAGCAGGTGAAGTTTAGTGCCCATTACCAGCCAGGATGCCAGAGACAGAGAAGGGCCTGACTGTCTATAGAAGGATGAGGAAAGCTGATATGGTGGTGGATTTTAATGAATTATATGGTAATTCCTCAAAACCAAGGGTGACTATCTCATAAATTGCAATGCATTACTTCCAGCACAATGGCAATGTATATAGGCCCCAAACTTGATAGAGAAACACTGCTATGAGAGTTATGAATTATTATACAAGTAATGCACACTTATTATGTGTCAACAAATATCTAGTAGCTCATAAAAGAAGTGATTTCCCAAATTTAAAAATACTTGAGCTGAATCAGCAGAGTATTGAAAATAGACAAATAGGAATGCTAATCGGAAGCAGCCTATTCACTTCTTATTCTATTCCGCAAAAGCCTTAATCCAATAGTTGAAAGTTATGCTAATTTGAAAAATAACATCTCTAAAAGATGCATATTTAGGGGGCAAAAAAGCTGCAATTAATGCAGATTTAAAGTTAGAAAGTGTGAAGATGGTCAGAAGAGGCACAAATAAAAAATTACGGCCAGGGATTTAAGAAAAGCAAAGAAAAATTTAAGGATATTGAGCACAGAAGGAAGCCTAGCAGCACTGTTGGTCCATTCCAAGTCAACATATTAGGACTATCAATAATAACAAAACTGAAAATGTGTCAGTGCTTGATGCTTCTTTTTTCCCTGAAAGGAAAACATCTTCACATCATGTGATAGCCAAGTATATTCAAACAATAACTTAAGTGATAAACTTGTGGGGGGAAGCCATCTTGAACTCACTGGATATTTTCTGATGAAACTTCAGTCTTTGTGGGTAACAGCAACAAATCCTTCCTAGTTAAAATAGAGCTTTGATGGGCTGGTAGCAAATTAATACCAGAAGTTGCCTGATAGGAGGGCAGATGTAACTGACAGCAGTTGTTCTGATTTGAAAATGTCTTTGATGTATGAATCCTAAAGAAATTACTGTAAATAGGGTACAAGCTTAGAAGCCCAGTAAACCTCATATAAATGTGAAAATGATCTGTATAAAGGTCATTGTGTCAGTGGTATCCTGCCACTTGTTGGTTGTTATTTGAGAGTATTGAGTATCTTGGGTCTGACTGCTGGGATGTAAACCAGAAGAGTATCTTCTAACAACGGGGAGAGGGGCTGCAGTGAGGGGATGGGAGGTGGCGCGAGTGCCTTGCAGAGCAGCTGGGGAGGCTGCGCAGCGCACCCAGCACTGCTGGGCACCGTGGGAAGGTCTTCTGCAGGGGAATCCACTTTCTGCACAGGGTGAATGGGGGATTTGTTGGTGGGGCAGCCTGGGTCGCAGAGGCTCCTGCCCAGAACCCCCTGGACATCACCCCTCCGGCACTAAACCCGTGCTGCTGGGCTAACGTAAGCAGGGCCATGGGACTGCCCCGAGCACAAAGCCCCTCTGTGCGGCTGCCGGCTGCGCGGGCGGCTGCGGAAGGAGAGAAGGGGCCTGTGTGCTGCCTGCTCCTTTGTGTCTGTCTCTTGCTGCTGCTGCTCAGATTTTGCAGCCTCTAGCACCCACCAGCTCTCTAGGATTGCCACGTGCTTTTCTTTTTTCCAGGAAAACAGGGCTCCTCTAACGTGTTTTGTGCGGTTTCCCAGGGTCGTATCCCAGTCACAACTCTAAAGGCAGCAAAAGGATGAGGTGCTCCCACTCCAAGCAGTGTTGTACATATGGATAGCATATACCAGGGTGTTCGCCGTGTCTGAATTATGGTTGAATGCAACCCGGAGCTTTGTCGGGAGAAGGAGGGAACAGATTTATTCAAATGCATCTGTGTTTTATGAGGAGAGCATATGCATTGCATTGATCTTTGCTAACAGCATGGCTTATGAGTGCATCACCCTCTTTTTGCTAACTCCCTGCCTTCTGAACCAACAAGGAAAGAGAGCTGGGAGAAAGTCCAGGAGCCACCCCTGCCCTGAGGCAGGATCAACTACAACTGCGCTGGCAGATAGAGACTTCACTTGTCTGAAGACAGCTATTGTGTCTCTCTTGCTCTGCTCTTTCTAAACTAAACAACCCAATTCCTTCAATCTTTCTTCATAGGTCAAGGTTTCAGACTTCTGATCTTTCTACTGGTTTTCTTGTGGAGTTTCTTCAAGTGGTCTACATCTTCCCTGAAAGGCAGTGTCCGAAATAGGGCATAAAACTTCATAGGAGGCTCTACCAGTGTTAGATGGAGGGAAGGATTACTGCAAACTGCTATAGCTGCAGGAATGTTTTCTCTGGAAGTGCTACTTAACCAGTTGCTCACCACACTGTCTTTGGATGATGGCTATTTTCTAAATGTCATATTTGCTCATGTTCTTGCTCAAATGAGTTGGATGTTTTCCCCAGGCCCTCCCCTATTTATCAAATTTATTTTGAATTCCAGTCCTGTGTGTCAGTGTGCTTTTGCTCCCAGCTTGGTATTATCACAGATAAAGGCACACTCTTTACTCCATCTTCCAGCTCATTAACACACGTGTGTGTACATGGCACAGACTAGTTCAAGCACTCCACCTGGCTGCGGAGCTTAGATCCACAGGAGTCTCCTGGGGTTTGAGTCATGTAGGTCTCTGTGTGATTTCAAAGTATCAAATGTCTCTGAAAGACGGCATCCAAAAAAAAAAATTACATTGTTTGGATTACCCGTTCCACTGACATTTCAGTGTTTGTACTTCAGTGCTTATAAGTATTTACTCTGGAAAAACTTAATCCAGTAAATGTGTATTTACAATTGCACCAAAAGGAAGGCCGGAGATCACACCAGGATTTAGGCCACAGTTTTTGCCATATGAATAATTAAAACTTGGAGCAGAGCCTCCCACACTGTTCATGTAACAGCTGTAAAAAGTGATGCAAAATCCTGATCTGGAGCTTGAATTCAAATTTCAACATGTTCAGTGTCTTGCCCTGATATTTTGAAATAAATTCTCTTAAACCTAAGCAATTCACTTAACTGTATTTGCACTTGTGTGTATATTCTGAGACTCTCACCAGCCTAGGAAAAGACTATTCCAATATATTGCCCTGAAACAGGTGATTTACATTACTTTGCAGCAAAGTCTTCCTAGGTAACTTGGACAAGAGCATGTTTGAATGAAAAAGGCAGATGAAGAATGAGTAAGAAGTCGGATGGGGACAGAGAAAAATGCAGAAAAGTGTTAGTAAATGAAGCAGTGTGGCTCTTCTGAGCGTTTATGGACTCAGATGTTTAGTTGTGAGTCTGAAAGTCAGCAGTGCCTTTTAGGTAGTGTGCCTCAAAATCTGATGTGAGTTCAGGAATCTCACTGAGTGTGCAATTCAACATGATAAATCTTATGACTACCAAAATCTCATTTTCCCTCAGCAGGAGAATAACGTGCATCCTCCCTTATCCACCTTGAACAGCAGCACTGACTGCTCCCAGACCCTTTCCCTGTCATTACTGCTGGCAGAACTTTACAGACAGAGCCCCTGTGTACTGGGCTCTCAGATGACCTGCGAGCACCTGCCCTGACAGATGCTCCTTCTGCCCAAGCTGCCCACACCGTGCCACAGAGCCAGTCACAGGTGCTGGATGCATTCAGGCTTCTGAGGGATTCAGGCACCCTTCAGCCATGGGCTCCTGTGCTCTTTCAGCTGGCAGGCAGTCAGGCAAGTTGTTGCTCCTTGCTTTAAAAATACGGTGGCATCTGACTCATTTCAATCCATGCTGTTGCAAATTTCTCAGTCTTCAAGTAAGCCTGTGTCCCTTTGTGATGGGCCATAATTCAGTGACTTCTCAGCACTGCACTGTGTCTCGCTGATATGTTTAGGTTCAGGAGCTCCGCAGACTCTATTCCCATTTTCTGGGCTATGTGATTGGATGAGCATCCAGCAGCTCTCCCCCAAAGATTAGATGTGTGTTTAGGGAACCAGTTATTGGAGAGACTCCCAACAGACTGCAGCAGCAACGTGGGTGATCAGCAGCAGAGGCAGCTGCCAGCTGATGGGCAGGATTCATAAGACGCCATCTTATTCTCTGTCATCACTCCAGGCCCCATGGGTAGCAGGCAGTGTGTTTTGGAACTCCCTTTGCTCACAGCATGTAGCAGGGCTAATTTAATTAAATGTGATCATATGTGGGTTTGTTGGGATTGCATAGGAGAAGTGCTGGGTTAATTTAGCACTGTCCATGATGGTAGATCATTGTGTGTCTGAGGTAGTACAGGTCCCCACCTCATTTCATTTAGGCCGGGACTGTATTATCTCCTCGTGTAACAGGTACATTACTGTGCAAGGCTGGTCTCATTGCAGCTCTGGTCAGAATGCTTAAAAAAATTAAAGCAGATTATTCTGTATGTAGAGAAGGGTTTCTGGACCATTCAGGTAGATGGAGAAGGCTGGAAAAACAAAAATCCAGAAAGGATCATTGCTGGTAAGTTTCTTAAGAGAATAAATTCCATGAGGATTTGAGAGTTGCAGAAGTTTTGAGACAGAGGTGGAACAAAGACAGAAAGAATTGACTAGCAATAAATAAATGAGGGCTGAAATTAAGAATGTTTCTGAACATACAGAGGTGTGCTGAGAGCATGAAGGTGACAGTGGGAACTCTTGTCAGTGTCGCATTTGTGCAGGTGAAGAGTGATGGCCTTGCAGTACAGCCTCTTGTGGTCCCTTCCATAACAGACTGAGCGTGAGCATCCAAAGGAAAGAGCAAACATCAACTTTAGCTGTTGTGCTAAGCCAGAGCTTACAATGGTATTTGTATTTATTAGAGATGATGGGTCACAGTGAGGTTATCTGAACTGAGCGTGGCTTTGGACTATGCCCAGCTTCTCTCCTTTTCTTCTTGACAATCCTGATTTCAGTCCTTAAGCCAGCCATAGCCTCTCCTTATTGCATCTCTAAAAGCAGCTGGTTGCCTGATTCTTTCTAACATTTGTTGCTAAGCCTTGTTTGGTGAGAAGGGAGTTGGGACGTGGGCAGCCTTGGCTGTGAGTGACATCTCCTGGAGTGCAGAGCTGCCAGTGACTTAGTGTGATGTCAGCTGGAGGAGCAGTTTCCTATTTGTCTTGAGGCTCTGGAGGACACTGGGGACAATCCTGCTTCCTTGCCTTCACAAGAGCTGCCTCCCACGCTGGTGTGGTCCTTCCGGGGTTATTCACCGAAAGCAACAGGGTTTCTGCAAAAAACCTGCTGTTAGCTGGTGTGGCTGCCAGCATCATTCTCAGTATGATAGCTAACTCAGAGACAGGATATTAGATCTGTTTATGTTCTGAGACCTGCACCCATCACTGGATGAAACCAGTGGTAGCCCCTACAAAAAACCAAAGAGACTAAAATTAGAAACAGAGATGTCTGAGCAGCAGGGCTGTGCTCCAACATTTGGAGCAATGCCTCTGCAGGTAGGCATGGCTCTATTACCAGGCAGCTCTGAGCTTTGGGGTGGAGAAAAAGAAAAGCAGCATCATTTCTACATCTACTTATGGCCTTACGTGATGTTTTTTTCAACACTTACAGTGGGCAGTATGGGAGAAAGAGGAGAGATCTGTCTCTGTGTTCTGGCTGGGCACAGAGACAGAAAATCATACCTGCTTAATCTTAAGCTGAGGAAAACTGCTAGTGGAAGAAAACTCCTGGGGCCTGGCAGTCAGAGGTGCTACAGGGTCAAGTACTGCCCCAGCTGGTGGGGAAGTGTTTGCATGGCATTCAGTGACAGAGTGTGGGGTGCAAAGGAGCTGGAGAAGTCTAGTGAATAATTCTTTAGCCACTGCAGAACTGCAGTTATGCCTAGAGCTGATGGAGGTAACCAAGTGTGCAGAAAAGGGAACTTGTTCAGATACCTCATCTCTCTGAGCAAATGGCAGGTGAGTTTTATTTTAATTACATTGAATTCTTTATCTGGATTTGCAATGTTGTGGTTTGGTTTGTTGGTTGTTTTTTTTTTTTTTAAATCATCAGGTATTCAAGTCTGTACACTTTGACTGCTATTTGGAAGGTTATTGCTTTGCTAGGCCACCTTCTGGATTATTCTTACAATTTTGTACCTTTTCTTGTATGAAACATTTCAGCAAAACACTTGGTAGCACTGGAATTCACACAGATGGATGCTCCGGTATGGGATACAGCAGTAAAGTCACATATCTACAACGCCCAGAGTCCTGAAAAGTGCTCATGATACTGAGCTCTAAAAGTCATGTTCAGGGTTAAGGAAATAATGTGCCTTTGAAAAAAAATTACTAATCTTCAGGTTGCAGGTGGGATGCAGAGAGTTATCATTATGCCTCTGCCTACAGACAAGAAATTTCTACAGCTGTTTATTGAGATGGTCCGCAACAATGAGAAAATGGTTCCTGCTTTGCTGTTAATGCTGCTACTTTCACAGTGTGGCTGCTGAAAAGATACAGCAGACAGACAATACCCATCACAACAGGAAGTTTGAAAATCTCAGAAATGTTGCAGAGTCACCCATCCTTCGCTTCTATGACAGTAAACACCCAACAAAGGCGTTAGTGACTGCTTCTAGGCAAGATCTCAGAGTAAGGGTGTCAGGAATTACGTGGATGTGCTGTGCAACTGTCAGCAGCAATTTCAGTTTTCAAGCATGCTAGCTTCATATCTATACTGTGCAGCTAATTTTACATTATAGCATCTGTTTTTATTCATTTTTCTAGTGTTAAAATATTTTTTGTTCAACAGACATGCTTAGTGCTATCATAACCTGAGCCAACTACTCTCTCTCCAATAAGAAGAAAAGTCTCCTAGCTGTCATGATTTGCTGTTTCTAATCACTTCAAGCCATGAATTCCGGGGCCTTTTTGAATAAAGCTGTATAAAATGCATTCTTACCTCCTACTGTCTGGTATGTGCACTAGACTATTTTTTTAAGCTGCATTCTTGGAGATATTGGCAAGCATGCTGTGCCTCTAACAGGCACTCACAAAATGTGAGCAATAACAAGCTTCCACATTTTGCAGTTAGCCTCAGCAGATTTACACATGAGTGTGATGAGAGGGAGCACAGGCATCCATGTCAGCATTAGGTTTCCAATGGACTTGACTGCAGGGAGATCTTTAAAACAAGTTCTCTTGGCACTTTGAGGTTTCATTTTCTCTAGGTAGGAAGATGTCATTTGACTACAGTTAAGAGATTTCCAGAGGTGCGTTGCTGCTTTTCACTTGGGCTAACTTCTGAAAATAAATATAGGATTTGGATTCTAGGATTTGAAGTAATTTGTATAGTTCTGGTGCCTGGGACCACCTTTCATGTAAAACAACAGTGGTTAGAAGATGACCCTGTTCAGAATTTGAATGGTTTTCATATTTGCATATGTGACATGGGGTGCTAGGATGGATTTGGAGCAGTGACTCAGCATCACCTGAAGAATGAACTCTGGAACTCCAGTTCTGGCACACAGATACAGAGCAGGTTCTGTCACCATCTTGGAGAGTGAAGATAGTTGATGTGGTTGTCTGCACAGAGGTATTGTCACCCTGGATTACCTGTATTGTGCTTCTAAACATCTCCTAGAGTATTTGTATATAAGGAGAAGAGAAAATAGTACCCATCTGAGCAGTCAGACCATTGGTGCTTTCGAGTATGAAGCATCAGTGTGGGTAGAAATGTATGTCAGTGTTGTAGTGGGAGCAGGTATGTCCCCTAGAGTGCTGAAAGTATTGCAATATAAACATTGCATTTACAACTAGATTATAATCTGGAAAATACTTCTGCTAATGCCCTTTCTAGAGCTTTGTGTTGTAAAATGGTATTTTATTAAACAATATCAAAACTGTCTGAGCTTAAATTGTAAAGTGAGATTTCCACCATGGGATATATGTAGGAGAATCCAAAGCAGGAGAGTATAAAAGCCAGCATCATCCTAGCCACTAACAAATGCAGGTATATTTATATTGGTTCTGAAAGCTCAAATACCATATTGCTTGTGAATTATTTCCATCAGCCATAAATGGGGTTTTTTTAACAGAATTCCACTGCTAACTGTGTTTTTTTAGCCACAAAAATCTTAATTTGTTAGATGGGTCATACCAAATAGTAAGAGTTCAAGAATCAGGCTGGTACAAGTTTTGCAAAGTGTGTGATTTTTTAACCATGTTATGCCAATTCTGCAAATGCAGACTATTCATAATTCATACTGGTCTTGTAAGAAGTGGCATAAAAAATCTCCACTGGTTTCTTAAGTATCCTGTGGAGTGCAGATCCTATTTTCTCTATAGGGTTGCCAAAGTGTAGGACAGCATTGCTTGAACTGACTGACACGTACTGAAATGTTAGTGTTAGACTTCCTAAATGCATTACAAGTGATGAGGATGTTGTAAATTGTTATAAACGTTGCAAAAAAAATGAAGCACAAAGTATACTAGGACAAAATGTCACAGCTTTGGGTTCCACAAGGTTCTGCTGTTCATATATTAGCAGTCTGTTCTTTCAGTTTCTCAGGGATTATTAAGCCAAATGCAGAGTGTCGGTTTGAGCTCAGAGGGTACCTGAACACCACACAGCAGCTTACTCCCTTCCTTCCCCGCAGCACTGAGAAGGAGAAAATAAAGCAAAAGGCTCAGTGGTTTGAGTTTAGAGGGCAACTGAACACCAGACATTCGCTCACTTCCCCATTCCCCCTCAGTGCTGGGAAGGAGAAAGTAAAGCAAAAGGCTCAGGAATCAAGATAAGGACATCCATTACAGTGACAGGCAAAAGACAGACTCCTTAGGGGAAGAAAACAAGAACACTAATACAGACACTAACAACACTTAATAGACAGGACCATGAGAAGCACTATACATCTTGAAAACACCTTCCCCCATCCCTTCCTTCTTCCTGGGCTCAGCTTTGCTCCTGATATCTCTACTGTCTTTTCCCCAGCAGTGCAGGGCAGGGAATGGCGGTGTGCGTCAGTCCTGCCACTTCTTCCGCCTCAGGGAGGGGGGGAGGTGAGTAACTTCTGGCATTCTTCCCCTGATCCAGTGGTCCCCCTCTCACAGGAGACAGTCCTCTGCAAACTGTCTCTGACATGAGTCACTCTCACAGGCGCGTGGGTCACCACTGCCTGTTGTAGCCCTCACAGCTCCAAACTACAACAGCGGGACCTTCTTCCCATGGGGTCCCAGTGTTCTCAGGCACAGTCACCTGGGTCAGCATGGTGCCACCACAGGCCGCAAATCAGCATCTGCTCCACCAGTGACCTCCGTGAGTGTCAGGTGGGGTGGCCCTGCTGTCTCACCACAGGATACAGGGGAGTCTCTGCTCCAGCACACCTCCCCCGCTATCCCCCTCTCTTCCACTGACCCTGGTGTTCACACAGATGTTCTCACAACTCTCCTCACAACTCCAACTCATCCTCCCCAGCTTCCCTTCTTAAATACGTTACTGCAGAGGTGTGTCTGGCTGTGGTGCAGATGTAGGTCCAACTTGGAGCCGGGGGAGCTTCAAGAATCTTCTCCCCACTTCCTTACTACCAAAACCCTTCACCGCTCACTCAAACAGGACACAGAGCTATAGAAGAAGTTGGTATTTGCCCCATACAGATGCATTTGCTATACAGTTGCTCAGTCACCTGCAAGTATCTCAAGGACAGGCTAACCATAAGCTGCATCTTAAAGTTCTCCTTCATCACCACCTGGCACAGGGCAGCCCATGGACATGTAGCACCGCCCATGAGAGCAGATCTGCAGGACACCAGGGCTGAGTTCTGCCTCTAAGAAATCCTGCATGAGGACATGGAGCAGGGATGGGCAAAGGCAGATGCTTCATAGTAGAAAGCAACTGCAGGAACATGCCTGAAGACCTTTAGGGTGTGAGGTAAGATGGGCTACTGGGATACTAACATCCTTTTTCTTCTCTAGTCACAGGTACCAAACCAAAGATGTCCTGGACAAGAAAGATTCTACTCATCCTGGGATTCCTCTCTACTTTGGCTGCAATTGCTTTAATTGCTGTAGCAGTGACCCAAAACAAGCCACTTCCGAAGAATGTTAAGGTATTATGAGCCAAGAGTCTTACAGGAAAACAAGCCAAGCTGGAGGGTTAGTTATGCATACTGCTCCAGGACATGTTGCTGCCTTTGCTGGGTCTGGCTAACGCCACGCATCTCAACATCTTGTTTTACATCTTCATGCTAAAAACACCTGTGGCTTCACAGGGGATCATCTCTTAAGTAATCAGTCCCAGTTTTGCTGCTTCTCTGGAAGTTTCCTTTGGAAACTTTGCACTGAAGCACTACTGAGAAGAGTAATGACACAGCATGTTCCCGCAGCTGCCAGATAGGCTGTCCATTTCTGGTCTCCCTGCGTGTGGAGACCAGCACACGCGTTGTCTGGTTTGGTGCCTCAGGTGCAATGATGGCTCTGTTTTGCCCACAGTACGGGATTGTGCTGGATGCGGGGTCGTCCCACACTAACCTGTATGTGTACGAGTGGCCAGCAGAGAAGGAGAACAACACTGGGGTGGTGCAGCAGGTGGAGGTGTGTAAAGTTGAAGGTAAGAGGAGAAAAGGGAGCTGTGGAAGGAGTGTGGGATACAGAAGAGATAATGCAACCCAAGGGTGGGGGAGGAGAAACCTGGAGGAAGAGGCCAATAGTGAAAATGGTGTTAAGTCTGTGAACTAATGTATATCCCACTGCTTCCTACAGGAAGTTTGATGTACCTGACCTTCCTGGGAGGAAAGCTGGATCTGATTTTTCCTTTGCTTTTAGGATGCTTGGAAGTGCTTTTTGGAAAGAACTACACTAAAGAATGTACTCAAATAAATAAAATGTCTGCATGCACACTTGCTGAAATGCCGATGAATGTCAGGCAGCAAGAGGGAAGGGCATGGTTTGCTCTTTTTCAAGGCTTCTGTGTAAGCTAGGCACTGAGCTTGCAGGCAAAGGTTGCTCAACTTATGCATGTCATGGTTTATTTTTTATTCTGTTTAATTGCTGTGTAGATATTGTATGGTTTAGGAAGGCATAAATGAAGTCCAAGAATGCATGTGACAAGGAGCAGAGTAGACCACCATGGATCACTGCTCTGGGGAAAGGAGAGGTGTTGTCAGAGCCTGCCGAGGGTCTTTTCGGGCCTGTCTGCAGCACAGGGGAGGGTCATGCTGTTATCAGGCTGCTGTGATAGCTGCTCGGGGCTGCAGCACGCCATGCCATGAGCAGCACGCTGAGCATATGGCAACCTGAAGCAAACACAGAGTGGGTTTCACTGCTGCCCATGCAGGCTCTGGTGCTGGGGCAGTCCATTCACCAGGGGACACATGGCAGGGAGGGACAATGAATTTTTCTCTGGGTTAGCATGAAAAAGAGTAGCTGCAAAACACTCAGTGCTGCAGTGTGAGCGTACAATACACAAACAGATGACAGCATTTTCCCCTGGAGGACCCAGCATAGTGAAGGGTCAGGGATTTTCAGGCACAGATCCAGATTACAGCCAGGCAGAAGCAGCGATGAGTCTGCAGATGTCCAGAACATGCTAAGAAAATGATCTGTCCCACTTGCAGCCCTCATAGCTAGTTCATAGCGTGCTTCATGGAGAGCAGGTGGCAGATGCTGGCTGCTGTGGCTGTCCCCTCGTGCACTGGGCTTAGTTGGTGCTGCAGGATTTCTAAAAATCCTTAGAAATTGGGTGGTTGAATCTGATGTTGCTGCCCGTGATAGTGATACCATCAAACATAACTGCTCATGATAGCACTCTGGGGTTATGCTTGGGAGTTTGAGCAGTGAAATGTCCTCATTTCTTGCAGGCCCTGGGATCTCAGGTTACTCCCATGCCACAGAGAAGGCAGGTCCCTCTCTGGCACAGTGCCTACGACAAGCAGAAGAGGTGATTCCCTCAAAGCAGCACCAAGAGACACCCATCTACCTCGGAGCAACTGCCGGCATGCGGCTTCTCAGGTACTGCATGGCTTGTCCCCTTCTCCTGCAGCACTGCATCTGGGACACCATGGATGCTCAGTGGGGGCCTCTTGGGCAAAGTCCTTGGAAATGCTGCTAGCTCACGTTTTGCCCAGATACCTCCTTCTGCCTCTGGCCATGTCTCCCTGGGCTCTTCCCTTGCTTGCCCAGCAGGTCCACTTCCAATCACTCCAACCTTCCATCATCTCCAGTACCCACATGCAGCGCAGAGACACCAGGAGGGTAGCAGTGCCCAAGCTGATACTCAGGGGATGCTCAGACATCCCCCACATCAAGGGCATGCTCAGATATCCCCCACAGTCTGGTATTAGGCCTGACCCAGGATTTTTGAGCCCAACCACGTTGCAAGTCCCCACATACCCTGACTCATCCTAAGACCATCAGAGCTAAGGTAACTTAGTAATAATATCCTCCTTTAATTCCAACTAGTGATTTTCATGGGGGTGCCCCAGACCTCTTGCATGGGTGGGACAGGGAGCTGATCTTATGTATGTATTGCCTGGGAAATCTCCCTGGGAAGGAGGGTATGATGGATTTCTTCTGTAATGGTGATGGTGAATAGTAAGAGGTATCTCCATGGTACAATCCCTACCAGGGCATGTGCTTCAGGAGAACAAGAGAGCTCTGATCTCTGCTCCCGGTACCAACTCTCAGCCGTGGAGTCTGTAAGTGTCAGAGCTGGTGGCAGCTGTGCTGCCAAGGTGTGACAGAATGTGACGTGGCCAGTTAGAGCTGGATGTACCCATATGAAAGACTCTTCTGCTATAATTAATACTTGGTGGGGAGTTGCAGCCTGCCTACACATAGGCACATAGGCTGCAGAGAACTGTCACTCAAAGTGACTCCATCCTTTCTTCCATTCATCCAGCTTGGAGAATAAAAGTGCAGCTGACAAAGTCATGTCCTCAGTAGAGAAGACTCTCTGCTCAGCTCCTTTCAACTTCCAGGGTGCCAGAATCATCAGTGGTCAGGAAGAAGGAGCCTATGGATGGATCACCATTAACTACCTGCTGGGCAATTTCAAGCAGGTACTGTATGAACAGCAAGTCTGTATTTGAATCATCGGCTTGCGGAGCTTTGTAAATCATGCAGGAGGGTGTCATAGGCACTATCTTCCATTGTAGGCCATTTACCAGATATCAGGAAGCTGCATATCTTGCCTCAGCCACTACTGTGAGTACATCCTGATACCAGTAAGTATCAGGATGTACCACTGTAGTCAGGCTTAAAGCATTGAAATAAAACACTAGTGTCTTTGATAACTTTGCTTGGGTACAGCATCCTCCTCACTTCCTGACCTAAAATATTTCTGTGCCTGCAAAGTTTGACAATGATTCTTTACTACTGAGCTTATAAACCATCTGGGAACTAAAACAGTAAGTTGACTGTTTTTTATCATAACAATTGTATTAGTTTTCATATTCTTAGTCCTCTTGCAAACACTCAGACATGATCCATCTTCTGCTTTTCTGAGCCTGCATCTTTCTTGTGTCTTGTTCCAGCTCTCATCTTGTGTCACTCTTCAGGTCTGCCTGCCTTTCCTGTGTTCTGTGTTTCTGCTTCTCTCCTCATAGGTCTTCCTCTTTTGTTTTTTTTTCTCCCAAAGAAATCTCCATGCCTGATGAAGCTGTTTTGCTTTGTGGTTGTTTTTTTGTTTTTGTTTTTTGTTTTTAAAGTCTGGCTGGACAAAACTTCTACATTCACTGAAATCCATAAGTGAGACATCAGGAGCACTAGACCTCGGAGGAGCCTCAACACAGATTACCTTTGTACCAAATGAAGTCTATTCTGAGTCCCCGGAGAACCTGCTCTACTTCCGTCTCTATGGCAAGGATTACATAGTGTACACACATAGCTTCCTTTGCTATGGGAAGGACCAGGCTCTGCAGCAGAAACTGGCCAGGGACCTACAGGCAAGTATATTTGTAAAGTACTACCAGTTTCAGGTGCCTTAATTCTTACGCATGGGATAGCAGGAGTACTGTGCTTAACTGAAGTACTTGGGGGAGGCAATGTTTCACCATGTCTGAGAATCCCAAACCAACAGCAGCTTCACAAAATATGGCTGAAAGTAATTTGCCCAGGGTCATACAGGGAGGCTGTGGCAGTACCCACATTTCCCAGATCACAGCCAATGCCTTAAACCATCCTCATCACTTTGACCATCCTCATGTGTGTATCTTGGTGTGATGTACTGTGACAACTGCCTTGTGGTCACCCTTCCTTGTGGCTCTTTCCCAGGGTGTTACTCTGGAGTGAAGTGTAACAGCTTGGATTGATTTTACTTTCAGACCATGGAGAACAGCAGCCTCTTTGATCCGTGCTTTCACCAGGGGTATCAGAGGACAATAAATATAAGTGACCTCTTCAAAAACCCTTGTACATCAGCCAAGAAAAAGCAATTCCCTTTCAGCCAGCTGTACATACAGGGAGAGGGGGATTATCAAAAGTGCCGAAGAAGCATCCAGAAGCTCTTTAACAAAACCAATTGTCCTTACTCTAGTTGCTCCTTCAATGGGATATACCTACCTCCATTACAAGGGGATTTTGGGGTAAGTCTTCACATTCTTCAACTCTTTATAACTCAGAATATCAGAAGAGCAGAAACTCGGAGTAATGCTAGAGTGTATTCTCCATGGCTGGAGCAGGGAATCATTTACAAGATGGCTTTTTGGACATGTAACTAGAATAGTGCTGCACTTGCTGTGAGGACAGCACATGTAAGAGCTACCCCAATAAATACTGACCTAGTAGTACTGCACTGTTCCCATTCTAACGCATCTCCTGTAGGCATTTCCTTGGGGTGCTTCATTTACCGATTCATGTTTCTACCAGTCTTTCCTGATGGCCAGGCAGGAGAGCCTGCTGCAGACCATGCATGGTACACTACTCCTGCAAACCTTGTCTCCTGAGGTTAATGGTGGTACCAGATCTGAAATTCATCGAGAAGTGTGTGAGCACTACTGAATCCAATCAGTCAGCTCACCTATCTGCTTCCCAGATGTGATAAGAAGACAGTGCACGCTCTGAACACACATCATGGGTGACATCACACTAAACACCAGTCCTAGAGCTGCAAGACTGCAGTAGCTGTGAGGCTTTCTGGGGAAACTGTTAATACTCCCTTGCCCTGTTCATAAACTGCCCCCTACCTATCAGCTATTGGCTATGGTCAGAGATTGTTTTTCTGGATTTTGGATTATATGATGGGGCTGTGTAGAGTCCTTTCAGTCCATCACCTCTGCTGTCCATGGTAATATTGGCTGCATGCTCATCTCGTTCAGTTGCCAAAATGGGATCATGGTTGTGATGACAAACAGTGTTCACTGTGTGCCACTCTGGCACCAGAGCATAGAGGAGAGGGATATACTGAACATCTTCAGGATGTGGTCAGTGAAGTCCCTACCTCCACCTTCCTTTTGGGGTCCTTAATTCTCATCAGGTCTGAGAGATGCCTCGAAATGACACTGCCGTTGTAAATATACCTACTTTTGTTTGTGTGATGTTGCTTCTTTTATTCCTCTATCTAAATAAAACCATTTCCTTTTCTGAGATTTCTGTTGTCCTGCTCATGCTGAGGCCCAGTCAGGTTAAAATACTTTTTTTCCTTCAGGCTTTTTCTGCTTTCTACTTTGTGATGAACTTTTTGAACCTGAGCAGTGAACAAAGCCCTGTTCCCCTGGACAAAGTGGCCAGCACCATTGAGAGCTTCTGTGCCCGGCCTTGGCATGAGGTGAGCAGTGCTTGTGACAGTGGGCTGGGGCTGCTGGGTTGCAAAAGCTGCTGATATTTTTATGTAGGATAAGTAGGTGGGGTAGCTTCCAAGGCAAGAGGGGAAAGATCCCCTCAGCACCTGCAGAGTTTGCTTAGGCACAAGCTGGAGCAGCAGGAAGCTGTCTTTTAACAGTCTGGTGACTTCTTCCTTCCCTAGGTGAAGACAGCATATCACCAAATAAAAGAAAAATACCTAAGTGAATACTGCTTCTCTGGAGCCTACATCCTCTCTCTCCTGGAAAATGGCTATGAATTCACTGAAAAGAACTGGCAAAGGATCCACTTCCTTGGAAAGGTATGTTGGGGGGCGGGGCGGGGGCTCTGACCCAGCAGCTATCTGCAACCTCTGCTGCACAGCTCAGCCATTTTTCTCCAGGGGTGCCACTGCCCCGACAATGCCACAAGCAGCCCCTGCACCTCAGCACTGATTCTGCTCCTCTCCCATTTCAGATTGGCAGCAGTGATGCGGGCTGGACCCTGGGCTACATGCTGAACCTGACCAACATGATTTCTGCAGAGGACCCCGCTGTGCCCCCTCTTTCCCACGGCAGTTACGTGGGGCTGATGGTGCTGTGCTCCCTTGTGCTGGTGTCTGTGCTCCTGTTTGCCTGGCTTCTCTTCCACAAGCCCAAGTGCCTGCAGAAGGGGATTGTTTAGGAAGAGACCTGGGAGGAGAGGGGCCATGTCACACTGTCTGCTCAGGGCTAGGAGACCCCAGCAGAGCAGCTGTACTGCAGAGCCCCTCTCACCTCTCACTGAAGCCACTGACTCTGTACAACAAGGGCATTTATTTCTTCTGACTCACACTTGCACTGACAGACATTGGGACATCAGGCTCACCACCTCTCTCTGCCAAGGACAGACAAGCGGGTGTCCCCTTCTTGAATGGGTCGTACTTTCATTCAATGAAACTTTGCTGCTTGTTGTTTTTTTGCCTTGTGCACAGCATTATAAAGAGAAAAGTGGCAGCAATCTTTGGGAGCCAGTGCTCCTGCAAGGGTAATCTCAGGGTCACACATCCCACTGAGCTCTTGGGTGCGATCACACACAGGGTGATCCTGTTCCTCCTCTGCTGAAGCTGTTCCCGAGAGCCCTTTCCGCACCAGCACACCTCCGCTTGCCTCCCCGCACCCTGAGCCCTCACAGCCCTACAGCCGGGTATGGCCATCTGCACCTGGCCAGCCCCTGAAGGCTGGCCAGGCTCCCAAATGCCACTCTGGGAAAAGAAGGGATGAGGATGAAGAAACTGAGTGTGCTGGTGACCATCAGCCCTTAGCTGGGCTCTGGTGGCTGTCTGCTCCTTTTGCAGGTGGCAAGAAGCCTCTTTCCCATGTCTTCCTGATGATGTTGCTGGACCAAAGCTGGCTCACTGTTACACTGAGCCATTCTGATGTCCCGAGGGTATATCAAGACATGAGTTCCCAGCCAGGCATTGCTGATTTTTGTAGGAACAGCTCATACTGGCTGAGGATCCTTGACCAGCAGTGAGTGCTTATGCCTACAGGGACTCTGGTGTGATCAGCCTCCCCGCAGGTATACACCCACTGAAGCAATCCAGTGTGACTGTGCTGATCATACAGCAGCCTCTGATCTAGGGAAGATGTTTGTTAGGTCGTATTCCTTTATAAATAGACAGCTGGCAGCAGTTTTAACCAGCATGAGCATGCACAGTTTGAACTACTCTTTCCACCAGCAAAATCGTTGAAAATTTGCCTTTCTTTCCTCATGGCTTAGGCTTATCCCATGACCAGAAGACCCAGGGCTTGTGAGTGCACATGCTGCAGCCCATCTTCTAGCACACAACTAGGGTGATGCCACTGATCAGGTCTATGAATCACTTCCATTTTCCATTCCTTGGTCAAAAAAAAAAAAAAAAAAAAAAAGGTAAGTCAGAAATCCATTTTTATGAAAACACTTGGAAACCACTGGTGCCTGTCTACCTCCCACAAAATCTCGGAAATCTCTTCTCCTAATGACCTGTAAGTGCTGGAGGCCAAAAGAAAGCAGATGTTGTGGAGAGAAAGGCATGGCAAACACACACCTTCACCTGTTTCTCCAGGCAAAGCTGTAGAAGGCATTGAAGGGATCAGGATGTACAACCCCAATAAAGCCTTTTCCATTAGGTAAGCAGACACAGGGCTGGGGGTTTTCATGCTCTCCCAGCCTGTCCCTCTGTATAGTGCAGGCTGGAAAATGTCCCCCAGTTGTTTCTATTTCATGCCTGGAAATAGGAGCTGTAACATTCTGAAGGACCTGAAGGTAAGGGAAAAATCTACCCTGTCTTGTGGTAAGATCTTTGGGCAGTTCATTTGTTCTTCCAAAAATCTGTCTTATTTTTGCTCTGAATTAGCTGGCTTCAGCTTCTGCTGGATCTTGTTCTGCCCATTTCAGAAAAACTGAGTAACTCTCTGCTATCAAAATCCCTTTTTCCCTGTTGGTGCTTGCAAGTCATCATTGTATCATATTAAATAGATTGACCTTCAATCTGTAAAGTGCTCTGTGCTGACCTCACTTGTAGCTCTTCACTTTTTCGAAAATTTTTACATCTTTCTGAAATTTGGACACCAAAGTTTTCATCAGTGAGTGGTAGTAGACTTGCTAGTAGTGTAGCTAAAAGTAATATCCTCTGGTTTTGATCGATATTTTATGTTCCCCATTCATACATCTCAGGGCCAGGTTTGCTCACCTAAGAGAAAGTTCTAGGGCCACTTTGTCTCGTTGGACTATTGCAACTTGGGCTTTTTTCCCAGACATTGCAGTCCAGAATGGCCACTGTCTCACACCATACATCATGCCTCAACATCAGCCTCCTCACCTTCCACACGGCTCCACTGAAACATGTACTATTCAAAGGATATTCCCCCAAGCAAGTGATCCAGATCAACCCGCAGATGACGCTGCCACACACCATTTGTTTGTCCATTGACCAGTTTGGGTTTGTCTCCAAATACAATGAAATGTTGGAATTCATCTGGAGACAGAATCTTCCTTCTGTTGTTTTCAGCAAAGATAGGTAGATGAGAGATTAACAGTAGTTTTTGGTCACAGATGGAAGGCATGCAGGAGGAGCACGTGATCAGAGCCGCTTCAGCTCCCCATTCAGCCACGCTTGCAACACACCGCATCCTATGCCACCTTCCTTGCATACAGTCTTCATAGCAGAGCAGGTGCCCTGGAGAAGCTCCGCACATGAGCTTGTGCATCCTTCATTCTCATGGACAGTGTGGAAACCTGCAGAATGGTAATTTCTCTCCTGAGACCCCCTCAGGGATCTGGAAGCTGCTTAGTCGTGTCCGTGATACTAGAACTGGCAGATCCATTGGGACATTTCAGAAATGGATGTAGAAACTCCATGTGGAAGCTGGTGTGAAGAGAAAGCCTGTGCCAGTCTGCTCTTCTGGTCCCTGCTAAGGGTTTATGCCAAAGGAGAAGTTCAAATACAGAACCTGGGAGAAGAGCTTTAGCAATGTTTTATATATTTATTGCAAGTCCCGTAGTATTAATATTGTTAGCTCTTGATTTTGGAGCTGGTATCTTTGCTTACTCCAAACTGCCTGCCTTCCTTCTGTTTTTTGGTTTGGATTTTGTATTTTTTAAAGCTGTAACTGTGACTTGAGTGCAACCTAAAGGCCCCAAACTAAGATAAATACAAAGTATGTTACATTATGTTTAAACCTTAGGACTTTTAGACCACATTTATGAGTCAATGTCTCCAGAAATAGAATTTCAAAGATGACACCAGATATGTAATTTAAAAATCACTTGATCAGGCTGAGGCTCCAGGAACTGGTTGACTGAAGGCATCCTATCAGGGTGAGACCCTTGCATATCACTGGCTGTACTTGAACCTTCCCAGAAAAGCATATGATTTTTTTCTTCCCATTTCTCCTGCTGTTGCAGGACTTTATCCATGGAGGCTACTCAAAATCCTTGGTCAAAGAGTTCAAGTTTAATGAACATTCATTTCTTTGCTTGTGTGCTGCATCTGACCCAGCTGTATTCACAGTCAAATGCGTGTTCCAGAGACACCCGATGCATATGATAGTGGGGGGAATTTCCAAATGTGCCAGTAATAATATGGTATCACTTCTCTTGTTAATGCAGTTGATCTGCCTCACTGATAATTATCTGTGCCTTATTTCTAATTTGATAGATTCTGGCTTAATTTTCAGCCACTGGCTCCTGTACAGTTTTGCTCTTCTGGGTTAAAGCATCTTTTAACACCACGTGTTCTTGTCTTGCAAATATTTATTCACTGATCAGCTCTGCCAAGCTGCCAAGACTTCAGAGCTTGGTCTCTTCTGTTTTGCCACAGGAAGCCCTGAGATATGCTGCAGCAAGGTGGGATGAGTGTCTCTGGTTTGGGTTTAAATGTTGAGTGGTACATTTTTGGGAAGGTTTCCTGCAGAGGGATGGGATACTTTTGCAGGGTGAGGGAGCAGTCTGGTCTCTCTGGGACTGATGACTTCCATGAACTTCTCTCATGTTCTCCCAGGTGTCGTGTTTGAGGCAAAACTATCAGTGAAACTGAGATTTTCAGGGGTCAAAAGAGAAAGCCTGGGTGCCTGGTAGCACACTCGCCTCTTGCAGCAAACAACCAGTCCCCACCACAGGCTCTAAATACACTGCTCCCCTCCCTGACACAGCCAGCTCCCCTCTGTTCATGGGCTACAGCTGATTTCTCTGGCCCTACAGCAAAGCGCAGATGGAAGAAAGCTCTCAGAAGTGGGGCCATCACCTCTGTGGTGAGAGGCTGATTTGCAATGTTGGTGCTGGCCAGGGCTCCCCAGCTTCTCCAAGAGCAGCTCTCAGCTGGATGCATGCCCCCTCCTCGTGCATCCCAATTCTTCCCATGCTCTGTGCCAGGGGGAACGTGCAGGCGCTGTGGGGCTGCATCATCGGGCTCAACAGCCTGTTGAGGAGAGGCTGGGGGATACAGAACCAAGGACAGGAGTCTCAACCACCCGGGCCATGTGCTTTCTTTTTGCCCCTCAGCCCAGATAAATGGATCTTTGTTTTGATGCACGCACAGATCTCTGTATCCTTATCACAATAAAGACTTCTGAACTGATGTCAGAAAAGTTTTCCTGCTGTTTTCCAGAAGATGGGAACTCGCCAGTAGTGGAACAGAGCTTCTGGCACTAAACATGGAAAAGTCCTGAGATGGGATTTCCTCTCTTGCCAGTTCTCTGCTGTTCTTCTGGGTCAGATCTGACATTCCCGATGGATGGGCAGCATCCCCTCCTGGCAAGGAAAGGCACTGTGGTCCTTCCTAGACGCCAGGCACCTTACAAGGGTGGTCTCACTCCTGGGAAGGCTGCTAGTGCCTAAATCCCATCTTTCCTTGTTTTAGCTTCACCCTGATCTCCCCTAAGCCACTTGTTCTCCCCTGCCGTGTACTGGAAGTCTGCGGTCCTCTGTCCTCGTTTTACCTCTCCCTCCCCCAGGCAACACCATTGGCATCATGCTGGCACAGCACCCCCGCACCCCCACCCCACCCCCCCCAAAACAGGTGAAGGATGGGGGGCCCGTGCCCCTCGTTTGCGGGGCCATGTGGCTGCATGCCTCTGCGTGCAGCCACAGCTGTAGCTCAGCCAAGGCAAACATGCTTGTCACGGTTCATCATTTTTCTTTCAGCACACACTCTCCCTCGTTTGCTCATTCTTATGACTCTTAGCTTGAACTTTCCTCAAATTTTCCAGTCTTCTCCTGGAAACAATACAGCCAGAATTAAAACGAACACACCAGGTGGAGTCTTTCCACAGCAGGCTCCAGAGGGATCGGCTCCTTGCTGCCTGTGACCCTCAGCCGCACAGCGATGGGAGGGACAGGGCTCGCATTCGCATTCCTCTCACTCTCGCTGCTGTGGCACGGCGCGTTCCTGCTTGCCCTCCTTCTCCCACTGCCTCGAGGTCTCTCCAGCTTTGAACATCTGGGGTGGGGATGATCCGTCCCAGATGTATTAGCCGCATCTTCCAAATTAAGTCTTTGTTTACTTCCTGCACTGTTTCTAAGAGCTAATGTCCTATATTGTTTGTTTCTGCTTTCATCAGTGTTTTTTAACATGTCCAAAGTTATTAATTGCTCAAAGCTTCATTAGCATGTTGTTTTCCTAGAATGTAATAAGAGCCATGCTAGGTCAGATCAGACAGGCAGCACATTGGCGCTCGTCTCCAGCTGCACACTGGGTGACAATTTAGATGGACATTTAGGAAACAGGCATGATCCTTCTCTTCTAGCAATCAAAGGCATAGGAAATTTGTGATCAAGTGATTGCTTCTGGATCTGCATAATTAATAGCTGTGGATGCCCCAGCTCTTTATGAATTCATCCCATCCTCTTTTGCACTCATTTAACTTTCAGCTTTGACAAGGTAATTTCATTGTGCCTTGTGTGCAAAACTATTTCCTTTTGTTTGATTTAAACCTGCTGTCTGATAACAGGCTGCTTCTATCCCTATGCTATGGATAATGCTGACTAATTCTCCAGACCTAGTAGTGTGTGAGATGCGTTCTCCGCCCACCCCAGATTTTGCTCATGGCTCCTTTTTAGGATCTAACGGTCTGGCATTTCTTTTTTTTTCTGTTGTTTCTCACATCAGTGTTGCTTGTCTCCATAGGAAAGTAAGAGCTTTTCTCACGTGTCCCTTGGCAGCACTGCAGCTCCAACTCTGCCACTGCTGTCCCAGGCTACTGAAAACACCCTGGGAAGGGAAAAGGGAGGGGGGAGACAGACCAAACATGGGGTTTGTGCTATTTTACTATAGCCCTGCCTAGCGCTCTCTGGCTGCCAAGTAACACTGGCTAGCACTGGAAACCTGCCCACCTCTTTCCCATTGCCTTGGTTGCTGAAAGCTGGGAAGGGAGCAGCTCCACGGGAACCCAGCAGCCCTGGAAGCAGCAATGTAAAGGAGGCGAGGGTATCTCTTACCACTGAGTGAGCTGCCAGCTCCACAAAATACCACCAGACATGGCTTGCTGTAGAGATAAGAGCTGTCCTACCATACCCATGCTCACCATGCCCTACCACAGTCTCAGCTACTTTTCCTTGGTTTTCTACAAGTGCTGGGAGAAGCTGGCACCTCCAGCACTGTCTCTTGTTGCCTGATTAAAGATGGGTGCAATGCCATTCCTGATCCTGAATGTGTGTTGCTCTGAGACTGAGTGACAAATGGGGATGTGGTGGGATGGAGCTTAAGTGGTATTAATAAGATATTAATAAGATTACTGATATCTTTACATATGTATAACATTCTTTTTCTGGTCATGTCTTCAAAAGATATTTGTTCAAAACAAGACTTTACACTTTTTTTTTTTTTTTTTTTTTTAAATAGGCCATAATTGAGAGGAGGGTGCTGTGCAGATGGGGCAGAAGACCAACAAGGCACAGGGACAGGGAGAGAAAGGACCATGATGGTGGGGCTGGGGCAGAAGAAAGTTGTGAGAAAGTCTGAGTAAGCCAAGCCAGTATCAGGCAAGTCATTTGCTTTGCCCACCAACCAGCACTGTTTGCATTAGAGGCTATAAACAGGGGCTCATTGGTTTTACCACTGTTTTTCTTGGGAAATTGAGGCAGAAAGGCGGTTGCCGGCCCAGGTGGATGTGGAGGACAGGTAGGAAAGCGGTGGTGCTGGGCAGCACTGGTAGAGGATGCTTTGCTGGGGAAGAGGCAGCTATAGCAGCCCTTGTCACAGGCATTAGAGCAACATGGAATGGATCCACCTCAAGGTTGAAGGGAAGGCAGATGTTTAGCATGGTACTGAGTACCCTGAGAAGCCCACTGCTGATGTCAGGAGAAGCTCATTTCTAGCATGGCCAAAGGAACCTTTTTCTTGGCATGTCCAGCCGTGATGGTAAATCTTTTGGCTGTTTAGGCTCACGTTTGGGCTCTGTGTCAGGGATGTCCTAACAAAGATCTCTGTCAGAGCTGCTAAGGTGCTGGAGTTTTAGCCCCCGGGGGGTGAAGGCTGCAAAGCAAGGCTGCCTCCCACAGCTGTGCCTGTCTGCCCAGGGACCCTGAGGTGAGCGCTGCCCACCAGGCAAGCGTGTACGTGGCAGAGGGGTGGAGAAGAACCAGCTTCCCCCAAATCCAGAAACAGTCTACAACACTTTATTAACAGACAGCAGAGCATTTTCATCTGCCTTTAGGCTGTTGAGCTTTTTTCTGTTGCCAGTTGCCCAGTGCCTGCTGGAGTTCATCATCATGCCCACTCACTCCCAGAGCACAGCAGGGAGACACCAGACTCTGAGCTGAGCTCTCCCTGCTGGTACCTGCTCAGCAGACACCACCACCGTCAAACCCCACGTTGCCCTGTCCTCCCCCTGCAACGTCCTAGCTCGGCAGTTTGGGGGGGCAGCTGAGGGGAGGGCGATGCGGTCGCTGTCTCCGATTATCCCGGGAGGAGCGGGACTGCCAGGGCACAGGGGCCGGGGCAGAGGGGCCCGCGGAGCCTGCAGCCGCCTCTCCCTCCGCTTCCCCAGGAGATGGGGCGGGAGAGCAGGCGCGGCTCCAAGCTGGCGGCCGGGCCCCGGGGGGGAGCGGCGGGAGCTGCCCGCGCCGGGCAGGCCGGGGCCGGGCAGGGCTGTGGGAGCCGTGCGGGCACCGGCGCCATCCCCACCCCGCTCGGCTCTTGCCCCACGGAAGGGCCCGGCGACGGGCATCACCCCCCCCCTCCCGCCGCCGCCCCCCTCTCCTCTCCCCCGCCCCGCCGCTTGCCGTGCGCTTGGCAGCCCCGACGCCCTCCGCAGCCAGTTTTCCAGCCCTGCGCTTCTTCTGCAGTGACAGCCAGTGGCTGCGGGGGCCTGTTTACTGTCCGGTTAATAAGTGAGCTGGAGCGGGGGGAAACTTCTCCGACGGCGGAAAGAGGGCTCGCCGGCGGGCGGGCGGGCGGGGGGAGCATTCCTGCACCGCGGGGCCCCGGCGCGCCCCGCTCCCGCCGCCCCCCGCCGCCCCCCGCCCGCAGGTGCAGGGGGCTGGCACTCGGGAACTGGAAAGAGCTGGTTGGAGTTTGCACTTTAAGCTCCCGGCTGGGAGGGAGCCGGGGGCTCGGAGCTGGTGCGGGCGCCCGGCGCCGCGGGAGGATGGCTGGGTGGCTGCGGTCCCTCGTGGGAGCCCTGACTCTGCTCGAGGTGGCGGCCGCCCTCAGCTTTCTCCACCATCGCTACGAGGAGATGGTGCAGGCCCTGTTCCGCGTGCAGAGCCAGTGCCCCTACGTCACCCGCATCTACAGCATCGGCCGCAGTGTCGAGGGCCGACACCTCTACGTGCTGGAGTTCAGCGACTACCCGGGCATCCATGAGCCCCGTAAGTACGGGGGGGACGGGGACAGCGATTCGGAGAGGCCAGGCTTCGTCACCACACTCCTTGCCACGAGGGACTGTTGAGGCGTGAGGCGGGGGGTATCTCCCTTTCCAGGCAGGACTCCCAGCGATGCTTGGGTGTCAGGCAGTGCCGGCTCTGGCAGGGACCCCGCAGCCATCCCAGGGACATGCACGTAAAACACGCATGCATGCAGTGTGCTTGCGTGAGCTGCAGCATGGCCTGGGCACGTACTTTGAACGGAGCTCTGATTTTTCAGCGCAAGCTAACGTGAGAACGTGGGCAAGACCCTCCCACCCCACTTGCTCTGCCACCCTCTCTCTCCCAAAACAGCATTGTGCAGACAGGGAGAGGCAGCACCCACCCTCCACCCTTTGCTGCTGGATAGTGGCAGGAGGGAAGAGTTTGGCCTTTCTTCCTCCAGGCCCCAAAACCAGGGGGACAGCGAGCGAGGGATCCCATCAGAGTGGGCTGGGGGCTCCCACCACCCAGCCAACCCCGCAGGCTATGCAGTCCCAATGGCCGGCCGGCCTCAGAGATCCCTACCCGCTGCCACGTGGCCCTGTGGAGCCTTGGCAGCAATGGCCCCTTGAGCTGCTGCCTGTGCGGCACAGAGACACCGCAGAGCCAGACTTTGCTGGCAGCCAGGTGCCTCTGGGGAGCTGAGGGGACCAGCTGGCTCTCCAGGCTGGGGGAATGCACACAGGGCATCTTGTGCCCCTGGGCAGAAGATGCGGACAGAGCTCTGCCTGCTTTTTGCAGGACCTTTTGACTTTTCAAATCCTGGCTGGTGTGGTTAAACTCAGGGGCTGACAAGTCCAGGCAACCTAGTCACATGGAAAACTGCTGGCAGTGTGGCAGAGGTGAGTGGGACCCACACCTGTGCCCCCTCAGCAGAGCAGCTCCCCAAACCCCACAGCATCCCATGTCTGGCAGCAGCTTGTCCAAGGATATGCTGCTCTGGGGGCATGCTGCTCCCCTCCTGCGGCCCAGGGTATCGCCTTCAGGGGTGCTGTGAGGTGGGATGTGGGGCTTCCCGCCCTGACCATCTCCCACCAGCCCTGTTCGGCACAGGGAAGCCTACGCAGCGCTGAGGACACCTCAGGCACCTCCACAGCACATCAGGGGCTGATTCAGAGCAAGGAGTGAGCAAAGGGCACTGGCAATGCACCACTGGATTTTAGACTTGCAGAACCACAGAGAGCAGCTGGAAGGGCCACAGGAGGTGATGGAGATTTCCCCTGCCCCAGACAGGCAGCATGGACCTGCAGCCGTGCTTGTAGCATGGACCACCCTCAGGCTGGCACTTTCAGGGTGTAGCATGAGGACTTCAGGAAACTGATCTCCCTTGAAGGTCATGAAAAGTATCTCCAAAAAGCAAGCCTAGAGTCACTGGGCTTATGTGCAGTATTAGGGCTTGTGTGTCCACGTGGGTAATGTTTGAGGGTCTGCATATTGAGAAGGGCTGACAAGTCCTGCTGCAGATTTGAACAAAGCAGAGAAAGAGAAATCCCTGCCAAGACCTTATTTTTTTAAATAAAGGCTGAACACATCCCCAGGACTTTTTTATAGTTTTTATAACTGGATTACCTAATTAAATCAGTTCTCATGTCCCTGAAATCTAACCAGGCCAAAACACGTTGGCCACCTGTGGTGTCCTGTGCTGAGGCAAAGCAATCAAAAGATATGGAAAGCAAAATCTTTCGACAAAATTAGAATTTTTTTAGAATCTAACTTCAGCGTGTCTAGATGCGGTGTCTCCTCCCTACATGGCAAAGGTTCGGGGGATTTTGGAAGCAGCACATGGGGCTGTGGTGCCTTTTGCCCCAGGGATCCTGACAGACACTGTACATGGCAGCAGGACTGCACACTGCCACTGCGAATCTGATCACTGCTGGTGGCCAGAAAACTCACAGGGCAATGGGAGTCTCAAGCTCTGGCAAGATGACATTTGTAACAACACCCTATTTTTTCCTCACCCTTTTGTATGAAGGTCAGGCTCTCTCTTTAACTGAATTCCCCTGATGTCTCTCATCCATCCAGCCTGAAATGGGACATTTTGTTTTCCCACAAGTAGCTGCTTTAAAAAACTCTCTGGGAAAGCATAATCCGTCCCTCATGCGTGCTGCCTCTCCTTCAACAAAGCAGCAAGTCCTGTTCTGAATACTGTCTGCCTGTGGTCTCTGAGTCTGTATTTTGAGACCTCATTTTAGAAAAGTCAGTGGCAAAAGACCTTTTTGCTCATACTGGAGCTGCCCAAGGAACAGTTTGATCCATATTCAACTCAGACACTGAGGGTTTCTCCAGGCTCTCGTCCCTGTCCCTTTAGGGTGAGGAAGCACCTAAACCCTTTCCTTGGAGGCGGGTAAAGGGGAGGGAGGGAGGAAACTGCTGCTGCTTCCCACGAGCATGGAAGTGAGGGGCTGACAGCAGCAGCCAGAGGCAACTGTGCTCTTCCAGTGAAGGAGCATGGCTCTGCCTGAGACAGGGATTGATTTTATCCTGCAGAGTAATGAAAAGCTCCTTAAAGCATGCAGAGCCAGGAATGTGTTCTGCTGGTGATAGGCACTGAGAGCAAACTGCAAAGGGCAGAGGTGGGACAAATGGCCTGTCCCCCCCCCACTGCCACCCACCACAGAGCTGGGAGGCCCCAGCACCCCAGGGCTCAGGGTGGCAGCAATCCTGCCAGTGCTGCCTCTCCCCAGACCAAGACAAAACCTCCTCTAAATACATCCTCTTGTGTGCTCCAAAGGGAAGCAGCAACCCTGTGGAGAGCCTGAGCTGTTCCCAAAGATGCTGTGGCAAAATGGAGGGAGTCTATATGAGAAAGATGCCACTTTCCCTTATCGAGGTTTGCATTTTCCAAGGGTAGAGGCCATTTCACACCATTTATTGGAGGTTCCCTGGGCTTGCCCAGGCTCCCTGCAGTAGGAATTGGCCCTTCTGCCCTGTTCGAGCCCTGGCTGATGATGTCACTCTCTTGCTCTCTCCAGTGGAGCCAGAGTTCAAGTATGTTGGGAACATGCATGGGAACGAGGTGCTGGGCCGTGAGCTGCTGCTGCAGCTCTCTGAGTTCCTGTGCGAGGAGTACCGCCGGAGCAACGAGCGGATCACCCGCCTCATCCACGACACGCGCATCCACATCATGCCCTCCATGAACCCCGATGGGTACGAAGTGGCTGCCAAGCAGGTACCAGGCAGCGATCGCCTCCTTCAGCCGGGTAGGGGCAGGAAGCCCTTCAAATCCCTGCGGGATCCCCTTCACCATTGTGGCTATGGGGAGGGGGCATCCTTCCTTTTCATGCCCTGCCAAATTTGTCCCCCTCAACTGGTGTCACTGCTTCTCACCTCCCGTGCCCAGAGCTTGTGCTGTGTGTCCTGCCACAGGTGACCCTGGCAGGTGTTGAAGGAGGCTTTGTACACCTGTCTTACCTGCCCCAGACATTTTTTGTCACAGGAGGGTCACTGCAAATCCCCTGTCCTAGGCTGGGATAGTGGCAGCTGAATGCCACTATCATGAGCAGACAAGGGACATGAGGGATGGGGTGGGGGGAAGTCCTCTAATCCCCCCCTCCAAAAGGTCACCCTTTTCTTTCTACTGCTAGACCTCAGGGAGATATTTTATTCATGGCTCTTTCAGTTGAGGCAAATTGTTTATTTGGCTTGTGCCTTACTCTGTCACCCTGGAAAATGAAGATATTGTTACTGACTTCCCCTGTCAGTACCAATAATCTTTACTGTCCTGACAGCAATAACACACATGTTGCGATTCAGAGGCACCGAAGTGCCGTTACGACGGCCGGTCCCTGCCGCTCTGATACCCAGCCTGCCTGTGCCCACCCTGTATTCATCCCCGTGATGCACCTTTGCCCCACAGGGCCCGGACAGCAACGGGTACTTGACAGGGAGGAACAACGCCAATGGAGTGGACTTGAACCGCAACTTCCCTGACCTCAACACATTCATGTACTACAGTGGGGAAATCAGTGGGCCAAATCACCACATCCCACTGCCTGACAACTGGAAAAGCCAGGTACCAGTTTGGGATGCTGGAATCCTCTTAGAGTGGCTCAGCATGCACACAAATATACTGTCCTTTGGCTTGCACAGTGCTTGTGTCCTTCTCTATGCCTTCTGCATGCAGAGAGATGTGATATAATCCTGTCCCGTATCACAGTTCACACCTCTGCCAGGAGGAGATGCTGGCACCATGGCCAGCCTGGGGAGAAGATTGCAATGCATGGGACAGAAGACAGAAGAGGTGGCACATGCTGGCTAATGCCTGCACCTCAGGTTTTGGGGCTGCATCAGGACAGTTGTAGCAGGGTATGCACAGAAGGAGCCTGCTCTGTATATCAGGGCAGGTGGTGGAAAACGGAGGAGGCTGCAAGGAGTGAAGCAGGCCAATTGTGGGGCAGGGTCTGATGTGACTGATTATGCTGCAGCCTGTGTGGAGCGACGGCTGGCCCAGAGGTGGCTGAGCTCTTCTTCCTGTCCCCATCCCTCTTCTCCTCACAGGTGGAGCCAGAAACGTTGGCTGTGATCCAGTGGATCAGCAGCTACAACTTTGTGCTCTCGGCCAATCTGCATGGTGGAGCGGTGGTGGCAAATTACCCCTATGACAAATCTCAGGACCAGCGGTTCAGGAGCCACCGGCGCACGGTCAACACGCCTACCCCTGATGACAAATTGTTTCAGAAGGTGAGCCTGGCCCCAGCAGGCGAGGGCATTCCCGCAGCCCTGGCAGGGTGCAGTGTGCATGAGCTGGCTGGGAGTCTCTGGTCACTGCCTCATGCCGGAGCTGAGCCAAGAAACGTGTTGGAAGTAACTGTTAACAGACTACGGCATTTCTGCCAGCCACAGGCTCGTGAGCCAGGTCAGGGCAGTCCCACTGTGAGCCAGCCCCACCACACAAACAGGCCAGTCTTAACCTTTGGGAGCCCCTGCCTCGTCCATGCCCGTGCTTGGGTTCCCTGTAACCCCAGTACCACCAGTGTCTTCAGTACCACCCTGCTCTTCCAGAGCCAGAGCTTGCCCCCAGCTTTGCTGCACCATTGCAGGTTTTTGTTAGAGAGGTCTGCTGATTTAGCTGGAGGTCTGCTGAGAGCAGGATAAGGGAGGCGGGTGCCCAGGAGGGGCTTGCAGATGGTGAAGAGTAAGAAATACAACAAAAAGAGCACCAGGAGCATAGGCAGACATCAGGGAATGTATCAGTCCGTGCTGCTGATCCTGCTAGTACTAGCCTGTGGTTTTTCTCCATTGTTAAGATGTCCCAGAAAACAGTGCCTTCAGTCACTGCTTCCATTAGGAAACATCCAGCACAAGAATAAGCAAGTCTGCATTAGAACAGTTAATGAGAAAAATAAGTGTGAGCTGGACTTCAGCCTTCTCTGGAAGCAGAGGCTGTGTAGGAGCTTGCCAGGACCTGCTGGGAGCAGGGCTGTGCTCGTACCCAGATGTCGAGAGGCTGCAGTCTGGGGCGTAGGCTAATGATACCCATATCACCTCAGAAGTCAGAAATGTAGTGAAGTAACTGTTTTCCTGTTGACAGAATGAGATTACACCAGCATCTGAACCATAATACAAAGGTATAGAATTTGCATTAGAAAATGCAAACACTGGTCTCTCTTAAACTGTGTTTTACTTGTGTAAAAGGCCCAATTTTAGCCCTGCCTTCATGTCTAAAAATAAGCAGTAATCTTAATAAGGGCAATAAACAAGTTGTTGCTAGAACCAGAAGTTGCCCAAACTCTTTCCTAATCCAAATTCCCTTCATATATATGGTATTTGTGTCAGCACTGATACTGGTTAGTTTTTCTCACATCCCTTCTCCCCCTGTTAGTGCCTTTTGCTGTGTGTGAGGCAGCACCAATGGAGCTGGGTGACCCAGCATGGGCCCAGTGCCCTCTGCTCCCTCTTATCTCAGCAGGAGCAGAGCAGAAGCCACCTGTGCCATCAGTAAGCCTCCATCTTGCCAGATTTCTGCTCTTCCTCCTAAACTTTCATCTGCCTACATTTCATAGAGGTTCTGGACACCTCGTGTTGTATTCCAGAGCAGTAAAATGCAGGAGCTGTCTCCTGTCTGACTTCCCTCACAATTTCCCCAGTGAAGCCTGTGCAGGAGGGATGATGTTTTGCCCAGAGCCGGGCAGGGTCCCTAGCTGCATGGTGCTGGAGCAGTGACCACTGGCTGCTCTCTCTCTAGCTGGCCAAGACCTACTCATATGCCCACAGCTGGATGCACCGTGGCTGGAACTGCGGGGACTACTTTGCCGATGGGATCACAAATGGGGCATCCTGGTACTCGCTCAGCAAAGGTAAGGGCTGGGCAGGTGAGCACCACCCACAGCAAGGTGTTGAGCTGAGAAGAGGTGAAAGGATAGATGAGAAAACTCAGAACAAGATGGGTTGGAGAAGGGCTGCGGCGATAGCACTGTGCCTTTTACTAGACATCATTCTGGTGTCTGTATCTGAGACCAAGAAATGGCTTGGGAAGACTGGAAGTGGCTTGGGAAAGAACCACAGAAACAGCCAAGGTCTGCAGAGACCTACTGTGTGCTGCTGGACAAGGGAAGCATTAATCTGTTAGCGTATTTGAAAATGCTATGGCATAACTCCATCAAGACCCAAGACCAAAGGGAAGACATTTCTTATAGCTGTTGGCTCATGAAAAGTCTAATTAAAAAAGGCGTGTTGAGGAAACTGAAAGTCAGCAAATTAGACTAGAAGAAAAACTGAAGAGGAACTGGAAAGAGATATATAGCCCCTGTAGTACCCAACGTCCATGAGGTTCTGAAGGCAGAGTGGTGAATGATCCAGCTGAAGGACAGAGTCAGGCAGCCACAAGGGGAGGGGGCTGCATGGGGGGAGAAGGCTCTAGTTGTGCTGTCATGCAGGGAGGAGGCAGTACGTGCAAAGTGAAGAGGGAGAGTAGGACAGTTCTGGTGAAATACAAACAGGGGCCAGGATGCCTGGGCCACAAGAGTGGGGAGGGAAGGGGGGCCATTCCCCTGGCCACAAGGTCTTCTCTTCCAGGCATGCAGGACTTCAATTACCTCTACACCAACTGCTTTGAAATCACCCTGGAGCTGAGCTGCAATAAGTTCCCCCCTGAGGAGGACCTGGAACGGCAATGGATGGCCAACCGGGAGGCCCTTGTTGCTTTCATTGAAGAGGTAAGGGGCCAGTCCTGAGACCCACACCCTTCTCCTGCAGGCCACCATTGGCCCTGATGATAGGGGACCAGTAGGCACTAGGAGTGGAAGGGAGGTGGTCATGGAACTCACTGGGTGCTCTAGTTGGTGGCCTTTGAGAGGCTGTTGTGTCCTAGACTGGCTCTGCTGGGGGGAACCAGGAGAGCCAAGGATCTGGAGAAAGGTGGGTTTGTCCCCAGAGCTCTGCCCTCCTCCAGTGCTTGGCAATACCCTCGTGAGTGAAGGAGGGTCCTTGACCCAGCAGTCTGTCTCCCTCCCTGCAGGTTCACCAGGGCATCAAAGGGATGGTGTCAGACGAGAACAACAACGGCATTGCAGGAGCAGTGATTTCTGTCCAGGGAATCAGCCATGACATCACCTCTGGTGGGTTGTCAGTCCCCTTGCATGCTGTCCCTTTTGGATACAGCCTCTCAGAGGCTATCTGGGCATGTGGGAGGAGGTTAGCAGGCGAGGCTGTAATATGTGTGGCCAGCATGGTCTACTTCCCAAGAGAACTAACTGTGAGAAATGTGCCTGTGCATCCTGGCTCAGGGAGTGCTTAGGAAAGCTTATGAAAGAAAGATGTGAGAACTGGAACACAAACCTTATTGTAAAGTACTTCAGAGAGTCAGCTCCTGTTTTACCTGAAGGAAATACATTTGTATATAACCAAAGAAAAGATTGAGGGAAAAATCTACTCAAGTAGACAGTAGCTGGTAGTAAAGAGCACGATGGCAGAACAATGTGAAAGATTGAAAGTTCAAGCCAGACAAATTTAGCCTGAGAATGAAGTGCCACTTTAGTTTATCCAAGCTGTGGTGGTTTCTCATTTGCTGGCCAATTATAACCTCCTTTTCATAAACACCCTTCTCCAGCTGGACCAGACATTAGACTGGCTGCAGAAAACAGCTGATATTCCAGCTCTTTAGAGGTCAGACTATCAAATCATCAGAACTCCTTCTGGCCATAGGTCTGTGACTCAGTAACACTCTAATGTTTGGCACTTACTATGCCAACCTCTATAGGAAGGTGGAGTATGCAGGAGGTCACAATCAGAGTCACTGGCTGCAAAGGGCCCCCTGAGGTCTCCTGTCCAACCTCCTGCCTGGAGCAGGACTGTCCCCAACATTGGCTCTGATCAGCCATTGCTCCCTCCAGCTGATTCTCACTGATCCCCAAGGATGGAGATTTCACAGCCTCCCTGCTGTCCTGTGCCAGGGCTGCACCACCTTCACAGTAAAGCTGTGCTCCCTGATACAGCCTGAAACTCTCAAGCAGCCATCTGTGGCTGCTGCCCCTCCTTGTATTGTCTGGCACTGCTCCGAGGAGTTTGGTCCCATCACCTTTGTAGCTGCCCTTCAAGTAACTGTTGGCTGTGAGCGGATCCCCCTCAGCCTCCTCCCCGCCAGGCTGAGCCCACCCAGGTCCCCCAGCTCTTCCCGTGGGGGCTGAGCTCTCCCTGTGGGTCAAGAGCTGTGGTTCTCCCATATCTCTCTTGACCTGGGGGCACCAAAACTGGACACGGTATCCAAGTGCAGCCTCCCTGGGGCTGAGCAGAAGGAGAAAACTCTTCCCTTTGACCTGCCAACCACCCTCTCTGTTTTTCCCTTGGGAGCCCCTGACTCATGTGTCTCACTCATTCCAGTTAGCCCCACCTAAGCCAAAATAACACAGGCTGCCTATAATGATTACTCAAATTTGCAACACCCGTCCAGTTCCATAGATGGGAATATACTCAAATTATCAAAGTAATCCATAATGTGCTGCTGTCCCCTGTCCCCAACCACACCAGTACGGTCTATCAAAGGGCTCCTGGGGCTTCCTTTATACAGAGAGAATCGGAGCAGCTGAACTGATGAGCAATTAAAACACTGCTGATAACCCAAATGTAGCAAAATTGTATATGACAGGACTTAGAGAGTGCATTATGCATAAGGAGTCAGACTGGACCTGTAATTGCACTTAGATCTGCTGTCATCTGACTGGTGAGCGCTCAGATTTGCAGCCTCCCTGCACAGGCAGAGCCAACGCCACTGTACTGTCCCCTTTCATTTGACATTTACTTGCAGACTTACCTCTACTCTGTGGCACTAATGAGACATGACTTGCAGTGTACCAGTGTGAATCCAGCCTTGCAGTAGCCAGCAGATTTGGAAGGAAGGCCAAAAATTGCCTGGGTTTTGAAGGCTACACATCCTCGAGGAAGTACACTCAGCAAGACCTACTGCAATATCTTTTGCTCTGCTCCCTGTGCATCCCGAGTGCTTTCTCTTTCCACCTTGTGTTTCAGGTGATATGGGGGATTATTTCCGGCTGCTGCTGCCTGGCACTTACACTGTCACAGCCTCTGCAGAGGGGTACCAGCCCCAAACGGTGACAACAACAGTGGGCCCAGCTGCACCTTCACTGGTGAGTCAGGCTGCATAGTCATGACGGTGTCTCAAAATGTGGTCATCCCAGGTAGAAGAAATTCAGTGGCAGATGTCTAGTGAACAGTAGAGAAAGAAGATGAGATGTAGAGCATTGCCAGTGGTTACAGGCTCTCTGCTTTGGCAGACACAGCTCATAGAGAGGGACAGAGTAAGTCAATGCCCTGTGCCTCTTGATTCCTTACTGAGGGCTTGCAGCAGCACTGGGCTGCAGTGCCCACTCCTGTGTGTCCCTCTGCCTCTTGGCTAAGGGGAAAGCCCCTGGCTGGCTGGCTGGGGTTGCTGCTCTTTAGCTGTCCCTGTATCCTCCTCACTCTCCAGGACATGATGATGTGGAGACAGCATCTGTTCCCTGAGGCTCTGTTACCCCCTGGCTCTATGGGTTTCAGTGCTCTGCTATCATCTGCATCCTGCCTGGGAGCAAACACATTATCATACTTGTAGCAGGAGGCTGAAGTCTGCCTTTTTTTCTGCTGGGAGCACCCAAGGCATATGAGAACCGTGTGCCAACAAAGAATGGCCAAGTACCTTTGGGATATGAAGTACTCTGGATACCAGTGTGTCCCCTACAGCGCCTTTCTGAGGGCAAGGCTGGACAGCTAGAAATTGATTATAAAAACAGTGAGTGGTGATTCCTGCCCCTGCTGTTGCCTTGTGAACATGGTGGGACTGCAGATGCCACCTTCTTTAAGGACCAGCAAGAACCCCCTGGCTGCAACATCCTGGCACATCATTTGCTTCACTGCATGTACACTGGTCAGGCTCTGCCATAAATACACTGCGGTGGTTCTCCCACCCTCCTTCTCTTCATCCCACCCTACTGAGCCTCTGAAGTTCTTCCAGAGTTGCCCTTTTCTCAGGATTAGAAACCTTCTAATTTTCATCCTAAATTTATTTATGGTCAGTTTATCCCTATTTGTTCTTATGCCAGTGCTGTGCTTTAAATAGCTCCTCTTCTTCCCTGGTATTTATTCCCTGATGTATTTATAGAGAGCTGTCAAGCCCAGTCCTAGCCTTTGTTTTGCTCTTTGGCTTTCCTTTTTAAAATAGATTTTCCTTTTACCATGTTACTGTAGAAGACTGATTTGTTCCCTGATGGTCTGATTTTTGCAGATCTCCCCCCACAGCAGCCCTCCTGTCCCCATTTCCCTCTGCCCCTGCAGCACCTCCCATACCCACCGTTCACCCCATCCCTCCCCCAGAAAGTCCACACAGCCCCATTCCAGTTTGTGTTTTCTGTATGGCCTCCCCATTCCCCATTTCTCTGATGCTGTGTCCTGCATGCTTCTTGACCCCTTCTCCTTGTACCTGCTTGCATGGCTATAGTGGATGGTGGTTTCTTTCCTGGATTTTTTTTGGTCTGGATCTACTGAAAGCACTGGTTGCTGAAAGACTGCTTAAGCAGGATGCAGCTAACAAGATGCAATTGAAAAAGACTGGTTTAAACCATCCTGTGTATTAAATATTCACAGAGATGCAAAGCAATGCTATTTCTCTACTCTCTTGTGAGAAGAGATGAAGAAAGATCACAATTCAGTCCCTCGCCTTTCACAGCTCATTTTATAAGGACATCATATTGCCACAGGAGCAACTCTGCATAAGAAATGTAGCTGATTGTTGGTACAACAATTCCACAGGAAACAAAAAATAATGTTCCCAGCTCATTTAAGAACTGAGTTCCCATTGTATCGTAATACTAGCTAAGGCCTGTTATTGCTTGTCTTGGCCCAAGAGTCAGCTTTGAAGGCTAGCAGCAGAGGCATGTCCTGCAGACCCCTGAGCCAGCAGAGCATCCACCGTGTTACACGATTATTTTTGTTCTTTCTTCAGGTGCATTTCCGGCTCAAACAAGATGTGGTGAGGAAGCCCCTGGAGCGTAAAGCCTCAGGCACACGCATGAACAACAAAGCCCTTCAGAAGAAGGTAGTGCCAAGAGCCACCCGCCGGGGGACCCAAAGATGAGGACAGCTCACTTGGCTGAGAGCTGAGGGAAGCCATTTATACGAGGCCTGGCTGATGACTCCAGCCAGTGAACTTTCCAACAGTCCAGCATGAAGCTAGCCCAAATTATTAGGTTATTAAACGAGGAAGTATTTAATCCCTGAGAAAATCGTGAAGTCATTCACAACAAAATGTGCCTGGGCCGCAGTTCCCCAGGCAGTGTGTCTGTAGCTGCTGAGCTTTTCTCCTGCACTCACTCCATATTGGAGAGCTCTGCTCCCTTTACTCCTGGACTCAGTTGCTATAGCCCACATGAGATGCCCAGACGTAGTGCATACCAGGGAGAATGAATCCAGTCCCTAGTCTTTGGTTGCTGCACTCACAGGCTGGACACGTGAATCCTGGCACTGGTCCTCTGGGTGCCAATGCCATGCTTCTCCCTCAGATAAGGACGCTTGCTGCCTGTAGACCCTGAAGTTAGCAGGTCAGTGATGTGTCCAACTCTGAATACAGTTTGTACCCCCCCACAGCAGAGCTATTGCTGGTTGGTAACACCACAAGTAGGAATGCAGCACTGGGAGGGGGTGGTCCAAGGTCATCTCCTGGCTGATGTCACATTTGTCTTGATGTGCAGATGGGACTTTCTGGTAGCTGGTTTGGATTATTTGTAGTCAGACAGGCTCAAATGATACATACTGGTCAAAGCCAAGGATTATCCCATCTCCTTATGTCTTCAAACCCAAACCAGATGGCTCACTGCCTTCTGGTCTGCTTTAGCCAACACAAACTATTAGTCGGAGCACAGGAGCAACTAGGTGAGGTCTGACAACTGGTGATGCATAGTTGATTTGATGTTCCTTTGAGAGAAATACCCTGAACCTTGGTCTTGTCAATGTGCAACAGGGAGGTGGATGCTTGATGCCAGCAGTGTGTTGTGCAGGTGCAGCACAAGCCATGTGAGTTGTAATTGCATTAGGGAAAACATGATCCATAGTTCATTGAGGTGGGGTGCTAAAGGCTGGGCCTTAAAATGCTGCTTAGGCTGCCTGAGCAGGTTTGGAGTGGAAACAAGAGTAGAAACAAAGCTGGTTATTTACATGGTAAAAATATCTTAGGCAGGAAAAACCTTTCTAGCATTCTTCATAGAAAATAACTCCAGAGGGATAAACAGTCCCTCCAATGTGCTCTAGAGATTTTTTTTTGCTTGGCTGGTTATCCCAATCCCCCCCATACAGCCCTCCATAGTACTGGCTCTCTCCATGTCTCAAGCCTGTCTAGAAAGTGTCCACCAGATATCCCCTTTCTCCTCCTCTTTTGCAAACATCTCTTCATCTCTTGTGAGCAACCTCTGCCACCCTACTGCACAGGCAATATTCTGTACTTCATCCCTCACTGTCACCTCCTCCTCCATCTCTGCTACAAGATGCTAGTGGCATTTTCAGCCCTAGCATCACACACGCACTCTTGTAGCTCTGTCTGCTGACAGAAGCTGTTTCTCTGTCGTGCCTGTTCTTGTAAAGGCAGAGCAAATTGTCCCTTGCAGGGTATTTATACAGGCTATTGTAAAAAAAGTGCACACCAGGAATGGTAGTGCACTTAACCGTGGCTGTGGGTGATTTCAGTTTGCAGAGGCCAGTGTGGGCTGGAGGCACTGGCCAGTTCCACATTCACAACGAAAGCTGAATTCAGATTCTCTCATTTTTTATCATTCAGTGGCAGAAGGAAATGAAAAAAAGATGGTGAGACTAAGATGTTCAGACTCCTGTGTGTTTTAACACCTCTTCCCCTGGCCAAGCCCAGCAGCATCACTCCAGATGCTGGACCCTCCTGTTTGAAGCCACGTGTCAGTGCACATTCACCCAAAAGATTTCCTGGTGGATGTACAGGCAGGATGAGGGAGAGCATCCTGTGTCCCACAGCCTTGGCCCCAAGCAGCATGCAGAAGGGTCTGCTGTTACCATGTGTCTGACCCATATGCAAGAAGATACTGCTGCCCCCAAACACAGCACTAGCTCAGCTGGCTGAGCTAACCACTCACCTCTGAGGATGTGTATGAAGCTGAGAGCAACGAAAGGGCTCCCAAGGAGCAGCCTTCAATTGGCTAATTCAGCTAGGCAGTCCCTGGACTGGGTGATGCTCAGCCTGCACGGAGCTGCCTATGCCACCTGCACCCCAGGACTGTCACAGGTCCCCTTGCTGAGCCTACTGGCTGCAGGGTGCTCTCATGTTGCCCTCTTGTGGTCCTAGAAAATGTAGGACCATCTCAATTCCCCTTACTTTCCAGGGCAGAGTCAGAGGACCGGGATTTTTCTCTAGCACAAGACAGACAGCCCAGGAGGCCACATCACTCACCCTCACAGGCTGCTTATGGGGTTGGCAGTGCAGCAGCAAAATTAGAGTCTCGGTCACAAGCTTTTTCCCCTACAAGAGGAATCCTATGGCATGCAACTTTCTGGAAGAAGGGCTGGGATTTGTCCAGCTCATTCTCCTCCCAGCTCTGAATATTTTTGTGTTGAACAGTTTGGGAAAGCTCCACTTGGCCATGGCCAAGCTGTCCACGTGAAAATATGGTTACAAAATGTTTCTGAGGCAGCACTCTCTTAAGCACGTCTCTGAAAGGCTTGCCATGAACTTAGCCCCCAGTGTTGCAAGAAGTGTGGGCTAAAACCAGCAGTAAACCTTTGGACATAACATCTGCAGCACAGTGGTTTCATGTTCTTTTGAAGCTCCAGTCAAGGCAAAAGCAGCTGACAGGTTTGTGTCAGAAGACACAGCAAACCTCCCCATCCTCTCTGGGACACTCAAGATTTTGTAGGCCTCTTCCTCTATCCTATGTCCTCCTTCCAAGCTGAACAGTCCCTGCCTACACAGTTGTTCACTGTGCAGTCTGTTCCCATACCTCTGAGCATCCTTACTGCCTGCCTCCAAACCTTCTTCCATTCTTTTACCCTTTCTGAAATAAGGGGACCAGAACTGTATGCAGACACTGGAGAAACATGTAAACAAAGTGAAGCCAGGTCTGGAAGAATGAACCAAAACTCTTACAAGCAAAACTGTGAAGATCTTGGGATAAACAGAAACCCCGGTGAGGAGGGTAGATAGGACTCTGTGCATGCAATGCATGCTGCTTTCTGTGGCTGTCATGGAGGAGGCAGAAAAAGGGAAAACAGAAATAACTGAACTCAAATAATATTGAGGCAGCTTTCCTGGGGAAGTCAGCAGAGGAGAGCTGGTCATGGCAGTGACCTGAAAGGCTGTAGGAGGGATTGGGATGACGAAAAACGCTCAAAACCTGTCTTGGCAGCCAAGAACAGCAGAAATTTTGAGTCAGAGGACAACATCTAGAGCCCTGTGGCAGGGGTTGGCATACATTCTTCAGCTCCACCAAGCTGTATACAAGCATCTGTACCTGTGGAGAAGAGAGCCCCCAGCTCCCTGTGCAGGTTCAGGCCCTCTGTCGCAGGCATCGTGCCATACCAGCAGTGTGGGTCCCGGCCTCAGGAGAGCAGACAGGGAGTCAGCACCCAGCCAGTTCACCTACTGACAGGACTCCGACAGTGGCGCGTGCGACACGCTCTGCACACCCTGCTCCTGGCAAGCCACGCTGGGATCTGGGTGGTTGCTATGGAGAAGTATAGCTAAATGCACAAACAAGTGCCAAACGGTGGTGAGTGCTCTGGGGGCTGAGAGAGACGGCGCTTTACAGAGTGTTGCTGAGGGATGGTATCCCTTAGGGCATGGAGGCTTTTTTTGGATGTGATGCACAAACTGGCCCTCCCTGTCACGTTTTTCTGCCAGGGAGCTATTTGTTTTTCTCCATCTTGGTGCTCTGGCATGATCTTACAGTGTATCTAAGCAGCCAAGCCAGCTCCTAGCAGCAAAACTGAGACTGCACCAGATGGACAGCACAGATCCGCTCGTCAGCTGCTGCCAAAGCTGAAGCCCACGAGGCAGCGAGAGACTCCCAGGAGAAGGCAACAGCGGGGAAGGGGAGCCCCGGCGCTGCTCCTTCTGCGGGCTCAGCGCTCTGTAGGGAAGAAGCCGAAGAGGGTTTGCACGGGCAGCGCCTGTCCTGCTCCGCGCCGGGCTGTGGGTGCTCTGCCAGCACCCGCTCGCAGGGCTGCCCGGCGCGCAGCTGCCGTGCCCGGCCCGGTGGCTACGGGGGCGGCTGCACCCCACGTCCCCGCGCCTGGCACCCCACGCCGGCAGCGTGTCCGCGTGGGGGTGTCCCCGTGGGCCGCCGGCGGGGCCGCTCGCAGTCTGGGGGCCGAGCGGTGCTGCGAAGGGGGATGTCCCCGTGTCACCCGGGGGTCTCGGGGTCCCCAAGGCTGCGGGCCTGGCCCCGCGGAGCAGCTCTGGCCCGTCCCGCCGGCCCCGGCCGCGGCCTCCCAGCGGCACCACGCCGGGCCCGGCCGGGCCGTGCGGGGTCAGCCGGGCGGCGGGGCGGGCCGCAGGGCCGGGCGGGGCCCTGCGAGGCCGGGCGGGCGCTGGGGGCCGGGCCGGGGCCCGGGCGGGGCTGGGCGGCCGTGGGGGGCGGAGGCGGGAGCGACACCCGCAGGGCCGGAGCGGCTGCGGCGCCCGGAGCGGGCCGGGAGAAGGTAGGGACCCGCCGGAGCGGCCGGGGGCGGGGAGCCGGGCGCTCCCTGCCTGCCGCCGCCCGGCCTAGCCGCTGCTCCGCCGGCCGGCCGCCCGCCTCCCCGAGCCCCGCGCGCTCCCGCGGCCGCCCGGCCTGCGCCTCCGCCGGGGCCCCGGCGCGGCCCGGCCCCCCGCCTCTGCCACGGCCCCCGCCTCAGCCCGCCGCCTCCCGCCCCGCCCGGCCCCCGCTGCCCTCTCATCCCGTACCGGCACTCTTCCCCCAGCGCCACCCGGCTGAGGCCCTGCGTGTCCCGGGGTCTGACCCGGGCCTCGCTGGCCGGCCCGGGGGTGGTGGGTGCCCCTGGCTGGGGTGTTGCTAGCTCGGGGGGGGGGGGGGGGGGGGCGTGCTCTCCCTTGGTGCCAGCAGCCGGGCTGTGGCAGCGTGTGGCCTTCCAGCCCTGTGTGCCCAGCTGGGACGTTGCTGTGCCCCACCGGCTCCGTCCCACGCTGCCCTGGGAGCACTCTGGGCACCTCGGTGGCGTGGAGCAGCCGTGGGGTTACGGCAGGAGCTGCCCATCTACTCCCCAAGTCGCGTTCGTTGGGATTTCGGTCTCTTAAGCCGTGTCTGTTCAGCCGGTGGTGACGGAGGGTGGTCACCCACCAGGCATGCAGCTGGGGGTAGCTCGTGTTGCCTGGACGGCTTGTTGCAGGGGAACACCTGGCCCTGTGGAAACAATGCGGGTCTGGAGTGGTCCGGCGCCAGGAGCCTGGAGCAGTATCACTGGTGAAGGGTGGCACAGGGGGTTGCACACAGAGAGCTGAAGCTGCAGGCTGCAGCGCTGTGCTTTTGGCCAGTGCTCCTCTGAGAGCATCTGCTCTGCTTGAGCCAGCCTGAGGAGAGAAACTCACAAGAGTTCCCCATTTGTTTTCACTCCAGCAAATGCAGATTCCTCTGCATCGCTGCCAGCCTGACACCGTTGCCTTTAACGGAGGTGAACTGGAGGTGCCTCCTCCAGTGGCCTCACCAGGGTCTGGAAGCTTGGCTCACCCTCAGCACCTTCTGAGAGGCGACTGCTGCTCCTGTGCTGACCCTGAGTGGAGCCTCACCTGATCCTGTCCTTGACACAATTTGGCCTCCGAGTTCAAGCATCCCTGCTGCCATTCCTGGCATTTGAAGTACTCCCTACACCTCTGTCCTTTCACATCTCATTCTCCTTGCCATAATACCTAGGAAGCCTCTAGCTGTGTCTTAAGTGTTAACATCTGTTTTGAGGTTTGTCATGTTTCCATAAGTTTCAGTTTCTTCTGAAAGGCTCTCTCTCCCCTTGCCTATGCCATTCTCTCCTTTGCTTCCATTGTGATTCTATCTTTTCCTCTGCAAAAGGCCTGAAGGAGTTTATAGATACAGAATTTGCAGTTTTGCAGATGCTTTACCAAATACAGCCTCTGTACCGTGCTACAAGACGTCACCATCATCCCCCTCATCTTGACTCACTCCTCTGGCTGCGAGTCGTGCTGGGCATTGTGTCTAAATGTGTCCTTCTTGTTTGGGAGGCCGTCCATAGCACTACTGATGCCCACATCTCCGAGCTGGCTGCTTCTGCCATTCCATTCTTGAAATCCTCCCCTCTGCCAAGGCCAAAGGTTTCACTTCTCTCTCCAGCTGCTCCACTTAGGATTAGCAGTGACGTTAAAAACTAGTACAAAAATGCAATGATTTTAAAGAAATGTTAGCTTGGCAATGGGATGGGAGGAACTGAGCAGCAGGGGGGAGGAAAGAAGTGACGCTGGGAGCCTTGCAGAGCACCAGCTCTGCTAGCTGTCATGGGAAGCTTGGCTGGGTCTCAGGGCTCTACGTGTGGTTGAGGTGTCCCTGCGTGGGTGACTGTTCGGACAGACTTTGTGACAGTGGTGATGTGAGCTTGGGTAGGACAGCGTAAGTTGTGCTTACCTTAGCACTTTACTACCTTAATTGATAACTTTCCCTCTACCTCCAGCAGAAGTATTTCTCCAATCATGTTCTAAGGATTGCTCCACCCCACTTCTGAGTGACACAGCTTTTACTTTGTCTTATTTTTAGAACATTTTGGTTAGGAAATAAAATCTGTTGCTTCCTTCTCAGGAGCACCTAGGGCCTCTGAAAGGAAGAGGTCCATGTGATGCCAGGTATCAGCAGAGTCCCTGCTGGGGATTTAGGTTCTTTGAAGATAACAAACAGCACAGAGCAGGACCGAAGGTGAGCAAAGAGCAGTGCTTCCAAGTCAAACACAAGTAATTTCCAGAATTTCTGGATTCCCTGCCCAGCAGCCAAAGCATCGTAATGGTCTTCTGTCCAAAAGCTGTCTTGAAAAATATTGTTTGGGGTGCAAAGTCAAGTGCTTCAGTATTAAGGAATGTCCTTGTAGTCCCAGTTCAACCTGTTTTGGATATGTACTCGGTAATGACCGATTTTGTAATTGTATACTACTTACCCCCAGTAGCCCAGCCATGGGTACTGGCACAACAGAAGTGCTGCTGCTCTTGGGGTTTTGTTGGCTTCTTATTCTAAGTTGTATCATTTTAGTCTGTCTACAAAAATGGCAAGAGACAACCATATGCCTTGGGGTGGGAGAATACAGGTAACAGGTCTGTAAGGTGTGTGCAGCCACTCCATACAGAGTTTGGGAAACTCTTGTCTCCTAAACTGGTATACTGGCCTTTGCGTGCTTGGGTCCCCAGTGCCAGGGATTAAATATCCATCACAGTCTTCTAGCTCACATGTTGTGGCAAGGTGTTCTGCTTTGCATTAAAAATTGATACTGTGCTCTAGTTTCCAGATGACTTTCATTTGCTTGCCGTCTGGCCCAGCACGAGCTCCTCTTCCTTCCTCCCCAAGCTATGCTTACCCCACACAAATGCCACCAGCCTGCCCTGAGCCACGTCCTGCAACAGAGCAGGTGCAAGGACTGTGACAGCCAGGGCTCGACTGGAGAGAAGAACAAGTGGTTTGAATGACTTATATGGTATGTGGCAAAGCTCCTGTGACAAATACCCCAAACTGGTGCCCATGCTGGGGGGGAGGCTAGAGCCTGCTTAAGCAGCCTTTGTCCTTGGTCATCCTGGTTGTGGAGGACTTGATGATCCCACCTAAATTTATTAATTTCAGTGATTTTTGGTATATCAGGTCACAGACAAAGCAAAAGAAGCTATTTCTTTTAAAGTGAGGACATTCCTTTTCCTCCTGGGAGCCATATGGGGTTAGGAGGTGGAGTGCAGAAGGGGTGACCTCCTGTTTCCCACTGTGTGAAGCTCAGTGGGGGGGCTGTCTGGGATCCGCTGAAACAAGCAGCACATCCTAACAAGGGGCTGCAGCAGTCAGCATTTTCCTGGTGGGAGAAGGCTTCTCTTCTCCACACCATTAGTTGGGATTTTGCCCTGCTTTCTGTGTTGTCCGTTCTGTCGGGATTTATAGGGTCAGCTCTGCAGTTCGCCAGAGCTGCAGTCCCTGCATTGGCACTATCTCCAGCTGGGGCCCAGGCAGCCTGGCTCAGCGGGGTATTGTTTATCCCACCCAGGAATGTGCAGGCAAGCAAGGACCTCCGGGAGCTTACAGAGCAACATGTTCTGCTCTGAGCAGGGGGAGTAACTGCCGGTGGCGGCAGCTCTGAAGGCTGGCAGTCGGAGTGTGCTGGTGTGCAGGCAACGTCCTACCCTTGAAGTGTGGATAAGGACTGTGCAAGCTGAGCAGATACAGTGGGGTAAGGAGGAGGGAAGGAGGGCTGTCTAGATTCGGAGACCACAGGGGGGAACAGAGGAAAAGGATAAGAATGCTTTGGCATATAGTTAGTAAGTTCTTGACACAGTGGCATGAGAAGCCAAGCATCACTCCTGATTTCTTCCCACTGCATGTTACGTACTGATCCTGCAGCCTAGAGTGCAGAGAGCTGCAGCATATCTCTTGTCAAAGCCAGACCCAGCGGCTGGAGGGTGCACTGAACGGGGTCGAGAGGCATCTCCATCTCTGGGGGTGGATTATGTTTTCAGTGAACAGTCATTGAGCTATAATGAGTGGAAGGAGGCATGAAAAGACCTAAGTGAAATGCATGGCATTTTTCAATTTTTAAAAAAGATCACTGGCAGTATTTGTTTAATATTTTTAATATTAATTTCTTTAATCATTCTGTGGCAAACAGCTTTTGTACCTTTCTGGGAATCTGGCTCCTTCCTGGTCTACTGCTCAGGCAGGCTCTAAAGTTTTTATAGAGATTGAGACATCTGCTGCACAAGAATCCACTTGTCCCTCCTGTGCAAACCAATTGTGCCTGTGGAAGCCCACACTGCATGTTTTGATCTGATTGATAAAATGTTAGTTTTTCAGTTACGGTGCTGTCACGCTGACCGTAGCCTGTTCTAACAGTGCTACTTCTTGAGTGAGAAGCGGAAAAGCATTATTTAGAGGGAAACGAGTGGTGATAGCACCTGTGAATTTTGATTTTCTGGCTTCTAAATTTGTGGCATCCATACAATACTGCTTTTTATCTCATGATCTGATCAGCACTTTGGGTATACCACCAGATTAGCTGTCTGAAAACCCTTTGGGTCTCTCCTTTTACTGGGGCTGTTTGTTAATACTTTTTGTAGTCAACCTAAAATAATCTCTTCATGTTGCTGCCTTATCTCGTGAGTGCTTGAAATTCTTGCTTCAGCACCTTTCAGCAAAAGCAGGGAAGGCAGAACTCCCATTTCTAAGGTACAGAAACTCATCAGAGACTAATTTCCTCACCATTACCATCAAAAAGATGCAACAAGGACATTTATATCACCAGCTTCAGTAGGTCTACTTCCATCTCAATGATGGCACTTTGAGCAACTGCCTGACAGTTATTTGTGATACTGGTGAGTCCGTTATTTGAGACTTCTTACCCTGCCCAGTTTCAGCTGCAAAAAGAGAGGAGGAATATGAGAAGTCAGTCAGTGTGTAAATGCCTTCTTTTGGCTGCTGTGGCTTGATCCAGTCTGTGCTGAAGGTCTCAAAACAATATTGTAACAGAGTTAATAGCCGTCATTTCATTCTGGTCCCTCCTTTCATCAGCCCACGCTGGACCAGACACGCTTCAGAGCTCATGGCAAAATGGGATAGGCAGTCTTCCACGGAGGTAATGTTAATGTGTGCTGAGCATGCATGCAGGCAGGCTGAGGGGAGTGATTAATGCCCTGGGAATCCACTCTCTGCCTTGCTGCACAATGCTGTTGTGTCAGGCCTGGAGCTTGGCACCAGGGCGGGCTGCAGTCGAGTGCCAGGAACACGTACCTAGTTTGTGCAGAATCAGGCGATGAGACAGAGACAGCGTGTTCGCAGCAGGGCCAGTTCACTGCTGCACTGCAGCTTCATACTTGCACGGTGAGGCTTTCTTTGGATGTGGGTCTGCTGCTAGGCGGGGGCAGGAGTCCTGCAATTTGCAGTCCTGACCTCCGACAGTCTGAAGTCTCCGTGTTTGCTCATTTGTGGAGGAGCCCTCCCTCCCTCCCTCCCGCAGGCAGGGATCACCCATCCTTGAGGTGAGAGGGAATGGTGCTTGGCCAGCTGTCAGGAACTGTGACTCACTGGGGATCACAGGCAGAGCCCGGCTCTCCCTGCAATCTGCTCTTCCTGCTGGAACCTCTGCGTGAGCTGTTGCTGAATGTTTGTTTTCACCAGATCTAGGGTGGATCTGGGAGAAGCTTGGGTCCATCATTAAGCCTGAGGAGTTGGCCTCAGTAAGTTTCCAGTCTGGAAGATGCTGGGAGGCTTCCTTCTCTACGTAGGGGTTTGGAGAAAATGTTGGCAGGCAGCACTTCATGGAGTAAGACAAGGCCAGGGTCCTGGAAAACATAATGTTTTGTGTTGAATTCATGTTACGGAGTAAGCAAACCCCATAAGACCTATTCACTGCTTTTGAATGCAGGGGCATACTGTCTAGACTTGGAGTCAGGGAGTGATCCTGCTCTTCTCAGTACTGCTGAGGGAATGTGGGCTTTTGGCAGTTTCAGAAGTTACTTCATGCTTTCTTGCCTCATGGGCTGGCTCTCAGGGATTGCTTTTCACATGAATAAGTTAGTGCCCATGTTTTATTATAACCACAGTTAATATATACATGGCAGAACAATTACAATCCTGCCTGCCCCACTTGACCTGTCTCTTTGGGAAATCTTGTACATTTTAATGAATGAGTCTCCAGAGCTGCAGGTGAGCTAAGGAAGTGACACCACTGTTTTCATGGGCAGGATCTGAGCCCAGGGCAGTGAGAAGGCCGTATCCTCAGCCCCAGTGACTGCAGCAAAGCCAGGGTTTAGGTCTCCCGCACACATGCTGTAATTCTTATGCTCCTCAGCCCACTCTTACATTACACCTTTGACAGAAGAAATGCAAGAAATCTTACTGTACCATCATGTGCTCCTGGAGAAACTAACCTGAGACAGCAATTATGCCTGCAATATTTTTTCCATCTTTGTCCTGTGCGGCTGTGAGGTTTGCATATTCAGAGTATGGCAAGGATTCCTAGGACCATGAGCTCAGTTGGCAGCCTGCCTGTGGTGGAGGGCAGCCCTTAGTGCCTGCAAGGGGCTGCTACTGCTGTGCCTGTCACTGCTGCTCTCCTGTTTGTGTCAGAGCATGTAGCAGCATGTCCCAGCCACCCCACCTCAAACAGTGCAAGGCTCCTTCCTTGTCTTTAGTATTTCCAAGCTGATTGATGGCTCTTCCATCTTTTTGCCTGCTCCACATGGTCATGTTTTTAATAGTTACTCCTTCTGCCTCAGTAGGTTCCTGCTACCCTGAACTGCAGCTCTTTGTGCTCCTGATTCACTCCAGTCCATTCATCTCTTTTTGGTGGCAAAGTGCTGTCGGCTGCTGGATATAGGGCTCTTTGTTTGTACAGCCAGCACAACACTGGTGACAAAGAGACAGCCTGTGCCCCAAGGAGCCAACATGCTACGGGGAAGGCAGTGGAGAGCAATAGGAGTGATGAACAGGACGGCAGAGGTGAGGGTGGCTGGGGGCCGGGGCACAGCGTGCTGGCTGCAGCAGGAGCATGGCTGGGGGTGGGGAGGGACGTGCTGAGGAAGCTGTTCCTGCTGAGTACAAACCCGCTTTGTTCCCAGGAGGTGAGTCGGACTGGATAAACAGAGCGGTCCTGTCAGCAGAAAGCCTTTCCCTGGCTGGATCCCCACTGGCACTCGATGGAAGTTGGCTGCACCTCGTCAGTGGGGAGGTTTTTCTCTCCCTGTGTTAGCGTCCCCTCTTCCTGACTCTCCAGGGCTCAGGTGGGCTGTGCGCGGCCGTATGCAGAAATGGGAGCTCCAGGGGCCCTGTGTGTTTGCTGTGGGTGGTGGTGCGTGTTGTCACCATGCTCTCTCTGCTGTTAGCTAGGTGGGACGGTTTGACAAGCCATGCTGAGGACAGTATGGGTATTGCCAACGTGTGGCACTTGGAGGGTGACCATTTACCATTTATTGTGCATGTAGAGGCACTTTGGGAGGGGAGGAGGTTGGGTCCCATTGCAAGGAAGTTGTGTCTGACCGGATGGAGCAGGGACTCTACTTGTGATGTGGGAGGAAAGCAGCCTGTGAACAGGGGGCGGGGGCTGCTGGGGAGGATGCTGGCATCCCAGTGTTGCAGAGGGCAGGGCTCTGAAAGCACCTCGGAGAGGTGTCAGCGGTGCTGTGGTTTGCCTGTATTTGCAGTGGGACAGGAAGATGAAGGGAAGCACTCACCAGTCTGAGGTGCAGATGTTAAGGAATAACCTTAGGGTTCCTGATTGCCTTGGACGGATGCACCTTTCAGTTCCCACCCCAAGGGATCTGGGAAGAAGGGAAGGAACAGCTGAAGCTGCAGGACTGCTGCTGCTGTGGTGTGGTGTATTGCCTTAATAGTGAGGCTGCTTGGTACAAAGCAAAGATGATATAGAAAAGTGTCACAGGTCAGCAACTGCTTCCAGGGGAATGGGGAGTCCAGGACATAGCCCTTGATAAGAATGTCTTTGCCTGCCTTCAGGTCGTCTGCCAGGGGGAATTTCAGCCTTGGCTCCCAGAGCCTTGGACAGGGTCTGCACCCTCATCTCAGCCTGCTGCCAAGAGCAATGGTGAGGCCTTCCAGGGGATGGCTGAGCCTGGTATCTAGAAGGCAGAAGGGGCATTTCCAGCCAGGTCTGAGGATGGCCAGGATGGGTCAGCCCAGGCAGACTTTTAGTTTGCTACTGGGGAAGAAGATGGTGGGGTGAGCTTGCCTGAGTGTACTTTGTGCCTGTTCTCTGTGGGGTAGAAGTGTGACGCTGCTCCAGCAACGGCTCCTGTGGCCCTGAGCAGTGACATGGGGAGGGGGATGCCTGTGCCCATCCCCCCATATCATTCCTGGTGGGACTGTGAAAGTGAGTGGTGCTATCTGCCCGCCCTGCCCTGCATGTCAGGGAAGCACTGAACTTCCTCTCCTCCTCTTGCTTCCTTCCTGACAGTAATTAATTTCAAATTTTCTTGCTGCTTCTCCCCCCCTTGCAGCACAAACGTGTCCCCACAGAGATAGCCAGAGGTGCTGGACAAGGCAGGTTAGACCATGGGAGTGCGTTGCTGGAGACCCTTGGCTCCTGCAGCATGCTTCATGTTGCAAGGGGTTTCAGGGAGCTCAGGACAGGACCCTCTTGCACTGTTCCTGCCTCTTGTGCTCAGGAAGAGTTTTACTTTCTGAGCATATATGTGATAATTTCATGTGTTTCTGGCTGCTAACTGACTTCCCCCTGTGTCTCAGCCTTAGGTACTAATTTGCCTTCAGACCCTGCACAATGGAGGCTGGCTCCGTGGTACGAGCAGTCTTTGATTTCTGTCCCAGTGTCTCTGAAGAGCTGCCCCTCTTCGTGGGAGATGTCATTGAGGTGCTGGCAGTGGTGGATGAGTTCTGGCTCTTCGGGAAGAAGGAAGGTGTCACAGGTAAGAGCTGGAAGTCCCTGCACCTGGATCCCTAGGTGTTCCAGCTAAACATCCACTCCGTGAGCACACCTTCCCCTTGCCAGCACTGTGCAGAACCAGATTTGATTTACTAAATCTTTCTTGGGTCTTTTCTTGGGACTGAGGGTACAGGTTGCCCACCACTGGTCTCTTGCCAGCTTTGAGTCAACTATCCAGACCGTTTGTTTGTTGTTTTTTAAGAAAGCTTAGTGGAGGTTCAGTTCTCAAGGAGATGAGAGCTTCACAATACTAGTTGTTCCATCCTCTGTGGTGAGACAGCCCATTTCCTGGCTAGTTTATGTACTGACCTGCTGTAGCAGTGGAAGGGGAGAGAGGAAACAGATGCACCGAGAGTGGAAATGCATCAACATCCAAGTGACCTTGTCAGGTCAAGTCAGTGGAAGACACAGCGACAGAGTCCATGTCCCTCCAAGCCTTCTGACTCAGCCTCACTTCCTCCTTTCCACTTTAAATCATTTTCCTGCACAAGCTGCCATCAGTATCTGGGTACCTGAAGTAGTGTGCAAGTCCTAAACTTTTGGAGGGGTGTGAGCAACTTCTGAAGCAGCAAAATGCCCTTAGTGCAACAGTCTCATAGTCCCTGTTTAAGCAGCTCTTTCTCATTTTAATACTGATGTTGAGAGGATGTGTGAGCTCTCAGGGGTGTGAAAACCAGGCCACTTCAAAGCATAAGCCTGACTCTGTCTTCAGCATGAGGGTGGGACTGGAGTTTCATCCCTGGATGTGGAGATGGGGCTACTATTGCAGCAGCAGTCTGGACTTTGCTAACAGCCATGAACTGTCTCCTGGCTAAAACAAAGATGGAGAAGAACAAAGGTGGAGAGGAGGACTTCTCTCCTGTGCTCCACATAGCTGATGAATGGCATTGAATGAGTGCACACCTGATCCTGCGGCTGCTGAAGTCACTGGGCACAAACTACTTCTGCAGCTACTTCACCACAGCTTTGTCTCCCAGCATAACTGGTGCGCTTGTTCTCAGGAGGATGAAGCTATTAAGGAATAATAAATAGATGCGTGTCATAGCTCAAAGATAAAGAAATACACTGAAGTCAAACTGAATGCTTTTAATGACTTTTAGTTCAAAACCCACTTGCATTCCTTCTTTCCCTTGGAACAGCTGTTGTAGTTTTCTGCCCAATTTTCTAAGCTGAAGTTGTAGGGAATTGAAAAAGTGCTTTTGAATAGAAGCTGTGGAGGTGCAGCAGCCTACCAATAATAATACTCAGTACTCTGTGGGGAATAATAAATGTAACTTCCTTTCTAACAGCATTAGGTTGTTTCCGTGTACTAAGCAGGAAACTAAGGCATGGAAAAAGAAGTAGAGTTGGTTAAATCTGTGAAGGAAGCCACTGAGGCTAGCAGCCTGTGGGCTGCTAGTTGCATCTCAGGTTAATGACAGCAGATGCCAACTGCCTAAACCCAGTGCAAAGTTCTGGGTGTCTAGGATATTGTGTCTCCAGGTTTTATTGGAGAACGTGGATGCCATATTGGGTCATCAGGAGTGAATGCTAGAATTGCTACTAGCCCATACTCCCATCATATCTCCTTGCCACAGATTACAAAATATAGGACAGACATTTTTAGTGGGCTCCGCCACATCCTGTGCTCTCAGGACTGAAATTAAAAGCTGAGTAGTATCTTGTGATGGCCAGCAAGTGTGTGCTGGCCCATCTGGCAGTGGCCTGTTCAGAATAGCTGGGCATCCATCAGTGGTGCCATGGTGAAGTAGGTCTGCAGAGGTGATAAAGTGGGGAAGGTCCCTGGAGTCTCGGCAACACTGCAACTGTGACAGAGCTTGTGAGTCACAGACGTGGCCATCTGTAGTGTGGTGGCCTGGCTTCTGCAATGAGGCCATGGAGGGGCCAAGCCTTACAGAGTGAGGAGTACCAGGTGAAAGTGTCCAGTCACAAGACACTGGTCTCATGGTCCAGCAGTACTGGATCTCTCAGTCCTCATCATGGCTCTGAATCGGGAAGCAAGCAATGAAAGCAGAGAAGACCTAGTATGTCTGTTCCCAGAAACCATGCTGATGGCACAGTCCCAGTAACAAACACAGCCTGTTGATTGCCTGGAGTGGGCTGAGGGCAAAAAGCCTTTTGTTCACTGTTAGCTCTTAAGCATTTAAAACCTCAGGAATTCCTGACTCCCAAACTCATTCCTCTTCCACCATGCTATTGTAACACCCTGGGTAGCTGGTTATTTTCCTTTAGCAAGAGATGAATAAATTCCGAAATCTGGAAGAAGAGTGGAGGGAGGTGGTGGTGGGCTATGGGAAAGACTCCTTGCTGACAACTGCTTCTTGTTTTAGGGCAGTTTCCTAGCAGCTTTGTGGAACCTGTGGATATTCCACCTTTGAAGCAGGGAGAAAAACTGTTTGTTTGTACCAGTGACTTCACATCTCAAGAGCCAGGGAGTTTGTCATTGCAGAGAGGTAATCTCCATTGCCTTCCTTTGCTTTGCATCTCATAGCCCTCACCAGGAGCATGAACCTAGTAACAGCATCCTGCCTAGAGTGGCAGGAGAGACTGGGAATTTCCTAATACCTCATGATATGGGTCATGTCAAGTCCACCATGGATCTTTGGGCTTCTGCCACTCTGATACTGGTTTCTTATGATCTATTATTACTCTTGAAACTCCAATTATTGGAGTCATGTAATCATAATAAACTTACAGCTGCCCTTTAACTGCCCTCCAGTCCCCAAATCTTAGACTTGTATTTGGGGGAGGAGTCAAAGCTTTTGTGCACCTTCATGGCTTAGCAGTCAAAACTGTGTATCTTAGATATGTGTGTGCTTCATGCCTTACCTCCAGTGCTCTTGTGCATCCCCAGCACGCACTACGCTCTGCGCAGAGTACCAGACCTTGCCCACAGCCAGGAAGGACATGGGGAGGCAGGAATATGAGGTGGGAAGCAATCATGAGGGCAGTTTTGAACTGGTGTGTCTCATTCCCTACAGGAGACCTGGTGATCCTGGGGGGGTCCCTGGCCTCCAGCTGGCTCCAGGGCCGAAGCAGCTGGGGTTCCAAGGGCTTTTTCCCCTCATCATGTGTGCGAGAGCTGTGCCTTTCAGTTCGGAGCCGTCAGCTGTCCCAGAGTGCTCTCCTGGAGGTGCCTGCCTACTCACTGGGCCAAGCCCGGGCCCTGATGGACCTATCTGCTCAGCTGGAGGAGGAACTGGACTTCAGGGAAGGGGATGTGATCAACGTTGTTGGCATCCCAGAGCCTGGCTGGTTCGAAGGTGAGCTCAGAGGCCGCAGGGGCATCTTCCCAGAGGGTTTTGTGGAACTGCTTACTCCTCTGCGAGCATCAGGAACTTCAGTGGATCCAGAGCCCACTGGGACTTGTGACACCAATGGGACAGTGGAGATTCCCCCCAAGGAGGAGGAGGAGCCAGGGAGCACTTATGGTGTTGCCCTCTATCAGTTCCAAGCCCTGGAGTCGAAGGAACTGGATTTTGATGTGGGTGACAGGATTCGGATCATAGGCATTCTGGAGGATGGATGGCTGGAGGGGGAGCTGAGGGGAAAACGCGGCATCTTTCCACACAGATTTGTGAGGCTGGAAGCCTCTGAGGCTTGCAGGGAAAAGATGGGTGCTGGGGATCCCCAAGGTGGAGGCAGCTGTGGAGTCACCATTAATCAAGACACAGAAACCACCTGCTCTGAAGCTCTTCCTTTGCCAGGGAAAGATGGCAGAGAAAAGGATGACTTGGCAGCACACCCTGAGCATGACACCATTTTGTCTCATGCAGTCAGGAGAACAGAAGGTCATCTTGGCACAGATTTGAAACAGCATCAGGTTTCTGTCACAGGACACCAAGGGCCATGTCCCAAAAGCACAGCAGACTCCCTCCCCTTTGACCACACAAAGACAGTAAATGGCATTCTCCCCTCTGCTCAGCTGCCTCCCCCACAGGGCAGCAGGCCTGGCCAGGTAGGTGAGTTGGAGCCTGGGGGAACTGTTTCAGCCTCCCCGGGAAACTCAGAAACTCAAGCCCTGTCTGAGCATGATGGAGACAGTCCCACTGTGCCCCTGCAGGCTCCCTGTTGTCCCCCAGATCCTTGCAGGAGCCAGGCAAACATCTGGGCAGCATCCGAGCCCCAGGAGAGCCAGAGCAGCAGCCAGGACCTGGATGGTTGGGTGGACATTCAACAGGAGAAGTCCAAACCTTGTTCCTACAGCCTGGGAGGTGCCCAGGTGGGCGTGGACACATGGGCTGGGAACTGGGGGGAATGCTTCCCACTTGCCACGCAGGGGGATGGCTGCACAGACCTCGACTCCAAACTGACAGAGCAGCTGGCACAGTTTGAGAAGAGTCTGTCAAGTACTAGTGCTGAACAGGACAAAGTCTCCCGCCACTTCTCCATCTTAGACTACAGCTCTGAGAAGGACATTGTCCGTGGGTCTCCTGAGTGTACCCCCCATGCCAGGCAGCCAGAGAGGAGGAAGGCCCTCAGGCCACCCCCTCCTCGGCCCAGCAGCCTTGCAACAACCCCTGTGCACACACTGGGTGGCCAGGTGCCCAAAGGCAGGTCATTGTCCTTCTCAGTCAAGCCTTCTCGGCCTGCGCCCCGGCCTCCATCAAGCACCCAGCGGAAAAACGTGGCTTCTGCACAGCTTCAGCCCAGCACCCAGGAGCAGTGGGTGGAGGAGGGACGTGAGGACTTGACACAGGCAGGATCAGCTTCTCCCCACTCCATCCTGATGATGAGAATTGGAGAGGTGGAGCGAGATCTGGAGGCTTATGGCAAGACCCGCGCTGAGCTGAGCCTGATGCTGGAGGAGCAGCAGGATGAGCTGGTGAGAGCAGAGACCCTGGAAAACCTTGATTTCTGTGACTCCAACATCGAGAGCCTCAGTGTGGAGCTGCAGGAGCTGAGAGGTGAGTCTTCAGCAGCATGGGATGGGAGTGCTTCAGGGGGACAGCTGGCCCCTGTTGTGTACAGGCACTGTTAGAGCCAGTCGTTTATTTCCTTCTTTAATTCCTGATTTTGGTAATTTTGTAAGTGTTGCTGCAGTACAAATCATCACAATTTTGCCTCGGAGAACCACAGTGTCATTCTCTGGACATCCCTCAGCCCTGGCCTTCCCCTCACCCTTTTCCTTCCAAATCTCCCATCTCTTCTTCCAGCCCCACCCTACATCCAGAGCCCTCATCTCATCCATTCCCAGTGTGTCCTTGCTCTCAAGCAAAACCACAGCTGTTGCAGGTTCAACATCCCTGCCTCATCCCCTCTTAACTGTAGGGAAGTGAGCATCACCTTCAGGGTGGCTTTGCTAGTGGTTCTGCAGTTGAGATTTGAGTTGATGTCTGTGGTGCAACTGCCCTCAGCCTGTCAGGGCGCTGGGTGTCCTGTAGCTTCTGCTCTGGTGGTGATACAGACCTTTGGAGACTTGCCACTTAAATCAGAGGGGATGCACAGAAAGGTGCTGAACATGGCCTAGAAGTGGGGAGGGTTAGTGGGCAAAAAATAAAGCCCGCCCCTGTGCTCCTGCTGTCTCTGGAGTCCAGAATTTCAGGACAGGAAAATGACACTGCACTGTCAGTAACAGCAACAAAGAGCTTTAGACTGCAGCATGTCTGTAGCCAAAAAGATTACTTTTATCCTTGCAGCCCAGAAAAATTACTCAGGAAGGAGAGATTTGCCCTGTTTTTATCAGCACATTTGGGCTCCAAAACCCAAAGATGCCATATAAATATCAGTGCTGTTAATTATATCTGATATTACAGTAGACAAAGTGAAAAGACAGAACCACATACATCTCTCGCAGTCCCTTCCCCAGCTTCTTCCAGGAGCTCTGACACTGCAGTTCTGTTACCGAAACCCACGATGTGCAGGAAATGTGGGCACTGCACGCGGGAGGTGGAGTGAAATGCCAGCTCCTGCCTAGAGATTACTCACTCTGACTTCATTGCCTCCATCCTCCCACTGCTTAATCAGCGCTGGGGAGCCCAGGCACTTTGCTGAGGGTTGTGTCTGATGCAGAGCTCAAGGGAATGAAGGCTGATATGGGTGCACCAGGGAAACAAGGTGACAAACAGCCTTCACACCAGTGGCATGCAAGAGGGATGCTTGGAAGAAGGTTTAGAGGATTTGAAGCTAGATAAAATAACTTGAAGGTAGGAAGAGGAAAATTTAGCCTGGATCTCAAGGGAAATTTTTTGATGGGATGGATCTTGCTGAGAAACGTCTCTAACTGGCCCTGTGCTTCCTGTCAGAGGATGACAGATCCTGAGGAACCTGTGCCCTGTTTGTTACTGCAACTGTAAGTTTTAGGCAGGAACAAAAGCACTATCCTGAGACATCATACCTATCAAGTTATCCCCTTGGTAGTCCTAGGGGATTTTTCACCACTTCAAGAGACCTGAGGATTTATAAGTAGCCTGTCTGATCCTGTGATAAAGATGTGCCCTACCCAAGCTCTGTGGTAACCCTTCCTGCCACATCTGAGTGTGGCCAGAGAGCATGTCTCAGGCTTGGTAGCCTAGCTTTTGTGCAGTGGTCCAGATCAGTAATGCAGTGCTGCATCAGCTCAGCAAAACATGTTTGCACCATGCCTCAGGCATGGCCTCTGCCTTGCAGCCATTAGGGGTTCATGGAGGCATGCTGGAGGGAGGAAAGCTTACCCTAAGCATTGACCAGCAAAAAAAATTTGGGCTAGCATAGTCTTGGGGGAACAAAGCCCTTTTGTGTCCTTTGGGGAGCCAAAAGAAGAGCAGAAAGTATGTGGTTTTCTAAAATACATGTTTAAAATCTGCAGGTTGCTTCTTTAGCACGTCTTGGGTGCACACTGGGGGGTTCACCGATCACCAGGCTTGGGCAGGATTAGTGTTTTCCTTCCTGCAGTTGGAGTAGGAGGATCCATCAAATTTTTTTTGGTCTTCTACCAGCTAGTAGCATTGGCTGTGCTACAAATGCAACAGACTTGCAACAAATGTTGCAAGAACCTGAGATGTGGATGACATCCACTCTCTCCAGGGCGTGTTGTGGTCACCTCTTGGTTTCTCACAGGATCTCCTGCATTTGGCATGGAAAACGTTGCACCCTGCAGCAAGAGGAGTTACTTTCACCTCCTGGAAACTTATATTGTGTGTTGGCACTGCCTTCAGGGCTGTTCGTAACAGCGGGGGCACTAGCCATGCACCCTGGAGCAGGGAACCCGGCAGCTGTGGCTGCATGGCACTGTGCAGGGACCACTCAGGAATGCTCTGTCTGCAGGGAGCTGCTCATCTCTGACTCTTCCCAGAGATGAGCAGCTCTGTGGTGAGGGCTGGGAAAAGGATGGGCTCAGCATCAGCTTTGAGCCAGGGGCAGCATGATGATCTTGGTTTTCCCCTGTGAAGTGTGGAGCAGAGCCCAGCCTCTGCTAGACGGCATCATTTAGCCTCTGTGCTGGCAGGAGCGTTAAGACAGGGTAAGGAGATCTGATATCCCATCTCTGGTCTGTGGCTTCCCGCAGTCTCACACACAGTCTGTTTTCCTTCCCCGAGGATGTCGGTATTGGGGCAGGGCCTCCTCATGCTCCAGTGCCCTTCTTTTCCCTGCCTCTGAGCTGCCAGTGGAGAGGATTTGGCAAAGCAGTGGAGCCGGTTTGGGCGGTGAGAGCCTGCCCAGCCCCAATCTCCCTCCTCGGGGCTGGTTACTGATTACTTTGGGCAGCAGGTGGAGGAGGCCAGGGCTGGCAGTGATTGGGCCTGTGACTCTGCCTACCCTTGCTGGCTGGTTTCAGGAAGCGACGCCTGCGTTTCACTTGGGAGAGGAGAGCAGGAGCAGAGCAGAGAAACGGTGTCAGCCCAAGCTTGGGCTGGGGGAGCAGGTAGCAAAGGAAGTCAGCACCTGCACTGCACCCCAGCAGGACTATGTGCACTTACCCTGGAATGAAATGTGGTGTGGAAGATCCAAGACAGGAGCCGCGGCTCCTCAGCTGGGAATATGAGGACTGTTGTGCTGTGCGGAGAGAGGACGTGGCTGGGGTGGCTGCGCTGTGTGGTGAGGCTCACAGCAATGATAGATCCAGGGCGAGGAGGCAGCCCCTGGGCTGCCGGGGAGCAGACAGTGGCTGGGACAGTTACAGGAGAGGGGAGGGCATCTCCGTGGACAGACGGAGCATGAATGGAGACTGTGGAGGTTTTTGGAAGGGAGGTATCCAGTATGCAGGCTGCAGGAGAGCAGACGGTGCTTGGGAAAGAAGAAGCCAAGATACAGAGGGTAGAAACTCGAGGATGTATGAGAGGGAGGGTGTTCAATACAAAGACTGTGGGTCTGAGATAAGAGAAGGAAGGTACAGAGAGGACAGAGTACCTGGGCAGTATAGGGAGAAGGGAAGGCAGTATGGAAAGGTTAGAGGCCCTGGAGACTATCAGGAAGGGGGAAGGTGGTCTCAGGAGGACAGAAATCCTTGGGACTACAGTGAGGATGAACGACATTATGGGGAAAAGGAAAGGTGGTATAGGCAGGAGAGGGACTCTGGGGAGTGTAGAGAGGAGAGAAGGCAGTATAGAGAGGATGGAGGCAATCAAGTATATAAAGAAAGGGAAAAGTGGTATAGAGAGGATGGAGGCTCTGGGGCATATAGAGAGCAGGAAAGGTGGTATATAGGTGCCAGGGACCAAGAAGATCAAGAAGACTTTGAGCAGCGCAGGCAGCCCAAAGACCATGCCATGGACCACAGCAGTCTGGATGGAGATTGTGAAGCTCCTGCATTTGCAGTCTGGTCCTCAGGGGATGGTAGAGTGAGCCTGGGGTCAGGCATCTGCTACACACAGTCCAAGATGCAGGACATGGACTATGATGGCCATGGGGAGCTGGAAGAACCAGCCCCAGGGCCCAGGATGCCAGCCAGGAACAATGGCAGAGCAGAACGCTCAAGGGTACGCACAGGCCGGCCGGACTGGAGCCAAGTCTGGCAGGAGGAGGCCGAGGAAGCAAACAGTGTGGGCTCCATGCTGCAGCGAAACAGCTTCTACAGGCGGACGGCTCCCAGTGCCCTGCGGCACTCGGAGTTCGTGCAGACCAGAAAGGAGAAGCGAGGTATGTGGGGAAATGCTAGGCAGTTGCCTTGAGTGTGCCTTTGCCCTGCTCTGGCACCAGGGCAGTACCAGGACTCTGGTGCAGGCAGGTTCTCATGGGAAACCCTGGGGCTTGCTGAAAGGGGCATCATCATCGTTACTCTTCTGTACAGTCACCTACATGTTCTGCAAGGGCTCTTGCTCCCATTTTGCTGAGGTCCAGGTGGGAGGGAAGCCCGGGCAGCACAGACCCACAGCTCACTGATTGCTCCTCCATCTGTGGCTGGAGTGTTTTGTGTCCATGCCCAAACCTGTGGCCCTGATTTGTCTGCTCTCTCTGGGCCCAAAGATGTTTCTTATAGGATAAGGGTGAGGTGTTGGGGTTATTCCCACTGCCTTTTTACTTTCATAACCCACTGTGAACAGATTCTGTGTGTAGGAACCAATTACTGATCCTGTGGAAGGCGAGTATGTCAGCTGTTCACAGACAGCACGAAGCAGGAAATAGGAGAAGTTGTTGTAGCACTCAGACATATGCGGAGGGCAAGGACTTGTAGTTGTGTGATAACACACGGGCAGGATAGTGGGGCACCCTGGGTGTGCATCAGGGGGTGTCACAGATGGGAACTGTACCTCCTTCATTGCCAGCCCCTTGGTACCACAGTGGTCCCTTGCCTGTGCTACAGCAGTTGTGTGCCCTGGGTCCCCGAGGTGTCCCTGGGTCTCCAGTTCCATCAGCCAGCACCCTGGAGCTGGACTGATACCAAAGCTGGAGGACTCGGGCTGTCTGGCATGGGCAGAATCGTCCCATTGATGCTGTGGCTGGGACAGAGTTGGCTGCAGACAGCTTTGTGGCACTTGGCTCGTTGTTGCAAGAATTAGTGTGTGTTGGGAAAAGGGAAGAAAGGTGGTTGGGTCTGGGCAGAAGGACTGAAGGATCCCTTCCTGGTGGACTGGCTTGCCTGTTGGGCAGCTGTGTGTCTGAAAACCTGTTTGCTCCTGCACCTTTTCTGCCAGCATCTATGTTGAGCACCTGTGTGGGAACTGTGTGAAGGTGACAGAGCTGGAGGCTGTGGCTGCCTGTCAGCTTAAACAGCATGAAATCTGTCCTCTGGACAGATATTTGATTAAGCAGGCTTTGCTGGCTGCAGTTCTGTTGTGCTCTTGGGCCTCCCTGGTAGGGTGGGACTTTGCTCAGCTGTGTCCCTGGGGCGAAGGAAGGGAGAGGCTTTGCAGTGCCAGGATGTCCAAAGGGCAGTAGGGAAGCTAGGAGGGGAAGCTAGGAGGAGCCACGAGCAGAGCAAGGAGGTAAACAGCCCAAAAAGCCTTAGGAGGCTGGAGCAGTGCTGGCCTGGCCAGCTTTTACAAGAGTTGGGGGACAGACTGCAATGCTGGGCCAGAGCCTTTGCTCCTCTGATGTTAAATATGACTCTGCGTACACCCACACTTGCACTGGGAGGGGTTGTTGGTTTTTTTTTTTTCCCACTGTGGCAGGCTCAGGGGTGGGAGGTGTGTCACAGCAGGAAGGGGAGGAGGAAGGCTCCAGGTGTTTTGTAAGACTGTCCATCCCATGGCCCATCTCTGGCTGCAGTTCCCTGTTACATTACTCCTCTTGCTGGGCTGGAGCACAGTGCTTCAACAGCCCTCCTTGGCAAATATGCTTTGCTACATTAGCTGCCTCAGTGCAAGACCTTGCTGGCAGCAGCACCTCTTTGCCACCTCAGTGTAAGACCTCACCAGCATCTGGGAGCCTCCCCAAAAGCCCCCCATTGCACTTGGCAGTAGACACCCTCCTGCCCAGCTGGTAGGAAAAAGTAATCTCTGGTTTTCCCTCTGTGTGTGCTCCAGGCACCTTTTCTAATGTTGTCTACTTCTCTCACAGGTTCCTCCTCCTGTCCACAGAGTAACAGAATTTAGGACTTGAAAGCCCCAGTAGAGATGACATGGCCTGATCTTTTCAATAAGCAGGGTTATTACAATTCTTACAGATTTCTCTGCAGTACAGCCCAGTGACAACTACTTGGTTAGAGCATCTTTTCTGGGATGAGACTCAGATGTGTCTGCCTGCTACATCAACAGGAGAACCAGCCTGTCATAGCTTTGCTGCTTAGTCACCATCACTATTGTGTATTTTGCATGCTAATGCATTGCAATGCAGCTCTGAACCTCAACATTTTTCTACTGAATTAGAGCTTTTTAGTTGGTGGTATTTTCTTCTCAGGCAGGTACTGTAAGTAATTTTTCAGTCTTCAGTTCTCTGTAGTGAATAGAGTCTTAAAATACTCCTAGCAAAGACTCATAGGAAGACCTTTCAGTGTTTGTTTTTCCTGTCCTCACTCATTTTTCAGTTCAGACTCTTAAAATAGTGGAATCAGGGCTGCATGAGGTGTTCTGGGTAGGTGTCAGCACTTGCTTGCACAGAGGTATACCTTGCTGCATTCCTGTACCTTTGTTTGAGGACCCCAATCTGCCTGCAGCACTTGGGGAGCTCCTGCTGAGTTTTGGACCAAGCATTACAACCCAGAATACAGCCCTTCGTGTGGCTGCATTTCTTGTCCCCATTAATACAGTAATGCATTCATCTGCATTAAACCTGCTTTGTTTGAATAATTCCATCTCATTCAGAATACCTTGGGTCACTCTGACTCATATGCCTCATCTTTATTTGTGATCCTATTGAATCGATGTTCAATTTTCTACATGACAGCAGTGATTTTCCATTTACTTTAAAAATATTATATAGGATGGACTCAAAATATAGTCCCTGCAGAATCTGATTAGGAATGTCCTCTTTTCTGGATATTCTCCACTGTCAATGGGGTTTTAAGGTGCCAGTTAGCAAGGTCTTATTTCTGCTTTTTAGATGGAAAGAAACAGAATATTTATTGTATAATTCTGCCTCTGCCAAATTTACCAAGAATTTTACTATCTCTGCTTACTTGTGGGATTGCATCATTGAAAGGGTTTCTTTGTCCTGAATGGAAATAAAATTCTGTTATAAAGTAGCATTTTATTTCCTCATTAAAAAATAAAAAATGGACTCTTAAATTTGCCATCCATGGATTTTTCTTGATATCTATCTTTTCTCATTTTTCTGTACTTCAAAATTTCTGGTGTGTCTGTTGTCTATTGTCTGGTTTTCTGTATTCATTCATTTATTCATTTATATTTGCTGCCTTTATTGAAGCACAGACCCAAGACAGATTTTTATCTATATCATTCTCTTTCTTGATTGCATAACCATGTTTTTTGGATTACATATGTTTAAGATTCTCTTCTAGAACTTCCAGCTTCATTCTTTGTTCCATCAGTGTTTTTGCTCACGATCACTTTGTTGATGTTCTGCCTCAGCTTTGGAAGGTTAGCTCTTTGCAGACCATCATATTACTTCACTTTTTTCTGCGTCACAGGCTGGGACCATCTGCTGTTCACACTGAATGCAGCAGGGCTCTGCTGGGACAGTGGTTGTCATCTTACCTGACACAGAGATATCTCCACCAAGCAGGCTCTGCATGAGATGTCTTTGAGATGTCAAGCCATTCCTGAGGCACTGTAGAAGTGGCCCCAATCTGTTCCTGTTCAGCTCATTTTTGTCGTGTACCTAGATTTATCTCCTGCTTCTCAGTTTCAGGACTCTGCCAAGGCCGGTGGCTGAATCTGCTTCTGTGGGCTGAAGTCTTCTTTTGCCATGGCACCTCTCTGCTGCACCCCCCGCTTTCTCCCATGGAGCCGTGAGACACTGAATATATCCACTCTGTTGCTTTTGGAGCAGTGGTTATGTTCTGTTACAAGCTTGTTACTAATGTCTAGAGTGAGAGTTTTCACCCCAGCCAGATCCTGCTCCTGGCAGCAAGTTTAGCCTTTCACTCAGATTAATTATTCCCTGCCCTAGTTTCATCCCCTCTCTTCTCATGGTAGGCAGTGGCTCCTCCCCTCCTGGCGTCCACATACTTCAAATATTTGCAGCTGGTTTGTTTTGTCCTGAGTCACTGCTTGACTCTGCTGAGCTGTGAGCCTGGGGCTGGGCTCGCCTTGCAGGTGGGTGCAGCTGTTGGGGATTTGTGCTGGTGCAAGAAGTTGTCCTCAGCGCTAATGGGCAGCACGTTCCTCTTCAGATTGTGTTAGCAGCCTGGGTGCCCTGTGAGGATGTGCTGTGCCACGGGGGATGCTGAAAGGTGAGCCCTGATGAGGAGTTTGGGGGGCAATGCAGCCCTTTGGGTGAGCCCCCCAACCCGTGACATGATGGGCATGTATCCCATTGAATCTGGTCTTCATGGGTCAGCTCTGCTTCCAGAGTAGAGCAGGGAGAAAACCTCTAAATGCATGCATGCTACTGCTAGGAGGTTGGGTAGTAAGAATTACAAGTTTTCATTAATTGGAGGAAAATCAGTGAAAGTGGTGTTTCTGGGACAAACAGATGAACCGTGTGATTGCAATATTAAGTCTTGGCCTCCAAGGGAAAGGCAGAGGCGGGAGTGTGCTCCATCCTGATACTTTGCTGCCAGGGACTGGGTTACAAGTCAGTATTGAATCTCCCATGCATCAGCGGGCAAACTAGCAGAGCTCAAAAGCAGGCGCTCCTGGGAGGCTGTTGCAGACCACCAAACCAATCCAGAGAGCCAAGGACTTGTCACAAATATGCTGTGTGGGATAGAGAAAACAATGTTGTTAGAGGTTTTAGTTTAGAGAGGCAGATTGCAGAGCTCGTGCAACTTATGAGAGAACAAAATTTGAGTCTCTAAAAATTGTGATCGAGAGCACTGGTTTTGGAAATGCATTTCTGAATGGCATCTGTGTCATGGGTAAACACGAATTTGTCACCAGATTGGAATCTGGTGGCTTCATTAGAAATACCAGCTGCATTCCTTCAGGCTAATGGAGCCCCTTCCAGCTGTGGTGTAAGTCTTAGTGCTTCCAAAGTTGATGGGCATGATGACTCAGATTGAAAGGTAACATTTAAATAGAAAATCTGTGAAGTAAAATGGAGATCTGTTTAAAAAGCATTTACTAGATGACCAAAACCCATGGCTATAAAATGGGTGGGTTTAGTTAAATGATTAATAAATCTTATTTAGGGAAAGCTGCTTTGTCACACAAGAATGTATGACAAACAGGAAAAAATGAATTGATGGCAATCAACAGAGATGGTATGAAATACAAACAGTGAGAGTTTTTAGATGCATCAGAAACAAACCCTAAGTATCATACACATTAGATCAGATAGAAGAGCCAAATATTAAAAAACAAATCTGTATTTTAATTTTTTGAACTGCAAGTGTTTGGAAAGAGGCAGGATGACTTTTGAGTTAATTGCTGAAGAAGGATGCTGGACTAGTGGTAAACATCAAGAGTCCCAGGAGATTTGGCTGCAGCATAGCCTTGTTTTTAAACAAATCTTGAAATATTCTGAAAGAGCAAGAAGGCAGAAGAGAATTAATCTGTGTAAGTTTTCAAAATAATGCAAACACTGATACAGTATAAGTGGGTAGAACTGGTGGTCAGCATTGTGCCAGGTTAAGCAAACTGAGCTGATAACTACTATGAGCTTAAAACCTGCGCAGGAAAGGTTTTCATTCCCCTCCCATAGACAGGGATTTGAGACTCACAGAGGAACGGTACAGTGGAGCTGGCAGTCTCACAAGTGTCATTCGAAGCCTTGCCGCAGGGCACTCTCTGAAAGGGCTTGACCTAGATTTACTTGCCTGAGGTTTGCTTCGTGGAGCGTGGGGAGTTGCTGTGTTTGCCAGCAATACTGGGCATCCCCGTCTCTGTTTCAGTGAGCTGGAGGCAGGCACATCATGTGGCTGCAATTTATCTATGGCTAAAGCTGGGAGCACAACAGGATTGTTTGGTGGTACAGTAAACTCCCAAGATGTCCTGTATAAAGCTTCTTCTGGTGGCATTTTGCCCTGGGGATAAATGCAAAATCCTATTCTTTGACCAAAGCAAATGTAATCTTTTCCATTTGTCTTCCAAAGTGCTGCTGTGTGGGTCACTTCTGTCTGTTCGGGCTGGTTTTCATTTTCAGGATTCTTCCCAGGCCACCCCATGCTGCAGTATCAGCTCACCCACCCACCTCACCTGGGTTTCACACACCTGTTTGCATTTCAGATTAACACCTTTCTGCTTTTTCCATGTTGCCCTCCCACTTGAGCTTGCTCCCCTGCAAAACAAATGCCATTCCTTAAAAAAAAAAAATCCTTCTTTAAAATAACTCATTTGTTGTTACTTTCTTAACTCTTTGAGCTGTGAAAACCTGCTGGCTGTATTATCTTGGTGTTTCTTTGTCCCTTCCATGCATTTTTCTGTCTTGTGTCCCATTCAAGTTCCAGGTGTCTCAGGCAGGGTATCTCTGTTGGGTGTTTGTAAATGTCCTTGCACGACAGGGCCTGGTCTGCTACTGAAGCTTTGGAGATGCTGTGGAAATGCAAAGAGCAATTGTTGAACCCAGCAGCTGCTCCCAGGCCCTCCTTGGGGACTCCTGCTGCATTTGAGTTGATAAAGTTAATCACTGGGGGCTTCTCTGGTGGGAAGCCAAGCCAGCCATTGACTTAGTCAAAGCCAGCCTTTTCCCTTATGCAGGGTGGCTCTGGTGAGGTACTTTCAAGTCTGTTTGCCAGTAGGAGTCAGTGAACCTGCTCTTCCCAATATGCTGTAATTGCACATTAAATACAGTGCTGATTGTGCCACTAAATTCTCATCTGCAGAGCTGGCCCTTTTGGCTCTCTCCAGGCTCAGTTTCAAAGGAAGGCAGAGGAGATGCCTGCTTAGAGACCAGTATCTTCCCTCCCTTGTTGAGGGCATCTTCTGAGCAGGGTTTCAGCTGATTTGGAAGTGTGTGCAAGAGGCACACCAGTGTTTCAGCCTAGGAAGCTGTGGGAATTTGCTGTTTGATGCAGATGCTGCTGTTTTCCATTTGTTACTGCTGCTCTGCAATGGGAAAGGATGGAGAGTGGCACAGTTTTAGCTAGTTACAGCCAAGTTGGTGTTTTTTTCTCTTTCCTGGGCTGTTTCAGTGCAAATACCTGAGCCTGGCAGAGCAGCAAGCATGATACTTAGGCTGAGGCAACAACTTTCCATCCCACGTTTCACACTGCCACTCATTACTGCCATCACCCAGCAAGGCAAGGCTGGGGCCTGTGAGCAGGCAGGCAGGGCACGCTCAACACCTGGGCAGCAGCAGCTGGGAGCACGCTGGTCTCCTGGGGCTGTGCACGGTGGGTGCTGCAGTACCAGGATAAGTCTCAAGCCCTGCTGGGTGTTCTGCAGAGTCCAGCTGAGCCTGCTCTTAGAGCTGAAGCCAGTGGCAATGTTGTCTCCCCCAGGCTCAGATGCTGTTGCTGATAGCTGTAACTGAAGAGGTCAGGGAGGTAGAAGTGTCTGTCCTGCAAAAATATTTTCACAAATGTCTGAGCTGGGGCATGTCCACAACTAATAAAATCCCATTGAGAGCAGCTGGGGATCTGTGGGAGATGACTGGAGTGGATGGGCATCTGCCAAATCAGCAATTGGCCTTAAAATCAGGTACCTGAGGCAGGCTGGGGTGCTGCAAGGGCGTCAGGGGTGCTGCAGGACTCAGCTCTGCAAAGCAGCCATAAAATGGGGGAAACCTGAGTGTTTCTGGGCCAGACCCTACCTCAGAGGGGTGTCACTGGGAGGTGCTGGAGAGAGACTTTTCTGAACTTGGAGAAGGTGGGGGTGGAGGGTGTGTGTAGTGTTGCTGCGTTTCTGGCCAGAGGGCACATGCTTTTAAAAGCAGGCGGGTGGGGTAGAAAGTGTCTAGGGGAAGGAATCTGCTGGGGGATAAAATGTCTCAATGAAAACCGGAGGGGGCTGGGCCGGCCTGGGAGCCTCAGGTGGGACAGAAAACCAGGAGGAAAACCGGCTGGCGGGGGCCTAGGACAGGGAAGAGGAGGGTGGCCAGCTGCCTGCACGCCCCCAGGCCCTGCAGGCAGGGCAGCCGTGCTGCCGGTGCTGTGCCCTCGGCAGCCTGCCTGGGTAGGGCCAGGAGGCTGCCGGGGGTGAGAGTAGCCCGGGCACGCAGCAGGTCCCTGGGCTGTGCTGGTGGCTTGGGGGTCTCCCCGCCCCGGGGCTGCCCGCCGTGGCACCGTGGCCGCCCATGGCGGTGCCTCTGGCCACCCCAGGCCTCCGCCTTGCCGGGCCTCTGGGTGCCCAGCCCGGCCTCCCGGCCAAGGCCGCCGCCGCCCCGGCCTTCCCGGCCCTGCGCGGCTCGTCTAGGTCCAGCTCCGGGCTTTGCCGCCGGCAGCCCCATTGTGGGTGCCCGAGGCTTTTTTCGGCCATTCAGATGGAAATGCCCCGGGGCTGGAGAATGGGGACCCTGTTTCCAGCCTGAGAGGAGGGGGCAGCCGCCATTGCCCGGCTGGGAAGAGAGTGAGGAGGGGAGTGGGGCACCTCTCCGTGTCTGCTCAGCCCCGCGGAGTCTCCTGGAACGGCAGAGTTGGAGAGCGGGGGGTAGGAGAGGGGTCTGGACCAGGCCAGCACCAAGGGGGGACGGTCTGGAGCAGATTTGTGCTGCTTGGTGCCTGCAGCCCCAGTGCCAGAGGCACTGCAGTTGCTGGTGCTGCAAGGGCAGGCTGTGGGAGCAGACTGGGGCTCCCTGCTGCCCTGGCTGTGGGGGTGCCAGGAATGGCCTCTCTGGAAGGGTCCTTCAGTGGACTGTCTTGCTCTCTGACAGTCGTGTTTAGCAGTCTCACAGGTTGCATGTGCCACAGTTCAGGTGCTACTTGTCTCCTGTCCTTGGATCCTTGCTGGAGGATGCTGATCTTGCTTGTCTGTCTTGCAGAGATGACTCTCCTGTCCTCCCAGACACCATCCCTGGACACGTCCTCAGCTGCCACTGAGAGCCCAGAGCAAAGGATGCTGGAGAAGAGGTCCAAGGTTGTTGAGGAACTGCTCCAGACAGAGCGGGACTATATCAGAGACCTGGAGATGTGTGTGGAGAGGATCATGTTGCCCCTACAACAGGCACAGGTAGGCACAGAGGGGCAAGCTATGGTGCAGCACTGGTGGGATGGGGTGAGGATACTGAGTTCAGTTTGTTCTTGGAGGTGGCCAAGTAGCAGCATGGGAACCCACAGAGGAAATTCAGCTATGCTGAAGGAAGCAGGATGGTTCTCACTGCTACCTGCACTCATAGCAATAGTGTATCTGTTTTGGGATCCTGCTGAGCTCTCACCATTGAGAGCAAAAGACCTCGAAGCAAGTATCACCGATTTCTTTTCATTTGGTTTGTAGGTTAAATTCATTGTCAAGAGAAAGAAAATGTGATGTCTTGGCACAGGGACAGAGTTGTTGGGAAGAGAGGGAGAATTAGCAGGTGAACAGAGGCAAGGATGAAATGTGGTAGGACACATAAGGAGTGAGAGTTTCAGTGCACTGGGGGACAAAGGAGTGAGTACAGAAGTCAGGGATGGGAGGAGATCACACTGGGTGGCTGCTGTGAAGCTGAGATCTGGTGGGTTACAGGAGGGCAAGGTTGGGGGGCTCTTGGATCTGACTGAGCCATGTTCCCCATCCAAGACATCTCTCTTCCTATTCCTCAGATGCAGAATATAGACTTTGAGGGTCTTTTTGGAAACATCCACACAGTAATTAGCTTCTCTAAGCAGCTGCTGTCTACCTTGGAGGCTTCAGATGCCATTGGTATGAATTTTGCTGTTAACTTTTCTCATCTCTAGAATGGGCTTTGCTAGTGGTGGGGCAGAACAGTTTAAATGGTGGGAGATGATCACTGGGTCTGGGCTTCCTCCCTGCCTATCCCCGTCACCACTCACCACTCATCAGTCCAGCAACAAAGCCAGGGAGATCTGTGTTGCCTCACTGGTCGCTGTGCTCAGAAACATGGTGCCTGTGGCCCTCTGTGGCCTCTTGCCCTAAAGCAAGCCCCACTCCTTACTCCTGTGCTGCCAGCTTTTGCTGCTCAGGCCTGTGCCTTTGCTCTCTGTGGCTCCAGTGACCAGTGTCCCCGCTTTCACCCCTGGGAGACCTGGATTGATTGAGCTCTCTGTGCTAGTGGGTGATGAGGAGGCATCCTGGGATCTCTAGTTGTAACACTGCCTGCTTGAGCTGTGAGTGTGAAATGGGGACACTGGGCATCTCCACCATGAGTCACACCAGTGTTTCTAGAGGCGGCTGAGGACCAGGAGATGCTGAAGTCCTGCTTTGCTGCTGTCTGCAGGGCCAGTGTTCCTGGCACAGCGTGCGGAGCTGGAGAGCGTCTACAGGGTGTATTGCCAGAACCATGACGAGGCCATTGCACTGCTGGAAACCTATGAGAAGGATGAGAAGATGCAGAAACTACTCCTGGACCTGCTGGATAGCCTCAGGTTGGAGCCTCTGGCTGTGGTAGTCACAAGGTTGGGGTAGGGGGGGGTCAGTTTCCAACTTCCCTGCCCTTCTGCCAGCAGTGCTTGGACAGTTTGGGTGGTGACTGGAGAGGGGCTGGCTGTGTCGCTGCACAGTTGACCAGGCTCTGGGTTCAGATGGATCCCTACCCCAATGCACAGGTGCTGGGACACCTGTATCCCCCCCTTAAACTGAGCAGAAGCCACCAAGATACGGAGAAGGTGGTATGTCCTGGATTGAAAGCTCCTATTCCTCAAACCCTGCCCTGCCATGACCAGTGAGGAAAGCAGCCGCTTTGGCTGGCTCAGCGACTGCCAGAGCACCAGCTTGTGGAGATTAATGCCCATTGAGCCAGCAGCACTGGCTGCTGCTCCGGACGGACAGGGCTGCCCACTGCCTTGGCAGTATCACTGTGGGATGGGGCAAAGGTGCTGGCTGTGGGATTGCACACCTGCCGCCCCATTAACCCGTTGCTTTTCTTTGCTTTTTGGCACTCTCTGGGCCTGCAGGAGCCTGTACAGTGAGTGGTAAGTGCATCCTTCCTGTTAGTCCCTGCTTGTCCATCTGTCCTTGCCTGATTGCTCCCTTGTAACTAACCTCCTGCCCTAGCTGGGTGCATGTCATGGGCCCTTAATGGTGCCTCCCTCGTGGAGGCATGTCTGGGAGGAGCAGGGTGTCTGCTGTGATCACAACAGAGGTAATGGATGGGCTGCACAGGCAGGTGATGAGGTGAGGGGTGGTCTTGGGCAGGAAACAGGTTTTAGGAGTCATCAGCCCCAAGGAGCCAGGAGAGCCCTGTGCTGTCTGCAGTCTGAGCACAGTCAGCCTGTCCTGCAGTGGGGTTCAGATCTGGGCGGTTAGGTGGTGGGAAAGAGTCTGAGGCAAGTGGCACTCCGGTAAAGTTTGAGGCTGTGCCTGTGTGGGATTTTTCAGTGGATCATAATGGAAAGGATCCTGGCTGGGAAGGGTCACCTGGTGTGAGTGAGGTCTGGAAATGTGGGGTTGCTTTGAGATCAGTAGGGGTTCAGGAGTGCAGTGAGTTTGGAGGTAAGGGTGGTGTGACTTAGGGAGTTCAGTGGATTTAGAAGCACTGGTATTCTGGGTCTGGTTGGGGTTGGCTTGAGGGGCAGAATTTGTGTGGCAGAGCTGGACTGATGCATCTCCTTTGTCCCAACTTTCCAGGGGCTGCACAAACTACATTAACCTGGGCTCCTTCCTCATCAAGCCAGTGCAAAGGGTGATGCGGTACCCGCTGCTGCTGATGGAGCTGCTGAGTGCCACCCCCGATGGTCACCCTGACAAGGCACCGCTCACAGCTGCTGTCCTTGCAGTCAAAGAAATCAACGTCAACATCAATGAATACAAGCGCCGGAAGGACCTGGGTGAGTAACTGGGTAGTGCTGGGGAGAGAGAAACAGGAGTGGATGTGTTCAAGTTGTCTGTCAGCTCCTGAGCCTTAGCAGGCAACCACAGTCATGGAGGGAATCTGCTCTCAAAATCTGTGCCCTCACAGAAGGGCAGTAGAAGAGCTGCATTTAAAAAAATCTGAGTGTGAGGTTCAATACTTAAAGTAATACAGTATACATCTGACTTCAGTTGTTTCTTGTGGTACAGAGCTATGAAATGTATGCACTTGCTGACCACATGGCTATTAAATGAGAGCAAAAATAATGATAAGACAGAAGAATATATATTTAAAGTTGAAAAATACAACTTTAGACACACAAGTAGGGTATTAATCTGTGAGGGCTGAGATTTGGAGACTAAGTTTGAAGGCTCTATCTGTAGAGAGGACAGAGTCACTGGCTGCAAGAGCCCTCTGAGGTCTCCTGTCCAACCTCCTGCCTGGAGCAGGACTGTCCCCAACATTGGCTCTGATCAGCCATTGCTCCCTCCAGCTGATTCTCACTGATCCCCAAGGATGGAGATTTCACAGCCTCCCTGCTGTCCTGTGCCAGGGCTGCACCACCTTCACAGTAAAGCTGTGCTCCCTGATACAGCCTGAAACTCTCAAGCAGCCATCTGTGGCTGCTGCCCCTCCTTGTATTGTCTGGCACTGCTCCGAGGAGTTTGGTCCCATCACCTTTGTAGCTGCCCTTCAAGTAACTGTTGGCTGTGAGCGGATCCCCCTCAGCCTCCTCCCCGCCAGGCTGAGCCCACCCAGGTCCCCCAGCTCTTCCCGTGGGGGCTGAGCTCTCCCTGTGGGTCAAGAGCTGTGGTTCTCCCATATCTCTCTTGACCTGGGGGCACCAAAACTGGACACGGTATCCAAGTGCAGCCTCCCTGGGGCTGAACAGAAGGAGAAAACTCTTCCCTTTGACCTGCCAACCACCCTCTCTGTTTTTCCTTGGAAGCCCGTGACTCATGCAAGTCTTACGCTTTACTCTTTCCACATAGCCTCACTGAAGCTGAGATGACATAGGCTGCCTGTAACGATTGCTCGTATTTGCTAAAGAGGCAATATAAATACATTCCAGTGTACATCCAATGATTATTGTACACCATCTCCTATGTCATTTTATACTAACACTATGCGTAATCCTATGGAAGAGTTTTAATGGTGGGTCTACAAACTGTAGGGCATATCAAGAGCCAAATAGGAGATTACTGGTGGCGCAGTGCTGGATTTCAAGATGATGTATGGTATGGTACGGTACGGTATGGTGTATGTGGGGTACTTGGGACTGCAGAGGCTTAGGGAAGGGGAGAGCCAGCAAGGCGATTGTTGATGAGGCACTTGTAAGACATGGGTGTTGTGCTGACAAGGGTTCTGATTTCTCCATCAATCTCTTTAGTGCTAAAGTACCGGAAAGGAGATGAGGATAGCCTTATGGAGAAGATTTCCAAGCTCAACTTCCATTCTATCATCAAGAAATCCAACCGTGTGAGCAGCCACCTCAAGCATCTCACAGGCTTTGCGCCCCAGGTAACGTGCATCAGCTGCCAGGTGCACTTACACCCTGTGGTGCTTCTGTGGTGGTATATGCTGTTCCCTCACACCCCTTCCCTGATGAGTAGCAATGATCCAGGACAGCAAGGCAGAGGGAGCTTAGGGTCTGAACCACCCATCTCTGCTCTCTGGCTTGTGGGCAGGAGCCCCACATCTTACACTCTGGGAGGTGCTGGAGTCCTGCATTGCCTCCCTTGAAGCATTTTCTCTCACAGCTGAAGGATGAAGCCTTTGAAGAGACAGAAAAAAATTTCCGGATGCAGGAGCGGCTGATCAAGTCCTTCATCCGGGACCTTTCCCTCTACTTGCAGCACGTCCGGGTGAGTTAGTCTGGGTGTGATGCCTAAGCCATGGGGCTCGCCATGCACTGCTCCTCCTGCCTGCATGGTGTGCACCTGCAGTGCCTCTTGCCAGTGCTCCTCGCCTCAGCCCTGTCAGGGGGGTGGTCTCTGAGGGTCTGGTTCTTCCCTGGGAGGCCTCTTCTCTTTGCCCACAGCAAGCATGGCTGTGCTGACTGTGTGTCCCTGGTGCAGGAGTCGGCTTGCATGAAGGCACTGGCAGCAGTGAGCATGTGGGACCTGTGCACGGAGAAGGGCAGTGGTGACTTGGACCAGTTCCAGAAAGTGAATCGGCTCATCAGTGACCAGCTCTTCTCCAACTTCGTGAGTGAGGCTGTGCTCTTTCGTGCTGGGGATACCCCTCTGGGGCCCTCCCTGGGGGCCTGCTGCAGATGGGCAGTCCCTGGGAGACTGCAGGGAGGGTAACACAGCCTGGGAGAGGTGTGAGCACTCCTGTTAGGCTCTTCTTTCCTGAGAGCTTTGATGTCTGTGGGTTTGTGATGTGTATCGAGTGTGCCACTTCTTCCGCCCTACCTGAAACATTACAGCTCTCTATGTGAGTGGTTCAGGTACTTCCCATAGTGTGCCCACACTGGCACATTTATGTAAGATTATAGAATAATTCCTGTTGAAAGGGACCTCTGGAGCTCTGGTGGGTGCCATCAAGAAGATGGACCCTGTGCTGCCCCGGAGAGGTGGTGTGCTGAAAGGTGAGCTGCTGGTGTTCACGGCACAGTGGGAGAGAGCACCCTGTCTCACCTGCTCTCTGCATCTCTGCCCACCAGAAAGAGCGGACGGAGCGGCTGGTGAGCTCACCCCTGAACCAGCTGCTGAGCATGTTTGCGGGGCCCCACAAGCTGGTGCAGAAACGCTTTGACAAGCTCCTTGACTTCCACAACTGCACAGAGCGAGCGGAGAAGCTGAAGGACAAGCGAACGTTGGAAGAGCTGCAGTCAGCCCGCAACAACTATGAGGCCCTCAATGCTCAGCTGCTGGACGAGCTGCCCAAGTTCCTGCGCTTCGCCAAGGAGCTGTTTGCCAGCTGCGTGCGGGGCTATGCCGAGGCACACTGTGACTTTGTGCGCCTGGCCCTGGAGGAGCTGAGACCCCTGTTGTCGGTGGGTTTGCGGAGCAGAGCCAGCGCTCTGGGCTCAGTGCAGCACTAATCTCTGCGCCAGTCTTGTCCCTGAGCTTCTCTGGGACCCATCCTACTGCAGGGGAAGCTGCCGTTGCAGTTTCAGGCCTGGAGTGCCTTGGGGAGGGCTTCTGTGGGATGCTGTCAGGGCAGGGATTGTGGGGTCATGTTGTAATTGTGCATAGAGATGGTGAAGGCTCTGGCTGCTCCTGGAGCAGTGGCAGGAGAGCATTTGCCTGGGAGAATCTCAGCTCATGAGTGTGGGGACCACTCAGAGCTGGGTCCAGACACAACTGCAAATCTGGGCCCGATGGAAGTCACAGGCAGGGCTCAGAGCCCAGCTTGGCCTGGGAGCTGGCATGGTCTCTGCCGTAGCTCTTGGCCACTTTTCCCAGCAGCTGTCACCTAACGATGACCCCAAATTTTGCTCTGGTTCCAGTTGCTGAAGGTGTCCGGCAGGGAGGGGAACCTCATTGCCATCTTCCAGGATGAGCACAGTCGAGTCCTCCAGCAGCTCCAGGCCTTCACCTTCTTCCCAGAGTCCCAGGCACCTCCCAAGAAGCCTTTTGAAAGGAAGAGCATGGAGCGGCAGTCTGCCCGGCGGCAGCCCCTTGTCGGCTTGGTGAGTTCCCTTTGCCCCATGTCAGGGCTTGCAGAGCCTGGGACAGTCACTCATGCCTGCCTCGTTTCTCTGCAGCCTAGCTACCTCCTGCAGTCGGATGACATCCGAACTGCCCTCCTGGCCCGCTATCCCCCAGACAGTCTCTTCCAGGCAGACCGCAATTTCAATGCTGCCCAAGACCTGGATGTCTCACTGCTGGAAGGAGACATCGTGGGTGTCATCAAGAAGAAGGACCCCATGGGCAGCCAGAATCGCTGGCTCATAGACAATGGGGGTAGGTGGCTCTCCCTGCCACCTGCTGTGAGTGCCCTCCTCTGGTCCCCTGGTGCCCCAATCTGAGCTCCCTTCCTCTCCCTCTCTGCAGTGACCAAGGGCTTTGTGTACAGCTCCTTTCTGAAGCCCTACAACCCGCGCCGCAGCCAGTCAGATGTCTCTGTGGGCAGCCACTCTTCCAATGAGTCAGAGCACAGCAGCTCCTCTCCCCAAAGCAACACCACGCTGACCTTCAGCCCCAGCGGGGCAGCCGTCACCTTCACTCAGAAACCGCTGCAGGACTTGGCCTCCCCAGCAGACCCATACCAGTCCCCGCAGCCCCTCTCGGAGATGGACTCCCCCTCTCTGCCCCAGCCTGGCTCTGGTGACAGGACAGCCCCAATGGAGGCTGGTACAGTGACGTCTCAGCGCCACTACAGCCGCCCCGAGCTGGGGTGCAGCCCTAGCTCTCGCAACGGGCACCCTGCCAAAGCGCAGCTCAGGCCCACACCCTTGGTGGAGGACAGAGACTCTGGGCTGGAGAGCAGGGAGTCAGAGGGCAACCAGGTGAGTCCTCAGTGTCCCTGGGGGGGGCTGAGGATGCCAAGGGCTGACCCCCTCATTTCAGTTGGGGCTGAATCATTCTCCCTGGCAGTGATCAGGGACAGGTGGGAGGCAGAGGCTACTTTGTCCCAGAGGGCTGAGGTAGAGGATGAGATCTTTTCTCTCCAGGGCAGAGAACTAGACTGCAAAGGAGTGTGGATTGGTGGGGGCAGCTCTGTCAGAGGCCGGCATGGAGCTGGGCCTGTCACTGTTTGGGAAGAGAGGCAAAAGCCCACACATCCTGTGTAATGTGGCATCACCATCTGACTCTCTCCCTCTGTCTGGCAGGTCTATTACGCTCTCTACACTTTCAAAGGCCGAAACACCAATGAGCTGAGCGTGTCAGCTAACCAGAGACTCAGGATCCTGCAGTTTGAGGACATCACAGGCAATCGGGAGTGGTGGCTGGCAGAGGCACACGGGAAGCAGGGCTACGTGCCCTCCAGTTACATCCGGAAGACAGAGTACACGTGAGGCAGCGGGCAGTAGCCTGCACCCTCTGCCTTGTTCCTGCTGGGACGGTCAGGGGCCTGTCAGGGAGGCTGGCCAGCCCTGCAGTCCCCACTGCTGTCCCTGAGGCTGTGTCCCTCACAGCTGTGCAGCGCCCTACCATACTGGCTGCCACCTCCCCTTCTGGGGAAGAAGGGTGGGCTGGCAGGAGCAGGTGGCTTTTGTGAGGGCAGGCCTGAGTTCACCTGCGCTTTGGGAGCCTCCTGTGTCCAGCTGGGAACAGGGGAGCAAAGCTTGGGGCTGTGGCCCAGGAGGGTAAGGCTGGACAAAGGCTGAGGAGCTGCTGTGGGTTTAAATTGTGGAAAGCTAATTAATAACTGAGTTTCTGGAGTCCGTCTTTATCCGAGTAGTGTTAAAAGCAACCTGGGCTCTCTGAACATGCTCCCTGTGCCTTCTGAGTGGCAGGAACCTGGTCTCACCTGTCTGTGGAGGACCTCAGGGTGGGACATCTACACCCTGCCTGGGGAAGCAGCTCTGAGATTTGCTGGGAGTAGTTGAGCTCCAGGGCTGGGACAGGCCCAGCTCCTGAAAGCCCCCACAGCAGAGCCCCCAGCAGGTGCTTCATCCCTATGCTTGGTCTCCCAGGGGCTTGGCCTCTCCAAACTCTGCTGCTAGCAGCAGCCATTGGATTCTTGACTTTGAGGTGAGCTGGAGGTCCAAAAGCCATCTTCCCTTGTCAGTGTTGTATCTCCAGTGTCCAAGACCTGTCTTTGCACTGAGATACCCACCTGGCTGCTCTGGGCTGGGGCAGGGCAGAAAGCAAAGCACAGACTGATTTTTGGGGGCTCTGACCAGGATTGCCTCACCTGCATGACCCTGCAGACCCAGGGGAGATAGTGCTGACCTTCTGGGAGGGCAGGGCCCTCCCCAGGAGGGATGTGGTGCCCTTTGCCAGGGTGGTGTGCCTTGCCCACTGCTGCTGTGCCCTGAAGGAGGGAAGCTCCCTTCTCCTGGAGCGATGTTTATAGCCCCTGTACTGCTGCTCTGTAAATAAAGATTTTTCCCTTGTGTATAGAGGTGCCTGTGCAAGTGGTGGGAGAGCTGGGAGGAATGTCTAGCCAGTGCTGGGCTGGGGGACAAAGCCCAGAGCCTGCATGCAGACCCTGCAGGGTCAGGAAGAGCATTTAGCTGCATGCTTCTGCCTTGGTGTTTGAGCCAGCTGCAGCTCAGGCCCTCAGAAACCCTCACAAAGTTCTTCATTAAGATGATGTGATTGCACCAGTCTCTTCCCCTTGCTGGGGCTGTGGGTGGCTTGTGTCCCTCCCACCACCACGCTGGGGTGAGGGGGTTTGCCCAGCTGTGAGGGGTAGGCAGTGTGCACTGTGACCCAGCAGCCAGGGTCAGTGCTGCAGCTCCTAGCTTCCATGCCCAGGAACAAAGAAGAGTTTGTGAACAGTAACCACCCTTTTTGGTTTGTGTGCATGTCAGTGTAGCAGGCACATGTGCCTGCACCTCTCCAGCTTGACTCTACCACAATCAGGTTTGTAGTCTGGAGCCACAGCTCCAGACTGTCCCACTACCGGTTAGGGTAGCCCCAGGGACTGCCTCGTGTGTTTGCACTACAATCAAAGGGAGCAGTAGGGAAGGCAGGAAGGCCCTGGCTCCACCTCACAGCCAGAGAGTAGTGATCATGCCTGGGTATAGCTGTGCCATTCCATTTGGACTCTGTGCCTATGTGTGCCTGCATACCATGTGTTACCAGCTTCCCCCAACACTAACCAGGTTTAAAGCTAAATCAAGGCTGATTTAGCATGCCTTAAAGTCAGAGTTTTAGTTGGAAAATTAGAAACAGTTACAAAAAGTAAATAAATTACAACATTCACGCAGATTAAACTGTAATTTTCATTCCATAGTGCTAAGGCATCTCTCAGCTAGGCTCCCCTGACAAGGTGAACAAAACTTTGTACAAAAACTTAAGACCCCCTAAGGGGGTTATGGTCTCCTTGCCTGGCTGATAACTCTTCCTCTGTGCTGGAATAAATCAGCAGTTTCAGACCCTCGTGCACAGCAGGCAGGGCGTGGTAGCAGGGTTAACAGCTCACTCAAGTCTAGATCCTTGGTCCCTGACAGCCAGAGAAGCCACCCTTTCCTCTTCCTGGCTGCAGAGACACAAATTCCTGGGCAGCCTAGCTGCAGGGAGATGCCGGTGCCTGCTTGGTGAGTGCCAGTGGGAGGGAGGTGCCTGTGCACACACCTGCACGCTGCTCTGCTCCACCTACAGCATGGTGGTTTCTGTATTCACGATGCCAGCATCCTTTGCCATTGCAGAGAAGGTGCCCTGCTTCTTGAGCAGCTCCTCAGGGCTGTCGTATTCCACAATCCTCCCAGCCTGGAGCACCATCACCCTGGCAGCGGGGAATGAGAAGGCCTGAGCTCCCAGGATCTGAGCCGATAGCACTGCTGGTGCCAGCACTACAGCCCCACTGACCCTCAACTCCTACAGCCACATTATGCAGTTCACCTCCTCAGCACAGGGGTGAGGGCACAGCTCTCCTCCCTGTACTGGCAGGGTGGCACACAGAAGGTGTCAACAACACTCTCATGGCCTGTTGCTGTAAAGAAGGATCCATAAAAATGTATTTTCCCCCAAAGGCATAACTACTGCATGGCCATCCTTCCCCTCCCTCTATTCTCTCTCTTAGAACCTCTGTATATTGCTGTCCTGGGCACTGCAACCACCCCTGCCTCAGTCCCTGCATCCTTGCTTCTGCTGCTGGCCACCTTTCACCCCATCCCAGGAGTCCAGATCCCCCTTCCCCCACAGTACTGCCCCACAGAACCTGTTGCTGTCCATGATGGTGTGGAGGCGGTGGGCGATGGTGAGGACAGTGCAGTCAGCAAACTTGCTCCGGATTGTTGTCTGGATTAAATTATCAGTTTCCAGATCTACAGCTGCTGTTGCTTCATCCAGGATGAGGATCTTGGCTTTGCGGAGAACAGCCCGGGCCAGGCACACCAGCTGCCTCTGCCCAACACTGGCATGAGGCAGGGAATGTGAGTTACTAGGCAGACACCAGCAGGGCTTCTGCAAGCCTACCACCACACGGTGCCCTGACCCCAGCACCGTGCCTGCCCAGCCCTCCCTGGCCTTCCCCCAGCTGATCATCTGCCACACTGAGCAACACATCCCTCAGCATCTTGCTCTCTGGGCCACCAAGGAAGGGTTGGCTCATGCTGGATCCCTGACAGCCCTGACTCCTAACCATTTTTTTCCACCTTCACTCCCAGAAGCTTTTGTGCCCTCATCCCTGGACAGCCACTTTGCTAAAGACTGCTGGTCCCTGGGACCAGGGGAAGGGAGGGGAACAGGACATGCCTCTGCTTACCTCAGGTTCTCCCCTCCCTCGCTCACAAGATGCAGCAGCCCCTCAGGAAGGTCTTGCACGTATGTCTTCAGGTGGGCCAGCTCGAGGGCCTTCCAGACCTCCTCGTCTGTGTACTGGTCAAAGGGGTCCAGGTTCATTCGCAGGGTGCCAGTAAAGAGCACGGGGTCCTGCCAAAGACAGTACTGTATTCAGCCACACCATTTGGTGTTCAGCCACACCACACACATGGCCATTCACCCATGTAGCTGCTGCAGCTGCTCCAGCCCCACGAGTTTGGCCACAGCCTGCCCTGCTGCAGAGGGAGCAAAAGCATGCTTACAGGCCCTTGGACTCTGCAGCACCCGGGGATACACTAATGGCAAGGGGTGGCCCAGGGAACACAGCCTGGGGAGGATGTGCAGCAGTGAGACATGGAAGGTGGGGTCAGCACACCTGCGGGATGATGGTGAGGTTCTGCCGCAGGTCATGGAGGCCGATAGTCGCTATATCCACATCGTCGATGATGATGGACCCTCCAGCAGCCTCCAGCACCCGGAAGAGGCAGTTGGTGAGGGAAGATTTTCCAGCCCCTGTCCGGCCCACAACCCCAACCTGTGGAAGCAGCTATTTAGACCAGCTGACAGGGTTGAAGAAAACAAGGCAGATGCTCTCCGTCTTGGTCTGGTGGTTCTTCCTGCCCTGCATCTGCAATCACCATCTCCCAGACTGTCTCCTTTGGTCCCTGCCCTGCAGCTCGAGTCCCGAGGAGCTACATCGTGTCACCATCCCTCCCTAATCCACAGACTGAAGCCAAGAGGACAGAAATAACTTTAACAGTGTCACTTAGGAAACTGTAGTGAGGGCAGAGGCAGAGAGGTCCTCACCTTCTCAGTGCCCGCAATATTGCAGGAGATCCCCTGAAGAACCAGCTCCAGTTCAGGTCGGTAACGAACTTTATAGTCGACGAACTGGATCTCTCCTTTGCTGGGCCAGCCACGGGGTGGACGCTTTTCTGTCACCCACGGAGCCTGGGGGCACAGAAGCATTAGGGGGATTGCAACCTGGGATGCTGGCTAGAACCAAGCTGTGCAGCAGGTGTTTGCCTGAACCCTGGTCTCCTCACCTCATTCTTCACCTTCGTGTACTCATGTACCCGCTCCACAGCCACAATGTTTGTCTCCAGCTCTGAAGACATCCGCACCAGCCAATTCAGTGTCTGGGTCACCTGCATGGCAGAACCAGAGGTTGCAGAGCTCAGTGGGACCCAGGAACAACCACCTCCCACCTCAGCTCAGGGACTCAGCATGGGTACAAGGATCCCTGGCCTGGCCTCTAACTCTTCACTCTGCAGCCCCCTCTCTCAGCCCTTCAAAAGCTTTGCTGCAGCATCTCTGATCCACAGAGGGACCGTGCTCCTCCCCATGGCAGCAAGTATCCCCCTCACACTGGGATGCGTGCTCTCCTGGCTCCATAGCATTCCCCAGGTGATGGGACACCCTGGATAATCCCCTCCCCATGGATCAGAGCTGCCTGCAGCCAGCCCAGAGCTCCCAGGAACATTCCAGGACAGGGCTAAGAAAAAGCTTTTGTTGACTCACATTGAGGGCAGAGGAGACAGAAAGACCAACGATGCCACCCTCCAAAGTGCCCTTTGAAATCACTGCTAGAAGCGCAGAGAAGACGACCACCAGGCTCCCAACGAACTCCAGACGGATGGCCAGCCACCTGCACCAGGAGAGGATGTTTGAGGGGTGGTGGGAGAGGCATCTGTTTGCACCCAACAGCAGTAAGAGCAGCCTCCCACTAGCATCCCTGTGCAGCCAGCCCTGAGCCCAACACTGTATACATGGTACCTGCACCTACACAGCATGCAATGTGCTCAGTTCTGCAAGGAAGTTAATTTTATCTGTCAGTCCCTGGGTCTCAGATGTAACCTCCTGTGCTGGTAATGCCACATAGCAGAGGAGCTCCAGCTGTACAACCCTCACATACCCAAAGCATCTACCAGGAACACATCAACACTGGACAGTGGCCCCACGGCACTCCCAGCTGGCCTGGGGCATTGGCCTCTTCTCAGATCCCACAAAGGCATCCCAGCCCTTGACAGCACATCTCACCCTGCCTGAGCTCTGGATACTTTGTAAGAGGCCACACTCTGGCTTTCAAAATCACCCTAAAATGTCTCCTTCCCACAGATGGTATCCCTATCCCAAGCTCCCCCAGTTCCTACACAGACCCTCAGCCATGAGATCAAGAAGGAGGACTGCAGCATCTCAGGGACCTCCCTCAGGACCCAGAGGCCCCTGGGCAGAGGTGCTGCAGGCTGTGCTGTAGTGTAAGGAGTAAAGTTCACCTGTTTGAGACTACCCAGGAGTGAACACTTTTCTGATTTATGTCCATGGTGCTCTCATTTTGCTTCAGGAACCTTTGTTGGTGTCCATAGGCCCGGATCACAGAAAGGCCTGACACTGTCTCACCAAAGTGGGAGTAGATAGGAGACCTGGTGACTGAGTCCAGACGCCGTAGCTGGCGTGATGTGGAGACATAGAAGCGCTGAAATGAGGGACACAGCTTGGTTATCAACACAAAGCCTGGCAGCGCCAAAGATACTGCTCTAAGCAGGGAAGAAGCTCCTCTCAAGCCCTGGTTACTCACCAGCACAAAATAGTAGAAGATGCTCAAAGGAATGATAATGAGAGCAAAGAATGGGGTGGCCAGGGAGATCATGAGCAATGTGCTAATGATGGCCATGAAACAGGAGAGCCAGCTGCGGAAGGACATGGGAATGGTCTCATCTATTGTGAAGATGTCCTGGAGCATACAAAGAAGTGTGGAGAAGCAGTCAGTGACCCCAGAGAGAGTGAGAAAGCCCAAGGACCCACAAGTACAGGCTTGCTACACTTATGTGGTAACAGTGCCAGACACAAAAATATTGGATGACACTGAATTAGTGTTAGGGTCACAACTCCATTTAAGGCCACAGCTTTTAGCTTGTGAACAGCTGATTTAATAGAGAAGCTTTCTATAATATTCCCTTGTTGCACAAACCGGCTTTGGGAACTGCATCTTTGCCTGGACCCAGGATGCAGGAGCAGGAATTGAGGGACAGGGCTGAGTTCAGTTCCCTGCAGGTGCATCCAGGTCTCCATCTGGTCATTAGCTGTCTCCTAGCTGGGCACCACATACTCCCTCATCTCAGAGTAAACCCAGCAGGCCCATTGGCTTGATCCCAAAAGAGATTTTTATTCCCCAAAATCAAGAGATAGCACCAAAGAAAGAAATGGAATGGCAGCATGTATGAAACTACCTGTCTGTATTCTTCCATCTTTCTCATTTTCTCTTTGTTTTATTTACAGAGCAAAGACTGTATCTTTTAATGAGTTGTCCTTCTAGTTATGGACTCTCAGCAGGAGATGTGAGCTCTAGGTTCCTGCCTCTCTTGGTGATCTACTCTTGACCTTTTCAGTTTCTCCACATCCCACTTGACCAGGTGGCCCCAAAACACGACACGGTATCCAGGTGTGCCCTCCCTAGCACTGAGCAGAGGAGATGATAATTTTCTGTGATCTGCTGGCCACTCTCCTCCTAGTATAGCCCAGAATGTGATTTGCCTCACAGTCAGCCTTACATCCACCGTGCCCTTCTGGCCCCTTCCAGACCCTGGTCTGGTCTCATCTGTGCAGTGCTGAACAGCAACAGGGTTATGCCATCACTCAATGCCCTCCAGACCTTCTGGAACTTTCTCCATGTTGGGGCTGTTCTCTTACCTTGGCAAACCTATTCACAATACGGCCAGTCGGGGTTGTGTCAAAAAAGCTCATGGGCACACGCAGGATGTTGCTGAGCAGTTGTTGATGCATAACCCGGGAGGCTTGCATGGCACCACGAGCAGACAGGAGGGTGGCAAAGAGCAGGAAGAGAGCTGCAAGGAGAGCACAGGGCAGTCATCACCAGCTCATGTGTGACACTGGCCCCAGGCACCCTTTGGCTCAAGGGACACATCAAACAGCTCCAAGCCAGCAGCCCTGCAGTGAGCCACTGTGATAGTCCTGCATCCCACCTTCTTGGGAGGCACCAGTAACTGTGTCCCACCACAAGGGAAGAACACTAACCCTTTTGAAAAGCCTTGGGCCACCCTAGCACTACCTCCAAACTGATTAAGAACAGTGATCTTCAACCTAAAGGGGCAACACAGACTTCCTGGGGCAATTTATGTTGGCTTCAGACTGGTATCTCTCCCCAGTTCAGCCAAGATCCAGAATGAAGGCAGCAGCAGGCAAATGAACACAATGCTGGGTCCCCTGCTCCTTGCTGCCCTGCTGGCTTCAGGCTTTGCAAGCCATATCCCTTCTGGACCACACAGCTGAGGTGAGCAGGATCCCCTGTGCTTCCATATTCACCTTGTAACAACCCCAGAGCCCCAAAGACACCAATCCGCAGGTCTCGCTGCTCCACGGGATAGGTCTGGTTCAGGTAGCGCTCCGCATCGTTAGTCCAGGCGCTGAGCCACAGGTTGGTCCCCACAAAGGCAGCATACTGTCCAACATAGCCCACGGCAACCCAGAAAGAATACCACAAGCCAACAGCATGCAGGTACCGCAGGTACATGGAGAACTTCACCTGTGGATCAATTCAACCTATCACTGCTGCCCAGCAAACCATGGCAAATGACACCCAGCACAGCCTTGGGACCCCCGCCTTATTGCCCACAATGCTCCTCTCCACCACCTTGCCCAGGCAACTCTCTCTCCTTCAGTGTCTCTTGGCTGCAATGGGGCCACAGCCAGCCAGCACTAGCTTCTCTGAGCCACAGCCAGGCTCTTGTAGCACTGAGTCAGGGCAGCACAGTGCTCCATCCATCCATCCATCCATCCATCCATCCATCCATCCTCTTCACCTTGCCAGTTTCCACAGCTTCTTTCTCAATCAGTTGCTGTCCCTTCAGCTTCTTGTGGGACTCTTCCTGGGCCTTCTTCCAGGAATTTGTGCTGCTTTTACTGAGGCTGCAGGGAGGTGATGGGCACCATTAGTCATAGGGTGCTGGATGGGTCCTACTCTTCTGGGGGTCCATCCCTATGCTGCACTGGGACTCTAGTGCTGGAGCCCTCTGGGAAATAATGTCCTAACTAGGGCAGCTTTGAATGAGCCTTGTGGAAACCTAAGGTGTTTGCAGCCATGAAATCATAGCCCTCATCCCCAAAAAACTAACTAGCAGCAGGAGTTTCATAGAAGACCACAGAGTAGGGCTGTGACAAACTCTTGTGAGTAAAGGCAAGATCAGATGTTCCTGACCCAGCCCAGCTGGTGGTGGGAGTACATAGGGAGGCTCCCAGCCCCTTCTCTGCAAAAACCCCCCAGGGAAGCCCCCAAGGACCCTCTTTCCTAGGGAACAATGCAGGGCCCAGGGAGAGACCTGAGAGCTCAGGTTGAGTTCCCACCTGCGACTGAACTCTCTTTGACGGATGCTGGCCTCTCGCTTCAGGGTCATGGTCACCACATCATCAAGGCTCTCCTCCACAATAGGCTCAATGTCTTCATCATCCTGCTCTTCATCCCCAGGTAAAGCAGCAGCTACAAGGATGAGGGAAGGTAGGGTCAGGAACTGAGGAGAGAGCAGATCCCATGCACCACACCTCTGCTGCACTCAGTTCCACCCCACACCCCAGGCCCAGGCTGTGTCCTAGCACCACGTATCACACATTCCCCAACCGTGCTGCAAGCCCAGTACAGCAGGAGGAGGACAAAATCCATTGTGCTGGAGGGAGAACTGATAGGGGACGTAGGGCTAAAAGCCTGCATGGGGGCAGCCCCTGCTGCTGACTTATCCCAGTACCACTGGTGGGACTTCAAGCAGAGATTTGTGCTAGTTTAGCAGGTGCAAGATCTGGTAGATCATGTCACTCCAGTTCAGAAGCATCTATTTGAACAGGTGGAGATGGGTCCTGTGGGGATGGACTGGGAATAGCCAAGTTCCAGCTGGACAACCAGGCTGAGTCCAGGAAGTGTGAGCATCCACCTGACCTGACACCACTCCTCCCCATAACACTGTCAGATATGATAAAGATAAAATGTTATCCAGCAGCACATTTAGAATAAACCAAAGGATCTTTCTCACCCCAGCATCACTAAGGTATGGAGTCTGTTGCCACATAAGATTATGGGACCCATAATCAAATGAACTAAAAAGGGAATAAAAAAAATAGATAGGTTCTTCACTGGCTGTACAACACAATGCCTAGATGCAAATCTTAGGCAGAATGTCCTTATGCTGATGATTGCCAGAAGCTGGGAAGGATTCACAGCAGTCATCACTGGCACCTGGGCTGGATAAAGCCAGGTCAGACTGACTGATCAGGTCTCAGGGTTTTCATAACCCGAAGACATGCACAGCCCCTCTAACTGCAGCAGCCCCATTGTGTTCCCAGTACCTGTGGTATTTTTGTCTGAAGCATCCTCCTCCTGTCTGCCATACAAGTTCAGGAACTGGGCAAAGGCCCCCCTGTTTGCAAGTAGGGTGCTGTAGGAGCCATGCTCAGACACTGCTCCTGCCACTAGCACCACGATGTTATCAACCTGGGGCAGGAAACTGATACTGTGCGTCACCAAGATCCGTGTCTGCAACAAAGTGGTTGCAGGGTAGTGAGCATCAGAGCACACCTCACTCCCCAGCCATGGGCCTGCAGGCTCTCCATCCCCTACTTGGGGACCTCTTTGCTTATCACTGCCTGGCTACAGGGACATGAGGCACCCCTCTGGGAACCCATGAGGCCTCTCCTGCCTACTGCAGCCCCAGCCACAGGACCCCTTCCTGTCCCAAGCAAGCAACTTCTGACTTCCCTAGACGGTCAACACCATGTCAGTGCCATTCTTGCTTGGCCAGCTGGTGGGGAGTAAGGCATGGGTGCTCACCTTCTTTTGCAGCAGCCCTTTAGGCCCCAGCACATGCTTGAAGAGGTACTTGCCAACGTGAGCATCCACAGCAGACAATGGGTCATCCAGGACGTAGATGTCTGCGTTGCTGTACACTGCCCGGGCCAGGCTGACTCTCTGCTTCTGGCCTCCACTCAGGTTAATGCCCTGGAAGGGAAGGGACCTCCCTGAGCACTGGGCTCACACAGGGCAACAGCTCTGTCCTCTGCTGCAGGTGCTGTGGGAAACCCATAGTGCCCAGGGCTGATACCTTCTCTCCAATCTCTGTCTGGTCACCTGCAGGCAGCAATTCCAGGTCTGGAAGGAGGGCGCAGGCCTTGATGACCTGCTGATACCTGGCTTCATCCAGTTCTGACCCAAAAAGGATGTTGTCTTTCAGTGTGGCATTCTGGATCCAGGCCTGTTGGGGGACATAGGCCAGGGAGCCCTGGAAAGAGACAGCTACGTCATCAGAGCATCAGCCTGAGCACTGCCGCCTCCTGGAGCTTGTGCATGCCCTGAGACATCATTTGGCGAACAGTCCTGCCCTGCTGCCTCCCCACTGAGCTCCCAAGCATCCCCACAGCCCCCTGTGCTGGCCAGCTTCTCACACCTGGATGTTGATGTGTCCCTTGATATTCTCCATCTCCCCGAGCATGGCTGACACCAGTGATGATTTTCCTGAGCCCACAGCCCCCACCACGGCCACCAGGCTCCCAGGTGCGATGTCCAGGGTAACACTGCAAAGACATGAGGGCTGAAGAAGCAGCACTGCAGGTCACCTGCTGACTCCTGCAAGGGACCAGCACAGAGCAGTTGCTCCAGGGCACTTGCTTCTAGCAGCACTGAGAGAGGTGACTGCCATCCCCAAATAACAACATAGAAAGACTCTCCCCACCCATCTGCCCCCAACATGGCGCAGAGCACTCACTCTCTTATCGCAGCGTTGCCGTCCTGCTCCCAGGCAAAGGTGGCCTCCGAGAAAAGCACAGCACTGCCTGTCAGCAGAGAGACATCCTTCAGGGCTGGGAAAGCCCAGGGTTGGGGCATCCTGTGATCCACAGGGAGTAACCTGGAGGTTCACCTGCCTGCAATGGGGTTGTGGTGGATAGCTGAGGAGTCCAGATCTTCTCCGCCCAGGTAGCGCTCCAGCCTCACAGTTGACACATTGGTCTGACATGGCAGAAAAAGGATGGCATGTGGACATAAGGTGCAGCTGGGTGGGCTGGCCCACAACAGAGCACCCCATACAGACATCCCCCACCCAAGCACCAGCACCAACCTCTGAACCCCAAGCCTGTGTCATGTATGTGAATCCTGTCCCACCCCACTGCCAGCAGAGTCCTGGGTGCCCAAGGGCCAAGTCCATCACACACCTGAGGCCCATGCTGGTTTGGGCAGAGGTATCATAAGATCCCCCAGCACCCCCTGCTCTATGTGAGTGCTGACCTGCACCAGGGAAGAGAGGACCAAGGGTAGCATGGCCATGGGGAAGCGCAGCACATTGAAAAGGGAGATGGCAGTAAAGGCCTTCTGTGCATCCAGGATGTTGTTCTCATCCACCAGCACGTAGACAGCAAAGCTGGCCAAGGAGACCTAGGACAGAGAGCAGGGAAAGTTACCATTGGTGTGGTTGTGTGCAGCCCAGACCCTCATGCTCCCCAAAGGCCTCAGCAGCGCCTTCCTGCTGGGGACCTGTTCCCCTCCTGCTTCCCTTCTCCTTTGGGCTCCATCTCACCACTCTGATGGGATTCCTTTCCACCACAGATCTCCTGCCAGCAGCCAGGACCATACTCTGCAGCCCAGACATCTGTCAGCCAGCCCCTTCCTCGCTACGGAAGCGCTCCAGCCGAGGTTCACAATCTTTCCCACCCCCTTGGACATGGCCCAACCCTAGCTCTGAGGAAGGTGCAGCCCTCCCCAGACCTGTTGGCACTCACCAGAAAGGGGGCACACGTGAACACAAAGATAGAGATTGACTGCAGATAACTGAAGTTCACCAAGTTCTTGAGCTCACGTGCCCGGATCTCATTGACTCGCTTCTCAAATGAGGGCTCCCAGGCAAAAAGCTTCAGGATCTGTGAGATAAGCAGGGTGAGTGGTGTTGGCCTCATGGGGTTGCCCACCTCCACACTCAGTTCTCTAGTGGCTAGCACCTGCATCACCAGCTCCTGGCTTGCTCAAAAGCCTGCTTGGCCACTTCATCTCCCCTTTCCTGTCCTGTCCCATGCTTATGGCACTCCCCCACAGCATTCCTATTCCCTCATCCTTAGCTTGCAGGTCAGTGCCAGCCCCTCTGCCAGCATGGCAGCCTGCTCACCACCACAGCCATCCAGAAACCCCCAGAAAACCCTCTCTTGGCTCCAGAGTCTTAGTCCAGGTACCCAGAGCTCCTCCCCAGCCAACATTTCAAAGGGTGAAGAAGCCAAGGGAATTGCAGAGACTAAGGCTTGACTACCCCAGACACAGGAGCCCCAAACTAGACTATTACACTGGTGCTGTAGGGTTATACAGGTGTGCTGCCTCCTGATACAGTGCACCAGAAGAGGGGTGCAGCAGCTGCCCAGGGGGTCTCCACTCCACTTCTCACCTTGATTCCATTGAGGATTTCACTCATTATTTTCATGCGTTCATCCTTGTTCTTCATGTTCCTCACCTACAAACAGAAGAGCCAGAGGTCACCTCAGACAGACAGCAGATCACCCTTGGAAATACGTCTGGGCTGCCACAGGGGAAGGAATGGTGGGCTCCAGAGCCCAAAGAAGCCATCTCACAAAGCTGGACCTTAGTTCCCTGGGGCTCTAGACAACTTGGGAAAAATACAGCATCCTGTTGTCAGGCAGAAGCTAAAGCTTCATTTCATGGTTGGTAATATCTTGCTTTCAGTCCTCAGGGCTGCACCCAGCCCTGTTAAAGTTCAGCTGTGACAGTAGAACAGGTCTCACCTGCCTCCTGCTCATCTCAGCTGATCACCCCCCAGCTCAAGATGGAGATGTCCCCATCCCAAGTTAGATGAACTTCCCAGGCTGGGAAAGATCCGCAGCATAACAGGGAAGGGTAGGGGAGTGTGGAAAATGAATGAGGGGATTAACAGAGGGCCTCAGGAGCGGGAGGCCTGTGAGGATCTTGTACCCACCACTGACCTGGATGGTTTTGGACTTGGCAACCAGGAATGCATTTAGGGGGATCAGCAGCACCATGACTGCAATGCCAGCCAGGACAGAGGGGCCCAGCTCTCCCCAGAGGAAGACGATGGACAGGATAATTTGCAGGGGGGATGACCACAGCTGGTGAATGAAGTTGGCCATGTCCATGAACCTCTGGGCATCAGCTGACATCAGATTTACAGTCTCCCCCACAGTGGACTCCTTGCGGGTGGCACTGGACATGGTGAGTGCCTGGAAAGAGAAAGCATAGTCACCGAAAACCAGTCTGGGAGCAGCCTGGCTGCCAGAGTTGCCCCTCTGCTGGCCACAGGTGCTATCGTCACTGCCTGCACACCAGGAGAGACCAGATGCTAGGGGTAAAGAAACACATCCTCATGCAGGAACCCCAGTGACTGCTGCCCTAGGTGTTGCACTCCTCTGAAGAGAAATGTCCCTTGGCCCCTGCTAGCTGTCAAACATATGGCTGCAGCACCCAGGTCCCAGGCAGAACTAGCACCCACAGTGTCCCCAGTGCTGGGTGGGTGTCCCAGAAGCCAAGATCTCCCTGTGTCTTCCTGGGAAATAAAGGGCATACAGTTGCCCCGGGTTGATGGGGCAGGCAATGGATGCCAGTATCCCCACCCCAGCTTGGAGGAAGCCAGCGGGGATGATGACAGGGCCATACCAACCTTCTTGTAGATGGCAGCGATGAGACTCGCACGCACTTTTATACCAAGCTGGAAGCACAAGCTAAAGTACTGCTGCAGGCAGAGGGACTGGATCAGCGCCGTCAGGAAGAGCAGGATGGTGTACAGATAGCCTTGCCAGGCAAAGGACTCCTCATCTGACACAAAGGCGATCAGCAGCCTGAAGGGCAAAGCAGCCCATGGGACCCCCACCCTACTGAGACAGACCCAGGCAGGGTGCTCCAAACCAACACAGGGAGAGCATCCTCACAAGAGTAGTGACAGAGACACCACCCTGGCTCAACACTCAACAAGCTGGGGACCCCCACACCAGGGACACTGTATTTCACATACAGCAGTGGGTTGTCTGTGTCAGATCGTCCACAGAGATCTGTGCAGCCCTACAAAACAAACTGGGCAGGTCCTGCTGGGCTGAGCTGGACTGACCCAAGAAGGGCTCCAAAGAAGAGCCAGGACTGTCTCCAGGAAGGGAGCAGGACTGTATAACAAAGGACATAGGGAGCAAGATATCACCCATAAGAGCTGACAGCCAGCTCAGATCAGTTCTTCATTAAGCTAACCTAACACATTCTCACACCTTTGGTGAGGGCACAGAAAGTCCCCAGGGTGTGGGACTGGGAGAGGTACACATATGGAGGTGGTGGGGTTGGATACAGTGCACACAGAGAGGTGGTGGGGCTGGGTGCAAAGCCGGGACAGGGAGGGACAGAGAGCAAGAACTCACTTCAGCAGCTGGGGGCTGACAAACACAAGTCCATCATGCACCAGCTTGAAAGCCACCGACAGCAGGAGGTTCTGCCAGAAGGTCTTGCACAGAGTTTTCACCAACCAGCCCCTGGGCAAATCCTTGCGAGGGCCAGAGTCCCCTTTGTCCCCCTTCTTCTTCCTCTTTGGCTGTTTCTCCTCCTAGAGGAAAGCCCTCACAAAAGTAAAGGAGCTGGTTGTGCAGGTTTCCTGCACCTGGAAGGATTCTTTCAGGGCAGTGCCACAGCCCCACGACCAGGTATCCTGAATGAAGCCTTAGCTTTACCTCCTCTCATGTTCCCTCTCTCTGATCTGCTTGTGTCGTCATACACCCCCAGTACTAACACCTATCTTGCGTGCCAAAGAAAACCATTGCAAATCTCAGACCAGCCTGAACCTTTCATGCCAAAAATCAGACACCCCAGGAAGAATCTGAGTCCAAGGGTGATCATATAGTGATATTCAGTCTGACCTCATTGCTGGGAGGTATCTGGGGTAGAGGAAGACAGAGATAAGTGAGCTGCTTGTACTGCAGACTTGAGAGTGGTTCCTGTCTTTCTGTAAGGCAGAAGGATGGAGACTTTCTTGGTCTCTCAAAACATGGGGATCTGCTGAGGACAGGGAAGACCTTGTCATAGGTTCCCCCATCCTTGCCCATGGCCCTGCAGAAGAAGGGAAAACCCAGCAAAGGGGGCTGCAGAGAGGTGAGGTAACCCTACTCCCCAAGGCTGGACCTGGATCTCTTAGTCCCATGCAAGGCCAAGTGTAGGAAGGATTTACCAGCACCAGGATGTCTTGGCTCTGGGCTTTGCTCATGTTGTTCCCATGGTCTGGGTCAGCTTTCTGGTGTCTTTTCTTGTGTTTCCGTTTCTCCAGTTCTGCTTGGGCCTTTCTCACTGCAGTCTTCATGTTCTTCTCCCAAACAGTGTAAATAGCCTGTATCTTGTCTTCACCTTTCAATTCCCAGATATCCTCTATCTCCAAGGGTTTGCGATAGCCCTTGAAAACCATGCTGTGGGGCAGAGAAATCTCCCTCAGCAAGTTTCCCACTCTATACCTATTGGAGACTCCTTGCTGCAAATGTAGAGCCTTCACACCCAGCCTGGCCCTGAGCTCAGGCTGCAGAGACTGCATGGAACGCAGTGCCTCTTGTGACTAACTCCAAGCAGCCTGTGCTGCAGGCTCCCCCATACAGGACTGGGCCAACCATAAAGTCCCCCTCCATTTTGCCAGCCCAACCTCCCATGGAGCCCTGCTCACCTGGTGTACCATTCGAAGGTGATGGAGCTGAGGAAGGAGGCTGTCACCTCTGGGTTCTAGGGTACAAAGCAAAGTGGGTACCAAGAGATCATTGATACTGAGGGGTGGTGTTGACAAGAGTTGACTCAGCACTCCCAGCCATTAAGGAACCCCAGAGGTTTCAAACTGTGCCAGCTCCAGCCCCAGGAACCCCATTTTGCAGCCAGAAGCAGCCCTGCCTTGGACACACATGCAGATGCCCTGGGGCTGCAGGCTCCAGCTCTTGCTGTGCCCCTTGCTGAAGCCCCCAAGTCTTCCCTCCCACGGGGGCCAGGAGGAGTCTCTGTATGGAGCCCACCCTGCCCTGTGCAACACCAGATGGGATATGGTACCCCGAGCCCACTCCCACGTGGACCTCGCACCTTCTTCGTGATTTCCTTCGTTTCTGGGGCGATGTCTGAGAAGCCTGAGACAATGAAGAGCAGCAGCTGGAGCCCGTAGGAGATGAAGAACAGGACAAACCGTGGCACATCAGAGATTGGTGCCTACAGGAACAGAGAGCCCAAGGTGACTGTTGGGGCGCCACCTGGCACTGATTGAAGACCCATCCCCAGCACAGGGAAAAAGGCTTGGCCCAACGAGGCAGTGCAAAACTTGCTCTGGGTCCTGGCTCATCTTCCCTTCACTACCCCTCCCTGCTTATCCTTGACCTCCTCCCATAAGGGGAGAAACTGGTCCTGGAGAGCTTATGCCTCCCCAAAGAGACAGAATGAATTCAAAGAGCAATTCCTTCTCAGGTCTCTTCTGGTCACCCAAAGTCCCTAGGGCAGCTGGGACCCCAGTGATACCACTAATATCTTGCCAAGAGATGAAGTCTGAAGGGACTTTCTTTGTGGATCGGACAAGACCATAGGGAAGCACAGAGCTTCCTACCAAACCCAACCTGCAGGGCTCTCCGGAGGAGTGACTGAAATGGCAATATCCCACAGAGCAGGGACAGTGTCCAGAAGCAGAAAAGTATCCCTGAGTCTCTGCACAAGCAGAAGCGTCGGGCATCGTGGATCAGCAGGACCAGGAGCTGGGGGAAGGAAAATCAGAGGTTCAGGCAGGGCTGCAGGACTAGGTCTGTGGTCTAAACATGCCTTTGGATCATGTGTCCAGGACTCCAGTACATGTGATCTATGTGTGGGGATTCACTGCCTTGAAGAAACTAAGCTCTTAGTGCCTGATTCGCTGCCAACCCTACATAAGCTTTGGAGTTCATTGCACAGGGCAAAGGTTTATTTCAGGAAGACATACGATCAGGCTCCTGATAGGAAAAGCAAGGTCTGAAGACACCCTGACATGACAGCAAGGCACTATTTCTCTTTTCAGCTGTTCTCCCCCAGATTCTCAGATACACCCAGCTGAGAGGAGTCACACCCGCTCTCCTACAAATTGCCTCCAGACCTGGAACTAAGGCTGGATCAGAGATCCTGCAGCGCAGCCTCTCTGGGCAGTTCCCTTGACTTCTAACCTCACATGAACTCTGCATGTGAAACTAAATGACGTGACAAAATACAAAGGATAGCAAACGGGGGTGTTACTTTTGCTTTTAACTATAGCTCCTGAATATTATGGCTTTGTGAAGACTGTTACAATAACCTATGTCTCATATAAGATATCTGCAACTTCCATCAAGCAAATGGCCCCTATGTCCTCAGCTTTCTCCTCTGCCTGGGAATCCTGTGGCACTTCTCCACCCTTCACACAAAACTGAGCAGCAACCCATGCAAAGCTGTGAGACATCAGAGCAGCAAGCCGTGGTCTGATATTCACGCTGCGCAGTCAACCCTGTGAAACCCATACTGCTGCTACTAAGGCTTCTGCCAGAAAGCCCAGCTACACTCACAGGCATAGTATCTATCCCCGTTTTAAGCACAAAAGGAGGGAGCATTGTACAACCAGACACCTGTCCTCAACCTATTGCCCTTGTGTACACCCACACATGTTCAGGGCTAGTCCCAACCCATCCTCCAGGCTACACTTCCCTCATGGACATGGCTTCCCGCTGATCTCTGTGCTAAGGGAAGTTTTCTGCTGCTTGGCCCCGCCGTCGCACACCCTGTCTCTTTGGTGACACACAGCACATTTACCAGCTGATCCCTTACCCAGGTAGCGATGTACAGGCTGGGATTTGTGTACTGGACAGCTGGCAGGGGGTCCTGCTCTGTGTCCTCTACAAATGCCAGGGCCAACTCTGCCACTGCTGTCAGCATCAGCAAGGTAGCCAGCACCTGTGGGGAGAGGGGAGCAGCTGTGAGGGGAGACCCAGCCCATCATGGGCACTGAGAATCACTGGAAGACAACACAGTTGGGCATAAAACACTGTTCCATACAGCATTACACCCTTTCCAACCCAAACCTGGCCTGGGAGAGCTTTCTACAGCCCCATGAAGCTGCAGCACTTCCACAGGAGCACTGCCATCATTTGAAGCTTGGAGGGTAACAGCCCAGAAGATGAGAGGCCCCAGTACACACATCTGCCCTCCCTCCCAGTGCATCCCAGCCTTGTTACCCCCTTTGTTCCAGGTATGCCTCATCCTGGGCCCTCGATTACACTTCTGTCCCAGATGGTGCCCTAGCCCATTGCTCCTTCTGTCTTACACTTCTCATCTCTCCATCCCACACCTAACTTCAGCCCAGAGGGTTTCCACTCACTGCCCCTCCATCCCAGGCTGCTCCAGCCTGCCCTCTGTGCCCCCTCAGCCCCACTCTACCTGTTTGATGATGTAGAGTTTGGTCACAGATGATTTCTTGGCTCTGGATTTGCACATGGGCAGGAGCTGCCATGGAGCTAAAATCCAGAAGAAGCCAAGGGGGACCCAGACCAGCACAGTCTGCTGGAAGCACACAGGTAGGTCAGCATCCGGACGAGTGAGGTAGGAGGCATTCTGGGGGCAACAAGGACAGAAAGCCGAGTCACTCGGGATGGCTTGATCTTCACCTGGCTCACAGCACAAGAGCCAGCACTCCTACAGCTCCTGCCCACCCTGCTCCACCCCATCACAACCCCCTCCTCAACACCCACCTTCCTGACTGAGCATTTCAGCACTCAGCCAAGGTCCCAGGTGATGTTCCCCTACCTGTCTATATGCCTGAACCTGGGAGGGCCTTCCCCACAACCACCCCTTGCTGGAGCCAGGCCAGCTGCAGCAGCTGTACCCAAATCATTCCCCAAGAGGTTCACATAGGTTTTCCTATGTTCCCAGATGGGCTGTGGAGCTAAAACAGGACAGGACTCACTCAGGGAACTGTTATTTGCATCGTTGTCTTGTGGATACCACACACACAGTGCACCGTACTCAGTGCCATGGCAGTCCTGGATAAATACCAGAACCTCCAACCACTGGCACTTGGGTCCCACTGGTTAAAGAAGCTGTGGGCCTTGAGATCTACTGCTCTCCCCTTCCACTGAGAATCCTACCCCAAGAGTGGGCAATGGGGGTGATGCAGCCACTCACCCAAAAGATAGAACCACAGAACTCCTCCAGGGCTGCTGACATGGCTCAGGGGAGAAGAGATGGTGGATCCTTCCCTCGCTCTGCCTGGCTGTGAGAGTCCTGGGTGGCTGCTTGGGATAAAAGTCCCCACACACCCTCAAGTGGTGCTGGGACAAAATCCCTGATGACATGTAGTAGTTAATTGTTAACTTGGTGCTATTGCACAACACCACAAGCCAAAGTAGTGACCAAAAGGACTTCAGAAATTGCATGGGCTCTGGGGAAGGGAGAAGAGGAAGACCCAAGAAAGAGATCAAAAGGGAGATGCAGAGAAGCCACTGTCACAGTCACTGCAGGACACCACAGCCATTGCTCAGAAACCACAGCCTTCATCACTGCACACCAACAGACACAAGTTCATGTGGACCCACTAAAGACACTGCTTTGGTGCAGCAGACCTCTCCTGACAGAACAAGCCTGCTGAATGCTGCCAAAAAGTTCAGCAAAGGCTGTTTGTTCCCTCAGGAATCAAAGACAACAGTACCTTTTTTCGTGCACCACCCAGCAAGGAGGCCCAGGACACCAGCAGCACTCCAGGCCTTGGAACTTGCAGCATCTGGCAGCTGACCTGGCTGCACGCTGCAGTGGTCTTTCTGAATCCCCAGGATATGGGTTCCTTTCACCAACTTCTGACTTGCAGAGTTTGGAGACTTTCCCAGCTCTTCCTTTTGCTTCTTCCTTTCCCACATCTCTGCATTGTCTGCATGTTATTGCAGCTGGCTGACCACTAAACTCAAGAGACTTTGAATCTTATTTCAAAGGCAACCTTCAACATCTGAGACAGCCAGAGGACCATTCCTGAGGAGGGTGACTGCTACTAAATCATCACCTTGCTGCTTAGAAAGGTGGAGCTGTGGGGGCAGGTGGGGATGGTGGTACTGTAAGGCTGGAATTGAATTTGCTTTATCACATGCATGTCTTGGGGAGCAGTAGGTAAAAGGGGACAGTAGAGTGACTACAAGGATTCTGTCATCTCATTGTTCATGGAGTTAGTAAATAACTCAGAAGTCAAGGGTGATACATGAGTAATTGCTCAGGAACATCACCATCAATACCAAAGAAAAGTTCAATGTCCGACTCATTAGTTAATTATTACTGGCTTGTTTGATTAAATATACTTGTTTTTGTAAATAAAGCTACCCTTAGTTCTAGGTCCTCTGAGCCAGAACAAATACACTGCTGATGAGAGCAGCAATCTGATGCAATGGATAAGAAAATACTGAATGGAGCAGTCACTCTCTTATCCCATCTCCATCCAGAGTGCTCATGTGATTCTTCTTTCTGCTCGCTGGCACAGGTGTCCTCTGGCCTCGTTTGTACCCCCCTGGAGTGCTGCTGCCAAGGGTACCACTTGCCTGTGACCCCTTCCTATTCAACGCTCTGTCCCATCACGTGTCTTGGCTTTCAGTACATGTCACAGCTCCTCCTCAGCCTGCCTTTGGTCTGAGTTGAAGTGCTTTGCTCAGCACAGGATGCCAGTATTCAGAGCAAGCACACCCTCACTTTCTTTACCCACACACCTGGGGCATGTTCCTCCTAAAAACCCACAAAGCCACCTCACTGTCCTTCAGCTCCTTCCATAAAGCTTCCTGCACCACAATATCCAAAAAATATTCACTGGGACCAAGCTAACCAAAGCAGTAAGACCTCTTTGGCCAACAATACCACACCATTTCCCTGTGCTCCTCTGCCTACACCCATCTGTTGTCCACCATCTTATAACTTTTCAAAATTAGGCATTGTTTCATGCCAGCCTCACAGAGTCTGGCCCAGGACAGAGACTTCTGCAAGGCAATCTACAAATCAGTCCAGCCCTCACTGCTCATCTCTGTTTCTGAAGGGTTTGATTCTCTGCTTTGTTATGCTATAACCCCATGTGAGTTTGAAAGCTTTTCTTGCCTTTTTTTTTTTTTTTTTTGTAACTTTACACAGAGGGAAAGAACCAAACTCTGTGTTTATGATGCTGGGGGGGCTGTGTCAGCAGAATATTCATGTTAATTGAGCTACCGCTATCTTACTTATCACCATGACTCATGAAATCTCACAACATAAGCCATGAACCCTTAAATCAGGTATTCTGAACTATATTGCCTATAACCACAAATTTAATAATTTCTTCTGAGTTTAGATCCTTCCTACTGCTTGCCCGTCCACCCACCAGTGGTGAAGCAGGCTCTGACACCAGCACTAAGCAGCCACTCCTCTACCACATCCTATGTTGAGAACTATCACATACATTCCTGAGGTCTGTTTTGGGAGGCACTGATACCTCTGATGGATCCATGTCAAAAAGTGGATGTGCCCTTTGAGATGAAGACACGTAGTTAACCTTGGTTATAGATTTTCAATGACCTGATTTTGTTTGAAGTGACAGAAGGTGCTGCCACCCTGTCAAATAGCACATTTTGCTGTACATTCTCACAGGCTGGATGCTATTGACAAGCTGGGCAGACAGATCTGAACCCTGTTTTTTGCTTTCTAAGAAGGTCTGCTTTCTCTATTGTCAGGGGGATTCTCTTCAGCTTTGTGGATCTTGTAGAGAAGAGCAGGCTGCAAGAATAAAGGTGCTTTATCTCTGGGTCTCTACTCTCTTAATGGACTACTCCAACGCCTTTCAGATCTTTCACTGGGAATTTTGCAGGATAACTGAAAAGAGCCTAGGCCTTCAATTCTGACTAGGCAGCCATAACCCAACAGGCACATTCCCCCAGGCACTGTCTGGAGAACCAGCAGTTTGTGCTTCATGGTGGGAAAAGGACCTGGAAAGTCCCTTAGAAAAAGCACCTTGTCCTCCCAAGGAATCTCATCACAGGCCCACCCCACCTCAAGCCCTCACGGTCCACAGTCCAGGAGTAAGGGCACTTGTCCAACTACCTCACCTGATCAGTCATGTAGCTAGAAGCTGCTTCCCTTTTGAAGTTAATGCATTTATCACCTTTGCTTACCAGCGTGCTTCCTAGCAGCTGCTGCATTGCTAATCCCCAGCCATCCTACTGGCTGGCCACAGCTGGCCTTGTTTTCCAGCTGTGGCTATGACATTTCCTTCCCTGGCATTCTGGACATGATTGGATTAATTCAGGCTATGCGACACAGATCACAGTCTTACCTGCAAAATTGAAATAATTTTTTTAAAAAGCACAGCAAGAGGGGTGCAGCTGCAGTGTTTATTTGACAATCACATGCAGTGCTACACAATTCAGTCCCTCTACTTGCTCAGCTCCTTTCCTCCCGAATACTGCCAAACAGCTTGCTGCCGCAACATCTGGGAATGAGTCCTTTTATTTAAAATGGCCAACACAAGTTTCCAAGCCAGGGACTGGTCATTCAGGGGAAGCCAAAGAAGAGATATCAGGCTTCATCACCTAGTTCACATCCTCTGCAGCCTGCGGACGGAAGCAGTACCCATCTGTCCATGTGGCAGGGAAGACCCTGGAGCCTCAGCGCTCTTGTCCCAGCACAGTGCCATCCACTACAGAATGTTCTTTGCGATCGCGTTCAGGGTCCTCACTTTGGCCACATCTGCCACTTTTATGGAGTATTCAGGGGCAGAGAAAGACGCTCCCATGGCAACGTTCGGATTTCTGTAGGGAAAACAACTGGTTACTATCTGCAGGTGATACACATGAGTAAGACACACTAAGAAAAACCCACTATCTCCCCTAGTCTCAGCAGTGGCCAAAGAACCTGTTGGTGCTCCCTAAACCAAGGATGAGACAGTAATAGAAAGAAAAATAATCCAAAGGCAATAAACACTAGCATCAACAGAAAGCCAGTGCTGACCTGTGGACAAATGTGTGACAAATCTCCCAATCCTACATGCTTGTGTTAAAGGTCTAAGGCAGCTACACCAAAACCTGCCTTCCCAAGTGCCACACAAGAGCACTCACAAGCCCTAGGGCAGCAGTAGCAGAAGAAATGCCCCAAGGATCCAGTTCTGCATTGAGCCTGTGTCCAGATGATGAGCACCGCTGGATTCATACACTGCAGAACACAGCCAGGCATCATGATCCCAACCACAAGAGCGTAATTAGCACCCAGGAAGCTGTTTCAAATTTATGCCTGTTCTACAAACTCAGGTTCCCATTAATCCAGGTCTTCCCTTGTACAGTTTTGCTAAAAAATAATCAATCAATTACCTGAACTTCATCCCTGAGTCCCGGGCTGAGCGAGCAGAGCAGTGAAACTCAGAAGCGGTGGAGCCTTCCAGAATTCTCTGCAGGTTGCGCTCTGTGATGCCACCCCCTGGTGGGAAGCATCCCGATGTCACACACAGTGCAGATGGCACTGTCCCAGACCCAGCATCACCCCTGGGCCTACCCCCTGAGGGACAAGCACCATCTACACTGAAGGAAAAAGACAGCCCTTAGGACAACAGAGCCCCAGGCACGTGAAAAGAGATGGGAGAAGCCTTGCCTCATGTTCTCCCACAGATCTAGAGCTGTCCCCAAATCCTCCAGTGAGCAGCAGCCGCAGGACTCTGCTGTCCCCAGCTGGCTGCATGGCCTTTACTCAAACCAGGGTTCCTTCTCCTGGGAACCTGGCTCAGAAAGCCAGATCAGAGAGCACATCCCAGGGCAAGAGGCTAGGAAGCAGGGACTAGGAACTATAGGACCTGTTAAAGATGACTTAAAAACATTACCTGGCACCACCACAATTCTTCCCTTCGCCTGAAAGAAGAGTAAGATGTTAGTGACATTGCTCAGCACGACATCCACACACACATTTGTGGGGCAGTAAAGAAATCTTACGTGCAGCACCTTCCATAAGCTCATAGATGTCACCACGGCTTATGATTTGTGCACTCTCACCCATCTTTTTATACTATTCATGTTTCACACCGAAAAGTGGAAAAGAATTGGCAACTACAGCTAAGTCAACTTGTCACTGTTTCCTCCTACCTCTCTATCCCAGCTGGCTACCTCTCAGGTACACCTGTTGCATTTTCCTAACAGGAACTGAGAGACCCCCAGCAGGGACCTCACTCTGCTGTTTGTGTGGGCTAATCACACCAACTGCTGAAACCAACTCCTACCATCCTCCTCCCAGTCTGCAAGCAAGAACAACCCAACCAGTCTTTGCTGTGGATGACTCTGAGGTCCAGCGCATGTGGACTTGGGAAACCAGATTAAGGCCAAGCCAGAAAGGGAGGACAAGAACTCCTTGACAGAAGTTCACTTACAGAAATGAGGGCTACCATAAAGGAGCTGCCTCCAGCAATGCCCAGGAAGCAGCCACGTAACTCAGCGGAGCACAGGGAACACTTACCTGTTCTGCAAGCCTCTTAATTAAGGACAATCCTTCCAGTGCTGAGCTGTCACAGCCGCTCGTCAACACCCGTTCAAACCCCAGAGAAATCAGGGTCTCCAGTGCCACCAGAGGGTCGTGTACCATGTCGAAGGCTGAGTGACCAACATAACCGCTCAGAAATCACAGTTCATCGTGCTCAAGCCCTGTTCCCCAGCCAGTTCAGGAGCCCAGGAGACAACAACAGGAAGGGTCCTTCTCACAGCTGGCCACCCCCGTGGGGAGCCACACACAGCTCTGGACTATGACATCCCCCTCATAGCAGTGGCAGGGCCACCGTGCTCAGCTCCTCAGACACCTCCTCTCCACACAGAACAGTGACACAGCCCCCAAGCCCAGATCCCCTCCTGGAGGAACAGCACAACCACAGCCTGCTCTTGCACAGCAAGCAGAGCTTTTCCCCCCTCCAAACAACAACCAGAGTACACTAAGCTCAGCTCCCTCCCAGCCCCATCTTCCTGTGGCAGCGGCACAGAGGCTGATCCCTGCCAGGGCCACAGACCCAGGCAACTCACCTCGGTGAAATGTGACTGGCAGGGGACGGCACACCGCTGCAAAAAGAAAACATGGTCAGTCAGGGCTGGTACAGAGAGTCCCTTGGGCTAGAACGATAAAGCACGTGAGATGAAAGAGGGAGAAAGCTTCTTGGGCCATTCCTGGGAAGCTCAGAAGAGTCCAGCATTTACTGGGAAGAACACAGCTGCTGCTCCTTGGCCAGGCTCTTTGGCAGGGAAGAGTTATTCTGCTCTTTGAGGAAGCAACAAACTTTTGTTTTTACAAGTAACACCAAAATCCCCCATCTCATCCAGGTCATGCAAAACCCTCATTCTCAACACGGATGTCTTTCTCTGCAGGAAGGAAGCAGGGAAGTTGTATCATTCACCTGGAGAAGGGACAGGACAAGTGCTCTTTGAAAGCAGGAGAGCTGATTTTTGTGATTTCTTTCACCACCTACAACTTCTGCTCTCAGTCCACAGCAAACTTCACCAGTGGTCCTCTATATACTGGGCAAAGCTTATTTATTTTTATAAAAAGAAATCCAACTGCCTCCTGCCCTGGAAACATTGGCTCCAGCAGAGCACCTCATTGCTCTAGTGGAAGCAAATCCTGGCAAGACGCCTCTCTTTTGCTGCACACCCTACAGCATATTCACCTTCCTATGAGAAGCTCAGCACCACATCACCAGGGAAAGGCTCAGCCCTCTTTAGCTTTGGCTGTAGCTCACAAAAAATATGTGGAAACAAATTTTGTTTCTCTCTGTGTGTTAGGGGTCTAGACTAACAATTTCTCACTGCAGCTTCAGTAGCTTTTTATAAGGTTCCACCTCTCTCTCATTCTTTTGTCACTGGGTGTGTTAGATTAAAAAAATGAAGATGAGTTGCCAGCTACCCACAAGTCCAAGAGAGACATATCCTAGACACCTGTAGCAGGGATACAAGGCAAAAAACAAGGGCAAAGAAAATGAAGAAGGAAGAAAATCCAACAGTTTAATATTCTGATGCCCCCAAAGCAGCTCAACTAAGTCTCTCTCCTTCTTAGACCCTGCTATTATGTCCCAGGGGGCCTCAAACTGTGTGAACTGCTTGGGACAAGGCCCTTGGTCTGCAGAGGTTCCTACCTATTCAATGTCTCACAGGTACAACAATATATGAAACTAGGGAAGGTGGAGAGAGACGGCAAGAGCAGAGACAAGATGTGCAGACCAAAGCACCCTGACCAGTTCTTTCTACAGCATCGGACCAAGCAGCGTTGAACTCCTGCCACAGCACTGGTATCACACAGAGCTCGGCCCAGCACTTCTGACTGGAGACACTCTTACCCAGCAACGCTGTGCAGAGCTCTGTATCAATGCGCCCGTCCTCAGTGAGGGCCCCGAACACCAGTCCATCAGCCCCGTGCAGCTTGGCAAGGCGGATATCGGCTTTCATCACTTCCACCTCCCGGTCCGAGTAGAGGAAATCTCCGCCGCGAGGTCGGATCATCACGAAGACGGGGACCCGCACGCACTGCTTCACCACCTGCAGCAGTCCTGAGGGAAAAGGGAGAGGGGCAGATCAGCACCCAACCGCGGCAGCTCCAACCACCGGGGGAGGCATGATGAAGACAGCGAGGAGACGTACAGAGGGCAGTCGGGAGGAGGTCAAAGGAAGAGGGAAAAGGGAAGGAAGGCGCTCAGGAGGGTGCGCCGGGCACGCTGGCCCCCTACCCCTCGCGAGGGGGAGTACCCGGGCCGCCGCAGAGCGGGGGCGGGCGAGGCTCACCCATGCTCGGGGTGGTCCCTCCTTCCACGAGGCCCGCGCAGAGCTCGATCCGGCCGGCACCTGGGGAGAGGCACGTCAGAACCGGCCCCGCCGAGGCCCGCCGCGCTGCCGCCCCCCTCCCCGCCGCCCCCGGGCCTCACCTCCGCGCTCCGCGTTGACGGCGGACTCCACCGAGTCCACGCACACCTCCATGAGGAAGCCATCGTCCATACCTGGGGAAGAACGGCACCGTCAGCCCGACCCGCCCCATGGCGACCGCCCGGCTCCGCGCCACCGCCGGCCGCGGCTCCGCCCCCGGCCACTTCCGCCGCAGGCCCCGCCCCCTCGCTCTCGCTTCCGGCCTCGCCCCCTCGCGGCCCGGGCCCGCGCCACCCGCGGGCGCGAGGGCGGACGCGGGAGGGTGGAGATGGGGGGTGGGGGTGGAAAGCCGGCGCGCCTCGCTCGCGCGCTGCGGCGGAAGCCCCGCCCCCGGCGCCACAGCCCCGCCCCCGCCCGGGCCCCGCCCCCGCCCCGCACGCGCCCTCACCTGCGCTGGCGGCGCGCGGGGGTCGCTGCTGGCTCTCGGTCACGTGCCGGGGATTGTCATGGTGACGCCCAGGTGTGTCCGGAAGTGTTCGCTCTGCTTCCGGCGGCGCGCGCCACTTCCGGGGTCACTCGGGATGCTGCGGGCGGCGCGCGGCGGCGTCCGGCTCCTGCTGCCCGCGCGGGGCGGCGGCGCTGCTGAGGGGCGGGGGGGGCCGGTACCGGGCCTGGCCCCCGGCCTGGCCCCCGCTCCGCCGGCCCGCGTCTGTCTCTCTCCGCAGCGGTGTCTGCAGCGGCGGCTCCTGCAACAGGCGCCCCCGCCCGCCGCCCGTCCCGCCGTGGGGCGATGGCTCCTGGCCTGCAGCGGCGCCGTGGCCGGTGCCGTGGTGCTGGGCGGCGTCACCAGGTGAGCGCGGCGTGGCACGTCCCGCCCCGCTGGCACCGGTCCGCGCCCCTCAGCCGTGTCCGCGCCGGGGCCGTTGAAGGGGCTCAGAATGGAGGCGGCGGCCCCTGCCGCTCTTCCGTTCCCGCCGCCCTCCAGTCCCTGCCGCCGGTGACCCGCTTAGGCTGTCCATGCGGCCCGCAGCTGCCTCCCACGCCAGGGGCCCACCCCGAGTGCACCCCTGAGAGCTCCTCTTGTGTCTTTCCCCCTTCCTGGTCACAGAGGGGCACAGTGGGGTAGGGCTGGGAGTACCAGAGAGACACTGCCCATGGTGTGTTGGTGCCAGTGGGGGATAACTTTCTCACACGTTCTTTGGTAATTCTAAGTCTTTTTGGTCACTCGCTGACTCCCTGGTCTCCATCCTGTTTCTGGCTGTCAGATTAAGGGCTGTCTGGTGCAGCAAACAGCTCGTTTTGGTTCGGTAGATTTGCACGTTGCCAGGGAGTGAATTGTGACTGCTTGTGTCCCTGCTCCCAGGCTGACAGAATCGGGCCTTTCTATGGTTGACTGGCACCTGGTGAAAGAGATGAAGCCCCCGAGGACGCAGCAGGAGTGGGAAGCTGAGTTCCAGAAGTACCAGCAGTTCCCAGAGTTTAAAATGTGAGTGTGCTGAAGTGGAAGGAGGGTGGACTGGGAGCATCCCCTGCGACTGAGCCACTCAAGGAACAGTTGTAAGAAGGGAAAGGTTTTCTAACGTCATGCGGAAGGTACACAAAGCCTGTCTGATGGAGACTCCTTCACTGCCTCTTCCTTTCTCTGAGGAAGGTGATCCTATGCTGCACAAAGTATGGCACAAGACTGATGCATTACATGAAACAGTTCTTTGTTTTACTGTCTTTAACAGCCTGAATCATGACATGACGCTGACAGAGTTCAAGTTCATTTGGTACATGGAGTATTCGCACCGTATGTGGGGCCGTGTTGTGGGTTTGGCCTACATTCTGCCTGCCGCCTACTTCTGGAAAAAGGGCTGGCTCAGCCGCCCCATGAAGGGCTGCGTTCTTGCGCTCTGTGGGCTGGTCTGCTTCCAGGTTAGTGAGCTCTGTAGCTGCAGGGATTAGTGGCAGCATCTCTTGTGAATATCTTCTGATTGAGCGTAGTTGAGGCAGTGGGATTTGTGAAAGCTTGGGGAGCGTCAGTGCTGGTAGCTGGTTGAAGGTGGAAGAAACAAGTTGCTTTGCCCATGATGTTTATTTAGTCTTAGCAGTTGCTGCTGCTGCTCTGTCTGGCTCTAACCCCTCTCCTGTTTTGTCAGGGGCTGCTGGGATGGTACATGGTGAAGAGCGGGTTGGAAGAGAAGCCAGACTCTTATGACATTCCTCGGGTCAGTCAGTACCGTCTTGCAGCACATCTCGGCTCTGCACTGGTTCTGTACTCTGCTAGTCTGTGGACAGGGCTGTCTTTGCTGCTTCCGCGACACAAGGTACAGAGTGGTGTCAGGAGTCAAAAGCACAGGGTAGTGTCAGTTCACAGGGTTGGGGGTGTGATGTGAAGGGTGAGGAAAGGGTATGAAGGGTGATAGTGCTTCCGTTTTAGTCTGTTTCTGACTCTGATCTAATACTGTGTTACAAAATAAAATACCCTTTCTGTAAACTTCCTTTGACTCCTGCTGTTCCACTCAAAAGTGATTAGTCTCAGAGTTCCTGCAAGCTCAGACAGGGGTGTGCCTGGCTGGGCTAAGTGATTTGTGACAGTAACTGTCTCTGTGACGACTTCAGTTTCTGCAGGGGGGTGGAATTGATTAGTTGTGGTTTTGAGGAACCACTGAAGTGTGACTTTGTTGTGTGGTGTTCTCCAGATTCCCCCTGTAAAATACAGGCCAACCCCTTAGCCTGTATTTGCAGTGAAGGCTTTTCTTACCTGCTGCAAAGAGCACTGGGAATGCTTTGCTTTGATTTTTTTTTTGTTGGTTTTTTTTTGTTTTTTTTGTATTTTACAGTTACCTGAAACCCATCAGCTCCTTCGCTTGAGACAATATGCTCATGGCACTACAGCTCTCATTTTTCTTACTGCTCTTTCAGGTAAGACTGTTTCTTTCTGCTGTCCCATCTGCAGCTCATTCCTTTGCCCTGTTTTTTGTTCTGGTCTGGCAGAGACTGCCAGTAACCCCCGTCATGTTCTCTGGGAGAGCTTTACTGCTGTCAGGAACCTTACAGTCAAGAACCTCTCTTGCTGGTCTTTCCTGAGCATGTGGAGATGCACCTTCCAGCCTACCTGTTGCTGTGTGATATCTGTATATGTTTCTAAACAAAATTCGGGATCAAGCTGAGCTCTGGAATCAGAGCTGTGCAACCTGGACTGCCACTTTTGCCTACTCTGGTAGTCTCATTTTCTGCTCTGGAATTGCAGGTGCCTTTGTGGCAGGGCTGGATGCTGGCCTTGTGTACAATTCCTTCCCCAAAATGGGGGAGCGCTGGATCCCAGATGATCTCCTTGCCTTCTCCCCCATGCTGAGAAATATCTTTGAGAATCCTACAACTGTACAGTTTGATCACAGGATCTTGGTAAGTGCTGTCTTCCTGCTATGTCTGTGCTGCTTCTCAGCTGCCTCCTGCAGCCAAGCTGTCTTCTTTGGGCCATGGTTCTGTCAGCTTGAGTGATATCCAGGGTGTCCAAAGGTCCTGAGAGTGTTACCAATTTTCTGCTGCAGAAAGAGGAAGTTTAGCACTTATTTATTTTCAGTGTGGTCTCCTTCCTTAAGGACGTCTTCCTCCTGCACAAGTTACTTTGTTTCTTTGTGTCTCCTTTTCCATAACCTGAGCTACGGACCAGGGCAGCCCTCGCTGTTGAAATGTCTGGGCAAGCTGTGTGAAATAAAACTTGGCAATCCCGATATTGAGTGCTCCCTTCAGCATTTTTGAACTTGCTTTACACCAGTACACAATATCCCTGCTAGTTAGAGCAGTCCTCTGCTGGCACTGCTGTGGACTAAGCCATCACTAGGACTAAAAAGAATGATGTAGTGACTTATAAGAGGAGTCAGCTAGGGTGACCTGCACAGCAAGATTATGCTGGTGAACTACAGCTGGCTGGTAAAAGTCAGATCAGTTTTGCAGGTGACAGCTTCCACCTTTAGTTGTCAAGGTGACAGATGGGGAGAGGGCAGAAGTAATCCCTGATGACTTGAAAGAGAAAAAGCTATTGGAAAGTAAAGCATTAATTTGAAGAACAGAGGTATATAACTTTAGCTAAATTTCAGAGTTATTAACCTGGTGAGCATGGGAGCTCCCGGATTTGGTCATGGCCATTAACATGTTTCTACATTTAAATACTGCTCACAGAATTTCTTTTACTGTATGGAAGGCACAGCCAAAGGATGCTGCACCCATTTCCTTTGAACTTTTCTTGGAAAGGTGGTTGCTTCTCTTCCCTTCTGTAGGGAATCGCCTCGGTCACAGCAGTCACAGCATTATTCCTCTTCTCACGGAAGATCCCACTCCCTCGCAGGACCAGGATGGCAGTGACTTCCTTGTTGGCTGTGGCTTGCATGCAGGTACTGTCTTTTTTTTTCCCTTCCTATTTTTTTTCCCCCTCGTGCTTTGTAGCACGTTCACAAGACAGAGCTGTCCTATGCTTGGATCCGTGCTGGCCCCCAAGAGCCAGGAGCTGAGAGCTGGAGCTGCCTAGACCCGGGGTCTCACCCTGCCGCAACGCACGGTCTGAATTTGAGGGTGGGAGGTCTGGCTGTGGGCCTTCACATCATACTGCGTGCTGTTGCTGTGTGTCAGCGATGCATCCACAGCCGCTCTCACCGCTTCTCCCTCCTTGTCAGGTGGGCCTGGGCATCAGCACCCTGCTGCTCTACGTCCCCACGCCTCTGGCCGCCACGCACCAGTCGGGCTCCCTGGCGCTGCTCAGCGTGTCGCTCTGGCTCATGAGCGAGCTCCGGCGGGTCCCCAAGTAACCCGGCGGAGGGAGAGCCCTCCCGGGGAGCTGCGCCGCCGGGCCCGGCGACGGCAGAGACACCCCCCGCACACCCGGGTGTGCTGGGGCGGGCGGGCTATGTGCGCCCAGCCGGGCAGCGGCGGGTGTGAGTGCGAACTTTGTAACATAAAGGAGTTTTTACGGAGCGGCTGGTGTCTGGCTGGGTGCCTCCTTTCCGCAGCGAGGTGAGGAGGGGCGCGGGGGGGAAGCCGGGCCGCGCCACCGCGCCGGGGAGGGCCCGGGGGTCCCTTTGGCGCCCCCTGGCGTCGGCCGGCGTACGCTCGGCGGCGCGTCTCCGCCAATGGGAGGCGGCAGTGGCGGCCGCGCGCCGCGCTCCGCCCGCGGATTGGCCGCCGCGCGCGGCAGTGGCCCGGCGGCATCCGGTGCGGCGGCGGTGGGGCTGGCGGGGCGCGGCGGCCATGACGGCGCACAGCTTCGCGCTGCCGCTCGTCCTCTTCTCCGCCTTCTGGGGCCTCGTGGGCATCGCCGCCCCCTGGTTCGTGCCCAAGGGGCCGAACCGCGGGTGAGTGGGGGCTCCGGGGGGGAGGGATATCGGGGGCGGGTGGTCCGGGACGGGGCCTCATCGTCCTAACGCCGGTGTCTCGGCAGGGTCATCATCACGATGCTGGTCACCACCGCCGTGTGCTGCTACCTCTTGTGAGTACCTCGAACCGGGCCCCGATGCCCACACACACACACACCCCCATCTCCCGTGAGGTTTTACCGGGCCCAGTGGCTGCTGCCCAGCCTCCTGCCCCTGGATGAACGGGACAGCCCCTTGGCTGCGATCTGTCTCCCTCCCGGCACTTCACCCCCCGGCGCAGCACTCCCTCTGCCAGCCCCTCGAGGCAGCAGCATCCCGGGATCCTGGTCCCTGCTCCTGTATTATCGGGGCTGACGGCAGGTTGGGTCCCTTTGCAGCTGGCTCATCGCCATCCTGGCCCAGGCCAACCCCCTGTTCGGGCCGCAGCTGAAGAACGAGACCATCTGGTACGTGCGCTTTCTCTGGGAGTGAGCAGTCCCCAGGAGGCAGCGCCTGAATAGAGACCCACCCCCAGAATCGTCACCGTGAGTGAGCAGAAGACTGGGGTGGCAGAGATGTCCCTGCTTGTCTGCCTGTGTTTGGCTGGGGAGGGAGCTGCCACCTGGTCCTTGCTGGATGGGTGATGTTTGGCTTCTGTGCATTGTGGCTGTGGTGAGCTGGTTTCAGAGTGGGGCTGCTGGCTCTGCGCTGGGCCTGAGCAAACCGAGTGCTTTCCCCTCAGCCTGTGGTTCTCTAGGTTTTGTGGGGGCTCCCTTGTGGGTGCAGTTTGGTGCTAACTTCTCCTTTCTCCTCACAGCTCTTGCTGCTGTTCCAGCCTCTACTCTCCCATACCAGGCAGCCCCCAGAGGTGCTGGGACAGAGGCTGGACCCGCTGCCCCAGCACACCCTGAGCACTGCAACCTGGACTGAGGATGGCTGGGCTCCTGAGCATGGCAGGCAGCACCTCTGCCTGGGACAAGGGCCTGGTAAGCCCGGTCCTGGGAGCAGCCACGCTACCAGGGAGAGATTCCCTCAGCTGGCGGAGTGCTGCAGTGACTGACACTGAGCACCATCCTGGGAGAGATCTGTGTGTAGTGCCAGAAGGTCCTGTCCCTGCAGTGCTTGCCCTTCTCCCTCCAGTTCACTCAGCCCTAGACCCCCCAACTAAGTGAAACCCCTGCTCCCTAAGCTGCCCAACTAGTTACCATATCCGTGGTCATTTCAGGCACCAGCTGCCCCTCTGCCTGAGAAGGCAGGAGCCCATAGCATCCTCTGTTGTATGGTCAGTCCCCTGTGGTGAGGGTGGTCCTTGCTAAAACAGATTCTGGCTGTGGGTGTGAGAAGGGAGGGCTCACCCTGGAGGAGCATGCAGACCCCCTGGGTGTGATGAGGGAGGCACTGAGGTGCACGGTGGGGGGTTCTGCTTGACAGCCTGCTGTAGGGGATTAAGGGATGCTGTGTCTCCTTCCACCTCAGCAGTGAGGGTGCCGCAGTAGTGTCTAGGTATCACCAACCCCCAGCCTCTGTCCAGGTTCTGAGAACTGAGTAGGGCGTTGTGTTTTACATTTCCCCTTACTTATCAGATAATTTATCTGTATTTATTTGTCTGTGTTTGTTAAACTTGTGTTGTGGAAATAAAGTAAGTCCTTTTTCTAGTAAGTGATGTTGGAGGCACAGTCATTTGTTGTTTTGAGGCTGAGGAGCAGTCTTGGCCTTACTCAGACTTCTTCCCTTCCCCCTAAGCCTGCTCTTGCACCATGAGATCAGGGCTGGGATCCTCAGCTGCCGAAGCAGGGCAGGAGGTTGGCAGCATGCTCATGCATGGAAAGTTCTATCCTTGATGCCACCACCTGTGCACTCATCCTGTGGGACCAGGCTCACAGGTAGGAAACAGCATGTGCTAGAGGAAGAATGGGGAACCTGCCCAGCCCCTCTTTGTGGGAGGCAGCTGTGCTGGGGCCATCCCCATGACACTGCAGCAGCTGGAGGAGCTTGGTGGTCCCTTTCCCAGGCTGGGGTGGGGAATAAGGTAAAAAGCAGGGAGCAACATCATCCAGGGGCTGAGTGGGCAGGCTCAACTTCCTTGTCTTAGGAGGGGGTAGGAGGGCAGCAAAGGATGCTGTTTCCAGGGATCACAACAGTTCAGTTTGGATCAGAGCACTGAGTTGAGCTCAACGCTCCTTCTGCTGGACTCTCAGAGAACATCTGCTGGCAAGAAAGCAGTTCCATCATCCCACCACGGTGGCACAAAGCAATGTTGTGCAGACATGCACTGGCACCTACCATGGTGCCAGCCAGGAGCTGTCACTGCTGGGGAAGTTCTTCCTAGAAAACAAGACCGGTGCTGGATGGCTCATGGAGTTTCTTTATTGCTACAGGAATGGGAACGGCTGAGTTCAAGTAAAAAGTGACAAACTTCATTGGGTGATCAGGGGCTCCAGCCCCAGCGGGGGTGGGGGTGGTGGTGTGGTGTTAGGGAAAGGCTTGTGCTTGCGCACACAGCCACAGCCCCGTCCTGCCGTGGGGCAGTGAGCTGGGCCCGAGTGAAGTGGTTCCCCATGGACAGGCCCAGCCTGCGCTCACAGGGAGAGAACCACGGGTCCTGGTGCTAGTGCCTGATTAATGTGTGGGACACCACGGGGCAGATGTGCCCAGGAGGGAATGTACGAAAGCAAAGGCAGCCCACTTTGGTGGTGCCTTAGGAACTGAGCCTGAGCCCTCAGGGCTGAGCTTGGAATGGTGGCTAGGACCGTGGGAGGATTGTCCTAAGAGGGGACGACACGGCAAAGCGCAGGAGACCTCTTAAGGAATGCTCCAAGAGGGGCCGGGCTGGGCAGAGCAGCTCGGTGGAACTTGTGGCTCACCTGGTTCCTGCAGTAATTTTGCTGGTGACTGCTGTTCTCCAGCTGTGGGCTTGTAAGGGACTGCAGAGAGGCCACCCTGGGTGATGAACTACAGCACCTCACCAGCCTGCTCTGCAAACGGGTGGCTGAGTCATGGGGTGGCCCTGTGCTTCAGGCCACAGCCCTGGGTTGGCCACCTTGGTGATAACGTCCTGCTTATCTGAGGGACCTGCCAGGGCTATAGCCTTGAGCCTGCTAGCCACAGAGGACTTTGCTCTACACCACGTAGTGAGGCAAAGGCCGGAGGCCAAGGAATGTACAGATTCAGGCTGGGGTGAGGCAGAGAGGAAAGCACCGGTGTCCATAGCTGCCTCAACCCACAGACTCTGGTTCTGGTGATGGAGTGCAGAGTTGAGATGATCTTTAAGAAAGAGTCTAAGCCCTTGGAGCCCAGGCTGTCAGTCAGTCCTGGTTCTGCTGGTGCAACTGGATGGTGGGTACTGCTGGTGTCACGGCCCGTTTCCCTGACCTGGTGGCACCACCACTTTGTCCAGCCAGAGCAGGGTGAGCTGGGCCAAGCGCAGCTGCCGGCGGTGGATGCGGCGCAGCCGCAGGAGGTAGAGGACTATGGCCAGCACTACGACCAGGATGCAGGCGAAGAAGAGATAGTGGTTGTAGACAAAAGAGAGGCGCAGCCAGGAGGCGTGTGCTTGCCGGATGCTCTCCTGCCGGAGATCCCTGTGGAGAGGAGTGTCAGGACTGACTGTGAGATGCCATGGGTCCTACCAGGGTCCATGCCACTGCTCCCCTTGCGGGGGGGGCAAAGCCCTCACCCGGGGCGGTAACTCCTGCTCCTCCCCAACCACCCTTCCATGAGCAATGCCAACAGCACAGCAACGGTACCTGAGTGGCAGAAACCGCGTCTTGTAGAGGATGGCTCCCAGCGTCCACTGCACCTCCCGGTCATACACCAGCTGGGCCGTGCGCAGGCTGGGGTAGTCAAGGGGGAAATGGAAGCCCTGGTGAAGGACTTGGTACATCCAGGCCGATTTGAAGCACTGATACCTGCAGGTACGGCACACAGGAGCATCAGCCAGATGCTGCCACCTGTGCCAATGTACTTTACCACAGCAAAAGCCCCCCACAGGAGGTCCAGCCACGGCACCCCATCAGCAAAGCTGCTTACTTCAGGCGGTGCTGGTCAGCGTGTGGCGAGTACAGGCCACCGCGGAAACGCTGGGTCAGCACCTCCCATCGCTGGCTGCAGTACTCCTGGGGGACAGAGAAGTCAAGGCTCAGAGCAGAGAAACAGACCCCGCTCCATCCCAGCCCCAGGAGTAGCAGCTCCCCAGCCCCCAGGCTGGAGCAGCACCCACCCGGGCAGCAGAGGTGAAGGTGGGGGCACTGTAGTGGCCTCCCAGGCGCAGCACATCCTCGGTGCAGTAGAAAAATTCAGAGAAGCCATAAAACTCGCTGTTGCCAAAGTCAATGGGTGCTTTGTAGGCCCCCACCAGGGAGGCCTGGCTGCTGTTGGGCCCGGCCAGGAGGGGCTGTAGCAGCTCCACACAGGCCAGCCAGTCCCCTCGCCCCCGCACGTACAGGCTTTGGCTGCCCCTTGCCACCGTATCCTCCAGCCCCACGGGCAGGCAGGGGTCCAGGAAGGGCTTCTCGGGGCTCAGCCCTGTCTGCTGTCCATGGAGGCTGGAAAACAGGCCAGGAAAGAAAGGCAATTGCATGGGGGTTCCTGTACCATCACTAAAAGCCTAGTCTAGCACTGCCCCACATCCAGATACCCCTCACAGCAGACTGCGCATCCCCTTGTACCGTGCAGTGCTGGGGCCTGCCCTGCCACCTCCTGACAAGGCCAAACTTGCCAGATCTGTCATGTCCTGAGGCCACATGCCCTGAGCACCTGTGGGGTGCAATAAGGCACAGCCCACACCACCCACTCGTGGGGATCTGTAGCCCTGCACAGCCTCCAGAGGCCTGGAGGCAGGGTTTGCTCCTGGCACAAGAGTACCTGGGCACCAAGCCTCTCCACCTCTGGTGACAGCCTCACATAGCGTTCTGGGAAGGGGAGACAGGAGACAGAGAGCTCAAGGTGGGGATGCTGTGGAAATGTGTGCTGGGTGAATCGGTGCTGGAAAAGGAGGGAAAGTCAGAGCAGGAAAAGCCAAAAGTCACCAGAGGGGCCTCCCTGCAGCTTGCTGTGAGGGGAGGAGGAAGGGAGGGAGCTGCGGCACTGGTAACACCTGCTGGGCTCAGTGCCTGTGCACCTTGTGCCAGCCTGGGCATCTGCTGCTGCCACATGGTTGCTGCCAGCGTGGCTGTGGGAGCTGTTATCACCACAGGCGGCTCTTGGGGCAAATCCAATGGGGAGAGGTCAGCATGAAGGAACCAGCACTCTGTTTTGCAATACTCCAGCATGGGCACTGCTAGACAAGGCAGCAATACCGGTTGTGCACATAGGTCTGGTTCAGCACAAGCTCCTCATAGCGCTGCCGGGCAAAATTGCCCCCGAAGCCCAAGAAGGTGTTGACGTAGACACGGTACATGTGGCCAGTGTGCTGTACATCACAGCCCAGGTTGAATTCTGCCAGCAAGCTCTTAGCAGCCTCCTCCTGGGGATGCAGAGAGGTCCATGATCAGGAGCAACTCAGGGAAGGCAGGGGGTGCTTTCGGGGCCAGCCGGCCAGATACACACCTGCTGCGGAGAGGAGAAGGCTCCAGAGTCGGGCACTTCATAGGCGATCTGCAGGGAGGCGCCCCCCATGTCTAGGATCCCAACTGTTCGTTTCCGAACCAGGGACTCTCCCTGGTCCCCCAGCGCTACGGTGACCACGGCATCCTCCTCTGCAACCCCCGGCAGCATGTCACTGAGGGGCAAGGCCTGGGGCAGCACCTCCTCCCTTCCACTGTTACCCCCCCAGCAGCCTCATGGGGCTTCTCCACTCCTGCAAGCAGCCCCCGAGGATCATTGCAGGGCAGCAGGTCCTGACACTCAGGACTGGCCACCCCACAACTTCGTAGGTTCTCCCAAAGCATCCACTGCTGGAAGCCATTATAGGAACACTACTACAAACCCTCTCTTCCTGGTTCTTCTTCCAAAATGCTGCAGGTGCTCCCCTCACACAGGGACTTGTTCCTGTGACTGGGGCAGCTGCGCCTGCGGGTCCCAGGTCCAGGAGAGTTTCACACGCATGTCTGGGGTCAGGCATTGCCTGGCCAGAGGGGCAGATGCTGCCTGCTCCAGAGCTTGCTCTTAGCTCCAGTGTCAGGGCGAGCTCCAGCAGGGCTCTACTCAGACCCTCCCAGAGGCCTCTACAAGCAGCCAGACTCACCATCCTCATGATCAAACCGGCCCAGGACAAAGTTGATGCCGATCCAAGCATAGACACCTACATGAGACAGAAAGGGTCATTATGGCAATACACTAAAGGGAACCAAGCAGTGCTTTATGGCAGCTCCTACCTTCCTGTTTCCCTGAGATCACTTCTGCATGTGATTTGGAGAAGAGGAAATCAAACTCCAGGGGCACATTTCTCACTAAGTCCTCCAGGATTGCAGCTTGCTGCCTGCAAAGGCGCAGGAGAAGGACAAATGCTAAGGGATCTTCACTAGTAACGCTCCTTTGTGGGAGCACGAGACAGCAGGAATCCCGCTGCAATACACCCCACATCCAGCCCCATGAATCCTGCTGCACCCAGAGCACTTTAGATATGAGAAACTGAATTTATTCGAGACTTCAGTAAAAAGTGTCCTCTCAGCTGACTCACAGCATGCTCAAACCCTCCTTCTGCAGCCCACACCACTCACTCCAACAATGCACCCTTTCCTTTCTCAAATCCCCCCAGGATTCCTAATTCTCTCATCAGGCTTAAGATGATGCAGCTGTCTTCCCCCTTCTCGGGGCAGATTGATCACAGTGGGTCCCTGGCTCTCTCTGACAAGGGCTGATGAACTCACCTCTCGGGCAGCAGTCGCATGCCTGCTGTGCATAGGATGTAAAGTGGAGTTTCCTTGTGCTTCTGAGCGGGGACGTGGGCTGCCGCGAACTGAAGCAGAGGGCGCAGGTAGGGCGTAGCCTGCTCGGGGGCTGCCGCCGCCACAGAGATGCCTGCTCGGGGAAGGGATGCTGTGAACCAGCCAGCCCTGCCGTGGGCAGCGGCTGTATCCGTCCTGTGGGCAGGGGGGGCCTGGGGCCGGAGAGGGGTGGCACCGACCTGGTTTAATTTTCTTGACGACGGGGCGGCTGCTCCGGTCCCTCATCTGCTTGATGTCCAGTAGGTCGTGGGGGTTCCCGTTGTGTGGGGGCCAGAAGTAGACAAAGACCCGGGACCCGCTGCTCCCGCAGTCGACGACCACCCCGTAATTGAGGGCCGAGTCCTCGGTGTCAGTGGCTGTCAGCTCCTCCGCCTGCGCCAGGTACCTGGGGTCCGGGGAGGAGCCCCCCAAACGCCGAGGATAAACGGGGCGCCTCAGCACCGGCGGGCAACGGCAAGCCCCGGGCCCTCGGCTGCCCCGGTCCCCGCTCACCTCTCGTCGCGCCGAGCGGGGCGGGACGGCACGGCCCAGCGGCGGGGAACGGCGGCCGCCAGCAGCAGCAGCAGCAGCAGCCCCACGGCGAGGGTCAGTCCCAGCGCCGCCGGGCGCTGCCGCGGGCACGGGCAAGGTCCCGCCGAGCGCCACAACGGGCAGGAAACGCCGAACCTGAGGGCAGAGGCCCCAGATCAGCACCGGTCCCGGTCCTTGCCTTGGTCCCGGCCTCCCGGGCCAGACCCGCTCACCTGGCCATGTGCGTCCGCTGCTGCTGCCGCCCGCCCGCCCGCGCATCGCCCCGCTACCGGCACCCGCCGCCGGCACCGGTGGCCACGTCACCAGGCGCCCCCGGCGCGGCCAATAGGGGCCCCCGCAGCCGAGCCCCGCCGGGCGGTGCCCCGCCCCCCCGCGGCCGCGGAACACAATCGGCCCCGCCGCCTCACCCCGCCCCCGGCGGAGCCACGCCCACCCGGCCCGGTGACCAATCGGCTCGCGGCGAAACGGCGCCCCCAGGCGACCGAGGGCCGCGCCTGGCTTCGCCCTTGCTCCCGCGTCCCACCTTCGCCGGGTGACGTCACCCAGAGACTTCCTCCCGCGCGCCCTATCGCAGCCTTCCCACCGCCAGCGCCCAGCCAACCCCAGGCGCCCAAATAAACAACACGCGCCGAGAGCCGGAGTGGCGGGCGAGGCGGCCAATGGCGGCTCTCTAGCCCCGCCGAGAGGAACAAGCGAACGGGCCAAAGGTCGCGGGCTCGCTACCCAATGGGCTGCGCGGTGGGGCGGGCAGCGAAGTTGAGGCACCCAATGGGCTGCGCGGAACGGCGGGGCGGGGGAGTCTCGGCGGCCAACGGGTAGTGCGCCCGAGCGCGCCGGAGGGAGCGGCCAGCCAGTGGCGGCGTCCGAGTCGTGGCGGCGGCGGCCAATGAGCACGGTGCGCGGGGGTGGTGGGCGGCGGGTCGAGCCAGTGGGCGCGCGGCGGGGGCGGGTGGCGGGCGGTGGCGGCCAATGAGCGCGGCGGGGCGGGGCAGGAGCCAGGGGGCGGGGCGGCGCGGCGCGGGGCCGGGGCGGCGGCGGCGGCGGCGGCGGCGCCATGGAGCTGGGGGCGGGCGCGGGGGCGGGCGCGGGCCCCGGCGCGCGGGGCGGCGCGGAGTCGGGCCGCGTCCTGCTGCTGCTGATGGGCGGCGGCGGCGCGGGCCGAGCGCGGTGGGGCGGCGCGGAGGCGGAGGTGGGGCCGGGTCCCGGTGCCGGCCCGGGGGGGCCTGAGGCGGCGCGGGGCCCCGAGCCGCGCTCCCCGCCCGCCCCCGACTACGAAGCGTTACCGCAGGGTGCCGCCGTCTCCACGCACATGCTGGCGGGCGCCGTGGCGGGCGTCATGGAGCACTGCGTGATGTACCCCGTCGACTGCGTCAAGGTGCCGGCACCGGCGGCGGGAGCGGGGGGGGAGGGGAGGGGAGGGGAGGCGGGCGGCAAACCGCGGCGTACCGTGGAGGGAGGCGGGAGTTGCCCCGTCCAGGCCCCTGCGGGCCCGCGGGGGTGACGGGCCGCCCACCCGGGCCTTGTGTTCCAGACGCGGATGCAGAGCCTGCGGCCGGAGCCCGCCGCCCGCTACCGGAATGTGCTGGAGGCCCTGTGGCGCATTGCCCGCACCGAGGGCGTCTGGCGGCCCATGCGGGGCATGAACATCACCGCCACCGGCGCCGGCCCGGCCCACGCCCTCTACTTCGCCTGCTACGAAAAGTTAAAAAAGACGCTGAGCGACGTTATCCACGCAGGGGGCAATAGCCATGTGGCCAACGGTACTGCTCCCGATGACCCCACGGGGGGCCACGGGGGCCGGGGGCTACCCACCCACCCACCATGCCCGGGTGGGGAGTGGGGTGGGGAGAGAACGAGCTTTGGTGGTAGGGAGGTCTGGTCTGGCCCCGCTCAGCCGCGGGGCGTCAGCCACTGCGGGATCGGGGTGCTGTGGATGTCCTGAGGCCCCGTGCTCTCTCCAGCCGCCAGCTGGCTGCACGGTGCCATGCTGGCGTGGTGCCGGGCAGGGGGAAGCACCAGTCCTGCGCCTGCCGGAGCCGCTCCCAGGTGTCTGGGCTTGAAGCAGGTTAGTGGCCCTGGCTCAGAAGGATGCCGGTGGATGGGAGCTGCCTGCAGATGAGCCGGGACTGGCCGTGGCACCATGTGTTGGTGCCAGAGCTTGTTCCGGGAGTGCCACGTGGTTTCGGAGCCAGTCGTGCCGTGGTGCCTGTTACTTGTCTCAAGGAGCTGCGGCGGTGGGGAAAGCATGGGGCCGAGGGGAGAGCGGGGCACATTCAGCCCTCAGCACCCTTGTGCTGGAGTGCCATTGGGTTTCCACTTCGTGGGTCACAGGGACGCTCGCCGTCCTCTCGGCCCCTGCCAGCTGGTGACGTTGGCCTGTCCCCCAAGAGCTGGGCCCAAGTGAGTCCCACTCAGACCACGGGACTTGACAGCCTGTCGCAATCCTCTCCCTCTCTTTCTTGAGCTCTCTCTGGGTGGGAACTGCTGAGGACTGGCCAGCCTCTTGAAGGGGAGATGGAAGCCACCTTCGGATCTTGCCCTCTTCCAGGGGCCTCCTCCTGTGCTTTGACGGGGGACTCGGGGCTGTGGTGGAGCCTCAGGGTCCCTCGCCTTCCCCCCCCTCACATCTGGCAGTTCTTGTTTTGCAGGTGCAGCCGGGTGTGTAGCAACGTTGCTCCATGATGCAGCCATGAACCCTGCCGAAGGTAACCATGGTCCTGGCCTGCCGGGGAGGGGAGGATCGGGGGCTGCCCGCGGCGCTCATGTCCCCTCTGCCGCACAGAGGGTGATTTCCTCATTGCTCGCCTGACTGCAAGGATCCTTTGGGGGCCAGTGGCTGCAGCTCCAGTTAGGGAGCCCAGTGGCTGCGCGTTATGGAGGGGGTAGGTAGAAGAGATTAATTCTGGGGAGCGCAGCAAACCCCGGCTTAGGAGGAGCTGGGAGGGTACCGGCCTTTTGCCCGGGGTTTGACTGGTGGCAGTTACCTGAAGCAGGGAAGAAGGCAAGAGAGATGCGATCTGTACTGTTAAAGTCATTCCAAGTGTGTGGAAATTAGGCATTGCTGTGATGAGATCTTGCAAAGATGTGGTATGGTTCTGGGCCTCTGTTCAAGAAGAAAATTAGAATGGGGTACAAAAAGCATGCTAGAGAAGTCAGGAGAAGGGAGATTTTGTGGAATGTCTGGAAGATACTGATTTGAGCCTGGTATGTATGAAAAAGGAGAGTTTGTAATTAAAGTCTCTGAACATGGGGGGAGAAGAAGGAATAACGACGAAACATATTTTTTCCTTTTAAAACTGGAAGGGTCATGACGGTGCAGACTCCAGGTGATTTGGGCCCAGCAAGGCTCCTGCTTGCCCACTGCCTGGCTGGGACCCTGAGGAGCAGGTAGCTGTGTGGCCAGACAGTTGTCATCCCTTTCCTGGAGCATGTCATCACAACTGTAGTAGTTTTTGGTCACATCATTTTTAGCTCCTTGTCACATTGAGATGGGGGAGGTGGGACAGCAACAGGCTGTGCTGTAGTCTCCCCTGCCCCACTCTTGAATGTGTTGGAGGGGGGGTTTGGCATTTGGTTATTGCCCCAGGGTGGCTGTGTTTCGGCAGTGGCCACTAGCGATTCCTGACTGGTGGGCTCTGCAATGTGCTGTGGTTATTCTGGGTTGTAGTGGGGGTGGCTGGGGAGGGACAGGCTTACCCAGATCAAGAGCTGCCTGGAAACTAAGAGCATAGATGCAGGGGGGGGATTCTCCTGGCTGTGTGGTAGCTCTGCGATGGTGGATGGGGAGACATCAGCCTCTTGGGGGTGAGGGTGGATCTAGAGTATAAGCACTTGGGTATCAGGTTGTTCCCTGGGGCTGCAGCAGCTGCAGGTTTTGCAGGCAGTGATGTCTGTGCGACAGCAATGCCTCGGCAGATTTAAATGGCTGCAGTCCTGCCTGGGGACACATAGGGCACTGCTGGTCCGAGTTGTCCGTCATTGGCAGTGTGATCAAACTCCAGGCACTTGGAGAAGCCTGGCTTCGTGCTTACCCTTTCTCTCTTCTCTTCCCCTCTGCATCTGGGTCTGGCTCTGCTGCTGGCTGCCACCGTCTTGTCCCAAGTGGTCAAACAGAGGATGCAGATGTACAACTCGCCTTACCAGCGTGTGACAGACTGTGTGCGGACTGTGTGGCGTAACGAAGGGGCTGGAGCTTTCTACCGCAGCTACACCACCCAGCTCACCATGAACATCCCCTTCCAAGCCATTCACTTCATGACCTATGAGTTCTTGCAAGAGCAGCTCAACCCCCACAGACAGTACAACCCAGGCTCCCACGTGGTCTCCGGAGCCTGTGCGGGGGCTGTTGCTGCCGCTGCCACTACGCCTTTGGACGTTTGCAAAACGCTGCTCAACACCCAGGAGTCCCTGGCCTTGAGCTCCAACATCAGTGGACACATCACAGGCATGGCCAATGCCTTCAGGACGGTGTACCAAGTGGGCGGCGTGACTGCCTACTTCAGAGGGGTCCAGGCAAGAGTCATTTATCAGATGCCCTCAACGGCGATTGCCTGGTCTGTGTACGAGTTCTTCAAATACATTCTCACCAAGCGCCAGGAGGAGCGGCGGGCTGGGAAATGAGCCAGAGCCGAACGCTGTTCCAGACCTGCTTCACCTCCCCTCCTGGTTTGTCTTCTGACCCCTCTCCCTTTCAGTTTGGTTTGTGTTGAAGAGAGGAGGCAGCAAAGCCCTTCGGGGTTTAGCGATGCCATTTTTCACCTGTGGCTGCTGCAGCTCTGCTCAGGCTGCACAGCTTGCTCTCTCCCGGGGTCCTCTGAGATGTCCTGCTGGGAGCTGCAGCCCAGGTCATGTCCCCTGGCACTTCGGTGGAGCTGTGCTCCTGTCCTTCCCTTAACCAAAACTTCCTCTCATGCAAAGCTCACCCCTCTTCGGAGGGGAAGGTGAAGGTGAATGTCCTGCCCTGCCACTGGCAGGGCCAAGCTGAGCTCGCAGTCGCCAAGGAGGGGGCGGCGGCAGCACTGCCTGGGATGCTGGGGAGCTTTGTCTGGCTTTTGGCTGAAGCGAAGTGTAAGCCTTGCCGTTGTCTTGTAGCACGCACACATGATGCTGACTGCCCCGGTGGTGGTGGGCAGGGGGGAGGATGGCACTTGAGGAGGGGAGCCTGTAGGTTTGTTATTGTTCCTGCTCTTGACACCTCCAATAAAAACAGTTCTGCTCTATCCTCACAGCCCCTTCTTACTCCCGCATGGCTCAGCTCCCAGCACAGCAACCTTCCTGACTGTGCCCGGTGCTGAGCTCTTCTGATGGGTGCCAGAGGCACAAGGGAAATGGGGTCTGGGAGTGGCGGTGGGAGGAGGGGGCCTGCCTGGCCCAGCCACCCTGGCAGCATGCAAGGAGGAGGGTGGACCCCGTCCCCTTTGGCTCATGGCCCATCACCTGCTGCTGGCATGGGTTGTGGCCCCCTTGCAGAAGCTGAGATTCATACTCCTCAGCCAGGCAGTCCCGCACCCTCACTGTGACCAGGCATCTTCAGGATGCCTCCAAACCACTCTGAGCAGAGGTGATGGCAGGAGGGTCCTGGGTTATATGTGTTGGGGACAGCACAGGAATTTTGGCACCGGCTGAGGCTGGAGAGCTTTGTGCACCTCGCATAGTAGGTTTGGGGCTTGGCAGGGCTTTTGCCTCCTGATTTTGAGTAATTTAACTAGTTTGATACCTGAAGAGCATCTTAAAACTACCAACACACTTGCTCAAAGTGCTAACATTTTTTCCAATCTAATGATAATTAATAGAATAGCTTATTTTTTGACTGTTTAGTTAACTGTCTTGGTACCAACCTTCAGAGTCCTACCCAGCCCTGGACCTGTGAGCCAGCCTCCACAGATTGTGTGCTGAGCACTGAACTATCTCCTAGCTGTGCTGACTCTCCCAGACCAGAGCTCTGGGTTCCTCAAGCCAGGTGCCCATGGGTGATGCCTGGCTCTTGCAGGATGCTTCCATAGTGCCTGCAGGAGGGACATGCATCCCATAGTGCCATGCCCAAAGTAACTTCCTGGAGGAAATGTGTTCACAATCGTGATATGTGCTGCCAGCGAGCATCTGGGTCAGCTCAGGGCTGCTCCAGAGGTTCTGCTGGCCTGGCCTGCACAGAGGGCTGCCGGTGTGGTCTGTGGTGAGGGGAAAGAGGGGTCTTCCTGCAGCTGGAAAGGTTGCTGGGTTAGCAGGGAGGATGCACAGCCCTTGGGGGCATTGGGTCTCAGCACTGCTTGGGGGATGGAAGGCAGGGACCCCCACACTGCAGGGATGGGTGCTCGACACCCTGCCCAAGCCCAAGCCTAGCCCTTTCCTTAAGCGTCTCTCTGCCCTGGTTCCTGAGGGTGGGTGATGCATATCAAGTGACTGCCCATGGGATTTTTTTTATGTCTGCCAACATGTCTGGGTGTCCCTGGGCACAGAGCAGCCATGGCCATTCTCTGCAGCCCAGGTCCACCTGGGTTGTGTGCTGTCCCCATCCACTGCTCCCTGGTGTGGACCACAGGCTCCTGGTCCCTGCTTTTTTCTGCACAACCAGGAGGATGAGAAACTCCTTAAAGAAACAAAGGTTGCTGGAGGCTGGGAACCTCCAGTTTTCCCACCATTTCAGGAGCTGGGGCTTTAAGAAATAGCCTGAGTATTGCAAGATTTGGCAACCCTGCGGCTTCTCCACCCAAGAGGGAGAAATCTGAGAAGCAGAAATGGCTGGGAGAGACCAGGGGAGGATTAGCTTGGCGGGCAGGGTGTTAGACGGGAGTTTGCAGAAGATGGGTACGACTGGGCTGTGCCAGGATGGGTCTCCCTGCCCAAAGCTGAAAGCTGTTGGCAGCAGAGCTGCAGCTTTGCCTTTAGCCCTCACCACGCGCTGGGGCAATCTCAAACCCCAAGAGGGAAAGGCAAAAATACAGGCTGGGGGGAGATTCACACTATTAATCTATCAGCTGCTGGAAGAAGCTCTGTAAATGTCAGCGGGTGAAGGCATGACTGAAGGTGACCGCAGGATGTTTCCAGGAATAACTGACTGCAGAAATGCTGGGGGAGGGAGCAAGACCCTCAGGAACGGTAAGATAAGTCCACACAGCAGAGATGCTGCCATGTGAGCAACTGACCTAAGCACTCCTGGCAGGGGCGTGGCCTTTCTGGTCTCCCGGCGCTTTGCCACCTTACCCAGCAGCAGCTGATTGTTGCCCAGTGCAGGCAGCAGCAGGCAGCAGCAGCCCTGTGGATGCCTGTGAGGGGTCTGGTGCTGCAGGAGTGGCAGAGCCACCCAGAGGGTTTCCAGATATCCCTTGGGCCAGGCCATGAAAGACTGGAAAAATCCCCTGTCCTGCTGCCATCTCCATCCCCTGAACTGAACCTCTGCCTGAACAGACCTGCTGGCCATGGTGGTGTGCAGCTGCTCCCCAGCTCTGCCAGGGTGGGGGTTTCTCCTCACCAGCCAGCCTGGTTCTTGCAACTTTGGCGTGATGAGATGCCCAGAGGTAATGGAGTTATTAGCTGGTTCAGCTACAGCCACTGCTTTCCAAGGCCTGGTAACGCCTCAGTGAAGCCATGCTGCTCTGGGTTTGTCCTAGAGCCTCCTAGGTATTTGGCTGCACTTCGAGTGAGATCCCTCCTACAGCCTCTTCTGAGTAAAGAGACTATTTTTGGCTTCCCAGCAAGGAAGCCACGCTCAGCTCAGCAGAGTTTTGAAGACAACCCTTTTTCCTTTTGCCTCCCTGAAGGATCTCTGGCCACATCCAGCATGGGCAGGGATTTTCTGCCTTGTCTTCCCGTGTCCAAGTGCCCCCTCAATCCATGTCCTGGTGCTAGGGTGGTGAGCCCCACAACCCCTGAACAGGCAGAGCCGGGCAGTGCTGCCAGCCTTGCCCCGTTCAGGGTAATAGATCTGGGGCTGCCACAGCTCTGTCATGGCACAGGCCCAAGCTATTTCAAGAAGCCTGAGTCTGCAGTGCCGAGAGTGGTTCAGGAGTCCTCCACCACCTTCCTGGGGTAACTGGAGATGCCTCCCCTCCCACAGGTTAAGGGTAGCTGGGAAGGGTTCATCACCTCCAGAGCAAGGAGAGACCTTTCAGCGTGTCTGTCCTGTTCCTTCAGCCAGGGGCAGGTGGGTTCCCAAGCTCCTCCTGACTCGGGGACTCCAGGTAGCTGGGTCCCATTCTGCAGGCACTTTTGTCAGCCCAGCTCAGGGACAGAGTGGGGGACGAGGGTTCTGCCCTGCCAAACCACATCACTGCCCCTCCTCTGCTGGTGCCCTGGGCTACCCCAAGCTTTCCTGCCCCCCAGCCCCTCTGCAGCAGATGCCTGACAGCCCTGCTTGGTGGGACGAGGTGGGCTCCCAGCCTCCCTCCAGCCCTGACCCCCACTGGCTCTGGGATTCCTCAGGGCTCTGTCACACCCCAATAAAGTCGTGCAAGTTCTCATGACCCCACGGCCTTAGAGCGGTGGTAAATGCAGGTGCTGGGGCTGCCTGGACACAGAGCAGACATTGCCTCTGGTGGGCCCTGGGAAACCCTCTTCTGACCCATGTTGCTGCCTGGGTCAAACTGCTGAGAAACAACTCCTGGCTGGGCTGGTCCCAGCCTGCCTGGCTCCAGCTGAGCATCACGGTGCAAGAAGGCAGGGAATATAGCCTGAAAAGTAAAGCTGAGGCTGAAAACCTTTTTTCTTGGCTGTAAAGAGCCACCAGAGGAAGCAATCCCCGGGGCTGGGCTGGGACTGCTCTCAGCGTATCTGGTTTGATGGGGAGATATTGGTAATACCTGTCCTTAGTGCGGGGTTATGTGTCAAAGCCCTGCGACAAGGGGCTGCAAAGTGGCCTTGGGAAGACGCAACCTGTCTGGAGCTGGGATGTGGGCAGACGCCGTGTTGCTCTGGGTAGGTGGCGGAAGTGGGAGAAGAGCTATTCCTGGGCTGCATGGGCTGGCAGCAGGGGTCACTATCTCAAGGGCACACAGGTAAGGATGGTGGGAACAGCTTAAGCTTGTTGTGACACTAGAGCCTACTCTGGGATCAGTCTCAAAAGCAGCTGAAGCAAGGGCTATTCCCAGAGATGGAGAGTGGGGGCTCCAGCCCTTATCTCCCCAGCCTAGCACTCCTGTAGGTATTGCACTGCTGGTGGGACTAGCCCTGGAAAAACCCTGCAATCCCCCCTGGGACACCTGTGGCATGGGGGCTGACATACAAGCCATCTGGCAGGGCACAGATCATGCCTGGCATGTCTAGGTGCATGCCAGGAGAAATGCAAATCCAAGCAGCCTTCTCCTCTGTCCCCTGCACCTTTGGGTGCCATTAGACCTGAGCAGTATGTCACCTGGAGCTTTGCCAGGGGCTATGAAAAGAGGAGAGAGTAGGGAATTGGGCCAAAATTGGGCTGTGCCTCCACTGGGGACACAGCTCCCCCTGGTGAGAACACAGCTGTAACTGGCACCAGGCGCTGGACACCACAACCATCATAAATGTCCTTGGGCAAGGACTTGCAGGGGGTGAACGTGGTGGCTGGAAACTGTGGGCAGTGCCAGGGCATCAGGAGTTTTGGGGGGTGCTCCCAGCACTGGGAGAATTGCACCTCTTTGGGACAGAAAAGTTAAACAGAGCTGAAAACCTGCCGGGCCTCTCACAAAGACATGCTGGATGCTTGTGCTCAGTTAAAAAAAACCCAAAAAAACAGAGGGCAAAACATTGCTCACTAGAAAAGGACCTGCACGGGGGCTACAGGCCGGGAGGGGACACTGGCCCTGTCCCCAGCTCTCCCACTGCAGTGGGGGCATGTGTGGGTACTTCTCTTCGCTGTGTGTCCAAGCCCCAGTGATGCTGCCCGTTGTGGGTAAAGTCCCGGCAAAGCTCCCGCCTGGGTCAGGAGATCCCAGCTCCAGCAGAGCTCAGCCGTGGGCAGAGACCAGCCTGCCCAGAGCCAACCCAGCCAGCCCAGCCCTCCCGATGCCCAGCGTGTCCCACTTCTGTCCCCAGCGCCGGGGACGCGATGCCAGTGGGGGGAAGCAACCCTGCCCGGCTGCTCTGCAGCCCTCCAAACCTTGCAGGGACACTCGGGCACCCTCAAACCGAGGCACCAGACGCAGAGTCCCTGCGGCGTGGGGTGGCGGGGACAGAGGGGTACCTGTCGCTCCCTGTCCCCGGGTGCTGGCCGATAGATGGCGATGGCGTACCTCGCTTGGGGACAGGCCCCGGAGCAGTGTCCCTGCTGGCAGCCCGGGGGACCTGGGGTTCGCAGGCAGCACCCCGTCGGCAGCCGGGAACCCCCTCCGCCTGCAGCAGCCCCGGGCGCGGCAAAGGGTCTGTGGATTTTATTGCACAGGCAGGGGGAAGTGGCACAGTGCAACCGGGAAGGGCTCTGGCAGACCCAGGGGTGGCTCTGGCCTTCAGCAGAAGGGGTAAAGGTGCAGCCCCTGTCTCTGGATGGGCCACCTGAATCTCTTGTAGCAGCACTGGGCCCGGTCTTACCGCTGAAGGGAGAAGGAACAGTTAAAACACGCGAGTCCCCCCACCCCACTTAGTCAGGTGTAGTCATCTTGTGATGCACAGGACAGGCTGGAGGACTGGGGAGGGTCTGTGGCCAGCAGTGACTCATCCAAGGAAGGGAGGCAGGTCCCTGGCCCTCATGCTGGCAGGCAAGTAGTGGGAGAAACACTCGCTGGAGGCTCCACAGCACAAGTGGTGGTATTTTAATTTAATTACCTGATCCACACCTGACCACAACTTTCTTGGCACTGGAGAGAGCTTGTGTGACAAGCCTGCATTGCCATTGCCAGGAGGAGCTTCCAGCCTCTCCGAGCTCTAACAGCTCCGCAACAGTCCTGATGACCAGGCAGCCCCAGCAGCTCTCGGCTCACGGCACGGGGCAGCTGTGGTGGGAAGCGCAGCAGAGCAGGAGCTGCTGCTCCAACCTGGATTCCAACAAGGAGGGCCAAGAGCCAGGCACCACCTTGGCATGCAGCTGGGTCCCTGGAGCTCCCGGCCCCGAGGTAGCAGGAGGTGGCTGTACCCAGGTTGAAGTAGATGGGACCAGAACTCAGTGAGGTCTGCCCAGGTCCATGGGTGGCCTAGCAGGCATCTCGCTCCACACCTGGGCAAGCTCTTTGCTGATGGCAGCAAGTGGGTGGTGAAGAGAGAAGGATGAAAGGCATGAGGGGGAGGGATGACCACAGTGCAGGGTGAGGGAAGAATGGAAAAAGAGATTGTGAAGGAGAGGAAACCAGAGCACATCTGCAGTGCTGCAGAGGAACCAGCGTGGCTCTGCGTGATCCTGAGCATGACAGAGAGGCCACAGAAAATCAGACAGCACTGGGGTTTGGATAGAGCCTCCCTAGGAACCGCTGGACAGAGGCAAGTTCTACTCATGGGCTCCTCCTTGACCAGGAAACTTGAATGAAAACCAGAATGGGAGTCCATGCACAGAGTGGGCCTGAGGCCTGGTAATTAAAGCCTAGCTGCCCCAGCAGTCCCTCGTTTGCTTTAAGTCAGTGTGTTGTTTAAGAGAATCTCATCCCTGTCTAAAATCGATCAGCACCTTCCTGCCCTGACTCCCAAACAGCAGTAAATCCCCTGATCAATCAGGAAGAAACACATGCCCTCCACCCCTTGACCATGGCCCTCCCAATCCTTCCCTCCCTGAGGTCTCTCTGGCCATGCCACCGCCAACAGCAGGACTATGCCAGAGGGATTTCCACCAGCACCCCGCACCTCTTGCCTCTCATCCCACCGGCGGCACCCCACTTCACCCCAGGGCGTGGGGGACAGGGTGCGTCATGGGCGGGCGCTGCCTCCAGCGCGGCCACGCAGTGACTTCCCTCCATTGTGTCTCCCCTCCCTGGGCAGCCCGTCCAATCTGCGGTCTCCCAGCATCTCCCTCCCACTGGCCCCTGCCGGCTGTTCCTCCTCTTTGGAGAGCTTCACTTCCGCCGCCCTGCTCCAGGATCGCCGGCACCGCTGGTTCTTTGTGCGGCGCCGTTCTCCCTATCAGCTCAGGGCCTCTGGGCAAGAGTCTGCAGAGGGGTCCCTCCCACTAACCCCCTGCCCTTCCCCCCCATCTGAGCTGGTGGGACAGCTGGGATCTGTCCCAGGAATGGGGCTCGCTATGGTGGACATCTAGAAATTTCCACCACCATGGCACATCGGCCTGCAGCCAGGCCTCTCGGCATCCCCCGGCTGGGCGCTGCTCCAGCTCTGCACAGGGAGAGTGGGGCCAGGGAGCATGCACTGGTGTCACCAAGTGCAAGTGGGGGGAGCACAACACTGACCTCACGCCTACGGCAATGCTGGGTACTCTTGGTGCTTGATAGTGTGAGTACTGCCTGGCATCGCCTCCTGCAACACAGCCATGGGATCCCTGTGTGCCCCTTCACTTTACTTAACTGTCTGTGCTCCAGAGACTGTGGGCAGTGTGTCCCATGCCGGGGCTCTGCTCTCATCCAGAGCCTCTGGGTGCTGCTGGGGATGCAGTGGGTTTCTAACCAGCTGCCACACACTTGGAGGGCATGTGCCAAGCTGAGAGCTCCTTTCACACACTCTGACTTCAGAGGAGCTTGTATTGTGGTTGCAATTCCTCTGGATTGCACACCAAGACATGAACTCACACAGGTCCCCTATTTTTGCAGGCAGCAGTCTGGCAGAACATGGAGGAAAATGCAACTCTTTCCTATGGCAGAGACAAATCTCCCCAGCCTGACTGCTGCTGCTGTGAAGAGAATTACCTATCTTTGTTCTTAGCTATCCTGTTTCTACCCACGAGACCACAGGGCCTTAACCACTCATCTCCGAAAGCCAAGAGCGTGGCCTGGGCTTCCTCTCCCGTGACACCTTGCTGCCATCTAGCAAACAATCGGCTGGGTGTGCCGCATCCTCTCCCAGTGCCGGCCCCGCAAAGCCTGCGGGCCTTGGAGTGGCTCACAGGACAGCGGGGTGCTGTGCCGAGCCAAGGCTGGGAGCCGGGGCCTGCTGGTTGCCCGCTCTATCCCAGTACTGCAGTGGAAAGAATTTCTCCAGTTCCTTCCAAACAGTAAGCCCCAAGGCTGAGCGCTCAGCTTGCATGGTGGAAATGTGCAGCATAAAACCGGGTTTAGCAGCGTGAACGGTTGTTACCTGGTGCTTCTGCGACAGAAGGCTACAAAACCTGGTCCTCTGCTTGTGGCAGAGGGACCGTCCCATCACATGACACTCATGGGGAGGGCAGAGGGAGGACACGGTGGGCATCGCGGGGCAGGGGGGGGCATACCAAGCCCCTGGGTTGCATCCATCCCAGCGGCTCTGAGAAGGCTCTGCTGGAAACATCTTCGGGACCTCCAGTGTCACAGTCGCAGAGATGTGCGGGACAATGCAGGAGAGCTGCCGGCACCTACAGTCTCGGCTGCCAGCCGGGGCGAACCAGACAGGGCTCCGCGGGTGTCTGGCCCTCCCCGGGCGCAGCTCGGGCCCCGCCGGCACCGCTCGGCAGAACCCGCACGGCAAAGGCACAGCCGCGGTGGCGGGACCGGGCGCTCCGGGACGGGGCGGGCAGGGGGTGACCTCGCGGCCGGTCCCTCGGTCCTCGGGGGCCTCGGCCGCCCCCTCCCCCTGCAGCCGAGCGAAATGGCTGAACATGTAGCAATAATGCCCCGGCATTCAGGCTGCCCGGCCCGGCCGGCCCTAATCAGCGGCCCGCGGACCCCCCTCCTCTCCCCCTGCGCTCCCAGAAAGGGGAACAAAACCCAGCACGTTTCTGCAGCCCCCGCGCATAAAGCGCCGGGCCTGGGCCTCAGTGGGGGGCAAAGCGGCCCGTCAATCTCGGCGCCGGGGCCCCTTTGTCCCTCGCCTCCCTGCCACACCTTTTGTTCCCGAATCCAATAAGCGCCAATTCCCGCTACCTTCCTCGGCGGCTCCTTTCAGCGCCGGCCCGGCGGCCACAATGGGCCCGGCTCTGAGCTGCGCGGCCCCATTCAGCGCCCTTGGCACGCTCACAAGCCGGCCGGGCCGCCCTGCCCCGCGGGCACGCCGCTGCTACCACCCCGCCGCCGGGCACCGGCCCCGGCCCCGCCGCCGGGCACCGAAGGAGGAGCGGGCGGCGGATATTGCACCTGGTTTATTGACTGACTGGGCGAGCTGGCGCTGGCAGTAACCGATACAGAGTAGATAGAGGGGCCGCGTCACCCCCGGGCCCCGCCGTCGGCTTTTTACAAGCAAAGCTGCTCCGCTGGCGCGGCGCGATCGGCTCCGGCCCGCCCGGCCGTCGCGGCGGCTCCGCGGGGTGGCGGCGCTTCGCTGCGAGCTGGGGCGGCCCCGTCCCGTCCCGCCGCGCCGCTTCGCCCGCCGCCGGCTCTGCACCGCGGCCCGCCGGGGTCCCGCCGCGCCGTCCCGCCGCTGCCGTCGCTCCTCCGGTCCAGGGCGCGTGTTGCGCGGCGCGCAGCCAGGCTGCGGAGCGGGCGATAACGGGGCCCCGGAGCCGCCGGGCCGTCCTGCCGGTCCGCTCCCGGCCCTCAGTGCGTGCGGGCTACCAGGCCCGGATGCCCTGCAGTGCGCCCTGGCTGCAGGAGGGCCCCGCCGCCGCCTGGTGCAGAGGCTGCCCGCTGCCGCCGAAGCCCCCCAGGCCGCCCACGTTCACGAAGGGGCCGGCGGCCGCCGCCGGGCTGCAGGCGGCTTGCATGGAGGCGCCGCCGGTGCCCGCCGGGTAGGTGCAACCATAGCCGGGGTTGTAGGAGGCGGCGTTGCCGTAGCCGTAGGCGGGGAAGCCGTTGTAAGAGTAGGGCCCGTTGTACGCCGAGCTGTAGCCCTGCGACCCGCCCAGGCACGGCTTACCGTCGCGGACCAGCACGGGCACGGCCACCCTGCGTGGCGGCGGCGGGGCTGCAGGGCCGCCCAGCTCCAGCGACTTGTCCTGCCGCTGCCGCTTGCACTTGTAGCGCCGGTTCTGGAACCAGATCTTCACCTGCGTGGAGGTGAGCTTGAGGCTGCTGGCCAGGTGCTCCCGCTCGGGCGCCGACAGGTAACGCTGCTGCTTGAACCGCCGCTCCAGCTCGAAGACCTGCGCCTGGGAGAAGAGGACGCGCGGCTTCCTCCGGCTCCGCTGCTTCGGCCTCTCCGCCTCCTCCGCCTTCTCTGCCGCATCCAGCGGCTTCTTCAGGACGCAGGTCTCTGCACGGGGGAGCACAGGTCACGGCTGCACCTCTGCACCTCGCCGACGCCGGGCGCTCGCTGCTCCCGACGGGCCCCACCGGCGGCCGAGAGCCCGGCGCCGCGCCCCGGCCGGCCCTGCGCCGCTACGCGCCCGTCGGGGAACCGCGGTGCGGGCGGGGAGGCAGCGCCGGGACCGGCCGCCTCTGGCACCGCCTGTTTGCGAGGGGCCGGTTCCAGCGGCGGGGCCGGGCAGTCCCCGCGCCTCCGGGCCGGCTGCGGCGTTACGTCTGCGGCACCGCGGGGCCAAGCCCCGGGCCGCCGCCGCCGCGCACGGCGCCGGGCACCTGCTCCGCCGCCTCGCTCCCGGAGGGCCCCGCCGCAGCGGGCGCGGGTTGGGCCTAACCCGCCCCCGTTCTTCCCTCTCTGCTACCGAAATTGCGGAGCGCGGGCCTGATCCGGCAGCTCCGGATCGGGGCCCCGCGGAAGCGCTTCCCGGGGAGGCGGCGAACGGGGCGCGGAGGAGAGCCGTGGCAGCCCCACGACGTGCCAGTCCCGGCTCGCCATGCCCAGGGGACGCGGCGGCGGCGGAGGAAACCAGGCTGCAGCGCCGGGCCCGGGGCTTCGCGGGGCGATGCCCCGCGGGCTGGGAGCGCACCGCGGGGAGCGAGAGCTGGCCCGTCCCGGCGGGGCGGTGCGGGGGACGCGGCGGGGCCGATACTCACTTGGGTCGCGGGCCGTGGGGTCCAGCTCCTCTCCCGGGCCGGGGCCCTCGCAGGAGCCGCGCAGCACGGCGTGCACGTAGCTGTCGGCGGAGATCCGCGCGTCCGCCTGGCCGCCGGGGGCTGCCATAGGGCTCAGGTAGGGCAGCTTCTCCTCCTCCTCTTCCTCCTCGCCGTCGGAGAAGCGGGCGCCGTCGGCGGCCGCCAGCAGGCAGGCGGCGGGGTGGAAGTGGTGCTCCAGGTGGTGCGGGAGCTGGGCCCCATAGCGCGGGTCCTGCTGCTGCTCCAGGTTGAGGATGTCTTTGACAGAGAAGGGGGTGGAGGTGACGGGGCTCGGTAACATCATCGGGGCAGCGCAAGCGGCCAGGCAAGTCCCGCGGGCCCGGCGGCGCTCGGGCGGCGGCTCGGCGGGGAGCGCCGCGCCCGGTGCGGGGGGAGCAGGCAGCGCCGAGAGACGAGGGGCCGCGCCTGCTCCTGTCTAAGTTGCCTCCATTAGCCCGGCGCTGGGGGTCTGCGTTTTGTTACAGCTTCTGCAGGGACAGCCAAGGGCTCGGGAGCCTCCTCTGCCCCGGGCCGGCACGTCACGGCAAGGAGGGGCCGGGGGCCGGGGGCGGCCTCGCCATTGGAGGGAGGGGGAGGCAGAGCCGGCCCCCTGCCCGGCTCCGGCCGCCCGGCCAGAAATAGCAATGTATTAAGGCTGCGCTCGGGGAGGCCGTTTCCCCGCGGAGCGCCCCGCCGGCCCGGTACCCGCCCGGCGGGCGCGGGGCCGGTGCGCCGGGGTCCCCGCAGAGACCCTCGGCCGCCGCCGCCGTGCCTCCCAGTGCTAAGCACGTGTAGGTAGGTAGGGACCCCCGCCCCGGCGCGCCCCGCTGGCCCCCGCCCGCAGACGGCTCGGCCCGGCCCCGGGAGGGGCGAACACGTGCGGCCCCGCCGGCCCGGCCTTCCCGCCCCGCCAGCACGGCCGCCCGGCCCCGCAAAGTGCCTCCCGCCGCCCAGGACGCGGCGCGGAGGGGAGGTTCGCCTCCGCCGCACCCCGCTCCCCCCAGAGCCGCCGGCGGCCCCGCCGTCCCGGCGGACCGTAGCCGTGCGACGTACACGTAGCCGACCCGCTCCGCATCCCCCGCTGCGCCCGCCGGTGCCCCCGCAGATCCCCCCGCGACGGGCCAACCTGCCGCTGCCCCGGCTCGCCGCGGCCGGTGCGACGAGCGCTCGCCCGGGATCGGGCGCGCTCCGCCGCCGCTGCCGGATCGGTCCCAGCAGCCCCGCGACCGCCAGGCCCAGCTGGGCCGAGGCGGACCGGGGCGGCCGGGTAGCCCGGGGCCGCGGCGGCGCGAGACTAGGTGGGGGAGCGCTATCCCACACCCTTCGGTGTTTCTTTCGTTTCTTTTCGTTTCCTTTCGTTTTCTTTCGTTTCGTTTCGTTTGTCCCGCCTGTAACGGGCGGCGAGCGGCTCCAGGGAGCCGCCACGCCGCCGTGCCGGCGGGTGACACACCGGGCGAGCCTGCCGAGCCCTCTCCGTGCCGCAAGTCCCCCGGCCCCCGGGCTGCGCCGGGCACCGGCCGAGGACCCCGGTGCGGCGCAGCGGGGGGTGCCGCGACCCCCGCGGCGGAGCCCCGCGGCCCTCGAGCCACACCAAGGGCTCAGCGCCCCCGTGGCGTGGGGAGTGGGCACACCGAAGGCGGGGCGGAGGGTCCCGGGCAAGATATTTCGTTGCGATTAAAATCCTGCCGCCCCGCAGGACTCGGATCGGCGCCGAGGCGAGGCCACGGGGAACCGGGCGCGCACGCCGGGCAGGTGAGTGTCCCGAGGCCGGGGCTTCGCGGGGCCTTCCCGGTCGCTTCTCTCGTGTCGTTACCATCCGGTCGCTCCGCCGTTTACCGGCTCTGTCGGTGCCCTCGCTTCCTCGGCTCCTTGCCACTCCGCACGCCCCGGGGAAACCCATTTACCGGCGGCGCAGCCCATGACGGGAGCCTTGGTCCCGCGCACTTCGCCACGGCTCGGGCGCTCCCGGTCCCGCGGCGGGGCCCGTTCCCGTTCCCCCGGCGCACCGGATCGTTCCCACCGCGCTGCATCAGTCCCCCTCGCCATAAATCGCGGCGGATCGATCTCTCCTCGCCGCTCCTCGCTCGCTCCCGGTGGCGGCCGTCATCCTTCCGTTCTGAGGCCGCCCGGTTCGAACGGTGGACGGGGAAAGGCACTCGCCGTAACCAGGCCTGACCGAGGCCCGGCTCCGGTCCGTGCCGCCGGTGTGCCGAGAAGCCCGGCTCTGCCTCGCTGCCGCGGCCCCGAGAACAATTAGCAACCATTAGCGCCTTACCGGTGTTAGGCGTTCGCCGCCTGCCCGCTCCGGCCTGCCGCAGGGCCCCGCTCCCGGGGAGGTACAAGCGCAGGGGCCCGGCGGCGGCGCGGCGGGCGGCCGGGGCTCTGCACGGCGCCGCGCTCCCCGGGAGCACCGCGGCGGCCGCTCTGCGCGGCGGGGGCCGGTGCCAGCGGTGGCAGTGAGGGCTGCGGGGCCGCGGCCCGGTGTCCGCCTGCGCGGCCGTCGGCGGGAGCAGCAGCAGCCGAGCCGAGGGCCCGGCACCGGGCCCGGTGGGGTCTGGCTCGCCTGGCGCCATCGCTCTCCCGCCCGCAGCAGGATCCCGGACGGGCCGAGCACCAGGCGCGGCCTGCGGGCGTGGGGAGCCCGAGTCGGGCGGAATCGGCGCTTCGGGACGTCTCCCCGGTGGTGGCAGCGGTTCTCCTGCCGGGACCCGCTTAATCGTACCGCCACCGGTCCCAGGGAGTGCTCGGGCAACCCATGCCCCGCGGTGGGAGCAAGCCGCGGCCGGGCCCCGACACGCGTGGGAGCACCCTTGTATTATCCCGGCCTTTCCCGCGGCCGCCGCGTTCCTCGCCGGTGCTCCCGGTGCGGTAACCGAGCCTGCACCTTCCCGCCCTGACAGCATTCTCCCCTTTGGCCGGATCAGGCCCACTTCGGCGGGACACGAGCGGCGATTTCCCAGCTGGGGAAGTCGAGGAAGCAGAGAACTGCTCGGGCCCGGCCGTGCCCTATTACCGGGGCGGCGGGTGCCGAGGGGCACGGTTGGGCCGGGCCGAGAGGCGGGTGGGTGCGGGAGCCAGGGGCGGGCGCAGGCCCGGTACCTGCCGGCGAGTGTCAGCCCCGAGATGCTCCGGGGCTTTCCCATGCCGGCTGGGCTGGGGTCACTGGGCTATTAATGGTTATTTTATTTATATCATTAGCGGCGTCCCCTGAGCTCTGTTTACAGCGGGGCCTTGTTGTCCCGGCCGCTCCTGCGCTCTGTTTAGACAGGGGATTATTGTAATGGATGGAGCTCGCCGTGCGGATGCTGCAGCGGAGCCAAGAGCCACCCTCACCCCTGCTCCGGGCCCGGGGAGGGGGAGCAGCCCTGCTGCGGCCGCGCACATCGCGGCTGGCGGGCAGCCCCCCCTCCTCCCCCGGGGCCCCGGGCGCAGGCAGCCCGGTAGCAGGCGGCCGCGGCCGGGGGCCTCGCTCGGGGCGATGCTATCAACCCCAGGGCTGCTAATTGCTCCATTAGTCTCGCGGGTGCCGAGTGCTGGAGCCGGCCCTGCACTAATGGCCGTAAACAAACAAACACGTTAATCCGGCCCTGTCTCCAGCCCCCGGTGCTCGGGGAGCCAACGGGGGACGGCGGCGCGGCCCCGGCGCGGCTGCGAGAGGCCCTCCGCGGGCGGCACCCACCTGCCCGCCGCCCCGGGCAGCCCCGAGGCCCGCGGCCCGGGGCCGGTGGGGACCCGCGCCGCCGGGAGCTGCCCCCCGCGCCCGGCTCTATTTACACAGAGCCTGCCCTTGTGTAAACGCTGCGCGCCGTGGTTTATCTCAGGGCCCGTCTGTTTCTCGTTCTCTGTCAGCAGCGCCCGGTGAAGGATGGCCCTTTCCCAGGGGCTCGGCCCTGATTTATGTGAGAACCTCAGCGCGCCGGGGACGCCCCCGCACGGCGGGGCCGGCGACGCGCCGCGGAGGGGCGGCGGGTCCCGGGGCAGCGACCCGCCGACGGGGCCGCGCCCGGCACGGCACGGCTCGGCCCCGCACGCCGCGGACACCTGCCGGTAGCGGGCCGCCCGGCCCCCGCCGCACGGCACAGCACGGCACGGCACGGTCCGGGGCTCCGTCCGCGTCCGGGCACGGCTTTCCCCGCACCGCGGTGCGCAGCGGGCGCGCCCCGGAGGGAGCGGGCACGGAGCGGCCCCCCCTGCAGCTCCCGGCCCGTGGCGCGCATCCCCGGCTCGCCGCGTCTCCCGGGGTGAAGGACGGCTTTTATCCCAGCCCCACCACTTGCCCAGGAATGACTTTTTTTGACACCCTTTGGGCATGAATCGTTATCTTTGTTTCCCAGGAGAGCAGAGGGCTTCTGCAGGCGGCGCAGCCAGGGCCAGGCAACGGGTGCTGCGGGCTCGCCCAGCAACGTGCTGTCTTCATCTCCCGCTGCCCTGTCCCAGCCCTGCCCGGGCAGTGCCGGCGCTGTCCTGCCCGCTCGGCTCTGCCACTTGTCACCTGCCTCCACCTCGCAGGGTCCTGGGAACCCCCTGGCTTGGTTTTGCCAAGAACCACCCACACAATGCCCATTTTCTTGAGAAATATGTCACTGCAAATATTTGCAAAATATGTCACTGCAAATATTTGCACCTCAATATTTTCTGGCTCCGTTGGCACTGGATGATTTAGTTTTGCTTCACAGTTCTCCACAGTACAGGGGTGTACAACTTGGAAATATGTCCTCAAACAGTGCCTCCATGGGAAATGTGTTTTCTGAGGATCAGACCCAGACTCTGTAGCATCCTGAGAAATGCATACTTTTCCAAGCTTTGGGGGTACCAATAGCTGTGTGCAGCATTCATTGCTCAGCGTTTTGGGGGATAGGAGTGGCTCATGCAAGGGTGCTTGACCAGCAGCAAGGGTAGGAAGGTAGGTTTGGACACCAAGGGGTCCTAAAGGACCTTTGGACACCAAAGTCCTACCTTTCATTTCAGTGCTTGATGGACCTCTGAAACTGAGGCTGATATGTTGACCTTGGTAAGAGCCAACTTGCAGGAGCAGGTAAAGGTCATCCCACATCTGAGGCAGTGCAGGATAGGAAATGTCAGTGCCAAGGACCCCCTCCCACCTGCTTTTATTTGGCGTCTCTCGTGCACAAAGGATATCCAGGCTTCACAAAGACACCCTGCTGCACAACACAGCCTCGTGACTGTGGACGTGCAGAGGGTAGCAAAACACCTCTTCCTCTGGAGGAGAAGCTGTCATAAATCAGTTTACTGCTTGTGCGATGAGAAGGTCCTCTGTCAAGGCTTCTTTCTGCTGGAGAACACCACCGTGGACACATCTACACCACCTCCTTGCCACTAACGCAGAGCAAAACCCTCAGCCTTTCTGGGAGCACCCGTGTTCCATGTCTTGGAAGCCATTGCTGCATGGTCATGTCCATGAGGTTAAGAAGCCAGGCTGAAATTCATCCTTCAGCAGAGTCCCAGCACGAGGCTTGCTCACCACTCACATCCACAGGCCTGCGTACCACTTGCATCCCATAGGGCTTAAGTGGAGCCTAAGTGGACCCTGGGCCTTGCACTGGCGGCCTGCCTGACGCTGGATTTCAGCTTCGAGCCCAGGCCCGCAGCTCTGATTCATGCACGTAATCCTGCTGAGGTCAGCGGGTTTCATCCTGCTCCCACCGCAGCCCGCGGGACAGTTCACACGAGAGTGGCAGGGTCAGGCTCTGTGTTTGCATGCGCCGTAGAACACGGCACAATTAAGATTAAACCAATTAAATTTTAACAGGTCTGGAAAGCGTTTTATTACATAATAAACAGGAGGGATTAGCCGTGTCAGGCTTTGCTGTGTGTGTGCTGGCAGAGTGGATCCTTGCTGTCCGCGGCGCTTGGTGTTCCTCTGGGCTGGGGACCTCCCTGCACTGCAGCTGGGGCGGCCCGCTGACAAACACCCAGGGCTGGGAGTGCAGCTGGCTCCTGTTCCCATCCAGTGCCTTCCCCTGAAGCATTCTGGGTGCAATGCTTTTCCTAACCCGAGCAAAGAGTTTTCTAGAATAAATTTCGCAAGTTATTCAGTGGCTACTTTTACAGCGTCCTTCAGGGAGAGGGAAGCCCTCATGCTTCTGTACAGGCGTGCTGGTGAGGAGAGAGCTGCCCAGCTGGATCACTGTGAGGTGGTGACACATGTCTCGTCTTGGAAACAGAACTGATAAGCTCCTCTTGTTTAGGGCATCTGCCAGGCAGCCAGTCCCCACTTCTCTCCCTGCTTAATCAGATTCCTCTGGCAGCAAGCAGGGTTTGTTCCCATGTGGATGAGGCCATCCTGGGCATGGCTATCCCTAGAGCTGGCAAATCTGCACCAGAAATGGCATACAGCTGCATATTTGCCAGGGTGGTTTCAGGGTAATTGGACTAAGAAAGGATGCAGAAACCAGCTTTGTAGAAATTATGCTGCAACCTTGTCTGAGTGTGTACATAGGGCGGTGCACAGGCTCTCTGTGGTGACACTGGCTCAGCTCTACTGGCATTTGTCTATAGGGGCTGCCACGGGCTTTGAGGGGCACCCACAGCCAGGGGCTGTTGCATTGCTTAATCTTCTCAGCCATAACTTGCCACTGGCCAGCTCAGCAGGGTTGTGCACAAATATGCCCCTGCCTTGCAACAACCCGCAGCTGGGGGCAAGGGAGGAAGACAGGGGCTGGGGAGCCTCATCCTTTCTGTCTCCGCTGGGTAAATACGGGACAAGAACCTGGCAGGCTCAGCCAAAAGGCATTTTGCACGCTGCTTCCAGAGGCCACCACAGGCCAGCTTTAATGCCGTGGCAGGCTTTTCTCTGGAAGTAGAACGGTTGCTGTGGGTGGGGACTGTGGCATGTTCAGAGACAGCAAAGGCAAACAGCTCCCTGGCTGGCTACTGCGTCTGGAAAGGTTAATGGTGGAGTGTGCACTTGGTCTGCACACTTCTAATAAACACTCATTCTTTCGTTTTCCTTTAAAATACTTTTCATATTTTGCCATGGTTGCTTGTGTTCCTCCCTCCTGTGACAGCTCCTCACTGACGGCCACTGTATAAATACAGCAGTCCCTGGGTTCTTCATGCAGGCGGTCAGGTGGGAGATTTGAAAGCTTCTGTTAATAGTTTATCTCTAGGTCTGCCTAATGAATTCTCCTCGTAATTACTGCAGAGAAATTGTTAGTGTATCCTGATGATTCAGAACTTTCTAACAACAACTCTGGACCAAATTATAAACTGTTTTTCTATTTTGGAGTGGAGACATGAGAGAGGATTCCTAATTGTTCTTGTCCCCTTGGGGGCCGGAGCTGGCTTATCCCACACAGGCTTCTCTGCAGACTTGTTTTTAGTCTATCGGTGGGCTCTCTGCCAGACCAAAGGGATGAGGAACTCAGTTTTCCAGATTTAAATCTCCCCCCTCCACCCTTCCACTCCACTTACACCTCTAAGGAAGAGCATGGATTAGAAAGGATTTGCCCTCATGGGGCTTCGGTTTGGGTTTGTGAAGATCTGTCCTTAAAAGCTTTGCCTTTTTTTTTTTTATCCCCATGTAAACCTGACTCCCCGCTTTACACTGGGAATGGGCAGAAGCTATGTTGTTTGGAGAGCAGAGAGCTCCCATTTCTTTTTAAATACCTGCCTTTAGATGGCATTTCCTTTTGAAGACAATGGCTTGACTTGGAGGACAAGCAGGTGGGGATGGGTGAGGGCAGTGTTTCAGGAGCAGGGCATGGCTGGACTCCTCCTGCCATGGTTGCTGTACTTCGGCCACATGTGCAAAAGGCTGGATGGGCCCAAGGCTCACCCAAAGTACATCCCTGTGCCAGCAGTGACAGGGCAGCCCGGTTCGCTTGATGCAGCTCCTGACTTGTCCCTATGATGTCCCAGCACCCTGGAGGCCATGGGCAGCTGTGCAGGGTCACCATTGCGAAGGAGAGCTGGGATGCTCTCCCCAGGACACATCCTGGTGGTCTCCCCCAGGACCTGACTCCACTGAGAATGACCGGTGCAGCAATGCCGTGTCAGGCCAACAGTCCCAAGGCACTGGGGGCATGGTGAAGGCAGGCAGGAGTTAGCACAGGGCCAGGGCAACTCTTCCCTTCTTTGTCTCCCCCTTTGCCAGGGAGGCAAGAGTCCACACCACCGGCTGTGCCCTGTCCTGCTGGAAGCCCTAACGCCTGTCTGGCTGCTGGGACACCCCGTGGTCCCGTCTCAGGCACGTCCCCTGCACCCAGCAGCGGCGAGTGGGCACCGTGCCATGTCACGGGGCTGCCTGGACCCAGCGCCCTTCTCCAAACATCCCTCCTGCCGCGCACCCGCAGTACCCCCATGGCTCGCCCACGTCCGCCCCGCACACCCGCCCTTGCTGACGGCGGGGAAAGTAGGAGCCATGTCCTTGTGCTGACCTTCGCCTGACCTTCCAGTAACGCTCGAGAAACCCTCGGAAAGGCTTTCTCATTGTGCAGCCCCAGGGTTTCCAGGGAATTAGTCAGCAGGCTGGAATTGTGCTCTGTGTATGTGACCCCCCCGCTCTCCCCCCCGCCTCCCGCCTCTCCCATCTCTGGAGCCGGACCGGTCCAAGAGATATGTTGCCAGGGTGACAGCGAGGTGTGATGGATGGACAGAGAGTGGCTGTGGAGTGGCAGGGCCGCTGGTCAGTAACCCAGGGCTGTGTTTATAAGAAGGAAGAGGCTGTTTCCTGGAGCTAACATAATGCAGCTCTAAAAAAGGCAGGGGAAATACATCATGCGAGGAGAGCGCAGCCCTGGGAGGGGAGGGCCGCTGGGGAGCCCAGCACCAAAGTGAGCCTCCAGGTCAAGGTGCCTTTGACAGGGGCCTTTTTTATAGGCCATTTGCGTGAGAGTTTGCTGCTGTTTCTCTGCAGCCCTGACAGCGGCTCAAGGCCCAGCAGGGGTTTGGGGAGGGTCTAATCTAAACTCGCTGCTTTCCAGCCCTTCATTTGCAGGACCCGCTGATTTATTTGGAAAATAAATAATCATCACTGACTATTGTTTTGTTGCTGCAGAGTGACAGTCTCCCCCCTTGGTGTGGGTCTGTGCCCTGTCCCACAGCAGACACTTGGAGGTGTGGGGATCTGGGGAAGGACCCCAGTGTGGAGGGAGCGAGGAGCTGAGCCCACAGCCCCCATCTGCCCCTGCCTTGCTGGGCCCCAGGAAGCAGCAGTGCTCATAGCCACAGTCCCTGCATGGGGTGGGGACCTGGGGCATCACTCACAGCGCTCATGGTGCCTGAGCTCAGAGCTGGGACAGACGTGACCAGCTGGAAAGGAGAGGGGACATCTCACCCTCTTTCCCAAATGCCAACCATAGCAGTTTGCTTCCCTTTAGTCTCACTGCCGGTGTGTGAAGGTTCTCATGTCCAATGCCAGCATCTTCCCCTCTGTGGGGCCGGGGGCTCTGCAGCCCTGCACTGCTGCGACAGCTGTGGGGCCATCCCTGCATTTTGTGTCACCTCCGAACCCTGCAGCTATGCTCCGCTTAGTGTCACCCCCTCCGCTGGAGGGCCTGGCCGCTGGAGAAGCAACAGCTCCTGGTGCTGCAGATGGAGGTTTTGGCTCCCTGGTCAGCAGTGTGGAGCTGAGCCCCACAGGTGGGCTGGGGCACCACTGCTCCTTCTCCCCTGCTGCTGCTTCTGGTGCTCTGCCCTGGTAAATTTGGTAGGGAAGAACTTAAAAAAAAAAAAGAGAAAAAGTCCAGGCACATTCGGCTGTAAGTCCCACCATTTTCTAGGTAGGCACAAATTGCTGCTACTAGAGCTGAAAAACTATTGAAATGTTTAAAATCTTTTCTTCCTTCTTCTATTACTTTTATTCATACAACCCTGCAATAGCTGAGCAAGTGATATTGCATTTAGGGTTTTTCTTTTTTTCTTTTACAAGAGTGCCAAAGTTTTGAAAAGTGTCGGCATAGGGAAGATGAAAAAAGAGAGGAGGAAATATAGTGCGAAGAACGGGCGGTCTTCAAACAGCTTCAGGGCAGGGGAGAAAATAGAAGGAAAAAATGAAAACACAGTGCTTCCAAATTTCAAACAGCTTTCTGTTTTAGGCAACTGAAAGAAAAAAATTGTTTCAAAATATACCATAGAAAAGTTAAATGAAAATAGTTTCCGCAGAATAGTTTCATGTCTAATTATTTTTAGATAAGAAATTTTTAAATAATTTTTATACTGAAAATATATTTTTTAAAAATTTAAATAGTTTTAATACTTTTTCACATTGTTAATAATTCTACCTTGATATAATAATAAAAATCCTCAATGTCCACCTTTCTAGCAAATATCTGGGTTTGGTCCTGTCCTCACTAGTGTTTTTAAGTGGAGCCTAATTTTTTTTCATGTTCTTGCTTTTCCCTTTTTCTTCAGAGGAGTGTTCTGTCTTCGGCATTGTTCATACTTCCCATGTGCCAATTCATCCAAATACTGCCGCATGCACAAATTCCTCAGTGAGTTCAATATTAATCCACAAATAATTTATTTTTGCGACTCAGCCTGATCACTGTCTAAAAGCCACTTTTAAAATAAGTATTTGGTGAGTATTTGTATATTTAATGATTGAATTGTTCTAAGTGACTTTTAACATTAGGTCCTCTCACCCACTTTCAGTTCAAATTAGCAGTTCACACGCACATTTGAATTGGCATTCGGCTTGGATTTTACACAGCTGTATTTGAACGACTTTCAAAAAAGCAATCCATATTTTGGAGTTATGTGGTTCTGTCTGACATACCCGTCACAGCTACCAGCGCGGGGGAAGACGTCCCATACTTCTGGAAGTCCCTGTGTCGGCCGCCCAGAGCAGTGCTCCCTGTCCGGGGGGATCCTGACTCTGCTGGTCCCTGAGCAGCCCCAGCTGCAGCCCCGGCCCTGCTGCGCAGGTTTCGTGGGGCTGCTGAGCTGCAGCCCTCTGAGATCAGCTGTGAGCATGGGCTGGTGTTTTTTCAAAACACTGTTTATTACCGTTTCCACAACCAGTTCTCACTGGATTTGCATCAGCCCCTCGTGGTACCCCTGGACATGTGCTGCCCAGGGGGAAAGTGGGGCTGGTCCTGGGGGATGGGGGGGGGGCTCATCTTTCCAGCTCTGCAGATTAGGGCTGCCCGGCTCCTCTGTGAGCCTCCCCAGGTGGCCATGATATTTCTAAAGGACTTGCCCATGTGCCGCAGTAAGCTCATTAGCTAATTCCCTTATTACGCAGCATCAACTGAAGCATGTGTGTTTGGGCTTCCAGGCAGCTCTCTCTCGCCTTTCTCCCCAGGTCTCCTTGCCTCCTTATTACTCCCTTCTCTTTGTTTCAGCTAAGAAGGCAGGTTTTTAAAAGTCCCTTGGCCCAACCATTTTGGGCACACGCTCATCCCATCCTCTCTGGTCTTGGTCCCAGGGTACCCCCAGTGAGGGGCTGCTGCAGGCTGGGGCTGGGCAGGATCCTGCTTGCCCAGCAGTACGGCGCGGTGCTTTCACCTCTGCCAAAGTGGCTTTTCGGGCCCGTTCGCATTTCTGTGTCAATCTCAGAGCCTAGCCAGGCAAATGCACTGAGGGTTTGATTCAGACAAAGCAAGGTGTGGGGGAGTTTCCTAGGAAGGAGGCTGTGGCATGAAGCCGCCCTGGCAGGATGCTGCTCTTTGCAGGGTTGTTTTGAGAGGGTCAATGGGCTCTTGCATCTTGTTTTCAGAGAGATGCCAAGCCCCTTGCCCCGACTCCAAACCCAGTAGACACTCACATGGAGCCAGGGAGTCAGAGCCCGTGAGGCCAAGCCATTCATCCCCAAACACGGGGAGCATGGGGGCCCTCTTCCTTCACCATCTGCTCTGGGAGAAGCCCGGTCACAACCCCTGCACAGGGAAGAGGGATGGAGCCGGCATCCCACCCTCTTCCTTCTGGGGGGCCACACGCTGCAAAATCCACCTCATGCCGGCGCTTTCCGGCCCTCTGTGAGAATGTACGGTTTATGGCTCCTTCATTGACTTTGAAGAATGTCCCTTTATTCACAATGTTATTTCCTTTAATCACTGTGAGGTTGCAGGAAATCTTCTTGGAAAATTGTTTCAGATTGGCTGGAATCACCGTACTGTTGCAGGGATGGAAAACTCACTTGAACTTGTTTTTATTTTACCCTAAAAAGTCACTGTCCCCAGAAGGTTCAGATGAATTTGGATAAACATGTGAGTTCCGAGGATTTAGTTGCTGTTGAGCAGTTTTTTTCCCCCCTTCTTTTTTTTTTTCTCAACTGAACCTCTGTGTCTTTCCAAGTTCCTGAGCTTTACTCAAGACCAGGGGTGCAGAACTGAAGGAAAAATGGGACGTTGGCATAAACAGATTGAAGACAGGCAAATACATCATTAAGGGACACAACATGGGAGTAGAGATAATGAACCAGTAAGTGACAGCTTTGGCCATCAGCTAAGAGCCGAACAAACTGAATTTTCTTTTACTTGAGGACATCTATGTTGGCTGACACAGGAGAAACAGAAGATGTGCTAAATCTTTACTTTTGCAGGACTTTAGTCCTGTTTCCACATTAAATTCTTGTGAGCAATGGAGAGAAATATGGTCTAGGTGAATGTGTGGCTACATGAGAACACAGCTGACTGGAAAACTGTATTGAAAAGGCAGTTACCGGTTCTCAACCTTCAGACAGGGTCTGGTCTGTGTCTAGGCTAGTCAGTGCTTTCATCAGTGATTTTTACCTGCAGCATCAGTCTGGTAGGGCCTGCAAGAGTGCTCTTCTGAGAAATTGGAGAAATCTGAAATAAAACTGTCAATAAGAACAAATATAAGGCTTTTTTATGACTTGAGAAAAATCAACATCTCAAGCTGGGGAATGAGTAAGGTTGCACTGTGGGAAAGTAGCCGGAGGTGACAGTGGTCCCACAGGGAGCATGAGCCAGCAGCATCCCGAGTGAGAAGAGTGAAATCAGGCTGTGATGTACAAACAAGGTGTTTGTAAAACACCTGACATGGTCCTGTTGCACTTAGAAAGTGTTAGCCAGAGCGGTGAATCCCACTTGGGGCTCAGCATTTCAAGTTGCGGATCTTGGAGAAAGCCTGGGGAAGAACAAGATCAGAAAATCAGAAAACATGACATACTGGAGAAGGCTGAAGGACCAGGGTAGCTTAGTATCAAGACTAAAAGACTGCAGGGAAATAAGATAAAAGTCTTTAAATGCATAAAGCCCTGCTACAAAGCATGAGATAATGGGCTTTTCCTTGTTTTCAGGGTGGGTAGAAGCAGAAGCCATAGGCTCACCCTGCAATGACTGCAGTAAAATAGATTAAAACTTGTTTTTCCTGGGAGCCATCTTCACCACTAGAGGCTTCTTTTAGGAGTTTAGACAAAAACTCCACCAGGAAGGGTTTGCCTCATTTGGGCACAGGCAGACAGGCTAGGTGACCTTTCAAGGGCCTTCCAGGCTTATTTTTTATAATTCTGTGAATATGGATACTAAAAAGAGAGAAGATGATTTTCCCTCTAGACAGTCTATTTGTGACTGGTCCTTGCCAGGTGTGTTTTATTTCAGCTGTGAATGTCGTCCAGGTTTCCATCATCTCCATCAGCTTTTTTTGTTATTCGCTCCTAAGCATTTTTTTTTCTCATGTGATTTTTTGCCCATTTCTGTACATCCCTGTGGTCCTACTTTTCCTGGAATAGTCACATGCCTTGTGTGGTCCCCCGCAAGCCCTACATGGAGACACCTTCTCTTCCCCATTCAATGGACTAAAATGCCTATACTTGGGATCCAGCAGCATCCTGGAGCAGACCCCATCTTGCTCATGAACTTGCCTGGTGGCAGACTCCTGGTGTTGCAAGCTCATGTCTTGCTCATGGTTTCACTCCCATCGCAAGGCCCCTGCGGGTCATCCGTGGGCTGGGTGGTTTTGTCTCTCTAAAACAGGACTAGCAACTGTCATTCCCCTCCATATGTGGGTTTGCAGATGTCAACTGTTCAGTGTTTACACTGGGTTGTGTGATGGGAACTTTTCTATGTGTATTATTAACACGGTGTATTTTTACTCACGATGTTTAAGATCACAGTTAGTCATTAGATCACCTATGCTGATCTCCTCAACTGCCTTGTCTTGTTACTCTTTCTGGATCCAAATAACTTGGTGTTTTGCTAATGCACAAAAGCATCTGGTCTGGAGGAGCGAGGGAGTTCATGGTTTGGTCTTACTTAATCACTGATGGTTAATCCACTGGCTAATCAGCATGGCTCAGAAAATGTATGTCGTATTTCTCATGCAGGTTTGTCTAGCTTTTAATTTCCAGCCATTGATTCTTGTTCTGCCCTTTTTGGCTGGAATAAAAACACTTCAGAACACGATATTTTCTTACTGTGAGAGTACTTGTGCATAGCAGTCAAATTTCTTAAGCTTTTTTAAGAAGAAAACAGGTTGAGCTTGATTCTGTCACTGTGGGGTGCGTTCCCCTGCACTTGTGTCTTTTCTGTGGCTGTTTTCTGCACCCTCTCTCATTTCACAGAATAATTTTGGCCTCAGGAGCTCTGGCAGTACAGCCCACTGGTCGGGCCTCGATCCGTAGAATTTTAGAAATGTCTGAAGATGCAGATCCCACGGCCTCCCTGCATCCCTGTGCCAGTGCTCAGTTTTCAACCCACCTTGTATCCCCTCTGCTTCCAGCCCACACCTCTCCAGTCTGACTACAAGGATGCTGTGGGATACTGTGAAAATGGGGGGAGAATCACATTTAGACCTCTCCCTTCATCTTTTTAAAATCAGGCGTCAGGCTAGTCGAAGTATCTCAGAGCTGGCATCTCATCCCCTGCTGCCTAAGACACTGCCTCTTAACTCCCGTTTGCTGTGCTCCCTGCTCTGATGCACAGGACAGCATTTGCTGTGTAGTTCTAGCATCAAGCTGACATCCAGCTGCTCACCCCTGGGACCACAAATCAACCCTGCTCAGCATCAGAACCCTACCTTAGCCCCTGCCACCCAGAGGAATAGGCCACTTTCTTTGCTGACACATCCAACTTGGCATTCGGCTCAGTCAAAACCCATGACCAGGTGACTCCATCCCCTCTATCACACACTGGCCTGCAGCTGAGGTTGGCAGCAGTGAGTTGGTGCTGAGTTTCAGCCCGTCTGTGCCTGTGCTGGGTACCCAGAGTCCAGCTCTGACCTTTCTTGACACCATTTCAGCAACATCTCTCCGTTGAGAAAGACTTCTGGAGACCAGTCGAGATGTAGGTAATAGGTGGGCAATTAACATTAATTAGAACAAATACTTAACTAGAATATTAAGCGCCTTGCGGATACCCAAGGGTCTGATACCCACAGCCTCATTGCTCCCTGTTTCTCTGAAGCCATTGCTTTTGGTCCTACAGGCAGTCTGAGTCCCTGCTTGAGTCTTACATTCAGACTTCTTTGTTTCCCATTTTCAAGCAAGATTTCCTCAGAAGATCCTATGAAGACAGCTATGGCCTAATAATATCTTCACCATATATGGTGCATTTCAACCTCGGCTTGTGAGCGTGCGTTACCCTGCATGCTGCATGCAGCCAGCTGCTCCCCAGCAAGCGCGTGTTATCCAGCCCAGCACGGCTGCACGCTGCGGAGACCCAAGACTCAGGTACAAAACCAAGTACATTTTGGCCAGGCCCTTGCTTTTCCTTCCATGCAATGTCAATGCTGGACGGGTTTGGCCTGTGCAGTGCAGATGACTGCTAACGCTTACGTGTGCTTTTATAGCGTAGCATTTCAAAGGGCTGGTTGCAAGGAGGTGCGTGCACATTTCCTGTATGTCTGGCCAAAAATCCGAAACTTGAGAGCACCGGGGAACCCTCCAGTTTTGCAGAACAGGCCATTTTGATGTTCACAAAAGACAAAGCGTTGCCAAAACCTGGGAACGGCGTGGAATGTGCCAGCTTTATCTTCCTGCTTCTGGCTTCACTCAGTTTTATTTTTTACTCTGCCCCTCCATGACCATCCAGCTGGCTTGTTCCCACACTGTGTGGGTCTCAGCCCTGTGAGGAACAGTGGTGGGATGTGACCCAGCTGGGATGGGGGCTCAGGTTTAGTCTTACTCTCTGCCAGCGACTCAGAGGTGGCCGAGGCGTGAGTGACCGCACCAGTGCTGGTGTGGCATGTGCCAGGCTGGAGGACTGCAGGTGTCTGGCTCCGGAAGGCAGGTATGTTTGTCCCCAGGTGCCAGCTGTGCCATTGGGGGCATCTTTTTGTGCAGGTCATCCCCGTCAAACCTGCCCAAACATGTCAGGGGCTCTCTAATGGCCAGGTGGGAGGACAGACCTGCTGCTCCCAGGTCTCCTCTCATGACATCTGCCAAGTCCCCTTCCTGCACTAATCTTGTACTTCTATCCAAAACAATTATGGAGGGCTTGTTGTTTTTGGCACAGTCCTTTATTTACAAATCCCATCCTGCTTATAGCTCATGGTTTCATTATCCTCTAGATGTTTACAGAGCTCCTTTTCTTAATATTTGTGCCATTATTTTACTAGGGACCCGGGTGAGACTTTCCAGACAGTAATTGTCTGGCTCATCCTCTCCCCCACCAGCTCTTTCTGCAGAAGTGCACATCTCCTGCTGTCCCTGCCTGCCTGGGGCACCCGGTGGGACAGGGACAAGCGGGATGGTGGGCAGTAGCAGAGGGTTGCCCTGCTCTGAGGATGTGGGGAGGGATGTGCAGGGGTAGCAGTTGTCCCACTGCCCGCACCATGTGTGCACCCTGCAGCCCCTTGTTGCTGCACCTGGGTCACTGATGTCCTCCCGAAGCTTCGTGGTCTGGATGGGCACCTCATGTCCCCCTTTCGCCTACACCCCTGCACTCCCTGCTCCCAGGCTTAGAACATGGGTGCCCATCAGTGGCTGGGGAACTAGCCCTCAGCGGGCTTTCGGCTGGCTGGGGACCGCATCCTGCGAAGGCAGACAGTGGCAAACCCGGTGCTGGGATTTTGGGGTCATTAGCATGGTGCAGACGTGGGTCGGCGGCTTATGCTGTGCATTGCTCTGATGCTGGTCCCTGCCCCTGGGCTGTCTGTCACAGGGGCTTGTTTAACCTTCTTTGCCACAATATCTCGCAGTCTTTAATCTGTTTATCCTTGTAACCCTGCTATGAGGTAAAGGATAGTTATCCTCATTTCAGAGGTAGGGAACCAAAGGGATTCTTTTCAAATGTAGATCAGTGTTTAATGATGCAGAGATAAAGATTTTAAAAACATGCCCGAGACAACAGGCATTCGGTTTGTAGCTGATCTGGGTGCTTCTGCAAATCCCATTAAGCGCCTTTGCCTTTTTCAGCTGGTGTTGTTCTGGGGCAGGGACCTGCAGAGGTGCCAGGTGGGCTCCAAACTCCCAGCCCATGAGCTGGGCACGGGCTGGGCACAGGGAGACAGAGCTGGCCCCACGCCTGCTGTTCATTTCTCTGGGTGCACTGGGAGTGTGTGGTGCCACAGCAGCCTCTGCTCAAAGCAGGTACTGAAACCTGAATTGCAGGAGCACCTAAGATCTTCAGCTGCATTTAGGGATGAAATTTAAAGTCTGTTTGTGCTGCAAGTATGTGCATAAAAGTGTAAGGTAGGGAACATGAAGGGGTGCTTGCACAGTATCCCTCTAGCCGTGCAAAGCAGGCAGCGCCAAGCCCGCTGCACCGCTAAGCAAGGAGTGAGCAATAACAGCAGGCTCTCTTTGCTGTCACTGCCTGGGCAATTGACATCTACAGTAGATCTGGTTAAAAACCCCAAGCTGTGGTTTCTGCACAGCGATCCTGGCAGAGGTGTGGCCGGCTGCTGCGCAGGCCCTTCCCGGCGGCTGGCTGGCAGGGTTTAGTGCAGGTCTCCCTGCTGCTCCTGGGCAATTGTTGCTGTGCTTGTGGGAATGAGGCGGCTTGGGCTGAGCGGAGGTCAGTGCCTTTGTCTTGCTGCGGGGAGTTTATCTCTGCGGATCTTGCCTGCTTTCCTGGGTCAGGCCTCACCTCCGCTGTTATCAGCAAATGCAGGAACAGCACGGTCCAGAGCCGGGCTGCATAGGAACCTCTCGACCCCCTTGCAGGGGGAGGCAGCTCCCTCACATCCCTCCCACGTTAATGGGTACCGGCCAGGCCCGAGCCTGAGGGCTGGGGATGGAACAGTCATGGCCCTGTGGTCACCATTCCCCCAGTGCCACTTTGGCAGTGCTGTTCTCATGCACTCCGGCAGCAGGGATTGCAGGCAGTGGGCACAGTGGGGTGCCAGAAACAGCCCCATGCTCGCTGCATGGCCATGCGTTTTGAAGAGGCAGCTGCAGTCAGTGGCAAAGGAGGAGGCAGCAGAGCCATCGGGGCCCTCCCCTGTCTCACCTCCTGTTGGATCCTCTACCCCAAATACAGAGGCAACAGATCCCCACTGGCAGCACTGATTTCCCCCTTCTTCACTGAGCTGCCCCATCCCAGCGCACCCTCCTCTTCCCAGCAGCTCCGGCTGGACCCCTCCAGCTGTCTCCACAAACCCAAACCATTAGCATTTCCTGTTCAAACATTTCCAATAAATAAATAGAGACATCATGCCACAAGCCCACAAGTGACCCAGAGGAGGGTCCAAGGCCGCGATGGACACGACCACCCAGCGCCCGACCCCCTGGCTGGGCGCCAAACCTGCCTTTGTTTGAATTCCCGGGTGAGTAAGCGCTCGGCTGACGCCAGCCAAAACGCTGTAAGAAATTATTTTTTATATTAAATAAATTGTTTTCAGTAAATCTGCTCCTGCACCAAGGTCCAAAAGCTACCCGCAGCACCAGGCTCCCTGCAAGGGAGCTGAAGTCCTCTTTCCTGGCCTCATCTCAGCCATACAGTGGCACATGTCCTCCCTGGAGAGGTCCAGCTGGGACGTGCTGAGCTACAGATGCCTCCATCCTGCTGGCCCTGTGGGTGCAGCTGGTCTCCCACAGTTAGCTGGCAGCCTGGGCACGCTGTGGCGGAGCAGCTCCCTGTAACACGTTGGGTGTCTCTGTCCCAAGGCACGAGCCAGGCTTGCTGGTGGGGCACAGTGACTTGGGCAGGGGGATCACTGCCTCTGTGGCACCTCAGGCCCTGGGGGTGGCAGCTATCTCCCCATATCAGGCCTCCCAAAAACAGCTTCCTTGGCTGTGCGGGAGTCCATGCCTTGATATAGCAGTGCCTATCCTGCTCCAGGGCTAGGGATGGTCAGGGACCAACAAGTCCAGCCTTTTCTCCATTGGTCCCCTGCAACCTCGGGAAACCATCTTTAATGCACCGGGGTACCATGCATCAGCGCCTGGGCAGGTCATAGTCCTTGGGCCAGTCTTCTGACATCTGCCAGCAGGTGCTGATGCAAAAGGAAAAATGAGGAGAAACATGCTTTCCCAGCCCCAGTGGTTTGTCCTGTGGTGAGCACTGGGACCCTCCCATCCCTTTCCCCTTTCAGGGCCAGCACTCCTCTGGGGTGGCTGTGTGCCTCCTGGGTGCCTGGGGAAGGAGTGGATGCAGAGGAGGTGAGCATGGCCACAGGGCAGGTCCTGAGTGGTCCATGGGCTAGGCTGGGACTCCAGCAGCACCAGGACTAATGTGAAAAATGGTTTTAGATAGAGAAATGGTGAATGTCTGGCTGTGCCCAGGCAGCAGTGATGGCAGGAGAAGTTTTAGCCTGACTGGGTCAGTGGATAATCTCTCCTTCTTGGGTGTTCACAGGCTTCATCCTCACTGCTCTGGGTTGACCTCTGGCTTTTGGCTGGAAGCAAGTAAGATGGATTTGGAGCTAACCAAGCTCTGTCATGGTGACAGTTAGGAAAAATACCAGGAATATAGCTTCCACTATTTTTTTTTTTTTTTTAATTATGTTTTGCTGAAGCTTCCTGCAGAAGCATGGTGTTGAAAGGCAAAATTTTGCTGTTGAAATTTTCTGAAACATTTAAAGAAGTTGACATGCTCTTTGAAAGAGATGTAGATGTCCCGCTCCAGAAGTCTTCATTCAGTGGGGTGTTATGCTCTGGCACTATAATACTTCAGAAACTGAAATGCAGTGAAACCACATTCTAAATAATTTGTTTTATGGGGAAACAATGAAGTCTTTTCTGATTTGGAATTATTTCATTTCTTCAGAGCTTCTACCTTGCCCAAGGGAAACTCCTATTGCTCCCACCTACAGCAGGTGAGAGAGGAGGTGGGACGATGTGTCAGGGGGTAGGCAGCTGCCACAGGCACGGTGCCCAAGTGAGCAGCTACTGAGCACTTGCATGTTCACCTGCAGCTCAGCAGAGTGGGAAATGATTTTTTTCTGGTGCTGGTTGGTGAAATCCCTGGCACTCACTGTCGGGGGGTGGGGGGGAGGAGGTGAGTGCTGCAGGGCAGCATGGCCAGGGTCTCAGCCTTGGGGGCTGTGCGTGGGCACTGCCCGTCCCTGGCCACGGTGGGGTCTGAGCTGCTGCCAGTGCCCTGGTGCAGCAGGAAGGCAGCAGTGGGGGCCCCTTCCCAGCCCCCCGATGGTGCCCCTCGGCATGACCTGTCACCCCAGATGCCACCAGGGCTCAGTGCCATCAGCACTTGCAGGCGCTGACAGGCAGACCCAGCAAGGGGCTGGTAGGGGCCGGAAACTCCTGATCCCTCTTTATCTGCCCCTCGCCCTGCTCTCTCATCTCCCCGTCACGCTTTCTGTCTTGCCTGGTATCTCACACCCCTATTCCTGCGCCTCCCCGGCTCCTGGGGGGGCTGTCCACCCCTCACAGCACCTGCAACCAGGCACTGGCCCTGCATTCCCCCCTCCCAGCTGCAGTGCGGGGTCCCAGAGCACCCCAGGACCTGCTGGGCTCACTGCCTGCAAGGAGCATCAGCCCTGAGCAAGAGGAGGCATCTCAGGTGCCCCCATCCTGTGTCTGCACGTTGACCAGCAGCCACAGCAGCCGGCAGGTGCCTGGGATGGGGCTCTGCAGCTGCGATGCGTTGCGGGTTGGAGTAAGCGGAAAGGATCAGGCCCAGCTCAGAATCGTCATGTGCACTGAGGAGGTCAGTGAGGCTCGCTGCTGTCTTCCCCAAATGTGCCAGCTGCTCCCGGGCCAGGGTCCAACTGGTACCAGCTGAAAACCAAGCATGAACCTTTCACTTGGCTCTCCTGGCATCCCTGATCCCCAGCGCCCCATTGCAAACCCACTGCCCCAGCTGGGTAGGGTGGCGGTGGGAGGGTCAGGATCCACAGTTAATGTAGCTGCTCCTAAACGCACTGCCAGAGATCAGCTAATCTGATAATTACAGCAACAAAAGCCATTTAGACAAACCATGACCTGACCCTGGGAGCTTGGAATGAAAACATTTTACTCTCCTCTGTCTGGATCCTGCACAGAGAAAACATCTGTATTCAGAGGATGGCTGGGAAAACAGCCCCGGCGCAGCACTTGCTGGGAATGGCCACAGCTCTGCTCTCTGTCTGCACGCTGCCTGCGCTGCCTTTCAACCCCAAATGGGCAGCATCTCAGGGCAGGGTTTGCTGTGATGCCAGGGTCAAGGGTGCCCCAGCACTGTGCAGGGCTTTTTGGAGAGGAAGAGGATGAGACAGAAGCTGGAGTGTCACGAGATTGCACCTCCCAAGGGGGAGTGAAGGGGACAGGGTTAGCAGAGCTCATCTGTACCCTCCCAGGAAGGGTTTTTTCCAGGTCCACACAGGGCTCGACGGCTCAGGGAGGGCAGCACCTGGTCCCCAACAGTCCCTGCATCTTTGTGGTGGCCTGCAGGAGCCTGACTGGCTGCCAAGCCTCTCGCCTCTGGCTCCCAGGAGGGGCTGAGTGCGGGGGGCCGTGCCTGCGTGCGGCGCAGTAGTGTGCGCCCGGGGGGCTCCTTTGCTCCAGGTAAGGTGTACAGACCTTCCCATTGAGTGGCAGGTCATTGCTGGCTGTCAGTCGGAGACAGGAGATGAAGGGAGTGTTGCTGCAGGGCCACCTCCCGTGTTTCTCCTGCTTTTACATACATTTTAGTGGCACCCTTTGTGTAGGCTGGGGAGATGAAAGCTTAGGGCCAGAGGGATCTTGTTAACGCACAGCCACCCAGCTCAGGGGCCTGGCGGCCTGCTGCTTTGTGCCTGTCTGCCTCATTCCTGCATCTGTTCCCAGCAGAGCCTCGCTCTGTGCTGCCAAGAGCACGGGACACTGGCTGGGCTGGGGGCAGCCAGGCACACCAGCAGGTAACTCCTGCTGGGTCAGAGACCCTGGCCTTGCAGGCACGGGCAGCAGCACAGACGGTCTCCACTGGAGCGGCAGCGCTGAGCTCAGACTGCCCAAGAACCCCCAAGGAAGGCGAGCAAGATGGTGCTGATTTGGAGAAACTGCTTTTTATTTTTCCTGTGACTGGAAATGCTCAGCCTGCTCTGGTGGTCCCAAGCAGCAACTTGGTGCAGCCAGCTTGGCTGGCAGCACCCCTGTGCCTTCGTGACTTCCCTGTTCTGCACTGGGAAAGGGCTTGGCCATGTCCCCAAACATCACAGTGCTTTTGGAGAGTGGTAGAAACCAGTAAGTGCAGTGAGAGCCTGCTAGTCTGGGGACTCCCCAGCACTTCTGTCTGCTCCAGAAATAGGATGCTCTAAGCAGCCTTGGTCGGCTTTTCCCACTGCAACATCCCACTTGCGCAGAGCTTTACTCCTCATGAGCAGGAAACACAACTCACCCTGCAGTGGGCTACCCCCATTTACCTCTGATGCCTTGTTCTTGTCAGCTGCTTTCCTGCTCAGAACTGTAGCATCTCTCATTTAGACCATCAAGAAACCCAAGCACTCTTCATCTGGTTGGGGTTAGAGTTAAGCTTAGGGTTGGAGTTAAGGGTGGGATTTGGAAATGCCCTCACAGCACCCTGACAAGGTCACACATTTGCAGGGGGGCTCACAGCTATTGCAGAGTGCAGAACTGAAGCCCTTTCTGCGTTTCCACTTGGCCTTTTCTCAAGGTCTGATAGAGGTTTTGTCTGAGTTGGGGTAAAAACCACACCAGGGCCAAGGCTTTGCTCTAGCGCTACTGTCTTGCTCCTCTGCCTTTCCCATTACGCTGTTTTCTCCAAAGGCAGAAGCACTGGCATGCTGCTGTGCCGCCGGGCAGCTCTGCCTCTTCCCCGCTCTCATGCTAAGCAGAAAGTGCACTGGGCAGTTCTTCCAGGTGCTGCCCGGAGCTGGGGAAGCGAGGGCTGTGCCCCCGGGCTCCCTCCCAGGCAGCCGGGCTGTGGAGCCACCTTCGGCATGGGAGGGGGGCGAGGAGCCAAACTGGTTTTCAGAGGGATCTTGGCTGGGTTAACAAAGGGAGTGTACGACCCAAGGTTGTCTGCAAAAGCGTTTGGGGACAGCAGGGCCTTTCCCGTCCCGTATCCCCGCTTTTTATGTCACAAGGGGTGGGAGGAGTGGGGGGTGTCGCGCTGGCGGGGCTGTTGTTCGCGACGTCCTTCTCGTTTCCCCCGAAGCCTTTCCCAGGTGCTGCAGGATCGCGGGCGGATTCCCACAAACTTCAAAAGCCGCTTGAGACAGGCAGCGGGGATCCTAACGGGGCCGGCCCCGCACCGGGCGGCAGCTAGCCCCGTCCCCGGGGAGGCGCGGGGGAGCCCCGGGCCACTTCCCCTGCCTGTCCCGCCTGGCCGGAGCCGGTCACGCTTTGCGGTGCCGTTATCCCGCGGGGGTTGCGGGATGAGCGGCGGGGCCGCACGGGGCGGTCCGGCGGCGGCAGCAGCGATGCGCGGGCCGGCTCTGCCCTCTGCCGTCACCGCCCGGCACAGCCGCAGCTCCCGGCCCCGTGCCGTTCCACCGCGCCCGCCACGGCATTCACCCCAACGCCCAGGGTCCCCGGAGCTCCCCGCACGGCTGGAGGGAGGCTCCCCGGGCGGTGAGCGGTCCGCAAGAGCCGGGAGGGTCGGGGCAGCGTGGGGAGCGCTGTGCCCGCAGGAAGGATGGCGGCGTGTGGCAGCAAGGCGCCTCCAGAAATTCCCTGCGGGGAAGTGCAAGGCCGTGGCTCCGGGAGGAGGGTCCCGAGCTAACGAGCGATCCGCCTGCTCCCGGTGGGCCGGAGCAGGGCTCGCCCTGGCGGTGGTTGCCACCGGCCAGAGGGTCTTGCTGGGAGGTGAGACACCCCCAGGTGACGGGGTCTCCCCGGGGCTGGGTCTCAGGGGGGCACCCCACAGCGCCTGACCTGCAGGTGGCTGGGAGTCGGGAAAACGCCTTAAAAACCCGGAGCAGATGGAAGATGCCCGTGAACCGCCCTGGGGTGGAAACACCCGCAGTTCTCAGAGCCGTCCTCGTCCCGCCCCCGGGTCACTGCACCCCCCGGGACCACCCCGCACCCCAGGCACCCGTCACACCCGGGCACGGCCCCTCCTGGCGCCTTCCTGCACCCCCCAAGCCTTGCGCCCTGGCACCACCCTGCGCCCCTGGGCACGGCCCTCCCGGGGCTCTCGTGCACACCAGCTTTGCACCCCAGGGCTGACTTGCACCCCCGGCTGCCCCGTGGGGACCGGCCCCCGCCCCCCGAGCACTGCATGCCCCGAGCACCGCCGCAGAGCCGCGCTGCCTCGGGCACGGCACCCCCAGCAGCACCCCGTGCCACGGGCAGTGCAGCCCAAGACCACCCCGCAGCCCCACCGCTGCAGCTCTGGGACCGCTCCTCCCTCACCGGACACTGCACACCGGGGCAGCCCCTGCGCCGCGGCCCCGGGGCTGTCGGTACCCGGCCCCGGCCACACGCGGGCGCCCCCGGCCCCGGGCGCGGCGCCTCGGGGCGGCCCCGTCGCACCCCGCCCTCCCAGCCCTCGCGCAGAGGGGCGGGGCGGGGCCGAGGAGGCGGTGGCCGCCCCCAGGCAGCGCCTGCGTCCCCGCGCCGCGCGCGTCACCGGTCTCGGCAGCCGCCGCCGGCCGGCGTCCCCGCCGCGATTGGCTGCCCGCGCTCCGCCCGGGGCGCGCTGCAGGGCCGCGATTGGCTGGAGGCGGGGGCGGGGCCGACGGCGGCGCGCTGATTGGTGGCGGCGTGTGGCGGCCCCGCCCCGCCGGTGAAGGTGAGCGTCTCCTCCAGGCGCCGCGCGCTGTCCGTAACGTAACGGAGCGGAGCGGAGGGGTCGCGCCGCGCCGCCATGGCCGCCTCCATCTTCGCCGCCGTGCCCCGCGCCCCGCCTGTTGCCGTCTTCAAGCTGACGGCGGACTTCCGGGAGGACGGGGACGCGCGGAAGGTCAACCTGGGTGTGGGCGGTGAGTCCGCGGCCTCCCCCGGCGCGGCGGGGCCCCTCTCCGCGGGGCAGGCCGGCCGGTGCCCTTGCCGGAACGGCTGCGCGGCAGCAGCAGGACCGGGCTCGGAAGGTCACCGGGCCGCGGCGAGGCTGGGTGACGGGGGCGGGCAGCGGGTGGCCGGAGAGCGTCAAGGTCGTGGGGGCGGCCCCGCGGTGGCCTGCCGGCTGGCCTCGCGTGTCGGTGCCCCGGGCAGGCCCCGCCAGGCGCCGGGAAGCCCAGCGTCTTCCCGGGTGTGGAGGGGACAGCTCTCCCTCTTCTCGCAGCCTACCGCACGGACGAGGGGAAGCCATGGGTCCTGCCGGTGGTGAAGAAGGTGGAGCAGATGATCGCCAATGACCACAGCCTGAACCACGAGTACCTGCCCATCCTCGGCCTGCCCGAGTTCCGTGCCAACGCCTCCCGGATCGCCCTGGGTGACGACAGCCCCGCCATCAAGGAGAACCGGGTAGGTGGTGGGCAGGGAATGAGACTGCTCCTTGCTCGGGAAGCTGCTGGGAACCCCGGCGTGTCTCGGTAGCAGACTGAGCAGAAGAGCATAAATGTGCGGCGTGACTGCGTTTTGGCAGGATTTGGGGATTTCACTGACATGGTCTTTACTGGTTGTAGGTTACTTGATGAACCCGTGTACTTGAAGCTGTTTGAGCAAGTAGTCATAGTTTTTGGGAAAGGCCAGATGTGGGCTGTGACAGGAATTGTTTTTTTCCCTCATTTTTTAATGGCTGCCCCATGGGAACTGAAGTCAGATCATAGACCACCTTTCCTGAAATAAGCTACTGGCGGGGGAACCTGCTCTGTGCCAAAAAGCAACAGGAATAAACTGGAGTCTATTTATAACTGTAGAAGGCATCAGGATGGGCCTGAGCACCAAAGGAAGTTGAAGACTACTGGAAGGGGATAGTGCCCTGGCTGGGGTGACTCCAGGGAGCACGTCTAGGATCCTGTGTTGCTCTCCCAAGTGCTGCTGTGCTCTGTGCACCGACTGACCTGGGTGGAACCTGCTGGCAACTCTCTCTGTTGCAGATCGGAAGCGTTCAGTCCTTGGGTGGCACGGGTGCTCTGCGTATCGGCGCAGAGTTTCTGAGACGGTGGTACAATGGAAACAACAACACAACGACCCCGGTCTACGTCTCTGCTCCGTCCTGGGGTGAGTGCTGTCATCAGTGCTGCCGCCTCTTCACAGGGAGCCCTGTGGGTCAGCGGGTGAGGGAGGAATGGCAGGAGCCTGAGCAGTGAGAAGGGGCCTTCTCCTTGTGAGTAAAGGGAGAGTAAGTATCTCCATTGTGTTTTGGTGATATGTAGGAAGATACTGGGACTGGAGAAGAAGGTGGCTTGCTGGAGGTGGAGCCTTCTTTTCTGAAAAGTGATTTTTTTCCTCAGAGAACCACAATTCTGTGTTTATGGATGCTGGCTTTAAAGATATTAGAACCTACCACTACTGGGATGCTGCAAAGAGGGGTCTGGATCTCCAGGGGCTGTTGGGCGACATGGAGGTTAGTAAAACGCATAGGACAGGCTGAGCTTGGTGCTGTGCTGTCAGCACCTGGCTGGGCTATTGCGTGCTCTGCCTGGAATTGGATCTCTGCGAAAGAGACTGCTAGTGCCCAGAGCAGTTCGGGGCCTCTCCCTCTGCTATGGGTGCCCAGTCTCGTCCATGTGTGTGACCAAGACCTGCTCTCGCTCTCTCCTCAGAAAGCCCCAGAGTTCTCCATTTTCATCCTCCATGCCTGTGCGCACAACCCGACAGGCACAGACCCTACTCCTGAGCAGTGGAAGCAGATTGCTGCTGTTATGAAGGTATGGGCTGCTGCTGGGGCTAAAGCAATGCTGAGGGAACAGATAGCTCTTGAGCTAGCCAGAGCACTTGTATCCAAAATAGGCTGTAGGAGATCGCATGAGATGTGGCAGGAGCTGGAAGAGTCCTGCAGGGCAGGTGTTGAAGGGAGAGGCTGACAGGATGCTGGTTGGATGACAGGATGCTGGTCTGCTCAGAAAACAGAATCATCTTAGTTCTGCTCATGCCTCCAAGTTTTTGATTTCAGTAGGGCTTAGGGATATGGTGTAGTTGAGAATGGTCAGTGTTAGGTTAATGGTTGGACTAGATGACCTTCAAGATCTTTTCCAACCTAGATGATTCTGCGATTCTGTGATTTTTCTAACTCTGTGCCATGGGCTGCAATGAGGTTTCTTGGACTGGAAAGATTATCCACAGGCACCTGCTTTTCACAGGTGCTGGATAGCAGGTGGTGCATCTCTTGTGCCTGCATCCTCAAATGCAGTTTTCTCCTGCATTTGAACCTTTTATTGACCACTTTAGTCTTCCTATTCTTTTATCCCAGTAGAAAAAAAATGTCCCAGTCTGGTATTGCTGGACCACGTTTCTTTTGTATTCGTCTGGAAGCTCGATGGTCCTTTTTTTCCCTCCTGTGGGGACAGTGGGGGGTAAAGTGAAGGTTGTGGGGAAGGGATTTCCCTCTAACACTGTTCCTCCTTGCAGCGCCGGTTCCTGTTTCCGTTCTTCGACTCGGCGTACCAAGGTTTTGCCTCTGGCAGCCTGGACAAGGATGCCTGGGCTGTGCGATACTTTGTCTCCGAGGGCTTTGAGCTCTTCTGTGCACAGTCGTTTTCCAAGAACTTTGGGCTCTACAGTGAGTGTCTGGCAGTAAGCTGGCCCAGTAGCATCATGCCCAGACAGATGGGGCTGGCATGCTGGGGGGTAGGGAGAGCTCTGCTTTGCCATGAAATGTGGGGCCAATGGCTCACGTCTCTTGGCTCATCCACAGATGAACGTGTGGGGAACCTGACTGTGGTGGGGAAGGATGCAGACAACGTGCAGCGTGTGCTTTCCCAGATGGAGAAGATTGTGCGCACCACTTGGTCCAACCCTCCCTCCCAGGGAGCACGGATTGTGGCAACTACACTTTCTTCCCCGCAGCTCTTTGCCGAGTGGTACGTGTTGCCAGGGCTGGTGGGAGAGGGAAAGGGGGGAAGCTGTCTCCCTGAGTGCCAGGCTTGGCCAGATGGCGCCAAACCAGACAGGTGCCTGTCCCCACGCTCTGCTTCCTGCTTGCTGCAGGAAGGACAATGTGAAGACGATGGCAGATCGGGTCTTGCTGATGCGGTCAGAGCTCCGGTCTCGACTAGAGTCCCTTGGGACCCCAGGCACCTGGAACCACATCACAGAGCAGATCGGCATGTTTAGCTTCACAGGGCTGAACCGTAAGTACACAGTGGCCTGGTGAAGGGAGGATTGGGTGAGGACAGTTTTGCTGGGGGTGAACTGGGCTGAAGCAGTCCAGGCAGGAATCTCTTGGGAACATCACTGAAGTCCTGGGATCACTGTCTCTGTGGCTTGGCAGGGATGAAGCATCAGACAGCATTTTAGTGGCCAGTGCTTGAAGTTTTCTGCTGGTTGTGAAAGATTCAAGCAGCCACAACTGATTCTTTGGGCTTTTCTGAGCTGTGGGGTCACTACTCTGACCTGATGTCCAATTGTTTCCCCAGCTAAGCAGGTGGAGTACATGATCAAGGAAAAACACATCTACCTGATGGCTAGTGGGCGCATCAACATGTGTGGCCTGACTACCAAGAACCTGGACTACGTGGCCAAGTCCATCCATGAAGCCGTCACAAAAATCCAATGAAGCCCATGAACAACCAAACTTAACATGAAGTCACCAAAGCCGTAGTGTGTAGTATGTGTCTTTCTGCTCATGGCTTGCCTTGTTCCACACCTCTTGGGGTTTAATAAAGATGGGAACGGTAGCTCAGTCAGGGATAATCATCTTCTGACCTTTTTGAAGTACCCCTTGCACTATGGTAAGCCAGTGCCCCCAAGAGGGTGGGGACAGCATGAGTCACCTTGTCTCTTACTTGACTGACAGCAGCCTGGTCTTCAGGCTCTTAATGCTGCATCTTTATCACATGCAAATCAACTCGTGTAAATGATCAGTTTGATCGAGGCCAGTGCAATGTGCTGTGGGATAACTGCCCAATCAGCTGGGATCTCGTACAGCTTATCAACTGATATCACTCAGTAGTATTTTGGGGAGGGGTGAAGCTGTTGCTGGCTTCCCCCCCCCCCCCCCCCCCCCCCCCCCCCCGAGTTCTGAGCCTTATGCGAGCAAACATTTGTAATTGTGATAATTGCTTCTTTGTGTTGCTGACAGAAAATTAAACTTCCATCTCAACACTACGCCTGCCTTCTGTGATGTCGTGCATTCAGGCTGCAATAACCTCTTCCCAGGCTGAGGTTAAACCTCAGCATCCTCGTTTGTCCACTGGGGCTTATCAAGGCTCTCCCTTTCTCCCTTGTGGTGTGTTGCATCTCTGATGATCACGGTTGCAAGTAATGGGGCACAGTCCTACTGGGAGAGTGTATTTGAGAGCTCCCTCTGACTCTACATGAAGCTGAGCAGTTCTTCCCATGTCTGTCTTGTGTTCTTTCTGCCCCCCTGCCCTGTACTGTCCCGCTTGTCCTGCTGGGCTGTATGTACTTGCTTTCTGGATGGTTGTGTGTTACTCAGCCATCTGGCCATCTCTCCCCGGCCCAGAGCTCCTGGCCTGCCACTAGCATGTAAAAAAACAGATCTTTCCTGTTTTTCCTTCTCAGCAGGCCCCTGGTGAACCACCACCACCTCCCCCTGGCTTCAGCCTTTGTTTCTGGCACTGAAAAAGGTCTGGGACCATCTGCTGCTGCTCTCTGCAGTCCCTGTTTGCAGATCTATTTGTCAGCTATTACCACCACCTTGACAGAGCAGCCTCCTGCAAGATCTTTGTGAAGAAAGGGGAACGTTCCTTTTCCTTGGGTCAGTTACTGATAGTCACTGTTCCCCTGATGGATTTTGCTTGTGCTGTGTCTTAGACAGTAAAGGTGAAAATGGTGCCTTGTTCCCTTGCTGTGTTTGCCAAGAGATAGTGTGTGGGATCTGTTTGTCCTTTTCAGATTAGTGCTCTTGTCACATAAGAGGGTGAGCCAGAGGCAGCCTTTCCTCTGTGCAGGTAGAGAGCTTTTTCTCCTTGGTGTCCATCCACAGCTGGGATGATGGGGTGGTGGTTAAAGGATGACTTCTAGGGGTGATCTCAGGAGATGGACTTGAAGGAACCAACTCTGCTTTATTTCTGACCTCTGCATACGCTTCTGTCCTTACAGACCTCTAAGTGTGGAGCCTGGTCCACCCCATATGATCTGTACCAGTGCTTTGCTAGCCTTACCAGCCTTGTTTTCACTAATGAGTGACCTAAATTTCTGCAGTGTAAGCTCATTACCCATGATCCCATTTACCATGGCAACAGAGAACAGATTATTCCTTTCCTCTTTGCAACAGGTTTTTATGTATTTGAAAACTTCCTCTCTCCCCTTTGCATCCTTCACCAGTTAAGATTAAACGACCTTGTTTCCTTCAGCCTTTGGGGTAGGTTGTTTTCCAGCCCTTGCTTTCCTCTGGCCTCCTTTCAATTGCTGTGTGTTTCCTTAGAGGGGCAGTGCCCAGACAGGGATGCAGTTACTCCAACTGAAGTTTTATCAGCACTGGTGGACTACAAGATTTCTGTCGTCGTGTCAGGCTGTACTCCAGCATAGGTATCCCACTATTGTGTTTGCAGTGGTATGATATTACCTCCTGTTCTTCCCCAGTCCTTGTCTGCACGGCCATGGTGTAACTGTACTGCTGAGGGTTTTCCTGTCAGCAAGAGTGACAGAGCCCAAGTTCACAGGGAGAAATTGGGAAGCACTTGCTGACCTGGTCCTCTACATGCTCCCTTTGGTGATGCTGAGTCCTGTTACTCCAGCCACCTCTGGCTGCAGGTATGAGGGCAGCCTAACATGGTGGGAGAGGTGAGCATGCCTTTCCCTACACCCACTGACACAGACAGGGCATTGCTCAGGGAAAAATCACTTTTAATGTTAATATCCCCGTTGCGTTCAGCCTCTACAAAAACTACTGACTGGTCTTTACCAACCTGAAGGCTCGGCGTGAGCCTCCCTCCCACAGGCAGCCATGTCTGGAGAGGAGGATGGTTCAATCAGCGTGGAGCAGCCCTCCCCAGGCAGGGGGGCTGCGCTTGGCGGTGAGCTGGGCTCCCTGCCCTGTGCCTAGCAGGGGTTCAGGAGCGCCGGGTTGTGTTGATGGTCAGCATGCGCAAGGTGCTGCAAGTGTGTGTCACTAGGCACAACACAAATGTGTGCTGGGGCCCTGAGCGGCATGTGGTACCCCCCAAATAGCACATTCTCCTCACGGTGGAGACTACATCTGTGCAGCACCCAGCACTGAAGGGCTCCAGGCCTTGCTGGGATGGGGATGGTAAATGATGCTAAGGGCAGTTCTGGGTTGGGCCGCCCCTCCTTGCTCTGCCTGCAGGGACACCATGCCAGATACTTCTCCACTCTTCCTTTTTCCACCTCTTCCTTGAGATCAGATGCTACCAGGGAGCAACTGGGCGAGGGCCCTTGGACTCCAGCTAGTTGGTCCAGGCCGCCTGGGTGGTTCAGCCCCACCGGGGGCACATCCTTTCTTGCCAAGGAGTGGGGCTCTGCACAAGTCCTGCAGGGAGGGGCGGCACGAGCGGGCAGGTGGGCGGGCAGGCAGCGGGCAAGTGCAGACCTGCTGCTGTTGAACGTGAGCCTCGTGGCAGGAGACCCTCATGCTGCAGATCTGAAAGACACAAGCAGAGCCTGGTGCAGGCATCCAGGGCTTGCCCTCCCTGACCTGCTGCTCCTCAAGCCTTGCAGCATTTTCCTAGCCAGGCTCAGTGATACTGGTGCAGACACACATTTCTAACTGTGAAAACATGAGTCAGAGTCTCAGTCTGTCTCCAACATCCATTCCTGCCCTAAGGATGGTTGGGGTCTGCTGCTACATCCCTTGATCCTGCTTCAGCCCACAGCGACACATGTACCTGCATGGGCTCCAAACCACATTGGTTGGTTTTGCCACTTGAAACTGAATAGCCTTTATGCTATTAAAACTGAGCAACCTCCCATTTGCTGGGGAAGGAATATTGCACAACAGGCAGGTTCCTACCTCCAGTCTGCGTGGGCCTCCAGCACTTTGCTCCGGCCACACTGCTGCTCAGGTGATTAACGGGGTGAGATTGGAGCTCTCCTCTGGTGTCTTCTCACCCTCCGGTGCTGGCCGCTGTTTGCGCCCACCTGCAGCAGCAAGGGTGCCTAAGGCTGGGGTGCTGGAGGCCAAGGGTGCTCAGGATGAGGGATGTATAGGGTTGAGCCAGGACCACATGGCTGGCTCTGCCTGAGCTAGCCCTAGGTGCAGTTTTGCCTGCTGCTGGGGTAATGCTGGAGAACTGGACTGCTCCCCTGCTCCCTGCCAGCCCCATGCAGGGTGTCCCCAGCATGAGGCTGGGGAGCAGCTGACCCGGGCAGTAGGGTCCTGGAGCAGAGCTCTCCCCTGGGTGCTCCCTCCCCTGGGTTAGTCACTCACTGAGAGATCTCAGCAGCCTCCTGCCCAATGTCTCCTCAGAGCTGCTTGGCGATGAGGTGGTCCCAGCCTCTCTGCCTGGGGACTCTGCCTCCAGGACGATGTCACAGCACTCACTGTCTGCAAAAGCCCAGAGTGGCTGCAGCACCCCGGAGCACCACAGCCCTCGCCACCCCCAGGGCTCTGTGTGTGTGTGTGTGTGTGTGTCCCGGCCAGACTCACTTTGCCGCTTGCTGTTCTCCTCGTTGTCAGCCAGCTCCTCCTGGATGAAGGGGATGCCCTCCATGCGCAGGAATACTGACTCACTGGGACTGTGCTGCCCCTCGGAGTGGCTGCCTGCAGGGACACAGGGCAGGCAGGCATGGTGGCAGGGTGGGAGGTGCTGTGCCCTGGGGCAGGACGCAGCATGATGCCAGCCACAAAAGCAGGTCCCAGTGCCAGGGACCCGCAGGGGACACGAGCACATGGTGATGAGGAATTACATGCCTGCACGGTTGCACTCACGTGCAGGCGCAGAACATCCGCAGGTGTGTGCATGCAAAAGCCCATGTGCCCCAGTCCACATGCAACTGCATCTCAGCAGTGGTGTGCCCGTCATGCCAGCAGGTCCCAGCACAGACCCCCCCAGGGGACACGTGGCATTGGCCTGTGGCAAGGAAGGGGTGCTGCTGGGTGACTCACACATAACGCTGTTCCTCTCATTCATGAGGGTGGTGGGGTCCTCCTTGGGCGTCTGTGGGGTTCCCCGTGTGGTTGAGGCCTTGGTTGAATCCCTGTCGAAGGCCTCTATGTCGGGGGACTGGGGTGAGCTGTCCATGCGGCTGGCCACCAGCGCGTTGTGGTACTGCTGCCGGGTGACCTGATACACAGACATGCACACCCAGCTCAGTAGGCACCAAGTCCCACCAGGACACCCTGGGAACTTGGTGGCAGTAAGCCCCCAGGTAGCAGGAGTGTGGGGACTCCCCAGCACCCACTGGGCATCCACCAGGCTCTTGGGACAGAGCAGGTCGAGTGGGTGCCTGAGCAGGGGGTGGCCAGCGTGGGCCAGTCCCTGCCAGCTCAGCAGTACCTTAACAAACTGCACATCACAGAGGATGTGCACGGAGTAGTCGGGTGTGTAGACGTTGTTGCTGCTGCTGTGGAGCTGCGTGGTGCTGCCCCCATAGTCGTTGTGCTCCCGGTTGGGGGACTCAGAGCGGTTGAGCCCGCTGCACCGTGACGGTGACCTGTTCACTGTGGGAGGAGACAGCAGAGAGGCAAGCACTCACTCTCATGCATGGTGCTGCTTGAGCCCCCAGTGCCACACAGGGCCAGGGTGGACCCATCATCTCCGGCAGCTGTTCCCCACACACTCCGGGGCTGGCAGGGGCCTAAGGGGACCTGCACTGGGGGTCTTCCTTGGTGCACGCTGGCAGCAGAGGCTCTGAGCCATGCCAGCCCCATGCAAACCAAAGGGACCAGGCAGGCAGGCGTCCGACCTGGCGCTGGCTGCAGAGGTTAGGGCTGCTGCCTGCCACCTGCCTGCCACACCAGCTGACTGACAGCTCTCCTGCTAACACAGGCCTTCTGCATGGCATTTGGCACAAAATCTCCTGGCTGCAGCTGGCAGCCCACGGGGTTTACTTAACCTGCCTTGAGGGCACATTCCTGTCCACCCCGACTCTGACAGAACAGGAGCAGAGGCTGCCATGGCAAGCTGGCCTGTCACTCACGTTGACTGATGGCCTCTGACACACGGTGTGATGGATTTTGTCTGCTCAGTGATTTATTAGGGAACAAAGGCAGCTTGTTCCTTGCACGGGTGATGTCAACATCTTGCTGACTTTGTTCTGCTGCTAAGACGCCCTTCTATTACCCGGATTGCCAGAAAACAAGCAAAGCAGAGCAGTGTGCACGCAGGGCTGCAGGTAACCATGGTCAGAAGCACAAAGTAGCAAGAAAACCCAAGCACCAAGTGCAGGAAATTACAGAACTGCACACCAAAGAAAGCCTGAGCCATCCATGGCTCCCCCCGGTCCCCATCCCATTCTTCCTGGGGTTTGCATGTTACTGGGGAGGCTGCAGCAGGAACAGGGCTGCTGCCCCCCGCCTCGATCACCCATGCTCCTACCAGTGAGGGTCTGCCCGGGGCAGGGTGCCATGGGTGCTTCTCTCCTGGTGCTGCTTGGCATGTGGAGCAGAGGGGGCTTGGTGCATCATGCACAGGGAGCTGGAAAGAGCCTGGCACATGCAGATGTCCCTGCCCAAACCTATGCCCTGTTACCTGGAGAGCCAGCCAGGGAATCCCCTCTGCTGAAAGCGAAGGTTCGGGACACTGAGACAGGCACTGCAGAGAGAGGGAGACAGAAGGACGGAGGGGACAGGGGAAGGCGAGGGATGGAGGTGAGGGTGGGAAACAGACCAAGAGAAAGAATGAGAAAAAGAATCATGTGCCAACAGCCCTGGCTGGGCTACACCACTGCCTCCAGTATCCCTTCCCAACCCCTCTTACACTCTCCTGCTTCTGCTCTGGGGAGGCACTTGCCAGCCCTGGGACAGGGACACAGACCTGAATGCTGTAAATCAACAGGCTGCTCTGCGACAAGGTAAGAGGAGGTGCAGCTGGGGGGATCAGCTCCTGCCAGGCCTGTCTGCACAACCACACATCTCCTTAGAGCCATGGTGTGGGCACAGAGCATCTTCCATCAACTGAATGCTGGCATTGTGCTCCAGCCCTTCACCAGCTGCTGCCAGGAGAGGGGACTTTGCGGTCAGCTTGTGCCACCTATGAGGTTGGTGGAAGCTAGCCCAGGTCACTCTGCTTGGCATCTGGGATGCTTCTGTGTGTGCAGGCAGGTGGCAGAGAGGGAATGTGCTCTGCAACAGCCTCTGCCTCCACACAGCCCCAGAGGTGCAGGCAGGGGCCAGCATGATGCAAAGCAAAGGCATTCATGCCCGCTGACTGAAGCTCCCTGCAAGGCCCTGAGTCTCAACAGTTTTGGGGCAATGCCGAGAAGAGCCACTGGGAGCTGCCCCACACGGAAACTGCAAGAATCCAGGACGCTGCGTCTGGGGATGCCTGACCCATTGCCACAGAGAGGGCAAACCACTGGAAATTCACTTTCCACGTTTTATTGCCATGGGTTACAGCAGCAGTGACAATTTCAAGGGCAGGCATTCCCCCTCCCTGTGACTCGCTGCCTGCAGGGAGCTGCTCTGCTGCCCTCCACAGCATCCCTGGGCAATGTCACAGGGGTGCAGGGCTCCATGGGGGACCATGGAGAGACCGGCACACAGCCTGAGCGATGCACTCGTTAACACCTCCTGATGCCTCATCTTTGCTCTCACTGCTGGCAGTGCCCACCTCGAAAAAAGCAGCGGGAGATGTGAGCCAGCTGGCTTCCAGCCCCCTCCTCCAGCCACGACCATGCTTCCCCCAGCCGCCAGCCCTCCTGCCTGAGGCACGCTGCCCTCCTGCCAGGCACTGTGCCCGCAGCATCGCTGCAACACTCTAGGAACCATCTGCTGCCTGTGCGATTAATGTTTTCAAATTGCTTCAAAGGTAAAACCCCTAGGAAGGTTTCCCTGCAGGCCCTTCCTGATCTCCCTGCTCTTCCCCCCGTAACTCTTGTTCTGTGTTCTCCCCTGGATCGAAACCTTCTGCAAATAAAAGTCCAAGCAAAGGGACTAGTATGAAGCACTGCCCAGAACAACCTGACCCAGCCAGGAGCAAAGGACAGGTTGATACCCACTAGTGCTCGCTCCCTGCTCTCACTGCCCGACCCGCTGCGGGGCTGGTGATGACGGGTCTCTGCCACCGCACCCCTGCCCCAGCCGCCACAGCCAAAGATCACCTGGCAATAAAAGAGTTGCATAACAACAGTTAATTAATAACGAATTTTAAATGCTCGAGGGTTAATGTCTGAACTCTCTGCTGTTACACACTGCTCAAACTCATTTCTGCTGGGCTTTGCTTCAAGGAGGAAGGAGGATGCCAGCTAGACAAGGGAGATACCCTGTGACCTCTGCCCCCCACCATGCCTCCTCGCTGGCCAGGAGTGCAGCACCACACACGTTCCGCAGCAGGCAGGAGTGGCAGGATGGCAGAAAACATCTTGTGACACAGGATCACGCGTGGGCGCAGGGAGCCCTGGAGCCCTGAGCAGCAGCATCCTGACAGGCGTCACTGCGGACAGGTCTGGCCGCACCGACACAGCCCCCACGGTGGCTCATGCCCTGCCTGTCCCATGGCCTGCAGGCAGCACCCACTGCCTGAGCCCTGGTTGGGGCCCTGGGGACAGTCATCGAGGACATGGGGGCATTGGGCCACACAGCAATGTCCTGGGGGAAAATGGATGCTTTCTTTATTCCCTCTGTCCAAACCAAGTAAGCTGTGGACACACAGAGGAGCAGGATTGCGCACTGCAGGGTTAATCTAGCAGTCCACAAGCCAGCCTTTTGAACGGAAGCAGGCAGGCAGCAAGAAATAGGTGAACCTTAGAGCTGCATGCAGACTGGAATGCATAGGAGTGACAGTCACCGTCCCTTCTCTCTCCATGACATCCCTCCCTACATCTTCCTAAAGGTTGAATTTCATGGGTTCTTGTTTTGATTAGGCACACAGAGCATCCTTGGCTTACCATCAGCACTGCAACATCTGGGGTTTGGGATGAGGCATGTGCCAGACTGGTGGTGGGCAGCACCTCTGCCTGTTCCCAAGCCATGAGGCACTAAAGGTTTGCAGGGGTTATCAGCAAAGAAGGGGGAGGCTTACAGTCTCCCCTGATCAGAGCTCCCTCATAACTCCTGTAAGCAGGGGATCTGCTCATTAATCCATCAGCTCTGCAGGTAGGGAATTTACTGGGACTGGGGCATCTACTTTTAACTCAGCTGATTTCCCCCACCTGCATGTGCAAACAGCTCACAGATAAATTGACCCATCTCTGCAATTCCCAACCAGTTCCTGTGTCTCCAGCATGGGACTCCTGTTCAGCTCATGCTCCAGGCCTTGGGAATCCAAATGGGCCCAGTGGTGTTACACTGAGACCTAGATGCACCATGCCAGAAGTCACAGGGTTTACTGCTCCCATCCACAAGGGCATGCTGCTGCTCTTGGGCGGTGTCCCTTGCAGTGCCCAGCCATGCTGAGATCTTCCTGCAGGGATCCAGTGTGTGGCTGAAACCTCAGAAGTCCCTCTGCAGGGATTCTGCTCCATCAGCCCCTCAGCTCATTGTTTCTCCACCAAGTTTTTTAAAGGGAGTGACCTTGGTGCAGAGCCTGAGCTGCTCTGTGTGGGGTGTAAACCCATACCTCCTGCAGCCAGCCAGTGCTGCCGAGGAGAGATTTTAGAGGCCAAGCCTGCCCCAAAACACTTACATAGGAAGGAGGATCCAGCCAGGCTGCCCACTTTCCGCATGTCGTTATCTGAAATGACAGCTGGAGGTGTAGGAATTGCAGAGGAAGGGCTCCCCCCTGCCCTGTGCCTCACAGCAAGGCCACCACACCCCACGGCCAGCCCCTTCTCCTGGCCACTAGCCAGCTTAGCCCTGTGGAGGCTGCAGAAGTGAAGGCAGGGCTGGAGGGAGCCCACAGAGCTCTTACCTGATGAGACGACAGCCATGATGGCAGGGACACCATAGTAGGTGAACGCCCCATTCTCAAACCGCAGCCCTTCCTTGCCGACTTCCACCTCCACTTTCCCCTGGAAGAAGGAAAACCCTCTGAGACAGGCACCTCGCGGTCCTTACCACTGACCCACCCAGGGCTGCAGGGACCCCCGCTGCTCTGTACGAGAAGATGGGCATCTCTGCTGGCAGAAGTAGCCCAGAGCAAGTCAGCAAGGAGAGACGGGCCACCTCCTGCCACCCTCTGCTTGCCACTGCTCCAGGCACCTGCAGGATGAGGATGAAGTAGTCAACGGGACGGTTGCGCTGGTAGAGGTAATGCTCTGCTGCCTTCTTGTTCTTTCGGTCATACTTGAGCTCCTGGATGACATTGGGGTGTTTCAGGAGCCGCAGCAGGATCTTCTCGGAGAGGTACGGCAACTTGAAAGGCTCCACTTCTAGAGGGGAGGCAACACATGCTCACTCAGTGGGGCCAGGGCTGCCATGAACCCCTTGTCCTCTGAGCTGCATGGCCTCAGCCTCAGCACCACACTGCACAGAGGGGAGCCAAACGCAGACCAATGATGGTGGAGCAGCAGGATGCCCACGGTTGGGGTCCAGGTAGGTGAAAACTGCTCGCTGAGGGGAGGCCTGACCCAGGAACAGCTCAGCGATGCCCTGCAGGGCTGGTGCTGCTGCAGGGAGACGTGGGGCTTGCACAAGGACAAGGGTACCTGTTGCCATGAACCGATGCGTAGCCAGAAGGAGCTGTGGGGAGATCTTCACCTTCATCTCGCTGTCTGAGAGCCTGAAGATGGAGAAGTCTTGGGGCTTGCGTCCCCGGTGGGGGACCCGTTCCTTCTTCCGATTGTCCGCTGCGGGGCAGAGAGCAGAGTAGTTGCCCACCTGCAGCAGCCACAAAGCCACCACAGCTGCAGGGCCCTACACCACATGCACACATATAGAAAGAGGCACATCTTGCTGCACCCAAAGCAGCAAGGTGCACAAAATGTGCCATGCATCACAGCCTTGGGAGCCGCTCCCTGGGGAGGGAGCAGGGTGGCGAAACATGGTTCTTTCTCAGGAACAAGTCCTGGGTTGCCTCGGCTCGGCGCACCACACAGAGTTGAAAAGAAGCTTGGGAACCACCCATGGGCACTTCACGCCCAACACAGGTGTCCCCAGGTCAGGCCCTGCCCAACCACTGGCTGCTTGATGCTTATCTTGAGCATTCAAGACTCCCTGACATCTGACCAGCACCTCTCCATCATTCTTGCTTTTCCTACCATGACTTTGAATTGCTCTGGGGAAGGACTGTGATTTGCTCTGGCCTGTTTCCTACCCACATGCCTGTCTGTCTGTGCGGGCTCCCACCCTGGCTCCTGCAACCGCAGTAGCTGCTCTGGGACACTAACTGTACAGATCCGTCTCATCCAGGATCTCGGACTTGATGATCTCCTCAATGACATCCTCCAGGGTGACAATGCCCATCACCTCGTAGAACGGGTCTCCTTCCCCTTCATTGTTCACTCGCTGCACGATGGCCAGGTGGGACTTTCCTGCAGGGGGAGAGCAGAGTGGCAGTGAGACCCTCACCCCTGGCAAGAGGGGTCCCCAGCACAGCGGGCTGGCAGGCGGACAGGGCTTGGTGGGAAGCACAGATCACAGCCAAACCTCAGAAGCAGCCACTGTCATTCAAACCCACCCCAATCATGCTACCCCAAGGAGAAGGGCTGGACACACAGCCCAGCCTAACAGGGCTGATACTCCTCAGGCTGATTTCTAGGTGTCACAGGACTCTGCTTGGCTCTTTTTTGGGGCCGCTTGCTTTCTTTACCCAGGCAATCTACTGCAAGTCACTCCGTTTAGCTCCTTGACAGCCTCCTGTGCAGGACTGAATTGTACTTTGTGCCAGCTGCTTCTTGCTTACCCTCAGCTTCATTGGCATAACTAACAGAACAAGGAGACAGCATCCTCCAGCACAGAAATGTGTGTCCGTCTCTGGGCTCTACTGGTTTCCCTCATCCTCCTGGTGTTTTCCCATTCTGTTGTTAATTATCTTTCCTATCAATTGTCAGGAACAGCTCCCCTACTTCTTTCTATCCATCACTGTCTGGACTGATCCTAAAGCTTTTCTCAGAATACAGGCAAAGCCTTCAGCTCCTCAGAACAGCAGCTGGTTTTAATGCAGAAATGCACATGTTTATTTGCAGCTTTCAGCCCAGCTCCTGCAGAATTCTTGGGTGAACCATCTGGACGCAAAGGCTGAATGCTTTTCAAGCCATCAGCTTGCGTGTGAATGTCTTCTTCAAACCCTGCCCCTAACAGCACCTCCTCTCCAGCACCTTAAACAAGCAGACTGGGACCAGGACCTTCAGCTGCAATGATGGTGACTCCTGCTTGGAAGTCACAGTGTCTCGATTACAGATTCAGCTTCGTCACTTGCCCCAGTAAGCTGGCAGCTCTGCTGACACATTCCCAGGCTTCTTGCTCTTGGCATACTAGAAACATCACTATTTGTTTTCACATGTCCAGCTCTCTGTAAGCTGTTTTGACTTCTTCAACTCCTCCCCTTCTTTATTGTCTGCTCTGATTTTATGCTCCTGATCAGTAGCTTGACCAGAACCCAACTTCCAAGCCACAGACAACTTCTGGGTTTCTAGCTCCAGTGTATTCTTGGACCTACCAACAAACAGCAGATTTTCTTACTGCCCCTATGGTTTTGAAGCTGCTCAGCAATGCACACAGGTTTTGACCCTCTAGTTTTACTTAAAATGCTAAAAATGTCCTTTGTTGGTCCCACAGCCAACAACTTTCCCTCCCTCCGTTTGCTCTGCAGCCCTTTGGTCTCCTGTTGCAATGCCTGCACAAACCCAACTGTACTGTGGGCACTGCAGGGACTTTCAGAAACCTGCAAATGCCTATTTTCCCCACGGGCCTGGAGCTGAGGTCTTGAACAGCAACGGTCACCCAAAAGGGGAGCAGGCCCCCTCTGCTATGCAGCTATCTCTGCATCTTCTTCTCCCATAAAGGAAGCCTCACAAACTCGCCTGCTGCTCTGGGCAGCAGTGTTTATCTATAAAGATGCAATAGGGGTGGGCTCCTGCCTGCTGCACAGCTCTCTCCTTGCCCGCCGGTGCCTTCTGGCTCATCCCCATGGAGGGACAGGGATGAGCGCATCCAGGGCAGCCTGGCAGTCCCACCAAACCCATCCTGCTGGGGACCATGCGACCTTCAAATAACCCTGCCCTGGATTTGAGATGAGCAAAAGATATTTCTCAGCCGAAGATCAGCACTGTGCATTTCTCACAGCAAAGCTTGGGCATTTTCCACAGTATAAATTCCCTCCTCCTCATACCAAGCTTTTATTGCAAGATTTCAGAGAGCAGCTCACTGCCTCCCACGCCTACAGAATTAGAAATGAGAACATAACATTGCAGCGAGTAGCACCAAGATGCACTTTAAAAAACCAAATCAATAGCCCTGGGGCACTGAAAATTCAGCATGTTCTTTGGACCAGGCTATTTCACTCCTTTTTGTACACGTGTTTGTGCATCTTGTCTGTTCAGTGGGTAATAAAGCAACACGACTTGAGACTTAAAAAAGAAAAAAAGCAGCGGAGTTGGCCGCAAGACAGCAGCAACAGCTACGTTTCATCTTAGCAAAGTCCAACTTTTGAAAATGTCTCCTTTGCCAAACCCCGCTCCCAAACACTGGGGCCATCTGGTCTCCTACAAGTCCTCGGGTGAGAGAGAAGAGGGGAGAAGTTATTTCTTTTGGCCAAAAGCTTGTTGTTAATGACATTTACATGCAACCCAAAACCACCGAGCCCTTACAAAAAGCTTAGGCACTACTTAAAGGCAGTCAGAGAGTAATGGAGGCAATTCTTTTTTTGGCCAAACACCTACATCGACACTGTAATTTACTCTGGAGCAGCCTCAGAGAAATGTGATTCCAGTTCCATGTTCACATAGCGGCAAATGAGATTATTCAGAAATAACCCAGCACCATTAGTCTTGGAGGAGACCCACGTTTCATTGTGCTGGGGGCAGAGCCAGGAGGGCTGTTAGAGTGCTCAAGAGTTCTTTATTTTCACAGAAAATAAACACTTGTAGACATGCTATAACCCCCCAGGTTTAGGCTTCCAAGCTAACACCCACATTAGAGATGGGGCAGGTACCCACCAATGGAAAATTGTTGTAATTCATGTGGTTGCTCTTGGCCCACACCGAGTGAGCTGATCCTAGTCCCTGCCCAGCCAGCTGATCACAAAACACCCCAAAGCCTGCTGCCATCCCTTGCAGAGCTGGGTGCAAATGACTGCTGCTCCCAGCTGGCCCCCACTCAGACTTGCCCAGATTTCCCATCTGAGGAACATGAGACCATTTACAAAGTCTTGCCCCTCAACCCGGTTGTGTCCTTGGTCTCCTCCAACCGCTTTTTTTTAACAGACCCTATATATTTGGCAGCAGAGGAGGGCAGGGGTTTGCTGGATGCTGCCAAGCTCAACTGTAGTCCCCTGCCACAGCCCTGGGAGCTGCTATACTTGCATAGAGGAAACTCAGTGGCTTTTAGAGCAGGTATGAGGGCAGAAGCTGAGCTGTTTTATGAGGTGGAAGTAATGTCCAAGGGAGGGTGGCACAGGAACAGACCTGGGGATATCAGAGGAGTCACATTCTCTTTTCCAGCTGTTATCATGCAGGTCTGTTTCAGTGGGATTACAATAGAGACAGATAAATCACTTAAACAAAACCCCAGACTTGATCTAAACCAGCTTTAAGATCTGTAAAACTGACTCCAAAAACCATGCTATTGTAACTGTTGCTTGATAGCTCAAATGAAATGAATTATAAGGGTGAGCTGCTTCCCCACTAGCAAGCTGTCACATGTGAATTTTACAGGGCTATCACTGATGCAGGAAAGCACAGTGAAACACTTGAGAATCAAAGCCTTGGTTTGGCAAATGCTAGAACAAATGGGCAATTAACTTTACTTGTGCAAATAGCTTCACCGGCCTCCGCAGGACTCCTCTCGCACAGGAAGTCTATAGGTGATTAAGTGTCTGCTCAGCATGGGATACAACTGTACTAAATTCTTTATGAGCTACATGAAATCTGCTCTTTTCAAACAGCAGCTTCACTGGAAAGTTAATGCCTCAAAATGCTAAATTACAGAGCTAATATAAACAGCTGAAAGCTTCCGGATGCAGCAAGCATCTGAGCAGATATCTAAAGCTTTTATGTCCATTTTTAGGAGCCTTGTTTTTCATAGGTACCTAAATGACCTTGAGCTCATAGATCCACCTCAAAGCATCCTCCCTGATGGGAGAACTGGGTCTGAACATATGGAAATGCCTTTACTTGTGGGAAAAAAAAGTGCTGTTGGCTGCAAATATAGCCCAGACTACTTCCTTATCATTTTTTTTATGTAGGTGCTCTGTCAGAGGAATGTTAAAGATGCTTTAGCCTTTGTCTCTCGTTCCATGGGATGAGCATTCTGAGCATGAAATTTATTTTCATGAATTTTATGGTAAGATCTATAGCTGTTACTAGGAGATCAAAGGTACAGACACAAGACATGAACCATTTACAGCTACAAAATGAAAGGAAAAAAGAAAAAAAAAAAAAAAGTAATTGGTAGATAAGGTTGATTTGTGAAACAACCGTGATGTAATTGAAATCTGTTTTCTGTGTGCTTTTCATCAGAGCTCTTCTCTGGGCCAGGGGCTGCGAGCATCTCTGTGCCTCCTTGCAGACCTGCATCTGAAGTAGGTAGGGACCCTGATCTGAACTTCTTGAACTGGAACCCTGCATGAGAGTGCTCTTGTATTGCCACAACTCGGCACTAAGGGTGAAACCACACACCTGAGGAGTTGCACCCAGAGGCAATGCATATCTACACCTAAATAGGGGGTAAATAACCAGGAGGGCTGCAGGGGCACTCATCTTTATGGAGAATCAGAGCTATGTCAAGGGGAAACTGTAAATCCTAATCTAATCCAGACCTTCCTGAGAGATGAGAACTTCACTGGCTCTAACAGAATACAAAAGCCTTTCTACTACTCCGCTTTAGTGCTTTTTCTAATGCTAAGGAAAACTGGGGAAAAGATGGACTATTGGGAATAGCTGATGTATTACCATTGACAAAACAGATCAGGAGGGTAAGGGGAAGATTAGAGGGGACACGGAGTCTCATCTTCCATTTGCTGTACAACAGCGTTCTGACCTCCTGGGTATGACCCTGCCTGCCCACACTCGGTGGGTCCCCTTGCATGTTACTTGGAGCCTAAGGAAGCCTACAAGGATTTCTGAAGCTAAAAACTTTTAAATAGCCAATGCAAAACCATTTTCATTGATGTCTGTAGCACAGGTCACTTTAATCTTTCTCAAAGCTCAGTCTGAAGGTGCCTTTGACAGTTCCCAAGAGGGATATGGCTGGTTGGGTGCCCCCTCCTCCAAGGACACAGCTCCCTTCTTGCTTTGCTGAACACCTCTCTGGAGCAGGCCTGCTCCTGGGCTTGCTGGGGTGGGGTAAAACAGCCCAGGGTTCATAACGTAAGATTTAGCAGTTTTGTTTTGAGGGAGAAAACAAAGTAATGTTTCGGGCAGAATTGCAGAATGAGTCACTGAAACTGTCTTTTATGTATCAGCACCTCACCCACTCTCAGCCTGGCAATCGCCCATGTACAGGATAGTTTCTGGGTAATAGCCCGCTCCTTAACCCATACAACTGGCTGGGGACATCACTGCTTCAGCCCATCAAGGTGCTCAAGATAGTGGCTATGACACTTGCAGAAATCTCTTGAAGCCTGATTTAAATTTCAAGCCATGCTTTGTGCTTGCAATGACTGAAGGCTCAGAAGGACAGCCAGAAAAGCAGCTGAAATTGTACTGATCCCAGTTCCTGGCAAGTGTAAGTACCTTCTCCAGCCACTTTCAATTTGAAGAAGTCTAATAGAGGCTGTGGAGTATTTTGAAAAGCAAAGACAGACCCTAGGGCAGAGAGCTGTCCTCTGCAGGACAGGCTGTTTTCCCTGCTAAGCCAGGAAGTTTTGTTTTGGAGAATTTACTTTTAGTAACTCTTAAAAGATGCCAAACCACAAATGGCTAATTTGAGTTGCACCTCAGCCTTGGCCCCGCTGCAGGAAAATGAACATAAGAGCAAATTTCTACTGTTCATCTGACAGAGAAAAATTACTTGCTGAAAGATGACACTGCTGTATATAGATTCCCCCAGGAAATTACTCAACAAAATCCATAAATGATTTGAGGAATCAGATAAGACTATGACTTCCCAAAGGCACCACAGACAAGGAGGTGGATCTCATGGAGGAGTTCCCCGTGAGGAGTTATATAACAGGACTGAAGCTGCAACGTGCATTGCTTTGGCTGTCTTCTAGGGATGGGGGAGAAACTGACTGCATCACCCAAAGCATTTCACACTGAATGAATGAATAAACCTTTCCTTCTAAATCCATATTCCCAAGGTGAAGTTTATCCTGCTTGGACCGCAACTGCCCCTCTACAATGCTTTAGCTTGTTAAATATGGTGCAGTTATTTCTCTGGTCTATTAGGTGTTTCCTCCTGGGAGCCTAGAATAAAGCCAGGTACTCTGAGATTTCCCAATACAAATTGTTCAGAAATTGTGTCCAAATTTTTTCACTCCTTCAGCAGTTTCAGCTTCTTTCAGGCTGCCAGTGGCAAAGTTACTATACTGGTATGTATTTTCTTATTTCTAGAGAAGAGGGGACATGTTTTGTGCAGTGTCCTCCACTTAGCACTTTTACGTAAATGCTGCACAACTATACACACCTTTTATAATGACCCTGTCTAACTTGCCTGAAAAGATAGCAAACTGGGTGTTCAGGCCTCAGTATTTATGAGTTCATTCCACTGAGTTTTGATGAGAAGATAAAGCCATCTTCTAGCATAAGTATTTCCTTCCTTCAGCTGGACCTGTCTCATGCTGCTGTAATATCATTCTTCAGTACAATTTTTGCAGCTGCCCTCCTCTTTTGGGCTGTAGGCTGAAGTCCAAGCTATCCTCTTGCAGGGCCCCCAACCCCCTGCCCCTGTTTGCAGCCTCCTCTGGGTTTTCTCCAGTTCCTATTAGTGGCCCCAGTTTAACCATCTTTCTCCAATAACTGGTGCCAAGAGACAGCAAATGATGCCAGCGGCAGCAGGTTTGTGAAGGAGCAGATGTGAAGGGTTTGACCAGTGCTGCTGTGATGGGGAAGGGCCAGGTTTTGTCACCCAGGAGCTCACAGCTGCTCTCGGGTGCTGTAACCACGCTGGGCCATTAGCTCTTATAGGTGCTACTGAAGCATATGTTACTATTTTCATACAATTTAAATGTTTTGGCAAGTTGATGCTACAGAGTGCCCTTCCCCCAGTCCATGAAGGATAATCCCACCTACACGGGATCCTGCTGGGAGAGAGGGGATCTGTGACATACATGGATTAAACTCAAGGCAAACATCAATGCATCTTAATGGAACTGAGCTCAAACAAGGTTAGGTGTGAGCATACCTAGAAACCAATGAAGGAAAATTTCCGCTCAAACCCCGCTATAAAAGATCAGAGAGGAAAAAAAGATTATTATCTTCATAGCTAGAACAGACAATGAGAGAAAAGAAATGCATCAGGTAAACAAGGATATAATAGAGTGTGATACTGGTGAGTAGGAGGAAAGGCGAAGTGCTGCCAGAGGTGTGAGCAAGAGTTCCAAAGTGCTGTATTTAGATCATTCCTTGACATTTTCAGTAAGAAAGAACAAATGTTTGTGTACTGTAGCAAGGAGCTCTGGCAATGAAATTATGTTACTCATACATTATCCAAAAAAATGACATTATTGGTATAGTGGATGTGACAGGACATTAATCATTAGTGAACAGATCAGAAGTATACACTGCTATCCAGGAAAGAAAGATACAAAATGTGATGGGTATTTTGTATAAACACTGTAGTAACAAAAAGAAAAAAGGGATACAAAACCTGTTTGAGTTAACCATAGGAGAAGGAAAAGAAAGCTGTCAAGCTTTCTCTAGAAGTCTGTCAGGGACCTAAGGAGCTGGAGGTGGTTATCAGTGCCCATCCTTACTGAAGACTTTAATTTCCTAGAAGGACACTGGGCCTTAGGAGAGGGAGCATTTGCTGTCCTGCAGGCATCTTGGATGTGTGAAGCAATGAATGCCTTCATTAAGCACTCTCTGAACCAACAAGCAATCAGCCTACTCTCTAATTAGTGGAGGTGTCACAGAAGACCTGGCCATGGAAAGCATTGGATCAAACAAGATATTTCACCGTAATTCAAACGGACACAGAAAAGGAGACAGTGATTAAGGTTCTTAATTACAAATGGGAAGTCTTTATTTTAGAAATTAAATAGTCAGTTGAACAGGGCTGAAACAGCAGTGGATGGGACTGACGGTAGTTGGGAGTGAATGTCTGTCACAGTGCAGGAGCTGCCACAGGAACCTGTATTTGGAACTGGTAAATGAGAGTTTAGGAAGGGTTCAGGGCTGGGCTGGGGTGTAGCTATCTAGAAACAGAGGGTGCTGGGGATGTCCAAGTGCCTGTAAATAAGGGAAAGAGGAATCATTAGAAAACAGCAACACCTGGGAAAGTGAACATTTTGGGGAAGAGGTGTAATTGCTAAACACCATGATGAGTTAGATACTAAGACCAAAGCGAGGCTTTTCAGCCATGTAATTTAGAAAACACAAGAGAAATGAGGTGGGAACAGAAGTAAGTTTTAGGGAGAGCTCTACATAGGGGCTGTAGCAAAATGCCCCAGAAGGCCATGATGGCAAACAGATGTAAGGAAGAGTCTGAAGCAAAATGCCAAGAGTTTAACGGAGCAAAGCTGAAGAAGGATGGATAATCTTAATTTGAGATGAGGACTAGCATGTAAAAGTGTAGGGCAGATAGCAAGGCTTGTTAACGCACCTGTCAGCTCAGGGAGTGACACACAAAACATCTCTGTTTGGTCAGGGCAGAGAGGATGGCAAGCCAAGGGCAGTGAGCTAAGCAACCACAAGTCCATTTCTATAGGTCTATTGATCCATAGGCTACCAGGCTATAGGGGGTACCTGGAGGGGGAAGTAGTTGAATGCATCAAAGTAAATCAGATAAAGTGCAGGGGAGGATGACTAAGGGGAACTGTGCCAAAGTCATCTGACATCTTTGGTAAGACTGAACTCTCTAGACAAGGGAGAGGTAGCGGAGACCTCAGGTGAACTTCAGTAATGTTGTAGTACCATGTGGGAAGCCACAGTTAAGAAGGAACTGCGAAGCACCTAAGGAACTAGGAAGAGGAGACACAACTGATTGTGTCATTGTGTCAGAAGGGGGAGAGGGGAGGAGAACTACTGCAGCTCATCAATGTTGAAGCCAGCGAGCAGTCTTAGTGCTTTTGCTAACACTCTCTATATGGAAAACGGGAAATTTGCTGACTTGTACTGTTGGCAGTTTCCAGTGCTGCTGAGGAGCAGAGAGTGTAGGTGGGGTGTGCCACATAGGACTCCTCTCCCTGTGATCCCGGGAGGCGTTGGGGACACAGCTGTGCACCTCCAAAGAAGATGCTGACCTGCCTGTATCTGATGATCACTTTCCTGGCACACAAGAAACATCCTATCCTCCCCTCCTCCCCGCTCTAAAACCGAGCATGGCAATGACTCAGAGGAGCTTTCTCTGTATCTGGGATGGACCAGGTTGGCCTTTCTCACATGATCAGCTCTGCTTGCGGCAGAGCAGCCCCAGGCAGCTGGGGAGCCAGTGCTGTCCTCCCACATTACATAATGCAGGATGTCACTGCTGCAGACATTTCTTAAAGACTCACACACCACGATATGACGTACTAAGTAACATGCAGCAAAACACAAGTCCCGGTGGGGGGAACAAACACATGCTGTGTGTATTCTCAAGGTATGGTTAATGAAATACAGCTCTCAGCATCTCTGGGGCTGCTGGCAGCTGCTGTGTTATGAATACTGTCACAGCTGTAAAAAAAAGGACAGCTCTAAGGGTTTAGGCTTTTCTTCTTTCTTTAAATCACTTGCATGGAAACACTTTCTAGACCTGCTTCTCACTGATTAGCTGAAAACATGAGAGCTAAGTAAGAAGATGCGATCTCCCACCATAAACTCCTCCACACAGAACAGAGTGGCAAATGTTGCCTTGCCTGGGCAGGGGTGCGAGGCAGGCACCATGTCCACTTTGCCAGACCCCCACAGAGGCATCAGCCCTGTGGGACAGGCTCACCTGCTGAGCCAGCAACCTCTGAGGCCAAAGGCTCTTACCATCTCCATGACATCGCTGGCATGACCAGCATCGCAGGCCCTCAATCCACGCGGGGGCTGTTCCACCGGGTGACACCAGGGTCACCGCCACAGCAGCGCATGCAGGGCCCAACTCCCCCCAGCATCCCCGGTACCTGCCGGGTCCTGCCAGGAGGCCGTGCGCCCTGGGCCGTGGGGGCTGCTGACCTGGGAATCACTGGGGGTGCAGAGGGGTGCAGGGGGAGCCCGGGGGGTAGCGGCCCGGCGGCCTCACCCTTCTTGAACTCCTCAAGCAGCGTGTCAAGGCGCGTGTCGTTGAAGACGCAGTGGAGCGGGCGGCGGTAGAAGCGGGTGACAGTCTGCAGGGGGGTGCAGTCATCGGGGTCGACAAAAGCCAGGTCCTTGACGAAGAGCAGGTCGACGATGTTGTCGCGCCGATCGCCTTCGTAGACGGGAATGCGGGTGTAGCCGGAGCGGAGGATCTCGGAGACGGTGGCGAAGTCCAGCACGGCATCGGCGCGGAGCATGAAGCAGTCGGCCAGCGGCGTCAGCACGTCCTCCACCACCTTGGTGCGCAGCTCCAGCGCGCCCTGCACCATGGCCAACTCCTCCCGCACCAGGTCGCCGTGGGGGCCGGCGGCGCGCAGGGTCTCCAGCAGCCGCTCCCGCGTGGAGAAGACGCTGAGCTCCTGCCGCAGCGCCCAGTCCAGGAGCCGGCTGAGCGGGTAGCAGAGGGGGAAGGCGGCCAGCATCAGCAGCCGGGTGAGGCACAGGGTGCGGGAGGCGATGGCCAGCCCGTGTCGGGAGCAGACCGAGTAGGGCAGCACCTCGCCGCCCAGGAACACGGCGGCGGCGCACAGCAGCACCGGCAGCCAGGGCGCTCCCCGCGGCCCGCCGGCCGCCGCCGCCGGCCCGCCGGGCAGCGAGGCGCAGAGCCAGCCGGCCAGCGCCGCGTTGGCCCCCGCCTGCCCCAGCAGCAGCGTGCAGAGCAGGTAGGTCCCGCCGCCGCCGCGCACCGCCTGCACCCGCCGCGCCTGCTCCCGCTCGGCGGCCGAGCCGCTGTTGCGCAGGACGCGGAGCTCCAGCGGGTCCAGCGAGAGCAGCGAGAGGCGCAGCCCGCTGAACAGCGCCGACAGCGCCAGCAGCAGCAGGGCGCCCAGCGCCCGCAGCCAGCCCGCCTCGGGCAGCGGCAGCAGCCAGGCGCCCAGCGCCGGGGCGGCCGGCCGGACCCGCAGCAGGAAGCCGCCCGCCGCGCCGTGGTGCGCCCAGGCCCGCCCGTCCCAGGCGCAGAGCGAGAAGAGCCGCCCGCCCGGCGCCGCCGCCGCCGCCTCGCCCTTGCGCGGCTCCCGCACCCGCACCTCGGCCAGCGCCGAGCCCGCCGCCCCGCCCGAGCGCAGCGGCCCCACCACCTCCACGTCCGAGGCCCAGGCGCTGCGCTCCCGGCACCGCTCCGCAGGGCCCCGCGCCGCCTTGCCCCCCCCCGCCGCCGGGGCCGCCTCCTCGATGAAGACCAGCCGCGGCTCCCGCTCCCCCGCCGGCCCGCGGCTGCCGTTGCCCTCGGGCGGCGGCTGGAAGTAGAGGCGCAGCAGGAAGCGGCTCCCCTCCGCCGCCTGCACCGCGCCGCCCTCCAGGGACACCCGGCCCGGCGCCGTGTCCTCGGGCCGCAGCCCCAGCAGCCAGGCGGCCCCGGCCGGCGGCCGCGGCGACAACGAGAAGAAGAGCAGCAGCACGGCGCCCCGGCTCCGGCCCCAGCCGCCGCCGCCGCCGCGCCCCGGGCCCGCCGCCGCCATGCCGCTGCGCCGGCACCGCAGCGCCCGCCCGCCGCACCGGGACTGCGGCGGGGAGCCGGCACGGCGCGGCGTGGCGCGGCGGCACACGTGGGCCGGGGGGGCGGGCAGCCGCCGCGCCACGTGCGACCGGGAGCCGGCCCGCCGCGCCCCGGCGGGAGGGGCCGGCGCAGCGGGGGCCGGCGCGGTTGGCGCCCCCGCCCCGCACGTTCCACGCGGGAGCATCCCCACGGCGGCCGGCACGGCACGCTCTCCCCGCAGCTGGTGCGACGCTGGCGGCGCTGCCCAGGAGCCCACCCCCGGGGATGCGGGGCCGTGTCCCCCCCTCCCCACGGCAGCTGGAGGGGTCTGCGGGCCCCGAGCAGCAGCGAGCCCCGCCACTGCCCTCGCTCCCGGTTTCGTCCCGGGTGCGCTGCTTGCGGGGGGCTGCGGGGGGGCTGTGGGGGCCCGTGCGCTCCGCAGTCGAGGTTCGCTGCAAGGATTCTGCCAGCAGTATCTAGAGCTGGGATCCGCAGTCAGCGTCCCTCTGCTCTCTGCTGAGGCCCAGCTCTCCCGCTTTTCAGTTCAAATTAATCTCCCTTCTTCCCGTCGAAGCGATTTTATTTTCTTTATAACGGGAGGCGGATAGTCGTTAGGTTTTGCACTCTTGCTAGGAAACAAATGTACCACACTGTGACATTGATTCTCATGTCTAGACCTGATGAGGAACATGGTACACAAACAGGGCTTAACAGCTTCAGAAGTATGTGCTGAAGAAGGCACTTGGGGACTGTTGAAACTTTTGGGTCTTCCCTGGACCAACATCCACAACAACCTTGAATCGAGGCTGAGAACTGGAAAAGAGTCAGTTGCTTACAACTATAACAGGCTTACTAGTGGCAAAGCAGGAAGCTAGTCAAAAAATGTCATGGATGAAAAGGAAGTGCCTCAAAAATTCTGCTTATTCACTCATTATTGCACCCATGAAAATGGGCCACTTTCTGTGTCAGTATGTCAGCAGGCAGATTGACATGAAAAGCTGCCAAGGAGCTGTGTGCTCCTTGCTGTGTTAGGAGAGATTCTTCCCCTCTCTGGGACAGGTTGCTAAATTTTTTTCAAATTTGATTAATTCCCTGAGATTTCACAGGGGTCGTGTGCTTGCTTCACAAGCTCTTGCTGATCTTCCCCTTTCTAACTCTCCCCTAGCTCCAGTGGGGAAATACTCCCAGGTGCTCTACCTGGGCATGATTCACAGAGGAGACAACTGGTACCCTCCGTTTGCAGACCTTACCCTAACTTGTACGACCTGAGGAACAGATCTCACAAACTGTCCTAAGCGGTACCCGGAGTGAGCAGGGACGAGCTCAGTCTGCTCCTGCCTTCCTATCTGCAGGTGGCGGGGATGGGCACATGGTTGCTCCTTCCTTCTTAGGACACTGGGGGAACTACTGTCTGAGACCATCACAGATTTTTGAAACTGCAGGCCGACATCAGCACTGAATTTCTTACAGTTTTCTTGACGCCGATAATATTGTAAAGACGCATCACTGCCACAGCATTCTGGATGACTGTTTGGAAGCTGTGTACCCATGCCAGTAGGTACTCATGTTTCTTAACTTGCAGATTAGATTCCTGAAAGATTCTCTGGTACTAAGTTTTGCGGTATAGGAGCTGAAGACTGTGAGTTACAGGCTTGCTTTTTTAGTTAAATACTTGGAAAGTATTCTCGTTCATAGTACCCTCGTCACCAGAAATGCTCAGACAGCAGTTTTGAAACCACTGGTCTAGGCTAGTACCATTAAAAAAGACACATGGCACTGCAGGACGAGGAACCACAAGGTGGCAATCTCTCTCCGTACGTCTACCGGCAAAATAAACCTCTCGCAAAACGATCTCGGACAGTAAATGTGTAAAGCTGCAGAGACGGTTGGTCACGTCTCGCATCTTCCAGAGTTGCAGCAACGTTTGTTTTGATGCTGAATTTTCTCCTCTGAACACTTTTCCTGCTAGGATGAAAGTCTCAATCTTGAAGAGGTGGCACTGGAGGCTGCTTTTTTGGTGGCTTTTCCATCCTTTGCCCCAAAATGGGCACCAGACATTGCTTGTTAGATTGCTAACTACCAGTGCTGCTTGTGTGCATGCTGGCAGAGCCACTGGCTGCTTGGAGAGAAAGTTTCCTCCTGCGCTGAAGGCACTATCTGGTTCAGAGTATTGCTAACCTCATGTTATATTAATGTGCTGTATTAACAGTTGCGTCAGGATCCTGCTTCATGCACTGAGATGTCTCAATGAGAGCAACATAACCTGGATGTTAGGACCAGGCAGTGACCTCTAGGTTGAGTGTGGCCTGTGGTCCGGAGGGAACTGCAAGGCCTTAGTGACAACAGGTCCACTCCCAAAAAGATGTGGCCAGAGGGTGTAAAAATGCCTAAGAGAAATAACACGTAGTTTGGGGTGGAGCTACCCTGGTCCTGCAGTATCAAACGCCATCTGTTGCAATAAGCTCCATCTCGATCAGGACATAGTTGTGTTCTTGCCAGATGTTAGCTTACACGTGCTACATGTAAAAGTAAACTGGTGCGAAAGCTGTGGTCTGATGTGCTTTCAGTAGGATTTGCCCTGCATAAGTGACGACGTGCTAGGCAGCCTCTTGCTGAGAGGATGCACTCCAGAAGTTGCAGGTGTGTGGCTGGAGCATGTTCAGTGAGTCAAGATAGGAAATATCTTCCAAAGCTCCAAATAAGACAAAACAAACTGAGCTTTAGCACATGCTCAATTGATTGAGTCTTTGGCAAAGTATGACATGAATTTGCAAGGCTCTCAGTGAGGCCTGTCCTGGATGTATCCTGCCTGGTGAGTCCTTCAGCAAGGACAGCGTAGCTGTCCTCATTTTCTTCTTATGCTGAAGCCTCCTTCTTTTACCTGTTCTCCCCTTATGACATTGCTCTTCAGTTAGGAATAATAACCTGCTTCCTGCTCACCAGCACTGCTCAGGTTCTGCTTTACACCATGTCTGCCACCACTGAGCTCCCTCTGCAGCTTCTGTGTCACAGCCCACAATGTCCACAGCCCCTGCCAGTAGTACATCTCTGATCACGTCTGCTCTGACTATGCAGGTCCAGGCAGGACCTGAAGGAGGAGGAAAGTGTAGACATGGGCGGTTTTATAAAGTCTCTTCACATCACCTTGACTTCAAGGTCTGAGGTCAGAGCCTCAGAGGCTGCAGGTTGCAATTTGTTTCCTTCCTGGTTGAGGGAGCCCAGGGGGTCTGCTGTCTGCTGGTCCTCTAGAAAAGGGCCAGGAGCCACTGGGGGACTGCTAGTGGGGATAGAAATGTTAGCAATCCAAATCGTGATGGGAAACAGAAGGAGTAAAGAAAATCTGGATTCCCCCCCCCCCCCCGCCCCTTCCCCCCCTGAAAGCAGGAAAAAATCTAGCAAGCACAGGGCTGGTTTCTCCTGGAACATGTGTGCAGTGTGATTGTCACTAATGCTCTGTAGCCAGCTGAGAGAAGATACTTTCCCCAAGTACGTGAAATAAGCACTGAGATGTGAGATATACGGTAACTTCTGAGGCAGAAGGAATAAGACCCCAGGCAAAGGAGCTCCAAACAGTGCACTGTGTCTTTTTTTTTTTTTTTTTTTTTTCCACCTCTGAGTCTGTGGTGTTCACTTAACCCCTTTTCTCTTTCCTGGCCACGGTTGCTGCAGGTTTGCTAAGCTTTACCCAGCTTTCTGGATGATGACATGTTAAGCACTTGGTTTGTGATAACCAATTTTCTCCTGAAATGATACCAAAAGTCTGCTGTTTTGATTTAAACTTTTTCCAGGCATTTTGGTTAATAACAAAAGACAGTCCACTCCAAGAGCATCTAACTTGAGGAAGCCATGAAATTTAATTCATTTCTGTAACTTAAATATATAATCAGTGACATATGGTAATACTAAATACAGGGGGAAATGTCATTGTTTAAGTCAAATTTCTGCATTCAGTCAAAACCCAATAGTTGTAACATCAAACTGTAGTTTCCATTGTACAGGAAATAAAGCATCATTTTTTTCAAAGAAAATAGACATGCAATTGCATGCCTATTACATTGCTTATATAGCTTTATTTTTAGCTTTCTCCATGTTGCTGTTACTAAAAGGCTAACAGAAGGGAAACTGTGGAGCGAGAAGAAACAAGGCAACACCCAGATCATGGTGGAAAGGACAAAGGAGACGTCTGTGCTATGAATATGTGCTCTTTCCCTGCAGTTGTTTCTGGGCGATAAGCTACTGTGCCTGAGCAAGGGACCCTGCGCCTTCCCCCTCACTTCTGCAGATGTGCCAGCACTGGAGCAGTGCTGAGGTGAGGCTGTGTTGCTGTAAGGGCTGTGGAAATGCTATTCTCAGAGCTCTTTGTCATCATGCAACATTTTTCTCCTGCCCCATTCCCCCCAAGACAGGGGAAGGAACTATTTGCTTGTTCATTGTCAGTAGGAGGAGGTAGGGTTTAGATCAGATTTGTATGAAGCTGCAGGCAGATCGTGTCTTTGCATAGTTTCAGCTTTACAATGCTGCTTTCAGACCTTTGTCTCTCCATCACCACCTTAAAGAAGAGCATCTCAGGAACTTAACTGTTATTGGAATTTATGCAGAAAGAGGATTGCTTTTTCTGGATTTATTTGAGACTTTCACCAATGGAAGCAGTGTACTGGTTTAAGGCCTATTAAGCACCAGCCCATCTCCTCCTCCCTCCATCAGTACAGCTCAGTGATATACTGCTGGCCTTTCCCCTTCATTTGGTGATGCTCACTGCTGATCCTCCTCATCTCCTGGGTTCATTCTGGGCATTCACTGCTTCTACACTCTGGCATTTCCCTTTGTTTCTCATTCATCTACTGGTGTGGTTTTCAGGCACGACCCACAGTTCTCAGTGGTTCCTCCTCTTGCTCTCTAGCTGTGAATTGCATGTGTTGCTTCTGATTTCTCTACGCAAACCAACAGTTTGAAGCTTTGGCATAGCTGATTTCTCCCGTCTTTGTCTATAGCAGGGCCATGCTCAGTTGTCCTGATAGACCTGGTGACAGAGGTGCCATAATCAAATAGATACAGAGGATAGAGGTTTACAATTTTATCATTACCTGAAATATTCTGATTTTTTTGTCTTTTTTACCCCGGCAGTGTCTCTAACTTGAGCGCATTTTGGCTGCTGTCTCTTCCCCTGAGCTCTGTCTCCTCGTTGGTTTCTGCACACAGCCCCTTCCTCTTTTTCATAATTGACTCGTTTGCTCCTCCAGCGTTGCACTTCATCCATCTTCCTATTTCCCCTCTCTGATCTACTCCTCATGTCCGCTTCCTTCATTTTTGCTGCTGGAATGTGAAGCATCCCTCCAGAAAAATAGAAGGTCTCTGTGAACTTTTACCATCCCCCCTGTATTCCCTCTTCCTTCATCTCTATCATCTCCTCCCAGATGGTGGGACAAATACTTGCTTGCATTCATTCTCAGGCTTGTAAAATTGGCGTATTCACTACTTCTTTTTCACGTGATGATGTGAAACAAGGATAATTCTACACATTTCTCTGCTCCTCAGGGCTAGGCTCAATTTGAGGAAAATATTTCTGAGGCTATTGTGGTCTTTGGAGCACTGCAGAGCTCTGGATCTCACTGTTGTGTTTTTCTTCTGTATCTCTTTGACTATGACAAATTGCTGCCACATTTGCTTCTACTCAAGATATGAAAGACAAAAGCTAAATCAGACCCAGCCATTGATGAGTACAGAGAAGTTCATGGATCCAAAGAGTGTTCTCTGTCGAAGGGCATTATACACAGAGGTACTCTCAGTCATTATGTGGTTTTTTTTTCTGTTTGCTGAAGAGGCACAGGGCAAAGGGAATTTCTGTCTGCTGGGATGGCACCTGGCTTCCAGAGCAGTCAGTTCCCACAGCCTTATGGAAATCGTGCATCTCAGTTTTTCAAGAACCTCAAAATACCTGTTGGGAAATAGACACTTTGGGAACTTAGTAGTTCTCCCCATAGACAAATCAGGACTAGGGTATCCTGGGCTTGTCAGTATTTTTGAGACCATGCATCAAATTAGGGAGATTAAGGAAGTTAATAAATGCAGTTTATTCTAGCAGAGGACATGGTACCTAACTGCTCAAGGAATTAAGTTACAAAAGAAAAAAAAAAAAATCATTGATCTGCAGCTGCCTGAAACTCAGCTGCATCCCCCCAGTTTCCCATATGTCTTCTTGTGGTGTACCCACCAGGGAGAGCCCACACTCACAACCTTTATCAGACCAGTGCCTTCTTTTTGTCCCTGTCTTTTTTTTTTTTTTTAATACGTTTCTTACTTAGTCAGCTAGTGAGTACAGACTGACTCTCAAAGGAAAGCTTGGCACCACCATGCTCTATTTTCCTATGGCTAGATTTGGAAATATCAGTTAAGTGTTCCTTTCATGCTGGCAAAAATGCAAAGACAGCATTGCCGACTGTGCTCTTCCTGACCAGGCAGTTGTTTTTGATCGATGCCTTGGTTTTTGCACGTATGGAGGGAGGAAGCACTCTCAGTAGGCTTGCCTTCCTCCTGCTGTCGCTGAGCTCTCTAGCCAGCCAGTCCCCCTAACCCAGACAAATGTATTTGCTTGTTACAGAACTTCCCAGGTCATCTACATTAAAGAGCAATGCATGGATACTGTATTAAATCAAGCAGCTGTCCTCTGCCTCCTTGTTCAGGTTAGACATGATACATGAACATGCTAGAAAATGGTTTCAGCAGTGGAGTTCAGACTGTGCAACACCCACCTTGAGCCACTGGCAGTTTTAGTAGGTTGCATTCCAGACATTAAGGCTTTTGTGCTGAAAATTATGGACACTGCAGTGCAGAAGGAACAAAAATCTCAATAAAAAGAATCTGTCATGCAATTGCTTCACCACATTCACTGGCCTTGCTCTTCTCAGAAATTGTCATGCCATGGTACAGGGCAGAAACTTAAGAGTCTGGAAAGAAAGTATATTTTTGTAAAGTATCTATGGATAATGCTCTTAATTTTCACTTGCTTAATTTTCTCCTTGCTGGCTTCTTTTAGAGCATCCATAACTCAGGTTTACTTGACAGCACTACAGAAACAGACATGGTTGATATCTTGGGAATCAAAGACATGATGATATTTTTTTAAAAAAGGCTGTCTAGCCTGTTTTATCCTTCCCAGCCTAATGGAGGTTTGTTTGGTACAGCACATCCTCTGATGATAATAACTTTCATCATTTATGAGCAGAAGTTTATTTTCTAGCGAACTAAAAATGTTCCTCCTAAGGAGGTTTTCCCCGTTTTCTTTTGGACTGGTTTGTACAGCCTGAGATCTCAGTTTAGATTTCCGTTGTACTTTTTCTTCTTTTTTTTTTTTTTAAATCAGCCCTGACATCCAAAGAGGTTTCCTCTGCTGAAACCCTTCAACAACTGCTCAGACCATTTACAACGAGCACTTTCACAGGCTGTATCTCTACAAAAGTGAGGAAAAATCGAATTAACTACCTATAATAATGAAGTTAAATGTAGATTTAAGTGTTTGTGTGCTGCGACTGACTGAAAGGGTGCCAAACATTTTGCAAATATACACAAAAAGACAGGCCCCTTCTCTAATCGGCTTATAAATTAAAAGGAAAGTACATTGGCAAGAGCAGAAGAGATGATATGACATGCTTTAAATAGTTTATAGGGAGCTGGAGGATTGTTGTTTATTTGGTGATGTTGGGAAAATATTTAATGTGCTTTGGTTAAACTCTTTATAGACATGCTTCTCATCCCCCAGTTTTCTTTTCCAATGACTGTTTTGGAGATTAAAAACAGCAAGTTTAGAGTAGATGGAAAATGGAGAAACGTATTTCCAAATCGACAAAACCTCGACTAAATCTTTATAGAATTTTTTATGTGCGTCAGGCTTTCTGAAGTAATTATCGTAATATAAGAAAGGACCAGTGCTTCACCGCGCCGGTGGACTGCGAGCCAGGGTCGCAGCTGGTGTAAACTGAGATACCTCCTATCTGGTATGCACTGCTGTGAAGGAGGTGCGCCACGGCCCCCCTTGCCGGTCCCCGGGCTGTCCCCGGGCGGCAGCAGCGGCTCCCGGGGCTCCCTGGTCCTCTGCTGCTGCCCCAGCGCTCGCAGGGAACCAAAGTTTTTTAGCACTTAAAGGGCTTCTATAGCAAACCTACAGTTTAGTTAAAAAAACCCCAAACAAAAACACCGCTCCCCCCCCCCCCCCCCCCAACCGACCAGACAAACAAAACCCCCACACCGGTTTATTTTTAGATTCGACTTGCCATTGCTGCAGTCAGATGCAAAGTGGGGTGCATGGGGTGCAACTGCTTTTCTGAGGCCACTGGATCGGGGTAGACTCCAGGTGTTGGTCTGGAAAGCTGAGACAGGTAAGTGACTATTTCCTTTAGTGCCGTCTTCCCAGAATCTGGAAGCTGACACTGGCAGCTGGGAGGCTTTTTGCTCCTTTTCCTGCTGTTTTATGTTGTTGGTGATATCTCCGCAGATAAGTGACTTCACTGTATCCGGAGTTTGCATTCAAAGCAGAGACTAATTGTGAGGAACGATTAAGAATAAACACATTTCTCTTCCAAAGTAGTTTGTTTGTAAGGAAAAAAAAAATATAAAGGATGTTAAACAGGAAAATTTGTTTTCTTTCTTGTCCTTTACTACATAACGCACTAGAGTTTCATTTCAAAATAGAGCCATCCTTAGCAGAAGGCACAATGCAAAATTTCGGCCTGCAACCACAACACTGATTTGAGCAACAAATGTCCCTGAAGCCTTGTGGACGTCTTCTGGTAACACGGGAGGGGGAATTATAAAATAACGAGATGATTCAGAAACTCGTGTCCCTCTTTCGGAGGTGATCCTAAAACTGAGCAGCTTCTGAAGCGGAAGCTTCAGGTCCCGGGTCAGTTTTAAGCGCCATTGCAAACTACGGCCGAAGCGTTTGCAGCCGAACACAAATTTCCAGGCTTAAATTGCCTTCTTCCTGTCCCGGGATGCCAGGGCTTTGCACAGCTGAAACTGCACAGCCCTTTCCCCCGGATCCTCTTTCTTCTTCCAGCGCTCGAAGCCCCGCTGCTCCGGGCACCCCTTTGCTGCTTTTTTGTCAGCCTGTGCTGCGCTCGGTAGCCTCTTCCGAGGCGCGTCTGAGCCCCTCTCCGCCTTACCGGGATGAGTTCATGATCAGTCCTGATTTGTGCATCCCCTGCTCACCCCTAGCAGAGCCAGAGGTAGGTTTCATCCTCCCCCGCGCCGTTACGATTCAGTGCACGGTGCCTCTGTGTCCCCACAAGCCCTGCCTGGGTCACCCGGGGCTAGCAGCGGGGCAGGGCTGGCTGCCCGCTGGGGCGATGGGCTTAAAGCGTTTCGTGGGGCAGAGAGACCAGGGGAGAGGAGATCTCCACGGGAGACGGCGCTGCCCGCGGACTTCCCCGGGACCCAGGCCCGGCTGCCTCCGCTTTGCGCGGGGCTCCACCGAGCGCACCGAGCTCCGGGACTTGCCGTCGTGGGAAACACCGGGTCCGCTCCCTGCGCCTCCCGGGCCCCGGCTGGGGCGGACGAGGAGCGCAGCGGCTCCGCACGGGCACCGGGAAGAGTGGGGTGGGGGCGCTGCAGCCGCGGGGAGCCCTGCCGGCACAGCGGGCTGCCCCCCTGCAGCGCTCGTACCCGACCCCGGCCGGGCTCCCCGAGGGCGGCTGGCGGGTCCCCGCCGTCCGGCCCGCTCTTCCGTGCGGCTCCGGGCGCGATCTGTGCCTCGACCCCGGAGCCCCGCTGCTCCCCGCGGCCCCGGCACCTCCCGGCCCCGGCGCGGGGGTGGCCGCAGGTGGGTGCCGGATCCCCCGCCGCGCCGGGCCCCTCACCAGCAGATGGTGCTGCGGACGCCCCAGCCCCGGGGCTGCGGGGCCCCGACGGACCGCACCGGGCCCGGCTCAGCCCAGCCGCTGTCAGCGTGGCGTGCCGGCCGGCCTGGGCGAACGGGGAACCGGGGTGGGCCACGGCAGCGGCGGAGGGCCCAGGTGGGGCGACTTATGCGTCCCGGAGCTCGCCGTCTGCTGGCGTGCGGGAGCCCGAGGTTTGATGCCCAGTTCGAGTGGACGCTCCCCGAAGTGGGCCATCGCTCCCGGGATGCTCGGCAGCCGCCACCGATCCCGGGCCCGGTGCCATCAGCCTGCGCCCAGCGCCGCGAACCGCGGCGGCTTGCACCTCTGCAGCGGCCATGGGCTGGCCCTGGCAGGGGGGATACCGTCGGTTCCATCGAACCGTGCTGTCCTTTGCACCCCGGTGCGGACGTTTCCACAGCGGGCGCTGCTGCCGCCGCCCCTCTCTTTTCCCCGCCGCGGGTCGGACACCGCTGGGCCCCGAGGCCGGCGGGTGAGGCCAGCCGGCGGTCCGGTTTCCCGCGGTGCCCGACCGCCCTTTTTGCGCCATCCGGCCGAGCCGGTGGCCCCGGGCAGGGCGAGCCGAACGTGCCGCGCCGGGGCTCCGGGCTGCCGGCGTCCCCCAGCCCCGCTGCTGCGCCCGTCGGGTCCCGCGGAGCCGCCAGAGCTCAGCCCCGGGGGCCTCGCCCAGCACGGCGGGTCCCGGCTTGGCTCGGGGCGAGTTCTCCCCGAGTTGGTGGTTTGTTTTTTGTTGTTTTGGGTTTTTTTGGTTTTTTTTGTTGGGTTCTTTTTTTTCGGGGTGATTAATCGCCCTTTTTCCCAACCAGGGCCGCCCCCGCTGGCTTACCGTTCCCGCAACCGGCGACAGGCTAGGGCCGCGCTGGGCGACCGCCACGCCCCAGCCCCGGTCCCGGTCCCGAGCTTCCCGGTGTCTCGGTGTCCCGGCTCCGGCCCGGTTTTGCGCCGTGCGGGAGCTCCCGCGGCGGAAAGCGGCCGCCGGTGGGCGGCGGAGCCGGCACAAAGCGAAAGCTCGGTGCTGGCGGGGCCGAGGCGGGCCGGCGGGCCCCGAGCCGAGGGGGTTAAACCAGGAGCCTCCCCTTACCTTCAAAAAGTTAAAAATGTCTGGAGCCTGCATCTCTTAAAGGGGCGGTGCTGGCTGCAAGGAGTCTTGGCACCGGCTGCGAGAAAGGCTGGTCAGGGGCGTGAGTTCCCCTCCACCAGCACCAAAACATTGCAAAAAAAGGCAGAGCGCCCCACACTTTAGATAAGGACAATTAGCCACCAGCGAGCCCCTGCAGACAGCGAGTTAATTAGGGGTTTCCTGCTCTCCGGCATGCCCTGTCCCAGCTCCTGCCCCCCCGGGCTCTTAGCCCTGATGGCACCTGGGCTGGCTCTCATGGCCACCTTCTCGCTGCCCTCCCAGGCCGGGGACAGGAGAGCGCTGCCGGTGGAGAAACCTTCAGGTGTGAAGGGAAGAACTCTCATTCTCCTTGATGTCAACACCAAGAGCCCTGTCAGGATAATCAGTGAGAATTTCCTCTCCCTGCAGCTGGACCCCTCCATCATTCATGATGGCTGGCTCGATTTCTTAAGGTAAGGCAGGAGCCCCCCGGCGCCCTCCCCACGCCGCCCGCGGGGCGCCCCGGCGGCCCCGCCGCTCAGCCCCGCCGGGCTCCGCGCTGCTGGCGGCGCTTGTTGTGACGGAGGGAGCGAGGCCATGGTTTCCATTAAGATGCACATGTTTGCAATGGAGAAAGCATTTCGGAGACTTATCAGTTATGACTGCAAAAATGTCGTGCACCCCTCGCTCCAACAACCGCTCCTCTGCAAAAAGCACAACACGGGGCCGAGGCAGCACAGGGAAGGAAAAAAAAAAAAAAAAAACCCAACCAGAAAAACCCCCAAACCCAGCAGCAGGAACGGGGCCGCCTGCCGAGCCGAGCCTTCCCCAGGTCCCGACGGGCGGAGAGCGGGGTGTCGGCCAGGTCTTCAGAGCCCTCTGCTCCCCGAACTTCCAGCCGGGCTGCAGCTGCGCTGGGCTCCACCGGCGGTGCGGAGCGGCCGCGGCCTGGAGGCACTGGGGCGCCCAGAAAGCCCCTCTCCCTGCTGGGTAAGTCGGGGAGGGAGAGCGGGTCCCCCCCGCACGCCCCCTCCGAGGGTCCCTTCGGCTGCCGCCTCCGGGGAAGGAGCGGGGCGAGGAGGCGGGAGGGCGCGGGCGAAGCGGAGCCGGGCTGGCTCCCGCTTTCCTCCCCTCCCGCTCCGCTCCCCTCCCCGGCGGCTCGGCCCGCGGCACGGTCACGCGTGGGGCGCTCAGCTGAGCGCTTCTGCCTCCGGGACGCCGCTGCACTTGTCCGGGGGGCGCCGACGGTGGGGGGGGGTAGGGTGGGGGAGAGCGGAGGGGGGGGGGGGGGGGACGAACAGCGGAGTCCCGCCGGCCTCCGGGCCACCACCGCCGGCGGGCGGGGCGGCTCCCCGCTCCCGGGTCGCGCCGCTCGGCCAGCGCGAAGTCCCGCAACCGGGCGCCGCTGCGGTGGGACCGGCGCAGCACCGCGCCGGGAGGGGCAGCAGGACCCTGGAGGGCAACGGCGGGTCCCCGGGGCCCGTGGCCGCCGGTCGTTGTCGGTAGCGGGACAGGGAGGGCCCGTCGCGGCCCGCGGCGCCCTCAGCCCGTTCTCTCCTCTCCCCAGCTCCCGGCGGCTGGTGACCCTGGCGCGGGGCCTGGCCCCCGCCTTCCTGCGCTTCGCGGGCAAGAGGACGGACTTTCTGCAGTTCCACAACGTGAAGAACCCGGCCAAGAGCCGCGGCGGGCCCGGCCCCGACTACTACCTCAAGAACTACGAGGACGGTGAGCTCCGGGGCCGGGACGGGGGGCGGCGCGGCCGCGGGGGGCTGCGGGCGCCGGGCGGTGCTGCTCCGTCTGCACCGCGCTCCCTGCGCCCAGGCGGGGCCGTGCCGCGCCCGGGCAGTGCTGCCGCCGGGCACCGGGCAGGGCAGCCTCCCCGTACCCTTTCCTTCCCGAGCGGGGGGAGCCGGGGAGCTCGGCGGAGCCCGTCCGCCCGTTGCTGGTGGATCCGGCGGATGCCGGTCCCCGGGAACAAAAGGCCGGTACCGGGGAGCGGGGCTTTTCGTATCCCCTCCGCGCCGCCCCGCCGCGTCCTGCGGCTCCCTTCGCTCCCGAGCCCCGGGCGGGCAGCGCCGGCCGCAGAGGGAGATTTGTCCCGGCTCCCGGCGGGGACCGGGCGCCGCAGCCCTGGGGTGCCTGCGCTCGCACCGCCCCGCTCTTCTCCCGCGGCTCCGGGGGAGCCCTGCCTTTCCCCAAGGCCCCCGACGTCGTTTCTCCGCCCGCCGCAGCCCCGGGACTCCCCGCCGGGCTCGGTCGCGGCTGGGCCGCTCGGTCCCCGCTGCCGGTGCCCGGCCGGGGCCGCTCCCGCTGCCCCTCCGGACCGCTCTGCCATCGTAGGTCTTGCCGAAAGTTACCGCCTGGCCCAGGGCTTTCGGCTGCTCCCCTCTTCCCCGCGACCCTGCCCTGCTCCCCAGCGGTCCTCGGCTGCACAAAAGGCTTTCACCTTTTGCGGCCCTTAATTCACACAAAGAAACTTCGTAGAAAAGTCAGGGCCAAGTCTCCGTCCTCAGGCGTTTATTTTAAGAAGCAGAATACCATGTCCACATGCAAGAATTTATTGACTTTTCTATTTTGCTTTTTAAAAAAAAATTCCCCCCCCTTTTTTTTTTTTCTTACTCAATGACTTAACAAAAATTAGCTGAAGATATTTCCATAAGTAATTTTGAAGGCCAATTAATGCCAGACAGATCCCAGTGGGCAGGTCTGTAGAACAGAGGAACTTTTGCAGAGATCTAGTCAGCAGCACAGTGCTGAATGGAAAAAGCAGATGCATTTGCCAGTTTTCTGATGGCTCTTGCTCCTGCTGTTCCCCCATGTAACATCTGATCTCATGAATGTCCCTCTATTCCCACACACAGGCAGGTGGGTAAGTTTGTGTGCTCTGTCTTTTGCTTGATCTCCTAGCTGGAGCGATCCTGATGTTATTCCTTGTTTTTCTTCTCCTCATAACAAATCACAGGCAAAGTGTTGTAAGCTCTGCCTACTAAGATGCACTTCAGGAGAAAATGCTGACCAAACCTGCTGTAGCCACCTTGAACGGAAGAAATTAAGTGTAGTGCGTAAAATTGGGAATGGGACTCGTACAAAACATTTGTAGAAGTAAATTTTCCCACTTTCCATATTTCAGCGGCTTACAGGAGAGAACTTACACTTATTAAATGTCCTCACAACAGCTTTCGTGTTAGGAAAGCACTGAAAGCTTTTGGTTTTTTTCAGTTTTCCTCGTGGCAGTAAAGTTGAAATGTAGCAGCCCTTCGAAATGAAGCTTCTCATAGAAGTTGTAACCACAGGTCTTAACTTTTCATCACTAAAATATGGAACAGAACCATTGCGAATGTGGGTGAAGGAAGGAGGGGACACATGTGGTGTGTATCAAGCATTGGTGTAAATCAGAAAGGTGTGGTAAAAGGGATTTCCTGCCTGGAAGCAAAGCTTTCGTATTTGTTCTTAAGCTCTGTGTGCAAACTCCAGGGCTAGAGTTGCTAGTAGCTCGCATCTTTTTGTGCTGAGGCTGCACTGAGCGCTTCACTAGAGGGATCCAGTTCTCCAAAATGAAATCCTGATGCCACTTCAACTCTCTGCCCTGCTGTACTGGATCTGAGCAGCCATCTTCTCTTTTTGAAGCACTGATCTGTTTTTTGTTCCCTCATCTGTGGCTCACCCAGGACCTGTGTGGGATCAGGGCATGCACAGATGCTGCAAAGAACTTACAGCCTGAGCAGACAGCACAGAAAAAAGATGGCAACAGGCACCTGAGTGTGGGGGAAGCCGGCAAGCATCCCTCTAGGTACCCTTCCTCCTTCTCACGTTATCTGAGGTGGTTGGGGTTGTTTTCCATGTCTGTGGGCTTCTGTAAGTCCAGCATCTATTTTCCAAAATTTCTTGTGTGAGCTTTAGTGGCACAGGAGTGGGGAAGAAACTGGGGGGCCTCGACTAGTTTAAAAAGTCAGAAAATAATTAAAAGTGAAACTAGTGTATTTCTAAGTCTTATGCATCGCCTTAGTGATTTTTGGTGACATGACAAGTGGTAGCTCAGTTGTTTTCTGCTTCAAGTGTTTATCTTTTTGCTGTTCACTCTGGTATGCACGCAGACTCTAGGCCCATGACCCCAGTGCCTGGGCTCTCTTTGCAGCCCCCGTGGGTCCTCCCGTGCCTCATGCTCCCATGTGGTCCTCGCATAGATGGGGAGGGAAGGGCACACCTGATGTTCCTCTCAGATGCAGCAGCTCGGCAGGGTGCAGAACTGAGGGGTGAGGACATGTGTGCGAGACTGCTCTGAGAACTCAGTTACCAGTGAGTGACTCTGTGAGTGCTGTTCACATCACAGGCAGCTGCACTCCCCTGCGTGCCCACGGGCCACCCCAATGTGGCCATCTCTGGTGTTCTGAGGGACAGCAGCAGCAACAGGCCTGCTTTAAAGCATCCTTCATGGATCCTCTGCTCTGTGGCCGTGCTTGCTGGAGTTGGAATGAATCTCTGTGCAGGGATCTCTGTGCTGTAAATGTCCCTCTGCCACCCCAGTGCCCTCCAGACCAGGTATTCCCCACTGCTGCCTTTGATGGTCTTTTCTTTCTCTGTAGAGCTCCACCTTCCTGATGATTGGACCTTTTCAGAGATTCACCCTATTCTTTCCTCTCCATTTAAAATTATATTTATTTTCCTTGCAAACTGTTACAGCCATGGGTACCTCCACCTTCGGAAAATTGCCTTTACATAGACCCACCTTCGAGTTCACCAGCCCATCTTTTTCCTCTCCTTTCCTCCACAGAGAGCATGGGTGCTCTCTGACAGTTATAGTAGTTGCTTTTGACTTGTTTCTAAAATGTACTTCATTTTTCTGAAATAAGGCTTCAGGGTCATTCTTTTCTTGTACAAATTCTTCCTGGAAGCACAGACCTGGAAGTATTGTGTAATACCAGGTGTGTACAGCGTCTTTGCTTTGTAACTCCAAACAGCCTCACCCCAGTCCAGACCAGTCATGTTTGGGTAGTAAAGGTAGCAAAGTGGTGAGTGATCTGTGGTGCCAGCCTGTGATGCCCACGAAGAGGGTGCATGTGGTGACTTGTTTCAGCACTGCATAGGAAGCTGGCACAGCGGTTTCATCACCTGGTGACAGAGCAACTTGTAAAAGCAATTGCCTATGATAAATGGTTTAGGTGAGTCGTAGGGCATGCGGTCCCTGTAGATGGTAGTACGACTGCATGTACCCCGTGAACTGTGATAAATATTAGAAGGTCATCTAACTAATCTGTTATATTGACACCCCTGTCTGTAGCGTACACCAGGTGGCTGCCATCCCCTGCAGCCCCTGCTTTGCATATGATGTTGTCCAGCCTGAGGTCTGTTAGAAGCAGAAAACCAGTTTAATCTATGTCAAGCTCTGTGGTACCAAGAGGTGGGGCTGTGCCAGAGACTTTTTGACATTTAGTGATCTAGAGGTGTAACATTTTTAGCCTGACTTTTTCTCCCTTAAACGGTGTTTCTCTGTATGTGTCCTGCTGAGTTTGTTTTTCTTCACTAGCTGTGCTGAGAGTTGTGCTTTATTACCTAGGGATGTGTTTCCTTCCTGCCATAGACACATGTCCGATCCCTGGGCAGGTACCAAGTTGCAAGGTGTCATGTACAGGTCTCATGTAGCAGACGTGTGTTTCTCCTTTTGCTGTTGGATTGTCTACCAAGCAATCTGTCTGGCCTGTCCTTTCAACTGCCTTGCATGTGCCAAGGACTAGTTGGGTCTGAGGAATGGGGCAATAAGAAACATTGCTCTCCAGAAAAACAGGCTTGAGCAGCTCCTTTTTGAAGCAAATGCACAGGGCTACCTGCTTGCTCAGGCTGTAGTTGCTGGTACAAAATGTCTTCTGAAGTTGCGTTTGCTAAAACCTGACCTTGTATTGTGCCCTGGAGCTTGGTGTTGGGGTGTTACGTGTGATGTGGACACCTGGTATCGGTTCAGCAAGGGATGCTGCAGGTGCTGTCTCATTGCCTGAACCTAGAGCCCATTTTGGAAGCTCCTTGCTGGTGCTACAGCATGAATTTTGTGGGCTAAAGTGGAACCTCCTCATCTGCAGGGTGGTCCTCAACTGTCTCTCACCTTGAAGCCACACAGACCAGCTTTGGATGACCTGTGGTAGCATAAACATTGCTTAGAGTTTTTCCCTGTGCATATGTGCTGTGGAAGAAAACTCAAGGGAAAAAGAGAAGTTACTCATAGCTGGAGTTCTTCAAGATGTGTTGGCCCAAGCCACAACTTCTCCATTCTGTCCCTCAGGCTTTGTGTAGCCTATTGGGATTTTGTGGCTGAGAAGAGACCAAAGAACATTACCACACACAGCCAGTATGGCCCTGTGTGGGTCATGGGAGGGAGAGGGGAAGGGGAGAACATATGCATGCTGTAGGTAGTGCGTCAGAAAAGTTTCTGAGCTGAAGTGCATATGGACAACACATTTCAAAAATACTCTCTTAATTGCTGGTAAGTTACTTCCTTCTATTTGTCTCCTTTTTTGGAGAGGATACTGGGCATCTGGAAAAATGGCCAATTACCACAAAAAAATGGATAAAGATATGTTTCTTATGCCTTCCATACTAGTCAGGAGATTTTGCCGTATAGTGTGGAAAACTTCCCATTATGTAGTGTAATCCTGGCATAGGTTTTCTGGGCATCCTTTGAGTCTGGGATCCATTCCTTCAGATGCTTTCAGGTACCTAGCCCTGCATCTGACCCTCGAGACTTGTGTGGCAGTGGGTACATCATTCCACCCTTGCTTGGTCTTGTATTCCACAAGTGGCTTCTAGGATGCTGCAATTTTAGAGTATGTATGAGGGTCTTAGGTATTGAGTGGAAAGGAAGATAATAAACTGCTAAATGACCTGAAGATTCCTTTCTATGTCTGTGTGGTTGCACAGGGCTGGAGCTGACATCAGCCAGGGCTGCTGATCCCATTCTACTGCCCCTTCTGGCATGTTCCCGCTCTCTCCTATGCCTGGAGCCTGAGTTTACATGGTGAGTCAGTTCAGGGACCTCAGATGGCCAAAACGTGACGGTGGAGAGGCGACTGCAGTTCAGCTCATTCAGCCGCCTGAACCGATTAATGGTGTGTAACCACAGAGGCATAGAGGACAGTGCTGGGAAATGAAAGCCTGCAGTGCAAGGTGGGACTGCAGCAGCCTCAGCCTTGGTCAGATTAAATTGTACAAAACTGCGTCCTGAAGGTGGTGAAACTCATCTCTTGGTTCTCTGCTACCAAAAGTGTTGGTTCCCATACCTTCGATTTGCTCCGTGCCATGTCCTGCTGCTGTTTCCCTTGTGTTGGCTCTGGCATGTTTCTGATACTCTGCTAAGCCAGCAGAAAACTAATTCAGGAAAAAAAGGCAACTGTTTTACTGTGAATTTAGTGAGCAGGATCATGAGGATATGAGTATGAGGATACCAGAACTGGAGCTGGGGAGGGTTATTGCCATGTGGCTGGGACTGCCCCTTTGGCTCCGCCAGCTCATAAAACATTGCAGCAGGTGTTTCTGAATGAAGAACAACCCTGTTGTCCCAGTAAAAAGGAATTTTATTCCAGGAATTACCTCCTGTTTGTGGTCACCCAGAGCCTTTTTTTTGTCTGCCTAAGCATCACTTGATGGTTTAGGCATCTGTCCTTTCAGAGCTTGCAAAGGAAACAGTTGTTTTTTCACCCTCCGAGTGTTTAAAACACAGCTCCTTTGGGAGGGCTGCAGCATTTCAGACATTGCAAGCACTCAGTCCCCAAGATGGGTAAAACCTCTGATGTCCTTCAGTCTTCTGGGATTTGCCGGACCTGGGGCTGCTCTGTGCCTTGGTGTGAACTCTGAGGCAGCCTCCTGCTCTCTCGTTCACAGGAACCATGACTGCAGAGAAGAAACTGCAACCTGCTCTGCCTGGCAGGGAGTTCTGTGTAAGGAGCTCCAGGCTCCAGCGCTTAGTTGTTTCCTCAGAAATTAAAAAAAAATAAAGGTGTAGAAGTCACCTTATACAAGGTGACATACTGCCTGTGCAGGAGATAATTCCAAAGCTTGCCTGTTTATCTCAATTTTTTCTTTTTAAATTTCAAACTGTTTTACTAGAATCATACATGAAAATTGCTTTAATAACTGCAGAAAATGGTACAATCAAACCATCAGATCCTGATTTGTTAGCTATTTGCTGGTATATGGGTGAGATGAAAGACTTCTATGGTTATATGTTTGGTTGTTTATAATAAGCACACTTAAATTCTCTAAAAAACATAACATATTTTTGCTAGTTCCACACCTTTCTATGCTACATCTTCTTACGAGTGAAAAGTGATTCATGCAAAGTTACATGCACAAGGGAAATGCATGTGATTTTTCGTATACAACTATAGGTTCTAAATTAGCAGGTACCATTCAGGGAAAATGTTTTGAATTTATTATGGGTTGATCTCCGAATGCATTTAGGGAAGTAAAAAGTTAATCCTGTGTAAGGAACAGTAGAAAAGAATTGGAGAAACTCGTTGAGAACATTCTTAGGCTATAAGCAATCTAGGTGATGACATACTAACCAGTGTAAAGAATATATATGTGTAGAACAGGGTGATGGAAGTGATCAAAGTCACAACTTTCAGTCGTAGAGATTAAGGGGTTTATTTTGGCTTGGAAAAACTGACTGAGGATGTGATAAATGCTGTTAACCCAGTGGCACACAGAGAAGACAATTTGGGAATGATTATTTTCTTGTTTTCATGACACAAGAAATAGGGAGCAGCCAGTGGAATTATTACATATAAACCAAACAAATATGATTTTTTTAAAAAAAAATATAGTGGGAAATAACTTGTGGAACTCCTTGTCAGGGATTTTTTCCCAGCTAAAAAAAAAAGGAATGATACTAATGTGTCAGAAATTTGCCTATTGAAGACAGACATGATAAGGATGCAGTTTCTGGCTTGAGAAGTCTTCTGGCTTTCTAAATAGAAGTTGTGTTCCAAATTTCACAGTTTATGGGCATTTTATAATAATTTCAGCAGACAAATCTGTCTTTTAAAGCGTTTTATAATACGTTAATTTAAAACAATAGTTGTTTTACAAGTTTGGCAACCTGCAATTCATAAGAGTTTTGCCTGGTGACCCATTAAGCATCTATTTAACTTCTGCACTAACACAATTTTCTAATATTTCAATATTTTAGTAAGAATATCCAGTTTTTGTTATCAAAAGAGTCTGGGTTTTTTTCCTTTTAATTTCACTTTCTAAGACTGGAAAGCTGAAGCAAGCAGTCCCATTCGGGTGATGGGGAAGCTCAGCTTGTTCTGGTGCCATGGCAGGGGTGACTGTGGCTTTTGCTGGAGTGGTGATGGCCGTGAGCAGTGCTCGCTTTCTCACACACACAGAAAGATGAGTCACTTCTCTTCACCCTTCTGTCACACATCCCTTTGACCATAACCATATCCCTCTGCCCTGTCCCCACAAGCCTGGGTCTGTGCCTTCCTCCTCCCATCTTGCAGCTGATCGGCCGCAATAGCCTGTGTCTGCTCCATGACTCCTGGAAGGGAATTCAAGGGCAGATGGTGGCGTGAGCCACGGGATAGGCACTTGCACACAGGCCACGGTGATGCCCTGTAAATTCCCACGCACAGAAGTCACTCCGTGGGTGAGGGAGACCCTCCCCAGCAGGCAGCTGGGAGCTGCCTCCGTGTGCCACCCTGGGCTTTCGCAGCTTGGGAGCTCTCCGGCCTGGTACAGGTGTGGTGGGAAATGGTTAGTGCAACCCCCTGGTGCAGGCGGCTGCTAGAGCTCATCCTGGGATGCCCTGGGATGGGATTGTTGTGCTCGTGTCGCTCCTGAGGGGTGTTTTCTAACTCGTTCTTCAGAATTTCCGTTGGTAGATTCCGTGCCCTCCACGGGCAGCACGCGCGTAAGCTCTGGAGACGTGCGGATCCCCAGGCGGGACAGAGAAACGCGCAGGCGCTCGGGAACAAAACCGCCTTTGCAAACCCGCATCCTCCATCCAGGGCTCGCAGCCCGGCGAGGAGAGAGCTCCCGCAGGAGCCCGACGCCGCGGCCGCTCCCGGCGGGTGGAGGCGAGCGGGGCTGGGGCCGGCGATGGTCCCACGGCGGGTGCCCCCCGCCGCCGCCCGACGTGTTTCCCCCTCCGTGCGCCGGTGCCTCCCGCCAGCCGCAGCTCACCTGACCGCCACACGGGTGTGCTCCCGCCATACCGCACGGCGGCTGCCGGCGCCGCGGGACCCGCGCTGCCGCCGGGCCGCCCCGGAGCGCCGCGCCGCCGGGGGTCTGCCGCTGCCCGCCGGGCCGCCGCCGCGGGAGCCTGAGCTGGCCAGGGTACTGACCCGGCACGGCCCGGCACGGCCCGGCCCGCTCGGGCGCAGCCCCGGCTGCCGCCTTCGGAAACCATTTGGCATCCTCTGGGGCTCCCACATCTGGAGTTCTTCTTTCGCACTTCTGGCAAGAGCTGCTGGGTTTCGCGTTTTGCTGGGTGGCTTGTTTCTATTTTTTTAAAATCGTAGTGAGTGTCACAGAGTAGAATCAGAGGATGGTTCGAGTTGGAAGGGACTTTAAAGATCACCTCGTTCCAGCCCCCCTGCCACGGGCAGGGGCACCTTCCACTAGACCAGGTTGCTCCAAGCCCCGTCCAACCTGGCCTTGAACACTGCCAGGGAGGGGGCAGCCACAGCCCCTCTGGGCAACCTGTGCCAGTGTCTCACCACCTTCATAGTGAAGAATGCCTTCTTTATATCTAATTTCAATCTTCCCTCTTTCAGTTTAAAACTGCTATGCTTCATCCTATCCCTACACTCCCTGATAAAGAGTCCCTCCCCATCTTTCCTGTAGCCCCCTTTAAGTACTGGAAGGCTGCTATAAGGTCTCCCTGGAGCCTTCTCTTCTCCAGGCTGAACAATCCCAACTCTCTCAGCCTGTCCTCGTAAGGGAAGCACTCCAGCCCTTGATCATCTTCGTGGCCTCCACTGGACTCGCTCCAACAGGTTTGTGTCCTTCTTACGTTGAGTGCCCCAGAGCTGGACACAGCACTGCAGGTGGGGTTTCCCAAGAGCAAGGTAGAAGGAATCACCTCCCTTGACCTGCTGGCCACACTTCTCTTGACACAGCCCAGGACATGGTTGGCTTTCTGGGCTGCAAGTGCACATTACTGGCTCATAGTTAGCTTTTCATCCACCAATATCCCCAAGTCCTTCTCTGCAGGGCTGCTCTCAACCCACTCAGCCTGTATTTGTGCTTCTCCTGGAGCTCCTGCTCAGGGGCTGCCTTGTCCAGCACCTCCTGGGGTACCCTCCTCCTTGCTCTCTTTGCGTCTTTCTTTTTTCTATCTCATTCTTTAAGATTTCAGGGCTGCTTCTCCTAAGTTGCACTTGTTGAGATTTCCCCTGAGCCTCCAGAAGCTGTGGCTTGCTACCCCTCTTCCCTCGGTGCTGCTGGTTCAGAAGAGTGGCACAGAGGCGTCTCCTCCTCTACACTGAGTACAGCCTGGCGAGGTCTGGATGACCAGACACTGAGTTGTTTGGGGAGCTCCATATCCCAAATATCTGCCCACTGTTTAAACTGGAGCTATAATGAATGTGGGGTCCACCTCCATTTTTAGGTCTTGGGCAAGTTTCTTGTGTCCTTCATCAATCTGAGAAGCCAGGACCTTGCATGTCTTGCCTCTGCTTCCTGAATGTCTGCAGTGGCAGTTCTGAGAATCCCATGGAGATGACTGCCAGAGAGTGCACCCACTTTCTGTGCTGTCACACCTTCTCTCAGATTCTCCCAGGGATTTCTCTGAATGTGACCTGACCTCCTTGTGCTAATCCCTGCCACGGCAGCTCCCTCACCTAAACACAGGACTCCAAATGCTGCTCTTGCACATATCTTGCAGAACAGAAGATTGTGTCATTCATTAGGTGGACAGAGTCTGGGTAGACCCAAATCTTACTCAGTGTCTACCTAAGAGGTTGTCCCTAACTACAGATGACAGGTGCTTTAATGACCTGTCTGTTCTGAGCAGTCTCTTTCAGGCAGGCTTTAGAGAAGCCGTGTTAATCACAAACTATGCAGTAAAGAGACAGACAGAGCACAGCCTGGGCAAGACAACTGTAGTGACTTTAGGATGAGACTCAGAGACAGGAAGATAGTGTGGCTTCCAGTCCTCCACCCACTTTTGGAGGGGGTTCCCTGCCAGCCCAAGACATAGCAGAGCTTTGAACCCAAGTTTGTTGAACCTGAGATTTGACACCTTGAAAGACAGGAGCATTGGAAACATCTTTTGTTTTCCTTGGTGTGTGTAACAATAATGGAGCTGGAGAGTGTATGTGGAGCAAGATGTGACTCTTCTGACAACAAGCTCATTCAGCAACTTCTAGTTACATGGGAATTGAACCAAGCTGGAGAGAGTATGTGGAGCAGGACATGACTCTCTTCTGACAATAAGGTCCTTCAGAAACTTCTAGCTAGATAGGGATTAAACCAAGTAAAGTGCAGCCTCGTGATGCAAAGGATGACCTCATGCAATGTGGTGGAAGAACTCCAACTTCCATCCATTCTTATCAGTGCTGGCTGCCTAAGGTTTTGTAAGAATTAGACACAGCATATGGTGCCTCTGGACCTGAGCATGTTGCAGAGTTTATTAAACTCAGAAAGGGACCTTACAAGGACTAGTTTGCACCACTCCCCTCCTGTTTAGACTGGACATATCTTACTTGATTCTTGTTCTGCCCTGCTGCCCCCGTCTTTCCATTTCCCCAGCAGGTGAGTAGTTCTAGAAGAAGGACTATCATATTCTTATTTCACAATATGATTTATAAAATGCTCATATGAAGAGAAAACAATTGTTAAAGAGTCCTTCTGAATTGAATGTCAGGAGTTAGAATGGTACAGAGACCTGTTCAGAGTCATAAGCCATGCTGACCTAACTCTAACTGTGATAGCTGCAGTGAGGATAAACAAAGTGAGAACAAGCCTTCTTCATCACCTCTTGACAGGCAAGGGTAAATGGAAGCCAGGGGTCACCAGAATGGGATTTAGTCTTTTCTCATTATTTAGTGTCAAACAGACCAGTAATAGGGTTGTAATATAAAGGTCGGGAGACTTTTGCACTTTCCTGCAAGGGAGGGGTCACCATTGTAAGACATCAGCTGCTAGGCAGGTGAAGGATGGAAGGGGCAGTAGGTTGAGTGAGCATATTGAAGTCAATGACTTGAATTTTCTGTGGGAGAAAAGGATACTTGGGCAGAGAGGGTTCATTGGATAGGTGGATCCAAGGGGCTTAGACCCTTTTTTTGGGTTGCTTGTGCTGAGGGATGGTTGTGTGGCTGTCATGTTGGCTGGTGCTGATCCAAGCATCTGGTGAAAATGAAAGCTGAGGTTTGGCCATCTCCCTTTTTTCTTTCCCTTTTGCTGTAGACATTGTTCGCAGCGACATTGCCCTGGATAAGCAGAAAGGCTGTAAGATCGCCCAGCATCCTGACATAATGTTGGAGCTACAGAGGGAAAAGGCAGCTCAGATGCACTTGGTTTTGTTAAAGGAGCAGTTTTCAAACACATACAGCAACCTCACATTAACAGGTAAGGCTGCAAGACCAGCTCTGGAACCAGGAGCTGGGGCTAGTTCTTGCTAACTCACAGATAAGTTAAACTCTTGGATGCTTCACCTCTGTATGAATCAGCATCTCTCTGGCTGCCTCTGTTTCCTACCAAGGTTACTGGGTGCTGGGAGGGAAAGGATCTGCAGGAACTGGTGGTGGACTCATAAGGCCTCTGCAGCTGGCACCTACACAGACACTCCAGATTTGGTGCCCCTGGACAGAATGTTTTCTACAGTCTGACCTAAGCAAAATACCACGGCACGTGAAGTGCTAGAGAAATCTCCCTGCTAACAGTTCACGTCGATGGGGCTGCAGCAATTACTAAATTTGGAGTCCTTTAAGCTGCAGCTGACTTTTTTTTTCTTTCCAGAGCATGCACTTTGTGTGAACCCAGTAAATATTAAAGAGCAAATATAAAGGGATAATGGCCCAGACAGAGATGAGAGGATACTCTTTTTCTGGCAACTGTTTGTATTATCCAGGGAGCAGAATCTCAAAGGGTGGAGGAGACTGCCACATTTTGGATACACATTTCGTGGTGCTTGTAAAGGACTGAAGTCTTCGGGCAGTGAGCAGGCAGAAGGATGGGATCCCAGCAGCCAGCAGTGTCCTTTCATAGCTGTTCTCCTTATCACTACAGCTGGATGAGCCACAGACTATGGCAAGGAGGAAGAGACTAATAAATCAAACAAGATCTCTCTCTCCTCTTGCTGGGTCCCTTTCCTGTGAAAGACGGGGAGGCATCTGATTTTTGTGAGAGGGAGGGCCCTGTGCTCTGGCTGGGGAGGAGATGGCAAGCCCCATGGTGGCCCTCCCCTGCTGCTGGGCTGGGAGAGGCAAGTGGGTCCTGTGCAACTTCCCCCCACCTCTGCTGCTGTCTCTAATTCAGTGTCCATCCCCTGCCTAGAAGATAGCATGGGTCTGTGTCCTTGCCAGTGCAGCAGTGAGTTCTGGCTCTCCTGGGGACACTGGTTGTGCTGGACCCCTCGGGGACCCCAGAGGTGGGATGGCAATACCAGGGCTGGCAGAGGGCTCAGCCCAGAGGGCCAGTGGGCATCAGGGCCATGAGTGTGGCTGAATCACATCATTCCTGAAAGACCAACATTTAAATGGGAGAGCCGTTTCTCATTCTCTGTAACGTAATCCACTTGGCTGTTTATTCCCAGTACAACTGCTGGAATCAACATTGTCAGCTTTTCCCCTGACAACTTGCTTACTTTCCACTAAACAAACTTCCCTTGAGAAGAGAAGCTGCTCTCCCCTATCCTCCTTCCCTCACTGCTTCAAAAGCTCTCCAGCATTGCTCACATTTTTTACAGAACCTGCAGAGCAGAGGTGCTACCTGGTTATCAGCTCAGCTCTTAGCCTTTTCAAGTGTGTTTACAGGATAGTTCAGAAGGTTTTAGCTCTAACTCTCCGGGGGGAAAGAGCAATTTCACTGGAATATTACCCAAAGAACTATTTTAATGTCCTTTAACTCCCTTTGAATGTGAGCAGAGCAACTTCATAATTGTTATGAAGTTTAATCTTTTATTTCGTAGACATAGTCTGAGAACATGGACTCTAGACAGCTAAGCATAATATTTAACTGGAACTCTACTAACTTGTGTAAATATTTCCCTTCTCCGTGATGGATCTGGTGTTTGGGGTGGGCAGAGGGGGCTGTACATCTGTTGCAGAAGGGCATTCCTTACCTTCAGAATTCAATCAGCCAGAGTTTGCTTGAGGACTTCTTTTTTGTTCGGCACCATGATTTTATACAGTGCTGCAGGGAGTCCCCAGGTCGTGAGGGGAGGTGCAGGAGCAAGGATCCAGACCTGGTTTAGGGAGGGACTGAGTTTGCAGGGGAACAGGTTTTCCTCCTGGAGGTCTGTATCCAGGAGTCACTTGGCCTCATGCAGTGCATGTACTGTGTATGACACTAGTGTCTGACCTAGACTGGATTCAACCCCACACCTCTGTGTAAGAGGGGCTCCTACTACTGCTAGTGCCTGCAGCATTTTAATTGTACCAAAGAAATGGAAATGGAGTGTCTTGCCCAAAGTCATGTAAGAAGAAAGGTGCTTTTCAATGGGAGAGCTATACTAGGAAAGCTTGGAAGCAGGAATACCATTGTGAGGCATCTTTACTTCCGTGCTACTACAACTACAACTGTAGTGATTTGTATTAAAAAGTCTCCTTCTCTTCTGCCTCCTCCCAGATGACATAGTTACATGAACAACTTGAAAGATCAGGCCTCCCACACTGCCTGCAAGTGTGGGCAAGTGATATTACCATCAAACTGCCATGCAGTATCCTCGTGGCTTTAAGAATGAAAGCTTTTAGAGTGCAGGGAGTGTGATTCTGCAGTCCCTGTGGCATCAGTGTAAACTGGGGGCTTTTTCAAGTCTGTTTGCCACTTGCACATGGTTCTCAGTGTGCTCCTTATCTCAGTGATCCGACAGGGTCGGGGTTCTGCACTGGGATTTAAGCTGCTCCCAGCAGCAAGTACCTCCAAGGTAAGGGTCTATTAAAATGAAATGTGTTTTTTTTGTGCTAAGACACCACTGAGACTGAGTGAAACTAGGCAGTCTTTCTGGCTCTTGTTCCTCCAGGCACACATGTTAGACTCTGGCTTAGGCCACTTGAGTTTCTCTAGCTTTCCTCAGCAACTGTCTGCAGTCTTTCTCTTGCATCTTGCATTTATTTTCGGTACGTGATCTTTCTAGGCTTACCAAGCCTGCTTCCCTGAGATGAGTGATAGTCTTTGATCTGTGACAGTACTACTTAAATGCTGTATAACATTTTGAGGCTTATTAATCCTTGCTACTTCCCTCTTGGTGCTCAGCAATAGGTATCTTATTTCACAGATCAGCGTCTCTGATGCTCTCAGGTGAGCCTGTGGTAGAGCAGGGGAGAGTGCACAGCATTGCCTGTTCTCCTCTGGGAACCAGCTCGTTCAGTTCAGCCTGCAGTAGGATAGGGAGGAGGAATCTTTGCTTAGAAACATTACTCCTTCCCAGTTGAGTTAGGTGGAGCAAGTGGTGATTCTTTTATGGCTTGTATCAACTGGAGTAGAAATTGCAATCACCACAGCAGGCTCCCCTCATTTTCAGCCCTCAGGAGAAATGTCCAGGTGACACTAAGGTGATTTTGGAGCCCTGGAGCTGAGGGGTGAATGCATAGTGTTGGGCTGGCAGCAGGTGAGGTGTGAGGAACTGCCTGGGGCAGTGGAGACACAATGTGCATGCAGGTTTTAGGGAGTGAGCGAGTGGGGCAGCAGCAGGCAGAGATTTGATAGATTGAATCTGAATCCCTCCATCTGCGGTGCCAGTTTGGGGTGGGTTCTTGTACTGCATTTGTGCTTTAAGAGACTGGATATCCACAGGTTCCTGCACTGTTATTAAGTAAAACCTATAAAGCCCAATGGAAGAGGGAGTTGCTTAGGTCAATAGAAATATGTGAAAAACTGCCCCCTCCTGTATTTACATAAAGTTTTAAGCGTAACTGAGCTTCCCAAGATAAAAGTACGAACATAAATTCCCCTCTAGGAGTTCCCATCCTGAGGACACAGAATAGTGCCCCACTTATCCGGAACAGTGGAGAAATGTCTCTTCTTTCTACTCTACCTTCTGCCTGAAGCTACAATGCAGATTACTTCACTGCATCAAGAGACTGGTGATGACAGCTCTCTAGCCTGTTCTACCACACCACATCTGTACTGAAAAGCCAGTGAGGTATCTGTAGGGTGTGTGGTGGGAGCCCTCCATCATGTGATACAGCTGCCAAAAGCAGTGGTTAAAGGAAGGTACCCTCCCCACAGGGTACATAATGCTTCCAGTTGGCCCTCTGTGGCCCCACCCTGCTGAGGGTGTTAATAGAGGGTCTTTTCCAGCTGCACTGAGAGAGACTTGAGGGGATTAAAATCAGGTTGGAGCTGCTATGAACAGAGCTGAGAGTTGCTGAAGAGTGCATCTCATTGTGTCAAACATTGTAATCTTGTGTTTTATAGTGGCATCCCCTTACCCCTATTAAGGTCATTAGATAACTTAAACTCTGCCATAACAGCAGTTGTGAGCTCTGTGTGAGGCTTTCCTTGGAAAAGTATGTTCTGGTGATATTAACAGCCAGGCAGTAGACCATTTTCATGCAGGGTAAGTGGCACAGGTGTGTGAGGTGATGATGGATGGTGCATGCCAGGTTTTCCCAAGTGGGGATGCATAATGGCAGGGTGAGTGGAGCAAAGTAGAGCATAGTGTGTGTGTGGCTACTACAGAGCAACCATGCGTGGGGTGGTGCAGGGCAGGGATGAGAGCAGTGTGTCTGCCTGAAGAGCTTGCAGGTAGGAAGCTGCCCCACAGAAATACGTTTTTCTCTTCTCCCCTGCAGACATCAAGAGTCACAGTTGTGCTTGTTCCTTGGTGGGGAATCACATGGCTCAGGTTGAGCACCTGTGACATTTGTGTTTCCTGCACTTACGAACCTCCCCTGGTGATTTTGTGATTTCTGATGAATGCTGTGACTCTGGGAGATGGTGGTCTGGAGCAGGACATATCTGCAGGGCCTGGGCCCCGTCCCATGGTGTGCTAGTTCTGGAGGGGACCATGGCTCAGAGGCTGCACTTGCAAGGGGGTATATGCAGAGCGTAGGGCACAGGGCAGAGTGTGCTCTTGGTGCATGTGCTGCTGGGCATTAAGGCTGCTCTACTTGGTTTTGCTGGAGTTTTCCCTAGATATATGGTTTTATCCCGAGTTACAGCTAACTCCATGGGGCTGGAGGTGGGGGCCACATCATGAGATGGGACCTGGGAGGGTTTCTGCAGAGGTAAGTGCAGCATCCATGCCTTTTTGGCACCTTGTTTGGGATCAGCAGCCTAAACATCCTGTGGTCTGCACAGTAGTGATACGTGTTATAGCTGGTTTACTGGGTGCTGCACTGGGGTGGTCTGCACTGTGCTTGCCCTCCAGATTTCCTTCAAGGACAGTGATCTCTGGGGCTGTGTAACAGACCTGTGAGTGGCTTTCGGATTAGGCTGTCTGCCTTTCTGTCTATTGCAGCCCCTTCCGTTATCCACGTTATCCACAGCATTGCACAAAAGAGATCTGAAAGGGACCTCAAGAGGGCATCTTCTAGCCTTTTCCGTGACAAATCAGCTGTACCTGGTCTCTGCTTGGGGAAAGGTGTATAAGGAGAGGCAATATCTTTTATGTGATCAGCTGATACAGTTGGAAAACCAGACAAACTTCTGTGGGGCTCAAACCCTTTGTTGGGGCTAAAGAAGAAAAAGCAACATTCAAATCTAAATATATGATGGAAATAATTTCCATGAGTTTTGTCTCCTTGATTAGCACAACAGGGGTACTGGTGAAGTCATCTCAGCAAGGGGGGAACACAGTAATGTCATCAGCTCATATGGGAAAGCGAGAGGGAGACAGAATTGCTGTGAAACACTTGGGGGTTTCCTGGGAGGAAGGGACCAGAAAAATTGTAATACGTCATTAAAACAATATCTGTGCTGAGCCCATAGTTAATAACCAGCAGAGTTGCTGGGTCGGTGTTCAGGTGTTTAGGTAGGATGTGTTTAGGTTTTCAATAATGAGCATTCTGAGGATGGTTTGCAGGTGTCTTCTGAGGCCTCAGGATAAGAACTGAGGGGACTGTGCTGGGAAAAAAAAAATCCAACGTGGAAAACAATCTCTTGTAACTGAGTATTTTTGTGCCATTATCAGTTGTTTATATGAGCTCATTCTGAAGCAAACTGGCTGTTTGTTTTCACTACGCAGCCTTCTGAGGGCGTTTGGTGTGTAGCTGCAACATATTGTGTTCCTGGGCATGTCTGTGTAAAGCCAGCAGGTTGTCAGGGCTTGGCAGCCAGGCACTGGCATTGCCCAGGTTATGGGATCATCACTGTTAACTGAATCAAATGGTGTGGCTTTATCCTTGTTCTTAAACCTCCTGTGATGGGAGTGATGTACTCTCTCTCATCAGTCGGCTCTAGGGTGTAATTATCTATATCATTACGGAGTTGGTGTTTTTAAAATCTCTTGCTTCAATTTAAGCCCATTACGGCATGTCCTCTCCCTGTGGACACGGAGAGCAGCTTACAGCACTCCTTTCCTCTTTGCAGAAATCTTTTACATATTTGAGGCTTGTTATCATGTTTCCCTGAAGGCTTTTGTTCTCTACGCTGAACAACTGCCTTTCGTTTGCTCTTTCCTCATGGCCATGTTATTTTCAAGTTGAATGACACATGCATGGTCGATTCTGCCTCTTGAGGTCCCTTTCAGCCCTCTTTAAAATTTTTTGTGGTTCTGTGTCTTGTTGGGGTCCCTTGGGCTGTCTCCACTTGGTCTGGGCTGTTTTTGAAGTATGTTGCTGTGAAATGAGCCCAGTGTTGTAGCCCAGGTCTTTCTTGACTGAGAAGAGCAGCAAGGTTATTTCATGTACCTTGTGCATGACACTCCTGTCTGTACAGCCCTGTATAATAATGGATTTTTTTGTACAATACTGATTGTTCATGCCTGCACTTTTTTGTACTATTTCCCAACCAGCTGTGCGTTCCCCATATGGAATTTCATCTAGACTATTTTCCTAATATTCTAATTAAAATGTTATACAAAACTGGAGGTAAAGCCTTGCAAAAGTAAAGGTATAGAACATATGTTGCCTCTCTCACATACGAGACCCTTTTACTCTGTCAAAGAGAAGGCAGGTTGCCTTCACATGGCAGGGCTATTGCTTCCAGCCCTTCCTTGCAGATGGATCGTTTGATGATTGGTTTCAAATTTTTTCCAGGAATTGAAGTTATGTTGACTGGCCTGCAATTTCCTTGATTTTTCAACCTGCTGAATATAGCCACTATATTTGCCCTTTTCCAGTCTTTTGAAACTTCATTTATCTTCCAGAAATTCCCAGAGATAGTTGCTGACGTACCCCAGCCTGTTTGAAAACATCAGACTTCAGTAATCTTCTTTCTCCTTATGTGCTGCTATACCTTACACTTCTACTCTACTGCTTTTAATTATGTTAACTTTTTCATGAAGTCTGAACCAACAAAAACATTAAACATTTCAGCTTTAACTCTGCAAGTTGTTGGCTATTGTGAAATTGTGTCCCAACTTATACCTCTTTTCTTCCTGAGACAGCTGTGAGCCAAACCCCTGGGATCCCCCGCCTCCCCTTACCCTAATTAGTAGTTTTACAACTCGTTGTGTGCTGACGGCATGTGTGTGTGTGAGAGAGGTCATGAAGGTGAATCACTTTTTCAGGTGACACTCTCTAGTCTGTTAGGCAACACTTTGGCTTTCTCATTATCTGATTTGGTTATTGCTTTTGTAACTGTGGGGAACGTAGCTTCTTACGATGTGTTCAGTATTTATTAAATTCAATTTACCATCCAATTTAACTAGCCTCACAAGAGAAGATATTTTATAAATTGTACATCTTAAAATTAGCAATTATACGTACATTAGAATATGTAATGTCATTACCAGAACCAGCCAGTTCTGGGTGCTGTGTAGAGAATAAAGAAAACACATAAACCTAACAGAAAACAGATTTCGGTGGGAGGGGGGAGGGCTGACATGCACTAACAGCTTTAGAAGGGCCTGTGGTGTGTTCAGTGGCATAAACCAATCTATTAACCTTTTCTCCCTGCTCAGGAGGTGATGAACTCTTTGGTCTGCCTCTTCCCGCTGATGTAGTTATCAAATGTCTCCTCGGTACTGCTGGTGATCCCTGCTGTGAGCTCTTTCTGTTGAACACTTGTCTCTTTTGCTCTGTCCCTCTCTCCTAGTGCCGTTCTTTTGTGCTCATCTGTATCAGCCTGATGGGGTTTCCATTTCTCCTTCCTGTGCTGCAAGCCATGGAGGAGTCTGTGATTTACCCTTATTGTACCCCCACACTAAGATAATTTGCATTTGTTCCCTTATCTTGCTGTGTGTTTACAAAACGCCATCTTTATTGAACTCCCTATTCATTCTGCACAAAATCTCACTTGCCAACCCTCTGAGACTGCCTCCCTCCTTACAAAGCACTGTTTTAATTCTGCCTCTATTTTACCTTCTATTCCTAACCAGTACAAAGACTAGTTTTGAGCTCCCTCACCCATGGTGCTTTCCACCTTTGTGTTTTTTTCCATATTTCCTCTGTTGATGAGAATCAAACCTCAAGGAGCCTCCTTCCTAGTTTTGTTCCTGTCTCTTCTTTCACTTTTTTTTTTCTTGGTGCATTCCGGGAACTTGATGCAAGGCTGTGTCTGATGTCTTCCTTTCCTAGCAAATGTGTGGGCAGTTAAAGGTCCCTAATTACCAGCGGGTTCTGTGTTTCAGATGCTCCCAATAAGCCTGTGCTTCTGATCTCCGTGATTTTGTAGCCTAAAGCAGACCCCCAGTGTGCTAGTGTCTGGGCTCCTTCCACTCTTACGTTACACAGAGATTTTTATACCTGCACTTTGTGTTACTGAATTTCACCCCCTGCTTTTATGCTGGGCCCCAAGATCATCCAGACCTTCTTGTGTGACATTTCTCTGCTGTTCTGATGATAACTTTCCTCTTTGTCAGCATTGTGCTTAACTCTGATATTCAAACCCTGGGACTTTCTTTTCCTCTCACCATCAGGTTAGAAACCCTCTCTCCCCCTATGCTGATGTAATGCCTACGAGCAACATTCAAATATTGTGGGTTTTCCTTTCATAAGCTGAACAGATTTGGCTCCTTAAGCTTTGCTTTGACAGAGTTGCTTCATAGCTCCTCCTTTGTCCTGTGGCCATGCAGGATAGACTTTTCCATCCTGGAGATACGAGCTCTGTATTGTTTTCCCATAGGTGTATTATCTTGCGCTTGGCTGAATTAAAGCATGCTTGGTTGTATGGTGGCCATTTAGCTGTACAAATTGGATCACAGGGCACACAGGGGCTGTTTTGTTCGTTATTTACTAACCTACGTTTGTACTATCTGCAAGCTGCCTCTAAGGATCTTATATTTATCTTAAGTGATTGGTAAAACCCCTACATCCTGTGGGATGGGAAGCAGGCAATGAATATGTTTTTGTCTCATCAGCCACTTCCATCTATCTAGTTACGCCAAATTATTTCTATTAACGCAAGTTCTTAAATCAAGCTGTAACATCAGTTAGACAGGACTTGATTCTGTACAACATATGTTGGCTGGTAATTAGCTGAGACATGAATATAATGAATTATTGGTAGATTCTTATATTGGCTTTTAATTATTCTGTCTAGGTCTGCTGTCAGGCTGACTGGCTGTCGCTTCCTAGGTCAGCTACTCCTGCCTAAGTGCCGGCATGGGGCTAGGGCTCTCCTACCCTTCTAGAATTACTTGGCATTCCAAGATTTATTAAAAATTAGCATCAATGGGTCAGAGATCTCCTTAGTGCACTTGGAGGTGCAAATTATCCAGGGTGGGTGATTTAACAGTGTTTATCTAAAGCAGATGTTATCTAATACGTCTCTTGGTCATGAGTAAACTGTGAAGTCTATCATAGTTGTACGATGAATCCATCATCTTATCTTTTTCCCAAATAGAGAGGGCATATATTTATATTTTTGTAGTTATACTGGTAATGTTACTGTGTGCACAAAATAATGGATCTATGACTCTGTTCACGTTTCCCTTCTTTCTTCTATAAATTCCCACTATTACCTTGGCAAGGCATGAATTTTTCCATCGCGTTTTTTAAATACTTTAATAATTTTCTACACTTTGTAATTTGCAGTTGGTTGCTATTTCTTTAGCTTTACAATCATGGCTTATATTGTTTTCTATTATTGCAGTCTATACCACTGCGTAAGGATGGGTTTCTAGCCAAAATCCCCTTCCAGCCGGGTGGTGGAATATGCTGATTTTGGCCATCTAAACCACCTAAAAACAAAGCAAAAAACCTCTTTAAAATATTTCTTTGGGGTTTTTTGTACAATATTTTCTTCCCAGTGATTTAATTGGATAATTCTTCTTAGCCTGGAGAAGTGGAAGCACTTTGTATGTATATTTCTGATTGTGATTGTAGTCCCACTAGCTTTTCTCAAATGTAGGCTTTGAGAAGGCAGTTTCTGATGTGGACAGAGCAGGGAATTCTGTGTTTGAGTTCTCCACATTTAAAAAAAAAATCCTAGCAAATTGTGACACAGAAACAAATTTCACTGCAGTGTTACCAGCTTCAGCACTCCAGCCACCATTCCTATGTATTTGCTCCTGGTGAAAAACAACAGAAATGGTTCTTTTCGTGCTGCTGGGAAGCTTGCAGCTCGGGATCAGGGGTGTGTGTCTGTGGTGTGCAGGATACATCTCTGACAGACTCATGCTTTGTGGCTGGGCTAACTCATGGAGAAAATGGAGAGGAGAGGGGAGAGGCGCAGTTGGTAAGCCTGGCTTGGCGGGGAGTGACAGAGATAATCTCTGCGGCCGGACCCTGGCTCCCGCCTGCCCCGCGCTGCTCGGTGGGGGCACTGCCTGCTGGTGGGAACGCAGTTTGATTCCCAAGGTTTGTTCTCCGGTTGCTTGCTCTAACCCCTTTTCCATCTGTCTGTTCATTTATTATTTACCACTTTCTCTTGCTATTTTCTTCGTTAGCTAGTTCTCAATGCTCTTGGCTCAGGAAGGGGATGTTTTACAGAGAACACAAGGTAGCAGCAAATGCTGTTGTACTGCTCCTCTGCCAGCCTTCCTTGTTGTGGGGACAGAAGTGTGTGGCATGCACAGTTAATTAAATTCTTTAACGTTTTTCCAAGTTGAGAAAAGGGTCAAAATCCTGGAAGTAAGAAGTTGTTGGAGTCCCCCACGTGGTCCACACTGCTTTTGCAGAGGCTTATAGTGGGGATGGGCACACTGGGGTGGGAGAGTAACCTAAGAGCCTGTGGATATTCATGCTTTGTGCAGCTAAGTGGTGTGGGGAAGAGTGAGGTTACAAGGTGTTCAAATGAAATTTTGGATCTCTTTACTTCATTAAGTTTTATATTGGGTTGCTGTGCCAAGAGACACAATCATTGACCTTCTTAAAGAAATTAAAAACTCCATTAATTTAAATACTTTTCCTGTTGAAAAGGTGGCAAAAGCAAAGGTTTTGTAGGAGAAACTGAAACCGGTTCAAATATAATTCTATTAACTAATTAGGGGAACCCTGGAAATAGGGCTGAGACTCGCAAGCCTCTTTTCTTCTCTTTGCTGGGGTACTCCAAGAATCGGATCACCTGGGGAAAGCATGTTTAAGAAATACCAGATGGTCTCTGCGATGTTCCAGCTGTGGACAATCATTCCCAGCCAGGCAATCTGCCTTGCTGTTGAAGCCCTCTAAAACTGTGCTGCCCATTTGTCATGCTTCTCCAATTGCAGCGCTCTGGATAGCTTCTTTTTTCCCTGTCTGGCTCTTCCTTTCCAGTTTTTATCACCCACCCCCTCCATGAGCTAATGTAGTAACATCCCTTCATTGGCTATAAATCCATTGAAGAGCCATATATAAAATATTACTTTGTTAGGGAAGATTGGGAAACATCTGTTTTTTACCCGTAAGAGTCAGTCTCTACTTGTCTCGTATGACGATGTGACTATTTATATATTTGTAAAGTAAAAAGAAGGAGAGAAAGATGGGAATCCTAGAAACAATTTGAGTGGAGCCTCTAAATGGAGGAAACTGATTCAGCTCTGGGATTTGTTTGGAGCCTGATGCTTGTGGGGGGAAGGAGTAGGGGGGACACAGGCTAAGAAATTGCTTAGATGTTTGACAAAGTTACAGCTGTACCAACTGCAGAAGGTCCTTCTGTAAACCTTTTGATCTTGTATAACTGTTCCTAGGTACTCCCAGGGAAGCTGTGGGTCTAAACCATTATCTGTTACATAAAACAGGAACCTGGGATCGGTGACAGTCCTTAGATCAGCAGGAGACTATAACCCTAGGGGTATACATGCATAGCAGCAAAGTATGTACCTACAGAGGCTTTGCGTTTAAGTGGGTATGCCAGGGTGTGATGTCTGAGCCTGCTGGTATGAGCTGCCTCATACCCAACCTGCTCAGCAGTAGCGCCTTGCAGAGCTGTCTGCTTTTGCTCGCACATATGGCACTTAACCTGTGTCTCCATTCCCTTGTGGGACAAGGGTGTTGGTTTCTGTGAGTGTGTTCATGGGCACGGTTGGCTCTGGGTACCCCAAGGTAGCAGTGGTGCCAGAGCAGGAGGCTGGGGGCATATCGTGCCTGCCATGTGGTATAACATGAGAGCCTGGGGAGATACAAGACCTGTGGAGGTGGTGTCAGAAGGCTGTCCCAAGGAGCCAACCAGGCTTGTGGCACTTAGTTCATGCTGCTGGTGTGAGCCGCAGGGTGAGATGCTCTGTCAGCTGTGCTGAGGTTGCAAGGAAACAGTCTGTGTGAGGAGGGTGCTTGGGAGTGAACAAGGGAAGATGCTGCTTGGGGTGAGCTGGGCAGGCAGGGACGTTGCACCTCCAGAAGGCTGCCTGTGGTGCTGGGTACCTTGCATGCCAGACAGCTGCACTGCCAGTCTCTGAGCCCTTCAGCAGGTGAATATGAAAGAAGGAAAAGGAGATTTCTGTGCTTGCATGCAGGTGGTGTCAGGGTTTGCAAGGTGGCCCCATGTCACAGCTGCTTTCTGTGCCCTGCGAGGCTGGCATATATAAACAAAGTACCAGAGCTGTTACTAATGGATGCTGCTCCACACAGCTTTCCCCCTTTCCTAGTCAGGTTCAGTGCTCTCAGCCTGCCCCTTTGCTGTACAAACATGAGATCCTGCTCTCAGTTCTCCTCTCCTCAGGATTATGGGTTGCTGTGTTGGTTTGGATCCAACTTGCCCATCTGAGATGGAGAATGCCCTGGAGGGGACCTCTTCCCTCCCTCTGCCACATCCTGCGTAGCCTATATGATGGACGGCTCCCTGCTCTTCTCAGCCTGGCCCAAACCAAACTCTTTCTCCCCTGCTGAGCCTGCTCAAACCTCTGCAGGGCTGTGGTTGACAGCTGCATCTTCCCTGCTGCCTCGTAATGCGCTCACACAGCTCCCTCTCCTCTTCTCTCACAGACCAGGTGTTGTGCTGCCATCTCCTCCTGCGGTGCCAGAGCTCTGCCTGTTCTGATGGTTATCTGCCCACACCGTAGCCTCATGGCCCTTCTGCTTGTCTTTTGCAGCTTTTCCTCTTTAAAGCTCCCTCTCATTCTCCCTCCTGTGGTGATATGGCAGCCTCTCTTGCTAATCACACCTTAAATCCTCTTTTCTTCCCTCTGCCCACTTCACTGCCCAGTTGGTGTTGAGCTGTGCTTAAGCCCCTCCAGGCATCAGTAAAAGGTCCCAAAACCCCACACAATGCCCACATCCACCTGGTGCAGCTCCTCTGTAATGCTAGTGACAAGTAAAAGGTTATTTTAAAATACTAAGATATTAAATAGACCTTGTTGCTCTAACACCTGCTGTATCTTTGTCCTCTCTGTGTCAAAGCCTCCAGTTATCTTACATGGCATGTCAGGGGACCGGTGTAAAATCTGCTGCTTGGCTTTGGCAAGCTCCTGCAGCAGCAGGTCCTGTACACCTCTGAGCTTGGAAGTGGCATCTGATAGTTTTACACATTCATGTGTTTTGATACTGGGTATGAATTTGGACTTTACAGGATTAAAGAGTGTAGACTAAATTTGAGGTGGAAGCAGATAATGAAAAAGGAGATGTTGCAAATAGCTGGGTGGGCATGAGCTGCATGAGCAGAGCAGCAGCTGGGAGGACAGGCACAAGCAGAGCCCTCTAAATGTCACTGGGAAGCTCTCATGCTGGAAATTATATTGGTGCGGCAGTGTTGGGCGCCATGTCCTCTTGTCCATTTTAACAGAGGAAAGATGCTGTATAGTTGGAAAAGATTCAGAAAAGAGCAATAAATGTGACAAAATCCTGAATATGGAGCTATCGACAAACTTTTATTAAGAGCCATCTACTTATGGAAGATCAAAAAAGAACTTGATTGTAATATACAAGTACCAACAAGGGAAAGAAAAAGTTTGGAGCAAATAGCTTGAAATGTTATCAAAGAAAGACACAAGGAAAAAAAGCCTAATGTGGGACAACCTTGGGCTAATAATGTGCAGGTTCATAATGCTGCGAATAAAAGTCAGAATGTTTCTACCTAAGTATGAGGTGGATTAACAGTCACTGTCAGCCTGGAAGCCAGACTCCTGCTGAAACTGTTTCAGACAGAAGTTACAGGTTTTGTGGAGTAATTACTAGGTTAGACCCTCTAACCTCTATCAAGCAGGAAGCAAAATTATGTTATATTAATGGTTCTTTTCATACTTATAATCGGAATAAATGTGTAACATGAGTATTGTGCCTCCTAGAGAATAGGTGATGGCAGGAATTAATTGCTCCCTGAAACCAAACTGAATTTGTTAGCCTTTGCTAGTAATTTGGTGAAATGGACCTTTCACTCTGCTGGGAGCAAAGCTGAGCTCAGACTATAGGTTCCAGTTCTGTCTGGGTTAAGACAGAAGTTGAACTTAACCCTTGCCTAGGCCAGAATCTGTCTGGCCTTGGTGTGATGTGCGTTGGTACTGAAAGAAAGATCAAATTTAGGTCAGGGTTTTTTGGCCAGAGGTGGATGAATTTAGGAGAGCTTAGTTGTTTCTCCTTGCCATAACCATCCCCAGGGAGGAGCTGATGCCCTGACCTAGGACAGTGGGACAATCTTCGTCCCTGCCACCAAATGAAAGAAGATCCAGAGACCAACCAGCTGAAATGCAAGAGCTTCCCCAGAAGGCACCGATGTTTGCTACAGTAGTCTTTATTTTTCTGCTTTATTTTAAAGCTTGTTCATCCCCCCGCCCCCCCAAGATTTAACAGATATTTCATTAAATAAATGTAGGAGAGCTACTTCTGAACTTTGGTGTCCAAAAGTTCATTTATGATCTTTCTGTATATAAATTCCCAGATCTAGGGTTTTGACACAGAAATAGTCTTCATTTGATAGAATGTTACAAATTGAAGTTTCAGAAATTATCCTCTTGAGCCATCTCCGTGGTGTTTGGCACCACGACAAGTCATTAGTCAATCCTGAAATAGTCATCAAGCAGAGAAACAGCTTATTTTATATACTGTTTCTTAGAGAGTTAAATATTTCCACATATTCATGCTCTGATTGGAGTCTTGGATCCTTTCCAAATGTTCAACCTGTAAAGATATTTGAGAACCCCAGGACTTAGACTCTTTCCAAAAAATGATAGATTTCACTTGAATTTTCACAAATGGAAAACCACAACTCCCCATAGCTGCAAAGAAGCAGCTGTCATACCAGGTACGGAGTATGAGAAAACACTTTCTAAAAGCTTCAGGGACTTCCCATTATCTGGAAGTTTTTAGTGCTCTTAAAATTTGTGAAGAAAACAGTGTTTTTTTCCAGCACAACGTTGCCTCAGATAATCGGCTGCACCTGTTTGGAAGCGGTGCTTCATGTTATTCTCTGATACAGACTCTTGCACGTGTTTCTGTTAATTTTTCCTAGAAACCCAAGTGTCAACAAATTGGAGCCCCTGCATTGCAACTCTGTGTAAAAACCCAAATTGGTGTGTTTCTGAGCACTTTACTGTGGAAAGTCTGTGGTCTGAGTGACTGAACTGACTTTGGAGTTTTGAAGTTGAAATTCTGGGGTGTGGGGATATAAGCAAAAAGCTATTGAAGGAATCAATAGCTCCAAATAAACAGCTCCAGATCTGAAGTTCTGCTTTTTGTCATTGTTGCTGCTCTTCTCTTCAAAAGAAGAGACAATTTTCCAATTCAGAAATTGGGATGGATTTGGGTAATGGGCTTTCTTTGGGAAGGGTTAATTCTTGGTGCAATTCAGCACAGACATGCATGATGAGAATTTGGGAAATGAGGAGTTAAATCATGATGATGTAAATGATTGTTCCACATTTAAAATAATAGCACTCAGATAATTCTGGTGTTGGGGCTCCTGCTTTTATTGGCTGAGAGGCTGCCAAAACATATGTGTGTTGCTCTGAATTGGTAAATGATTCCTATTTATAGGACAGGTGTCTTCTGATGTCCCAAGTTCAGTCTGTTCTGTAATCCCAGATCCTGTTTCTGATCTACGTTTAATAATGTGTGACAGAAGAAGATAGGAAACTTGCAGACAAAATCAGGCTAGGAATGTTTTGAATTTAGCTCTGCCCAGCTCTGTCCACTTGTTATGCAGGGTATCTTTTCATAAGGGACTCGCCCTTTAAAAATTCAGTTTTGGATTCAGCTTTTCTTTCTGAAACACATTGTCTTTTGGCTCATTTACATGCAGCCTGAAGGCTGCTGAGTGTGCCAGCCTTCTTCCTTTGCACTGACTGAAGAGGAAAAATGCTTTCTTACATATATTATTTTTTTTTATGCAGCTTCTCTAATGCAGAAACCACAGTGAGGCAGGGCTATAGGGAGGGAGGTGGTGGCAAGAGCAGAGTCGAGGTCTACATGACAGCAATCATGCAAATAAACCCTTCTTTACCACCACAGTCGAAATTAAATTGTGCTTTACAGCTGTTGGTTTGGGCTACACAGATATCTTGGAACAAAGGGACAGATTAGTTGCAATTAGTTATACAACTGTCAAATGACTCTTTCACGTTATCTTGCAAGCTGGTGGTGGAAATGAAGACAGACCTAGATACCATGATGCTGATGCTTCTGCTCTGGTCATTATACTGCATTTTGAAAATAATTATTAAAAAAAAAAAAGCCCCCTCACAGCTTGAAATGAATGTAGAACCAGCAGAGATGTTTGGTAATGGGAAACAAAAATATGACCAAGTTCCTCTGCTACAGAGGAGTGCAGGCCTTGGAGCTGGGGGTTCAAAAGAGGCACAGCCTCTTGGGAGGAGGGAGAGAAATGCAGGTTCTTGGGCAGGGGAAGCTCTTGAAATGCCTAATTCAAGGGAAGAGGTGCAGTTGCAATGACAGGGGTTGGGATGGAGGGAGGAAGGAGTGGAATTCCCTGCCGTGTCTGCTGCCCCATCACCCTTTGGCCACCGCAGAGCTAGGGTCTGTCGTAGCATGTCTGGCCACAGTGTGGGATGGCAAAAGTGCCAGGAAGTCCCAGGCAAGCATGCTGCTGCAGGGTGGCTCAGCAGAGCAGTTTGCGAGGAGAGGCTTGCCGTCAGCCGAGAGCTGAGGATACCATCATGCCAGAAAAGGAACTGGGTCTGGGAGGAGGTGGAGGGGGCCATGAGAACTGGATGGGAGGTTTGGCTCTTTTTCAAGCAGTTCCTGAAGCCAGATTAGTTGTCTTCGCCAGCTGGTGTGAGATGTTAGGTTTGTGTTATTTCTGGCAGCCCCATGGGGACTGGGAGTAACTCCATGCCTCTTGTTTCTCTTTATGAGGACAGGATAGTCCAGAAGCAGCACAAGCTTTGTGTTCCTGTCCCCAAGAGATTCAAGTGCTGGTTTGCCCTTGGGTAGAAGATGTGAGGCGAAGGACATAGGCTCCATGCCTGTCTTTCACCTCTGATGCCAACAGCTGCTTCTGCTGGCTGCATGTCCTGGGCTAGTCTACTCTTCACATGACCAACTGTCCAGGTTTCCCCAGATGTGTCCTCTTGTCTGTCACTGTTCAGACAGGTTTGAAGGATTCAAGAGTCTCCTAGCCTTGCACACTGCTGTGCGTGTACAGAGACTCTGACTGGACTGCCCTGTGTCTGGGAAGCCCAGATGTGTCCACAGATGCAGGAATCCTGAAGGACTGCCAAATGTCTGGAAATGTAGGATATGCCCACATGCATAGGAGCCTAGACCTTGCTGCTTGTCTGGAAATCACTGATACTTTTATGTGCAAGGGATTGGACACTCTTGAGGAGTTTTGGATGGGCCAACTGTACATGTGTTGTGCAATTGCTTTTAGTGCACTTGAAGAAAGCACAAGATCCCAAAGAGAAGTTGGTCTGTGTGTCCAAGCCTAGTACGTCCCCAGAGGTTTAGGGTTAGGTTAGCACATGTATAGACTTCTCTGTACAAGTGTGCATACTTTGGAGGTCCCTGCCAGACTGTCCTCGTCCTTTACGTTCCCTTCCTAGATGGGGGTATCTTCCACCAAGATCAATTGGAAGGCCCTCTGTGTTGTGGTCTTGCTTTGAGGCAAGACCTTGTATTTGTCCTGTGCCTAAAATTCCCTTTTCTGCCTGAGCTTTGTACTTCCTTGCTGATCTTCTCTATCCCCTTTCTGCACAGGTCCCCCCAGAGATCTGTACCTTCCCATTCCTTTTTGCATCAGAGAAGAGCAGAGGATGTGGGACATGGTGACGTGCTGCTTGCTTGCATTTGGGACATGGGAGGACTGTAACTTGAGTGTAAGCTGCTGTGTTTGCACTGTGGCTTTTCTGGACCAGGATCCCAGATTTTTGTAACAGACTGGAGAAGGAAGGGGAAGAAGAGTTAATAGCATTCTCTCCTAGATCCAGGCAAAATGCAAGCAAATTCACCATATTTTCTCTGTGGCGCTTCTTCACTTCCCATTTATAGGGCCAGGGTATTTGGTCCTTGCTCTGGAAGCAAGCAAACCTGCTTTCTCATAGCCGCTGTTGTGTGCGAAGGGTGGTGGATGCCTCCCACCTTTCCAGAGCTGCTGGGTAACGTGCCCTGAGTGTGGCCAGCGCAGAAGCCGCCTCATTCCCTGAGCCCCTGTTCTGGGGTGACTGAACTCCTGATATATTCCCTTTTTCTTCTGGAAAACAGATTTGTTCTGGCATTCGCCCTTGTCCACACACTCCCCCTAGTGAATTCCAGGGTTAAAAAAATCGCGTAGGCTTTCTCTAAGAGCTGTCTCTCTTGTCATTTAATGATTCCACCTCTGAACTGGGACCCTGCTGCTTCACTGGCTGCCTTGACAATATGTCATTTGTCTTTTCTTCTTTTATTTAGCTTTTCCTACATTTTTCGCACATTCTGTAGATTCTCCTGCATTCCAAGTGTCTTATATTTTCATGCTTTCTTTTATCTCTCTATTCATCTATCCCAGTATAGACAACAGAAATGCTAAATCCACATAATCTGTAGAAAGCATGAACTGGGTTGTTAGACATTTTCCAAACATTACACTTCATGGAAATATTTTCCTGTAAGATGTAGAAATGAAACAGCTGTCTCCCGCTCCCTCCTGGGCTGTTCCTGTGCAGACTCTCCTGCTCTCTGAATTTACAGCACCATCCCTTGGACAAGTGACCAACGGCCAGCTTCAAGCAGTTGTATTTATGACGTGCCAAGCAGTGGTGAAGACTGTGGTGTTTATATGCTAGTCAGATCTATGTGGTGGGATGAACATATTGCAAGACCTGGTGCTAAGGTTTACAGAAAGCATTTTGCCAGCAGAATTGTCACTAGGAAATTTGGTGCAAGTCATGGCTGACGGCTCACTGCTGACTGAGGGACAAGCAGGGATGCTCCTTACTTGTGCATCCTTCTTCCTTCTGCTTGCCCCTGTCCTTCTGGCTTTGTGCTTAGCCAAATGTTAAAATCCCTCCAGCTCCTGCCAGGAGCTGAGTACTGGCATCAGGAATTAAAGGCATGGATGCCTCATGTAGCCCAGCTTGCTGGAAGACAGTGGGCACCTGGCTTTTGTCCTTCTCTCCCTGCCTTGCTGTGTGGCATCACCTCTCAGCTGGCCTGTCATGGCTGGCCCAAGCATGTGATAGCAGCCTAAAGCCCTGCTGGGTACCTGCTGATGTGAGCATGGTTGGACGCCCCCTCCTAATGTAATTGCTTATTCTACCTGCATGTTGTAGAACTTCAGCACATGACTGAAGATGTATTGATTGCCACAGGGTAATTATTTCTTGATTCTTATGGGAATTTATCAGAAGCTTAATGCATCAGTGGAGTTGTCCGAAGTGGAAAGGTAAATCAGGAATAACAAAACAAAACCAGCAAAAATGTTTGGGCTGAAGCAAGCAGTCCTTCCCCTTCCACATGGAGAAGTGAACACCAGGGTTTTTGGACAGAAGTGTGAACATCAGTGTTAGTGTGAGCTAGCAGAGAGTGGGCTTCTGAGCAGATGATGGAAGAGGAGAGAAATAGTTACCATCTCTGAACTGAGCAACCGGAAAAAGAGTAGGAGAGACCAGAAATTATTTGAAGATTCGCTTCCCTTCAGTGTTTTACTGGAACCGAGTGAGCAGATATTCACAGGCTGTATTCCAAGCTGAGGTTATTTCTTCAGAGCATGTTCTGGCAAGGGATTTTTGGCTACAGCCCATCCTCAACCTGCATGACCGGGTGATACCATGGGGAAGAAATCAGCTAACAGCAAATCATGGATTTAGATTTCAGGCAGTTGTTGACTGTGCATCCGTTATTCTGCCTTCTTTATAACTCTCCATATTGTAATCCAGTGCTTTTGGCTTTGACCTTGATAGGATAAAGCAGAACTACTCTTATGCTTAAATGCTACCGCATGAGGAGTGTGGTGCCTATGTGCACTGACAGGAAGGGTGCTCTTCTCCTTGGGAGGATTGAATTGCTGCGGAGGTGCCCGGGCAATCTCTCAACATGTGCCACCCAAGTGTGCCATGGGAATCTCACGGTTTGGGAACCACTCTCGCACGTGTGTTGATGAGTCACATGTGCAGCTGGGGAATACCAGAGACTTCAAATGGGAGCACATCTGCATATGCACAGAGCACATCTGGAGTGTCAGACGTGCTGCATGTTTGCAGCATCCCCATACTGTATGGGCAATGAACTGCTTTCCACCCTTTCTGTACTCTTTGGGGGAACTTTTATCATATGTACATAAAATGACATTTGGGAAACACCCTCCCTTCTTTGCCTCTGTGTCAAGGCTTCACGTGTCTGTCAGAGTGAGCAGCAGGGTTGTTGCACTGAAGGATGAGCTATGTCAGGGCTCAGCGTGAGTGCTTCAAGGTTGAATAACTGTGGTGTTGCCAGTGTGTTGTCCAACGTTCAGGTATCCACTAGTGTCTCTGAGTAATGTTTGTTGGTGTGTCACTGGGTAGTCTGGAGGGCCTTTCATGTCTTTGCCAAGTGCTGATCTGTTGTACCACTTTCCAGGCATGATATAGCACTTGGCACAGCAGCCCTCCAGGCTTTGCCCTTGTAAAGACTCCAGAGTTGTTAATCCCTGGGATGTGACTGTGCCCTGGAAGGGGGATTTGAGGGTTGCCCACTCAATATATATGCATGTGGGCAGTGTAAGGGAAAAAAATCAGGTTATGTACTGGCACCAAACTCTTCAAAATATGCCATCCATATACACTTTGAGCACTTTCTATACCTCTTCTCTGCTTTAGAGTCTCTTGACTTCTTAGAGTGGGGAGAAATGAGGGATGTGGGATACTCTCTTTTCAACTATGTCTGGCTATACAAGATGATGACTATGACTTCTTGTATACCTGGTCACCTATCTGGAGCAATTTTGTGGATTTATGCTGTTCTGTGTGCACAGATAGTATTTCTTAAAGTGTACTGAGTACATTAACATCCCCAGTCTTGGCAAGAGGGCAACTCAATCTTTCAGCACTTGCCACTGGCAGGTGTGTTGTTGCCAAGCCCTTGTTGCCCTACTATGGAGAGGGGAGCACTTGCCCAAGGCCACGGTCGTCAGAAGCAGGCGAAGGCTCAGCTGGGCACCTCATCATGTCTGGGGATGAGCAGCAGCCATCCAGCTAAGCTGGTCCTTAAGTCCTAGATGCCTGCAACAAGATAGGTAGCATTTTTATTTACACATTGATGCAAACTGATCGTGTGTGTAAATGGGCACAGCCCACTTTTAAGTAAATAGAGGAAAAGAAAATAATTTTCTAAGCTTACCAATAGAGACAGGAAAGCCTAGAAGAGGCAGCAGAACTCTGGAAAGTCCCTGGAAACATATGTCCTGTATGTTCAGCACAGCTCAGATGCATGAATTATCAGGGCTGGTTTGACTGGGGATCAAATAAGTTCTTGCAAGGAGGTGACACTAAGTAAAGACAGATTTTTATATTGGGATTCAAATACATTGCTGGGTTTGAACAAAGCCACCCTCAGCTGCTATTCAAGAAGATTTTCAGAACTTCCCTGATCTTACACTAACTTTGTAAATAAGGAGAGAAAAAAAAAGTGTAAGTATAGTACTAATTCAAAACAAATATTTCACCGTTAATGTTTCAACGCATTTAGGAACACTGCTTTCAGTTGGTCCCTTCCATATAACAAAAAAAAAGTGCCTTTCCTTCTGTCTCTGTTTCATGATGGGAAAGTTTGTAAGTCACCTTATCTCTGTAGGTATCAGAAACATCACATATGGCGCTGTCTGAATGTCTTTTTTTCTTGCAATTTCCTGGATTGCCTGCAATGTCTTTGTTGAAGCAGAGCATATTCAACCCTGGAGAGACTTGTAAGAGAGCTAAATTAATCTTTCCTCCCAAGCTTTGCAAAATAGGTTAAACCAACACACGGTACTGTTGGTACCGTGGTTGGTGGATGTTATGAGCTCAGACATGCACATAAAATGTGAGGCTACTGAATTAAGAAATAACTGCCGTTCACTGTTTCAGCAGCTTATTGTAATTATCTATTTATTTTCTCTGTGATTTTTGCCAGGCAGAGATTATCAGAAAATTGAAAATGTGTTTAATATTGAAATATCTTTGTTACTGTTTGTACAAAGCTCGAAGTTTCTTCAGCAGCCAAATAATGCAAATGGAGAGCTGAACTTGAGAATACATAACACAAAGCACATTAACTTACTGGAAACTTGGGCACAAGTGTTGTTCTTTGATGTGCACAGCCAACCCCTGTTTTCACTGCCCTCAGTGAACAGTTGCTTGTCCCCAAATGATTAGTCTTGTATGACTAATGAATTTAAAGTCTTCTGAAAATGCTGGCTTCACTAGACACTTCAATACATTGAAGTGCTTATGCTTTTAAACCTTGATATTAATACTTTACCTCGAATTTTTCATGACCTGTGCCATGCCTGTTTAGGGACTCTCACAAGTTAATGCTCTGCCACTGTTACACTTGTAATGATGTATTACCCTGTGTGACTTGGTGCTGCAGCTGCAAGACAACCAAAAAGTGGTGATCAAAGTATCCAAGGATATATATATATTTAAACATATTTATTTCCACTAAAAATAAGAGTGCATTTGCAGTAGCAGATTTCTTAAAATCAAGTGTTAGGGCAGTCCAGTGTGAGGGTTGTGTGGTTCAAAAAAAGGGGAAATAGTCTGGAGAATGAAGAGATTTCTTGTGTTGTACTCTGACTGTGGCAGCCTTTAATTTTCTAACACGGTGAATATCTCCTCCTCCCGCGTCCTGCAATTTATGGTGAGAGCTGCCACTAAATTGCTGGGTGAAAAGCCTGAAATGTTATATCACAGTTCATCTTGCAGTGCTGCAGTTAGTGGATGGAGTGACTGTCCTCTGGGGGACTAAGGCCCATCAGGAGCCATGATCTTGATGAGCATTCTTGGCTGCTACTGTGCTGAGTCCAGTTCAGGGTATCTTCAACAGACTGTGGCAAATCCTGTTTCTGCTGAAGATGAACACATGGGATATATACCGGTTGTTCTGGGCACTCATCGTAACTGAACTGTTGCTGAGAAAGGATGGAGACCTGTGGATCTGCCACGAAACAGCGTGACCCATGCTGGGGGTGGGCAAAGGGCGAGTGCAGTAAGACACCCTCCTCTTCCTCCTGCGCCTTCCATGGCTATTTGGCATGTCTGAGGCTGTTTGAAGCTCGAGAGAGTTTGGATACTTTTACCCTGTTTGTTCCCTGTCTGTGGCTTTTCTCCTGCATTTCAGAAGGAAGTTGCAAAAGAGACAGTGAGGAAGTCCATCTGCTCAGTGCTTCTAGCCCAAGCATGGCTGGGGAAACTAGAATTGCTACAGAAGTTACTTTATATGTTGGGATATTCAGCCCATATATGTAATCTCTATGGGATTCATGTCCTGTGGAGAGTCAGCTAGACCTTTGTGATTCATCAGGTCAAACCCCTAACTCTTCTGAATCTCAGCAGCATGGTCTGGGGCTGCAGATCTGCCCTTAGAAGTGGCCTGTGATGTACAGTCTGATGAGAAGCAAGAGCCACTTCCCGTCAACAGGTGTTTGAACAGAGGGACTTTGCATTTTGGCTGCAGCTCTTCCACTGCAGAAGAGTGGTATTAGCTAGTCGTGAGGCTGAAAACTGTCCTGGAGGAGCCCAGGAGCAGGTATCTGCACAGACAGGTCTTCTTCCTAGCTTCCTCCCTGGCTTTGGCTAGATCAGGTGGTGCATCATCAGTGCCTCTGGACAAGTTGCTCTGGTCTTGGGAAGGGGCCTCCAGGGCTGGTGCAAGACAAATTAATCCCTCTTTTTCCTCCTCTCCCCCTGGAATTGCACGTATCTGTGTGATTTATGTGACTCCGGATTTTAACTCATGTTTACTCTGTGGAGAGCCTGATGACTTCTCTGTTTGCCTTGGTGCTTGCCTTAGCACATTGTTCTTGCTGCTGACAGTTGTGCTGGCAGTGGTTTTATTTGGAAAGTAGCAGGGGGGTGGCAGTGAGGAAGACAGCAGTGAGGAAAAGGTGTCGTGCTGTGTGGAGCCAGTGCTGCCGGCTGGGCTTCCTGACCCCGGGCAGGCACTTCCCACCTGTGCTGTGCTGCTCAGTGGGAAACACAGAGACAAGGAAGTGTGTTAATGGGTCAGGAACCAGTTTGGAGCATTTCTGCAGGGTCTGGGGACTCTGACTTTAACCATCTACTCACAGGTAAAAATCTGCCTCCCCCATCCCTGGGAGGCATCAGGCTGCTACCACCTGTGAGAGGAAACTGATAACTCAAGTTGAAGCAAAATGAAAGCTGAGGGAGATGAAAGCAGCTGTTTGATGATGTGGGATACCACCACCGCTCTACAAAAGCTTAATTGTCCATAGGTAATGCTTATGGTTCTGCAAATGGGAAAGAAGTGCAGGGGTTTGCCAGAGGCTTGTTCCCATCAGTTTGTTTTTATTCTGTGGCTCTTTAAGGGAGGACAGAGCAGGAAAAAGAGCTGGATCTTATGCAAGCCTGTGCAGATCGGCAGCTTCCACTGAAGCTGGGAGGAATTCACCAACTCCCAGTGAGTGGAAGAGTTTTCTGCGTGAGAGGGGCTCGCGCGGGCTCTGCTGATGAAGACACATCTTGAAGTAATATGTGGCTCTTGATGACACCTCCTCAACACTTCATAAATTTGACCTCTTCTTTCATGTGCCATTATACTCCCTCACATGGCTGCGCAGGCAGCTAGCACCTTGAATCTGCATTTTATGTTTTCAGGCAAGGAACTTGTGCTCTTTCAAATTGAACAGTGATGCTACCAATGGCTGGCTCTACTTCCCATCACCTGGGAGGTGGGAGGTCAGTTGACAGGAAATCTCATTCTCTGTCATACAAAACTGACATCCTTCATGTGAAGGCGGATCTGGTTTGGTTTAAAGCCTTTGTGCATGCTGAGCAGCACAGGTGCTCAGCCCCTCCTAGAAGCACTCAGCTTTAAGTACAATGGTTTCGTCCTCAGTGTTGTTAAATAGGTTTTATAAACACTGTCTGAAAGTGCTCTGACTGTGTGATCTTCCCCCTCCACTTAGTGTCATCTCATTAATCTGTTAGGTGAATAATTCTGTTTTGGGAACAGAGCAAACATAGAAATTGCACAATGAAACACATTTAATATATTCAAACAACTTTTTCTTAATATAAAAACAATCATTTGCCATTCATTTTTCATGTCATAGTGAGTATTTGCAGGCCAACATTGGAAACAAGCGGGTAATTTGGTCCTCCTTAATTCTGGCACCTGTAGTTATTTTAGAACTACAGGCTGTTTTCTGTGGCTTTACTGCTCTGTAATTCAATACCCTTTTAGGATCTTAATGCTGCCATTAGTAGCAAATTGGCCCCTATTCTGAATAAAACTCTTTATTACGTTTGTTTGTTTAATTTTTATTAGAGAAGGGTTGCCCAACAACCACAGGGAATTAATTTCCTAGGAGGTACAGGGGCACTGCCTGAAATCCCTTTCCCGTAATTGCTGGTGTAAGCAGGAACGCCTGAGTTACTCTAGGGATCTGCAGGGTGCACATGGTTAGCTCTGGGCTTTAGGTAGCCAGGCTGGTGGTGGTGGTAGCATCCTCTCATGAGTGCCTCTCTGCACCTCTGAGTAATAAGCTTTGTTACCTAATGTGTGCACAACTGAGGGCACAAAGTCCTGTATATACTTTCTTGACTGACATGTTTTTAATTCTTCCTTTGCAAGTTCTTTTTTTCCCTGAAAACATTGTTGAAATTTTAATTCCTTCATTCACTTTGACCCTTTTCTTTGGTAGTGTAGCTTGTCTGGTTTTGCCTTGCTCTGTGATAGCAGGGGGAGGATGAAGGCTGGAACCGAGGTTGCGAAGGGAGAAGGGATAGTGTCTGTGCCCCTTTCTTTGTCTCAGTGACTCTCATGCTCAGCAGAGTGGTGGTTTGCTCCCAGGAAGGAGGTTGCTCCTCACACTCTGTGGACCAGAGAAGAGGAGAGACCCTTAAGCACCAGCCACCCCAGCTCCCTTGTTGCTGGGGCAGGGGCTGTTGGGGTTCCTGGTGCAGATGCATGTACCTGGGCTTGGGAGGGTGCTGGAGGAGAGAGCTTGCTCCTCCTGCTGTGATTTGGAAGGAGCTGTCTAGTCCTGCATCCTGCTTGGCTGGCCTTGGCCCCCCCATCTCCTGGGCCAGCTCTGCACTCGGGCTAGGAGAAGATGCTCAGCCATTCAGTCTCCATCTCCTTGGGAAAGGCATTAGTGCTGGAGGTCAGTAGGAACAGCTCATGTCATCAGTGCCCAAGGGTGCCAGCCAGCATGGCTCTGTCCCAGTGCTGCAGGCCAGCAGAGTTGTGGCAGTGGTCTCCCCAAGCCCCTCTGCTTCGGGGTGATGGGATGAGCTGCGATCAAGCAAATCCAGGGAAATTACACACACACACACACGCCCTGTGCACCATTTTCTCATGGTTTTACAGGTCTCTAACACACATAAAAAAACTAAGTCTTGTTCAAGCAGACATCTGACTCTGAGAATGAGCAGGCGACACCCGCCTACGCCAGAGTGCTGCTGAGTGCCTTTAGCACAGCAAAGAGCTCAGACTTGCTAATTTCCAGCATCCCTGACTGCTTACAGTGGGGAGAAAAAAGATCTAAACCACATATGCAGTGAAGTGCCTGTTATGTAATTACTGCTCCCGCCTTCTGCTCCCAGCAGTTACTCTCTTTGCTGAAGAGACCAAGGTTTATGTTGCTCCTTTAAGATCCTGACTTAAAGTTCTGCTGCAGATGTTTGCAAGTAGTCCTGTGCCTTTGCATAATTTAATTTCTCTTTCTCTCTTGTTTCTCTCATGAAAGGTAATCTTAGACAACGTATCCAAAACCTTCTCTATAAAGGTGCGGAAATCAGTCATACAAAAGTTAGAAAATACCCAGGCCCATGCAACCTTAATTCAGTTCCCTTGCATATATGCATTACAATAGTATGTGATCATGTAATTAAAAAGTATTGGCTTGGCAGGACCTTGGCTTGCTGCTTGCACAGAATAAGATAGAGGACTGCAAGAAGAGAGGGAATGTTTACTTGTAGTTAAGGCACTGGTGAGGGATGTGGGAGAACTGGATCCTAACCCTGGCACTGTCATAGGATTCCTGCGTGATGCTGGGCAGAGCCTATCCCTCTGCAGCCACAGAGGGTGTTGAACTCCATTATCAGCAACTCGCCTACACTAGCTTTTTGAATATTCAACTTTCCAGGCTAAAAAAATCCGTTAGCACTGGTTATTTGTATAAGATATGAATCTGAATAAACATATATGCAGACAATTGTAGGGAAAGGATGAAAACCTCTTATCAGAGGCTTTATCCTGGATTATTTCCTTCTGTAGCCACTCCAGAGTCCATGAATGAGGCTGGCTGTTTTCATGTTAGAGCTCTCAAGCTTTAAGGGCTCTCTGTGTCCAATTAAACAGTAGCATATCTCCTGAATATTAACACATTAAAAGCAGTATACTTCCAGCAAAGAAATCTGATCCTAATTGGCCCTGGAATATTTTATTTTCCAAACTGAGCTGTGAGCCGTTAAGCTTCCTTTTTTTAAGACTAAGCAAACATTACATTCTTAGGGGAAAGTTAGCCCAAGGAATGGGGAAAAATACACTCTGAGACTGTACCTGTCAATCTTCCATTTTTCCAGTGTTTTGCCCAGAAACAAGCACAGGAACTAATTGACTTCTATCCCCTTCTGTCTTTTTTTCCCCTTAACGTAGTGACTCAAATTAAAACAAAGATAAAATTCCAGGGGAAGCTGGCATTAATCAGGGTTTGGATTAAATTAAATTAAGTGCTTTTTATTGAACTCAGCAGTATTAGTTATTAAAACCAGAAGGCCTTTCCCAACTAGTGTAAAAAAGCAAACAATGACTCATACTGTGGCATAGATTTTATTGGGAAATTAAAATGCTCATTTTCTCTTATTCTTTCCTTTTTTCTTTTTTCTTTCCTTTTCAAACTTCAGACAAACACATGTAAACAACTGCTGGTGAGCCAGTGCTCACAGACCCCTTAGCCCGAAGCTGTGCTATTGTTGCTGGCACTGGGGCTGGTTCTGCCTATGGTGACGTCTCCTGTGCCTTTGATGTGAAAGTGTGACTTATAATTGATACAAGGATCAGTTCTGCATGGTGCTGAGCTGGCACTGGGTAGAGCTCAAGACTCTGGGCATCATTTAATGGCAAGCAAGACTTAGCAAGGTGTTTTCAAAGGCAGAACAGGGATGCCTATCCTAGCTTCCCAGTGTCTTCCTCACCCACAATCAGCCATGCTCCCACCCTCTTGTCTTGCATGACGTTTATTCTTCCAGAGCCTGTCTCGTTCATCCCTGCTGGGCCCATGATCAGGGATATGAATGCCCTATTTATGCCATGCAATGCCAAATCCCATTATCAGCCTTTGAGAGAGGGATGAATCTCAGCTTTTCAAATCCATGGGGTGGTGATTTCCTGGGGCCCACCTGCTCTGTTCCCCGGAAGGACAGAGAGATGTGGCTGAGCTGATGCTGTGGCACAGCAGTGGACCAAGTGAAGCTGTGTTGGTGTGTGGTTCTGGGGAATGGGAACCATGCTGGAGCCTGGCTGGCACTGCCAAGAATGCAGAACACGAGGCCCTTCCAAAAGCATCCATGAATGTGGGGCTTGAATGTAGCTGGGGTAGGAAAATATTTTAGGAAAAGGTTGTGGGGAGAGTACGTAGATAATCCAGTCTCTGCACCAAAACAGTCATCTTCAACAGTCCGTAGAGTTGTGTCCTGGCAGAAGCTAGCACAACAAGCATAATCATTCTCTAATACAGGAGACCTGGGTAATTATAAACTGGTCATTTTGGCTGATAATGAGGAAGATACTAGAGCAAATTATGAACCTTTTAAAAACATTTCTAGGATAATAAGATGACAAGAAACACTGATCTAACCTAGACCAGTCAAGACCAAATTTGTTTTCTCTTCTGACATCAATTGATCTGGGAAGGTAATAGTAGCTGTGATATTTTAACTGTAAGGTAATATCTCAGAAGCAAACCAAAGACACTTGGTTTGGATGAAATCATTACAAAATAGGTGAAAAAAGTATTCAAATAATAACTACAGCTAGTTTTCTGTCAAACTGGGAAGATAAATCATGTAGGAAGCCTTAAGGGCCAAGTCCAGTATTATTCAGTAGTTTCATTAACTTACTTCATTCCTTCCATTCAGATGCAATTTAAAGGTGTTTCAAACAAGCACATTTCCACTGTTTATTTCCTGTGGCATGTAAGTGTTTGTTAATAAAGACAGCTGAGAAGAAAGGAGAAGCCCTCCCCATCATCAGGGTGAGAGTGGTGTGAGATACTGCACTTACTGGACCTGGACCAGTCCAGGTTTAACCCATCCTTCTTCCCCCAGCACAGGCATAACCTATAGAAAGGGCTTGGAGATGAAGAAAACAGCATAAATTGAGAGCTCTTGACCAACCGTCTTGAATTGTTCTACAGATAGTATAAAAGCTTTGAATTCAAGGCAGCTGGAGTGAAGCACTGGAAAATCTGGCTGTAGTTTGGTTGAAAAAAATACCTATTTCCTTTAGGTGTTGGGCAGGTTTATGTTACCAGCACAGTGGCACTATGTAAGATGTTACGACATGGCTGGGGCAGAAGCACGTCTGGGAAACTGAGGGTCAGCTACAAGTTTGCCTTTTGTGGACAATGCCTGATTTTTTTGTTGTTGTTGTAATTTTGGGCTATTCATGTCTGGTTCAAATAGGAATTGCTTTTAGCTAAGCAAGGACTAGACAGAAGAGGCTTGCTATGTCTTGCTGTGGAGGAGCACTCCTGGCAAAAAGCCATCTTTGTGTATTTGCCTGCTCCAAGGTGGTGTATGCTTGTGTGTCCCGAGCATACACGAAGGAGGAAAATGTTTAAGAATCCACACAGTGTAGGAACGTGGGGCACCTTGCGTCTGGATTTCGTTTGAGGGAATTAAGAGCTGATCCTTAGCTGTAATATGAATCAGATCTGATTGTGTCTGTGTTGACTAAAAGAGGTTGTGTGGTGTGCATGAGCTGGAGCTCATTCTAATGTGGAAAAGTTTGATCCAGAGTTCTGTTTAATTTAATACTTGACTATTCTACCTATTTTAGTTCTGACTCAGAGTTCAGCGTTCTTTCTCATCGGTGGTTGTTTGTATTAGCAAAGGACATGTGTGCAACCAGAGAAGGACCTTCATGCACCTAAACCTCAGCGAGTCGAACAGAAATTCATTATTGGGCTGTAATATTTTGTCTCTGTTGCTAGAGGGACTGGAGGAGCTTTCCCTTCACCCTGCTGCTGTTATTGGGGGGGATTTAATATCCTGCAACATCCCATCAAATCCCCAAATGCATTCATAGCACTGGGTTAGTAATCCATAGTTTTACAAGGTTTTAAAATCTTAATATACTTCAGATACTTTACGTGCCTCAGTAAGTCTATTGTGCTATATTAAATATATGTTAAGGAAAAGTCCCATGATTAGTTTTAGTACCTTTTGATATCTAAGTAAACACTGACTAAATAAGAATATCTATATCAAAGCAAAAATTTTCAGAGTAGTTCAAAGAAATACAATTTAATGCCCTTAATATCATCTCCTTTAATGGGAAACCTCTCTCATTACAGTCATTCTTGGCTTTTAAGATCAGTAGGCACTAATGCAAAAATCTTGTGTGTCTTGCATAATAACATTGAACAAAAATTCTTATTCAGAAATTCCTACTTAAAACTCAATTTCTGGTTGAACCAGAGCAGATTTTAATAAAATTTTCTGTTCTTGCCTTAAAAAGATAACATGTGATGGAGAATCCTCCACAATGTAGATAAATTGTTCCAATGATTAACTGCCTTCACTGTATGTATGTATAAAAAGAAGGCTTATTTCTAGTACATACATTTGTCTTGCTTCATTCTGTCTCTAAAAATTGCTCTGGCTTTGATAAATTAAAGTGTAACATAATTAAAAAAAAAAAAAAAAGTCTTTTTAAGTATTCCGGTGCTTAAGAGGTGATTGACATGCTATCTGTCACTAGAATAAATTGAATAGCTTGAAGTTCTTTGGTATCTCACTGTGGAGTCATTATGCCAGCATTTCTAGGAGCAAAGCCATCTTTCATTCATCTGCAAATTTCCCCTTGCTATAGCCAAATTGAAAGCCCTCATTTCCTGCCCCAAGGAGGTCTAAGTGAATAAGAGAAAGGGAGAGTTAATTATTTTAAACCAAATATATGAATATATAATCTGTAGACTATTTTTTTGCATGAACCATGAAATTTTCAAGGGGGTTATGGGTGGGAATTAGGCTCATATATAGAAAATGACAACCACCAGGTGTTGGGCTTCCTGGGTTTGTGTCCCACAGAGTACCCATAGGTGCTGCATTCCCATGGGCACCAAGGGACTGTGGTGGCTGTGCAGTGCCCTCATCCATGAGGCTCCATATGCCCTGGTAGGCTAAACCCATTTTTATAAGTTTGAGAAATGGATCAGGACTTGCCTTGGATTAGCAGCCTGATCCCTCAGGAAGGTGTAGTGGTGAAAAACTGAGGCTGGAAAATGCGCAGGGTGTAAGCGGGTGGTGAGAGGAAGGGGCTTGTGCAGTGCTCAAAGCAGCTGGGATTAAAGAAAGATATATCAAATGTCCAGTTATAAAATTACAATTTTCCTTAGCCTACACATTTCCACCTCCACCCCCCAAATTTTCCACCACTCCCATATTTGTGTTTTTTTCCCCATAAAAACAATATTAACCTTAATAATACAACCCTGTTACAGACAGCATTGCAGCAGGCTCTCCTGGGAGGCACTTTGTGAAGCCAAGAAGTGTTGCTCAGCATAAGCACCTTGGTCCTAATTTCATCATCTGTGGTACTGTGACTAGTTTTCATAGCTGTATGAATGATGATGACATAATATGCTTAGTACCAAATCACATGGAATTTGTGCTGGAAGCAGCCAGGGACTTGAACCGATGCGTTACCCAGCTACTGGTGGTTCAGGTTTTATTATGACAGAGGATTTCCAGGGTGGTTGTAGGTACAGTCCTTCCCCTCTATAGCACCCACCACAAAATTCTTCTGAAACCCCAAAAGACTGGCCTGTTTCAAAGTATCATCCTCCCTCTCTCTGCTGTCATCCCTTAATTATAACTTGCACTGTAAGTCCTCATTACAGGGATCTTTTCCCAGAGAAATAATGAGGGTTATGGCAAGTCTCATTTGGGTGTTCACCTTCAGTCTTCCCTCCTTCTGCTTCTCTCTCCCTTGGAGGGATCTCCTGTGTCTCTCACCTTTAACGGAGACCCTGGACAGGAGAGTTGTGGAATTGCCAGTGCATCACCTACAGCTTGGTGCTCATTGCCAGCGGTGGATTCCTTCCTGCTCATTCATCTTGGAGTCCAGGGAATCCAACCAGCCTTGTGGGACCCTCAGTGCCCTTCTGGTAGTGAACTCCTCCACTTAATTACGTAGAGTGAGAGGGAAGCAGGCACTGGCTGTGTAAGTTTGTATTTCCACCTTGTGATTTTCTGGTGCTGGTGTTCCCTTTGCAGTGGGGATCAGTGACCAAAGCTCCCCAGTCCTGCCTGGCTTCATAAACCTCTGTAGTTGCACCTCTGTGGTTACACCTCTGTTGCTGTGGCATTCTTCTGGCTCATCCTATGTAGAGCAAGACTGTGCTGTGGGAACCTTCTTAAGTTTCTTCAGATACATGCCAAGAATTAATTTAGCTTTTCTGCTGTAGCCTTATCTTCTTGCCTCAGCCATCTACTGGCTCTACAGGCTCTCTGGCAGGCTTCCTCCTTTTGATGTGTTTGGAAAAAAGCTTTTATTGGTTTTTAAGGCTTTAGTAAGTTGTTTCTTAAAATCTTTTTGACTTGCTTTATTATGCTCACACATTTAATTTGCCCGAGTTTATGCTTTTTCTGTGGGTGATTTTTTTTTTTAAATAGTCCGCCTGGAGTTCAAAGAAAAAAAAGACTCTTCCTCACTCTGCAATAAGGTAGTTCTTGGGGGTTTGTTTCCCACATAAATGTCCCAACCTGCCTTTCCTTCCCTATGATCCAAGAACCTGTATGCAGAAATCTTTTCTGACAAGTGCTGTGGTGTCTCTTTCCCTTCCATCCTCAGCCCAGGACCCAAGGGGCCAGTGCAGGAAAACATGCAATTAAAAAAGACCCCAGTGTCACCGCACTGGGTGCAGAAATGCATCCTGACTGTAGTAACATACCCTGCTGTAGCCACAGCCTTAGCCTGCTTTCTCCTTGCTGAACACTGACCAAGAGGGTGATTTAGTGTGGCACCAGGATGTCGAGGTCACACCACAAACAGACCCTCAGTCGTTACTTCTGTTGAGCTGGACAGATCAGCTGTGTGTACGTCTGATGCTGTCAGAAGCACATTAACCTTTCAGGAAACATCTTCAGAAAAAAACTCCTCATGGGCACACCACTTACACTGATACCGTGCAACCAGAAGATGCTTGGCTGCTGTGGCTACGGATGCACTGCCCCACAGCATCCCACTGACCCCCGCTGTGGTGAAGGAGCAGACCGGCTTCTGGCTGAGAGCAAGCAGTGCTGCTGTCACCACCCATATCAATCACCATCACAGGGCGGCTGCTTCCTGGGGTGGCTGTGACAGATCAGTGGGATCTTCTTGCATGGCACAGCCAGCCTTCAGTGGGATCAGCCGTGTCTCTTGCACTCCAGGCCTCTGATCTCCTTGCTCTCATTTATTTCCTCTCAGCCCAGGACTGTCTAGCTGCAAAGGTTAATCCTCTGCCATATCAGCATAGGGATGCCTCCATCACCAAGGTGGTGATGCCTAATTTAGGTCAAATCCATCCCCTCGCGCATTCCCACTCTGTAATCTAGGCATTGGGGTATTTTACCCCTGACAGAAGTCCATCTCTGAGCTAGCTGTGCTCGCATTCCCATCACTCAAAGCACCAGCCCGTGTTTAATTTACTGGTGTATGCTTTCGTGATATGTAAGTACATATTGCTAACTGCTAATATATAAATACATCTTCTCTTTCCTTTCAAAGATAATTATTTTGTCATTTCCTCAGCCCTCTCTGAATGAACCAGTGCTGGTTTCTGGATTCATGCATGACATTTGATTACCTTTTCATAGGCATATCTTACTTACATTTAAGTGTTATTAATGGCCATAAAATTACCCAGCCCTGAAAGAAAGTAAAAATGCAATAAAAGCTTTAGCTTCAGTGAATTCTCGAGAGTGTGAATCTCAGAGAGAGGTTGTGTGTCACGTATCTATGTGTTCCCTTGGGGCAAACATGTCCTGAACCACAGAAATGGTCACAGCCATTGCTTTAAAAAGCCCATGTGTTAGTTACCTCATGCATTTGGGCTGCTCGCATTTCCTTTTTAGCAGGAAAGTTTATGTGCTTTTCTCCTTGTTGGACTTGTTAGTACCCTGAGCAGTAAATAAAAACAACCTGCTAGTTCTTTTAGGTAAGTTTTGCTGTTAGTGATGCTTCTGAAGTCCCTCTGTCCTTGCTCGAGAGCACTGCAAGGCTGAGCTCCTGTTAAGTGAATTATCCAACTTCAAAGCCAGCTGCTTTGCAGCAGCAGAGCTGGTGGATGGTGTTTTTATTAGTGTTCACATCACGTTTAAGCTGCTTTAAAATGGCAGATTTGAGTTCCTGAAACGTAAGGTTTAAGGGGTTTATGCTTTGCAGAAATGCTGACTAGGACCTTGTGGGCCAGATCCATGCTGGTGGCTTTCTACAGGCTTGGAGCAGTGCCACGCACTTTGGCACACCGTGACATCGATGCTGCCTCCTGCTCTCCCGTGCAGCTGTGAGGCTTGGGTGTGCCCAGAGATGGGGGCCCCTCCATGGCATGCATTTCTTGAAGTGGATTCCCAAGGGAAGAGTGCCTCCAACACAGTGCCAGAAACTTCAGTGCCATTTCACAGAATCGTCTAGGTTGGAAAAGATCTTGAAGATCATCCAGTCCAACATTGGCAGTTCCCAACTACACCATATCCCTCAGCGCTATTGTCAACTCTACTCTTAAACACCTCCAGGGATGGGGACTCCACCACCTCCCTGGGCAGCCCATTCCAACACCTAACAACCCGTTCTGGAAAGAAATGCTTCCTAATATCCAGTCTAAACCTTCCCTGGCGCAACTTGAGGCCATTACCTCTTGTCCTATCGCTTATTACTTGGTTAGAGAGACTCATCCCCAGCTCTCTGCAACCTCCTTTCAGGGAGCTGTAGAGGGCAATGAGGTCTCCCCTCAGCCTCCTCTTCTCCAGACTAAACACCCCCAGTTCCCTCAGCCGCTCCCCGTACGACCTGTGCTCCAGACCCTGCACCAGCTCCGTTGCCCTTCTCTGGACACGCTCGAGTCATTCAATGTCCTTTTTGTAGTGAGGGGCCCAAAACTGAACACGGGAATCGAGGTGCGGCCTCACCAGTGCCGAGTACAGGGGTCAGATCCCTTCCCTGTCCCTGCTGGCCACGCTATTGCTGACACAAGCCAGGATGTCATTGGCCTTCTTGGCCACCTGGGCACACTGCTGGCTCCTGTTCAGCCGGCTGTCCATCAACCCCCCCAGGTCCCTCTCTGACTGGCAGCTCTCCAGCCACTCCTCCCCAAGCCTGTAGCGCTGCTGGGGGTTGTTGTGGCCCAAGGGCAGCCCCCGGCATTTGGCCTTATTGAAACTCCTCCAGTTGGCCTCAGCCCATGGCTCCAGCCTGTCCAGGTCTCTCTGCAGAGCCTCCCTACCCTCGAGCAGATCAACACTCCCACCCAACTGGGTGTCATCTGCAAACTGACTGAGGGTGCACTCGATCCCCTCGTCTAGATCATCAATGAAGATGTTAAACAGGAGTGGCCCCAAAACCCAGCCCTGGGGACACCACTCGTGACCAGCTGCCAACTGGATTTAACTCCATTCACCACAACTCTTTGGGCCCGACCATCCAGACAGTTTTTTACCCAGCAAAGTGTGTGCCCATCCAAGCCACGAGCAGCCACTTTCATCAGGAGAATGCTGTGGGAAACAGTGTCAAAGGCCTTACTGAAGTTAAGGTAAACAACATCCACAGCCTTTCCCTCATCCAATAAGCAGGTCGCCCTGTCGTAGCAAGAGATCAGGTTTGTCAAGCAGGACCTGCCTTTCATAAACCCACGCTAACTAGGCCTGAGCATCTGGTTGTCCATTATATGACTTTCAGTGGCACCCGAGATGACCTGCTCCATGACCTTCCCTGGCACTGAGATCAGACTAACAGTTCTGTAGTTTCTTGGATCGTCCTTTCTGCCTTTCTTGTAGATGGATGTCACATTTGCCATCCTCCAGTCCAGTGGGACCTCCCCAGTTAGCCATGATTTCAGGTAAATCATGGAAAGCGGCTTGGCGAGCACATTTTCCAACTCTGTGAGAACCCTTGGGTGTAACCCATCCGGTCCCACAGACTTGTGTGCATCCAAGTGGTGTAGCAGGTCTCTGACCACCTCCTCTTCAACTGTGCTGACCTCAATCTGCTTCCCCTCCTCATCTCCCAGCTCATGAGGCTGGGTGTCCAGGGAACAGCCAGTTCCACTGCTAAAGACTGAGGCAAAGTAGGCATTGAGCACCTCAGCCTTTTTCTCATTCTTAGTTACCATGTTTCCCTCTGCATCCAGTAAAGGAGGGAGATTTTCCCTAATACTCCTTTTGCTGTTAATTAATTTATAGAAACATTTGGTTTTGTGCTGTCTGGATTGTCAGCTCTCAACATGGGAACACAGTTCTCTGGTAGCCTCCTCCTTGGGCACCGAAGGAGCCTGATGCCCACTGATAAAGTTTATGAATAGGAAGTTACATACAGCCCATGTTAAGGCTGGGAATTGAGGTCCCATGGGTTTCTGTCCTTGGGAGGGATTTATCTCCCTGGATGAACAGTGTGACAGAAGAGATGAGGAGGACAGTAACACTAGGTGTTATGGTGTGTCCTCATTTTGGCTTGTAAGTAAAGACGGATGGACTGCATACAACCTGGGGATTTAGCTGCCATGGTGCATCTCTCACAGTAGACGTTTGGGCTTTGGCTTGCTCAGCATTTTAGTGCCTTGGTGTGAAACTAACATGGACATGCAATTTATATGCTCAGAAATAACCTGGAGCTCAGAATGCAAATGCGCATTCCTCCCAGTGGCAATTCAGGTGTGACAGTACTGGGGACAATAATGATATGAAGAAGAAACTTGAGGATAGTGATTCTAGTAATGGCTAGTGGTTGCTTGGGTGCTGCTGTGGTTCTGCTGGGTTCTGCTGCACACATCAGGGTTATCATACACTGGGGAGAAAAAGCAAAGTTTTACTTTAAGTAACTTGATGGGTGACAGGCAAGTGCAAGTTTCTGGAAAGAATGAAGAGGTCATCAAGATGGCAGCTAGTGAAAAAGTTCATATACCAGAAAGCCTGGGGGAAAATGAAGGGATATAGGAAGCTACATACAAATACAAACCTCACACTTAGGGAAAAGCAGTGCTTGCCCAGCTGGAGAAAGTGCATATGTGGATACCTAGGAGTTATCTGTGAGCATCACCCACAAGAAGTCCATCCCTTTCAGGATGCTAGTGCCTCCTGGTGTCTGAAGGAAGTTTCTGCTAAAGCAGCGCAGAAGCAGATATCCTATATACTTCGGTGGTATAAGAGTCTCACTGTAATCTTATTACTTCCTTTAATTAAAAGTCATGCTAGAAATTAAAATTGCTGTTTTGTCCTTGCTGACACTTATGATTTTAAAATCACATCTTTGTGTCCCAGGTGCCTCTTTGTGCTGCTGAGGGGGAGCTGTGTCAGGGACCCCAGGGGCTGCTCCATCCCTGGCCCTTACATCCAGTCTGTATAAAAGATGCACATAAAATCAGCCTTGTATCTCTTTTTTTATTGCATGGTGCTTGACCTGTACTTTGAAATGAGGAAGGCACATAGCTCTGCTACTCTGTGACTAATTGATTTCACACCTGTTTCTTGAGTGGCTTTTTTAGGAGGTCCAAGAGAACCTGTAAAAGCTTTTGTGTTGGCAATGAGTTCCTGGTGACCCCTGAATCTTAGACACACTCTCTGCTATCATGTAATTTATTAAGCAGCTCAGGCTAACCTTTTCCAGAAAAGATGTTTCTCGTAACCTGCCAATTCATGTTACTTGCTTAATGACCAAGTCCTTTTAGTTAAGTGGGGGATTTGCCTGAGTTAAGTTAGAAAGTACTGTGAAATAAAAGATGCAGAGAAATTCTAATAACACAATAGCACTCTGGGGTACAGCCTAGTGAGGGGGGGGACCCCCAATTTTTGTGCAACATGGACAGAGCAGTGTGCTTGCAGCCCATCTGACATGACTCCTCTGGGATGTAGGGCAGGCATGGTATGTGGTGGAGAGCCTTGGGGTCAGGTTTACCGCTAAGCAGGGCTTAAGTGACACACTATTTCATTAACTTGCCTGACCCCAATGGATTGGCAATGGTAGGGCAAAAGTATCATAGAATTAGGTTGGAAGGCACCTTAAAGATCATCTAGTTTCACCCCCCCTGCCATGGGCAGGGACACCTTCCACTAGCCCAGGTTGCTCCAAGCCCCGTCCAACCTGGCCTTGAACACTGACAGGGAGGGGGCAGCCACAGCTTCTCTGGGCAACCTGTGCCAGTGTCTCACCACTCTCACAGTTAAGAATTTCTTCCTTAGATCTAATGTGAGTCTACCTCCTTCCAGTTTAAAACTATTACTCCTCATCCTATCCCTACACTCCCTGATAAAGAGTCCCTCCCCATCTTTCCTGTAGGCCCCCTTTAGAAGGCTGATATAAGGTCTCCCCAGAGCCTTCTCTTCTCCAGGCTGAACAACCCCAACTCTCTCAGCCTGTCCTCATAAGGGAGGTGCTCCAGCCTCTGATCATCTTTGTGGCCTCCTCTGAACCTGCTTGAGCAAGTCCATGTCTGTCTTATGTTGGGTGCCCCAGAGCTGGACACAGCACTGCACGTGGGGTCTCACGAGAACAGAGTAGAGGGAGAGAATCCCCTCCCTCGACATGCTGGTTACACTTGTCCTGATGCAGCCCAGGATACGGTTGGCTTTATGGGCTGTGAGCACACGTTTCTGGCTCATACTCAGTTTTTCACCCACCAATACCCCCAAGTCCTCCCCTGCAGGGCTGCTCTCAGTCCACTTATCACCCAGCCTGTAACTGTGCTGGGCATTGCCCTGACCCATGGGCAGAACCTTGCACTTGGCCTTGTTGAACTCCATGAGGTTTGCACAGCCCACCTCTCAAGCCTGTCCAGGTCCCTCCGGATGGCACATCCCTTCCCTCCAGCGTGTCGATGGCACCACACAGCTTGGTGTCATTGGCAAACCTGCTGAGGGTGCACTCAATCGCACTGTCCATGACACCAACAAAGATGCTAAACAGCACTGGCCTCAACACCGACCCCTGAGGAACACCACTCGTCACTGCTCTCCTCTGGGACATTGAGCCATTGGCTGCAATTCTTAGAGTGCAAAATATGAAATAACAGTATGCAAAGTATGAAATAACAAAATGCATTGTCATTTAAAGATCAGGTTTGTCCTTGAGGTTGCAATATCTGGAGGGTCTGAGCTTGACTCATCAGTCACTGCCACTCTCATAGAACTGAAGTGCGGTATCTTGGCTTCTCCTGTTCTTCAGACTGCTACTCAGCAGAAATAGGTGATGTGGTCCTCTTCTAACTTTCCCCCATTGGCCCAGTACTGGTTCCTTGGGTGAGCACTGGAATATCGTAATATGTACCACATTGTGCATGACTGCGGGGAGATCCATTTTTGTCTCCCCGTAGCTCTAGTTCCCTCATTAACATCTCTGCTGTACACCATCATGAGACAGGGATAATTGGGTGAGTTATAAATCACCATCTGCTGTGGGAGTTGTGAAGTGTGTATTTTAATGTCCAAGAATCCCATCTCATACTTGATGTCTTTGTTCACATGTTGACAGCTCATGATGGGCCATTTGTTCCAGCTGCCCATGTCTGAGGCTCCCAAACCTTTACGTCATTGCTTGCACCCTGTCCCAGGAAACGTTTAACCCTTCTCTGAGTGGGTAACAGTATAAAAGTGGATCTGGTGTATGTGTTTTCCATTTAATAAAAAAATAAAAATGCTCATGCTTTTTGCTATTGAGTAAAATTCAAATTACTGAGTTCTGTGAAGGTTGCTCTGGGAGATACCTGGCTTTGCGGGAGGGTCACCTAGATAATGTGATTAAGTTTTCTGGCCTTCATATGGACTGAGGGTTGGACTGTTGGTTTTTTTCAAGGATTGTTTTCTGTGCATTGATGTGTCAATCACATGTATGAACAGGAATGATGCTTTGGATGTTGCTGTAACTGGAGATACCGGCACTCTACGAGGCAGAATTTAGTGCAGTCTCTAAGCTCCCTGACTCTTCTTTATGGCTGAGAGTTGTTGTTCCCTTTTGCTTCTTCCTCCCTGGGGTCCCTGTGCACCAGCTGAGGCACATATCTACTGCACATATTCAATTTGCTATTTCACATGGATGTGTGTGGGTGGAGGGTGTGGAGGGTGCTCTATAGGGTCTGAGAGGTAGTGGCTCACCATGTGGAGGGAGTACCCCACTGCAGGAGCCTTCACAAATTTGGTCAGTTTAGTGTATCAAAAAGACCAAAAAGTTACTTGATTTGTGTGTTCTCAAGAAAAAAAAAACCAACATAATCTACTGCAGAGTCTCTTAATCTAATGGCTAGAGGCAGAACAAGAATCAGGGGCTGGAAGCCAAAACCAAAAAATTCCAATTAGGGATGGGACACAAATATTTAGCCGGCTGCATAAACTACCTAAGCAGAAAAAAAAAAAAAAAGAAAAAAAAAAAAAGAAAAAAAGTGTCTTCTCTTCATCTTGTAATGCTTTATATTCAGTCTGGATGCCTTTATAGAAAATATAGTTCAGCCAGATTTGAGTTATTTGGCTCAGCACATGGATAAGTGGGTGAAATACTATAGCGTGTGATGTACAAGAGGTCAGACAAGGTGATCTGATGGTTCCTCCGGCTTTAGAGCCTCTGTGAAGTTTTAGTGTGGCTGGAAGGATGAGGCCAGTTAAGGTGTGAGCCTGCGACTCCATCTGTGCTCTCTTGGGACTAGAAGAGGGTCTGCGTGTGACCCTGCCTCTTGTTCCTCTGATCTCAGGAGAGTATGCTCTGAAGAGAAGCTAAAGGTTATGAGTTTGGAAGCCATATATAAAACTAAATTCCCATGTTCTTTTTTTTTTCTTTTTTTGCAACCAGCACTTAAGCCATGCGTGATCCAGCCCACATATGAGTTTGAAATGTTCCATCATGTTTTCATTATTTGTTTAAAAATGGGAATTGTCAAGATCTCTTTTGCTTTAATTACCTGACGCTACAGGGCTTCAGAGCGCCTTTTTACACTCTCCAGAACGTGCCCTTGGGATGGGACAAGTCTGAGTTTCTGCAGCAGATGCTTTCGGAAGAAAGTTGTTGGCATGAGTGGCTGAAAATAGAAGCTTGTTTACAAGGCTGGTTTTGCATTATCAGCTGTAGTGCTCCAATAATTAAGGCTGTGAACTTAATTAGCTCAACACTCCATAATTCTCTTCTGCCTCTCCAGGGGCTTGTCTGCATACAGCTCTGTACTGCTTCGGCTTGTGCCGGGAACATCTTTATCCCAGGGCAGCTGTGTTCACACAAGTACCACCTTAACTGTTGTGAATCCCATGCTCCGTTTTTGAGTACACAAACCCTCCATAGGGCTTTCTGGAGAGCCCATCCCTGGATTATTTGGCTGCTTTTATTAAAACCATACAGGCAAAAGTACTGATCTCTACTGAAGCATCAGCAGAACTGAATGATGCCATTGTTACTACTGATTGAAAGGGTGCTTTTACACTGGCTTCAAGCTTATGTCTGTTATTAAGTGGAAAATGTTTCTTAATGCTGAATAATGTAGTAACATTTCTGGCCAGTACAGTCTTTTTGACAGTGAAACATTGCCACATGCTTGAGAATGGACTGGGACTGCTGGTTTCACCTCTCCCATCCAGGTTAGGTGTCCTCTGAGCAGGACCTGACCCTGGGCAGGTGACAGTGTCCTCTCCAACCCTGACCTGAAACAACCCATTCTCCAGTGACCCTACCACAGTGTGCCCAAGCACGTCCTGTGGCTGAGACAGCGTGTCCCTGGGCATCGCCTTCCATGTATTTCCTGATCCTCAGAGCCAACCCACGCACAACCGGGAGATGTTTTCCTTCTCAAGTGCGTGAGCTTCAGCTGTTCTGACTATCCCGTGTGTGCGTCCTTCCTGTTTGGACAGATACTTGATACATACACCTCAAATGGAAAGGGCTGGACATGATTAAAACACACAGTCCAGCCACAGGCATCCTTTTTTCTCTCAACATTCCCCCTGCAAGCGAACCTGAGGGGTTGTAAGAGTATTCAGAGTTTATTGTGCAAAGCGTTGAGTAATTCTTTAACTGGTTTAGATGTGGAGGGACAGATGCAAGGTGCTGCATGCTGCCATGCTGTGCATGCCTGTATCATGGCTGAGACATGCTGTGCTTATGCCTGGGTACTTTCTATTTCTGCAGGAATATCATGGCGTAAAAATGTCAAACCTTCCTGATTTATTTGGAGTTAAATTAAAGTTGGTATATAAACTGATTAGCTTTATCAAAATACTTACATTTTTAAAATTCTGTGAACTCCCAGGATAACTGGTGTTCCAAGTTATTAGCATGAAACATTAACATTTCCCCTTAATTACAGAGCTGTGATGAAAGCCTGTCTCCCAGCGGGTGCGTAGCTCTGGAACCAGTGATGGTTCCTGGCACGTGATTAACAGCTCTGAATCAAGGCAGGACAGTTCCCTTGGCTCTGCCAAGGGCGATGGCATTCCCATGGTGTATCTGACCTCACCGTTGCTCGCATACAAGCACAAAACCATATTTGTTTTACTCTTTTAAAAACAGTGCTTGCATAGCTCGAATGCCTTGAAAGTCAAGGTAAAAGCAAATATTGGTGTGCTGGTTTTCACAGGCTCCGTTGTTAAACGGTTACGTATGACGTGGTTGGCAGAACATCAGCAGCTAAAGCAAACGCACTCATACTTGCTTCTTTCTCATCCTTGTTCATACCATGCCGGCTTTCTGCTGCACGCTGCCTTTTGGCACAAAGCTGGGCTAAGCAGCGTTGTCCCCATCAGTGTGATGGGGAGTGGGACTACAGATTTATTTTCCACGTTGTCTTTTGTTCTGGTTCCTGAATGCTTCAATGAGTTAACTGCCAGCAGAGGGAGAGGGTAGGGAAGAGCCATATGCAAAAGAGGAAGGGGATGTTTTCAGCTGGGAGGGAGACAAAGCCACAAGCTGTGAAGAGCTGCAATACAGAGGCACAACTTTCTGGCCTTGCAGTGGGGAACATTTCTGACAGGACCGTGAAACTGTGGAGCTGGCTCGCCAAGCAGAGCCAAGAGGGCAGATCCAGAGCTGTTATGCTAGATAACATAAAGGCAAAACTTGCTGAACTTATAATGGATAATTTATGATGTAACCCTCGCAGAAACGGAGCCCCTCCATTTTGTGAAACAGAATGTCCTCTAGAAAATATTTGCACTTAGCTAGTACACAGATTCAAGGAAATTCTTTCAGGAGGGTTTGAGTCTAATAAAACGGGAATGTGTGACCTGGCCTGCACCATTATTTGCCCAGTTTTATCCTTTGTTATTATTTCCAAATGTGGAATTCTCATTCTTCTACAATTCTGCAGGTGAAGCTAGGCCAAGAAAAAGCAATGGTCTCCCGCAATTACAGGGAGCACCTATTAGGGCTGTAACGAGATTAGCAACGCAGGCCAGCATCCAGAATGGCACATGTTCCTGGGTGGTTGTGGAAATGTCCCTGACAGCGCCCAGGAGCCTGGTCCCCACATGGGCGAAGAGGCGCTGGTTGGAGCGGTGGGACCCCCGCAGCGCTGGGCGATGTTCGCGCTCAGCCCTTCTCTACAAGCAGATGGGTTTCCTCAGACAAAAGAGCGCAGCATTTGGCTTCAGCGTTCCAGGATGCAACGTCTTACAGATGGTACCGTCCCCTCCTCTTCCAGGACATAAATCCTCTGGGATGGAGGCTGTGCCATCTCTACATGCTTGCATTGGAGGGTTGGTCCTTGCATGACGCAGAAGACAGAGCTGTTGTAAGCATGCTGCCGGCAAGCTCCAGGTCTCTTCTGCTCTAATATTTAAAATTTTACCTACCAAAAGAGCTCCTTTTTAAAAACATGAATGTTCCTACTTCTGCCTGCCAGATATTACAACTGGGAGAGCTGGATCCTTCAAGTGTGTCCTTGTTTCTAAATAGTTATAAAACCAAACTTTGACAGCAGCGTGTAATATTTGTGAAGGGTATTACATTGGCTTTGTGGCACAGACGTGGCAGGTTCTGGTGCCTGGTGTTAACCAGTGGTCAGTGGGGCTGCGGACTGCAGTAGAGCTGCCACTAGCACAGTGTGGGGATGCTGTGACTGCAGGATGAGGAGCAATCAGGATGAATGCAATGACTATTTCCCAGAATGTAAACAGCCTTGCAGCTTAATGGCTCTATTTACGTTGACGGAGATCAGGAAACACGCTTTGTTATTTTAGTCTGAATAAGCTCATGCAGATGGAAAGCAGAAGCAACTTGTTTGGAGTTTCTGGTGTTCTCTGACAAGCCAGGTTGCACATGAGTGTGTTAACCTTGCCTTTGAAAAACGCTTGATTTTTATCAGCTTGTTTACCAAACTGTCACAACAAAGCATAAAACCACAGAAGACTCACATGCTGATATGAGAAATGTGCATGTTCTTGGTAGTGGAAGAGGAATAGGAGCTTTCTGCTCTTTGTTAAATGTGGTAACAAGCCATTTTTTTTCTACAAACTGTGGAGTGAGCTGACGAGCAGGGAGCCGGGGTGAGAGGAAGATGTTCCGCACAACAAATTGCTCTCCTCTCCCACCACCTCCAGCCTCTGCAGATGAGCAGGGTGGGATTCATCAAGTTGCTCACAAAAAGCCATTTGTATCATATCGTTTACCGGCGCCAGTGAGTCCCCTGTTCCCTCTCAGCCGGAGTCTTCCCGTGCCGGCGGGCCGGCTCCCCACAAGCTGGTGTTGTGGCTGTGGGAGCCGAATGAGTTAAGCTGTGCTTGCCGTTCCAAGTGGGAGCGAAGAGCCATTGCAAAATGTTTTTCCCCCCGTTGGCTCTGCGTGTTGTTTTAAAATTAAATTGGTTCTGGTTAGCAAACAAGAACAGGACAGCAAAATTAAATTTTCTGAGGAATGTTGTGAATCCTGTGTGAAAAATAAACCCCAAAATGTTTTTTTCCTCCTGCACTCTTTGGCTTGCCTTCGTCCCCTCTGCTTGCCATCCCTCCCTCTCTGCTTCCTTTGCAGATATGTTGGTGGGTGGCAAGACTGGTGTCCTTATGCTGGAGGTGCTGTGGTGAGCAATAGTAGGAGTTAATGTGAGCTGGGATATCATGGCTTGGCTAATAAATTTATTTCTTTTTCCTTTATACGTATTGTCCTGCATCATCTTTTCTTGCTCCTTTGTTCTTGCTCTCCTCACAGCTTATGCTCTGCCTGAGGGATATTGTTGCTCCCTCTCCAGCAGGTGAATGCTGTGCAGATCCAGAGAGTACCTCAGACACGTAGAGGACACAGTGTTAATCTTAGAGGCAGAATTGGACCTATAAAGCATAATTCAGCTTCACACAGATGACTACTGCCGGCCATCTGCAACACTTCAGTCTCACTGGAGTCCAGCACAAACTCTGCATTGGAGGAGCTACACCCACATAGGGCTCTGTGATGGACAATACAGATTTCTCCCTGTCTGCTTCCTTCTTATTTATTTATTTATTTATGTGCAGATGGAAAATCTTTGACACAAATTGGCACTCCTTAGATTCTGTTCCTCTGGAAAGCTTCTGCAGTTCTTAAAAGCTTCTCCTCCATTTGGTCAGCCCTGCAGGCATTCACTGTGCACTTCATAAGTCATTTCTCTAGTCATTGCCTCAGTATTTGTGTCAAGTCTTCTTGGATCTTTATTTATAATTTGGCGCAAGTCTGTTCCGAGGGCTCAGCAGACTCACTGTTTTGTGCGAACGAGGACATCTTGCTCTCAGACCTTTAGATGGGACAGCAGGTTACTCCGAGTTGAGTTTCGTCATACTCATGCTGCATGTAAAGTGCTGGGGCTATCGTTATTTACTCGCTTTTGCTATTACTTTTATCTGGGAAATAAGACTCCTGACGCCTTGTATGCTTGGTGCCCCATGCCACCAATTTCTGGAGGCTGGGAGTGTACCCCAGAAGGTGTTATGGCGTGATTGCCCCTCTTGCACTCTTCTCCAGGCATCTCCTCTTGGCCATTGATGAAGATGAGAGATTTAAATGGTCCTCCAGCATGATGTGGAACAACCACATGGGCTCACCTGACTGGGGAAGATGTACAGAGTCAGATGACAGTTCTAGGAGAAGAATAAACATCTCTGGGGAGGCAGCATGGATCTGCTAAAACCTTGCCTCCAGGTGGCATGTGAAGATGGGCATCTCATCCCTGTGAGCAGTGTTTTCTGGAGCACGGCTGGACCCCATGTCTGGAACAGGTCTGTGGGTGTTGCGGGCAGCCAGGGAGCACTCCTCCCTCACCATCAGACAATTAGAATAAATAAAACAGCTCCACTTACACTGGATGAAATCAAGTCTTCTGGATTGTGGCCTAAACACGGTCAACAGCTCCTCTGGGCCCTTGAGCTGCCAATAGTTTGCACCTCCTAGCGAGTCTGTCCTTGGGAAGGAGCCATTAGAGGCTAAGGAAATTTTGCGGAACTCCATCCTTTGAGAAGTGGGAAATCATCACTGATAGGACTTGCAGCACCTCTTGTTTCAAGGAATGGGACATGCAGGAAACACACTGATTTCAACCCAGCTCTCAATGCAGTGCCCTAGCCAATGCCCTCCTGGAGCATGGTTATCAACAACGTTGCCGAAACTCCTCCAGAGCACCATGGAGGCTGGGTTTCCCTTCTGCTCAGGCCTTGTGGTGATTAAATTGTACTTGGGTGAAGAGCCATCAGCTAACGAATGAGGTTTTCCAGGCCCCTCTGATAATTATGGGTTTATGTTCTGTTTGTCATGTCAGAGTTTGTGTGCGCTGGGGTGTCAGTAAAGTTCACCAGAAAGAAATTATGATCAACTAAGGCCTGAAGGATCAGCTTGAGAAACTTTTCCCGAATGCTGCCACCTCTTCTAACACAAGTGTTGCATATGTTGCTTCTTGGTTGGGTGGCCAAAAGTTCTTTAGAAAGACGTAGTCTGCACATGTGCAGACAAAATATTTCACATTCCTCCCTAAATCACTGTAGGTATCTACTTCTTCATGTCCATCAGTCTTTTTGACCAAAGCTGTTGCATTGCACAGCAGCGCAACACCACTAGGTCTAGTCAGTGCTGTTGGGAAGAGGCTGGAGCTGCCTACATTTGCTGCTGCTGCTACTGCCTTCCTCCTGGACACCCTCTGTCTCTCTCAGTTTTCTCTCCAGGAGGTGCTCCTGGTGCCTGACTTGTCATCCTGATGTCCAACCTCTTATGCTGTTTGTCCCCTTAGTGCTGGTGTAACATGATGTAGCATGTGGAAACATGGGTTGGTGGCTGCAAACCCTGTTTGAGTGTTTATAATTTTATCCTACCATCTCTTCCTAAATGGGAATTCCTTACACTAAAGTATCAGACTGAGGGCTTGAAGAGATGACCTGAAATCTGAGTGAGAATCTGTTGAGTCATTTCTGAGTGCTGCGAGCATAAATGTATTTCTCAATTCTGAAAGTGTAACATTTATCAGCTGTACGATAATGCACAACCAGCCTCATTTTGCAGGATCAGACTTTCAACATCCACAGCCCTCAGCAATAAATGGAGCAAGGTCATTGCTAAGCTGGAAAGTAAATGCTTTTGAATCATTTCCTCCCAGGACAAGACCTAGTGTTTTCTTCCAACTGATAACACCTTTCTTCTTGTGCAGAGCAAGTCCATAACCTTTCTCAGATACAGAAACTTTCCTGCTCTCCACTGTCAAAAGCTTTCAGCCCTCCTTGATCTTCTTTAACATACCATGGTGTGCTCATCTGCCTTTTGCTAGGCTCAACGTTTCTTGTACTTCCCATTTCTAATGCTGCCCACATGGTTTCCATTTACCGAAGGTGGGAGCCAGTGGGCATGTCCCATATGTGATCAAAGAGGATGGGATCATCAGGTGGAATTATTTAATTAGAGATTGCCAAGCAGGGTTTTTTTTTTAATAAGTTGATTTTAATATTTTCCATGAATTTATTTTTCAGTTAAGATTATACCATATCCAGAAAGATAACCATTTACTTAACCAGTGAGATAGATTCAGTTAAACCCTGAGAAATTCTGCTTCTTTAGACCAACCTTTATCCCCAAAAACTGTCTCAGAAGGCTGCCTTCTCTGTCTGGGGGCAGAAGCCCTTTCGGGGGCTTAACGGTGGTCATTTGTTTAGCAGAGTAAGTTTAAAAATCTGACAAGTACATTGCAAAAATCTCAGATCCCTCTCCCAGGAGGCAAGCCAATGACACCATTAGCTTAATCCAGCACCTCATATACTCGATTTTAATATGACTTTTTAGCTCCATAGTATGATATATTTTCAGTTGAAGGATTTGTGTTCCAGTACTAAGAGGGGAAAAGGAGGGAGGGTAGTGCTGTAGGTCACTCAGCAGTTGGGTACACAGATGTATTAAAAAACATGCAGAGGTTCTCTCTGGAAAAGAGCTAACATCAGACATGTAAATCAATTCACTGATTGGAGTAACTCACAGCAGAGCCTTTTGCTGTGTGTTTAGCTATGTTGCACATACCACACAAGCGAGCCATGCTCTCATCTGTTTCATCTGCCTACGTGGCTCTCTGCATTTTTGACAGCCAACTCTAGGCATGATACAATTAATGGATGATATTTGGAGCTACTGTCCTGGCAGCTTGTGCGAGGACCCCTCTCCATCTCCACAGCGACCGAGGATGTGCTAACTAATGTGGAGGAGTTATGCTGGCAGCAGTGGCTGCAGAGTAACTGTTGTGAAATTTAACATCCATCCTATCCAAGTCCATATATCTGCTGTGTTGATCTCCAGGGCTGGGCTGGCTTTGGATTGTTCTCCAGGAAAATGGAGGTATAAAGATCCTATAGAGTTCACCTGAGCCACTTTGAGTGATCGCTTTACAAGGAGTCATGCCTGTTCTTCCCTGCTCACCTTAAAATGATAAGTAAAAGTAGTTCAGATGATATCTCCATTGCAGTAAAGCTGGAGGAGATGCATTCCCCTGAAATGCTGACAAGCAGTGAGGGTATACTGAGGGTATCGGGAATGTGTATGTATCCTGAGAAGGAAAGCAGTATAGTATGCTAACCATTTCAGCAAAGCCCAGCGTTATTGTAAGAGGGCATGCTGATAATGGCAAGCTTCTGCATGAAAATGCAGAAAAAGTATTTATTAAATACATATGAGTCTTCTGTATTTGACAAAACAATCTAACACAGATGTCATAGTGATAACCAAGTACTTTTGTGGTTTAGGTTTCCTAAGTGGTCTTTCATCTGTTCTCTCTTCAGGTCTGCTTCTGTTTCACACTTAAAATTAATGTAATTAACAGCCATGTCACAGTTAATTGTTTCTATGAAAACTAAAGCAAAAAGCTTTCTCTGTGTCAATACATTGTTTACTCTTTTGCACTGAGTTATAGACTGATGTCTTCCTCTTTCTTCTTCTTATTTGTGTGTATTTGCAGGGTATTTTTCCTGCTGTTGTCTGTGCTGCTTTCTCCCCTGGACCCACAGCACAGCTGTTGCCTCTCTATGTCTCACTGGTTGGGAAATGCTGTCTTAAACTCCCTTCCCCAGAGATCCTCTTGACCTGTGCCCTGAATTTGTTCAAATTTGCCTTTTTTTTTTTAAAATACATTATCTTTAATCCGTTGTTCTTGTTCCTTCACTGCCTTAAATTGCTGAACTTTATGGTTTTGTAACCACTTGCACTCAAATTTACTTCCAGTTTTGGACTATTAATCAACTTGCTCTATCAATAATATCCAAGTAATAAACATCTCCTCCCCTGCTACTTTCTCTTCTCCAAAGCAACTTTCCCCATGCATTCCAGCAGCTTGGTGTGTCTAGGATGTACCCTGCTCTGTCTTTAGCAGATGGCAGGGTAATTAAAATTATCTGTTCCTACCAACTCCAAGTATTTGTCTGCTTCAGTCAGATTCTCAAAAAGATGTCGTCCGTGTCCTACTTCTGATTAATGGAGCTCTGTGGGACATCTCCTGTGCTCCTTGTGTCTTTCTCTGTTTCTGAGGACATGCACAGAGTGTATTTGTCACCTCTTCTTGAACCCCAAAGTATCATTCATATAAAAAACCCCTTCCTATTTCCTTCTTCTGTTTCCTAAACAAGTCATCCAACAATGTCTTTCCATGAAGCATGTGTGAAGCTAAATGCTGTAGTTGTATATGGGGGCTTTAAAGCAGTCTTGTTTATTTTCTGTTCTCCTGGCGTTTATGTGCAGACATATAATACGATCAGAAGGCTGCCGTGTTATTCTCAATCAGAGTTTTTCCCTGAGTTTACTGCAATTTCCCTTTACCTTAGCCATAGCCTAAGCTTTCAGTTGGTGTTAGGGCATCCACTAGCTTTTGTGAGTGTCTTCCTTCAGACCTAGTTTTGAGACCCCTCTCTAGATTGGAGAGGTACCAATCATCTTCACCCAGACACTACTTTTTTCCAGCATCCTCACTCTGCACAAGACCATCTTGCCCAGGCAGCAGCGCTGGGCTGTTGGCAGCAAGCACTCGAGCATGGCTCCGTGGCTGGTGTGGAGGAGCAGGAGTCTGAGCACACCTATTCTCCCTCAGCACATCAGTATTTTTTTATGAGATCCTAAATGTCTTATGTAGCATTGGTTTGTTGATATAGCCTGATAAGGCTTGTAGGACAGCAAAGAGCTGCAGAATTGATTGGAAGCTTGGAACAACTTGCATTACTGTGAAAACACTGAAGACCTGAAACAAATGCTGCTTAATGAAAGTGTATTTAGAGGAGGCTTGATCTTAATCTTGAGCTATCCACCAGAAATGAAGACTTAGCAGGCAGGGGTATAGCAAGATTCAGTCATTAGAAGGCCAAAACAGGTAAGTTTAGATTAGAAGACAGGTGCATATTTTGAACATGGAGGTTAAATAACTGCAAATTTTTACATGGGGATAGGCTGATTTCCATACTTGCAGCAAATTCTAAGATGGCAGTGGATACCTTTACAAAAGATCTGATCTGTCCTGTTGAGGGACTGGGTTTGACTCCTGACTCCTTGTGTGTGTCCCAGGCTGCGTGATGCAGGACATCAGGCTAATGATGCTTGCCTTTTCCAGCCATTCATCTATGACTCCAAAATCAGGTTCAGACTCCACCCTGTGTCCTTTGGTACAAGATTTCCCCAAAGATTAGCTGGGGAGAGCTCCTGCCAAACCGGGTCCCTCCAGCTGAGCTGTATCTGCGAGCCCAGAGGAGCAGGAAGAGCCAGGGCCAGTTCCTTCAAATATTTTACAGATTAAGACCAGGGTCTGGGATCTGTGGGAAGTCAGTGAAGTTCACAGACCCCAGCGGATTGTGGTCCTTGCTGCAGCGCTAACGGTCCGCGCCAATAATTGCTGTCTTCTTCATCTGCCTAGCTTGGTTGTTTGCTATTGCGTTCAAATGCAATGACACTCGGCAGTGTGGACCAGCCCTCTGACATTATTTGAGTGCAGCTGGAGGCATCTACTTTAGCCTTGAAAATGCCTCTTTCTTGGCAGCGCTTTGTGTTTATTATAATGCTGTCTGTAATGTGCAAAAGTACATTTCTGTTTTAACTTCCTTCTTTATGTACTAAAGAGTGTGGTTTTAATTAAGGATTTCAGATTGAAACATTTCCGGTTTTATGCGTTGTTTTTTGGTTGTGTTTTTTTTTTTTTTAGGACCGTTTTCAGTTAAAATGTTTTAGAGTTTTGAAAAATACCAGATGCCCAGCTCACAAAGTGTGCAAAGAGCCCCAGTCACTCCCTCTTCCTCCCAGGGAAATCAGCTGCTCCGCCAAGCGGGAACAGCCAGGGACGGCCAATGGTGAGAATAGGGTCAGCCGGCAGGAGAGGATGGGCCAGGCCAGGGACTGGCAGTTTTCAGAGGCACACCATGGCTGTGGCTCCTTGCACGATAGGAAACGTTGACTCAGACCTGTAAAATGAAGCACCTGATTTTTGTGGATTCTGGGTTTACCCCCTAAATAGCTAGGGATTGTAAGAGGAGATGGGCAGATCCTTGCTTAATGGCAGAGCATCTCTGTTGCAGTGCCCGCTGGCAAGGGGTGTCAGATATGTCCCTGCCATCCCTGGCCACCCGGTTGCAGCTCCCACCCGTGGAGAGGCAAGGCCAACCCAAACAACTTGTAAAATAAAACAGGGTTTTTTGCTGCACATCAACTGTTGTTAAAAGGAAAAATAAAAACAAGCCAGATTTAAGCTCTCCTGGTATAGAAGAGATTTAAAATGTCCTATGAAGGCACCCAAAATTTTTGAAAACAGCAGACAATGAAAATTATGTTAAAAACGGGTTTCTAGAGCCAGTCCCATGATTTTTGGGAGTTTGACTCATGATTTTTGAATGTTGGGGTTTGGCAACGCTGAAGTCCTTAGTTTGAATTTGTTCCCGATGTGGTATTTCGGCTTCCTACCATGACTGATCAGTATCACTCTCCTCTGGAGCAACAGGAGACCCAGGAGGCAGGAGGTAGAGAGGTCCGGTACAAGGCGCCACACCTTCTTCGGCTCCAGGGATGCTCTCAGGTTGGCTCACATCCCTGCCCCAGGCTCTTCTGAATCAAGCTGTGTGTCTGCCACATGACAGCAGTTCAGGCAGCAAAAACAAAGTATGGGAGCTGCTGGCCAGGCTGAAGGGAATCTGTGAGCTAGGTGCACAGTTACCTGGGTCAAGCATTTTACTGGGATTAAATGAACATGTTAAAAACACGCTTCATACCTGTACATCTTTCATTTCAGTTTAGTCAGACAGCATGTGCACAGGGTGTTGCTCAGCCCATGCTGTCCAGCTCACTTTTTGGAGGAAAGTGCTGAAAACATCCATTCTCTTGTTGCAGTGTTAACACTTCAGGTGCTGTCAAGAAAAAGTATTTATAAAGAAAACCTCTGCCTTGCACTGTGGCACTTTGAAAGAATGATACGGATGCAACTTGCCTGAGCAGGAAGTGATGCACAGGGGAGTGGGTCCCCTAGATGGCTAGTGTTGTCTGCCCTGCAGCTGGCAGGAGGAGGTGAACATGGGGACAGGCATGGTACCTGTCCTTGTGTCTTCTCACTCTGCCTCATGTTAGTCTATGGCTGTACAGCAAGTTAGAGCATTATCTTCTACACACCTGTGTAGGTTCGGGCTGCATGGGGCTTCCCATGTCTGGGAGGTGAGACTCGGTCGCAGGAGGAGATCCACCTCCATGTGGCTTCCTCGGCTGAGGAGCAGCACCATGCAGGGACCAAGTTACTTCCCCTCCCTGGCAACACAGAAAAGGCTCACTTTTGTGCCTAAGCCAGCTTTAAACCATGTAAATCACATTCCTCCCACCCATGGGTAATGCTCTGCAGCTGCCCAGGTACCCCTACCTCAAAGGCCCCCATCCCAATGTGATCCACAGCCCTGTCCTCCCTGTGAGGTGGCCAGGGAGGGCATTTCGTGCTCTCATCAGCCGTCCCCATCCATCTCCAGCTGCCTGCCTATTTGGGAGCTCGCAGATCGCTGAGTGCTTGAAGAGCTGACCACTTCTTGCCTATTTGGGAATGCTTTTAAATTGTTCCAGAAACTGCTGTTTGTTGATAAATCAGGGTGATTGCAGAGAAGTGTTTTAGCTAAACTGTGTAAAAGAAGGAATGAGCTGCAGTGCAGCACTGCCAGCTGTCATTGGATTTAGAAACACACATCATAGATTTTGTTGCTTTTCAGACAGCTGCGCTTATAGCTGCTCTTATAGCCATATAAAACAGTCATTCTGTCAGCAAACGGTCTGGCAGCAGAGCTGGGTTATATCTGCAGCCGTGTTTCCAAGCCTGGCGGGTTTGCTCCCTCCACGTGCCTAGGTAAAGCCCAGAGGAAGGTGGCTTTGTGGCATGGGCTGTAACCTGTCTCCAGCGTCATAGTTTTGCACGGGGCAAGGAACAAAATGTTGGGCTCTGCCCACTGCCCTTGCAGGAGATGGTGCTGACAGGGCTTGTCTTCAGCATCCTTGGTTGTTAGGAATGGGTAGTTGCTGCCCTGAGAAGGTGTTTTTGTTTTTTTTTACACCATGTCTGCAGTGGCTGCTCAAAAGTGGGTAGCTAGAGGTCAGATTGACAAACCACATCTTGTTATAGCAGCACTCACAGTGATCAGGTGTGGGAGAGCTGAGCATGCACACGACCAATGTGATCAAGCAATGCCCATTTATTACAACTAAGAAAGCCCTTTTATAATGTTCTCCCGCACACGTGAGTAACATGCAGTACAAGTCCTCAAGATTGGACCATTAACTTAGCCCGTGCTTTAAACCTTCTTATGATTGGATAAAAGGTGCCACATCAGCCTTGCCAGGCTTCCTGCCTTGTGTAACTTCGTCTTCCGTCCCAACCCCTTCCAGGGGTTGTTTGTCTCATCGAGTTTCTCCCCCCTCATTTAGGGTCACATCCTTATCGCATTCTTGCTTGGCTGAGGCTCTTATCAGTCTTGTTTTCATGCAGGATTGCTCACATGTCCATTCTCTCGCAGAAAGTCCTCTAGAATCCCAACAATCAGGCCCTGTCCTCTGTGGTCCATCCTATTTGGACTTTAGAGCTAAAGCTGAGAGTATCAAGGACCAGATTTAGATTTTAAAGAATTTCCTCAAGGGAAGGGAGATAGTGCCAATTTATCAAATTGAAGCTTTTCACGGGATCAGTATTGCTGTTGATAAAACATCATCCAGGAAGGGTTTCCTATGTAACAGACCAACTTTAAATGCCCGCTCAAAATAGTATTTGAATATTTTATACACATTTTATTTGCATTCCTTTATGCAAAATGGAACAACTTCAAGTAAACTAGCCTAGCTACATCAGGAGGCTACTCCACGAGTGAGTTATGAGAGCAGCAGTGAGTTATTGCTGCGCACACTGTTTCACACCAATCTCTTGGGCAAGCGGTGTCTGTGAGAAGTAACCACAATGCAGGCCGTCACCATCTCTCTGTGGGATGGGCTGCCTCCCACAGAGGCCCCGAGGACACCCAATGTTTCAGGCACTGTGGAAGATGCTGATGAGCTGTACCCATGTTTTCTGTGGAGCAATTTCCGTGGCTCAAGCCCAGTGATCTAGGGTGGCCAACAAGGTGCGCAAGTGATGCTCACAGTCTTATTTTCTCTTGCTCTGTTCTTTTGCTTTGCTCAGACCTGTAGTCCTCTACCCACCCACCTCCATCTGCCTCTGAAATTTTAGAAGATGCTGAATTCATCCTGATCCAAAAGGGCAAATGCCTTAAGTTATGCAGCAGAAGAAAACAGCTTTCTTAGTTGTAATGTGATCTTGGTCCGCTCCCAAGCACCAGGGTTTGGAAATTGCCCTTCTGGCCATTATCTGAGCTTTACAGCATTTGGAGATTGAACCCAGATCCCACATCTCTTCTGAAGCTCCATGACAATTTACACTTGTTTCTAGAAACTATTACTGTCCTGTGCACTCTTTACCACATGAGGATTGAAAACAGAGCTATTCTGCTCGTTTGAGCTCTTTTTTGCATGAGGGCAGAGCTCAGGGCTCATTCCTTTTTCTCACCATCTGAGGATTAAGCCCAATCCTGACTGTTATCCGACCTTGATACCATTTACACACTGCACCCAATGCCTGCGGCTTTTATCTGAGCCCTTAGAGCATTTGGAAGTGGGCCATGCCCCTTGTCTGGTATCAAAAGCATTATATTAATTTGGGATTCATTCCACAAAATAAGGCTGTCAGCCAGACTCCTTAGCAATTGGATATTGAACCCAGACCTCGTGGTTGTCTTCCAAGTTATATGCCAGCTGGGAACTCAGCCCACAATCCATGGCTGCCGGCCAAGCTCCTTATTGGCGAGAGATTGACACCAAGCCCCCAGACTGCTATTTCTGTATGGTGGTGTTAAGGCCTAAACGTAGCTCACGTGGTCAGCATAATCACCTCTGCATTGGCAGTGAAATGAAAAATTTAGTTAAAGACTTGAATGAATATTGAGGGTCAGTGTTCAGCTGCTTAAAGACCATGGATGATGACAACAATTCCCTTGGAACAAGGCCCCCTTGATACTCCGGGGGGAATAGCACCAGATCCCCCATCTGTCATCCAGCTGGATATAAAATCCAGGTTCTCATTAACACAGTGTGCAGCATTTCTTTACTGGCTGGCAGTATTAAAGCCAGTTCCTCCAACTTTCAGGTATTCTTCTGATGGGATTAAACTAGATCCCCTTTCTATAGCACTGTTAGGCTCTGCCAAAGCACTTCTTGTCACTCAGAGCGGACCTCCAACACTGTACCTTGCCCTGGGAAGTGCTTCCCATGCGCAGCACGCCCCCAGCCTTTGCTGTCCTGTAAAGCAATAAGGAAGCCTGGGAAGTAAATGAGAGCAAGGGACGGTTCTGCACATCTCCATCCTCTTTGAGGGAAATCAGGAGCTGATCAGGTAGAGGGAGCATTTCAGGTGAAACGCGTCTCTGAGGCAAGCAAACTTTTCCCTCCTGCCGGCAACTTTGCCTGGGAATTCTTCAGCATCTTTACATAGTGTGGTTTTACTGCATAGCAAAATGCTTCAGAAGACTGAATTAAAACCAAACAGCTTTCCAGCTGGGATGGTCATCATTAGAATGCAATTTCCAGCAACTGTGTGGGTTTCTTGGTAGCCTCAAAATCTTTAAAATTCTCATTAAGCAGCAACTTTGAAGGACTGGTTTAGCATGCAGCTAGAATAGGAAAATCGTCCCATGATCCAGTGGATCAAGCTGGATGTTATAGTGCATGCGGACAGTGTGGGATGTTGCTTTTCCTCTGAACTTGCAGTGGTGGTGAAGGTTACTCTTTGGTGCTCTGACTGTGCAAATTATGGATGGGGTTTCCCTATCTGAAACCCTACCGTGACTGGGGATGGAATCCATGGGGAGATTTTAAGCCAGTTTGGCAGACCTGTTCCATGGGTCTAGAGTTACTCTGATTGCCTGTTGCATATCTTCTGATTCATATTTATTTGCTAAGAAAACATTAAGTCCTTGCCACACACATGTGGTTTTATGAGGATTTTCGCCCAAGAGAGCCAGTGCAAATGGGATTCAGTGGACTATGGTGGCAATTTGTTTGTAAATAAATTTTCCATGTACCCACTTGTTCTTCTATAAGCAGGAATACCTTTTTTTTCCAGTCATTGCTCTCGCCAGCCGTCTTACTCATCTCTTGTCTGAACACTCTGTACCGCCCTTTCTACCCCCTCACTGTAAAGCTCTCTTTGGGCTTCTGTTTGCTCTTTGCCAGGTCTTTCCCAATCCCTTCCCTATGCTATCTCCTGCGGTGTGTTTGAGGAGCAGGGGATGCTGCTGGCTTTGATGTTGGCACTAGGAGCTCTTTGCAGGGATACTCCAGGCATTGCTCAGAATTTATGGGGAATGCTGAGTCGAGCAATACCCATGATTAGTTGAAATCGATATTTCTAGAACCTCATTTCTTTGCTTTATCAACAGAAGGGTTCATCTGTTGTGCGTTTTCTTGGTCTCTCAGCTAACCTGCAGATTTGGGGAGTGTGGTGTGTGCTGCCCGCTCTGTGCTCAGCTCTTGCCCTGTCTTCCTCAGCACTGGCATGAGCTGTACGTGCGAGAGACAGACGTGGTGAACGATGGGGGTAGAGGGAGAACAGGCTCTTCTTTCCTGTCCTCCTGGTTGTCTTCCCAGAGTTACGAAAGCCCCCAGCACACCATGCCATGCCCCGCCACCCCTCAGCCCACTGGCTGATTTCAGCCTCCATCTCAGTGTGCACATGAATTTCCACTCTTTGTGTTAAATCCTGCCAAAGCAAAATTCCTGAAGCAAAATAAAAAACGTGGAAGACTTTCAAACCCAGAGATTGTTGAACTGTCCCTCTTACCAAATGGCAGTCAATACTATGTTCTTTATAAAGTCTCTAGTATAATGTTTAATTCAGTAACTACAACTAGAAAGTCTTTCCAATTATTTTAAACTGCCAGAGACGTTTTAATGTGCCTCAGATTTTGTGTTGGCATGCCATAGAGTTAAGTGCCATCCATCTTTCAGAGAACTTTAAAATTTAGTCTTGTATAAAAAGAAGAAAAATGGGAAAGGATCCCAAAGAACGTACTTGTCCCATGAACCCCACCGCCATTTGTGGCCTCACAGACGCCTTCTCCTGCATTTTGAAATTGTTTGTATCCCTCTTTGCAGGGTGAGAGATCTATGCAAACAGCCAAAATCTTTAATTCCTGTGCAGAGCTTCAGTTGAGAGCAGGATTGCGAGCAGATCTTCACCGGCGGCCACCCAGCCATGCATCGTCGGGCAGTATTCACTCTCCAGATGCGTTCAAGCCTCTGCAACCGAGGATGTAAAAGGTTGAGAAAGCCCAAATATCTCCTGATTTCTTTTTTGTGCCAAGGCCATGGGGCCTCTGTCTCTACCTACTGGCTGCTGTTAGTCCCAAACCCACTGAGGCAGGCGCCCATCCCTGCTGAAACCTGCCAGCAAGCACTGCCGCTCGGTGCGAGGGAACAGAGCACATAGCTTTGTTGCCTTGGTTAGCCTCACTCCAACTACGTGAGCATTAGTAAGTGGCAGAAGCTGGCTCTCCGTATCCTTGCACTTTTTTTATTCTCTTTTTTTTTGTTTTGTTTTGTTTTATTCCTTCTCCCTGAGCTCAGTGGCATGTGAATGCTGAGTGTGTGAGTCTCTGCACAAGGGGCAGAGAGAATGTCTTATAAATCTAGTTCTGCTCTATTAAGATTCATTCTGGTATGACAATGGCTTTTTCTATTGAAATGCTTTGTGAAAGCCTTGCCTAATGATCTGTTAGCTGGGAAGAGGTTAAATTCCTGCAAGATTTTCTGTATTTGCTGAAGAACAGTGCAATTATCCAGAATTCAAAGTGAGTTTTAGCCAGCTGTTAATAATACTGCGATTCTTCATGTTCTCATTACTCAGAAGTAATGTGGCCATCCCTAGTCATGGCAGTAAAATATTTATAGCATTCTCTTTTGGCTCTGTTTGTACTTATGGAGGGCTGGACATCACTCGAGGTCTTCTAAATATGCTTCTTTTTGTGTTTTAGCCACCCATGACAGTACTGTTCTCATCTAACTGCAGCTGTCTGCAACAGAGACATCCAGTTTAAATCGGTCAGCTCAGGAGGGGTCAGACAGGCCCTTTAACCACTAACGGTTGGGCATCTTGTGCAAACTGGTCAAGGCTCTGCTAGAGTCACTGGAGAGACTCGTGCTTCCAGGTTCACACTATCCCAAGACAGCTGCCAAGGATGAAGGAGATAAGTGGACTTGATACCTGATATTCCTGATACCAAGAGTGCCCTTATTAATAATCTGGTTTGATGCAGAGATAGGTTTATTAGTAGTTTTCTGCTCTTTGTGGCCTTGTTGCAATCTGTAGGTCGGTTTGTATGCTGGGAGATCACTGGAAACATTCAGGAGCGACCCGCAGACATCTGTGTGTTTCTCCTAGCTCTCTCCCCTGATCGCTGAGGTTTCCAGTTTGGAAAGTCATGGCAGAACATGAAGTACACGTGGCATCTCTCTGTCCAGGCGCACAGAAACAAAATAAGTGTCATGGGAAAAATATAATTTCACAGTGGCAGGCCCTGCACTTGGGATAAACAGACGGCTTGTTTCCTCTGGTGGATGCATGGAAAATCCATTCCCAGTCCTCTGCAGAGGCTCCTAAACATGAACCAAATCTCCTCCTGTAGTATTTAAGAACTACAGCTGTTTTGCACCAGCAAAACCGTTTCATTTCTAGCAAGGGAACTGCAGGTAACACCTTTTTGCTATCTTCATATTGTCATTTAGGTGTCTGTCTTACCCTCTTTATTGGAGTGCCATTTCAAGTGCAGCTTTTTGCCTGGAGGTCTGAAGTAAAGGAGTATTAAGTAACTGTATCTGTCTCTAATTCACTAAACATCCAGAAAAACAGCTAATGTGCCTGAACTAGTGAAATGAATACATTAGATTAATCTAATTCAGCTACTTTTCACTCAAACAACCAGTAGCATTTAAAAAAAAAAAAAAAAAAAAGGTTGTGAAAGGGATTAGGAATTTCTTTTCCACATTTTTCCTTTCTTCTCCTTTGCATGTCTTTGCTGCATTCCATTAAACATTAGCTATTCAGTTAGCTTATTTCCTTGACCCTCCTTAAAACAGTACTTTAAAAATAAGTTTATTCTTCTCAGACCTCAGAGCTGGCTCCATATTCACCAAGGCTTTCAGTGACCAGGAAAGGTGACAGAATAAATACAGACATACAGGCTGTGAGCAGCTTATCCTGGCTGGAGCAAGTAACTTCCAGCTCACTTGCACTTTGGTCGGGCAGTAAGGGTACGGGGAATCTCAGAGTATCACCCCTGGGCTTAGAGCAATTCCCTGGGCGTGGGGCCGCCTCTTCTCTAACCCCTTCAGCTCCCTTGGCCATGGTGGTGCACGCTATCACCTTAATGCCATGGCAAGTCTAATGTATGTATCCTCTAATCCTTTATACCCCCCTTTATTGTAAATGTATAAAAAGACCCAGAGAAGGCTGCCTAGACCCTTCAGTTTAACAGCAAATTACTGGTAGATGCTCTTGGTGTGCATATTTCTTACTGCAGTCCAGTCTAGATCAGGGTTATCTCACTTTCTAGAGAGAACGTCATGTGCAATTCTGTCAAAAGCCTTAAAAACTATCAAGGTATAAGACTTAAACGGCTGCTTTACTGCCTGCAGACCCTGCTCTCCTGTCAGTAGATTGCTTCAGTGTGATTTGTTCTTGACACATTCCTGTGGCTGTTGATCATCTCCTTATATTTTGTAAGTGCTGACAAGCAGCTTGATTATTTGTCCAAGTATTTTTCTGGGACCTGAAGCTGGTCTGCCTACTCTGTAATTCCCCAGCGCCTCCTTCCCCTCTTCTGAAAGCGGAGCCCTCGGTCTGCCCTCCCAGCCCCCTGGAACCTCCCCATCCCCGGTGGCTCCTCACAGTTAAGTGGTTGCATCTCCAAGGCTGCTTCAGGAAGCTCGTGAAGTGTCCTGGGATGCAGTTCAACAGGCAGGGATGATTGAAAACACCACAGTTATCTAATTACTCTCTAACCAAATCTCCTCTCGCTGTCGCATGAGTTTGTATCCTGCTATCACTAGCATTAGCTTCGTCAGGCTTTTGATTGCTTTTGAGTTTTGTAGTGAAGATTGAAGCAAAAAAAGACATAAAGTGTTTTGGCTCTCCTAGCAATGCCCTGTGCTAAAGGCAATCCTCCCTAATCAGCTCTTCCTTCCCTCCTGCTGGTGGCTGGTGCCCCACTGCTCATCAAGGCCACAGTACATCAGGCGAGATGCCAGCTGGGGACCTTTGAGGCCAGCAGGTAGGAGACGAATCCCACAAAGACCCCAGCACCCCAGGAGGACCACCCCAGTTGCGGGGCTTGGCCAGACTGTCGCCAGACAGGGAGTCCTCCTCTATCCCCAAGCTCAAGGGGTGGCATGAAGCTCCTCTCTTTGCATGCAGAGTGGAGGTTAGCTGGGTGCGTGGTGCACACCTTGGAGGCTCTACTGGATTATTGCTGGGGCTTGGTTACTGCAGAGGGGACTGTGGGAGCAGAGAGCAGGCTGTGGTGGCATGCAGGAGAGGTGGCTGTGAGATGGCAACCCTGGAGTGGTGATTTCCTCCTCTGCCCCCCAGGCACTGCAGGGATCTGCTCTGAAAGAGATGCAGGGCAGGATAAGCACAGGAAAGGCTGAACTTTCCTTGCCAAGAGCAGATGAAAAGAGATGTTATAAAGTCACTTGTCTCTGGTAACATGGCCCCTAGCTCTTGACACAGTGGTGGAGTTCATCCAAGTTTCATGCTGGAAGGAGATGAGCCTATAACTGGAACCCTATCCCAGTTTCAAAGGTCAGGTGCATTTCTGTAGTTACAGATGTCGTGGGGATGGCATTTGACCCTGGCTCATCCTACACAGAAGGCAAGGTCTGATGGACAGCAGGATCATTTGAACCTCCCTGGAACTAGCTTTCATTTGAATTACAAACTGTTTTTTGTTTCTTCCCAGCCAGGTCTCTAGACAAACTCTATAACTTTGCTGACTGCTCTGGCCTTCACCTGATCTTTGCACTGAATGCTTTGCGCCGAAATCCCAACAACTCTTGGAACAGCTCCAATGCTCTCAGCCTGCTGAAGTACAGTGCCAGCAAGAAGTACAACATCTCCTGGGAGCTGGGCAATGGTGAGTGTGAGAACAGGAGAGCCACAGGAATGGAGCTCACTGTAGCAGAAAGGTATTCCCTTTTGGAAGAGGATATTTGCAGATCTCAGGATGCTTTGCCAATGTGGTTTCAGAGGGATTTAAAGGTCCCTGCTATAAAGCAGCACAACCTTTTAGATGGACGTGGCATGTGCTAGACCCTTAGCTGGATGTTTTCATCAGTTGGTATTAAGCACATGAAATGTTTCTGCCCTGGCTGCTGGGCACAGCCAGTTCTGGGGTGGCCAGACCAGCAGCTGTATGGACTTGTAGGGTGGCTGCAGCACCAGGGGAAGTGGGGGACCCTACGAGGGGAGGAGCATGACACCAAGGTGCAGGTGCTTCACCCAGCACACAGAAAAAGGGGTGCAGGAGGAATGCTGGCACAGAAGAACAAACGATGGCCCTCATCCACTCCTCAGAGGCTCCTTCTGCTGCTCCGCAGAGTAGGCAGGCAGCTCTGTGGAGCTCAAGCTGTGTGACAGCATGAGCTATGTGTCTCTCTCCGGAAGCACAGATGAAGGAGCAGAGCTGGCAAGCCTTGCTTGTCTATTTTTGTTTTCCCAGAGCCCAATAACTATCGGACCCTGATTGGCCGCTCAGTGAACGGCAGCCAGCTGGGGAAGGACTACATCCAGCTGAGAAGCCTGCTGCAGCTTATCCGCACTTATTCCAGAGCAAACCTCTATGGGCCAAACATTGGGAGGCCCAGAAAGAATGTCATTGGTCTCCTGGAAGGGTAAGTGATCAAGAAGAGATCAGAAATCTGTCCTGAGACTGATGCCCTTTGCAGCAGGTAGACTTGCTCTTTGGCTTCCTGATGTCCAACAGCTGCCAGGACAACAAGGATCTGTGTGGCTCAGCCACAACAGTACCACAGGCCTGAGGACATGGTAATCTGTGCTACTAAGCTTCTGCAGAGGTCCCTGGTGGGATTTCTGGCTGGGCTGATCAACACTCTCCCAAGTATTCCCAGCATTTCCCAATTATAGGCAGACTGAGGTGCCCACCTTGTTGGGATGTGAAGATAATGCAGCGGTGTGGATGCAGGCTTCCGCATTCCTGTGGACTGCAGGACCAGGAGGTAGATCCTGGCACCCCTTACCAGTGTAGATATTGTCTCAGAGTCCTTCTGGACAAATTGCTTTGCTCTTCCCATTTGGTGACTTCTTTTCCCTGTGCTCTCTCCATCTGTGCAGAGGAAGAACCTGTAGCAACTTTCTTCACTGGCCAAGCCCTTGGCTCCCTCCTAGGAGAATTGGCATGTCTCTAATGTCTCTAGTTTGGGGAGGCCAGAGGTGGAGAAAGAATGGTGACAGTGAGGGATGCAGACACCTGGAGGTGACACTGGACAGCTACAGGAACCAGGGAGGTGTGGGAGCCTGCTGGCAGCAGGAATTGGGACTGTGTGGCTCGAAGACCGTGCAGCAGAAGGAAAATTCCCTGCAGGACTGTAAACAGAAACTCCAGTGCAGAGGGCTGGGCAGGGGGAGGTGTGGAAGGGACTCTGCTGGGAGCAAAGCTGGGTCTAGCATTCATTAACATCTGCATGAATGATCTGGCAGAAACAATAAACAGCACACTGATGCAGTCCCTGGTGAGGCGGGGAGGGAGCCAGGGCCAGATTCTTAGCTCTGCTGCAGCAGCACAAAGAGACCATAAAGCTGGTTGAACCATCTGCAACACCAGCATCCCTCCTGCTGACGAAAGTGGGGGAGCAGCCCATGCACCCACACCACGACTGTCGCCGATGCCACGTGAGCGCATCTCTTGCTGGAGCCCCCGCATTCGGTATGGTGCCGTGAAAGTGGCGCAAGGGGAATTACAAAATGTTGTAGTAGCCTTGATCAGCAGGAAATCTATTAGCGCCGGGAGGAGCGGGCTGAGTAAGGAAAACAACAGGGATGAGAGAGAGCCAAGAAGCTCTTAGAGAAAGGGAAGTCCTACTGCTGTGTTTGCCCTTCGTGCGCCGCAGCCGGGTCCCAGGGAAGAGGGGTCGGAAGAGCTGAGTTGCACGGCCAGGGTGGTCTGGCGGCTCTGTGTTGCTGGAGCTGCAGTTTGACTGACGGCAACCTTGGGAGCGAGACTGTAGCATACAATCTGATGGAGAGGATGGCAGAAATGCCATCTCAAATGAAAGGAAAGGTAGGTAACACCTAGGGTTTGAACAGCCCTGGTGACAGGATGGTGGGGGCTCACCAGACCCCCACACTGATCTGAAGGAGCTGTAATGAGCATGCCTGATCTCCAAGCTGTATGCTGTTTCTCTGCTGCCGTCCTTGCCTGCCAGGGTGACGCTGGTCCACAAGCACTCAAGTGATTTCTCTCTCCCATGGAGAAACGTTGTGTCCTGCACTCCAGACCCTGGTGCATGCAGCTCGTGGCGAGTGGCACGTGCCTGCATGACCTTACAGCCCATGGGGTCCTCTGAGAAAAGAGTTGTTTCTCTTTCCACATAAAGACCCCATTATGACCAGGCAGGGCGTAAAGAGAAGGAGCAGGTTTGATTACACAAAGACAAAGGGCTAAACGCTCATTTGCAGTATTTGGAAATGGAGTTGCTAAAGGATGAATAAATAAACCCCAGTGCCTAAGCTGCTTGACAGTGTGAGCTTTGTTCCCAGCAGCTCCCTGACACTTCAGCATTCAGTGCGACTGAGCTCTGCCTTCTGCAGGAGCATCACAGAACTGGTCAATGGGCTGTGACTCAGCATGTGCCTGGGGCTGTCATGGCCAGGACATGCCTCTCAGAATCCTGAATGAACCCCAAAGAGTCAGCAAGCAGGAGAGAGGAGAAAAAAATTAAGAAGGTGCTCTCAATGGCAAGCCTGCTGTCTGCCTTGCTAGACCACCATGGGTGTTCTACATAGGGCTCACAGTAGGTTGAAGAGCAAGTAGGTCCAGAGCAAATAAAGTGTGTGCAGTTACTAGTCTTGATGACGCAAAATCTACACAGTTTTTCGCTTATTTTAAAAAAATGCGATGAACAGCAAAAGTCGACCAGGTAGGAAGAGATATGTCAAGTGGAAGATTAAGACTCACGTGTTAAATAAGGCTTAAGTAAGGTTTAAGTAAGGAGGGGAGAGATAAGCACCCAGAGCAGCAGTCAGGGTGGGTGGATTAGTCTGCCAGGCAAGCAGTGCTCTGTTACACAGTGAGGAAGCAGCTTTTGGTGGGGGAAATAATGGAAATGAGCTGAAGTGGGAGAGGACAGCTCAGAGAGGCCCAGGGAGTGATCTCTGACAGTAGAAGCTGGTATTTGATGTTCTCCAGGGAAAGTCCCTACCCTAGAGTTACCTGACGTCCTGAAACACTCAGAGAAAAAAGTCTCATTGTGAAGTATTACCTAAAATTACATTTTCCTGTTGCATACTCTGTGTTCCAAACATTGCAGTCTATTGTTTAACTGTTATCTCAAGCAACCAAACTAAACTTACTCTTTATGTTTAAAGATTTTCCTGCAATAATGACAGTATCATCATGATTTGGGCATTGTTCTCTGCTGCGCACCAGGTTCTGTGTCTGTCTCAGTGGTGGAAGATGGACACCTCCAGGGCCTGTCCTGCAGGACACGGTGGGACTGAACCCCTTTCTCTGGGAGTCTGCTAGACAGGCTAGATGATGAGTGCAAATCAGGTACCCGAAGGTTTGCAGCCTGCAGGGGTGTGTGCACGCTGTCTCACTGCAAAGGCTGTCCTTAGGGGGGTGACACTGAGCTCTGCTGGGTGAAACCCATGCTCTTTCTGATGATGGAGATAAGATGAGAGGAGGAGAGCCCTACCTGAAACACAGCAGCATGGGCTTTGCACACCCTTCACTGTTGAGTCGTTGCTCCCGAACTCTTGCACCACCCTGCAATGGCTCAGAGCAGTCACAGAGCATAATCAGTGTCACACTGGGCTGGCAAGGGCCAGGGCCACTACTGCTGATACAAGGACAGGCTCTGCTGTGAGGGAGCATGGCTCTGATGGCTGGGGCCTGCTGTGCGGGAGGCTAGAAGTGGTGTCTCGTGAATGCACAGGTGCAAGAGGGAATTTCTCCAGACACAACCAAGAGTTGTGTTTGATGAGGTGTTAATTAGACCATTCATGCAGCCTGAGCTGTTGGAGAGCAGACCATGTTAGCTACCTACTGCGTCTGTGGGTACAGGAATCCCAGAACTGCTCAGAATTTGCTTGGGGAAAAGATTGTGAGATTCTAAGGAATTAACATAGATTTTAACAGCAGATCAGAAATCAGACACAAAGGTTAATGCATGACTGAATCACACATTCAGTGCTGGAAGAGAAGAAACATGAGGGAAAGCTATTAGGAAGAAGAGATGCTAACATGTGTTAAAGCTCAGAACATTTGGTACAAAACTTAGGCCAGCATGTCTGGGCAGTTTTGGCTTGGCGAACTCATGACCTGTTGTTCCTCGGCTGGTGTAGCCCAGATTTTGCCACGGGACACTCAAAAGTGTTGGGGTGTTACCTCCATGATGGCAGGAGCTGCAGTGCCAGGAGGATAAAGGCTGGCAGGCACTTGTGTCCACACTAGGCTGGCTGTTGTTGATGCTCTGTGACCACTTTGGGTCCTGACCTTGCTGAAGTCACTGGAGAAGTTAAAATCTTTCTTGTCCGGAGCTACAGTCTTTCCCTACCTCCTCATCCCCCAGCTCTCAGAGCCACCAGACCAGCTGCCTCCTTGGATTTCTGTCTGCCCTCTTCCAGCCTTCTTGGCCCCTTCTTGCTACTGCTGTCACCATTGCACATCCAGACTCTGGTCACAGAGCCACAGCACCTCCAGACAGGTGGCAGCAGCAGGCGAGGAAGCTCCCACAAGTCAGTCCTTACCTCACAAGGCACAAGAATTTCTCATCTTTCATGACTTTACTGCCTCCTACTCCTGGTTTGTAGTAAATGTGGAGAGTTAACCACCCATCTGGGTCACTTTGGCTCCTTTTGGTGATGATGTTATTCCACAGTGCTCTGAAAGGAGCCCATAAACTTGAGGAAGCATGTTTGTCAGTCATGATGAAGCCCTTCCTCCCTGCCAGCTGTGGGCATGGCAGGGCTGGGAGGGGGCATGGAGATGATGTGTTGATTATCTGTGGGCAGCCCAGGTAGAGGTCAGTTTAAAACCTGTCCCAGTCCTCAGACCTGCTCCTTGCATCCACAAATCAACCTCAAACCCAAGTTCCTGTGTTGATCCTTATGTGGTAGGGAGGAGTTAGCTTATAGTTAATGAAATGGCACAGACTGTACACTTGGGTTCCAAAACCACCAGTGGCCAAAGCAAAAATCAAGATGCTAAAAATGTGAGAGTCTTTGGTAGTATTTTTATTATGACTGCCCATGCCACCACGAGGACAAAGAGGGCTACGGCTGTCTGAGTGGGCCAGCATGCATCAGTTGGTCTAGGCATTGCTTTTTATTCATGACTTGTTCTGGATTAGCAGCCAAAGGCATCATATGGACAGAGCTTGTTTGTTTAAATTCATGTGGGTAAAAGAAACAGGGAGAGCCCAGTGTAGGTGGTATCTGGCAGAGGGAATGACTCTGGGTGGGTTTCAGGAATAAATGTATGTATTTGTCCTGTCTTCTTCCTGACAAGGACTTCTGCCCTGTTCAACACAGGCGACTTGTAAGCACTGCATTTTTTAGCAGCTCTGCTTTGTCTGTTTGACTTTCTTTAAAAAGTACATCCTTTCTGTATTGGTCTAAGGCTCTTTAGTGATGCCACAGAGGCGAGTGTTTCTCGGTCAGCAGAGAAAGAAGCTTCACCCTTATGCAAGATACAGCAAGGCTGGTGGCACAGAGTGTCCCAGGACACTGAATAGGTCCAGAGCAAGAATTTTGTGCAAAAAATCAAGCCACAAGACAAACAACATTAAACTAATGATACAAAGGGAGGAGGAGGTCACTGCAGCATGAACTCAAGCTCTGGTAGCATTCAATTTATGAGTGCCTCCATTCATAAGTACATTGAAATGAGGTGTGAAGGATTTGATGAGGCATTCTGCGGTTCATTATATAGCAGGGTCAAGGATCTGAGGTATAAGCAGAGGATTTAGCTATTATTCTTCCAGGAGGAAAGGGTTAAGATACTTGTTGCTGAAACTTGATCTAGGCTGGAATGCCAAAATCAGAGTCACCTGTATAGGAAGAACAAAATGAGTAAGAAAAGACAGATAAGATTATGTCACTGTATAAGCACACAGTGTACCTTCATCCTGATTGCTATCTACAATCTTAGTAATTTCATCTCAGAAAAGATGTAACAGAATCAGGAGGGTTACAGGGAGAGGAGCTGAGGATGTGTGGAGGTATGCTATGTCTTCACATGATAAGACATTAAATAGGCTGTGCCTCTTTGGCTCAGAAGATGGACAGCCCAGGGGGAATGTTATCGAGGTGCGTGAGCCTGTGAATGAGGTGGGTTTTTTCACAGTGCAGAAAGTAGTTTGGAAGGAAGCTTTGGAAAGAAGGAGGAAGCTTTTTCACATGGTATGCGATGGCATTTTAGAAGTCATTGTCACAGGGTATTGTGGAGGCCAGAGGTGCGTGTTCAGAAAGGGCCTGGACAAATCAATGGTGGGAAAAAACATCAATGGAAATGCAACGTCATGGTCCAAATGCAACCTCCACAGTCCCTGGAGTGCAGATTACCAAGGCTAGGTGGGGCAATCTGGGACATAAAGCCCTCTTTGCTAGAAGGCTTGTGCAGCCCTACCATAGGTAAGGTTGGTTGAAGAAAGATGGTGCTGAGCAGAGAGAGAATACAATATAGCAGCAGATTTATACATAGTGCCCACCAGGTTTTGCTCCTGGGAGAGAAACCCCGTCTGAAATCTGGCACTGCTTGTCAAAGTGTTTGCAGCAGGTGGCATGAATTGGGTCTCTCTGTTGCTATAGGTATCTGGTTGTGCTGCTGGAACCTGAAAAAGTTCATAAGTGAAGCCTATGCTTTAGTCCCCCTCACCAACCAATTCAGACACCAGATAAAGCTATTTCTACCCATCACTGTTGGCTCAAAGGGCAGAGATCTGCCATCCACCTCTAGAGATCCACCATGGTACCACAGGCAGGCCAGTACTGCTCCTACATTTGGGACTTGGGAAGGGTCAGTTTACTTCTGTAGTACTCCAGGGAGCAGCAGATGAAATAACCTGTGTTTGTGAAGTCCAGCACCCTAGAGTCAGACAATAATGCTAAACCACGTGGGAGCCTGTGTGATGGTAACTTGTCTTCTTGTGCAGCTGCATTCTTTGTTACAGCATCACTTTTAAAAATTATTTAAAGGATGACAATCTGCAATTACCTGCATGAGAAAGCGATTTCCAAGTACAGATGGCTCTTTAATGTATCAGGAATAAGCCTAGGAAGTTCCAGTGACTGGAAGCTGAAGCCAGACACATTCAGTTGAGAAATAACATACTTGGAAGCTAATTAACCATGGGAGCAATTTGCTTAAGGTTGCAGGAGGTGCTCCATGACTGGTAAGTATTGAATCAGGACAGGAGATCTATTTCAAAGACGTGCCCACACTCAAGTGAAAGTTGCGGTCCTGAGACATGTGGCTATGGGAGATGCTCTGGGAGAGGTCAGGTTTGAGCCATGGTTTCACAATACAGAGTTTTGGGGTCAGTAACATCTTGTGGTGTTGCAGACCTCCCACCCAGTTCTCCCACAGCTCATTCCTGACTTGTGAGGTGCTGTCCCACCTTGTGCCAGTATTACCATTTCTGGGACAGAGCTGTGAACTGTTTGGGTGACTGAACAATGTTAAATTACATTTTTCATAGTGCTTATTTAAAAACAAGTTTGAACCTCAGTTATATCTCATTGCAGGACCCCAAAAGTAGTAATGCTGGCATGGGATGCAGGCACACAGGCAGCTGCAAGGGTAAGGAGATGGACATACCCAGGCTCAGTGGCTTTGTCTCATCCTCAGTATCACCAACTCCCGGCCTGAGGCTCCTGTTCCTCCATGTGCCTCTGACATGTTTTGCTTTCCCACCTAGAGATGCTGCCCCAGCAGATTTTGAGGACTTTTCCATTTGCCCAGCTTTCTGCTGTATGGAAGTCCAGCCTGGGACACTGCAGAGACATGCCCTGGGGCTGCCACCCATCTGAATTATGGGGTATCTCTACAGGGGTTGCCCACATTGCCTGCACAGCACGGGCTGAGTTTGTCCCACCGCTCCTGGCTGGGATTTACTACACATGCGCTGTGCGGTCCATTGGTGCTCACAGAGAAAGCCCAATGTGTAGGAAAATGGCAGATTTACTGCGCCAGCCCAGCCCATCTGTGCAGCACATGTGCAGGGATCTGAGCCCTCCCGGAAGCGTCTGGTTTGCTCTGCCTGTGCTGTGCTGCACACACGGACATCACAGTCCAGGAAATCCCAGATAAAAATGTGCCAGTGCTGGCCGTTTGGACCATATGGGTCTTCACTGGCCTCAAAATCTGTGGTTTGAGTACCACAGGTGCTACAGGAATAAAGGGATTAGTAACATCTGTATTCCTAAACCGGGGATATTCAGATACCTGTGCACCACTGCATCTCCACCTGCCCTGGGCTTTCATCTCTTGCTCGTGCAGTATGGCTTGTTGGCTGCTGAGCTGCTCTAGGCTCCCTTTGGAGGGTAGAGACCATTGTCCAAGTCATCTGGGGTACTCCGGGCACAACTCCACCATAAGGCAGAACTTGAAGTTTTACCAGGAACTTTTGAACTTTATCCTGAAAAAAATCTCAATAAAAGGAAAAAGAAAAAAAAAAAAAGAAAAACAGACATGGAAAGCAAAAATTGAGCTAGATATGTATCTTTTATGTTAAAATTTGAAAATTACCAGAACTAACCAATTTATTTTTGTCTTATGGAGACAGAAGAGCAACACTAAGCAACCCAGGGCCTTTTCTGTCCTGCTTTTGGTCTGCACTGGCTTGTCTGAGTGATACCGTGTCCTACAACAAAATTTTCTCATGAGCTTTTTAGCAACAGTCCAATTAGCTTCCAAGAGATGTGGGAGATGGGATAGATGGATGTCCTGCTTCTGCTGCTACAGGGATGCTGGAGGTTATACCATGGGTTTGCTTTGCTTTTCAGTCCCTTCCCAAAGACCACTAGTGGGTGTGTCTGGAGCAGGGCTGTAGACACTGTGGAAGTGGCGAGGAAAACTGGAGAGCTTCTTCCTCTGAGCTTGGTCTGCTCATGGTTTTGGACTATGAGTGGAGAGTGCAAAGCTGAGCCTGAAGAGGTGATTTAGTAAAGACCAGGATGGTTTCTTTTGCAGCCAGAACATAAAGCATTTGAGGTTAGAAAGCAAGATGGGCTAATCCTCAAACCCAAGTGCAATATATCGATCTTCAAATCCAATATAGATTGAATCCATAATTTCAGTATAGAGATCATTAGTTCATGCTTGTACACTGCATGCATTATATTTTAGGCAGCAGTCCCTGTGCTGAGCATTTAAAACCTGGGAGTTGGGTTTTTCGATCCTTTTGGCATATTTCTTCACACCTAGGTTTGTAGAACAGCAGCCTCTCCTTAGCAATATTTGCAAAATCCCCTTTTGGCCAGATGACCAGTGTGGGTGGCAAGTAGCTCACACTTCTCCCTCTGGCTGCACTGGGGCTGGTCCAGCTGTTCTCCTCACCCTGCTCAGCTGGGAAGGAATCATTCTCAAACCACTTCCCTGGCACTGGTCTCCTGGGCCTGACCCTCAAGAGAAATGGAAAAGCGTCTTTGAAAGGTGAGCCCAGGAACTCAAGTTCACAGCACTGCTAGGCAGCAGAATCAGGGATGCATCAGTGCTACAGGGTTTTACAGCATGTTACTGTTTTTCCATTTCTAATTGTACCTCTTCCCTCTCTGTCTGCAGGGATTTATTACTGCTGCCTTTGCCAGTGTATTCTTATGCTTCACAGGGTCCAGCTGCCCTTTTGTCCCCGTCTATAATTGACCATCGTCATTAATTTAAAGTCAGAATGGTTGTTTCTGAGCTATATTTAGCCTGAAGCTTGATGTACTTGGTTTAGATCTGATGAGAGGCTCGTGTGCTGGAAAGCTTGCTGCTCATCCCTGCCATGACAACTAGTCTGATGAAAGGTCTCATCTCTCCTCACAAAACTTCCTTTCCCCACCCTTGGTCATGGGGCTGTCCTGGGGGAGTTGGGGTTGCAGGACCCAGGGCCACTCATCTCTGTGTCCTGGTGGATCAGGACAGCTGTGTGATTCCTGTTGTGTTCCTGGGATCCCCATGCACCAAAGAGCAGCCTGGGACAATACAGCATCAGTTTCTTTCTCATCATGTTCACTTGCTCAAGCCAGTGTCCCTGGCCATGTGCATACATTATCACTAACAAAATGCATCAACCACACAGCATACTTTACACTACTGAACAGAAAAGTGTGCCTGTGCAGTTGGTGTATTTTCATATCTGTGCTTCTGAGAGTAAGAATATAGTAGCTGCTTGGGCTTCCTCATTGGAACTGCAGTTTTCCAAGGTGCAGTTTGGATTGCTGGACCAGGGAGCCAGGGAGGGCCCATCCTGGATGCCTGTGCTCTAGCAAGCCTGTGCTAGAGGCTGCTGCTTTGGGGGTTGCATATGGTCCCCAAGATTAGAAATCGCTTTGTTTTTGACATTAGCAGTGTAGTCAGATACACCTGTGTAGCCTCAAATCTGCATCAAACAGGAGCTGTCTGGAAGAGATGTATTTTCTTTAAGATAGTTGGGTCACAAGCCATCAGAAGTCTAATACATATCTATAACTCACTGTAACCTTGTGCATGGAAGTGCTATGGTTAGTCATAGGAATGGGACAAATCCAGAGTGCACCCAGCTCAAAATCCCATCAGTTTGCTAACAGCCAATGGCAAAGAAAGATCATCAAAAAAGGGAAGCATGTAGCAGCATTTGTCCAGCCTTTCCTCCCATCCTCCAGTGCTCAGGGGCTTCCTGAGCTGGAGGTGGCGTCTTTGCATCTAATAGATTTGCTAGGTTTTATTTCAATTTTCTTCTATTTTTCTAGTCCTTGTTGAATCCAGACAAGGAGTTCCTCAGCTTAAATACATGTTGGGTGAAGAAGTGTGTCCTTTTAAGATGGGCATTTAAAACTTTTTCTTTAATTGCTGTTGAGTGTTGTTGCAGTCATAGAACTAAGTACATACACCAAGGTGTTGTTCCTGAAATGCTGTTGTGGTCCAAAAGCTCTCCCTATCTGCCCTAAAATGATGCTCAGAGCTCTGCTGCCAGTTGTGTTTCATTCTGTTATTCTCATTCTGTTATTCTGTTATTCTCAGGTGTGCTTGCTACAGGCATGTGTATTAAGTGATTCCTTCCATTTAAGGATGCAAAGGTTTCATTAGAAAGGGTCTGTGAGTGTGGTGACCACCTTTGGTGTCTCATCATGTTGGATGGTCATCGGTTGTTTTAGGAGTTCCCCTGTGACAACATTGGTTTATATAGTTTCTTCCTCTGTTTCCTATAGGTTCATGAAAGTGGCTGGCAGCACGGTGGATGCTGTTACCTGGCAACAGTAGGTATTCATCATTCCTTCTACTTTCCAACACTAATTGCAGTGATCAGACAATGCTGGGAGCAGAGCTGATGTGCTGTCTGGGTGTGAAAGGGGGCAAACGTGTGACAGCCACTTCCTCTGTCCTCCTGCTGCATTTAAATAGATGTAAGAGTCTCTGCCCCTCCTTCTGGAGTCTCTCGAACAAATACAGGAGGGGATATATTAACCTTTACCACTGTAGCTGAGACAGAGGCTAAAAATACCACTGCCTGTTTGCCTGGCCTGCCTGATTGCTGGAAACAAAGCCCTGCGCTGGACCACCGGGTCCCCAGAGGCAGCTGGGAGGACAGGCAGCTCTGGTGGTGGATGGGGTGGGGATGGCAGGGAAGAAAAAGCCGTGTGTGGCAGATGTATGGGACTATCAGAAAGCCCTGTTCCTTTCACCCTAATCACTGTCTCTTGGTGACCGCTGGCCTGAAGCTAAATTGGGTTGGCCCAGAGGAGGGAGAGGAGCTTAGTCCAATGGTAAATGCATAATGCCCCAGTCCCTGCTCTGCTTTGTAAGGGTCTCGGATGTTCATAGACATGCTGCAGTCCTACACTGCAGATGGAGCCCCAGGAGCAGGTGTCGATGGAAAGGGGGTGAACATCCAAGATCCAGGCTCAGCTGGGGCTGCCAGAGAGATGCTGATAATGTGAGTTCCTACGTGTGCTGCTGTTCAGAAGAGCAAAGCAAGCTCTGAGCTGTAGCACTGAGTGTGACAAGCACCAAGTGGAGAGAAAGGTTTTCTTATTTGGAGGAAAATCCATAAATACCTTTTTTCTCCTCTTATTTCCAACTATCTCGGTTTGCACACTGTGGCCAGAGGTAGGCTCCCCAGCAGCCTGTGGTTCTCTGCAGTGGGAGTGCAAATGCCAGTGCAAAGGTGAGGCGATGTTCAAGCACAGCAGTGACTGCCAGAATTGATAGAAAAAGGGTTTGTGGGGCAGACTCTTCCTGCAACAGGAAGGACACATTTCAGAGACAGGCATTCACTGGCGAAAAAAACATGGTGAGACTCCCCTGTTTCCAGAAAAAGTGGGTTTGCTCTGACACTGGGTTAAACTTCCCACATGGGGCACTGGCCTTGAGCACAGGAGCCAGGGTCTCAGGTCCAAGGTGGGCTTGTGTGTGCTGCCCACAGGGCTTGTTCCCCAAGCTGGTCCTTCACAGTGGCCCTTTGTGGAGTGCTCAGGTTGCTTTGCTGAAGTGCAGCAGTGTGGTTTGCAAGGCCCATCTCTTGTAAAGCCCACCTGAGACCGGCTCTTTAAAAGAGCTCAGCGGATTTTAAGACATGAGGTTTTCTTGCAGGTGCACTCACAGTCTCTGGGTTGGTCTGTTAATCTTGGAGCCTCCTGCAGAAGCAACTGTTGGCATCTCAGAGTGGTTTATAGCACCAGGCATGACCAGCATACAGCAAGTCCCATTCCTCAAGGAGCTGAGCTTGTCCTGCTGTGCCACAGTGTTGCTTGCTTGGGTGTTTGACTCCTGGGGCTTCCCTGCCAGGCAGCAGCAGCTTGCTGCAATGGGGGCAGTGGGGTAGCAGAGCATTTGGAGCTAGATTTGTGTTACTTACAGGCTCATGCTGTGCAATGATGATCTATGTCTCAGCTGGGAATTTGCTTTTCATGATTACACGATGTGCTGATCACATTTACTTAGTCCAGGAATTTGCTTTCTGCAACAGGGCTTGATCACTGGGCCAAGCCCTTGGATGAGTTGAAGGAACAAACTTCCAGGCTTCAGATGTAGGGTTTCATCCTGGTGTGCAGGGAATCTGACTGCACCACTGCTTTGAAACCTTTTCTTATAGGAGCAGTGCAAAGTGCTCGGCGGCTCTGATTCTGAGTGGCTGTGCTGAAGCAGCAATCTGCAAGCAGGAGGGCTGGTGCAGTTCCCTGCAAGGGTCGGCAGAGCTGAGATGCTGTTTGCTGACCCACGTCCCTGGCAGCGTAGGAGGCACTTCACTCCCAGCCTGGGTTTGCAGCTCTGGAGATTGCACCCGTATGAGTTTGTGAGGACTGGCAATGGCCACAACTCCGAGCTGGGCTTCTGTACTGTTTATGAATAAATGTCAAAACAGTGTCTCATCCCTCTGCTCCAAACAGCAAAACAAAACAAAACAAGTTCCTTTGTATCCAAGAAGAAAATTATTAGCAGGAAACTAAACTGCTGTCTAACTTCAAGTATGAATATTTCTGTTCCAAACCCTAACGTTCTCCTGGGATATTGGTTATAAATTTGTCAAATCTGTTATTCCTTTGAAAAGGCTGCGCTCAATCCAGAAAGGGAATTGAGAAGGGAATACTTTGCAGGGATCCCTATTCTCTGTGTGAAAACAGAATATATTTGAAATGTATCTGACAGAAAAGTGACACTGGGTGGAAATAAGCAGCCTCGCCAGCCTTTCTGAGTATGGTTTTGCTTACATATGTAACTCAGCATGTGTGCCTCCCTCTTCAGAAGTAATGTGTTGCTGGAGAGGGATGTGTGAATGGCTTCAAAACTCTCAGGGAATTTCCACTAAAGGAGGGTGTGGCAGGTGGGACTGACAGTGGCTCAGAGAGTTTTGGCATTTCCCTGATAATTTAGTTTGTCAGTGGTGTTTGGTTATGAGTAAATGCTGGGTTTATTGCAGACCCTCTCAGCCTTTGGATGCAGGTTTCCACTGCTCAGAAACCTCCACACAGCCATCTTTTTGCTCAGCGCTGGTGTCCTCACGCATGGTGAAGATTCACTACCTGCTTAAACCTGCAGCCATGCCCAGTTCTGTCCCTGGGTGTGCTCTCCCAGGCTGTAGGACTGGTTTTCCATCAGAAGTCTTGTGCACAGCTCCAAATTTGGCATATTTAATGGGCAAATCGTTATGCAATGCTGCCTCTGAAGCACAAATCCATATTACTTAGGGAGAAAGTAAATGTGTCTTCAAAGCCAGTGGATATCTACCCCTGTGGCTCCTTGGAGAATGCCATATTATCTTCCAAGATGGAAAGTCACTTGCTCTGTGTGGCAAATCAGAGATGCTAGGCACATGGGCATGTGTGAGATGCTGCTTAAAATGCTTTTGCTGGGCTTGGTTTGTGTGACATCTGTTCTGGCTTAGACATGTTGAGTGTGTAGGTGGAGATGCTCATGAGGCAGTCGCAGGGGACAGGTTTCCCAAAGGTGCCAGGGGAGAGTTGCCCAGCATGCACACACATACCAAGGTATATACCAAGGGTGTATATTTGGGCTTGTGTGAGCCTTCTGTGAGTGCTCAGAACACAGTGTCTTTGGAGGGTATGCCTGGAGGAAGGGGTTGCATGAAGAAATCACTGGCCCATTTCGACCTCTAAATAAACCTGGCTGGGCATGGCTTTTCCCACTGGCTTGGCATCCTCTGCTCTGATAGAGGGCACAGTCCCTGGCAGCATCGTGGCTCTGTCCACCAGCATGGTCCCAGGTTGATGCCAGGGTTTGGCTAGGGAGATGGCATGGGCCAGAGATGGCTCTCACCAGCAGGATAGACAGAGAGGCACCTTGACTCGGGGCAGAGAAAGGCATAGGTGTGAGTTGTGCCTTTGGGGCCAGAGAGCAGCCCACGGTCATTCTTCTTTACCAGTGCATTAATAGTTGGCTGGAGGTGGGCAGTACCTCTCTTCTGTGCCCTCAGGTCTTTACCTGGGGGGAGCAGGTTGCATCCCACCTCTCCTCTCTGTGGGGAGCAGTGGGGCTGCCTGTGTCCTGTGCTGCAGATGAGGGCTCTGCCCTCTTCTCGGGAAGATGCTCAGGGATGGAGGTCACTCTGTCAGCAGAGATGTCTCAGTTTCACAGTTGTGGTGACAGTGGGTGTCATGCTGACAGCAGGGATCTGCGCCACTCAGCGTCCCCAGCAGGCAAGTGCCCTAATTCCTAGCAGATTCTCCCCATAGCAGCAGGCAACAAAGTAGATCCGGAAATTCCTGAGCTTTGGGAAGTGGGCTTTAATATAATTAACTGCAACAGAAGAAGAGGTCAGGTAATAGGGGCAAAGGTTTCTCTTTAAAATGAAATAGGAGGTAAATGAAACCAGCTGCCCAGGAGCTAGTGCACTGCCTTCATTAAACATGGGATGATGCTCATGGTCCCATGCACCAAATTGTGACTCTTTCCATAAAACCATTTTAAAGGCAGCACAAGACCTGGAGGTGACAGGATAGAGATATTGTAGGCAGCTCCAGGTTTGCCCAAGTGCCCTGGTGCCTGCCACTGTCCTTCTCTGGGAGGCACTGGGGAGCTTTGTTCATCCTGGCCTTGCAGCCTGCCCCAGAACAAGGGCATTTGTGACTGGCAGCTGTGCTCATCCCTGACTCAGTACTGTTCCCAGTTCTTGTCTTTGTGTCTCAAGTCTCATGCTACAGTTCCAGCCAGGGATGAGTGCTGGGAATTGAGGTGGTGCATTTCCTAGCACTGGCACAAATCCCTCCCCAGCCCTTGGCCAAGTCCTCCCCCTGAGCCTCTCCCTCTGGTTTGGCCACCTCCAGAATGATAGAGTCACACCTCCCTTTGCAAAGTGCACTGATCCCATCCCGGATTTCTAGGTCATATTCAAATGGGATTTTTAGAAGTGGGGCTGTCTGTTCTTATGTTCCTGCAGATTGTCTGCCTGCAACAATAGTAGATCAAACTGGGGGACACGATGAGTCAGCTCTACATGTAATTGCCCCTATCTGTTCTCTCCTATATTATGAGAAATGGTATGGTCTGTGCCCATGGTGGGCATGCTGTTTCCTAGGCTTCAGGGCCAACTCTGGTGCTGCATCATACCCAACGCCCACTGGAATATCTGCCAGCCTGTGTTGGAGACAAAAAGCTTGTCCATGACCTACATGTCCTCTGCCTCTGCAGAGTTGTGGCTGCCAGACTCCTGCCCGTGCTGGGGAGGTTCTGTCCATTTGTCTCCTTTGGCACTCAGACCTCACTGGCATTGGGAGAGGAGGATGTGGATGCTGCCACTGCTGGGTCTGCCTCAGCCCAGCTGCCTGTGCACTGTGCTGCTGCCTGGGGAGGTACTTGTCAGCGCTGGAGCTCTGCAGCTGCTGCTGGCTTTTTTAGAGGTTGGAGAGTTGTGACTGTTCAGGGTTTTTTTTTTCTAAAGTCAAGTGCACTGAGTCATTGTAAATATCAGCAAAGCTGCAGCCTTTGCTGCTGGGAATAATCCACGCCTAACGAGCACTTCTCCTGCTTTAAAGGCCTGTCAGTTGTTTGCATTTTGTGGATTTCTACCCTGCCTTTACTGATGGTTAAAGTTCTCAAAAGGAAGTGCCCTCGTCTCAGTGACAAAGCCTACAGCTGGAAATGGCTCACTGTTCCTGAGTAGCTTGGTACCAGTGAAGACCTCAGTGCCTCTCTCTTCCTCGCAAGCCTTGTGCAGCTGGTGCCGTTTTCACTCTTTCCCAGTCTGGGGAGGTTGAAAGTACCTATTGGTGCCCGAGAACTTCCCAGGCAGACCTGCAAGAGATCCTTGCCCATCTTACAGAAGCTTGTAACTGCCTTCATGCTCTGCTTAAATACCCAAAGCCAGGATGCTCCCCTGCCCTCCTTAGTCCCCCAGGAGACATTCTACTTCCTGATACTGAAGCAGGTTTATTTTTGTCTTTCATCCGTCTACCAGTCCCTATTTCTCTGGGTTGTTAATGAAGGTGTCAAAAAACGTGACCGTGACACTGTCCTGGGGCATGTCTCTTCCTTGCAGGGTCTCATCTGGGCTCAGCACAGCAGCACCTTCCCAGGCTGCCTCCTCCTTGCAGTCCCTGGCAGGGCAGAGCCGCCTCTGGGGCTGCTCCTGGAGAGGTGGTCCTCACCCTTGGCAGCAGAGCTGTAGGTCAGAGCACCCCTTGTGCTTGAATGAGATGATGAGGAGGTGCAAGCCTGCCTTTGCTCTCCGAGGGCTTTATTCTGGGCTCTGGGGCCATATTGGCTTGCACAGACAAGCCGAACCCTGCAGAAAGCCTGCTGCATTGGAGGGACCATATGCAGGCTGAGGTCTCTCTAACTACATCTTTTCCCAGTCAGTGAAACCTTCTTTTTATGGCCTTTCAGCCAGTTTTCGGCCCAGGTGATGGGTTTTTAGTCCACAGCAGTCTGAAAAAATTGTTTCTGTTCAGTTCTTCAGTGCTGTGCTAAAATCCAAACATCTGCCATCCCCAGAGTCCATTGCTTTGTAATTTTGTCTTAAAAAGTAATCTCTGTAAACCCCACTGCTGCCTGCTGCTTACAGATCTGCTTTCCTCCCAGCAGCCAGTGGTTCGATAGTGTATAAGTGATCGGAAGGATTTTGAACACTTCCTAAATTCCACCTGGAGATACTCTCTGCCCTTAGCACCTTCCAGTCACCACAGAACGCCTCTTGCCCCTTCCCCAGGTTACACAATGTTGGAGTGAAATTGTGGTGTGGCTGGCATGATTCATGCTTTGCTGGGGACATAGCTGGGACCACACGCCTGGAGGAAGGTTGACAGAGGAGGTTCTTCTCATTTAATGCATTTGCAAATTGAGCCTGTAACACATTTCTGTTCTGGGAGAGTGCTGGCATTGTTCCCCTTTCACCACAGCCCTGCACAGCTCCAAGTGCATTTACTCTGTTACTTGGGTAGTGACTTGGAGCAATGAGACACAAAAATCCTCTCTGAACACTCATGCATGTTTCACATGTGCTGGGTGCTCTGGCTGAGGCTGAGTTAGCTCACGGCACCCTTTGGCAATGCTCCTGTATTCCAGCACCCAAGTTAAGCAGCCACCACGGCCACTACAGCTGCTTGCTGGTGTGGATGAGATGCATGTTATGGAGAAATCAGCCCTGGAAAGGTGAATCCACCTTTCTTCAGACCTCAGGTCTTCAGCCCGTTACACATCCCAGCACCCATGGTTGCACAGAAGTCTGTGGAGAGGGAGAAGGGTCTGTGTAACTCTGGTGAATGCCGAGTAGACACTGCTCCAGAGGCAATGGCTGAGCCTTTCCAGCCCCAGCCAGAGCTGCTGTAATTCCCATGCCCTTCTGTCCCCCCAGCACAGGTCCAACACACCCTGGGGCTGGCCGTGTCAAGCAGCTGATGCACGCTGCAGATTTGGGAGAAGGAAGTTCAGAAAGTTTCTCTTGCAAAACCTATCTATCAGCCAAACGGCTGTCCCAGGGGTATGCCAGTGCATGCTGCAGCAGGCATCCTGGTGTCCCTGCAAGTCTGGGAGATGTGCAAGGGCTGCCACTGTTCCCTGTGTGGGGACAGAGGTGCCAGCCCAGGTACTTCCTCAGGAGGAGCTGGTTGGGATTACGTCCAGCCACAGGGTATTTGCACTCCAGGACAAACGGCTTCACCTTATGTCCTCGAGCCAGGAGACACTACTGAGGTATTTCAGAGCCTTCCCCCCACACTTAAGAGACAGATGATTCACATCATGACTGGCAGCACTATAGCTGTGTTTTATATAAGCAATCATATGAAGAGCAGAAATCAGCCTGCTGATATTTCCATACAGAGGTATGGGAAATACTCCCTGGCATTCCCAGGGCAGAAGGAATTTCTGTGAGAGCAGGACTTCCCCTGCAGGTAACAGCCCTGGCATTTCTTGAGTGGGGGATTCAGCTGCGGATTTTGTTGGAAGATCGAGCGAGGAAGATGCACGTGATGCAGGGGTGCTGGGAGCAGGGCTTGCTCTGGTGCAAGGTGCTGTAGGTCCTCAGCCTGTACACCCCACAGTCACTAATCCTCGCTCAGAAACACCATCAGTGTGTAGCCTGGAGGGGTGTTACTGCAGCAGGGAGTCCACAAGCAATTCTGGTTCTCAGACCAGAAGAGGCTCTGGACAGTCTCACCTGCAGACCAGCCGCTGAAAGGAGAGTGTCTCACGACCTGGGCAGAGCGATGCAGTTAATCCCACAGCTGGGAACACAGGCAGCCTCCTCCATCCCCTTCTGGGTGCTTACTGCAGCAATTTCCAGTATGTCTCAGAGAGGGTATTTGCCAGTCAGGACCCTTCTCCTCTCTGGTGTCTGCATAGTGTCCTCCTGTGGCTTAAGGGGCCCTTTGTTTCAGCCATTAGATTTACATCTTCCATTTTGCCATCCCATAAAAGCAATCTTTCCAGTAGCAATGATACTGGGTTGAGGACTGACTAGCTTATCTGCATTTTGAAAAAGTGTGTCCCTAAGTCAGGACAGATACAGGCAGGACAAGCCAGGTGAGTGGAAGATCTTTCAAGATCTCCCTGGTCATGGAGCCCAGGTGCTGCTATCACAGGCATCGTGTTGGAGGGTCTCTTTTTGTAGTGTGTCCGTGAGACCAGTGAAAAGGGTGCTGCAAAACCTTTGTGGGTGGAGTTTTGCTCCCAGCCTTTGGTGTTCTGCTCCCAGCATTTCATCAGAAATAGTTAAGAAAGGGCAAAACTTCCTGTGGTTTCCGCAGTGCAGAATGCTCAGCATTCAGGGTGCATCCACCTCACACTTTGTTTTGGAGACTGAAAACATCTGCCAGACTCAGGCACAGCCAGAGAGCCATGGCAGGGCAGGGTGCAACCAGGGACTCCCTGGTGCAGAGGACGCTTCTCGGCTTGAGACAGGAGCAGGACAAGAGGACGTGATTTGGGGCAGAACTCCTCCCATCTGTCTGATACTTATCTTCTTATTTTCCTTCCAGTTACTACATTGATGGCCGAGTGGCCAAAGTGACGGACTTCCTGAAAACACGGCTGTTAGACACACTCTCTGACCAGATCAGGAAAATCCAGAAAGTGCGTGAGTGCAAAGGTTCTGCAAGGGGTGAGGGCGCACCATGCCCGTGGTGCCTGGCCTTGGCACAGCTCGTGGCTAGGGCTCTGGCCTCAGCACCGATGCGCTCCCAGAGGAGCTGGTGTGGGGCAGGGATGGAGGGTGGCTACTGAGGCGGCTGTGCTCGCAGCCTAAATGCAGCCAGCCCTCATCCAGGGAATGGGTGGAAGGACCAGGCAGCACGATGCCTGGCCCCAGTATGGGATGTGCAGTGGGTCAGGAGGGAAGCAGCCACAGGTGTAGCACGTGCGGGTGTGCCAGGCTGCGGGCTGGGTGCACAGGACAGGAGCAGACACTGCTGTGCAAAGCCTTTCTCAAGCATCTGTCTTACTTAAGTCTCCCATCTGTCCGTTCCTGAAGGGAGCAGCGTGTAACATGGGTATTCTCCAAAACTTGCTCCAGGGGACAAGGAGAGGAGGAGGCTCCTACTGCAATGTCTTGCCCTGCTTACTGTCAGTGACTAAAAATGTTGCTTGCAACTAAAAGTTGTGACAGTTGCATTTTCAGGATGATTTTCACTAGTAGAGAATCATGATCATTATGAACAACTGGTTTTTTTTCCTTGATGATCATGTTATAAAACCCATCTGTTGCTGGCGTGCTGTGTCAGAGCCCACAGCTCTGCCTGGCCAGTGCAGCCTGCAGCGAGCACTCCTCTCCCTGCCAGTCGGGGGGACCTGGATTGCATCTCTAGCAACAGGGTAGGTGATGGGGTCTTTATAGGGTCCCCCCACTTTGGCTGATACAGGGGTCAGGGCTGTGACTAGCCCACTCAACTGTCAGTCCCAGAAGAAAAAAGGAACCTCTAGTAAGTGGGTAAGTCTTTAGGGACTAGAGATGTCCATCCATCTGTCTTTTCTAGGTTTTCGTACCATACCAGTCACCACAATGTCTTACTGTTGAAATTCCTGCAGAGAGAAACCATAGGATGAGTAAACAACTCAAAGAGGCCCCAGAAAAGGGGATGCAAGGGTTGGCACAGCAAAACTGGAGGAGAGGAGCTGCTTGCTGAGTCCTCTGGCACAAGCTGGGAATCGTCCACACATGTGAATGATTCTCCTGCTGCCGGGAGGCATGGCTGGGCAGCCAGTGGGATCAGCGTGGGGGCAAGCAAGAGGCACCTGCTGACCCCGCTCCCACTGGGGATACAATACCCCACCAAAAGTGGTGGCACAAGTCCCACTTCTGCTGAGGGTTGGGAACCTGTTGGGAAGGGAGCAGGACACCATCCAGACCAGAGGCAGCAAGGAGCCACCCTCAGTGTGGGTTGGGGGAACCCTCTCACCCACAGGGCAGGGTTTGGTCTGCACAGGGCAGTGCTGGGGAAGGGCTCTCCCGGGAATGCCAGTGTGGCTGAGCAAAAGCACAGCACTGGGTGCTAATAGCCTCCAGCTTGGCTTTGAGTCCGTGCATCCTGCCGGGGCTGATTAGAGCAGCTGGGCTTGTCCACTTGCCTGTTTTATTGCTTCCTCTCCGACGGGGGAAGGTGGCGGGCTTAGATAATTATAGGCAGGATGCCAACACCTCTGGGGCTTCAGTCAGGGATGTCGACTCTCACAGGCTGTGAGTGGGAGGCAGCCCAGAGCTGGCGTATTTAACATCTTTGAGGGATCCCAGTCCATCTAGCACATTCCAGCGCTCCTCACTAATGGGGCAGGATCCATCAGGCTGCACGGAGCGCTCCTCAGGCCGCTGGGTTTGCAGACATCTGGTTGCAGGAACTCATCGCCCGGCCTGGAGAAGTGGGATTGCGGGAGAGAGGACAGGGTGTTGTGTGGTGCTGGAGGTTGCTTGTGCTGGGAGAGGGCAGCTCCAGTCATCCAGGCCCTCCTGTCTTACCTGGCATCTCATGGGTGTTAGTGCTGCAGCTGGAGCCTTGTAAGGGGTGGGCCAGCATGCTTGGACATGCATGTCCTGCCTGTGCCAGGGACCCCTCAGGAGGCGAAGCAGCCCCTGCTCAGCCATGGGGGCTCTACCCGTGTCTAGGGGCTTTCACTGCTTCCTTCTTGGGTGCCCACTATTCCTCCATGTGGCTCCAGTATGTGTCCTAGTCCTCTCACGCCATAGAGCCACTGGGGCTCAGAGCTCCCTGTGGCTGGCAGCCACCTTGTGTGAAGACATGGAGAGCTGAGGCAACGTGGCAGGGCAGCCTGTGGGATGGAGTGCGTGGGGAGACCATGGGGAAAGAGTAGGGTCTGGATTTGGGAGCATGAGAGCATGTTTGGGAGAGTGTGTTTGGAGCATCTCCAGAAGATGTGTAGTGAACATATGGCAGTGGCAGAAGAGAGTGAGGAAGTCTCCCACCACCCAGCCATGGTGAAGGCACCGAGTGATCATGCCAGGGCCAGGCAGGCACTGACTGCCCAGCAGCATCATTACAAAAGGTCTCCATAATTCTCTCCATGGTGTAGCACAGGAGATGTCTGCCTTGGCTTTAAATCACAGGTTGATGAAACTCACTTTGGTTGCTTTTGTCTCCCATGCAGGTAGTGAACACATACACACCAGGGAAGAAGATCTGGCTGGAAGGTGTTGGTGCAACTTCGGCTGGAGGCATGAACAACCTCTCCGATTCCTATGCGGCTGGGTTCCTGTGAGTTATGCCAGCTCACCAGTGCTGGGGCACTGCTACCCCTATGGGCTCTGCAGGCTTCAGTGCTGTAAAGACACTGCGGTTGGGAGAGGGCCAGCTCTGTGCCCAGAGACACCACCTGTACCCCCTTGGTACTCCCCAGCAGCCTGGGGACCATTGTTTTCTCCATAGCATCCCTATTACCCCTCCTCAGCTCTGCTTTCCTGCAGATGACCCAGTCTCTGGCATGCCCAGAGTAGCAGCGTAAGGAGTGGACAGCGCAGGGTCCCACACCGGTACCTATGGTGTGCTTGCAGGGTATGGGTGTGGAAGGGAGGTATGATCCAAGCATGCCAGCTCTGGGACCCCAGGGCTGTCATCCCGACAGGCTTGCCTCACTTGGCAGCTCAGGATTGCCCTGCCCTTCACCTGCTCTGCATTTTTGGTTCAGGCTGCATCCACGTGTCCTTGCTTGCATTCACTCCTGGGGCATCTGCCCAGGGAAGTGCTCAACAGGGCTCTGCTCTGGAAACCATTTTTTCTCCTTCTTCAAAGCTGTAAGCATTCCTGGCTCCTGGGGCTTGCCTACTGGCACGGCCTTGTGGCGTGGGCATCTTGCTGCAAAGCTCCAGTGCAGATCTTCAGAGCTGGCTGTGGTCATGAAAGATGGAGGAAGATTATCCAGGCTTTGTGGGGAGGCGTGGGGACATGCCCAGGGTATCAGGCCTGTGACAAGCTGTGAGGGTTGAAGATTTTCCCCGGGGACTGTGAGGAAACAGACTGGTGCAAAGGTCCAGTTCTCTTTGCTGAGACAGCAGGTGCAGAGTGCTGGCAGGCTGGGGGAGCACCCCAGGTTTGGGGCATAGGGCTGCAGTGCTGGGGTGCATGCAGGGGCTCAGACACTGTGCTGGGACATGCAAGCCAGGCACAACTAGGGTGGAGGTGGCTGTGGTGGGGAGAGAGGTGTGCAGGCTTGCTGGGATAGGGATGGTGGAAGCTGGTTAATACCCAGCTCACAAAACCACCTGAAGGCTTGAGCTCAGGTGCTGGGGGCAGGCACCAGGTCAGGTGCATCAGACTTACACCATGTGCTGAGCACAGCTATGCCACTGGGGCCGGGGGGTCCCCCTGCGGTGGCCTAATTCTGCTCCCTCCATCCCCAGGTGGCTGAACACGCTGGGCTTGCTGGCCAGCCGGGGCATCGACGTGGTGGTGCGGCACTCCTTCCTCGACCATGGCCACAACCATCTGGTGGACCAGAACTTCAACCCCTTGCCGGTAGGTCTGCCTGGGGGCGTCGTGCTGATGCTGGCTTCTCCCCGCTCATTTTGGGGGGAATCTTTCCTTGTGACCTGTCTGAACTCTGCTTGAAAATAATTTTTTTCCAGATCTGTTTCTTGCAGTGTTAATAGGAGATGTTAGTTCATGTCAAATGCAACATGTTGGAGGCAGATGGGAGAGTGATACCTCTGTAGCTCAAACTTCATCTAGTGCCCGGGCTTGGTAGAATGGGAGGGAGGCTTGTGCCTCTGAGGGATGCCAGCACAGACTGTGATGTCGGAGAGAGGGAGCAATGTGGCAGGAGCACCATGCATGACACAGGGTGGGCAGCTGGATCGTTAGTGGTGAGCGGGCCTGGGGGAAGCCAGGCTGGAGCTGCATCTCAGTCGGCTCTACCTACTCAGTCAATGAAAACAGCATCCCTGCTACAGCATCCCTGAGTGTCAAGGCAGGATGCGGGAGGTGTTGGTGAAATGAAGTCTGTGCTAACCCTCACAGCATGGCCTGGTGGGTGGCTCTGGAGAGCAAACCAGTGAGCCGGAGACTATGGTCCCCTGCTTGTGCTGCTCCGGGTATCTCCAGGAGCACCCTGGGCTGCTGCCACATGCTCCCCTCCAGCAAGACCTGTCAGCTCTGGGGTCCTGGTCTGGGGGGATCCTGGGGGACTTTGAACATTGTTTGAGATGAATCTGAGACTGAGACTTAATGAATTTCTTTGGAAGAGCCAATTCCCCTGGTCAAACCACATTGCCCCCCTCCCCAGGGCCTCAGGGCCCCCCCCGGATTGCTCCCAGCTGATGGGTGCAAGCTAGCTCCTGCGGGCTGTGCAAGTGGGGACAGCAGGTGGCCCATGTCCAGTTCTCTTGGCACAGGAGGGGCAGTGGGTGGCCCGTGGCCAGCTCTCGTGGCTCAGCAGGGGCAGCAGCCCCAGAGTGGCTGGAGCAGGCGTGCAGTTAAGAGCTAGATTAAAGCCAAGAGAGGAGTGAGAGGAATAAACTCTGGGCTGTTAAACAAAATGGAGGTCTTTAAAATGGATTTTGCTGTTGTTTTAAAGATGTCTCCCATAAGTTAGATGCTACCCCCCTCATGGCTTTTTCCTCACTCTTTGATGTTCTTCAGCGTTAATCTCATGTCCCACCACTGTGCTTCTGCACAAACTCCAGTGGGTGCTTCCCCAACCCCTTTTCCTCCACTCATGTGCTATGAAGGAGCCACAGGCAGGTGCAAACTAACAGGGGGTTTAAAAACTGCAAGCACCAAAAAACCTGGTGAGACCGAACTGTGACCTGCTCTGTGGGGCAGCGGCTGCTCTTTTCCCGTGGGAGCTATCAGGGAGATGAAAGCCTCTGGCCGTACCTGCGTAGGGCCGCGGCACTGTGAAATACAATCTGCTCATTAGCTGCCACGACAAAGAGGTTTCTGCATGCCGGCTGGGCGTGAGGCAGCTGCCTGCTGAGAGAAGGGTCGCACTGCCACAGCATCAATCGTGCTCCGGCTGGCAGCTCCTCCGGGAGCCAGGGCTGGGCTCCCCTTAGCAGCCTTTGCACCTCCTCCTCTTCCCCTGCCACTACTGATCCCTGCTTGTCAGATAAGAAGATGGTGTGGTTTGGGATGCTGAGCTGAAGCTGAGTCTTTTACAGCAGTGTCCTTAGGTGCCAGGTAGCTGCATGGTCCAGGGAGAGTTTCCTGCATGGTCCAGGGATGGTGCAGCGATACAAATACAACCCTCCATCCTTGTGCTAAAGAGCTTCCCATATAAAACTAAGTGATTTGTAGTACGTCGCTGTACGAGTACTATGCTACTGCCATGTGAGCCCTCCTTCCTGTCCTTCAGCTGGGCCCCTCGGATGCTTCTGGTCTTGCTCATGTTAGTACTGTCTCTGTTAGAGCATGTTACAGTGGGTGGCGTGAGGAAGCTTGTAAAATGTGGTGTGGGTGCCATGTTGGGGATTGGAGAATGCAGATAATGGAGGTCATGTGGTGGGGACCGCTGTGGGCGTCTCAGCTTCTAAACCACCACGTTTCTTTCTGCCTCTTCCCCAGGGACTGCAGCACTGGGGGGATTTTTTATGTACAAGAGAAATCAAACAAATCACTGCACTGCTCTATGTATAGCAGGGTGATAGTTGCTGTCATGGGCCATGCTGCTAGCGAGCAAGGGGTACCAGCGCTCTGGGCATGGGCACTAGGCAGCAAACTTGGGCAGCCTGGTGGGGCTTGCTCTGTGTTTTCTGAGGGTTAGCCTTGGCTTGAAAGTCAGCTTGTAAACTCTGGCCAGGTAAACTGGTGGGAAATGCAAGAGCACGTGGAAATAGCTGCTTGCAGGCAGGAATGCAGTGAAACCTTGAAAGCAGAGGTTTAAGCTGGCGTATGCCCTGGCCATGGTGGCTTACCATTGTAATGCAGTCTGGCTCCCCAAAAATGGTCTCAGGTGCCAGCAGTGTGGCCAAGGGGCACTGCAGCTTCACGGTGAAATGAAGGAGATGCACTTGTCTCTACTGGGCTTTACACACACAGCTGGCTTATGAGCTAAGCAGTGTCTTATAGCTTCTGAGGCATCTTGCAAGGGGCATGGCCTTTGGGCGCCCATCCAGGTCCTTCACTCATGAAAGAGCAGCTCTGAGTGCCCATCCTGGCTGCCAGAATTGCCCATCCACCCTCTCCTCGGAGATGGCGACCTCTAAGTCCCATGTGAGGGATGGGTGCAGCAGGGGAACGCAAGGTTGTCTCTCTGAGCCTCCCTCCAGGTGCAGATCTAAGGAAGTGGGTTTCTTTTGCCGGACTAATGGGAAGCAAAGCAGGAGAAACTGGGCAACATGAGGTTCCCTGGCCTTCACACAGATGTGATTAGGCTGGGGAATAGAAATGTTCCAGCTGACCTTAATGCAACTGAGCTGAAGTGTTTTAATGCCTTGTTATTTTTGAGATAACATTTTCATGTATGGTTGGAGTGCTTTGCCTTCCTGAGTGATTGAGGCAGCCAGCTGTATAATAGTCAGGGCTTGTGCTTGAGAAGCCCTTCAAATAAAACCTTTCACAGGTATGTCAGTCTGCCTGTCTGCACCCAAACCCATCTGTACATGTGTGTGGGAGTGAGGAGCAGAAGAAAGGACGGAAGAAGCAGCACTGATATTCACCCTTCACAGGGCAGTGCCTTTGAAATGCCACTCTAGCATTTAGTAGCTCTAGGCTCATTTCAGGCATGCAGTGTACATATTCCATCCCTTTCCTTAATATCTCTCTGAAACAGTCCAGAGGGATGCCAATACATGTATTTCACTGGAGAGCCCCCCAAGTAGGTAACAATCTCTTCAGAGATTGAAGAGGTTGGTAATCTCTTCAGATTGTTACAGCATGCTAATGACCTTTCTGAATGCTCTTCCACGTGGTACTTGCCTGGGTTTTACCCATTCTTTGTAGTAATTTCTGCTCCCTTAATGCACAGTGCTGTAAGGTTATACCTATGCATGGAAAACTGGACATATTTCTATGCAGAACCCAAGCAACACAAACCCCATGGAAAAGCTGAAGCTGAAATCTAGGATTCCATTTCCTGATAACTGTGGCTTCTCTTGGACCTTCTCCTAAAGACTGTGGATGGTGAGATACTTGGTTCTCCTGAGTTAGGTAGATGCTAAAACTTCCTTTCTGACTATAAGTTTCATACACAGCATGAGAAAGGCCCAGAGGAATCACAGGGTGAAGAGACAGCAGGGGCTGCCTGCTCAGCTGTGGTAGTAGAAGTCAATATGATATTGCCTGTGAATTGATGGCGTCCTTGAGAAAGCATCACAGCGGTGCAGAGGTCTGTGCCTGACAGTGCCGTGGTCATCAGATGCCTGGATGCTGCAGGTGATTTCTCACCTCCTTTGCTTAGTCCAAAGGCACTGAGGAACTTGTTGGGAAAGTTACTGTCTGTCTTGGAGGAGGAAGGACCCCAGGCTTGGATCAGGTCTGTCCTTAGTGATCTGTTCCCTTCCTAACCAGGCTTTCATAAAAGCCATGGTGTGAACGAGCTCAGTGCCAGGCTGTGGCTGTCCCCAGCATCCCTCGAGGTCCCTAGGGGAGAGCCATGGTGTGAGCCGTGCTCTTGGGCTGCACCTGGTGTTTGGGTACCAATGGCACCTGCCCCATGCGTCCTGAACACCTCCCCAATGGGACACGGGCTGGGACCCCAGTCTCTGGGTGCTAGGGAGGTCCTGTGCTGGGTAGCAGGGGTGGGAGTGGGTCGCCTGGCCACACTCCTGCATGCTGCATGTACACACTCCCTGGTGCTCTCATTAGCTGAGCAGGCTTGGCCAGAGGTGTTGCTAATTGCAGGTGGAGGTCCTAGCCATCTCCCCAGACAGTGCCTCTCCCACTCCTGTGCTGCACAGGAGGGGGCTCTCCCTAGCTCAAGGCTGCAGGGGCCAGGTCCTCGCCCACCTGCACCTATCCCTACCCTGCCATCCGCTTGCCTGGTGGCTGCCTGGCTGCTGGGCTGGGCAGTGTCTAGGGGTGAAGAGGAGACAGGCATCCATAGCAGGAAGATTACGGAGAGCCCTTTCCTGCAAGCGCTCCCGCTCCCACCACTGAGCCCAGCCAGCTGGCTGTGGGGCCGGGGGAATTCAGCCCTGCTGCTGCGCCGGCCCATCTGCACGCCCAGCACTGAGTCACTGCGCTGCGCTCAGGCAGACAGCCGAGCTGCCAGGGGTAGGACTGCGGCTGCTGTTCCCCCCAGCAGGGACCCTCAGCTTTGTGGTCACTGTTGGGGAGAGGGCAGCCAGGTCAGGCTGCAGTGTGCCATGCATCACGCAGGCAGAGGCACTGTCCCAAGCCTGGGAGTGTCAAAGGGTGGGGAGAGGGAGCAGGTCCAGTGGAGCTCGCATACACATGGAAACTGTTCCCGGTGACTGTAAATCTGCCACGCAGGCGTCTGGCACCCCCATCTGCCCCGCATGTTGGAGCACTGGGTCTGACAGGAGCGACGCCTGCAGATGAGGAAGGGGTGGGAGAGGCAAAGATGGACAGGAGCTCTTGGTATGGGATGTTTGCTCTGGCCATGGAAGGGAGGGCGGAAATCCTAGGCAGTTCAAGTGTGTGCAGGGTAAAGGCTCTCCCAGGAGATGTCAAGCCAGAGCACGGCCCGCTGAAGCACGGAGTGGAAATGGTGCCCTGCAGAGACATCCCAGCCAGCCTTGGCACAAGCACCTGAAGCAGATCTGAGCAGGGCATCCCCTCCACTGCCTTTTCCTTTCAACCATGATCATACCATGTCTCAAGAACTGCAGCATCCTCTGCTCCTTGCACCCTCACTGCATTCAGCCTTCCAGGAGCTCTAAGTCTGCTCTGAAGCTTGTTTTACCTGAGATAAAGGAAACATTTAAAGCACCTAAACTCTGCTTGCTGTCAGCGGGTTAAGGGGCCTTTCCATCTTAGTGCACCATAAAGAATGTCTCTGAAGTTCGTATGCTTAGCCTGTCAAATGCATCAAAGCCACGCTGCAGCTAGCAGCTCTGGCACCCACCCATGGAGCTGCAGGACATGTGCAGACCCAGAACTGGGCTGCTCCTCTCGCACTGGAGACTGAGGCAGACGCACACCATCTGGGACCAGCAGCAGTGGCTTGTACTTGGAAGGATGGACACACCACTGCCCACATCTCCCAGAGGCACTGTGCTAGTGGCAGACCTGCCCACCTTCATGACAGTCATCCTGGGGCTGTGGAGGAGGGGACACAGCGAAACCCTTCCCAGGGTGGGTTGGTGCTTGCTGGTGGAGAAGAGGGAAGTAGCATTATGATGAAAAGCAGCAGAAGAACAGAAAACAGCAAAGAAGTTGCATTTGGTTTCCAAGCCCTCTGATCCAGCAGCTCTGCTCCCTTCCTGTGGCCTCCATCGCCTGGACCATGTTAGGGAGAGGTGATGACAAAAGAAAGGTTTGGCTCTTCCTCCATCTGCTCAGCTCCCTGGGAAGGTAGAGGCCATTGGCTGGGGGCCAGCTTGCAAAGGTCAGGAGTAGGCAGGGGCCACTTCTCACTTGGCATTTTCCCAGTGCCTGGACAGGCGGTCCCCTCGGTGCCACCAGTGCCTGGCAGCAGTTCCCGTGATGGCCACTCCTACAGCAGGAATTTTGCCTTAATGTCAGTGTTTGGTCTTTCTCCCTGATGGAGAAAAAGAGCAGAAGAAACAGAGACAAGGGAGAGGAGCTGAGCAAAAGGTGCAGTGTCTTGAAGGCTGGGAAGACGTGATGCTCATCGGAGGCTTGGTGGGTTGTGCTGCTGGCATAGCTGGGGAGGAGACCCCAGGCTGTAGGATGAACGGCTGATGCTCAGCCCAAACACAGAACTTGTGATGCTTCTCGGTGGATGAGAATGCTGCTTTCCAAGCCCATGGGTGCACACACATTAGCAGATCATATGGGACAGGAGCAACTCTCCTGTCTGCCCCCACATTCTGCGCTTTGGGATTTACTGAAGAGCTTTTGTAAAATGTAACCTGGTTTCCTTTCCCTAACCATGAGTAGATACTCAGTCCCCAGGGCCAGACAAGAGCAGTCTGCCATAATCCCCCATAAGTGCACAGGACACACAACACAGCCACAGTAGCAACTCTTCTGCTCTACAGAGCTGCCCCTGCCCCGGCTAATGGAGCCATTGCCCTCCCTTGCCATGCCCATCTCTTCACCTTGCCTTCCTTAACTGAAAGGCACTGGCGTGCAGGACTGGCAGTTCCTTATGTCACACTTCAGCTGTAGACCTCTTGCCAGCAAAGAAAGCTTCTAGGAAGATGTGAAGGTGGAAGGCGATGCAGGAAAGAGTGGTGTGAGATGAGGCGTTTGCTGCCATTAGAGCAGGAAGGAAGAAGATCAGGATGGTTAAAGCAACCGATGCCCAGGCAGAGATGTCAGCAGGTTTGGGGGACTGGTGGTGGGCACCTGCAGGGACCGAGGCTATGCAAGAAAGGATTTGGGCAGTGTTGGCCAATCCTTTCATATATGCAGGTGCCTGGATCAAAGCAAGGGTCTGTCCTACCCCGGACGGGCAGGGCTGTGTGGGCACAACAGAGGGAAGAGGCAAGGGGCCACTTTGCTGCAGCACCTCCATGTGTGCTGGCCCCATCCTGCTCTGCTGATGCCACCAGGTCCCGGCAGTCCCCTCATTTGGGGCTGGGAGGAGTGTTGTTCCTGTTCATAGACCCTCTCTTGACTGTCCCCCGTGGTGCTCAGGGCACACCTGCATATTCCCCCAGTAAGGCAGCAAATATTGTAGGAGACTGCTCACCAAGTCCTCAGCTCTTCAGGACCTCCCCACAAGGAGGGTGCACATGCAAAATGGCAAACAGCTCATGTCCCTGAGGATGGGTGCATGTGAACTCGTGAGGAAAGCATCAGTGCCCACTCCTGGAGGCGATCATTTTGACTTCAGCAAATGGTCCCTTTGGGGAGAGGCTCTGCTTATCTGCAAGGCACAGGATTTGGGTGAGAAAGCCTCGAACTCCCACAGTCCAAGAAGCACATAAAACTCAGGGATAATGTTAAAAGCGGCATTAGTCCAGCCTTGCTGAAGGAACGACCAGCCGTGGCTTGAACAGGATGTAAGGACCTCCACAGGGAGAAAGCTTTGGATGCTGAGGATCTCTTTAATATAGTGGAAAAAGAAAGAACAAGAACCACTGGTTGGAAGCTGAAGCCAGACAAATTCAAGCTGAAAATAAGGGGTGGGATTGTTAACAGTGCGGATGTTTAACCGCTGGAACAGACTCCCTGGGAAGTGGCAGCTTCTCCGTCCCTCCAAGCCCTCACAACCACAATCACTACTTTTCTGGAATATGCTTTTGCCAAAAACGAGCCATCAAGCTCAACAGAGGGATAAAAGAGCAAAGCTCCATGCTGTGATGTACAGGAAGGCAGACCAGGCAGACCTTATCTCTATACGGGTTGCTTGGACTGTGGAAAAAGGCAGATGAAGGTGCAGGAATGGAGCGATCTATAACAGGCTGTTGAAACTCAAGTGTGTCTGAGGGATGGAGGAAGAGCTTGGGCAGCTTTAGGAGAGGGAAGAGCAGAAGGAAGAGGAGGTGGGTGAGCAGCAGCCAGCTGATGCTGCCAGTGACATGGGGATACAGAGCCATGCCCTGGCAGCCCCAGCCAGAGGAGGCTGTGCACTGTGGGGTCAGCAGCCTGCTCATTTTAAGTTTGGCTTCCTTTGCCAGTTACAGTCCCTGGGAGAGCAAAGGGCTACAGCTCTGTTACTCCAGTTTTCTGGTTATGGCAACATCTTCTCACATGTGGTGAGCGCGAAGCTGAACAAACTCAGGTGGGCTGTAAAGTTGCTTTGCTGCCTCTAGGAGGGAGCATGGGGATATATACTCCTGCACCCTTCCTGATGGTTCTGGAGACAGGAGAGCCTGGTTAATAGGTCTGTCTGTCTGAAGTTCTGCCTAATCAGTCTTATTTCCAAAAGCTGAAGTCTCTAAAAGCTCCTGCAATTAATTAAAATGTGCAAAGAGATCAGTTGTGACCCTCTGAGCTTTCCCTGTCTAGTGGAAAGTTCGTGGATCTTCACTGGCCCCATGGGGCTTGGAAGATGTGGCTGACCTGAGGTCTGCACATCAACTCACTGGAGTCAAGTGCCCCTCCTGGCCAGGAGACCTCCTGAGGCGCAGGACGGCTCTGCCTTCAGGTGCTCCTCGCCTGCAGCTTTGAGGGCTGCAGTGGCAGCACTGCTTAATGGGTCTGCAAAACAATTAAAGCAGGAAAGCTCCCTTGATTCCCGGGGGACTAATAGCAGACCAGATTCCTGTCTGCTATTCCTCCTCTGCTGCTACAGCTGTAGTGCTGGCTCAGCCCTCACAACGGGAGCCCTCTGCGACTCCAGAAGCCAAATCCTTTCTATGTTTGCACTGCTTGGAGCCACACGTCTCCCTAGGCATTGTCAGGGCTGCCTCCGTCAAGATGCCAGGCACCACACTGCCAGGTGGGCACTTGTCTTTGCAAGGGGCATGAGAGTGCTGCCATATGGGAGGGGGTGCCAGGTGCTCTCAGCAGTCTAGGAAGAGGTCACTGATCAGTGGAAAAGCCACCCTGGTTGCAGCCAAGCTGGGTTTCAAGAGCAACTGCTTCCCAAGCTGATCACCATTTGAACAGAAGCCAGTAGCTGCAGGTCCCCAGCAGCCCTGGTGTGATTTTAACTCATGGCAGTGGTAGGAGCAGCCCCGGAGCACCAGCCCAACTGGGGGAAGCGCCTGCACCCAGCAAGTTTGTTTCCATCATGCTAGGTGTGTGTGTAATTCATCATCCAAATGCTCAGTGTCACCAGCTCCTGGTAATTTATTGCAAGTAACGTGATTTTGGCCCTTGCCGCAAGCGGGCTTGCGATGATGCGAAAAGCTGCAGCTGTCTTCAGCGCTTCCCTGCAGTAAGCTGAAGAGCTCAAGTGCCTCCAGGCCAGCACTGACAACTCCTTTTCTAGCCCTGGGTCGTTTTTCTGGCCCTCCTTTGAACTCTCTTTGGTATTTCCACATCCTTCTCAAAACAGAGACTTCAGAGCTAGCCTTGCCAGCAAGGCAAGTTAAAATCACTGCTCTCCCCTCACCTTCTGCAGATGCTGGAGGGAGAGGTCAGTCCCCATGCTGCCTTGGGGGCATTGCCTGCACTGAAATACTACACACTGAGCTGTGGTCATCTCACACTTTGCAGAACAGCTCACCCTGCATCATTGCTGACTGCCTTACTCATAGCATCTGCACGGTTTTTCTCAAAAAAGCTGTGTACCCTTTGCTGGATCAGAAACTCACAGAACGTGGCCAATGCTTCCCAGAGAGACAAGCATCTGTCCTTGTGCTCAGCTCAGGAGATGCTGAATGGCACAGCTCTTTCAGCTGCCATGGCAAGAGCCCTGGGCTCAGCTCCCCCAGCTCTGCAAGGGAGCAGGGTTTGTCAGAGCACCTTTGGGAAGACTGTATGCTGAGACGTGAGATTTGGCAGCAACCAGGGCAGGTCGTGGGACTGGGCAGCTCCCTGCACCCCACATTGCACACCTTACTGCTGCTGAGCCTTGGGAGTGGAGGGACACCGGTGTCAAAGCAGCAAACCCCTGGGGACCACCCTGCCTGGAGGGGAGCCATTGGTGCCAGCTCCCCATCATGACAAGTTTGTCGCAAACCCCCCCCGCTTTTTGAGACCCATATGGAAATTTTGAGGGCAGCCACGAAGTCTTTGGCCTCTAGCATTCCCATAACCTGTGTGTGAAAGCAGCAACCCTTCGGTGGAAATAAGGAGAGGAGGCAAGAAGACCCAAGGGGGCTGCTAGAAAGACCTAAGAGCCTGAGCTGACATGTAGCTTGGGGCACTGAACTCATTTATTTTTAACTCATGTCCATGGGGCTAAACACTGCAATCTGTGCTCACCTTTGGCCTTGCAGTAAACTCAAGTAATTACTCATCTAATGACGCCTGCTAATTGGCGTGGCTCACTGGGGAGCCGGCAATGTGCTGGGCACTGCTTCTGCCACCTGCCAGGAGTCTGAGCAGGGAGGGCTGACACAGCTTCCCACGGCAGGGAAAGGCTGGCACAGCCCCTGCAACGTGATGCAGGCAGGGACAGCCCCAGGGTGCGGGGCAGCATTGCCAGCCAGCAGGGACAGAGACGGTGGCATGCACCTGGGGGGTGGCACACGTCTGAGGTATTAAGCAACTGCAGCTCGTCCTCCTCAGGAGCTTCAGCCTCTTGGGCTGAGCCTTCTCGGGATGCACAAGCCTCTCCCTTTCACCTTCGTGTCTCCTCCAGGGCCTGGGTTTTGCAGAGGAAGCAGTTACCAGGCTGGTGTGGCACAAAGCCCCGTGGTTTTGGCTGGGAGCAGTGAGAGAAGAGCAGGAGGCGGCTCTTCCTTCAGCATTGTGGCAAAGGCTTACCCAGAAAGTGGGAAGTGGGTTTGGATCTCCCTTTGTCAAGCCAACCCAGCGCTGCTCGAACAGGTCAGCTTCTGCTGAGCTGGGCTGGAGAGAGGAGGGGGCCCACAGTCCAGCCCGTTGGGTGGATATTCCCCTCGTGCTACTGCAGCACTGCTTTGTGTTTCATCTGCTGGCCTCTTCATTCAAAATGACTATTAATTGCGCTCTCTGTGAGGGCTTCCCACCCACGGGATGGGTAGGGGATCCGCAATTCCACCTGCCCATCCTGCCCTGTAGCCTGGTGCCCTGGACAGCCCATTCTGGCCCCTCCCCCCCCCCCCCGCCCCTCTGGGGTGGCAGACCCTTCCTGTCACTATCCTGACCACAGGACTTTCTTCATGCCTCCCCAGGCAGTGTGCAGAGCCATAGGGTGCTTGATCCATGCTCCTTTCCACATCAGCAGCCCTCCTCGCCATGCAGGTCAGACGCTGCCAGGCAGAGCAGTGCCTGGTGCCAGCTGACCATCGCTACTGGGAGTTCGACGTTGCCAGCTGAGATGGGGGATCATCCCAATTGCCCTGGGGCACGTGTTCCCTCTGGGGCAGCCAATCTGGGTCACGCAGAGGGGGTTTATCCAGAGTGCTCATGAATGCGAAGGTGCCCCTGCACCCCGGTGGTGCCCAGTGCACCCACAGGCAGCACCCAGAGAAGCAGCGTGAGAGGCTCCATCTCCCCAGCGTCACCCAGGGTGCCCAGAGCAGCAGCAGGGCCAGAACCTGTCTTGCAGAATAGCAGGCGAGCGCCTGAGCCTTCTCTTTCCCTTCCCAGAATCCTGCTTCATTTACCGCACACCTCCCAGCTTCTGCAGCGGATGAGTGGGGGGCCCTGCCGGCAGCGGCCTCCGTCACCGCACAGCCTCACCTCCCTCCCTGGGGCTTGGGGCCCATCCTCTGTGCTGAGCAAGGCCATGCCCTGCGGGAAAAAGTAGTATGTGGTGATGTAATTAAAGGCTGCATCATTAATGCATGTGTGCAGAGGCTGAGCATTTCCTATTTCTTGAATGCTTGGCTTCCCTGTGCTATGTTCATGGGTGTTTAACTCCATGGCAGGCTTTAAAATGGGAGAAATACCTCTGGGAAGTGGAGCACCCCCAGCAGTCACCAAAACCAGAGTACCATGAACAGAGCTGGAGAGCATGGGGGAGCTCTGGTGTGCTCCAGCCCCGTGTAAAGAGTGGGGTAGAGGGAGACCTGCCTGCTCCAGAGACATCACCATCCTGTCTGCATCAGCTGGAGCTGGTGCACAGGGCCACAGCATGGCTGTGCAGGTCCGTGGGAATGCGTGAGGGCATCCTTGCCACTCCCCACATTCTGCAGCCAGCCCAGCCAAAGGCTGAGCCCCTTTAGAGGGTATTGATGTCTCTCAGCGTGGGCAGAGAAATGTATTCCTCCCTTAATCTCTTTCCTGGAAACAGCGATGTCATTTTGGCTTGGACTGCACAAAAAAAGCTCACCCCAAGGCAGATATCTGGCACTCAACATTTTCACCCCCACAGCCAAAATTTTGCTAGGCTGTAAGGAGGGAAGCCAGCCTCTCCTGCCCACTCCCGCTGTGAGTCGGGAGGACCTTCGTGCTGCTGACTGTCCCCTCTGTCCCCCAGGACTACTGGCTGTCCCTGCTCTACAAGCGCCTCATCGGTCCCAAGGTCCTGGCAATCCACGTGGCCGGTCTTCAGAGGAAACCCCGTCCCGGCAGGGTCATTCGTGACAAGCTCCGCATTTACGCTCACTGCACCAGCTACCACAAGTAAGCGGAGTGAGGGAGGCTGGGAGCTGCAGGTGGGGGGTTAAGTGGGACCCCCAGGAGATGGTTACCACCAAAGGCATGCTGGGGCAGGAGCTCAGTGTCTGGCTCCGGCAAGGCAGGTTGGCTTCCCAGGGGACTCCCTCGGGCGCTGCTCTGGCTGCTGTGGCAGTGGAGGGAGCGCGCCGGAATGGCGATGCTTCTGATGAAAGTTGTGGCAGGCCTGTGCCTGGGAACGGGGCCGGCCAGGGCTGGTGTGGTGGCCGCTGGGCAGCCCCAGCAGCAGAGATCAAGGGAGTGGATTTCACACGAGGGGCCCCTGATCGGTCAGGTTACCTGCCAGGCCGTGCTGCCGGGGAGCCCGGCCTGGTTATTGTTTCGCTGATAAGGTCTTTGAAAGCGCCCCAGCGAGCCAGGGGGGCGGCCACCTCCTCTGCAGACACAAGTTGCTATTGTGGAGGAGGAGAGTCTGTTTCTTTACACAGTCCAGATGCTTTCAACATGCCTCCAGCTCGGTAGGAAACCTTGTCCAGTAACTGACAGGTGCAAAGTGCTTTATAGCCTTTGTTTGGGGCTGCCTGATTAGGCAGGGACAGAGGATCAGTGTCTGGACCTGTCAGTTAGGTGCCCAGGGCAGCAGGGGCAGACGCCACTTGTGCAGAGAGCTCCCCTCCATTCTTAGCCTCCTCCTTGTGACACCCTGGGGGGGCTGCCCCAGGACCACCACCCCCCCAGCTCCAGACACTGGCACAGCACCCTCTTGAGCCATGCCACCCCTGGCTGAGGAGGGGAGGAGGAGATCAGAAAGGTATCATCACAGAGCCAGGCTTTGCAATGGGGAGGTGACATCTCCCTGTGGGGGGGCAGCTGGGACAGCAATGTCCCCTCTGGATGATGGCTGCACAAGGCTGGTTCTTGCAGAGATCCCCAAACCACTTACTGGAGGCGATGGTCCCAGGGCATGTGCCAGTGCACCCCTTAGCTCCCGCTCTCCCCTTTGCAGCCACAACTACGTCCGGGGGTCCATCACCCTTTACATCATCAACCTGCATCGCTCCCGGAAGAAAATCAAGCTGGCAGGGACACTGCGGGATAAGATCGTCCACCAGTACCTGCTGCAGCCCTACGGCAAAGACGGGCTCCACTCCAAGTAAGTGTGATGCCGATGGCTGGGGCTGCCACCACCACCCATCCTTGATGCCACCACCCTGACCCTCTCCTGGTCCCACAGGTCCGTCCAGCTCAATGGGCAGCCGCTGGCCATGGTGGACGATGGGACCCTCCCCGAGCTGAAGCCTCGCCCGCTGCGGGCCGGCCGCACCCTGGTCATCCCCCCACTGACCATGAGCTTCTACGTGGTGAAGAACGTGAACGCGCTGGCCTGCCGGTACCGATAGCCCGTGGCCCAGAATGGACCTGCCAGCCCCGCTCCTGCCTCCGTGCACTCCCCAAGACACACTGCCTCCTTGGCAACCCCCACAGCCTTGCAGCAGGGCCACGTCGGGTGGGCACCACGTCGTGCCCCCGTCCTTGCACTCTGGATGCCCTCTGGCCTGGCACCCTCTCCCGCCCTGTGACCGCAGAGCTCCGCTTGGCCCTGGCCACCATCCTGCCAGAGCGGTGTGACGGTGAATTTGCAGGGCCTGCTGCCATCCGTCCCGCGAGCTGCGAGAAGCACCCGGGCTCTGGTGCCCACCGGCTGCTGGGCAGGGCTGGGGTGCTAAGCCCTGGTGTAGCCGGGGGGGGCACCCTCCCCGGCCGCCACAGTCCCGCTGCCCCGCACGGGGACCCTTCTAGCAGCCGGGCCCCCCTTTCCCCTGCGCTCTTCCCGGGTTCCGACGCAGCAAGCGCATGGAAGCAGCTCCCTCTGCTGCCGCCAGCCCGACTGGGACCGGCGCCGGGATGCGGCGGGCCGGGAGAAGGGGCGCCGGGGTCCGCCCCGGGCGGGCGAGCGGGCGGGGCTCGAGGGTCCGCGGCTGGAAATGTCGATAATTAAATTATACGGCCCGGAGGGGAGCGGCGGGAGGCGGGGCCGGCGGGCAGCCCCGGCCCCCCACGGGCGGGAGCGGCGGCGGCCGCCGGGCCGTGGGTGTGTCCTGCCCGGGAGAGGGGCGGAGTCGCGGGCAGGAGCAGCCGAGACGTGCCGGGGCTCTACCGGAGGTGTAATAAAGTTGGGCTGTTCAACCGCGCCGGCGTCTCCTGTCCGCCACGGGCCGGGGCCGGGCCGGGAGCGGGGGGCGGGGCACTCCCGGGGCGGGGCACTCCCGGGGCGGGGCACTCCCGGGGCGGGGCACTCCCGGGGCGGGGCGCCACCGCCCTGCAGGGCCGCGCCGGGCCGCCGGGGGCGCTGCGCCGTGTGTGCGGCGGTCACGCGCGGCGGAGCAGGAAGCGGCGCGGGGCGGGCGGAGCCGCGCGGTCCCGGTGCCCCCCCACAGCTCCCCGCCGGGGCCGGGCCGGGCAATGCGCTGCGTCCTGATCGCCAGCACCGCGGCCGAGCTGCTCTTCTACTGGGCCGATGCCGCCTTCCTCCGCCGGCTGCGGCCGCCCCACGCCGGGCAGGTGGGAACGAGGCGGGACGGGACGGGACGGGACGGGACGGGACGGGACGGGGGGGGGGGGGCGGCGGCGGCGGCGCGGGTGCGTGGGGCGCGGTCGCGCGTGGGCGCTGAGCCGGGAGCGTGTGCCTCAGGGCCCGGCGCTGGAGGACAGCCTCAACACCCTCTTCGCGCCCCTCATCATCTCCTGCGCGGCACTGCTGGAGAAGCTCGCCGACACCTACACCTGCTTCGCGACCGAGCGCGGGCGGCACCTCCACGTGCTGCACATGGTAGGGCCGGCACCGGCACCAGGGACTGGGGCGCCCTGGCTGGCCCCCACCTGACCCCGCTGCTGGTTGCAGTTCGGGGATTGCCTGTACATCGCAGTCAACGGTGACGGGACGGAGAGCGAGGACGACCTGCGCCGGACGCTGTTCGTGCTGCGGCACTTGGTGGAGGCTCACTGTGGCCTCGTCACGCTCGACTCCCACCTCATCCGCAAGGAGTGAGCGGGCATGGCTCACCGGCACGGGCTGGCATGCCAGGGTGCTGGGGCAGCTGCCAAGCGGGACCTTCATGCAGCCCCGGGGGGGTGGGAGTGGGTGTTTGCAGCTGGGACTCCCCTTTGCGGCAGGACCTCCTGCCTGCTGGCCTGCAGCTGGGTTTTAGTGTTCCCATCCCACCTGGGGAGGTGTCAGCCGGCTCTCAGCTCACACTCTGGCCATTGCAGGTTGCGGCCGGCTGATTCGGAGCAGCGGGAGCGTGTCTGGAGCCTGCTGCGGGGTCTGCTGGAGACCTACAGCCGTCTACGGGAGGAGGACCAGAGCTTTGCGGTGGAGGTACCATGCCCCAGGGTGTCCCTCGCCTTTGGGGTGTCAGGTTGCATGGAGTCCTGGGATGTGGGGAAAGGCTCTGGGCTGAGGACTCTGGGGCAGCTCCCTGGAGCAGTAGAAGCTCAGACCTGCCCCCGGTGCTGTGTAGCTGGGTCTGGGGGGGCTCAGCAGCCTTCCCCCCACCTGCACCCCAGGCCGTGGAGCGGCTGATCCACCCTCAGCTGTGCGAGCAGTGCATCGAGTTCCTGGAGCGGCAGGTGGTGCAGTACATCAACGCCAGCCCTGAGCGTGGGGGAGACGAGGTGGGCCATGCCTTCCTCCTGGTGCACACCAAGCTGCTGGCTTTCTACTCCAGGTGCGCCCGGCCCCAGCCCCACTACCTTCCCCAGGGCAGCCACTTGCCCTCCTGGCTGACCCTTCCTTTCTCTGGCCCACAGCCGCAACGCCAGCTCCATCCGCCCTGCCGACCTGCTCATCCTCATCCTCCTGGTGCAGGACCTGTACCCCAGCCAGAGCGCCGAGGAGGAGCTCGGCCTCCAGGTGCTCCAGAGCAGGCTGGGGGGGGGCAGTAGGTCGGAGTTTCTCAGTGAGGTGATGCCCTGACAGCCAGGGCGTAATATTTTTTCCCTCTTCTCAGCAGCCTGTGGTCGGGAAGGTGCTCCCGCAAGGACCCAAGAGAAGCGAGAGCATCCCTGTGAGCAGTCCTGGCTCCTACGGAGCTGCAGAGAAGGACTCAGATGATCAGGTGAGTCCCCAGGATCAGGAGCTGCAGGGTAGGACGCTGGCTGGGCTGCCTGCATCGCTCCCATCACTGACCCAGCCGTTCTCACTGGCAGGACACAGACGATCTCTCTGTGCCCGAGGTTTACTACACACCTGAGCCCTCTCCGGGCGGGCACAGCACGGGTGAGTGCCCAGCCGGGCAGCAGCCCTGCCCATGCCCCTGAGCCCTCCAGAGGCTCCAGGGCTGCGTGGGGGGCTGGTGGGGAGAGGCAATGACCTTCCATGCTCCTTGCAGGCAGCGAGAGCTGGTTGGAGGGCGCTGAGATGCTGGGCACCGAGGAGGCAGATGCTGCAGATGTCCAGGTGAGTAGGGATTCCTGCAGTCCCTCCTGGCTCCACACCTCAGCCTGTCCTGGTGCTCTTTGTGGTCTCTGGTTCTTGTCACTTGTCCCTTGCTGTGCTGCAGCTGTGGGTACCCCAGGATCTAGGGCTGGGGGTGTGCCCTGCATCCCCCATGTTGTGCATAACTGTCACAGCCCTGATTGCCCTCTCAGAGGCACTGCTTATGGTCTCCCTGTCCAGAGCTGTCAGCACAGAGGGGCTGGGGCTGCCTCAGAGCAGTCTGGTGTCTCCCTCTGCTGCCTCTGGGCTTTCTGGGCTGCTTCCCTGACAGATACTGCAGAGCCTCACACACTCTCTGAAAGCAACTGCTAGCCCCTGTGTAAGGTGTTTGCAAACCATGTCTTTGCAAACAGCTTCTCCTTTACTTGCTGCTGTTTTGGGGTCCCTGGGCACTTCCCTCACTGCTCATCTTTTGCCACATAGCCTCTCCAGCTCCCTCGGATCTGTCATGCCTGGTTTCAGTTTTCAGGGCATTGCTGTGTTCTTCCAGAGTGTCCTGGGTTGGTGCGGGCTGTCACCCCCACAAGGGGCTGAGCATCTCCCCTCTCTCCCCAGATGGCAGAGGACTTGCTCCAGACCTTGGAGCCTCTTGTTCCTGAAGCTTCAAACCCCAGAAGGATCTTCCTGGACGCCAACTTGAGGGATGGTTACTGCCCCTTGCTGCCGCACACCATGCACTGCCTCCCGCTCTGGCCGGGCATCTGCCTTGTTCTCCTGACCAAGGTGAGCTGCCTCTAAGGTGAGGGAAGCGATGCTGGGCTGGCTCCTGGCTGACACACCTCTCCCCTCCCTGGCAGGGTCCCATGACCCAGGTGGCTGTCACCTTGTACCAGCTTCTGGATGGTTTCTTGTTGCTGGAGAGGAAGCTGGAAGAGGGGCCGGAGATGGGAGCCCCACGCTCCTACCCATTCTTGGTCGAGCTGCGACAGCGCATGGATAAGTTTGTGAAGAAGCTGAGCGGGCAGGACATCCAGGTGGGAGTGGGGATGCGAAGGACCCTGTCTTGCTGTCCCCACAGCCTGACACTGAGCCCTGTTTCTCTAGTTGCAGAACACATGGATGGACTTCAAGAACAAGATATTTTCACGGAGCGAGCCTGGGAGCTCCCTGGAGTGAGTACAGGGTGGTCAGGGAAAGTCTCCAGGGCAGGCAGGGACCTTTCCTAGCCTGGGGGTGGCACAGCTATAGGAGGGATACAGGGGCCAAACTCAGCACCATCTGTGTCTCCTGGCTCAGGCTGCTGCAGGCAGTGGCCAACGTGAAGCGGCAGCTCTGCTCTGTGTACCGCCAGCTCTTTCTGGCCTCCACTGGCCACAGCCTGTCCCAGGGGCTGCGGGACCGTGCCCAGAAGCTGATGAGGTGAGTGCATGGGTGTGGCTGGCATCCCTGGGGGGCGGCCTCATACCCAGCTATGCTGGGGCTTGGGGGGTCCTGGCCTCTCACCATGCCTCTTCTTGTCAGGGAGAAGCTGCTGGACTGGCGGGACTTTCTGCTGGTGAAGAGCAGGCGCAATATCACCATGGTGTCATACCCGTCCCTGCGGCTGGGAACCCAGCCCAGTGAGAAGGGGTTCCAAAGGGGGTAGCAGAGGTGGGAGTGGGACCCCGTCCCTGCGGCACCGGGCTCAAGGGGAGAAGTGTGGTGGGAAAAGGAGGTTTCCGCAAGCCTCAAGGGCTGTCCTGGAAGGGCACCAGAGTTGTTGGACACCCTTAACCCACCACACATACCTGGAGGACTTTCCTGGCCTGGTGCACTTCATCTATGTGGACCGCACGGCCGGGCAGATGATGGCACCATCGCTCAGCATGACAGAGAAGTCCAGCTCAGAGCTGGGCAAGGGACCCCTGGCCACCTTCATCAAGAGGAAGGTACTGCTCAGGGGGATAGGTGTGCAATGAGGACCACAGGAGGCGGTGATGGTTGGAGGGTTTTCTGCTCAGGCTTCAGGTGTCCCATGTCCCTCAGGTCTGGTCCCTGATCACATTGGCCCGGCGATACCTACAGAAGGGCTACACGACGCTCATGCTGCAGGATGGCGACTACTGCTGCTCCTACTTCCTCTGGTTTGAGAACGAGCTGGTATGTGGGGCCAGGAAGGGGCTGAACCCCTCTCCCCTGGCACCTTCTTGGGGCAAGGAGCAGGGCTGTAGGTACAGCCAGCTCCAGCTCCTTGGCAGTCCCTTCCCTGCTCATGCTGTCTGCTGTTATCACTCCCCAGGGTTACAAGCTGGAGGTGATGGAGGTGCCGGTTCTCTCTGATGATTCTGCTCCCATTGGGATGCTGGCAGGAGACTACTACAGGTGAGCAGTCCCCAGCTCTGCAGGTTATCACCAGGGCCTGGGGCTGTGCTGGCACAGGGGTCCCCGTGAGTGATGCTGTCCTCGCTGGGATGTCACTGCAGGGTGGTACCAGTGCTGTTGTGTCACTGGGGTTGCACCAGCCCTTCTCCCCAGCCTGGTGCCGTGGTCTTGCCAGTGGATGGGCTCTGTGTCCTTGACAGGGACTTTCTAGGGGGAAGGTCGTTAGAAAGAGGGTGCTGGTCTGTGCTGTGCCTGCCGAGCCCCCTGCCTTCTGTTCCCCAGGAAGCTGCTGCGTTACTACAGCAAGAACCACCAGGCAGAGGTGGTGAAGTGCTACGAGCTGCTGACCGTGCACCTGGGCATCATCCCCTCTGAGCTCATGGTGCAGCAGGCCTCCGACTTGGCCCGGCGCCTCTGGGAACCCTCCCGCATCCCCCTGCTCTGAGCTGCCTCCAAGCCACCTCGGGGCCGGGATTAAAGTGGGTGTGTGGGTGTTCCCGGCGCCTGGGCTGCTTTCTTGGTGTCTGTGTGCTGTTGGCTGTGCCTGCAGGCAGCCACGGGCAACCTTCCCATCTTTCAGCCCGGCCGGGGCTGGCACTGCCTGATTCCCCACTCCCCGCAGGCTTCACTGGCACCCAGCAGCCTCCAGGGACAGGCGGAGAGTGGGGCTGAGAGGTTGTTGGCAAATCACCATCTTGCTGAAAAGTGTGTTTCCAAAGCAGGATTTATAGTGTTGGCTTGGCATCACCGCCAGGCTTTGGCTGGAGAACGAAAGGGAGTAGCCAAGCCTGTGTGGAGGAATGGCTCAGGGTGCATCCCCCTTCCACCTCCTCCCCAAATGTGGGGTGTGGGGCCCTCGGGGGCTTGGCAGACTCTGGGGAGGTGCAGCCCAGCCTGCACCTCCTTCCCCATACCCAAGTTCCCAGGCAGCAGTCAGCTGCGGGGCCAAGCTCGGCTGTGAACAGTGGGTAAAGCCAAGGCAGCTTGTGTTTCCCAGGCACGCTAGGGCTCAGTGCATGTGCAAACCCCCCAGGCACAGCTGGGGATGGGGCCAGCCCCAGAGGACTCTGGCAGCCGTTGCCCCATGTCACTGTGCCACGTGCTGGTGCTGGGGACAACAGTTCAGGAAGCACTGGACCGTGGCAGGGCCTTTGCCCCGTCCTGCTGGACAGGAATTTGCCCTGCCAAGCCAGAGCTCTGGGTTCTGCGTTTGCTCACCCCTAAGCTGCCCCTTTTCCCACTGCTCTCAGGGTTGTTCTTGGGGCTTTCCTGCTCAGGGGGGGCCAAGCTCCTGCTGTCCTGCAGTGCTTGTTGGCCCAACACCCTGGCCATGTGCCTTTGGGTCCTCCCTGGAGCAGAACAGGGTCTGGCGGGGCTCTCAGGCTGCTGCCTGCCTGCCCAGCGCCTTCCTGGGGTACAGGCTGGGGAGCACCTGGCATCCTGCTGAGCACCAGGAAGGATCCAACCCTGTTGCTTTCTCATCACTGGGGCTGGTCTCCAGAGCTTTCTCTGCCAGGGTCAGCACCTTGCTGCGGGCAGTGTTGGTGGGGCAGCACTCAACATGTGCCCCTGTCCTGCCCAGCCTCCCCGCAAGCTCTGGCATGCAGTGTCTGGCCCTGTGCCAAAGCGTCCCCTGCCCTGCCCCCCCCCGTCCCCTTCCTGCGTGCAGAAGCCCTGGGAAAAGTTCCACCATGAAAGCAAAGTCCAGGCTGCCGGGTGCAGGGCAGCCGTGGCTGGGCACTGCGGGGTGATGGCAGCCAGGCTCTGGGCAAGGCTGGGCCCTGGTTACCCTTCCTGCTGGCTGCGGGGCTGGCGACTGTCCCCAGGGCTGCCAGGAGCACGGCTGGCCCATGCTGGAGCTGCAGACCGGCTGCAGCGGGAATATGACGCGGTGGTGATTGGGGCAGGTAACACAGCACGGGAGCCAGTGCCGGGCTGCGGGGAGCCAGTGGGGACCCCTAACTGCCTCCCCCCAGGGCAGGTGGGAGGGGTAGTGTCCAGGTGGGGACCACAGTGGTGCTGGGCACGGTGCAGACCCCCGGTGTGCAACTTGTGCCAGGGAGTATGCAGGGATCTGGCATGACTGGACACACATTACAGCCTCCCAGCATGCAGAGCACAGCTGGGGCATCTGCTTTGAGCACCTCTGTCCCCCTCTGCTGCACCGTTAGGGTCAGGGCTGTAGGGACAGTGGAGGATGCTCCCTGTCACCTGTATTCCAGTGTCCAGAACCCCAGTATTTGGGTGGCTGTGGCAGCCCCACACCCCAGCATGGCAGGGTGCCTTGTGCCATGGGACCACCCTGACGCTGGGCTTGGCTCTCTCCTTGCAGGGCACAACGGGCTGGTGGCAGTGAGTACCAAGAGTGGGGTGCTGCGTCTCCTGCATCTGTGGGGAACAGGGGGAGGGTCTGCACCATGGCCAAGGGAGGGTGTTGGTGGCAGTGCCCATGGGGCTGGGGGATCCCGCGGGCTGTGAGGAGTGGAGTGCTCCCTGATGAGGGGGGTACCATGTGCAAGAGGGTGCTCAGGGTGACATGGATATATCCCACCTGGAGGGATGGGCAGTGTGATGCCGTGCTCCCCGCAGGCTACCTATCTGCAGCGGGCAGGGGTGCGCACGGCTGTGCTGGAGAAACGCCACGTGCTGGGCGGTGCGGCTGTCACAGAGGAGATTGTGCCAGGTACCCCTGCACACTCACTGTCCCCCTGCCCCCAGCCAGCCCTGGGCATGGGCACCCCCCACCACCCCACATCTTCCAGGCTTCAAGTTCTCCCGGGCATCGTACCTGCTCAGCCTACTGCGGCCACAGATCTACACTGAGCTGGAGCTGCAGGTACTGGCACCAATCCCTTGACAGGCTGCTGGCACCTCCTGGCATGCTGGTAGGGTGTGCCTGCTTCCGGGCTGTCCCCACAGAGTTGTTCCTGCTGTCCCTGTCTTGCAGCGGCATGGTTTGAGGGTGCTCCCACGGGACCCCTACTCCTTCACCCCGCTGTTGGAAGACAGGAGTCCCCCCCGCTCCCTCCTGCTGGGGCACAACATGGCCCAGACCCAGCAGCAGATTGCTCAGTTCTCCCAGAAGGATGCCCAGGTACGGTGGGGGCATGTACCCGGCATGGCAAAGCCCCCAGGGGCTGCGGCTGGGTGAGATACCCATTGCACTCAACACAGCACAGTCCTTGTTGTCCCTGCTCTGTCTCCTTTCAGGCTTACCCTGAGTACGAGGCATTCATGGGGGGCTTAGTGTCAGCCCTCAACCCGCTGCTGGATGCCCCCCCAGCGGATATGGCTGCCCTGGGGCAGGGCTCCCTGCTCCAGAGGCTCAGGGCCCTGCGAGACCTGCGGCCCTTGCTGTGGGCAGGTACATCTGGGATGGTGGGGGACACCAATGGCCGTGGGCGTTTGCCTGCAGCAGGTGATCAGAGCTGCCCCCTCCCAGGGCACAGGCTCCTCCGGAGCCCCAGCTGGGCTGGCAGCAGGCTTTGGCAGGCGTGCCCACCTTGGTCCTGCTGCCTGACCACCAAACCCAGCTGGGCACAAACGGCTGGCCTGGCACAGCCATGCAGGTGTCACACCACCTCTCCACCCCCAGGGCTGGCGCTGGGGCGGCAGCTGCCCCACTATTACGAGGTGCTCACAGCCCCCATCTCCAAGGTGAGTGACAGCCGTAGCGGTGTGGAGCTACCAGCTGCCCTGCTGCTTGACTGCGAGGGTGCTGCAGCAGCCCCCCACCCTGAGTCTGGCGCTCTCTTTTTGTCCTGGGCCAGATCCTGGATCAGTGGTTTGAGTCGGAGCCCCTGAAGGCAACTCTGGCTACTGACGCAGTGATTGGAGCCATGGCTAGCCCCCACACCCCTGGCAGCGGGTGAGGGTCACTTTCCCCCACCCCAGGGCTCATGGCTGCACCTTTTCCCCACACCATCCTCTGTGCTGGCAGCTCCTCGTGTCTGCTGCCTCCCAGTACCCCATGTCCTGCCCAACTGCCTCTTCCTTCCGCCACCCGCTCAGCCTTGCCAAGGTGGCCCAGGGGTTGAGGCTGTACAAGGGACTGCGCCCCCATCCCTGCCATATGGCTCTCCTGAGTGTTCCCCACCTGCCCCTTTTCTGTTTGGACACCTCTGTCCCCAGGTCAGGTCAAGTCCTGGCCAGTGGGTGCTCCCTGTAACTGAGCCAACTCCCATGAGCTGACGCAGTCCCATCTTTGGGGGTCATGGCACCATCCTCACTATGCCCATGCAGGGGACAGACCCATCCCCTCAGCTGGCAGCTAACATGAGGTCCTGCCACTGCAGGTACGTGCTGGTGCACCACGTCATGGGCGAGCTGGAGGGACAGCGGGGGGCCTGGGGCTACGTGGCCGGTGGGATGGGGGCTCTGTCCCAAGCCATTGCCCGTGCAGCAGCTGCCCGAGGAGCCCACATCTTTGCTGAGAAGGTACAGGGTGTCAGGGCGTGGGGAGCTGCCTGGCCAGCCTGCAGTCAGCAGGGATGCTATTAGTGAAGTTCCATCCCCTCTGTCTGCCCAGGCAGTGTGCCACATCCTGCTGGGCAAGGATGGGCAGGCACAGGGCATCGTGCTGCGAGATGGGACAGAGGTGAAGAGCAAAATAGTGCTGTCCAACGCCTCCCCCCAAATCACCTTCCTGGAGCTCATCTCCCAGGTATGGGGCACAGAGGGCTGGTGGGGGCTTGGCGTGGCAGTGTCCCCCCAGCCTCACTATCCCCTCACAGCCAGCCTCTGCACTGGCATCTCCCACCCCAGGAGCAGCTGCCAAAGGATTTTGTCCAGAGGATCCAGCAGGTTGATACACGCTCCCCTGTCACTAAGATCAACGGTAGGTAGTGACAGGGCCACCTCCACCACCATCCCCATTGGAAGGACACTGGTGCCAGGCTCAGCAAGAGGCTGGACCCTACTTCCCCCACCCATCCCTCCTGTGCCCAGTGGCAGTGGATCGCCTGCCCAGCTTTCTGGCTGCCCCTAATGCCCGTGATGGCCAGCCCTTGCCCCACCACCAATGCTCCATCCATCTCAACTGTGAGGGCACCCACCTCCTGCACCAGGCCTTCACTGAGGCCACCCATGGGCACCCATCCAGCAGGTAGGAACCTGCATCAGCATATGTTGGTGCCCTGGTTAAGTGGCAAGATGGCCATGGTGGGTGGCTGGCTCCCCATCTGCCTACCCAGCTGGTGTTCTGCTCCCCCAGGCCCATGATCGAGCTCTGCATCCCCTCGGTGCTGGACCCAGAGCTGGCCCCACAGGGCTGCCACGTCGTGTCCCTCTTCACCCAGTACACCCCCTCTGTGCTGGCGGGTGGGCAGCCCTGGGATGAGCAGGCCAGAAATGCATACGCGGACACGGGTACGTAATGCGTATGTGGATGTGGGTACATAATGCATACGCGAAGCCAGCTAACACTGGGAAGACTGGTCCCTGCCCATGAGCAGAGCTGCTCAGGGGCCAGCCACCATGTCACCCAAAGCTGCCCACCAGTCCCTCCATCCCTGTCTAGTGTTTGACTGCATCGAAGCCTATGCCCCGGGGTTCAAGGCATCTGTCATCGGCAGGGACATCCTGACACCACCAGACCTGGAGAGGATCTTCGGGCTGCCTGGCGGGGTGGGCACCATGTGGGCTCAGCTCTGAGCATCATTCTGGTGCTAGCACTGGTGGGCACACACAGCCCTGGGCCAGACACAGCCACGTCACACAGAGCTCTGCTTGCAGAACATCTTCCATGGAGGGATGTCTTTGGACCAGCTGTACTTTGCCCGGCCAGCACCAGCCTACTCAGGCTACCGGTCCCCAATTCCTGGCTTGTACCTGTGTGGAAGTGGAGCCCACCCAGGTGAGCAGGGCTGGGAGCTGAGACCCTCCTTCGGGGCTGCAGAAGGAGGGGAGGGGCATGTGGGCAAGTCGTAAGCGCAGCATGGGGCGAGGAGGGGATGTCCACTCCCCTCTCTGCCCTTGCACAGGTAGGGAGGTGAGGCAGCTCTGCTGGTGCAACCCTGAGACCCATCTTCTGAGTCTGGAGCTTCACACCACTCCCTATTTCTGCTCTCTTCCAGGCGGAGGAGTGATGGGAGCAGCAGGACGCAATGCTGCCCAGGTGGCCCTCAAGGACTTCAGGTGCCTGTGATGGCAGTGGTGACACTGATTTCGCCTACGTAGGGTTGTGGCTGCAACAAGCTGTGTTGACCCCGTGCAAAGCCTGCCTGTCCCCAAATTGATTCCCAAGCACTGCAGGGCAGGAGCACCCCCTGAGAGCTGGGGGGTGCTGGCTGTCAGGGTCCCTTGTGCTCCCAGCAGCTATCATGACCTTGAACATGTGGCTGCTCCCAGGCCGCCACAGCCCCAGGCCAGCCTTGCACCAGGCGGCCATGGCGAGCCTCACTCAGCCCCTGCCTGCACCTGTGGAAATAAACCCTGGGCTAGGCTCTGTCTGGAGCACTCTCACTGTGGTTTTTCTACTCTTTGTGCAGCTCCCAATCTGGGGGGGTTGCACTGTGCCATCTTGCACTGGGCTGGCAATACTGCCCTGGAAGAGCTGCCGGAGGGGACAGGCATGTCCCAGAGCACTGAATGGGAACAACCAGCCCCTCAGCCTCTCCTCTGCTCACTGATGCAGGCTCAGGCATGTGCAGGGCTATTTAGCTGGAGCCACCCAACTCCAGGCTGGCCTGGACCACCCCAAGGTGCCTTGGATAAGCAGGGAACCAGGGAGCTGCTTGAGACCCGCTTTGCTACCTGGAGCTCCCAGCTGTTCTCTGTCCCCCTGGCCCTTGGTGGCTGTGGGCACAACAGCCACATGCCCAGCAGCTCAGAGTCTGTAGGAGCCGGGACTGGCAGCTGTCCCCCCCGTGCCCCACTCCTCCCACCCCCACCCCCCCATTCCTGCCGGGAGCTGCCCGCACGTGTTCTGGCCCCATCCCTCCATCCCAAGGGCAGAGGCTCCGTGCAGCCCAGCGGCACTCGCTGGCCACCCCTCAGCCAGCGGCAGGCCCGGGGCGTGCCCCTCTCCCGGGCTGCTGCCGGCAGCCGCTCGCTGCAGATTACAGAGCTCACATCCTCTCCCTGCCCTCTTCCTCCCCCAGACAATGCTCCCGATTCAGCCGCCCGCCTCGCCTCCCGCCGGGCCCTAAATAGGGTGCTGCCCGGCTGAGCTGTTGCACCTGAGCTGGCTGAATCAATATTGACTGGCCAGGAATAGTCCCGCAGCCCTCTGAGAATAGCCCCGCACGCCTGCCCCGCTGCCCACAGCTTCCCGCGCACGGGGCTGCCCTGCTGCCGGCAGTGTATTTTTAGCTGTCGCAGTTACTGGCTGCCCCGGGGCGACAGGTCCTGTCACCCAGTGAGCCCCAGGGGGATGACAGCAAGGGGGCACATCTCCAGCCTGCCACGGTCACAGTGAGCAGCAGGACACTGTGTCCCTGCCACTGCGGGTTGAGGCTGGCAGGTCCCAGGTGTGGGAGAGCCCATCGGACCCCTCGCTGCCCTCCTCTCTCTGTGCCCAGGAGCAGAGGCAGCTCTGGGAGCCGGACCCAGCACCCGCCTGCCCTGCACCCCTGACAGCAGCTGCCCTGGGGAGCTTCGGGGGGGCTCCTGGCCTCGCACTTGAGTAATTGAGCTCCAAAACGTCGAGACATGAACGAGTCATGGGTTTCACTGCTGGCCCCAGCCCTGCCCCTCCCCAGGGCTTTCCACAGCCCTCATGTTGGGGCTGGCAAGGGACCCCCACCCCAGGAGATGCTCCAGCATGTGCCCCCAGCCCTGCTGGGGCATAGGGCTGGGATGAGGGTGCCCTGCAGGGGGGCCTGGGGCCATGCACCCCTGCATGCCCAGGGGTGCTGAAGGCTCCCACAGGACGTGGCGATGAGCTCACGCGCTATTCCCGGCCGTGTTGATCCTGGCTCCTCCCGGCAGGAACCAGTTGCTTTGACGCCAAACAAACAGCCTGGTGGCCACCGGCACATTCCTGGCCAGCCCTCGGCCAAGGCATGGGCACAGGGCTTCCTGTTTATCCCAGTCCCACAGCGTGGCACGACGGGACGGTGGGCAGCAGGATGCCCCGGGGACTGGCAGCACCCCAAGCCAGAGGTTGTTCCTGGGGCAGGTTGGGAGGGCATCCCCTGTCTCCAGGTCCCAGGGATGGGGGCTGTGCCTGGGGACCCCCTCAGCCAGCCTGTCTGGTGATGGCCCAGGTGATGCCCTGAGCCCTGGGAGGACTCTGCTCTGTGCTCCCCGTGCCTCCCCACAGCCTCCCCTGGTCTCTGCCTCACAAGTCATGGCTCCATTGCAGTAGCCCCAGGCACTCCATGTCTGCTCACCTGCTTGAACTGCTGCATGGGGTGGGAAGGGGCAAGGGGTGTCTTTCTGGGGTGTCCCTAGTGTGGCAGTTTGTCACCCCCAGAAAACCCATGTTCTGCCTGGCTGGGCGCCAGCCCCACGGTGTGGTGGTACTGGGGGGAAGGCATTCCTGAATGCAGGCATTGGGTGCATTCATTGGGGGGGGGGGAATCCATGCTCACGGCAGGTAGGGGCTATCCCAGGGGTGCTTGGACACCCCCAAGCTGGGCGTGGGGGGAAGGGGTTGGGAGGTTTGCCCCAGGGTGGCAGAGGAGGGCTGGGAAGGGTGCAGAGTGCAGGGCTGGGCTCCAGGCACGGTGCGGGGGGGCCCGGGGCCGGGCTGGGCAGCGTGGGCCCCCACCCGGGGCGGCCCACTCCGCCGCACCATAAAAGCGGCAGCAGGCGGTGCTCGGCAGCAGGAGAGCTGCTGGAGGCCGGCGTGAGCCAGCACCGCGTCCCCTCGTCACTGCCTGCCCCAAGCTGCTGCCTGTCCTGCACCATCACCCCTGCCAGGGTGAGTGCTGGGGATGGCCCCGGGGGGGCGGTCTGGGCAACTGGAGTGGGGGGGGCAGCAACCCCACTAGTGTTCTGAGTGGGGATACAGGGGGAGAGGTGGGGTGATGGGGAACAGGGGCTGTGTGCAGGATGGGGATGGGACTCAGGTGTCTGGCACAGGGTTTGGGTGGGGTATAAAGGGGGGCTCTGGGGAGCCCCCACCCACGTCCCGAATCATGGGGCAGGCAGGAACAACAGGGGCAGGGCAGTGTTCGTGGGGCTGCCTGTGAGTGTTGCAGCCAGAGCTGAGCACGGGGCTGTGGGTCCCTGGGAGAGCTCTGCCGGGGCTGGGTGACCCCGGTGAGGGGCAGATGGGTGTGAGGTTGGGGACTGATCCCCGGGTGGGGGATGCTGTGAGCTGTGCATAGTGGGGACCAGCCCTGCGTCCCCCACAGTGCAGGGACAGGGTTGTCACTGCTGTGTGAGGGGGCATGATACCCTTTCACCAGCATGCAGCTTTTGGGGCACAGGGGGGGCTGCAGCAGCACCCCCCACCCTACCGTGGTCCCTAAGGGCTCAGTGTCAGGCTGTCCCCAGGCACCCCACGCCCCAGAACCACGATGGTGATACCCGCTGGCACGAGCCCCATCCTGCTGCTGCTGCTATGCTGGGTGGCCCCCAGCAAGGAGGAGCCAGCCCCAGTGCAGCTGCGGCTGGTGGGGCCACGGGGGCCAGCTGGGGAGGGTCGTCTGGAGGTGTTGTACCAGGGACATTGGGGCACCGTCTGCGATGATGGCTTCGACTTCCATGCGGCCACCGTCGCCTGCCGGCAGCTGGGCTACACCGCGGCCGTCACCTGGACACACAGTGCCACCTACGGCCAAGGGGAAGGTAGGGTGCAGGTGGGGAATGGAGGGGCAGGGGGTCCTGGCAAGGGCAGTGTGCTTAACGCTGGCTGGGGGAGCCTGCCTGAGGGGCTGTAGGTGCGGGCAGGCTGTGAGGGGCACTGGGTGGGCCCATGGTGCTGGGGAGGGACATGGGGACCCCCCCAGCAACGGTGACCCGCAGCCTTGCATATGCATCCCCAGGCCCCATCTGGCTGGACAACGTGCGGTGCGGGGGCAGTGAGGGCTCCCTGGCAGAGTGCATCCACAATGGCTGGGGCACCAGCGACTGCCACCACGGCGAGGATGCCGGTGTGGTGTGCTTGGAACAGCGTCTGCCTGGCAGCCCTCCCCAGGCCACCACCTCTGGTCACCAGGGAGAGGTGAGTGGGGGGACATGGGGTTGCCCTGTGCCCAGCAGAGTACACCAGGGGGACTGGAGCAGGTCCTTCTGGCCCTTCCCCTTGTCCCCATCCTGAACACCCTGCCCTGGATGCTGGAGCCCCCGTGCCCACCCCTGTGCCCACCACGGCAGGTGCCGGGGCTGAGCCTGGAGGAGGTGCGGCTCAAGCCCATCCTGGCACGGGCCAAGCTGAGCATGCCAGTGACAGAGGGTGCTGTGGAGGTGAAGCACAATGGGCGCTGGAGGCAGGTGTGCGATGCTGGCTGGACCAGGAACAACAGCCGCGTGGTCTGCGGGATGCTGGGCTTCCCCCAGGAGAAGCACATCAACACCAGCTTCTACCGGTAGGGATGCAGGAGACCTGCATCGCAGCCGTGGGGCACATGGGGCAGGGGGCCTGGCTGGACACGCTGTGGGGGAAGAGACTCAGGGCTGTCGAGGAAGGGATGCACATGTGGGTGGGTGTGTGGAGTGCTGGTATGGCCTGGCCACGCCCGGGTCCCCTTCTTGGGGTCTCAACAAGGGGCAGAGCGGGGCTCAGCAGCGGCCAGGAGGCTGTGGGGACAGTCGCCAGCCATGGCCAGCACAGCGTGGGTGGAAGGAGAGGAGAGACCAGCGGCCCTCGGCCCTTCCGCCCCCGCCTCGGGCTGGGGCTATAAATACAGTCCATAATGAGCCCCTGCCGGTGCCAGGAGTCACGAAGTCCTGCTGGGACACACGGCACAGCCAGGCTTGGCACGGTAATTGCCAGTGGGGAGGGGACCTGTCCTCACCCTGCCATGCTGTGGGAGGACCCCACGGCTCCAGTTCCTGCCACAGGGTGCTGAGGAGGGCAGGGATGATGGGGTGGGGGATCCAGAGCCCATCAGGTTTGGCATGGTCCCCCCCCCCAACCTCCTGGTTCTCTGGACCCACAGAAAGCTCTGGAACATGAAGCTGAAGGACCCCAACTCCAGGTAGGGCTCAGCCCTGGGCAGGGTGGGCAGGGGCACCCTGGGTGGGCACCCAGCACCAGTATTGGGTGGGGGAGAGTCTCTGACACCTGAGCTGATGCTGGCCCCTGTGCCTCTCCCTTGGCAGCCTGAAGACCCTCAGCCAGAAGAACAGCTTCTGGGTCCACAGGGTGCGGTGCCAGGGCACGGAGCCCCACCTGGCCCGCTGCCCCACACAGGTTGCCCCGCTGGCTCCTGGCCAGCTCGCCTGCCCCCGTGGCATGCATGCCATCGTCAGCTGCCTCCCTGGCCCTGTCTTCCAGAAGAGCACGGGCAAGGGCAGGAGCAAGACCTCCCCAGGGAAGGTGAGCCGCGGCATGGCCTCATACCCCATCCTGCCAACGGAGGGTCCTGTAGCCGAGAAGCACCTGGCCACCCTGTTTGTACTTGTGCCCATGGTGCAGGCGGGTGGCCATGCCCTGGGGCCACTGACTGGCTGCTCCCCATTGCCCAGGTGCTCCCAGTGCGGCTGCGAGCAGGCACCCATGCCGGCGAGGGCCGGGTGGAGGTGCTGCACCACGGGCAGTGGGGCACCGTGTGTGACAAGCAGTGGGACCTGGCCGCGGCCAGCGTGGTGTGCCGGCAGCTGGGCTATGGGACGGCAAAGCAAGCCCTGGTGGGAGCCCAGATGGGCCAAGGTAAGGCAGGTGGCACTGCAGGGACTTGGGGTGCTGCTGAGCTCGGAGGGGCACAATGGGGAAAGCCTCTGGTCTACTGGGTGCTGCTGGAGCATCCTGGGATGCCCAGGCAGCTCCATTCTGCACTGGGATTGGGCTCCTCTGGCTGCTCCACCCACAGGCAGCCCCGTTCCCATAGCAAACACCCAGACCAGGAGAAAGAGGGTGGGGGTCCTCCCTGCTCCAGGATGGGCATGGAGCAGGGAGCTCTGAGCCTCCCTCCGCTTCAGGCCTGGGGCCCATCCACATGAGTGCGGTACGGTGCACCGGCCACGAGCGCTCCCTGGGCGAGTGCCGATTCCAGGACGCCGAGCGAAGCGGGTGCCGGCACGAGGCTGATGCCGCCGTACGCTGCCACGTGCCCCACATGGACTTCCAGAGCCAGGTGAGCCCCTGCCTCCTCCCCAGAGCCTGTGGAGCCCCAGCCCCATTGCACAGCCCCTGTCCCCCAGGCTCTGTGCCTGGTGTGTGGATGCTCAGAGCAGCCCTGGGGTGATCCAGGGGATGGGGGAACACAGAGCAGCACACTGATGGGGGTCCGCAGGATGAACTGGTGGCAAAAGTGGCCTTGTGGGGAGGAAAGGAAGAAGAGGAAGGTGGGGGAGATGTTCAGCTGGATGCATGGGGCTGCCTGCCACATTGCAGCTCTAGGTGGGAGGGCTGGGGGTCTGTCACACGTTCCAGCTCAGTCCCTCTTTGTCCACAGGTGCGGCTGGCGGGGGGCCGCAGCCCTGAGGAGGGTGTGGTGGAGGTGCTGGTACCAGTGCAGGGCCGGCTACAGTGGGGTGCAGTGTGTGGTGCACAGTGGGGCCTGAACGAGGCCATGGTCGTCTGCCGGCAGCTGGGGCTGGGCTTTGCCAGCCATGCCCTCCAGGTGAGTGGGGTCCCAGTCTGTGGCCTGCACTGTGAGGGGTCCAGTGGGATGCATGGGGTGGCCAGGGGCTCTGGGATGGGACAGCCCAAGGGGTCAAGCCCTGGTGGCAGTGCTGGGGCAGGGAGGCTGGCAGGGGAGGAGGGGTGGGGGTTGGCAGGGTGTGCAAGGGCTGGTCCGAGTGCTGTGCTCCTCCTCTGCCCAGGAGACGTGGTACTGGGCAGGCAACCCTGATGCCGCCCGGGTGGTGATGAGCGGGGTGCGCTGCGCCGGCACCGAGCTGGCCCTCCAGCAGTGCCAGCGCCACGGCCCTGTCCACTGCCCCAGTGGTGGGGGACGCTTCTCGGCGGGGGTCACCTGCACCGCCCGTGAGTACCAGGAGCCCATAGGGTACTGCTGGGAGGGGGCACCCCCCTTCTCCTGTCACAGAGAGCAGGGGTGGGGGAGCTATGCGGGGTGGGGATCATCTGCTCCATCCACACTGATCCTCTCCGTGCCAGATGCCCCAGACCTGGTGATGAATGCCCAGCTAGTGCAGGAGACAGCCTACCTGGAGGACCGGCCGCTGGAGCTGCTGTACTGCGCCCATGAGGAGCGCTGCCTCTCCCGCTCCGCTGACGACATGCACTGGCCCTACGGCCACCGCCGCCTCCTCCGCTTCTCCTCCCAGATCCACAACCTGGGCAGAGCCGATTTCCGACCCAAGATGGGGCGCCATGCCTGGACCTGGCACCAGTGCCACCGGTGAGTAGCCCATGGGCAGGAGCTGGCAGGGGGCTGCCCCCTCCCCAGGCCAGGCAGGACATGGTGGCACACGTCCCACAGAAGCTGGCCCACCCGGGGTAATTAGCAGCGTCCGTGCTGGCACTGTCATTACGGCTTTATTTGGCTTCAAGGCTGTAATTTGCTCAGAGCCTCTGGGTGCTGCCCGTTCCCAGCTGGGCGGCTGGGCTGGCCGCATGCTCCTCAGCCAGGCACTCCCCCACGCTCAGCTCCTGTCCCCACAGACACTTCCACAGCATCGAGGTCTTCACCCACTATGACCTGCTGACACTCAACGGCTCCAAGGTGGCTGAAGGGCACAAGGCCAGCTTTTGCCTGGAGGATACCAACTGCCCCGAAGGTAGGTGCCAGCCACAGAGCTGCCAGTGAACCTCCCAGTCCTGCTCCCTGAGGGGGGCTCTGCCTGTGCCCTCCCTCACCTCCCCTCCCTCCCACAGGGCTACAGCGACGCTTTGCCTGTGCCAACTTTGGGGAGCAGGGGGTGAGTGTGGGGTGCTGGGACACCTACCGCCACGACATCGACTGCCAGTGGATCGACATCACTGATGTGCCGCCGGGCAGCTACACCTTCCAGGTATGGGGACGGAGGGGCAGGGGCACATCGAGCCACCGGAGCTCAGGGCTGGGGGACACCCTCCATGGGCACCACCAGCACCTCTCACCCTGCACATCTGGGTGCTGCTCTGCACCCCACAGTGCATGCCATGGCCCTGCCTGGGCAAGGCACAACAGCAGTGCCCCCAGCCTTGCCCCTCACCCTCCCCAGGTGGTCGTGAACCCCAAGCATGAGGTGGCCGAGTCAGACTTCTCCAACAACGTGATGCGATGCCAGTGCAAATATGATGGGCAGCGCATCTGGATGCACAGCTGCCACACAAGTACGGAGGGATGGGAGCAGAGAGGGCATGGTGGGCAGAGTGGGGGTAAGTGGCAGGCCTGGGGCTGCTGCAGCTCCCGTGTCCCCCTGACCCATGCCATCACACTCCCCAGGTGATGCCTATGGCGCTGATGTGGTGAGCGATCTGGAGCGACGGGAGCGCCTGGCCAACAACCTTTTGTGACCCCCTGGCACCAGCACGCCCCTGGCAACGCCACAGGGCAGCCTGCCTCCCACACCCCAGGCCCTGCACCCTGGCAGCACCAGACTGAGCTCAGGGACTCGAAGACTTGTATTTATTGACGCTGCTGCAGAGAGTGGAGATGAGCACTGGGGCTGGCGGGGAGCACCTGGGGGTGTTCAGCCCTGTGCTGCCGGTGGGACCTGCAAGAGAGGATCCAGGTACTGCAGCAGCCCCCACCTCCGTGGCTCCAGTGCCCCCAGGACAACTACCTCAGCCTGCCTACCCGGCCCCCCTGCCCCAGCAGGCTCAGGACAGGCCCCAGCCACTGCCACTGTGCACTAGTCCTGTCCTCAATAAAGGTGCTGTGCTATGGGAGAGAGGGTACTCCCTTATCAACCCCACAAGCCCCTGCTCCTTTCCCTGCACTCTTCCATATCAGGATCTGGCCTGGAACAACCCTTGTCTAGATGATGCCCCCCTGGTCAGGCAGTGTCCCCCTGCTGCCACCCAGGGCCACCAACCCTCTATCTGTCTGCCTGTGACTGGTGCCCAGCAGCGCCAGCTCATGGCTGGGGAACCCTGGCTCGGAACTGACTGACCCCATGCACATAAAGGGACTGGGCCAGCTCCGTGGCAGCACGGGCCGGCAGCCAGCCCACTGGCCACCATGGCTGCAGCTGCCATGCCGGGCTTTCCCAGGGGCTGCCCTGGCAGCTTCCCAGTGCCAGGAGGAAGGATGGGGCTCTTGAAGCCCTTTCTCCTGGGCACAGGGTGGGGACACAGGGAACACCGTGTCCTTGCTCTGTGTGTCTTTCCTCCCGTGGTTTCTAGCTTTGTTTTAATAAAAGGAAATAAATTGGAATGCCACCAACCCACACTCTGTACTGCCCAGCCCAAGGCGAGCCAGCTACCAGGCAGTGCCACCCCTTCCCTTACACACCCCTGCCCATCCCCACCTTGCTGGCAGACACCAGCCTGGGGTGGGGGGGCTGCCAGCACCCACTTCAGCCCTGCACAGCCAGGACAGGCTGGGTTATACTCACATGTGATGGTTCCCACACATGGAGGAGCTGCCAGGGACAGCACTGACACACTGAGGTGGCCTAAAGCCAGGGGCCAAGGCGAGGCGCATGCTGGCAGAGGCCTGATCCGCTGTGGTCAGAGTTCAAGGGATGCCAGACGGTGGGGAAGATGCTTTCCACATGAGAGCAGCTTCATGCCCTTAGCTTTCCACGGGTCGAGCTGCGAGTGGCCGGGAGCAGCGGCCAAGATGGCCCCCAGCTGGCAGCACCGCCAGCACGGGGGCAGGCGGCCACTGCCACGGGGTCATGACCGGCTCCACCGCCGCCAGGCTGGGGGACAGCCAGGGGACACAGGGCAGCCACACAAGCGCAGGCTGGGGCAAGACAGCCACCACTGAAAACATGCAAACCACTGGCAGGGGTGGCAGAAAAGCACCGTCCCCGTCCCCACCTGCTGTGAAAGGCACGGGAGCCCCACAAACCATGGCCCTGAGAGTTTGGGGGGCTACACAGTGGGAGTGCTGAGGCTGTTTTTCGGGTGCTGAGAGATGATGCAAAGCAGAGGATCTAAAGGCAGGTCCCAGCTGCCTGCCTGCACCCTCACCCCGGGGCAGGGCAGGAAGCCCCCAGCCCACCAGGGCCAGCAGCGCCACCACATCACAGCCCCACACGTGGCCGGGAACGGGGCCCTCCCTGTGCACCGACAAGGGCCCTGCTGTTCGGGGCCGCAGCTGCTCCATGGAAGTAAACAGGGTCCCTGCCAGAACATTCCTGCTCACTGCCCTGCCCGACCCCTCCTGCCTGCGCCCCCCACCCGCTTGCCGGGGACACTCACCACCTGGGAGGGGTGGACATCCCCATGGCAGTGGGGGCCATGCACAGCAGCCTCTGGCACGCAAACCCCCTCCGGCACGCAGGAGCATGGAGAGCTATGTCCAGACCAGGCACAGTAAAATAAATGGTATTTATTAGCAAAATAAAGGACAGAAACTCTCACTTGCAAAGCCCTGCCAGGTGGCCAGGGCCACCCCGCACGGCCCCGCATGCTCACTGCTGAGCTCCCTGTGTTCCACCAGCTACTCTCACTGCAGCAGGCAGCACCAGGGATCCTGCCCTGGGCAGGATGGGCAGCGCTGCCTGACGGCGACAACATCTGCATGGCACCAACCAGCCTGCGCACATCCTGCTCAGCCCTTTCGGGGGAGCAGTCCAGTGCTTTTGGATGCAGTGCGGCATCTGTCCCAGCTCTAAGATGCAAGGTGCCCCAGGGAGGTTCCCAGTAGGGCTGAAGGTACAGCTTCCCACCTCAGTCCCGACCCTCCCAGGCATCCTCCCGCTGCTTGTTCTCCAAGCGCTTTCTCTCTGCAGAGACAAGAGGAGGGTCAACCCCATGTCCCCATCACCCCACAGCTGCCCACTTCCCCACGGAGGTGGCTGCAGCCCACCCTAGCACAGCCCCTTCCCACCCAGCACCCTGTGAGAAGAGGCACCCACTAGGAGTCCCCACACACGGCATCCCCCCTGGATATCCAAATCTCACCCCGGGCTTCTTGCAGCTTCCTGCGCTCAGCATCTCGCTGGGCTGGTGTCTGGTTGCTGCGTACCCCCAGGGCACCGATCACCAGCCGCCTGGCCAGGGCAGCCGATGTTTCAGGGCGCTCCTTGGCTGGCTGCAGGTAGTCTGGGTGAGCAGAGATGGGGGACATCAGTAGGGGCATCCCAGGAGGGACGGGGCACCCGGTACATAAATGCTGTGGATCCATGCCAGCTGCCCTGTCCTTCCCCAGTTATAGGAATGAAGATGCTGCAGCACAAGCTGGCACAGGCCAGCATCACTCACCGGCGTATGCCCTGGCTTTGGCTTTAGAGGCGCGGGTGCCCTGGGAGAGCGGGCGCGTCTTCACCATCAGGTGCTTGGTGCTGAGGGCATCGCGTGCTGCAGGGAGAGAGCAGCGGTGTCTGCGTGTGGGGCCAGCCCCATGCCCAGAATCTGGCCATAGAAGAGGCAGGGATGCCTCCCCTCTGCCTATCCCCAGCCAAACTGGGAGCAATACCTGTTATGGGGCTCGAGAAGATGCCCAGGGCGTGTGTATCATCCACCCACTTAATATCAAAGCCTTTTTTCCTGTCAGAGAGAGGGAAGCTCAGCAAGGCATCAGCACCAGGCGGGCAGGGGTTTGGAGCAGAGCCCAGGCAGGGGACCCCATTGCTGGGAACAGGACATTGCCAGCAGACTCACTGATAGCTGCAGAAGACACGCAGCAGGTCCTCAGTGCGGAAATCCGAGGGGAAATCATAGATCTCAATGACGTGGGGCAGCTCGGCATCGCTAAGGTCCAGTGTGGTGGGCTCAGCCCCATAGTAGTCGAAGCGGGGTGACTGCTGGCTCTCCCGGTGCTTCTCACCTCCCAAGAGCTGCAGAGATGGGAGAGGCAGAGCAATGAGCAACCCATGCCTGCTCACCCCACTCCAGCTCCAGATCCATGGTAAGCGCTCCCTGGGAAGTGGCCCAGCCCCTGCACCCCGCCCCAGCACTGCAGATGGATTCATGGCATTGAGATATTAGGAGTTATTGACCAGTGCTCTCACGCCATGCACTTGCTGTTCCCATTACCAGCATCCCTTCACTTGTCATGCTCTGCAGTCCCACTGGGGACACAGTAGAATGGCACCAGTGAGACAGCGCATGCACCCCCCAAACACACCCCTCCTTCTACAGGAAATACATTTGGGGAACAACAAGAAGCAGAACAGCAAGGCCAGGAGGAAAGACTGACATCTGCCTGCCACACGGGAGCATCAGGCTCGACATGCCCTGGCTGCAGCACATGCACTGGAGCAGCCCATCGGCACCCCAGACACCAAGATGGAAAAGCCAGCACTCCCCTGAGGAGCAAGTTCTGGTGGTTAATCACCTGCGCAGCTAAAAATTTATGCCTTATTTCTCATTTGAATTTGTCCGGCTTCGCTTTCCAGCCAGCGGTTCTTGTTCTGCCTCTCTGTTGGATTAAAGAGCCCTCAGTCGCCAGTCCCCTCCCCGTGATGGCACTTACTCACACTAATCAAGTCCCTTCTCAATCTTCGTCTTGATAAGCTAAACGGGTTGTGCGCCTTTAGTATCTCACAGCGGGGCACTTTCTCCAGCCCTAAAAGATGACAGCTGTAGCACTTTTCTACCTCTCCCATTTTTTAACCTTTATTTTAAAACATGGGCAGCAGTCTCTCACTGCCATGACACAGGGGTGCAGCTGCCCCCCCTGCTCCCCTCCACCCTGCAACACCGTGCTGATGGGCCACCCTGCACCGCTAACTGCACCGCTGCTTTCCAAACTGCACTGTGCTGGAGGCCAAGGGGGGTTCACAGCCCTGCTCTGGCTGGGACACTGGGCCAGGTGCAGCCCAAAGCCAGTGGGGGCTCCCCAGTCCCCCCCAGAGCATGGGGGTGGTGTGGTGCTGGGGAGCAGGTACATAACTCAGACAGGTTCCCAGCCCGATCCCCCAAGCGATCGTAGCAGAGCACACCACGGCTGGAAGGTTAGAGTCCATAAATCCCAGCCAGCTCAGTCAATAAAAAGTGCTCATTCCGACAATTTTATGGGGAAGACGGATTCACGGCAGGTGAGGGGGTGCTGCCAGGGTGGCTGGATGCCGGTGGAGGGTAGAGCTGAGTTATGTAGCTCACGGGACAGGCTAGGGCTGCCAGCAGAGCCGCCTGCCTCACCACCATCACCCATTAACTGAGCGCACCCCGTGCGGGGCAGCGCACTCATCAGGCACCCCTGCCCCCTCAGGGGAGGCGAAGGAGCCCTCCCCGGGCAGGATGAAGCCCTGTGGTGCCGCTTGAGGGAGCGGAGCACTCGGGTAGTGCCAGGCACTGGGAAGATGATTAGAGAGCAGGAGCACAGAGTGCCAGAGCGGTCCTTGACCTTCACAAATCACCAAGTGTGGCGGGGCGGCAAGGACAGGAGCCGTCTGGCAGCTGGGCTCAGCCGCACGGCAGGCACAGCTCAACAGGTCCTGCCGCGCTGCCCGCCTGGACACACAGGGTTCCCACAGCCCCCAGCCGTGGGGCAGGGCAGGGAGCGGGAGCTGGGGTATGGACCCCAGGCCTGGCAGGCACCTGGCACTGGGAAGGGTCTGCTAATGGATGGTCAGACAGATAGCGGAGGCAGGAAATGAAGCCTGTCCGTCATGCCTCGCTGCTCTGGAAAGACGCACCCTAGCTGGAGCATATCAGAAGGGGCCGTGGCCGCTCGCTTACACTCCTGCTCACTTGCTGGGAGCGTACCTCCAGAGCTGGAGGGGAGGCGTGTGCTGGTACGCATGCACCATGGCCCCCACCCCGCCACACCAGCTGATGGAGAGTCCACCAAGCCTGCAAGGAAATGGTCCACTGCTTAATTACACTCTGCGTTCAAACTGATTTCTTCTCTGAATTTGTCTGGTTTCAGCTTCCAGCCAATGGATCTCGCTGTGGTGTTTTTCCTGCTAGATTAAAGAGCTGTCTGCTATCAGAAATCTCTCCTACATATAGAAAGTCATAAATCTTGCTCTCTGCCAGCTATCTGCAGCACATAAGGATTTGGTTATGAGGAAGAACACTACTAATTTTCTTGTCCTTTTTGTTAATTAACAACAGCTCCATCTCCCCAAGAGCCTGCGCCCTCCTGAGCAGCCGCGTCTGCCTGCCGAGAGCTTGGAGGGCTTGGGAAGCTCCAGGCTCAGCATGGAAATCTGCAGGGGGGTTAAGATGTCAACTTTTAATAGATAAATCCCTTTTTTAGGTTCTTATTCACTCATTTTCAGAAGCTCCCTGGAAAGCTCAAACTTTGCTCAGAGCTTGTGCACAGGGGACCTAACATGGATGCTCCAGAGCTGTTCACAGTTAGCACGGGTGCTGCATCACACAACGTTTTCCACAGCATCCTACAGCTGCACCATCACACAGGCCCTCCCTGCCCTGCCTCCCTGTGGGGCCAGGCAGCTGCTCTGCTGCGCCCCAGGACAAAGCCATGCCTGCCATGCCAGTCCATGGAAAGCCAGTGCCAGCACCACACCTGCCAGCTGACACTGGAGCAGCAGTACTGTCCTCCTCACACCAGTGCTCACCGCAACCTCCTGCCTGGAGCTGGGGGGAACATAGCCAGGCAGGGATGAGGGTACCCAAAACTCTTCCACGTCTCCCTCCGAGCAGCCCCAGAGGCAAGCTCTGTGCACTCCACATCCTGTCCCAGCCCCATGTGGGGCTTGGCGAGGGCACACCAGCCCGAACATGGCCCCATGGATGAGGTGGGTACCAGTGTTCCCCAGTAACAATGATCCTGAGTTAATCTCATCCCTTCCCAGAAGCTGGTTATCAGGCACCATCTGCCACTTCACACCCTGCTTCCAGCCTGGGCTGGACGGACGCTGGCTGTAACAATATTAGTGTTGTTTGTTACTTTGGGCACATTAATGTCCTTCGGAAAATTACCGGTTTGATGCTACTGATTTAAAATGCAATAAGGGATATCCAGCCTCACTGCAGAAGCCGAGCTTTCCTCACGAATGGCAGGAAAACGGCGTGGGTCCCGGTGCTAAGCAGCTAATTGTAGTAAATTCAGCCGCACGCGTGCAGGAGGGGATGGTAATGAGCCACAGCTGATTAAGAAGCCGTAGTTTCGAGGAAACTTCCCGTTGCTATTTCAATGGGAGCCCATACGTCTCAGCCCATTTCTTTATCACCAGCCCCGGTTTCATGAGGGTGCACTTGTGGTTTATGGTGCTCAAGCAGGTTTTACTGGGTGCGTTTTATGTACTATAGAGGAAAGCTCTCGCCCAGCCTTCACCAGTAGCAGAGGATGGGAACCAGCCATTGGGGGAAGGTGGAGGTCCCAGGCGCTTCAGAACTGCAGGTAGTTCGTGCCCTTGGGGATGGCTGGCGGTGACAGCAGGCAGCTCAGCCGGGCTGGTCACGTGTCCCGGGTGTAGCCTGCTCCACTGTGCACCCACCCCAGAGGACGCAAGGACAGACGACCGCCATGGACCCATCCCCACATCCCAGCAGGCAGCAGCCGCCATCCCTGCAAAGCCCCGCAGGGACTGGCTCGCAGGACATACCTCCTCCAGCAGGCGTGGGTCCAGGCAGTCCCCGTCGTCATTGAACAGAGCGTCCCAGCTCTCCTCGGCGCCTGGGCTGGCCTGGCTCGGGGTCCCAGAACTGGTCTGCTCTGCCTTTGGGGAATCTCTGTGGAAACCTCCCTCTTCCTCCTCAGCATCCTGGTCACACTGGTTCTGCTGTGGTAATTCCACATCCTTGTTTGCCCCCGTCAGATCCTCAGCCCAGGCTGTGGGCAAGAGCTCCTCTACGCCATGGCACAGCAGCTCGAGGGGTGGCAGGAGCTTGTGGCTCTCCGTGGGTGCCCCCTCCCACACACCGCTCACCGGCTCCTCATCAGCACTCAGCAGGCTGCTCTCAGCCCCAGCACTACCGTCTGTGCAGGCAGAGGTGCTGCCTGCTCCCTCCACAGCAGACACCAGGTCACCATCCCCATCAGGATGCCTAGCACTGGCAGTGCTCTCCTCCTTGCCAGATGGGAGCTGGGACAGGCTGACAGTGCCCTGCCCTGAGGTGCTCTCCACTGGGAGCACTGGTGCATCACCCATGCCACCACTCGAGCACCCAGGTTTGCAGCTGGCTCCTCCTGGTGCATCCAAGGCCCTCTCCCCAGCAAGCTCAGCCGTGCCTTCCCACCTCTCCTTTTCCTCCTCTAGCACCCCAACGGCACAGCTCTTGCTCTGCCCTGCCAGAAGAGACCCCCCACACTCCCTCTCCTCTTCCTGGGTTTTTGGACCTGCAAGCTCCCATGCCAGCCCAGGAACACTGCCCTGGTTTTCCAGCACTGCCACCTGCATAACACCCTCTCCTGGGTGCTGGGAGAGGTCCCTGGCTGGATCTGGGGTGCTGTCCCCCAAATGCTCCGACATGCCGCTTGGCCCTGTCCGACATGCCAGCACTGGGCTAGCAGGGGGTGCTGGGCTAGTAGGGTTGCCCCCAGGCTCAGGGGTTGCTTCCATGGCCCCAGACTGGGCACTCGGTGGGGATGGACGGTCAGGCTCAGTCCTCATCATGTGGTGGCTGTGACTGAGCTCCCCAAGTCCTTCATCATGGGATGCTTTGTCCTGTCCGTCCCAGGACTGGGCAAGAGCCAGATCCGGGCACAGCTCCCGCATGCTGGGTGATGCCTCCAGGCCCTCTAGTGCAGTGGAGCAGCTGCTGCCCGGTCTCCGGCAGTGCACAGCAGAAGCTGCCCGTGGCTCCTTCAGGCCAGCATCCACCTTGTTCTCCCTCTTTGACGCTCTGCCCGCCTGTGTCCTGGCACAGGGGCTTCGCCGCTGCCCTTCGCCACTGTTCCGGCAAGTGTCCTGCACCAGGCGGTGGTTCTTGGGCTCCTGACAGTGCCCAGCCAGCGTGTCACCCGCCACTTGCGCCGCTCTCTCCCGCCGTGCTTTGGGCACGTAGAGGGGCAAGTCAGGCTTCCTGCGGCGCGGCCGGCCGCCCTCCACCTCCTGCTGCATGGTGCCACTGCTGCCTGTCAAGGAGAGACAGTGTTACTGCCCTGCCCGTATCCCAATGGCCCCACAGCTGGGCAGGCAGCGGGCAGCCCCCGCCCGGGTCAGTGGGTTGGGTTCCCAGCCTGGCACCCACCCTCACTCCCACAGCAGCTGGCACACAGTGATGGATAGCAGAGCCCCAACGCTGCACCCATGGTAGCAGCTCTGCAGATGGGGTTTGGCAGCCGGATACCCCGCAGCCCTACAGCCTTCAGTGGGGTATATACCGGACTTGGGGGAAGCAGGAAAACTCTGCCAGCATCACCAGGGCACCTGGCCCGCTCCGGCAACTGCTGCTTGGGTCCTCCCCAGACCCAGGGGCCAGCAGCCGTGGCCGAAGCAGGACATAGAGCCCTTATGGGACATAGGGCCATAGGACATAGAACCATACATGCATCAAAAACCACGGAGAAGCCCACAGCAGCCATGGAGCACCATAGACCAAACCCCAGCCTGGGGACACCCTGGAGCAGGACCATAGCTGCCACTCCGGCATGCCACAGCCCCTCTCACCTGCTGCCCCATCCCGGCAGAGATTTATTTTTCATCATCTTTGGCAGCAGCAGGCATGCCATGAGCTGCCAGGCCCCCCTGCCCCTATAAATATGCATCAGGCAGGGTTTATGGAGACGGATGGCATGGGGGGCTGCGCTGCGGTTGAGGGGAAGGCAGAGCGGGGCTGGGCCGGGGACCCGTGATTAATCACTGCCCACTCTGTTTAGGGGGATTCATCACGGGCCGCTGTCAGGTAAATCACTGGAAAAACACCTCTTCAGTAATTAATGTGAAGTGACGGATGGACAGCCCCCGGGCCCATTAATCTGGACCATCAGCGCCGACTGAGATTATGAATGTCAGGATGCATAAACTGCCGGCGGATCAATAGGGCCAGGAACCCATCCAAGGCTCTCATTTCCGAGGCACCTCCGGTACATTAGCCTCCCCTCCACGCAGCCCCCGGCCGAGGCGCGAACGCTCCCCGTGGCCCCTCACCGACAGCCGGCAGCGGTGCCGGGAAGGCGAGGGGAGGCCAACCACCGGCTGGAAAGCGGCCGGGGCTGCCCGTGCCACACGGCATCATCCCCTCTTCCTGATGGACAGACAGACAGACAGACGGCTGCCTCGGTGTGATGGATGGGTCTCCCACGGCTCTTTGGAAACCACCAGCAAGCCCGGGCAGGGCAGCGTTCCCCAGCATCACTGCGGCACCTGTGTCTGTACCTCGTGCCGCGGAGGTGGGCAGGAACGTGGGGTGCATAGCCCTGCACACTTCTGCAGCACAAGGTGCAGACATGGGTGCCGTGGTGATGCTGGGCACCATCCTGGGGCTGCCCCAACCATTTTTCTGTCTGCGTAGCACTTGTCATTTTTTTTCCCTTTCTTTGATACGCTAATTTTGCTGGCAGAACGATGCCCTTTATCTTTATCGACCGCAAGAAAGGAACATATCCTACAAACCCTCCAAGGTCTGGATTAGTCATTTTTCAACACCGAGGCCTTATACATTTTCTCAGCGAGCAGCAGCCTAGGTGCTGAAAGGGAGGGAGCACTGGAAGCCCCCCTGGCACCACCATTTTCACCCATGCAGAGCTTCCAGCTGCACCAAAGCATGTCTGCTAAAGGACTTTTCCCAGGCAAGCAGAGTCTCAGCCCATGGGACATCACCAAATGCCTTCTGTGGGATCACTGATCCCGCCCAAACTCCACTTCCCAAGAATTTCCAGCACAGGGAGCAGCCAGGAGCAGCACTGCTCCACACACATCCTGAGTCACCTCCAAGAAGAGCCTTTGCACACTGGATTTATGGGCTCCTCGAAAGCTTACCGTTCACCTTGCCTCACCCTCAAAGCAGATGGTGCAGCATTAGCCAGACGGCTGGTGCTGGGAGCATCCTCTCCCCGCACAGCTTTGCCTCTGCCTGCTGCATGCTGCTGGGGAAGAGCCACTTCCCGCAGCCTGGGGAGAAGCACCGCAGGGTGGTGGCTGGCCCATACTGGCAGGGATGCTGCAGCACTTTGCTTTTCCCCCACAGGGCATCACCGCTCCTGCCTCCAGCCTATTACACACTTCATCGATGCCACGGCCACGCGTCGGCACCGACTGATTTCACGCTCCAGGAGGCAGAGCAACAGCCCTGGCTTCGGGTCTCATTCACACTACGCTGGGCAGGGCAACCCTGTCCCTTCCAGACTCCAGGACCGAGCTCGCCCCGCAAAGCCAGGCAGTGATTGGTCGCACATCCCCAAAAGGGCCCGTGGTGCCCCAGGTCCTGCCCTGCTTTTTGGAGCCAGCAAGTAAAACAGGTTGGCATTGCGGCACCAAGCAGGGAAAAGCAGCTCTGGACGGGGCACACCATGGTACCATGGTAAGAGTGGTGGTGGGAGCACTGCCCAGCTGCCTGGCACGTCATGCCCGCCAGCCCGGCGCAGCACAGCCTGGCATGGTCAGCGGGATGCTGCAGCATCAGCACAGAGGTGGCTGGGGCTCCCCATGGGCAGTGGCTCCCCTCACACCATTCTCCAGAAACACACCGCTCATGGCATGAGTTTGCGAGGTCTCAGAGCAGATGCCCAGGTGATGTGCCCACCTGAGTTTCTCCTCTACCGATTCTATGCAGCATGAATAGGCAGTGTTTTCTCCCTGATTTCTCTCCCCCTCCCATCTAGCAAAGGACCCCAACAACAGCAAGACAGGGCTCTCCACATCACAGACTACTTCACACTGCACAGTGCATCACCAAATTCCCTCCATCATCTGCACCTTTGCCTGGCAGGTGAGGACACCTACAGCACAGCTCTGACAGCAAAGCCAGGGCTCCCGCCGCCTTCTGCTGCTGTGGGCAGAGATGCCGGCCACAGTCCCGCTCAGGTAACCCAGGGACAGGCACAGATGCTGTGCTGTGGGGCTCACATGGAGCATGCCAGTTCCCGGAAAAGTTTCGGTGCCACCCAGCGCCCTCCCAGCAGGCTGCCGCATTTCCTGGCAGGGAGCTGTATTTTTAGCCTTCGAGGTTTCTAATTCCACTCAATCCATACTCTCATCAATAGAGCAGATAACCTTAAAGCCTTGTCAGTGAACAGGGATGGCAGCATGGGGGACCGGGAGCCTTGGGGGACCATGTACAGCCTCAGCATGCAGCTCGCACACCCGCAATGTCACTCTTTACGGCCTGCTGCAGATTGGGCTCTTTGGAGGGGAAAAAAAATAAATATAATAACAAAACTAATAAAAAGACAGGTACAAGGAGATTCTAAACAGCCCCACTGGGGAACTTGCCGCTCACAGGACTCATCCCATGCCAGGCACATGCTGTGGCACGCTCGCTGACTGCACAACACCAGCGCCTGGCAGCCTGGGTAAGGATTATCAGAGGATTCGGCTACCCTGCACCTCTCCTACTCTCAGCAGAGTTCCAGCCCAGCCTGCCTGGCTCATGTAGCAGATGACGGGGCCAGGGAAGGACCTGGATACCTGGCAGGGAGAGGCAAAGCAAAGGCAAGAACACAGAGCTGCTGGCATGAGGCAAAGCAAAGAGCTTCAAGGAGCAGAGAGCCACGTCCTGTCAGATGCCTGCCCACAGCCCCCTGGGCTTTATGACGTCCCTGTCCCCTGCTGTCAGGAGAAAGATGCTCTCCAGCAGACAGAGCAAATGCTGGCTAGGCGAGGAGGCGGCAAAGGCACCGAGAAAAGAGAGATTTCAATCATGCCTTTCATTTGCAATGCTCCTAGGAGATACCTGGAACAGATGCTCTTAGGAGATACCTGGAATAAGAGAAGGGGAACGTTTCAGACAGGAGGAGGATCTGTAAGTCAACAGTGTCCCCTCACAGCTGCAGGGGAGAAAAGGAAAGACAAACCAGCAGGAGTTAACAGCCAGAGGGCTAAGGGGAATACAAAGGACTTTACAAATATACCCAGGCAGAATCAGCACAAAAGTGAAAAGATCTATTAATAAACAGGAGGGAGAGAAAATTAATGATGGCTCAAAAATAAAGATGACTCAAAAGGGCAAAATTACTGTTTTTAACCATAAAAATGCAAATGAGGCAGAGGCATCGCAAAAAACAGCTGCAGGGAAAGCAAAAACAGCATCTCCACATAGACACGGTCACCTGGCCAGCGTGGCCAGCGCCAAGATGAACTGATTAACCCGCTGACAGACACGTGGTGCCGGGAAGAAACCAGGGCCCTGGTGACAGCAAGAACAAAGCAGGCACTGATTTTCTGTGTGAGAAAGGACAATAAAACTGGTGTTGGGTGCAGAATAAACCCTGTGCCCATCCCTAGCGCAGAGCATAACGGGTGGAGGAAGGAGCCTGCACACCCACTGCAATGGGCTCCTGGATGAAGGACGTTGGCTTGCCTGGCAGGAGTTATTTCAGAAGAATTGCTGGGCAAATCTTTTGGATAAGGCAAGCAAGACACAATTTAGCTGAACTTCAGGGTATTGTTTTACACCATCTCCAAAACTTTCACTTTAATAGTGAATTGTAATTAAATTTGCGGATGATACTGAGCAGAGAGGTGTTGCAAACACTGGCCAAAGCAAAGAAATCATTCAAAGGATCCAGGAAATGTAGGCAAGAAACCAAGTGCAGCCCAGTCTGGGAAAACGAAGGTAAAATAACCTGAAGCAGCTACTTGGTGGGCAGGAGCAGCCTGGAAAGCAAGGCCCAGAGCCCTGAAGTGTGCTCAGACCAGAAAGCAGGTGACCGGGCTGACCACCTCAAAATGTGCAAGGGGCAGAAGCCGGTCACCAGCACCGTGCCCATGGGCCACCCCAGGTCTGCGATAGCCCCACAGCGGGCAGCTCACAGAGCCCCACAGGCAGCATGAAGGATGGAGGGGACACCGAGAGCAGGCAGGCAGCTGTGAAAGACAGCATCCAGTGCCTGGGAGCACCAGGCACGTGTTTTACGAGCCATGGGAGCCCGGTGCACTGAGTGCCCGGGGATGCCGTATAACTCCCCGGCCCTGGAGGGCTGTCACTGCCGGCATCACCCCGTGACTCAGTAAGTTGGGGAGAGTTATGGGGTCTGCAACGTGCCGTGTTACCCGGGTGCTCCAGGGGCTGCATGCCAGCGGAGTCGGGGACAGGGCTGGGACATGGAGTGAGGGTCAGGGCTGGGGCAGGGAGTGGAGCCGGGGCTGGGGCAGGGAGTAGGGACAAGGCTGGGACATGGGCTGGGGTCAGGTCTCGGATAGGGGGTGAGGACAGGGCAGGGACGCGGGGTGGGGTCAGAGCTGGGACAACGGGTTGTGGGACAGGACAGGACCGGGCCAGGGGCTGGGGAAGAGCGGGGCAGAGGCACAGTGTGCAGCCCGCGCACCGGGCAGGACGCGGCCCCCGGGCTGCTGTGCCCCCGCCCCGAGCGCCCCGCCGGGCCGTGCCGCCTGCCAGGCCCCCGCCGTTACCAGTGGCCGCGCCGGGTCCCCCGCCGCTCCGCGCCGCCGCCGCCGCTTCCGCCGCGCCGAGCCCGCCCCATCCCGCCCCGCCGCGGGGAGCGCCGGGACCTGTAGTGCGGCACCGACACGGCACCGGCAGCCGCCCCGCCCCGCGCCCCGGCCGGCCGCCCCTCCCCCGCGGGGCAGCCCCGCAGCCCCCGGCACCCGGCGGGAAGTTGGGCCGCCACCTTACCCCCCCGCCCCGCCCTGGCCCTCGGCGCGTCCCCGGAGCTGGAACCACCAGGGGCGGCCCCGGTACCACCGCGACCCTTCCTCCCCCAGCCACCACCCAGCAGCCGGGGGCCGGGGCCGGGGCGCTCCGTGGCGGGGGGGGGGTTGATGGGCACAGGGCTGCGGGGGGGCGAGCGACCCCTGCTCCCGCCCCGGGTGACCCCGCGGGAGGCTGCCGTGGGTTTCCCGTTACCGTTGCTGTCAGGCACTAGGCGAGGGCAGCGGTGCTCGCTGCGGCTGTGCTGGCTGGGCCGGCAGAACCCTGCTCCCGCCGCAGGGGGTGCCCGGGGGGCGTTGCCGGGGGGGTCAGGCGCCCCCGGCCACATCCCCCGCTCCGGCCGCAGGGCTGCGGGCTGGCCGGCGCGCCGGCTGCCCCGACGGCAGAAGGTGCCTGCGCCAGGCAGGTTTGCTCCGCTTCCTTCCTGGGGTTTGGCGAGGAGCAGCCTGCCTGCGCCGGGCAGATAACGAAGGGGGCCCCCAGGGCTCGTACGCACTCGAAGGCAGCGAGCGGAGCGTGCCCGGGGCCCCGAGCACTCACCAGCTCCTCATGAGGCGCTGATGCTGCAGAGCGCTCCCAACCTGGGGCCTGCACCTGCCAGGGAAGGATGGGGCGCCCTGGGGAACTGGGCTGGGCTCTCCCACAGGCAGGGCGAGGGCTGGCAGGGGAGAAGGGGCAGCCCAGGGGCTGCAGGGCAGGTGTGGGACTTGCTGTCACTGCGGGCCGAGGGCAGAGCACGGCTGTGACCGGGCTCACTGGGGCACAGGGCTGTGAAGGCTTTGGGCAGGCTGGTGCAGCCACCCTGCTTTGTATGGCTGGTGGACAGGGGGTGTCTGCCCCCCCCCCCCCCTCCAGGGCCTGCTTCCTAATGAGCTGAAGCTCTTCGATGCAATTCCCAAGCAGCTGCTCCCCCGGCAGCCTCATGGTGCGGGTGAGGGAGGAGCGGTGCCCCATAGCATGCACACCACCTGCCTGTGGTGGATTCAAGGCCAGTGCCCAGGCAGCCGGCAGAGCCAGCGTGGCTTCTGCGGCTCCCCAGAGGCTGCACAGGTGCTGAGCGAACAGGGCCTGCAGCAGCTCCCTGCCACCTTGGCAAGGTGTCACTGAGGCACTGCATAGGGCACCAGTGCATGGGGCTGTGCCAAGCATCTTCTCGCTCCTCGGGGGCAGCTACAGGGCTAACGCCTGAGGTCTGGGATGCCCTGAAGGACTCAGACGTCCCCGACTGCCCCGAGGGATCCCAGTACAGCCACAGGGGCTCAGACTCAGATATGTAGGGTCGTCCTGCCCCAGCTGTGTACTCTGTGCAGGACAAGGAAGGTTCACACCAGGCAGAGCCACTGGGCATCCCCCAGGGAACAGCCCCTGCCCCAGCCCACTGTAGCACACAGGGGACCGTGGTCCCTCTCGCAAGTAATCGATGCCAGCAGATCCTGATCGCTTTCATTATTATTATTTTCTTATGCATGTGCGCACAGGAGATTTATCGCCAGCTACAGAGGCAAAATCAATTATTCATGTTATAAATTAGAAAATGATTTATGTTTGTGGGAGGCCAAGCAGCGTGGAGCCCCTGGCCGCGTGGGAGCTGGGTTTGTCTGGGAATGGCACCAGACACCCCCTGCCAGCACTTCCCCAGCCTCTCCGTCCCTGCCTTGCCCTGGGCGTCCCACCGAGGGGTGCCCCCTCTCCCATCACTGCCCCAGGGTGACCCAGGGAGTGTGGTGGGCAGGGAACACCCAGCCTCTCCCACCCTGTCAACTTGGGTGCCCGTGGACAGAGCCCAAGGAAGGCTGGAGACCGTGGTGGCCTGGTTGCCCTGGCCAGTGCAGCAGGATGATGCTCCACAGCAGTTTCCATGGCAGCAGCAGCACGGTCCAAGCGCTGGGAGGTGTGGGCTGCCGAAGGAACCCCTCGTTTTCCCCTACTGGAGACATCCTCACATGTCCCCTCCAGCCCCAGCAGCTGTGTCTGTGCTCCTGCCTCCCACAACAGACACTGTGGTACCCTCCAGACTGCCACCCATGGGGACAGGGACCCACTGCACCTCTGACACCCCCACCCCCATGCTCTCCAGGAAAGAGGGCATGGGTGAGAACAAGGGGGTAGTGTAAAGGCACCCCTCTTGCACCAACTCCTGAGGTCAGCTACCCTAGAGTGGGGCTGCAGGACTTTGCTTGGACGTATCCCACCTTCTCCTGGGCTAGGGGCGTCTCAGGGGTCCTGGGAGTCTTCCCAGGCATGGACATCCCATTCCCCAGGAGCTGACTGATGTTCTGCACAGAGAGGGTGGCACTGGGCTCCCACTGCTCCCAGTGCTGGGGCAGAGTGTTGGCTCTTGCTGCCGGGTCTGCCCCCAGCCCAGCCATGCCCCATGTGCTCAGTCCTGGTTGCCTCAGTGTCCTAAAACCCACTGCCCATGCCATGCAGGCAGTGGGAGCAAGTGCCGGGAGCTTGCTGGCCGCTATCTGCTGATAGCTGGGGCTGCCTTTGCTTCCAAAGAGTCTTGATCTAAAGCTGCCATGTCTGTGCCTCCCAGGGGATGGCAGAGCGGGCCGGGAGTGCTGCCTGGCTCTCCTTGTCTGTTCATCTGCAACTGCGTCAGCCGGGGCCGTGGGGAGGCACAGGCTGAAAGGAGTAGTGGGGGAGAGAAAGGAGCTGTCAGCACCTCCCGATCTGGGTCTGATGGCAGGCGAGCTGTTCATCCAGCTCCCGCTCATGCAGCATCCTGCGCTGGGCCTCAGGGTGGGAAGGAGGGGCAGCACAGGACAACCTCAGCTCTGCTTTGTCTCCCCAGGCAGCCTTTTCTCCCCCAGCCCTGCCTCTGAGTCCTGGAGCTTCCTTCCAGTCGCCAGGGAGCCTGTCATCCCTGTGACTCTCAGGGAGCTGAGAACTTGCTGGCTCAACACACACATGGGGGTGTCAGAAGGTTTTAGCTACCCTCCCAGCTCCCTGCCATGCTGTGAGCAAGAGAAACACCAATAGCCAGGCATGGTCCAGGGACAGGGAACCACCTTATTCTGGGGTACTGAGGCTGCTGCAACCACTTCAGCCCCCAGCCAGCCCTGGGGACCCTCTGGGACCGCACACAGGGTGCAGAGGAGTCCCTGCTTGCTCTGCTCCGGCTCTGAAGGAGCCAGACAACCCAGGGAGATCAAAGACATGCCAGTGTGGCCTGGGACCCCCACACTGAGCTGTGAACACAGGGATTAGCACTTAGATGTTGGGAGTTGTTCTTGGATCGAGCATCGCCTCCAGCGCCTCACTGCGCCCCGGTCCCAGGGAGCCCAGTGCCGGCCCATGCTCGTGTGAGCATCCCTCTGATTTATTGCTGCGGAGCAAATGCTTACAGAGCACTTTTGGCAGAGAAAAGCCCTGGGGAGCTGCAACGGGCACGCAGGAGCAAGGAGGGAATCGCAGCATGCTGGGGGCACCCAGAACACCCGTAGCCCTGGGTCTTTCCTCCATGCCCAGCCAGGGGACACACTTAGCCTGCGGGGAGGGGACTGCAGAGAGCTCAGGGCTGGGGTGGATTAGATCTGTTTTGCATTATTTCACCAAACACCTGGGGACTCAGCAGCTCGTGACAGCGCTGTATAATGTGGGGAAGCAGCCCGTGGTGCGGGCAGGCTCCGGTGCTGCTGGCAGCTCACAGGCAGGGAGGCAATGGGGCCATGCCCCTAGGAGAGTGGGCTGGCTGTGGAAGGGAGGAGCCGGGGTCTCTTGTTCCCCATTTTCCTGCACATCCACAAGAACAGGCACAAGAGGCAGCGTTTGTGCTGCAGGAATCAATTCTGCTCCAGGAGCGGCCTGGGTGCTCCTCCCTGCACTCCCCCGGGAGCCTGCCCCCCGAACGCCTCTCCCTGAGCTATCGCCGTTGTCTCCTCGCTATTGTCTTGCTTTCCAGCACTCTCAGAAGGACTGTTCAGCAGCATGGGGTGGCCAGTGACAGCCCTAGACTGAGGAGTTTGCTAACCTAGATAGCCTGGCTCCTTCAGGAGGTGGGGGGGACTAAAGAGGAGACACTTCTTAGGGGGCATCCAGGTTTTATCCTAACTCGAGGTAGCCCCATTGGCACCGTGTGGCAGCCTGCTCCATTGGCCCATCCTGCTATGGTCCCTAGGAGGTACCAGAGTGCTGTGGCCAGCTTTGGCTGGCAGAGATGCTGCCAGGAGTCAGTTTCTGCCTGGCAGACAGTGCTTGGGGATTCTGTGATTGGAAGCAGCTCCCAATCTCGCCTAGTGCTGGCCATGGCAGTGCTGCCATGTGGGGTGACAACTGCTGCCCCTTGGGAAGGAACCTGGCTGCTTTCAATAAACCGTGATTTGAATTGATTCATCAGTAGGATCCACTCGGGGCTGATAAATCTTTCAGGAGCCCTGGCAGAGGAGGCTGAACTGGGCAAGCTGGGCATCCTCCTGGCTCCCTGCAGCTGCACAGCTCCTCCAAAGCAGCCAGCTGTGTGTACCAGCCCCACAGATCCTGCAGACCCAGCCAGCTGTCGGCAGTGCCCCAGGTTTCCCTGCAGCCTGTTTGCTCTTCCCCAGCCAGGGATGATGCCCGCATGGGCTAGAGCACAGTCCATTGCCTCCACCCTGCTGAGACTCCCCCAGCCAGGGACCCCCATCCCAGTGCTCCTTTCACGAGGGATGCCATCATCCCTGGCCAAGAAGAGCTGATGGTCCCCAGCTCCATTGCAGTGTCAGCCAGGTCTCTCCTCTGGCCTGCTGTCCCCTCTCCTGGCACAGGTCAGGGCAGTCCCTGGTCTGAGTGCTGGCACTGGTTCACCTCCATGCCCACCACAGCTCCAGGATCCCAGGGGGGACAAGTCCAGCTCGTCCCATGGGGCCATCATGCAGCAGGGTGGGGGAGTGAGGGCACTCCCCCACCCTGTGCCCCAGCAGGTAGCGAGGGAAAGCAGGGACGAGGACTGCGAGGCGGGAGGCGAGCACGGGCGGATCTGGTTACAGGCAGCATGGGGCAGAGAGATAGGCAGAGAACAGCAATGCAGCAAAAAGGGCTTTTAGTGATAATTAATAATTAACATTTCTAATGATGTCCCGGCGACAGGAAGAGTCCAAGTGGGGACCTGGGGGCACTGCACACGGTGACAGTAGTGCCTTGGGACCATGAGGGGACCAAGGAGGCTGAGCAGAGCCAGGGGCTGGGGTGGGAGAAAGCCACAGGGCCAGAGGTCCCGGGACAGGGGCTGGGCACCCCTGGGGTCCCCTAGGGTGGGCAGCACCTAGGGCCCAGCCTTCACACCCTGCTGCTGCCAAGGGTGCAGTTAACCTGTGATGAAGGGGACTGGAAGACAAGATTAAACACACCTCAGGGTTGACTTGGCCTCTGTGATAATGCCTCACCAGGGGTTTCCATGCCCAGCTAGCACCTAAGAGGGACCTTGCTGGCAGGAGTAGAGGAATGGAGAAGGGTGCTGGGAGGCAGCAGCTTACAGGGAGCCGCTGGGATGGGTGGCAGTCCCCAGGTCACTGCCAGCCCTCCCGGCACAAAATTGCCCCCCAGGCTGGGAGGTGCCCAGCCATGGGGAGAAGCAGGCTGGCCTGGGGTGCAGGACCAGAGCAGGCAGGGGTCTGCTGGCAAGGCAGGAGGTCAGCCACTGCCAGACAGTGACAGGGAGGGGACCGCAGGGAGAAGAAGCACTGAGCAAGCAGCTGGTTGAGCGTGGAAGTCCATCGCTGCGAGCCATGGCACGACAGGCATGCAGTCATGGGATTGTCAAAAGGAATCCTAGGAGGAACCAGGAGAGGCATTTCTGGCAGGGGTAGGGACTTGCTTGCGGCCCTACATGGGCCTCAGGGGTCCTGCCTGAGCTGGAGCCAAACTGGGAGAGGAACAGAGGTGTTGCAGGACTGCCAGGGGAGGCAGAGCCTGGGAGACTGCGATGGGAGGACAGCGGTTTGTGCCCAGCACTGCGCAGGCTGCGGGGGAATGGAGCGCTCACTATAAATATATCAGCGGGGTAAACACCAGGGAAGAGAAGAGCTATTTCAGCTAAAAGACAACGTTAGCACAGGAATGACTGGGGATAAATTATCCATGAATACATTTAGGGTGGAAATTAGACCCTCGGAGCGGAGAGGTCCCAGCACAGCCCCCTGGGGAAGGGAGCAGAGCCAGACAGAAGCCGGGGTTGGCTCAGCAGTTGAGGGGTCCCGCAGCATGCTGCGGTGACAGCATGTGCCCTCTACTAGTAGCCAAAAAGCAGCAAGGGTGGCTGGTGCAGCCCACCCAGCTGTGCTGGTGGGTGCAGTGAGCAGCAGTACCCAGGGCAGAGTGCACAGTGGAGCGCATACACATGAGTGCAGATGTGCATGTGTGCACAGGCTACGCATGCATTTGGGCAGCTGTTTTGCCCATTATTAGGCCTAGCCTAAAGGACACAGCCAGCATAAAGATGAACCAACAACCAAATTGTATTTGATACAAAAGGGTCAGTACATGGGTGAGTGCTGGGGGGACAAATAAGTCAATCAGATTATACATAATCAACATCAATCCCACTGACCCCAACAACGGGCGGAAAAAAAATGGTGACATGCAGTCTCCCATAGAAGGGATAGGAGATAACCAAGTCAACAAGCCAAATACATGAGACCAAGGAAGCCACATACTGAATCTCTACACAGCCCGCGTTTACAAAAGCCAGACCTGACTGGAGCCCAGTCCCAGGGAGGCGGGAGATCCTTCCCCAGCAGGGAACTCTGCACAGGGCATCCACCTCACAGACAGATACTGACCCTGCCTGCAAGGGGTCCCAGCTTTTATCCCCAAGTGGGACACCTGACCTTGGGTTACTTAATGCAGACACCTGGGGTCATTTACCCAATGGCTCTGTCTGCAAGGCCGGCCGCACCCTGGAGGGAAGCCTAAAGGCAAACTCACCCCCCTTTGGGAAGGGCTGTGGGAATCACCCATATGTCAACCTTAATTTGGGGCTTGGGGTTGAAACCCCAGCATTTCAACAGCACATTGAGTTGTCACACACCATGTGTGTGCACAGAGAGTACGTGCAGACAGGGCAGCTGCACAGACTGCTGCATGTGTGCATGTAAGTGTGCTGACAGTGTGTGTGCATGCTGTGTACCCACCATGCTGTGTGCAGGTGTCTCGGCCTTCACGGTGCTCTAGAAAGAGGAGTGACGGCCCCAGTGAAGTATCCTGGAGGTTAGTGCCTTGAGTCAGCACTGCTCTGCTCACCTGCACCCAGCTTGTGTCACACCAGCTGGAATTTGCTGGAGGGGACAGACAGGGTTCTCCATGAATCCAGCTGATCCTGGGTGGATTCCAATCCTTCTGAGGGTCCTCCAGCTCCCAGAGCAGTGCTGTCCCTGTGAGGACCAGATGGGGGTCACCTGCCACTGCCACCCCACAGGCTCACCTCAGCTGGCTGGAGCACTTGGCACTGCCAGCTAACAGCCCTGTGCCACCCCTCTGCCCACTGCAATGCACTCATCCCCAGAATCCTGCTCCCTTCTACCCCTGGGGATCCTGGAGCGGCAGATGAGCCGCCAGGCACAAGGATGCAGGGTGTCAGGGCTGCCAGCTGCCAGAGGGTTGGCATGGATGGGGCAAGCACCCCAGGAACAAGGGCCAGGGAAAGCCAGGACACCTCTGTCCTGGGGATGGTAAAGGGGGGTTCCTGGGTGTGTGAGGAGGTGCCTGGTGCTCACACTGTCCCCAGCTCAGCCGAAGAGCCTCCTCCCGCCTGCATGCAGCCCTCAGTGGAGCGCAGAGGCTCCCTTCCCCCCGCAGCGTGTCTGCCTGCCGCTCGCTCTAATTTCCTGTGCATTGTCCCCACCGCCGCCACCACCATCCCCTGCACATCCCCCTGTGCGCCGCACAGCCAGGCTCCCCGCGATCCGGCGCCCGTGCCCTGCCTCACCACTCTGCGAACGTCCCTGCATACATCTCAGGTCATTTCACAGATGCTCTGCCCTCCCCTCCACAGCTCCTTGCAGAGACCCATGTCCCACCCTGGGGTGCTTGCCTCACCATGCCCCCCATGTGGATGCGAGCAGAGGGGTGGGATGGAGATGGCAGGGCCAGGATGGGCCAGCACAGGGCACATGGACTGATGCAGGGCTGTGGCTTACGGCCACGGCAGTTGTTACGCTAAGGTGCCTTTTGGCTGCTCTCATCCCCCAAAGAAATGTCCCAACCCAGCAGGGTGGCAGCATTCATGGAAAGGGCACCAAGGGGCTCTGACAGCAGGTATCGGGGTGCGTCTTGCAGCCCCACAAGTGGAAGATCACCCTGCTGGGTGCCAGTAGCATGGGCTGGGGACTGCAGCGTGCAAGGCCCTCTCAGCACGTGTGCCCAGCATGCAGACAGTGTGTGTGTACCCACGGGGTGTCAGGGTGTGAGCTCATCCCTGCTAACACAGCGTGTGCACCTGCAGAGCGGCGTGTGTGCACCACGCTGAGTGTCTATCTGGGCACATCATGCATGCACACCTATGCACACACACGCGTGTGCAGGTGCATGTGTACACTGTGCTGGCGTGCCGCCAGGCCTGCCCGTGTCTGCTGGCGGGTGCGCATGCACTCAGGGCCAGGGCCGAGCCCTGGTGTGCCAGCACGCTGGGTTTGCAGCCCCGGGGAGCCGGTGTGTCCAGCACCATTCACAGTCTTGGCATGCTCGACCTGGCTTCCTGCCGGCATTTCTGTTCTGTACCTGCCAGTTGCAGGGAGGGCGTTGGGAGCCAGTTTACAGAGTTTGTGCTAATAATTACCCAAGTGGTTACTAAATCTGGGATGAGCTAAGGACTCAGAAGAGGGAGTGCGTGCCCGGAGCGCGCACACGCGTGCAAAGCTGCAGCCAGGCACTGGGGCTCTGAGCCACCGGCAGGCAGAGCACAGCCACGGCTCTGAGGTGCACGAGGACACGTGAGCGCAACATTGCACACATGACAGTCACGCCGGCCTCCCGGCCCCGGTGGGTTTGCTCAGCATTCCAGCCTCTCCGTGGCAAATGCAGAGAGCAGGGGCGGTTTCTGCCCCACGGCAGCGCCCCACAGTGGGCTGTGCTGCCTGTGGGGACCCTGCAGCAGGCAGCCACACAGCAAGCCCAGTGCTCAGCCAGGCGCCTTGCAAGCAGGGGTCATCAGAAATAAAATCAAGGGGTACTTGATGGCCATGTGGAAGCACCTTCGTGGAGACAATCAGTATGGCTGGAGAGCTCTTGAATCCAGCAGGGAGAGAAGAACTGTGGCAACAGGCAGAAGCTGTAGCCAGACACGTTCAAATGAGAAATAAGGGTTTTAGCAGGGCAGGTCATTAGCCACTCGAAGCAGCCTGCATGGCACGGGCTCCTGCAGCTCCTGCTGTCTCCCAGCATGTCTCTCCTGCTGTCTCCCAGCATGTCTCTCCTGGTGGCCACAGCCCCAGGCTTCATACTGGGCACCTGCAAACACGCTCCACTGGGGAGACCTCGTAGCCTTGTGCCCTGCCAGTGCTATCCCAGTCCCTGCCACAGCCGCTTTCTGCATCCGGACACATGGAGAGCTGTGTCCAGCCCCGCAGCAGCCACGCAGGAGAAAGACATGTCAGGGAAGGCAGGCTTGCGGGCTAAGCGCAATCCTGCCTCAAGCATCCACTAGCTACAAGATTTTGGCCAAGTCACTGTCTTGTGTGGCCTGAGATGGGGCCTTTCTTGCAGTTCAGACTGGCTGCCAGGAGACATCCACTCCCGGGGTCCCTGCAGAGGGAGGTGGGTGAGCTGCAGGGTGATAGCACAGGGAGGGTGCTGAGCCCTCGGCATGCGGCTGGGTGTTGCACTATGGGGGCTGCCCAGCTCCGCTCCCTTTCCCCCTTCTGTGCAGCAGTTGCACTGCTCTGTGAGGCAGACTCCCACTGCACCCGCGCCGGGGCAGAGCCCTGGCTCTGCTCGCCCCGTCGCCCCAGCTGCCCTCGCAGGAGGTGGGGAGCCATGGCCAGTGTCCCAAGTGCCACCCACCCCCCAGCACCCACAGGGTGACGGCGGGGGTGCCGCTCCTCTCCAGAGAGCCGGGAGCCCCCCGCAGCCAGCCAGCTTCCCCGCCGCCGCTCCGGCCGCCCGGTAAGCGACGCCCCGCTCATCCCGGAGCCCCACCACCGCGTCCAGGCCCCGGCGGGTCCCCCCGCAGCCTCCCGGCCGGGGCTGCCGCCGCGATGGGGACAGTAAATCAGCGCGGCGCAGCCCCACCTCCGCGCTCTCCATTGGCAGCGGCGCCCCTCACCCCGCTCATTGGCGCTGCCGCCGCCGCCGCTCGGCCCTACATAAGGCGCCGCTCGGCCGGACCGGCCCCGTCTGAAACCGGGGAGCGGCGGAGCCGGAGCCGGGCAGTGAAGCGAGGCGGGCGCTGCGGGATGCGCTCCCCCCCGCGCCGCCGCGGGGGCGCTGGGCAGCCCCCCTGGCCCGTGAGTAAGGGGATGGTTTGGTGCTCCGTGAAGTTTCCCGGGGACTCGGGGGCGGTTTTCAACTCCCGCACGGTCACCGGTCCGAGGAGAAGTTAGTGGCGGGTGAAGTGGGACCGCAGGCGCGCAGCCTGCCCCCGCAGCGTGGAGGGGACGCGGGGTGGCAAGGCGGGAGGAAGGGGGATGAAGGGTAGGATGGGGATGGGGGTGGAAGGCTGCTGGGCTGGGGGGGACGTGCTCGGGAGGATGGAGCGGTGATAGGGGGTGTGGGCTGGGACTGTCAGGAGCACCAGGGTGGTGAGAAGCAAGGGACAGCTCCTCGTTCTAGGGGCGCTTGTGCTTGATCGTGGCTGAGCCCGTGGAGGGGCTGGGGGATGCTGGGAGAGGGGTCCAGCCGTGCATCTGCTTGCGTGGGAAGGGGTTGGCTGTGTGCTGGTGGGACTGAGCCCCCCAAGGACCTGGTGTCCCTTTGGGCTGAGCTCGGAGGCTAAGGTGACTGCTCATCTCCACACTGCATTAGCTGCTGCTGACTGATCCCCATCGTGCCAGGTCCGGGGCTGAGGAGTCCTGCATGGGAGGGGACAGGGACGGGCCAGCTAGCAGCTAGGGGCTTTGGGCCCATCAGAAGCATCTGTGATGGGATGCACGCACAAGCCAGGGTCTGCGAGAGGGATGTGGGAGGGAGCAACGCTGAGCCCACAGCAGCAGCCGGGGCACTGGGACCAGGGCTCACGGGCTTTGGCCAGAGGAGAAGCACTGCAGGGGCAGGGCTGCTTGGGGCTGAGGTGCTGTGGAGGGAGCACTGCTGGCATCCTTGGGCAGCTCAGCTGCTATGGGAGAGGGGCTGCTGGGTCTGCGGGACATCTCCAGCCTCTTCTCTGCCCTGGCGGTACGGCTGTGGGAGCCTGGGAATGGAAGGAATGGGAGTATGATGTTACTGGGGCACATACAGCATGGTATCATGGGGTGCTGTGTTATCACCGTATTGTCACTGCTCTGGGGTGCCTTTGGGGTGTGATGAGGCCCCACTGTGTGGTGTTGTGCAATGTTGTAAGGGTGCCGGAGGCAGCTGCAGCTCGGGATGGGGTGTCACTGCAGTCATGGAGTGTGACAACACTGGGGTACATGGTGTGGTGGGCAGCAATGTCACAGTGGCATGCAGGATGGGGTAGCCACACAGAGAGTCAGCTCTCACCCTCCCTGTGATATGGGCCAAGGGCTGGGGATGTGCATGTGGGTACATGAGGAGCCCTGGGGACAGAACCTCCCCACCTGTGGTGAGGGTCCTGGGGCTCAACCCCCTGCCTGCCCCACAGTTCCCTTCCCAGTCCCATCCCAACCTCCCTTCAGGGCATTGCCAGCCACAGCGATGTGTGGGGACAGATGAGCCCTACATGCTGCACCCCTGCCATGGGGCCATGGGGCCTGTCCCTGCGCTGCCTGGCTGCACCCTGCGTGGGTGCCCGTGGCACCCCCTGCCCTGTTCCCATCCTCCCACTGCCTCTACCCCTGCCTGGCACCTTGGCTTCATGTCACCAGGTTTAGCCATGCTGAGCAGGTGCCCTGGGGTGACCACAGCCCCTGGGGTCACCTTGCCACCAGATGCTGCAACACAAGCCAGGACGTGGCTGTGCTTGGGACAAGACAGGCTGAGCTCTGCCCTGCATACAAGCAGGACTCCATAGCCTCAAACCTCAGGTGGAATGTCATGCTGGGGCCTCGGTGCTATCAGCAGCATGCTGGGAACCACGAGGCCTTTCCTGTCTGCCACACAGAGACTGAGCTTCCCTCCTCCCCCTTCCCAAAATGGCCTGGCTCTGGGCCGTGCATCCTTTCCCCATGGCACTAAGCACCGGATCCGCTGGGAAAAACCTTTTGTCTCCAATCAGGAACATTGTTTTCTACTGGAAAGGCTCCATCCAGCCTGGAGGGATTTCAGCTGCAGCTGGATGGGGCGGGAGGGGCACCTGGGACACAGGCCAAACTGGAGGGAGTGGAAGCTGGAGCGGGGACAGAGCAGAGAGAGCCATGCCAGTGGCCTGGGGACAGCCATCCCTTGCCTGGCTGTGGCCAGGGGTAAGGGGCCACTGCTCTGCACTGGCAGGGGGTTCACATGGCAGCCCTGCACCCATATGTCCACGTGCAGGTGGCTCTTCCCCACACTTACTTTGGTCAGCCCAGTGTGGGGCTGTGGCAAAGGCTCCCCTTCCCTCACTGTCTGGCACTGCAGTGATACCCAGGGACTGTCCCATACCTGCACAGCCAAATGAAACCCTGTCCCTATTGCATGTGCCTTGTGTCGGGTACCTGTAGGAGGGAAAAATCCAGGCTCCTGCCCCTGGAGAGCTGTGTCACACAGTGTCACACAGGACAGAAGGGTGATGGTCACAGTGCCCCAAGTCTGGCTGGGTGGTGGAGAGCACAGAGCCGGAGAGGCTGGCTGTGCCTGAGTCTGTGGGAGGCTATGGGTCATGCCAGGGAGGGAATGGGAGCAGCGCAGAGTAGAGCTAGACACACACACACACACACACATCCACCCTTGCAGCTAGGTCTGGGGAGTGGATGGGATTGGAGAAGGAAGGGGAGCAGGACCAACAGTGGGACACAGGGCTCCAGGCGTACTGGGCAGCAGTGCTCAACGTTTCCTCTGCAGCTGGAAGACAGCCCCTTCCCACCCAGCTGTGTGGTCCTGGAAGCTATTTGGTTGTGGCAGAGGAATCCTGGGCCCCCAAAGACCTTTGGGACCATTCCCATGCCCAGGGAAGGCAGCAGCAGACTGTTCCCTGCAGCCTGGTGGGTCTTCAAGGATCTAATTCTCGGGCACCTTCCCATCCCCAAGCCAGGCACTGACAGAGCTTCCTTTGCTTGCTGGCAGGGTCCACAGCATGGGGCCATTCACCCCTGACAGTGCTGGGGGGCAGCTCAACTATGGCTGGGGGGACAGCCTTGCCCAGGGATGTGGCACAGTCCCATGTCCACCTTAGTGACTGGATGCCCCAGCCATCCCTTCAGTCTGCAAGAGTGGGACAGGCTGGACTTTCTCCCAGCTGAAGCGCTGGCACATGCATTCATGCCCACAGTCTGGGGATGCACTGCTCACAGCTGGACTCTTCCCTCTGGAGGGGATTGCCTGGCCTGGGGTGAGGGCTGGCTGTTTGAATGCCACCTTGCTCATCACCTGTGCTACAGCCAGGTCAGAGCCAGCTCCAAAATGTCTGCAGCCTTGCCAGCAGTGCTGGCAGAGACTGTCCTCCGCAGTCCAGGTTAATTGAGCCTCTCCTCCCAGTCTCCCATTCCTCCTAGCATCTCCTTCCCGTGGCTGCATTCCTGTGCAGAAACATTCCCCAGCCAGCCTGAGAGGAGCTCACCCTGCAGAGACCTTGGGAAGAACAGTGCTGGCAGGGTGGGGAAACTCAGCACAAAGAAGTCACCTGGCAGAGTACCTCCATGTTCTCCGCATGGCGTTCCTGAGCTCTGGAAGACCCGTTGGACAGGGGACAAGCTCCCCAGCCCGGTGACTGCCTGTTTCCTCTGGCCCTGCCAAGGGAGCAGTGATTGGCATCAGGAGTTGCCAGGAGCTTTGGTGCCAGTGGCTCCTTGGGGCAGGGCGAACTGGGGCTGTATTCGTCAGCACCCTGAAGCCCTCCCACCACCTTCTGGGTCCCTCCCATGGGATGGGCTCCCACAGCCCTGATCCTGCTCAGCCCTGGCTCCCAGCTTGCTGGGGTACGGTCCCGTCCCAAGGAAGCCCTGAGGGTGAGCTGCAGCCGGGAGGGTCCGTGCATGGGGATGCCAGAGCTGTGGCAGTGGCCAAGGGTCTCAGGGCTGTGGTGGGTGACAAGGGGTGGAAAGAATGTGTAAGGGCAGCATGGATGCTTGGGCACTGTGTAGAGGGGTCTTGGGGTCCCTGCTGACTGGTGAAGCCATCTCCTCCTGGAGCTGACGGGCTGCAGGTCTCTCCCAGGTGCCCAGGATGCTGGTGCTGTGCCTGCTGTCCCTGGCCTGGCTCAGCGAGGGCTCCCAGCGCAGCGAGCCCATGTTTGTGGCCGTGACCCACCGCCTCCTCCCACCCGACTACGACAGCAACCCCACACAGCTCAACTATGGCGTGGCTGTCACCGATCTGGATGCCGACGGCGACTTCGAGATCGTGGTGGCGGGGTGAGTGTTGCACCCAGCGCCTCGGTGACAGCAGGACCTGGTGGCCTTGCAGGGCTGGGAGCTCCTCACTCCTCTGTGGGCATGTGGCTGGCTGAGGGGTTGTGCACAAGGGTGGGGGGGTGGGGGTCTGCATGCACCCACTCGTGTGTGTGTGTCTGTGCACCTGCATAGGGTGTTGATGTCAGGTGGGTGCCTGTGTGGGGCCACACAGGGGCCCCCATCCCAGCCCTGGGGCCAGGTCCCCCCTGTATGGGGCAGTGGCAGCTGCCAGTGGCTGGGGTCCACCCTGCAGTGCAGAGCCAGTGTGTCCCCAAGCCGGCTCAGCTCCGCTGACAGGACTCAGCGCTCTCCACAGATTCGGTTAATTGGCTAGAGGTTTTTTATAGCCCTTTATTGGAGTGATGGCTCGGAAGGGCTGGCAGGAGCTGGGGAGGCAGGGAGCCGTGTGCTGAGCTGCCAGCGCCTGAGCAGGGCTGGACAAGGAGCAGCTGCTGCCAGTGGGTCCGGCCCCAGCCAGGGACAGCGGGGATTGTAGCACAGGCTCTGCGTGTGTGTGTGCTGGCACGGCTGTGAGCCGCTGGCACGGCGTGTCTGTGCATGCACCATCATGCTAACCCCTGAGGGAGACTTGCACACACAGGTGTGCTCACTTGGAGGGGACCCCTCACACCATAGAGCCCATCTTGGCAGGGGGAGGGGGGCTGTGGGAATCAGGGCACCACGGTGGCAGGCAGGGTCTGGGTCTGAGCATCACCCTGGGGCAGCAAACCACAGGCAGCCCTGGGGAACCCCAGAGTGGCCGAGGACACTCCTCCCAGCCAGCCATGGTTTTGTAAGTGGCTGTGGTGCCCGTTGTGTAACTTGTTTACGGGCGCCCAGGTCAGGAGCAGGCGGGGAGCCTCTGGGGCACTGCATGCCGAGAGGATTTGTCTTGCATGCCAGTTTCCCAGCCCTGGGAAAGGGCTGAAAGCAGGGACCTGTGCCCCATCCTGCCCCACTAGCCACCTAGCCCCTTGCCCTGGCATTGCCCTGGAGTACCCAGGCCAGGTAGACTTGGGATGCCTGACGTGCTGGAACAGGTCCAGACTGAGTCCTCCCCATTGGCAGCCAGAAGCCAGCCCCACATTTGGGTGCTGAAGGCAGCTCGGGGTCCTTAGTCTCTATGGACCATGCAGGTCTCTGCTGTGCCCTTTCCCCATCGTGGGGAAAACCTGGTGTCACACCTGCGGTCCCCCCAGGGATGGGACAGGATCTTTCGTCCTGTCCACAAGCCTCAGGGAGCCATCACCCCTGCTTGGACCCACAGGTACAATGGCCCCAACCTGGTGCTGAAGTATGACAAGGCACGGGGACGGCTGGTGAACGTGGCAGAGGATGAACGGGGCTCCCCATACTACGCGCTGCGGGACCGGCAGGGCAACGCCATTGGCGTGACGGCCTGTGACATTGATGGGGACGGCCGCGAGGAGATCTACTTCCTCAACACCAACAACGCCTTCTCTGGTGAGCCCTGCCGGCAGCTGTGCCCTGAGCCCCGGGTGCGGGGAGAGCTCCCGGCACGGCCGTCCATGACCTTTGGTGTGTGAGGGATGTGTGCGGGCTGGAGTTAATTTCTCAGTTGAGTGGCTCCATTGATTGATGGCAGCACGGGCGGGACGCTGAGCCCAGCCAGCCGCCAAGTCAGCATTTCCAGCTGCCCACCACCCTCCCAGCGGCACCTGGAGGGGGATGGCAGTTTCCCCACGACCCCTGGGGTGGCCTCGTCACAGGGACCCTGCACAGAAAATCCCAGCTGTGCCCTGCAGCATCTGTGCCCCCCAGTGCCACAGTTCCCCTGTGCCTGCTGGACCAAGCCAGGTCTAATCCTGCCTTGCCAGTGCTGCCCAGCTCCCGAGATGTCTGTTGTGGCATGGAGACCCACGTGCCCCAGCCCAGCATCAGACATCACTGGAGCTCCCTGGGTTGGTGCTCCAGCCCGGCTCTGCCCCGCGTGCGTCACACAGCCCTGACCTCCAGGCAGCAGATCTGTCTTACTGATGCTCCTAATCACCCGGGCCGGCAGTGACCGCCAGCACACCTGTCCCTAAATCAGGCGTTGCCATTGGTGTTGTCACAGGCAGCGCGGCCGCTGCCTGTGCCTGGCACCAAATCGATTTTTTTTACCTTCCCGGGGATGATGTACAGGGCTGCGCCCCATTGGGACACATTTTACTTTAATGAGTTGATTCTTCTGCGTGTCTCCCTGCGGCCCTTAAGGGTCACAGGGGCTCTTGCAGTGGCAGCCCAGCCCCACAGTGCTGCTGGGGGCTGCAGGGGACAGAGCAGATGTCTGGGATGCCTCCCAACAGCTGCCTCTTGCCGCAGGGCACCCTCCTCGGGAGGAGGAGGGATGCTGCAGCCCCCTGACCAGTACCCCCCCCCCCAGGCATGGCCACATACACGGACAAGCTCTTCAAGCTCCGCAATGGGCGCTGGGAGGACCTCCTGAGCGATGAGGTGAACCGGGACGTGGCCAGCCGCTTCGCTGGGCGCTCCGTTGCCTGCGTGGACCGGACGGTGAGCAGGCAGGGCACGGCGGGCAGGCGGCATCTCCGCTCCCTTCCCAGCCCCGGTGCCCCTTCAGCCCTCCCCTGCTGGCTGCCGGGGGACCTCTCCCCTCGCCTGAGCACCAGCCCCATCCCACTCCACACTGGGGCCTGGGGTGCCCCCCGAGTAGCCCATGACTGTCAGTGCTGGCAGCCCCCCCAGCCGTGGGGACTGCAGGCGCCTGTCCACACAGTTGCTGCCAGCTGATAAACGTGCCTGTCGAGGTGATTTATGTTCCTGTCACCTGCTCTTTCTTCTTCCTCCTCCTCCTCCTCCAGTGGTTTGTTTCCAAACGATTATCACTAAATCAGGGTCCAACTATTGCATGGGACAAGGGGGATGGGGGGGACTCGGCACACCGGGCATGCTGAGGGGGGAAGGGTGCCCCATGCCTGCACTGTGACCCTGGGGACCACAGCTCCTGGAGGCAATGGGGCGCGTCCCCACTCCTGGGATGCTTTTCACCATGGGATTTGCAGAGCTCTTGCTCGGCACCTGGTAGAGGTGCCTGGTCCCATGGAGCTGTGAGAGCATCCAGCCCCACAACAGGGATCCTGTGGTCCCCGTGAAGATGGGTCTGGGGCAGGTGGGTGCTGAGGAGGTGCCGCCGGCCGCAGGGCTCCGGCAGGTACTCCATCTACATCGCCAACTACGCCAGCGGCAACGTGGGCCCCCACGCCTTGATCGAGATGGACGTGGCTGCCAGTGACCCTGCCCGCGGCGTCGTGGTGCTGGTGGATGTGGCCGCCAAGGCTGGTGTCAGCAAATACACAGGTAGCCGGCTGCTGTGACCCCGCAGAGGGGCGGGGTGCCGCTGGGCACGACGAGCAGGGGACCCCATTGCAGGGCAGTGCAGTCAGTGGCCAGTGCCACGCATTAGCCTGCCTGACTGCCCCATCTAGCGGCAGCCCCACGGCTCGTGGAAGGGACCAGGGCCACGGGCTGCCCATCTGGCAGGACCCCCCGTGCCCACCATCACCTGGACTGATCCCTCCGGAGCCCGCAGCATCTGCAGGGCAGGCAGTGTGACACAGGGACATGGGTACACAATCAGGGCAGCGAGGAGCGTGCCAGCCTGCGCCCCATGCTGCCCCACGGCCACAGGGACCACTGCTGGGCTCCATCTCCCCAGCAGTAAATTGTCACTACTTAGGAGTATTGTCACCATGGCGATGGCAGTGTTTAGGGTTGGAGTGACACAAGCGCCTGTCAGGCCCAATTAGCTCCTGATGGGAGGGAATGAAGGTGGGAGGTGGGCAAGGAGGGGACACTGGGGGTCCTGGGAGCACCAGGTGGACAGCACCGAGGGAGTGTGGAGGGCATGAAACCCCCCTGGGGCAGGGCACCATTTGTCCCCTCACACCCGGGCTGCTGTCCCCAGGGGGCCGTGGGGTGGCTGTGGGTCCCATCCTGAGCGACAGTGCTTCTGACATATTCTGCGGTAACGAGAACAGCCCCAATTTCCTCTTCCACAACTGGGGGGACGGGACATACCAGGACGTGGCGGCTGCTGTGGGTGAGTAGGGGGAGATGGGGGAAGCACCAGAGGCCAGCTCTGCCTGCCCCTGCCTGCACAGGCGGGTTGAGTGGAGGGTGAAGGGACAGCCCTGGGACCCAAAGCCCTGATGACCACGGGGGGTGGCTGAGATGCACCAGGGCATCCATCAGCGCAGGGACGCTGCCCTGCACAGGGAAGACCTGTCTGGGGACCACGGGGCACATCCCGGGAGGCATCCCGAGGAGATGGAGACAGGGAGGGGGTCCCTTCTCCCCCATCCCCTTGCGGCTCCCCAGGGCTGGATGACCCCTACCAGCACGGACGCGGCGTGGCGCTGGCTGATTTCAACCGCGACGGCCGGGTGGACATCGTCTATGGCAACTGGAATGGGCCGCACCGCCTCTACCTGCAGAGCGGGGCCCCTGGGCGTGTCCGATTCCGGGTGAGGGCTGGGAACCCCCACTGCTGGCTTTGCCACTGAGCCTCCTTGGCTGGGGGGCTGGCTTCACCCTGATTTGGCTTTGAGCTCCATGTCCCAGTGGGGAGGAGACCCAAAGCACCAAAGCGGGACCTGGTGTCCTACTCCCTGTGCCTGTTGTCACTCCACGCCCATTCCCTGTGCAGGACATTGCCACCCCCAAGTTCTCAATGCCGTCCCCCGTCCGCACCGTTATCGCAGCTGACTTTGATAATGACCAGGAGCTGGAGGTTTTCTTCAACAACATCGCCTACCGTGGCTCCTCCGCCAACCGCCTCTTCCGGTAGGAGCCTGGCACATACTGGGGGGCTGGGGCAGCCCATGCCCTGCTCTGGGGGGGGCAAGCAGCCCTTGTGGCACAGCTGGGTTCATGGGGCTCATCTCCAGCAGGGGCACTGCTTGGGCTCGGCTAATAAGAGGCACCGTGACTGAGCCCTTCCCAGCATCATTACCAGCCGCTTCGATCGTGCCTGCAGCAGCCCCTGGGGTCCCCAGCAGTGCTGATTAGCAGCTGTGAGGAAGCTTGTTCATGGCTCCTGTTAATTGTGGGGGGTCAGTTCCTCATTACCACTGTGTGGCACCTCCTCTCATGGTGTGTGGAGTGGTGGGAGCTGGTTGTCCACCCAGTGCTGGCACCCGTGGGTGGATGGAGGGCAGTGGCATGGCAGGGAGCCCCTGAGGGAGGGTCTCTGGTCCCAGACGGATGCAGCAGTGTTTGGAGATGGCATTGCTTCTCCGAAGTTCAGACCCACAAGAGCCAGGCTCTCATGACATCTGTCACACCTGCATGGAGCAGGGACGTGAGGTGCTAACAGGCAGGGGCCAGTCCTGTCCCCCATCCACCCTGCATAGCCACCAGGGCTGTCACCTCTCTACCAAGGTGCTGTGGAAGGGGACAGGCACTTCTGGGAAGGTGCTGGGAACTGCAGAGGCTGGCACTAACACCCTATCTATGCTCGGCAGGCTCATCCGCAGGGAGCACTCAGACCCCATCGTGGAAGAGCTGAATCCAGGGGATGCGCTGGAGCCTGAGGGTCGGGGCACGGGTGGGTCTCCCCAGCCCTGGCAGTGGAGGCCTGTGCACTGCCTGTCACCCTCTATGCTGGGGGATGCTGTATGCTTGGCTGAGTCACCTGCTTGCTCCCCACCATCATCCTGGAGTCCCCATCACCCAGGAGCAGTCCCCATGCTTTCTCCCTCCACCCATACCCAGCTAACAATGCCATTTCCAGTTGTTCCCTAGAGCATCACTCTTAGGGTCTTCTTCCTGGATTCCCCACTTGTTCAAAGCCAACCTCTGCATTTGGGAGTGGCCCAGGCAGTCTCCTGTGTTCCACAGCCCGCCCAGGCACTGCCTGTCCCCTCCACTGCCTGGGGAGCTCGCCCACCTGATTTCAGGGTGCCACCCATACCCCTGAAATTACTCCTTCACTGGGGTCACCCCATGTTCTCTATTGCCCTCACACTGCTGGGAGTGCTGCTGTCACCTCCCACACTGGCAGCAGGGTGTTGTGCTGGGAGATGTGGGACTGGATCCCAGGCATGACAATGTCCTGTCCTTGCAGGGGGTGCAGTGACAGATTTTGACGGCGATGGGATGCTGGACCTCATCCTGTCCCACGGCGAGTCCATGGCACAGCCAATCTCCATCTTCAAGGGCACCCAGGTGAGTCAAGCAGGGGATCCTCACATTGCCCCCATCCCTTCTGCCTCCCCTTGCTCATTCTCCCTGGTCCTTCCTCCCCTGCAGGGCACCAGCAACAACTGGCTGCGCGTCATCCCCCGAACCCGCTTCGGGGCCTTTGCGCGGGGGGCCAAAGTGGTGCTGTTCACGCGGCGCAGCGGGGCCCACCTGCGCATCATCGATGGCGGATCAGGGTACCTCTGCGAGATGGAGCCTGTGGCGCACTTCGGACTGGGTGAGCAGAGGGGGAAAGAGGCTGCCTCCACCTCCAGCCTTGCCCGGCACCCCCTTGGGCAGGGACCACCTCTGCTGCCCTGGTGCCCTGCAGCACAGTAGTCACCCATGTCCATTGTCCTGGGCATGATGGGTGCCAGGGGAGGCTGCAGATGGAGTGCCTAGCTACTGTAGCCATGCTGCAAGGGGCAGCTGCCCCCTTCCCTAGCCCCCGCCTGTTGCTTTGCCCAGGCACCAGGGCTTTCCCTGCCCATTAACCCTCCTCTGGCTTAGCATATGGCCAGCAGCTGTGGCTATGCCCTGCTGGCAGGGCATTCCATAGCCCCCATGTGTACTCCTCGGGCTACATCCCTGTGCATGGTCTTTCAGCAACAGGCACCTGCAGCCTGGCTCAGGGAGCAAGGGGAGGCTTTGCCCCTCCATCCCTACCACCCCCCTGACCTCCTTTCAGCCCCTGCCCACCCCGGAGACCCCCCCTCTGATGGGCTGCCCGCCTGCAGGGCATGACGAAGCCAGCAGCCTGGAGGTGACCTGGCCGGATGGCCGTGTCGTGGCACGAGCCGTGGCCAGCAGTGAGACCAACTCTGTCCTGGAGGTTCCCTACCCCCTGGACACAGAAGACCCACTCGTGCTTGCCCCACTGGAGGTGAGGCCCAGGTGTGGGTGCAGGATGGGAGGTTTTGTGGGCAGGAACAAGGGGCTGGGCTCTGCTGGCTCGGTGGCTGCCCAGGGCTGATTTCTCCCTGTCCTGGTGGTCTCTGCTTCTCCCCAAATGCAGTGCGGGCAGGGATTTTCCCAGCACAAGAACGGACGCTGTGTAGGTGAGTGGCTGCTGGGGTGCTGCCTGCACCTGGTGTGTTGCAGCACAACCCCATGAGGGGCACGAGGGCAGCACCCTGTGACAGGGAGGTGGGAGCCAGGGAGGTGGTTGGGAATGCAGGCAGGGCTGTCACATGGCTCGATGCGGGGCATAGCTGCCTGCCCAGCACGTGGCCTGGGAATGGGGGCAGCAGCACGGTTCTAGAGGGGGACTGTGGTGTCACCAGGAGCAGGGAGAGCACTGTGCTGGAAGCAGGAGGCATGGCTGGCATGTGGCAGGCATTGTGCTAGAGCCACGAGCAATAGAGGGGCAGCAGGGATGCGGCAGCATGGCCATGGCTGTGCCGTGAGCCTCCTGGGCAGAGACATGGCTTGTGCCCTGGGGGGGTCATCCAGCATGTGCAAGGGGAACTGGAGGGGACATGGCTGGCAGCCCTAAGCTCCCAGACCAGCCATCTCACACCAAGGCCCCTCTGCTTGCAGACATGGATGAGTGCACCAAGTTTCCCTTCGTCTGCCCCCGGGACAAGCCCATCTGCATTAACACCTATGGCGGGTACCGCTGCCGCAGCAACAAGCGCTGCAGCCGGGGCTACGAGCCCAATGAGGACGGCACGGCTTGTGTGGGTGAGTGATGGCTGGGACACCCTGACCCCATGCCACCGCAGCCTGGACCAGCCGGTGGGCAGCAGCCCCAAAGCACACTGCCCTGGGATGCTATTGCATCTCTGCCAAAAGCCTGGCCGCATCCTGCAATGTGCTGGGTGGCTGCCCAGCCACCTCCACCCTGGCTCCATGTCTGTTCATCCCGCCCCTCCTGCAGAGCTGCCACTGACTCCCCTTCTTTCTTTCTCTTTTTCTCTCTTGCTCCTTCTCTCCTTCTCTATGCAGCTCAAGTGGCCTTTTTTGGGGGATACCCCTCCGCCGGGAGCTGGCCCGGGCTCCCCTACAGTGCCCTCCTCCCTCTAGTCCTCGGACTCTGCCTTTGCCTCTATGCACTTTAACCCCTGCCCGTAATACGCCAGAGCAGCCTTGGCGGAAGGACCGGCTGGCCTCTGCCTGTCTCTCTTTTTCTCTCTCTTTCTCTCCATGTCGAACCACCCTGGATGTGCTGGCTGTGCCCTACCGGGGCGGCCTGGAGTAGGATGGGCATGGAGCCCGGCTGCCCCATGCACCGTGTCTGGGAAAGTGGCCCCGGGGCAGCGCCCCTTCACCTGCACCTCCCCGCCCCAGCGCTGCTCCTGCCATGCTGGCACCTCCCGGGCAGTCGCTTGCTCTGTCGCCTCGATACCGTACCATGTGCCTGCTGGTTTGGCCTGCGACGTGTGTGCTTCGCCTGCCCCATCCTCGGTGACGGGGACACCCCTCTGCAACCCTGGCAGAGGAGGGTCCCCCCGGCCCTGCAGGGGAAGGACCCTCCTGGTCTGTTTTTTTAACGTATTGACCCCACTGTTTGGAGTCAGACCCTGCTCAGTCTTCCAGCCCCTCTCTCGGAGAACCCCTCCAATAAACTATATCCAGTCTATTAGCCCAGCCTGCTGAGCTGTGCGGGGCAGGGCTGTACCCATGATTCTGCCCTGGGGCTGTATGGGGAGGGGGCTCAGGGGTGGAGAACTCCCCCAGCTCTCCCTGCGCTGGGGCCAGGAGCTAGCTGGAGGATGCACAGTGGCCCTGGGCAGCTCTGCCCCTGCCCATCCCTGCTCCCAGCCTTGAGAGCACAGCCAGATGTGCAGCACTGGAGGGGCTGGGGTCCAGCAGGCAGCTCTGCCCACACCACAACAACAGGGCCGTGCTGCCTTGCCCCTGCGCACTGTAACCCCCTGCCGCTCTCTTCCCCACCACCAGACATCGACGAGTGTGCCCAGGGCTTGCACAACTGCAGCCAGCTCTGCACCAACACCCCTGGGGCACACGCCTGCCACTGCCGCCCGGGCTTCCGCCCCCTTGATCCAGCTGCCAGCCAGTGCCTGGGTGAGTACCTGCAGGCGGTGCCACCCCCCTGCTGCTGCCCTGGGAGCAGGGATGCTGTTCCCTGGGGTGCCCTGTTGTTCTCACAGCCCTGGTCCGGGCCAACCCAAAACATGGGGCGCAGAATGGGCAGATGGTGGCTGTGCAGGAGTTGGAGTGAGGTAGTATCTGCCACCCAGCAGCTTTGGGGAGTGGCAGGACCATAGCTGTGTGGCTGCAGGCAATGGAGATGCCTTTGTGACCCAGCCCCACCCAGCCCCAGAGCTGCCTCCCCACATTCCCCCTCTATCCCCTGCCCTGCCCATGACAGGTGAGCCTCATACCCTTGGTGTAGCTCTGACCCTCTCCCCTTCTTTTCCAGACATAGATGAGTGCCAGGCACAGCCTGGTCCCTGCGACCATATCTGCCACAACAGCCACGGCTCCTTCCACTGCCACTGTCACCATGGCTTCTCCCTGGGCGCAGGTGGGCGCTGCCAGCGCAACTAGTCTGCCCCGGCACAGCCAGGTGGCCCCTGCTCGCCCCCAGCTCCATGTAGGTTGCACCCAGTGCCAAGTGAATAAACCCTTTCCTGCACTGGTTTCCCTATGGGTCACCAGGGCCACATGACTGCTCCATGGATCTGTCCCCGTCCCCCCATGGACTGCTCCATCCCTCCCCCTTATTTTCCCCACTCTCACCCTGTGTGTGCTGGGGGCTGCCCAGCCCCAACCCAGGCTGGCTCTGTGCTCCCCAGTATCCCCACGCTCCCCCCTCCGACGCAGGAGGACACAGGGCAGGCAGAAGGGGATGAAGAGCAGGGTTTATTGAGGAAGGTCTCCATGCAGGGAGGCCCCAGCAGGAATGGTAGGGCCAGGGCCACCCTGCACACATGCTGTGACTGAGCCAAAGGGAGTCCTATAGGGCAGGTTTCTCCCTCCAGGACCCCAGGAGAGCAATGCCAGCTCAGTTCAGCTCTGCACTCAGGCAGGGACTCTTCTCCTCGGGGTGCTGGATGTCACAGGGACCCTCCTATTCCCCCCCTCCATCTGACCCTGGCCCATGAACCCTCACACCTTGCAGCCAGGCTAAGGTGCTCCTCAGGGTCCCCACCACAGGCCAGGCTGAGAATCAGGGTGCTGGTGGCAGATGCATGCAGGACGTGTGGGCAAGGGAGGGCTCAGCAGCAGGAGAGGAAGGGTTCTGGTGGAGCTGCTCCACCAGTCACCCTCCCTGCACTGGGGCAGGTCATGGGGCAGAGCAGGCAGGGGGCTGCCAGCAGCCAGGTGCAGGCAGGCTCTGCCGGGACTGGGCAGGGAGCCAGGCTCACTCATGCCACAGCTCAGCCTCCACCATGCTGGGCCATGCATGAGCCTGGGGCACATGACACAAGGGCAGGAGCCTGCCCAGTACCGTACCTCCCTGCCCTGGGCACAGGGCTTGGGGCTGCGGAGCTTTCTAGGTCCAGCTGGGGATGGCACCAGCTCAGGTAGGGAGCAGAAGCAAGTGCCCAGTATTGTGGGCAGTGCTGAAGGATGCTGCTGGCAAGGATGCTGCTGCCAGATAGCTGAGGGCATCTGGCCAGGGCTGGGGAGCAGCAACGGGCAGCACGTAGGGCAGGGCTGGGGTGAATGCATGGCACCATCATGCAGATGAAGTGGCACCAGGGCTCCGCCAGGCACCCTGGGCAGTGGGCACATAACAGCTGAGCCCACCCAGCAGCACCAAGAGCAGGACACCCCAAGGGGTGCAGCAAGGGCTGGCAGTGCCCATGGGCATGGGGACAAGAGTATCCTCACACCTTTGTGCTGCCTGGGGCTTTGCCAGTCCCCCTGCTCCCCGATGCATGGCACGCAGGGTGCTGCCAGCTCAAGCTGCCCACGGCAGGGCAAGCTCCTTTGCTTGGGGCAGGACCAGTGCCGAGCACCTCGAGGGTTGTGGAGCCCCTTGGTACCAGTTTGGCTCAGTGGGAAGCACCTGGGATGCCCCAGCACCAGCCCCTGCCCACAGTGGGTCTGAGCAGGGGCAGAGGGGAGTGGGCAGCCCTGCTGGCCTCCCCCTCCCACCCACCCTGGGCTCAGAAGCGGGTGCTCTGGTAGTGCAGCCTGCGGAGCTCGGAGAGGCCATTGTCCCGGCAGTACGAGTCCCTGCAGGGACTCCCTGCCAGTCACCGGCCCCCCGCCCCGCCACCCCCACCACCGCTGCTGCTGCTGGAGCTGCCGCTGCTGGAGCTGCCACTGCTGCACCGGTCCTCGTAGATGGAGATCTCAATCTGGGCCCCGCTAAGGATCATCGGTGAGATGGACTGGCCCAACTGCTCAGCACCCACTCCCGGTGTCCCCCCACTCCTCACCCTTGTCATCCCCCCAGCACCCCACTGCCCAGAGGATACGACCCTCATGCCACGCTCCAGGGGGTCAGTGAGCAGCAGCCCCCGCGGCGCATAGATCTTCTCATTCTGCTCCTGGATGTACTTGGAGATCTTCTTCAGGACCTGCTGGCACATGGAGGGACACTCAGGGCCTGCCAGCACTGCTGCCTGCTCGGGCCTCCAGCCCCCCTGCTCCCTGCGCCACCCCTGTGCCACCACCAGGCCCGCAGCCATGCCCGTCCCTGAGCCCTGCCCTGGACATCAGCACCTTCTCGTAGTGCGTCTCCATGCAGAGGAAGATGAAATAGGCAGTGGCGCAGGCCAGGCACCCCTCCAGGTACGAGCTGCCCCCAATCTTCTCTGCTTCAGCGTAGAAGCCGTTAAGGGTTTTCACCGTTTCTTCAAAGAGCTGCCGCTCGATCTAGAGCAGAAACCAGGGTGAAGAGGAGCCTGGCCAGAGGCTGGCCCCCTGCACTGCCCAGTCCCCATCCCTAGGGGGACTTGAGGAGCACCCTGCCCAGCTGATGTCTCAGGACCCTGGCCCCTGCCCACCTCCTGCCCATGCCAAGACCTGCTGAGTCCACAGCCCTTCATCAGAGCCTCGTGGTCTCCAGGAGCACCCAAGCCCTTGCAGACCGGGCAAGGCGGCTGACTGCACGCACCCAAGAGCAACTGGCCCCGGGCCACAACGCCCCGTGGGCGCCCCATGCCTTCAGAGCCCTCTCCCCACCAAACCACCATATCATACCGGCACAGGGCATCCCCCACCCCCTCGGCCTGCCAGGCTCCCTACCCGGCTCTCCAGCTCAGGGGGGAACTTTGTCTGGAACTGGCAGGTGGTCCCGTCGCTGTAGTCCCGCTGCACGAAAACCTTGGTGGCCAGGGACGCGCTGCGCCGCAGCTCCTGCAGGCTGTGCACCTGGGGGGTAGCAGGGTGAGCTGGGGGTGCCGTAGCCGGGGGTGCCGGACATCCCTGCTGGGGGGCTTGGTTGCCTGGGGAGCCGCACTATTCCCCCAGGGAATAGTCAGGGGGTGCAGGCTCACCCACCCCGGGGCAGGGAGCCCCCAGCGTGGGCTGTGCCAGGCCGCGAGCACAGCTCGGTGCTGGAGGTGCGAGGCCGGGGTGAGGGGAGGATGGCGGCAAGGGGAGGATGCCGCGCAGCCCCCCACTCGGGGCATGGGCCAGTGCGTGTGCTCCCTGCCCCGGGCTGGTGCCTGGGCTCGCCGGGTGGGTCACAGCCCACGTGGGACACACACACGCGTGGATGTGTGTCCGCTGATCGGTCACGGCCCGGGGGGGACACACAGCCCCCTGTCCCCAGCACCTCCCCAGCACACAGCCAGCACAGCAGCTCGCAGGCGGGAGGAGGGAAGGGGGCCGAGCAGGAGCAGGGGGCCGGGCAGCGGGGCCGCAGCGGCAGCGCAGCGGGCGGGCAGGCGGCAGCGGGGCGGCGGCACTGAAGGGACCGGCGGGACTGGCAGCCCCGGCAGCGGGCGCTCAGCCCAGCCCCCCCCCAGCCCTGACACCCCGCGGGGTATGAGGGCCCACGCCAGCACCCCGGGCTCTGGGCCGCGGGCCAGCTGCGGGGGGATGGAGAGGAGGATGGAGGGGCCCGGTTGTGCCAAGGGCGGGCGTCAGACCCCTCCCTGCGCTTCCCCTTGGGTGACATGGGGCCGCCGCCTGCCCGTCCTGGCTCCCACCCCCGGCACCCGGGAGAGGGACCCCCAGCCCCACAGCCTCCCCCCCCCTCCCGGAGCACCCCACCCCAGTCCCACGCTGCCCTCCCACCCCAGCGGACCCCGCGGGACCCCTTCCCCCCGCGCCCAGCCGGCCGATGGCGGCGGGCAGGGGAGGGGTGCGCAGAGCGGAGGGGGCTCCGCCGCAGCCCGGTGCCGGGAGGTGCCCGTTGCCGGGGTGGCCCCCGCCGTGCCGCCGCGCAACCCACCTCCGTGGCCATGGCGCGGCGTGGCGTGCGCCCGGGCCGGGCCGGGCCGGGCGGGAGGTGCGGGGGGGGAACCGGCGCCGAGGCGGGCCGTGCCGAGCCGGGCGGGGGGAACCGGCGCTGTCCGCGGTGCTGCCGTGCCGAGCGGCGGAGGCGGGCCCGGACGCCCCGTGTGCGCAGCCGCCCGGCCTGCCGCGGCCCGCCCCGAGGCGGCGGGGATGGGCGCCCGCCGCTACCGGCACGGAGCCCCTGGAGGACGCGGCCCCATTGTTGGGGACGGCGGTACCGCGGCCCGGCTGCCCCGGGCTGGCCCCAGCGAGGAGGGGGGGGTTGCCTGTGGGTGTATGGGGGCTGCTGCTGTAGGTCCCGGAGGTCCAGCCAGCACTGCGGGTACCGGGGCCCGGCTGCCGAGGGGATGCAGCTGTAGGTCTCCGGGGAAAACTGGCTGCCGAGGGGATGCTGCTAGAGGTCACCGTGGGCCTGGGCGGCCATGGGGTTGGCCCAGTGAGGACTTGGGGGGCCGCCGGCCGTGGGGCCGGCAGCCCACCGTGCCAAGGGGCCTCATCTGAAACTGTTTGTCTGCTAGGGATTTGCAGCTGGCGCTGCACTCCGGAGTGGGTGTTGCGATGGCAGCGTGGGCAGACATCAAAGAGGAGAGCTAACGAATTCCCTGTTATCTCTGCCCATTGACAGCTCAATTAGAGCGGAGAAATGCCAAACAGGGGGAACAGAGGCTCTCCCGGGAGGTGAAGGATGGGGTGCTCACAGCTGGGGCCGTGGTGAGGGGTGCGGTGAGGGATGTGGTGGCTGGGCACAGGGCTCTTGTCAGGCAGGAGAGCAGCCAGCCCTTCCCTCAGCACCTGGGCGATGCTGAAGGCAGCGCGGGGCCCTACCAGCGCGTCTGCTCGGGCTGCAAACGCAGCACGGCCGGATGACGGCGGCACCGGGGCCCTGACAAAACAAGGAAAGCTTCGTCTGTCTCCCAGTCCCTGCCCTGAGCACCAGCGCAAGCTTCAGGCAGAGAAAATAGAAGCAGAGCCCTGGGGTGGCTGGCGGGCAGCCCCTGTACTCCGGAGCGTGGCAGGGACTCGAGGCAGAGGGCTCATCTCCCCCACACATACAAAGCTACAGATCCTGTAGCTTTTGGGGGAACCTGCTGCTCCCATGGTTCAGAGCAGCCCTGCCAGCCCACCCCCCAGAGCAGTAGGGTGCACCCTGCCCAGGCAGCACCACAGAGCCAAATGACACCCCTCGAGGAGGGTGAGGTGTGTGGACTCTCCCATGTGCACACACAGATGCAGGCTCTCATGCATGCACTTGGATGCCCACATCTTTCTGCACCCCCCAGGCACCCCCAGTCACCCCCAGGCGCACACCCAGGCACACTGCACACGCTCACACACCCAGGTGTGTCCCCAGATGCCCCCAAACCCAGGCACATCGTCCCATCTCCTTCCGGGGCTGTGTGTCACGGCCGTGTCAGGGCAGGCCTGCCCGCCTGGCAGCGCCCTGCCAGTTGCCATGGCAATGCTGCGCCTGCCAGGAGATGAAGTTTGCTCTCCCATGCCGCAGCGAGGGGCCGAGAGCAGCTGGGGGTGGCCCGGCTGTCCTTGCTACCCAGGCTCTGCCCATCTGCCTGCACCCCAGGGATGTCTCCCCTCTGGCTGTACCGACCCAGCCCAGTCACTGGACCCTTGGTTCTGAGCTACAGCTGCCTCACAAACCATGGACCCACTGTCTGCAGGACCAGGGCATGTGTCAAGGAGGGTCCTCTGGTGGAACATCTTCACCCCATCATGGGGAGCCACCTTCTGCCAGCCATACTACCCAGGAGCAGGCCTTGCCCAGTGGCAGGCAGGACACAGAGAGTCTGGACCCCCCCCCACAGAGTCTGGGCCTGTCTGTCGTGCCCACAGACCCCAGCATCTCTGGAGCCCACTGGGGCCTGCCAGCCCCCCCATGCAGAATACACACCCTCATGGGCTTCCCACTTTTACCCAGAGCAGGGACAGACCATGCTGGTTTCCATGCAGAGGGAACAGGTGCTGCCATGCTGTGTCATGCCATGCCATGCTGTGTCATGGTTCCCAGCAGGGCAGAGGTGGAGGGGGGCTGGCGTAGCTGATGGGATCCCAGGCAGTAGAAGCAGGGACAGCAGGAACTCAGGCCAGCCCCAAACCAATGCGTGGCCCTGCTGCCACCCCCAGCCCTGTGTGTGGGGCTGGCAGGGTGCCTGCAGCGACAGGGCTCTGGCCCTTCTGCTCCATCTGCTGAGCCCCGAGGGGCTATTTTTAGGCTGCCTGGCAGCAGGGGCATGCACAGCTGCTGCCAGAGCTGCCTTTACTCCCCTGACTGGGTCCTCCCCTGTGCCTGGAGCAAGGGGGACACTGGCCTGTCCTGCAGACAGACTCCACAGACTTCCCTTTGCCCCTGGCTCTGGCTGACTGTACACCAGGGCCCCTGCCCTAGCCACATAGGACAGACATGAGGCACACTTGGGGACCCTATGGCCAGCTCTGCATGGCCAGCGTGCCCATCACACCATGGCAGCCATGCTCCAGCAGAGCCCCTTGTTCAGTCCCTGTGCTTGGCTCCCATGCCAGGACCAGGGGATATCCCCCGTTCATCTCTGGGTGCACAGTACTGCACCCCATCCCAGCACCTGACCCTCCCTGCAGTCCCAGCATGGTGGCTGCGGACTGTGGAGGACAGCTGGAGCCCTGCAACCAGCCCGGGACCCACACCTGGGGCCCCATCCTGCAACTGCTGCATGCCAAGTCCCCTCCCCAGCCTGTCAGGGCTGTCAGCAGCTCCGGATCTGCTTCAAAGGGGCCATGGCAGGGCCCGGCCCTGGCAGCTGCTTCACACAGTGCGGGGGGGGGGTGGGGGGGTGGGGTGTGTGTGTCTTTCATTAATGGGGATGGGGGGAACATGAGCTCACCACCCCAGCGATGACAACGGTGACATTTGTGAGGCACGAAGAGACAGCAGGGCAGGGTGATTATCTGATAACCTTTCCTGGGAGATGCCAGGTGTGTGTACCAGTAGGGGGGAGGGGGGGGGAACACGACATTCTCCACACTGGGAGCCGCTGGAAAACAGCTCTAAGTGCCCCAGCCTGCTCTTTCATGCAAGACACAGAGACTGCCCCAAACTGAGGCCCACCAGCCCTACAGCCTGGGCACTCTGAGGATGGGCACCCCTCTGTGGTGCCTGCAGCACTGCCACATCTAGCTGTGTCCATGCCAAAGGGTGGTCCCAGGGCCCCGTTGCAGTGGGAACCCCCACAGAGCCTGGGAGCAGCCACCCAGCACGCCCTGCAAGAGTGCACGGGAGGACACACAGCATCCTCCTGCAAACAGGCAGCAGAGGGGGATGCAGCTCTGGAGCCAGTTGCCAAGGTCCAGCTGGGAGCCGGGGCTGTGCAAGGATTGCCCCCCCACCGGGGCCAGGGCTGTGCTGGGAGCAGACGTGGGTGGCTTTTCTCACCTTCCCGGCAGGGCAGGGGGGGGCAACCAGCACCACAGGGGGTCCTCATGTCCCCATGCATGGTGCCATGCTGCAAGGCAAAAGGGCCCTTCCCCAGAGGCGTCCCCACACAGGACGTGCCCCCTCCCTGCCCTGCAGACGGGGGCCAGGGGCCAGGGCCGGGGGGGCCGGCAGTGAACAGGGGGGTCTGTGTGCGGGCTGGCGGGAGCCGGGCAGCGCCAGGAGCTGCCGGGGGGGCTGGGAGGACGCCAGGGCAGCCTCGGCCCTGCAGCTGGGCCGGGAGCGCTGCCAGCCGCATTCCTGGGGCTGCCGGGCGAGTGGGAGTGTGTGTGGGCGCAGGGCAAGTGCATGGCCACCGCTGCCCCTGCCCACTGCCCTCCCCAACGGTCCCACGCCCCCAGGCCAGCTTAGCCCGACAGAGCCCCCAGCCATGCCCCAACCTCCCTTGGCCACCTCCAGGCAAGGCCACCCCCACAAAGCCGTGCTGCCAGCCCCGCATTGTCCCCCATGCCAGGATGCTCTCTCCCATGAGCTGCGAGACACCCCGGGACACGTGTCCCTGCACGGCCAGCCCCGGCATGCTGTCGCCTCCTGAGGGTCCCTGCTCCATGGCGGGCACAACCCATGCCCAACACTAATGCAGCCTGGGAGCCAGAAGTCCCAGGAGCCTGGGACGCAGCTGGGACAGGGAGGATGAGAGGACGGGGAGGACAGGAGGGTGGGAGGGAACCCACTCCGCCCACCCAGGCCCAGAGGATGCATCTCTGCCCACAGAAACAAGGTCAGCAGCACCCAAAGCTGCAGTGGGAGAGGGAGCAGGGACAGGATGGTGGAGGATGGAAAGAGGCAGACAGGACCCCTCTCAGCATCTCATTTCCCGGGAGCGTCCTGCTCCCCTGGCTCAGAGTTTCTCTGTGCTACAATCAGGCACAGGTCGATGGGGAGGGCCCGGAGTGGTGAGGGGGCACCCCCAGGGGATGTCCTCTTACCATGACACCCTGGCTGGCCGTCCCTGAGGTCTCCACCGTGGAAGGGGCAGACCCCATGGCCCCGCTTCTGATCTCACTGTAGGGAAAGCTGACAGGTGGTGACACAGCCAGCTCCCCAGAGTGACAGGCGCAAGTGTCAGTCCCCCAGCCGGCTGCGCGGGTGCAGGATGGGGATGTGGACACTGAAGCAGCCTGCGCAGACAGGACACAAGGAAGGGTGCCAGCTCCAGCTGCCCTAGGGCTGTCCCATTCCCCAGGGTACAGCCCAGATCTACCTCCCCTAGGACATCCTGGGTAGGAAAGTGTTAAGGATGCAATGGGGGTGCAGCAGGGAACCCTCCCATAGAAAAGGCACAGTCTCAGCTCAGGGACAAGGCTGCCAGGACACCTGGCAGGGTGGGAGCAGGGAACAGACACCCCTCTCCTGGGACCAGCCCTGCTCCCCCCAGCATGGCCATGTTGCCAGGAGGTGACTCAGTGGCTCTAATGAAGGCATCGTGACAGACATGGGGACAAACCCAGCTGGCAGGGAGCCCCTCACTCCCCACAGCCCAGCCAGACCCCTCACCTTCATCTGGTGGGGTGCCAGCTGGCACAGGGTGCTCAGCACCTTCTTGGGAGAGACTGTGGGTACTGGGTCCTAGACCAGGCTGGGGCACGGGGCAGGCTGAGAGCTCCAGCTCTGCCCATAAGGAACCACTCCATGGACAAGAGTAGGACAGAATCAGTGCTGGCAGTGCCGTGGGGACAGTCCAGGGACACCACTCACCCTCAGGGCAAGGTGTGCTCGGCATCCCGCACACTGGCAGCTCCATCGCACACATGCAGGCTCCCTCTGCCTCCACCTCCCTGCTCCTGCTCCCAGGCCTTGCCAGGCCCTTGACAGCACAGTTCCCATGGCAATTATGCCCTGCCCTGGCCCATCCATCATGGATTAGCTATTTTCTATCAGCATTTATCTCCAGGCAATATCACTCCTGCTGTGGCAGCCCGATGCCTCCATCACCCTACCTCCTGCTACCAGGCATCCCTGATAAAGGGCCACTCTATCTTATCGTGCTCCCCAGCAGTTACACATTAATGGTGCCATCTCCAGGGCTTGGCCGGGGCGGGATGAGCTCAGCGCACCCTCAGGCCAGCAGGAAGCATCACTGGATGATGTGGTGATGGGTGCTGCACCCAGCAAGGAGGGCATGGGCAGGGCAGGCAGGCTGCAGGCAAGTGCAAGTTGTGCGGGTGAGGTTCCCAGCATGGCCCCAAAGCAGATAGATCACACCAGGGCTGGGGGGACAGTCCCTGCCCACAGCTAGGGGCAAAGGTCAGCTGCTATCGCTGCCTGCACTGGGCTGTTTGCTCTGTCGCCCATTAACAGAGCCGCCTTATCCGGTGGGCAGGGGACAGAGGCAGCCCAGAGCCTGTTGGCCAGTCAGGGTCATTGATCGTGGGAAGTGGAGGGGGTGCCCCAGATAACCCCTGCAGACAAATGGGTTTCTAATGGGGTCTTGAGCCTTGCACCCCTGGGCCCAGTCAATCTCCAAGGAGATGGGGAAGGTGGCCCCGGCAGGTCCCTCATCTTGCCCATGCCCCAGGCACCGGCAGAGCCTGGCTACAAGCCCTTTGCTGGGAGGTGTAACCCCAGCTGCACCTGTGCCCAGCAGACCATGGGCTGCCCGAGGTGCATGCTGGCAGGCCCATCCCCGAGGAATAAAGACACTATGCCCATGGCATTGCCTCAGTATTGATGCCACACATGGAACCCCCAGTGCTGCCGCATGAAGCCTCTGGGGTGTCCTGCTCCTCCATCCCCTGCACCCCAAGCATCCCCAAACCCATATCCCGTGGGGTGCAGGAGACAGAGGGGTGGCACAGGGTAGGAACCAGGTTGCCCTGCCTCATGTGTGCCTCTGGAGTGCCAGGCAGGATGGGGGCAGAGAGGCCAGTGGGTAACGGGAGCACCTTGCACCCATAGCACGTCCTCATGGGGCAGGTGAACCAGCCCTTCCAGAGGGCATTGCCCCAGGGGCACACGGAGCCGGGGTGGGCTGAGGGGGCTCCCCGGGAGGGTGAGGGGTGTGCAGCGCCATGCACCCACCTGGCTGCCCAAGGAGGGAGGGTTGGGGCAGCGGGGCGGGAGGGCAAGGGGCAGCGAGGTGGCCGGCGGGGCAGGCTGGCGTGGGGCCGGGGGGCCAGCCCCGGGGGGGGCCCTGCAGCCAGAGCAGATTGGCTGCCGGCGAGGCCTCCCCGGGCTCCTTAGAAAGGTCGGCGAGTGTGGGAGGCGCTAAGGGAGCAGGCAGCGTGCCGAGCCGCGCTCCCGTCCCGCTCGGCAGCCACGGCCGGCGGCGGCAGGCGGGCAGCGGCGATGCCGCGGGCGGGCGGCCCCCCGGGGGGCCGGGGCACGGCGCTGCTGGCCCTGGCGCTGGCGCTGGCCGGGTCTCCGGGCGGCGGGCAGCACTATGACTACTACGGCTGGCAGCCCGAGAGCCTGCCCCACGGGCGATTCTACGGGCGGGAGCCCCAATGCCTCGACATCCCTGCCGACATGCAGCTCTGCCGCGACGTGGGCTACAAGCGCATGCGGCTGCCCAACCTGCTGGAGCATGAGACTATGGCTGAGGCCAAGCAGCAGGCTGGCAGCTGGGTGCCCCTGCTCGCCAAGCAGTGCCACACCGACACACAGCTCTTCCTCTGCTCCCTCTTCGCCCCTGTCTGCCTCGACCGGCCCGTCTACCCCTGCCGCTCCCTCTGCGAGGTGGTGCGTGACTCCTGTGCCCCTGTCATGGAGTCCTACGGCTTTCCCTGGCCCGAGATGCTGCACTGTGGCAAGTTCCCCTCTGACCACGAACTCTGCATTGCCGTCCAGTTTGGGAACAGCAAGGCTACCCCACCACCAGGTAAGTGGGAAGGGCACCAGATGGGACAGGGACGCGTGCGGGGCACCTGCCATCAGCGTGTCCCCATACAGCCAGGGACCAGCATGCAGGGTCCTCCTGTGGAGGTCCTGCACCCCTCGGAGCAGGGCCCAGGGCACTGGCACTGACCAAGAACCCTCTGTCTGCAGCAGGGCACAAGTGGGCACAGTACCAGCAGCATCAGCTGCTTTGGTTGGGCACCGCTCACTGCCCAGGGGAGCTGGGCACCCAGCTGCCTGCAAAGAGCTGCCCCAGGGCGGGGGAGAGCAGAGCAGCCATGGGAGCCGCACTGAGGGTGAGCATGGGATGAGGTGGGAGCCACTGGGCAACCCGCCACAGAGCTGTGTCCCTCTCCTCCCACTAGGTCTCATCCCAGCAGCAAAGAGCATCCTGAACCTGCGGGTCTCAGCCCCATGCTGCTGTCACAGGGTGGCTGTCCTCTCAGGCAGGGGAGGGGACATCACCCAAAGGCAGCCCAGGGTCAGGATCAAGGCTGTGACACCCTTCAGGCTGAGGCCACCCTGTTGCTCTGCCTCAAAGTGTCAGCATCTGAATGGAGGGTGTCCCCATACCCTGTCCCCTCCTGGGGGTTGCTGGGATGCTGGTCAACAAGGTGCTCTGTGCCCCCCACATCACCCCAGCACAGCTGCCCAGGGAGCAGAAGAGGTGCCGGGGCTCTTGCAGCATGTCCCTGTAGAGCTGGCCCGAGTGACAGGTACCAGCAGCAGGGAGATGTGACAGTGGCTGGTCTCTCACCGCAGTGTCCAAGATCTGCACCCAGTGCGAGATGGAGCACAAGGCGGATGGCATGATGGAGCAGATGTGCTCCAGTGACTTCGGTGAGTGCTGGGGGGCTTCCCGGCCCCCCGAACAAGGGGCTGTCTCCCCCAGCTCTGATAGCCCAGGCTGGGGTTGGCCAGAGGGCTCAGTTGTATGGGAACAGCCCCATGGGAGACCCCGCCGAGCCATTCCCTTGGGCCCTGTGTGCCTCAGATGGGTGCACCACAGAATATATTGGTGGGGGGACAGGCAGAATGGGACATTTGGGAGAGTCACTGGGGGCGTCTGCTGAACCCCTCCCCCTGACAGCCCCTTCCCCTCCCCACACAGTAACTTCCCCAGAGACCCTTCTTCTGGGTCCCACCCCAGGGCCGGGCTGCACCCTGTCCTGCACAGTTGCCTGGCCCAGACACCCCCAGCAGTCCCCACCCCGCTCCAAACCATGCCCCACGGCTGTCCCACACAGTGGTGAAGATGCGCATCAAGGAGATGATAGAGGAGAACGGGGAGCGGCGGCTGGTGGCCGCCCAGAAGAAGAAGGTGCTGAAGCTGGGGCCCCTCAAGCGCAAGGACACCAAGAAGATGGTGCTGCACATGAGGAATGCAGGTGCCTGCCCCTGTCCCCAGCTTGACAGCCTCAGCGGCAGCTTCCTGGTGATGGGCCGCAAGGTGGGCAGCCGCTTGCTCCTCCTCGCCATCTACCCCTGGCAGAAGCACAACAAGGAGATGAAGTTTGCTGTCAAGTTCATGTTCTCCTACCCCTGCCCCCTCTACCACCCCCTGCTCTATGGGGCTGGGCAGCACTAGGGCTCTGCCCACCCTGCTCAGTTCTGCACTGGCCTGATGCTATACCCCTGGCACCCCAGCTGCACCCCTGGCATCCCTGGTTGCACCCCAGGACACTGGCTCTGCTGCCCTTAACCCCTTGGCTGTGCCCCAGGACCCTGCTCTGTACCCCCAGGATTCCCAGCTGCATTTGTGGGAGTCTTGATCCACAGTTAGGATGCCTTCCCCCTCCTGAAAGGCCTGCTCTGCATCCCTGGGGCCCCTGTTCTGCTCCCAGGAGCTTAGGCTGCACCCAGGACCCTTGCTCTGCATGTTTATGAGCCCTGGTCTGCACTAGAGACCCTTGGCTACTCCCAAGCCCCCTGCCTGGCACCCCAGGGACTCTTGCCTGCCCTAAGGATCTCTGCTTGGTCCTCTTAGGACCCCCTGGTTGCACCTGAGACCTCTACCCTGAACCCCTGTGTCCCCTGCCCAGCTCCCTCACGACATGCCCTAGACCCTCAACACCCCAGATCCCCACTCCAGCCCACCAGAGCATCTCATGCCCTCACCTTGAGTTCACACCGCAGCCCTGAATTATCCCACCTTCACAAGGTCTCACCCCAGACGAGGCAGGTCCCTCCTGCCCCACTGTCCTCACAGACTGGCCCCTCAAGGCCAAGTGCCCAGACCAGCACAGCCCCTGCCTGGGCTCCCCCACCCTTCCCATCCCACATGGCTCAGTGTGGTGGGGTCTGCCTCCAAGCCCCCCAGACCAGTCCTGCTGCATCCCTCATGCACCCCTCTACTAAGACCCATACTAGGCACCCATTGTCCATCCACACCACAGTAAATTGTTCTGCCTTAGAGAAGCCTGTGTCCAGCTCCCAGTGGTTCATGGGCAACTGCCCCCTGGGGCTCTCTCAGGGACACCAGGAAGGATGGGAGGGGACTCTCAGTCCTGCTCACTGAGTGGGGCAGCCTGGGGAAGTGGGGTCTGCCTGGGCTCCAGCTCAAGCCCTGATCCAGGTACCACCGTGCCCATAGCCCGAGGCTGGGCAGTCCAGTGAAGGAAGGAATGAGGTTTTCAGTGGTCACAGGCAGTGCTGGAGACTCAGGCATCCCTATCACTTCAGGAAGCCTGGGATGGTGGTGGGATGAGGAGAATGGGGGTGACAGGGGCTTCACTGCTGCTGGAGCCCCACAACTGGGTCTGAGTGTGTTTGCCAGAGAGGATTCTCCCTCTGTCATCCCTGGGGATAGATCCATGGGCTGGGAGTTGGAGGCACATGTGAGGAGCCTGGCACTGAGCACAGTAGTGGGCAGATCCTGGACCAGGGAGCCTCTATCTCCCTGCACCCCACCTCCGCGCCACCTGAAAACCCTGTCTGCAGGTCCCTGCCATCCCTGCTCAGCTGCCAGACCTCCCACCCCACAGCCTCCAGCCTCCTCCCGAAAGGTTCCCCAGGGCTACACACCTGCACCAGCTGGGACCCCCCAGCAGCACCAGGACCAGGGCAGCCCTCAGCCTGGCCCTTCAGCTTGGCTCCCCCAGCCCCAGAGCAGGGGCTGCCTCTGCTCCAGCAGCCCCCCAGTTCCAGGAGGCAAGAGGGGCAGCCCTCCCACCCCAGTCCCACTCCAGTCCTGTTTACCCAGCGCATTCTTGTGTCCACCCATCCCGACGGGTGAGGGAGGCACGAAGGCAGCTGCCAGGATATTTACCCAGCACCTGGCTGCCTGACACTGCAGCTTCTCACCGGAGCTGGCCCCACCGCAGGGGAGCCTCCCAGGACAAGAGGGGAATTGAGGCTGTGGGATGCCTGTGCCCACCCTCCTCCTGGCTGACAAGGCCACTGGGCACCTGCCCTATGCCAAGATGATCCTCCCTCCCTCTGCCTCCCCTTGGGCATGGCCTCAGCACTCCCCCACCACCCCCCCCGAGCCCCAAAGGGCTTTCATCCTGCCCCACAGCCAGCCAGGGACACGCAGCAGCCATCCCCCGCCACAGCCTCACAGCAGGGCCAGGCAGTTACTGCCCCCACCCTGGCCAATGTGGAAAAAAACTGCGGAATAAACTCAAATATTGTTGGAAGGTTATGTTCAGAGCAAGGCTGCTGAGCACACTGCCATAGGAATAAACATCGTCAATTATGTCATTTTACTGCAAGACTTAAAGTGTGCAAATAAAACCCCATCTCCCACAGCCCAAGTTTATCTGTAGCCCTCTGTATTTTGCGTCATTAGCATCTTTCCAGGGAGCATTTAGACATACATGGTCATGGTGCTCATCGCTCCAAGTGTTTTCTCTAGAAAGACAAGTAACTTCTCTCTGCCTCCCACCATCAGTCATCTGAGCTCCACAGTTCAACTCCCCCAGTCCCTTGCAGACCAGTACTCATCCCATTGCAGATACACCCCCACCCACAAACACGACCCCACAGCTCTTGGGGTGGTACGCAGCCCCCTCCCCAGTTCCCCAGTGTTACAGCTGCTCCACTGCCCCCAGTATCTGCTGAGCTCTTCACATGCTAGCCCCCCCTACACCTCCTGGCCTTGGAGCACACCCTCATCATCACTGCCAAGTCCAGCTTTTCCACAGATTTCCCATAGGGCACAGTTTGAGGAATGGGTTTGAGCCCACAAGCGAGAAGAGGACTCAGGCTTCCCCCAGAGCTGCCCCATGCAAGCTCCCACACTGGTGGGGTGTATAATCAGCAGTGAGATCTGGGCCCCCAGCACCTTCTCAGGCTGGTGGGTGTCACAGCCTGACAGGCACTGGGCAATGCCAGCCCAAGAGCACTGGCCCCCCCTGACCCCTTGGCCAGGGGAAGCTGCAGCTGGCTGGCAGGGACCCAGGCATGGCCATTCCCAGCTGCACAGCAGCCAGGGTCACATTCCTGGGATAGTTGGGAGATTTGCTGTTCATTCAGGGAAAGGTCACCCTTGTGCACACAGGCAGCTGCCGGGACCACCGCCTGGGTAGGGCAGGGGAAGGAGCAGCCCCAGGAGGTGGAGAGGAAGCCCAGCAGCTCCAGCCAGAGCCGAGCTTCTCCCTTGCTCCAGCCCAGCAGGATCCGGCCATGGCACAGCCAAGGAAGAGCAGCTGCACTCAGCCCTGAGCTGGGGGCAAACAAGGCCACAGCATGACAGAAGATGGAAACCCCAGTAAGCAAGGAGAGCTGGTGGCACAGACACATCATTTCTCTGTGACCACCTGCAGAACTGCAGGGCCAAGGCCACGACCTGGGACCAGGACAGCTTCCACTGGGGCAAGACAAGAGCCAGATGAAGGCAAGAGATTTATTGGTCATTCTCTATATACACTTATATATTAATCTGTAGTAGAAAGCAGCAGTCACTAAGTGCACAGAGCAGCTTCTTCTCAGGCTGCAGCTGGAGACTCAGCCACACAGCCCAGCTCAAACTTACCCTCTTGCCTCCTCTGCATTACAGCCAAATGGGGGGGGGGGGGGGGGCAGGGAACAGACACACGACCGAACCTGCAGCCCTTGAGGCCAAGGAGTGCAGCAGTGACTAGCAGGATCTCAGCTGAGCCAGGACCAGAGACCACATCTCCTGGGGATGCAGGTAGAGCTCTGCCTTGATCCCAAAGATATCGAAAGTCATCTAGCACAGTGCAGGGAAAGGTAGGGACAGAGCCCTGAGGCTGTTCTGCCCCACCCAGGAGGTAGAGGCAGGGCCACAAGTGGGAAGGATGGCTTCTCCATCACTGAGCCAGGACACAGGTTCTGAAGGGCACAGTGAGTGCCAGGGAGCACCCAGGACTTGGAGCAGCTGCCAGTGGCAGCTGCAGGGATGGGGACACAGCTGTGGGCACTGCTCCGCCACAGGGACACAGCTGGTGTGGCAGATGCTGCGTGGCAAAGAGAGCTAGTCTGCCCCAAGCCTAGTGCTGGCAGAAGGAACAGGGAGCACAAGTGTTCTCTGGCAGGGTGACACCACGCTGGGAACCAAGCGGCCCAGGCTCCCGGCTGCAAGAGTGCCTGCTGCCCCGGGTGTCAGGCAGCGCAGGACCCAAGGGCTGGCTGGGTCTGTTTCAGTCACTTGATGAGCACCTGGTTGCACAGACCACACACAAATACTGTCTCCCTCTGAGCCTCTGGGGCTGGAAAAGAGAGCAGGTGTGAGAGATGCTCCCCCTTCCCCACCACAGGGTATGGACCCCAGCCACAGAACTGCAAACCCATCACTGCTCTGTCCCAAGCCAGGCTGCACTGGGCAGGTCCTGTCTACCCTCCCCAGCAGGGCTGGAGCAAATCCCTGCAGGAGACAGCACAGGTAGAAGCAGGAGCTCTCCTTCCTCCACCTTTCCACTCACCTGTGGCTCCCATCACAGCTTTTGGGACTTTGAAGGAACAACACCTGGAGCAGAAGCTGTTCCCACAGTTACTGCAGCTCCGCTGTGGAGAGAGATAGAGGTGAGACACTAACCTGGGCCCACTCCCAGCCCTCCCCAAACTTGGGTGCCAGAGCACTGCTAACAGCATTCCCTGCCAAAGGGGAGTGGGTGCAAGCCCCGAGCTCAGCAGAGGGGTTATCTGCCAAAACCTGGACAAACCGTCCAGGCCTAACACTGATCTGCATTCAAGTATGCTCTAACATCCCAGATAGTCTGTGCCCAGTCTGAAAAAGCACTGAGACCACAGGCTCCAAGAGGTTTAAGGACTCTATATCATCTATGCTGTAACCCTGGAGGGACACAAGCTCCAGAGAGTCCCAGACATGTATCAGACTAACCCAGGAGTATGAGGAGGGGGCCACAAGTCTGGGGAACAGAAGGCAGCAGGAAGACAGCAATGTCAGTCTGAGGGGCACAAGAGATACATCCTTCCTAGAACTGCCCAGGGGACTGTGTGCCAAGCATCACGGACAGGAGCTCAGATAAGACAAGAGGGGTGACCTTTGCTCCTCTAGCTCCCATAAACAGACCCATGCTCTGCTTCACCAGAAAGCTCTCAGGTCACAGGAAATGAACTAAACTAGAGCACAGAGCAGGTGCCTTCTACACCAGCGCATGCTGGTTTGGCCTGAGGCAGCTTCCAAATGAGCAAATAGGTAAAGGCTGCACAGCATAAGGGATTCCTGGCACCATTAGGCATGTGGCAACACCCAGCACTCAGCTGAGGTCACCTGCTGCTGGCCGTGACTGAGACCAGCCACCTGAGCTGCTGGAGAAAGCCAGACACACACAACACCTCTGCCCAGGTGCAGGCAGCAAGCTGGAGTACAAGTCAAAGACTTACCCTCTTCTTGAGCACAGAGAAGGTGGCTGCACAGCCCGTGCAGCTCCCTGGAAGAAAGAGAGCAGAGGTCAGGCAGGGCTCTGTTGCCTGGGACTGTGGGAGATATAGGAACACCCACAGCCATTGCAGAGGCTCAGCTTGGAGACAACATTGCTGCACCTTCACACCCTTGCCCTTCCTAGGAGGGCTGGGCATGTCCTCCCCATGGAGAGGGGAGCTCATCAGAGGTGTCAGCACAGTCCTAGCAGCTACCGCACCGCTCTGTCCACTCCCACATCACTGTCACCACTGGGAGCAGCACAGACCCTGCCCTGCTGAGCTCCCCCAAGCAGCACCTGCTCCCAGCCTTACCGAAGTTGTTGCTGGGGTAGCGCTTGCGGAGGCGCTCAGTCAGGCGTGACACCTTGCTGCGGATCACCTCATTTTTGCTCATAAAACCGTTGTCCGGGAGGCTGAGGTCAAAATCTGCTGAGCACTGAGAGCTCTCGTCATCCTCCTGCAGAGAGCAGAGCCAGCTGAGCACAGAGGCGTGGCTGGGGGCACGCTTGCCAGCTGCAAGGCAGCCCACCCGAGGTGGGCACCCAAGCAAGATGCTCCACCTGGCATCGCCACCAGCAAACCAGGCAAAGGCTGTCAGCTCCAGCGGGGAGTAGACGCCCCTCTTGCACACCTTGGCATGGCAGTACTCACCATGACTAGCAGCTGGTTCTCCTTTTCCCGCAGCATGGGACAGAGAGGAGAGGCAGTACAGATGGAGTCAGAGGCACCCAGCCACCCCCCGTGAGCACACAGCTTGCCCACCAAGGCCCTCCCGCTTCCCTCCTCAGCTGTCCTGCAGGCACAGCCCACCCCCACCAGCCTCAAACCTCGATAGCATCTTTGAACTCTTCATCTGGCTCTGCCTCCTCCGCCTCCTCCACACTGCCAGGGGTAAGGTCCTGCAAGAGATTCACAGAGCTAGTCCTGCTGTCCCAGGTGGACCCCTGTCTAAAGGTGGACCCACACTTCTGCAGCAGGTTCCAGGACAAACAACCAGGCCCCAGGCAGCCCCAAGAGAAAAAACATCAGTCCCAGAGGTGAGATGAGCCCCTGCCTCCCCAGACTGCATCCTTATGTGCAGAAATAGGACTGAGCCAAGTCCTCAGCACAGCAGGGCAGCCGCCCAGTAACTCAGGAGGGTCTCACAAGCTTCCAGCAAAGTTGGCAGCTGGAAGGAGGTTGTGGGCAGAGAGACACAGGCACAGTCAGACTAAAAGGCTGACCCTGCAACTTCCACCCTATAACTGCCAGCCCTGCCCCTATCTCACCTCTGTGCTGGTGGGTGTGGGGGTCCGATCCAGCGGGGCCACAGCTGGCAGGGGTTCGGCAGGCTCTGGAGTGCTCTCAAGGGGTTTGGTGCCCACACGCTGCTCAAACGAGGCCTTGAGCTCCATTATCACTGGTAAGAAGGGAACATGGCTGGAGCAGGGCAACAGTTCCCTTCTTCCAGCCCTACCACACAAAAGCCAGCTGCAGGAGACAATCTCCAGGGCTCACAGTGGCACACTGGCACATACAATCTTCACCCGTCAGGTATCCTGAGCCCCCCTCTGCTCACACATCAAAGTTAGAGCAGCAAGGAACACCCCCACCACCTGCCCCAGCTCAGGGGAGGGAACAACAGGGGCTTTGGTCACAGCTCAGCCACAGAGATCTCATCCAACTCTCCTGTAGCATGTGACACAGAACAGGGAGCGCCTCCAGCTCTCCTCCCCAATGACAGCACATTTTACAAGCCTGCATCATACACTGCCACAGGCACCAAAAGTATTTCACATCCTGCAGAGCAGTGCCAGGGACCAAGAGAGGTGGTGATGCTCGTGCACAGGCTGCATTGCCAGGCACAAGTTCGCCACAGCACAGAGGAGAGCAGGAAACAGCACCCAGGCCAGAACACACATCAGGAGAGACACCTCTCACAGCTAAGCCCCAGGACCCCACCACCCAACCTGGGCTGCTGAGCAGCACTAGGACATCATTGTCCTTTGAGGGGGATTTAGACCCCATAGCAGAGCCTGACACAGGACACTGGGCTCACATGAGGGTTCTGGGAGAGCTCCAGCACAGGATCCATGGCTTCAGAGAGCCTTTCCCCAACCCATCCCACACAGGCTACTTCCATGGAGGTGTCTTACCTTGGTAGAACTGGGTGTTGCCCAGGAAGAGGGTGCTGTTGAGGATTGCCAGGACCCAGCAGAGGGGCAGCAGGTAAAGGATGCAGACAGAGCCCAGCAGCACCCCATAAAACCTGGGAAGGAGCAGCAAGACACTGCAGCCAAGACAGAGCAACTCACACCACAGCACGAGCCCCCTTCTTCATCTGGTCCTCCACCTGCTCTCACCAAGTACCAAACACATCAAACACAGCTCCACAGGCCTGGCTGAGCCCACCACAGGATATCTGACCCAGTACTACTCACCGAGAAGAGACAGTAGGGTTCTCCCAATACAGTACACGATATACTGCCTCGCAGCTGCAGCACATCCCGCTCAGGAATCCCTCCAGCTGGATCAGGCTGCGAATAAGACCGCACAGTCACAAAAAGGTCCCCAGAAACACACACCCTGTCTGCCCCATACTCATATGCTTTACAGTGGCCAGGCTGGCATGAACCCAGGCCCTCTACAGTCATAGAGAAGCGCCCCTGGCCGCAGAGACCCCAGGAGCCTCGCAGCCAGGAGGGCTCCAGAGACTCACAAGCTCTTGACCTGGGCGATGGCCTCTTGCCGCGAGAGCTGCACTCTGCGCAGGTCCTCCCGGCGGACGCTGTGGTACCGCCTGCGCACCAGCTCTGGCTCCGAGGGCCGGGCCCGGCACGTTTCCTGCAGGTAGCCCAGCAGGGCCGGCACCACGACCAAGAGGGCGAGCACCGAGTACCAGGCGGCTGGAAGAGGAGGGACAATGTCAGCCCGGGGAGTCCGGGGAGGGGACCGGCCCTGTCGCCCCCAGACGCACCTTGGCCGACGGTGAGCAGGAGGAAGTTGAGGCCGAGACAGACAAAGAGGGAGCACACGGGCCGCTGCCACCTGCGGGGAGGAGGGAGGGTGAGGAACGTGAGGCCCTAGGGACGGTCTCGATGCCAGCCCAGCCCAGCCCGCACCTACCGGAGGAGGGAGCGGACGCCCTCGGCGGCGTCCCGCAGCGGCTCCAGGTAGAGCTGCAGCCGCCGGTAGCTCCGCACCAGCTCTAGCAGGTCGAAAGCGGCGGCGGCAGCCTTGGGCGGCGACAGTTCCAGCGGGGCCTCACCACCCCCCGCCACCCCTTCGTGGCCACCTGCCGCCCCGTCCCGCTCCACCGCCTGCATGACGGGACGGGACAAAACGGGCCGAGCCGGGGGGAGGGGAAAGGGGAGCGGGGCGGGGCGGGGCGAGCCGAGCCGAGCCGAGCCGAGCCGAGCCGAGCCCACCAGCGTTAAGCTCAGCCCTACTCCGCACTCCACTTCCGTGAAGTGGCCAGGTACTCCGTGACCTCACCCGCGGCGCTGGCACGCAGCCAATCAGAAGAGCCGGTCTAGAAAGCGCAGGCAGAAGTCCCGCCTCTCCGCGGGAAAAGGGGCGGAAGAGGCCTCGGACCCGGAAGTACCGGCCCTTCGGCCCCGGCCCGGCCCGCGGGGGATCATGGGCGGCGGGGCCGGGGCTCGGTCCCGTGGGTGTGCTGTGGGTCCTGCAACCGGTCTGGGCGTGAGGCTCGGGCCCGGTAAGTCCGGTCTAGATAGGGGGCTCAGCCCGTGACTTGGGGCTAATCTGGGCTCCATCCTGGCCCTGATCAGGGTCTGGATCCGGTCCAAGTCCAGGGCTAGGCACTGATCCCGGCCTGACCCTGATCTCGGGCTCAGGCCCAGTCTGGGTCTCAGCATGGCCTGCTCCCAGCCATATCGGGGTGCTGTGGGTTTGTCCCCATAGGCTCCATGGCTGGGGCACCTCTCCACAGGGAGAGGCCAGAGACCAGCCCTGCACCGGAGAGATCTCGCTGGGAGAGAGCAGGGGCTCCCTCCAGGCCCGTGAGCATGACCAGCAGCTCCTCTGCTGCCCCTCCATACCCCAGAGCAGCCCTGCACAGCAGCCTGTGGTCCTGCTCCCACCATCCCAGGCACTACAGCCTTGCTTGGTTGCTTGCAGTAGGTGCTTGCAGAAGATAAGGGCTGCTGGCTCCAGGGAATGCTCTGGGGACCCTGGGCTGCCTCCGATGCCAGAAGGGGGATACTATCTCATAATACTCCATGCAATGATGTTAACCCTATGCCAGCTCTCAGGCAGCGCAGGGCTCAGCGCTGCTGCTGGCTGCCCACAGACTCTGGTGATCAGGCCATGTGTCCTGCAGGCAGAGGGCAGGGGGGCCCAGTCACACCCCAGCTGCAGGTAGTGGTTCAAGGCTGATCCCCATCCTGAGAGTGTGGCCCAGACTGGGAGTCAGCCCTGGGAGATTCAGGCTGCCCCCAGCCTGCCCCGGCTCTCTGGGGGCCCAGCAGCGTGGGCACAACTGCTCAGCAGTGTCCTGGCCCCAAGACAGAGAGCCCTTTCAGCCCAGAATGACGAAGCCCATAGGAATGCAGCTCCATCCTGTCCCCAGCGCGTCCCTGTAGCAACACAGCCCTGGGACTTGGTTTGTCTCTGGAGGGGGCAGCAGGACTGCGGACAGCCCCTGTCCTCACAGGCAGTTTTAATTCTATCAGGAGTGGTGGCTCAGCACCAGGGAGCCCAGCCGTGATCCCAGAGTAGACCAGGACATTGTGACCGCAGCCAGAGGCTCCAGGTGGGGAGGTCCCAGGGTGCAGGGCTACAGAGTCAGGTGTGATCTCAGCTCAGACTCCATCCCCAGCAGGTCCCAGCCCTGGCACAAAGCCCCAGACACCCAGTGAGCGCCAATGTTGCTTTATTTGGAATGTGAATCCATAGGCACCAGAGAGGGGGCTGGAGGGTGACAGAGCCGGCATGACAGGCAGGGCTGCAGAAAGCCGGGGAAAGGCACTTGTGGTGGCAGAAGCCCCACTGGGCGTCTCGGGCAGCCTGGGCCAGGGGCTGCACCAGAGCAGGTGGGGGCAGGTAGTGTCGGGGACCAGCCCTGACACAGGGCAGGGACAGCACATCCTGCCCAGGGAAGGGGTAGATGACCCAGGGACTGGCAGGGCCCCTGAGCACCAGTGGGCATTGGCTGTGACAGCAACTCATGATGGAAGCAGTGACCCAGCACCAACCCCGGACCCCTCCAAGCCCCAGGGGGATCACAGCTGGTGCTCTCCACCCAAAAACAGCACCAGGGAACCCCAGGCAACAGCCAGAGCCCATGGCCAGCTGCTGGGGACACCCATCCCACCAAGCCGAGCCCACACAGAGACTGAAGCAGACCCTCCCTCGCACAGGGAGCGACAGGGAGAACCTTCCTCCAGGCAGGGTGAGCAGGGCTTGTGGCAGGGCAGCTATGGTGCAGTGCTCCTCCAAAAATTCCCAGTCCCTGGCTGCTTGTTGCTCCAGTTGGCTCTACACGGCCTCCTCAGGGCTTGGCACCCGGCGGGCTGTGGAGGCCAATTCAGGGCTGGGCTGGTGCCGCTGACAGCATCCTCTTCTCCTGTTCCCCAAGACAGGCTGTGTCCCCGCAACGCCTGGCCCCAGCTCCTCCGCAGCCACAGCACCAGCAGCAGCCCAGCACCACCTTGATGCCACGCTCACCCTTCCCCTCTGCTTCGCCACGGTCTCCAGGCAGCGCAGAGCCCCGAGATGGAGCCAGAGAGTCCCGAGATGAGAGTTTTCTGGGATGATAAACCAGGGACCGCAGAGCTAGGCAGGACTGCGGGCCAGTCTTGAACGCCACTGGTGAGGCTGTGCCTGTCCTCGTCAGAGCAGTCAGGCCCTGGGGCAGGCTCTGTCGTTCTGGGTGGCTCAGAGCCACGAACCTCGCTGCCAGAGGGCAGGGGGAGACAACCGCCCCATGCCCCACTCCCTTCAACCTCAGGTCCCATCCTGGGGCAGTACGAACTCCAAGGCTGGAGGAATTTATCCCCTGCCCAGGGTCACAGGACCAGGCTATGGCTCCGCTCACCCTTTCCCTTGCCCTGCAGCGATGAGGCTTTGCTGCACTGCACAGGCTCAGCCCCAAACAGGACAGCATGTCCGGGGGGCCTGCGTGAGGCCGGGTCAGGCTGTGCAGGACCTGGGTGTCTCCACACGCCAGAGCACAGAGCAGGGAGGGGCTCAGCCCCGCAGGGCTCCGGCAGGACGGCGGATGCATTCAGGCCAGACAGGAGGAGGGGCCCGGCCTGGGGAAGCCGAGATCAGAGCCTCCGTTAGGGAATTGCCGAGGCGCCACACAGTTGGGAACGGCAGGAGGGGGCTGCCAGCGGGTTGGGGGGGCTTTATGCCCACCCCACCCCACTATGTGCCACTGCTCCCTGCTCAGCTCCCTCAGGCCAGTCCCCCTCCACCCCAGAGACAGGTTGGCACCCACCTGAGCACGCAGCATCTGCAAGGCCGGGGGCAGGGGAGTTGGGCAGTTGCCCTGGGGGGCTCCCAGACATTGGGGTCCCTCTTAGGGGCTCTCTGCTTGGGTCCTTCCACTTGCAATAGCCTACATCTGTCCGGGAGTGGGAGAGGGGCCTGTGCAGTGGCTGGGTGTCCACGCTGTCTCGGCGGGATGCAAGGGAAGCCGTGCTCGGGGAAGGCCTCCGTCTGTCCATCCGTCTGCGCAGAAGTCTCTGGAGGAAGCATGGTGCAGTCAGCCGGGAGGGGATGGGGTGGCGGGGTCACTTCGGCCCGAAGCGGGGCTGTGGTCCATCCGCGGGTGAGGAGAAGGGGAGCCAAGCGCCGCAGGGTCTCAGATGATGTCGCGCTGGTCCCGGCAGCGCCGTGACAGGCAGTAGAGCCCAGAGAAGAGGTACAGGCAGGCGGCGATGCCTCCGCAGACGGAAGCGCTCAGGTAGGCGCCGTAGAGGCAGTGCTGGCTGTAGCCCGGCAGGTTGCAATAGCTTTTCCGCCCGGCCTTGTAGCCCATGATGCCGGTGGCGGCCGCGTAGAGCCCCACACCCAGCGCCAGGTCATGCACCAGGTTGGTGAGGAGCCAGCGGGAGCCCAGCCAGGGCACCAGCGCCCAGCGCCCCAGCAGGCTCAGCCCGAAGAGGGCCAGGGTGAGGAGCCAGACCAGGACGGCGGCAAAGAGGGCAAAGTGGGCCGCCCCCTCGTACTTGTGAGCCGCCACCGTCACCCAGAAGGCAGCGCCCAGCGCCAGCTGCCCCAGGCGCAGCAAGCCCAGCGGGCTCCTCAGGTAGGCGCGGTGGAGGCTGAGGGAGCCGCGGGCCGGCGGCCCCGGGGGCGGCGGCACTGCCGGGGGAGCCGTTCGGGCCATGGCGGGGCCCTGCCTGCTCCGGCGCGGCTCGGGCTAGATTCCGGGCCCCGGCAGCAACTTCCTCCCCCGGCCGCTGCCAAACATCTGGCGCTTAACGGTCCTCCCCGCGCGGGGCCTCTCTCCTCTGCTCCCCGCCCCGCCTCCGCGCCCCGCCGCGCCTCCCGACGGCCCACCGGCCGCCCGTCGCGGATGGGTGGGCGGGTGGATGCCGGCCCGCCTGCCTGCCGCCGCCGCCGCACCCCTCCCGTACCGCCGCCTCCCGCGGCGGTGGGAGGCGACGGCGGGGTCGGCGGGGAAGGCACCGGGACCCCGCGGGCGGCCGGCGGGGGGGGGGGGCAGGCCGGGGCTCCCCCGCACGTCACACAGGATTCCCCTCGGTGTGACGCGCGCCAGGGCTCCGCCCGCCGGCGAGGCCGCGCCCCGTTTACGTCACTCGCGCCACGTGGCCCCCTCCGAGAGGCGGAGCGGCCGCGCCCCTCGGTGCCGATTGGCCCCTGGCGGCGGGAGGCGGCCGCGGATTGGCGGCGGGGCGCGGGGCGGGGCTGGGGCGCGGCAGGTGAATGAACGGGGCGCGCGGCAGCGGCGGGATCCCGGTGCGGCGGCGCAGCGGCCCCCCGGCGGGTCTGTGCGGGGCGGGGGGAAAGCGGGTCACGGCGAGGCCCAGCGCTCCGGGCACCGGCGGGGCGGGACCGGGCCCGCGTGCGCCGGCCCGAGCCGGGCGCCTCCCGCGTTCCCGGGCGGCCCCGCCCGCTCCGGTTGGCCTCCTGCCCGGCGCCCCGGCCCGCCCTCTCCCTACGGCCGCGGCGCGTCCTTCCTCCGCCACTCGCCCTTCCTCAACGGGCACCCACGCCGGATCCCGGCGGGCGGGAGCGGAGCCTGACGCCGTCTCTCCGGTGCCGGCAGCGGCCGGGACCATGGGAACGCCGGCCTCGGTGGTGAGCGACCCTCCGGGCCGGGCGGCGCCCGCAGCCCGCGGCCGCAAGCGGGCCTCGGCCAACATCTTCCAGGGCGTGGGGCTGCCGGAGCTGCGGAGCCTGTTCCGGAGTGGCGGGGCCGAGCGGCCCGAGGAGCGCGCCCGCCTCGTCTGGCGGTACGCGGGCCAGCGGCGCATGGCGCGGGCCCTGCGGCGGCTCCGCCGGCGGCGGCCGGCCCAGCCCGGCGGCGGGATGGCGGCTCTGCGGCGCTTCAGCCGCCTGCGGTAGGTGCGGGCCGGGGCGCGGGGAAACGGGGGGAAGCGCGGCCGGGCGGCGCCGCTCACACACGCCTCTTCCTCGCAGGATCGCGGAGGAGGAGCCGGAGGGCGGCCGCGGGGCCGAGACACCCTCGGGGTCCATGTAGCGGCGCGGAGCGGCCGGGCCGCGAGGAGCAGGGCTGCTGGATGGCAGGCGCAGGGACAGCCGGGCTGAGGACACTTCGTGTACTGGACAGGGTGCGGTGGTTAATAAAAGGCAGACAGCGGTGGCTGCGTGGCTCTGGCTGTGTCCTGCCAACCCCCGGCCCTTCCCTGGCGCAGCAGGACCTTGGTCCAGGCCCCTGTACTGGACCAAGCACCAGGGGACCAGCCCCGACCTGCTGTAGGGTGCTGCAGAGACACAGAGGTGGACAGCAGCAGTGTTGTTCAGACGGTTGTATGGTTTAAATACATTACATACATTTCTACAGTGCATTAGAACAATACGTTTGGGATCAGTTGGAGATGCAGCTGGGCCTGGCCAGGGAGCTGGGATCTCACTGCTGCCTACCCTGTGCTTCCACAGCCAGGGCTGAGCCCCCTACCCGTGCAGGAGACAAGGGAGCTGCTCTCCCCTCCCAGGCTCAAGCAGTAGAGCCCCAACCTGCCTTCACTTTCCCCCCCCCCCTCCCCCCCCAAAGATGGGCTAACAGGACAGTGAGACCCAACACTAGCTTCCCCCAGCAGCAGGAGAAGCCGCAGCTCAAGGCAAGCAGATGCAGGCGGCAGCCCTGGTACCATTTCATACAACACAAGCACAGGGGCTTCTGGGGAGAGAAGGGCTGGCTGCCTCACCCCCCCCACAGGCCTGCGGGATTGTCAGCACCAGGGCAGCCAGGAGCCCATGCTGTCCCCCCACCATGCTCCCATCACACCTCCCACCCATGCAGCAGAAGAGCCACCGCAGCCCTTTGCCAGCAGCCCCTGCCCCTCGGGGGGGTCCTAGGCACAGACAAGGCTGGCACGATGCTGGCTGCACAGCAGCCAGGGAGCTTGCTGGGAGCAGGGGCAAAAGCCAAGCAAGAGCAGCCGTGGAGACCTGGCAGGAGGGATGGACTGGGGCAGCAGAGGGAGAGAGGGCCTCTCCAACAACTTGGCAGGGAAGGGCTCCAAGCCCCTCCCAGAGCCACCTGCTCTTCACAAGGACAAGCCAGCTAGGACCTCTCTCCCCTTAGTGTCTAACTGCACCCAAGCCAGCCCTGTGAGTTGTCCCTCATACGTCCCCTCCTCAAGCCCCCAGCCAGAGAACAGCCATTCATTGTGGTCCCCGCTGTGCCAGCAGGCAGCAGGAACTCCCCCTGAGGAAAGCAGCGTGCACGGGGTTGGGGCAGAGGAGGGACACTGGAGGAGTACAGCACACCCTTGGGCAAAGAGAAGGGGGTATAACCCGCTACAGGCCTTCCCAGCCCAGCAGCCAGCACAGCAGAGAAGAAGAGTGCCAGTGGCTGGTGTAAAGGGCTGGATGGATCCCAGCCCGGGCAGCCTCCTCATCTCAGCCCCAAGCAGGGGTGCTAAGAACCGCATGCAGGCCGAGGAAGGGGGGCAGGGTCCCAGCCACGCCACGGCTCCCAGCGGATTCCCGCACCTGCCCTTGGGCTCTGCCCCAGGCAGGACACCAAGCTCCAACGGAGCTGGGGAAGGACCATGCCCAACCTGCCTGGCTCCTCCAGTTCAGCTGTAGGTTCCTCCAGCCACACCTGCTTGCTCTACCCAGAAGGTCGAGTCCCAGCCACAGGAGCCGGCGGTGGCCCAGCTCCTCTCGCAGTGCTAGTCCGAGGCGGCCAGGCCCTGCCCACTGCTCTCACAGCTACCACCATGAGAAGAAAGGCTTCCGGCTCTGGAAGCTCTGCGTGTAGGACTCACTGGCGGTGCGCTGGTGGGAACGTGCTGTTTCCACAATCACAGGCGGCATCTGAACCAGGTGCAGGGGGCTCTTCCCATCTTTCAGTGCCTGAGTCAGGTTCAGGATCTGTATGGCACAACAGAGCAATGCCTGAGCTGCTCTGCTGGAGCAAGAGAGCATCCACCCCAGCACCCTTCCTACTACACAGGGAGGACAAGGGTCTGTACCTCATCCATCTGCCTTTCCTACACACAGCTTACCTGGCCTCTCATGACAGCAATCTGCTTGTGAAACTGTCCCCTATCAAAGCCAGGGTCTTTCTGCAAGAGAGAGCACAGAACAGTGGGATCCACCTGCTGCTCCATGCCATGCAAGATGCCTATTCCCCAAGCAAGCCTCTCCTCCTGTCCCACAGGTTTCCTGCTTCTCCCCACACTGAATCTTCAGCTCCTGGCAGAGATATAACCCTGCCATACCTCAGCTCAGAAACACTGTCAGGAGCTTGGCCACCTTTCTGGCCCCTGCAGCCTTGACTGGGAGCTCCCCAACACACCCACCCCCCCATTTTTCTTCCTCCCAAGCCATCCTTACCTGCTCCCCCAGCTCACCTTGAAAAGCTCATACAGATCTTCTTCCAGATCCTTGACAAAGTTGGGATCCGAGATTTTGGGGAGAATCAGGTCCTTGATCTCCTGTGAAAAGGGGATTTTGGCCTGGGGCAGCCATGCCCAGTAGAATGGATCTGTGGGAGGAAGCAGGAGACATTAGAGCTGGGGAAGGCAAAGGATGGTGCCACATGTCCCTGGGTACCAGATCACCTGTGTCTGAGACACCAGGTCCAGCACCTACTTCCCACAGCCTCTGCTGAGGCAGAGCTGCCCATGAACCCAGAAGGGACAGCCCTAGCCCTCTTCTCTCCAGCTCCCAGGGAAGATGCCTGAACACAGAGTTGTACAGCTTGTCAAGGTGCCCTGGCACAGCCTGAGGGACTCACATGCTCTCCAGGAGTCTGGATGTTTCAAGGGAAAGGCCAAACCGTTGTCTATAGCAGCCAGCTTGATGATGGGCTCCTTTACCACCACCCAGTCACTGTCCTGGAAGGAAGTAGAGCATGTCACAAGGAGGCCCCTCTCCCTCAGGGAGGCAGGAACAGTCCCTCTCCCACTCCCTGCCGCCAGTAACACCAGTTTCCCCCCACAGAGCCCTGTTACATCCTCAAAGTCCCACTAGGCCACAAGCCACCAACACAAAAGGCAACAAAAGGCCCGGGAGACAAGATCAGGCCCCGGCATGCTCAGAAACCCAAGCCAGCTAGGAAATTCACAGCTTGCAGGAGCAGAGGACCCGCCTGGAAAGAGACACTCACCCGCACACCTGCACTGTCCAGGGGACAGTCATACTTGATGAGCCAGTTGTCATTGCCCCGATCTGCAGGGAGATAAAACCAGCTGTGTCAGTGCTAGGGCATGCCTGCCCCACGCCAGGCAGAAGATTACTCCTACTCTGACCCAGAAGCAAGACAGAGCAGTTTTAGGCCCCAACTCTACCCTAGATCCCTCGAGCTTGCTGCACACCTGGGAATCCTCATCAAACCCACACAACCAGCCCTGGAGACTGGAGACATCCACATATCCCCAGCTCGCAAGAGAAAGGCCAGCCTGCAAGTCCCAGAGTGCTACCCCAACCCCTTCTAGCTTGGCAGGAACTCAGAAGCCCAGCATGAGATGGGATATAGGGACACAGTCAGGTGCTGGATTTTTGGATGTCCCTTGATCCTTGCATCTGGCACTTTCATCCCAGCACCGTGGTGGATCCAGATCCCCCACAATGCAGGCCAGCAGCCAGAGCACAGCCACAGTGGTGTGCAGTCACAGTAGCTGCACTCTACCCAGGGGCAGCTACCACCTGGCAGCAACTAAGTGGTAGTGAGAGGAGTTTAGGGTGCTAGAAAGAGATGGCAAGCCCCTGTCCTGCTCCCCCTTCTCCAGCTGGCAGGACAGGAAGGAGCAGGCAGTGGCCCATGCCAGGCAGCCAGTCCTACCTGTGTTCCTGATGATGTAGTCCAGCACCACCAGCCGCTCAAACTGCAGCAGAAGCTGCCGGTTGGTGTTCTCTGGGAGTGGCTCAGCTTCAAACCGCCGCAGCCAGTAGTCAGCATCCTTGTAGCCTTCCACAAAAAGCTGGAAGGAACCCACCTGAAGCAAGGAGAGGCTGCATTACAGGAGGCTGCAGAGGATGGAGAAGCGGTGACAGGCAGGCGCAGAGGCTGGCAGCCCTACCTTGGGTGGCAGACCAATGCGGTTGAAGCGCTGGCCCACTTTCGGCACCTTCTCCAGTGCCAGCCTCTTTCCTCGGGACTTCACCCTGTCAATAGCGCTGTAGTTAAAGGTCTCGCTGGCCAGATACACCACCTGGGGGAACAGGAGCACAGACGTCAGCAGGGGCACCTGTCAACTGTCACAGGATTGGCTGACAAAACCAAGATACAGGATTTCCCACGGCTCTGCCCAGCACAAGGATCCCCATGGCTTGAGCAGGAGCAGTCCTGGTCCAGAGCTCTCAACACAACATCTCTGAGGTCAGCAGTGCCACAAGACAAGGTGCAAGCAGAGCTGTGCAGGAGCACATGAAAGCCTCCCCAGGACAAGATCCCAGCAGCTGTCCCCTCACCTTTGTGCGGGGAACAATATTGAGTTCCAGTTTCTGGTCCACCAGGCTGGCACCTGCCTCCGACAAATAGCCCTGGTTGAGGACAAGGCAGTCTCTCCCAAAGCAGCATGGGCAGCACAACTTCTGCAGCCACTTGGTCCACTTGGGGTTCAGCTGTCCATACGGCTCCTCATTCTTGGGCTTGAAGACACCAATGATTTTCTGTGAGTGGGAGAGAGAAGGGCTGACTCAAGGCAGTTGGCAGAGTCAAGATACTCCCCACCCAAACCAGCCTACAGTGGGAACACTCAGGAACGGGCCCAGAACAGCCTCTCAACAGGCCAATAACCACCTCCTGGGACAAGGCAGACCCCACAGATCCCAGGAGGGAGGCAGGCAGGGGTTGAGAGGGACCCTTCCCCAGACAGTGCCTTGTTCCATGAGAGCAGGGTGCTGCCTGAAGACCTTCATACCCAGCTCATGCACCTGGAAATGACCCTCCTTGTCCCAAAAGACACCAGTGACGATGCTATTCCCTGGCAAACATCCCAGTCACCTTTGGGAGACTGCTCACCTCTGCTCATTATGCCACAGAGGAGAGGGAGGGGGATAGCAATCCCTGCCCTGGCCCCAAAATCCACCGAATGGAGCTGATCCCAGAGGAAATGGGACCAGAACAGCTGAGCAGCTGGAGAACCCCTGAGGAGCCCAGGGCTCTGTGCTGGGTGGCCCAGCTAGAGACAGCAGAGAGGCCGGTTCTCTGGCTACACTGTGTGCAAGAAGGCTCCGGAAGCTCCAAACCGGCCACCAGCTGGCAACAGCAGCAGCACCCCCATCCCCTCAATCCAGCCTCACACACATCAACCTAACAGCAGGAACAACAGCACAGGTAACCCACCACTGCAGAGGGCGCAGAAGCTGCGCTGCCACCAACCCAGCATTGCTAAGCCACCCAGCTGAGACAAGGGCTGGGTCAGGAGAAAAGCCCCCTGTCCCTGTGGGCCAGGCATCTCCAGGGGGCTGTGAAACAGCTTGGGGCTGGCAGCCCCTGCTCCGGGGTGACTCAGCAACACACATGACCAGCCTCGTCCCCATGGCTTGTGCTGGCCCTGGCCTGAGTGGGTGGCACTTCCCCAAGCCAAGCTCCTGCCACAACGTGGAATTGGGACATGAATCCTAGCACCTCAGTGGGAAACCCCAGTGCAATTCCAGTCTGCCAGGGGACAGCATCCAGCCTACAGCAAGCAGGAGCAAGGTTTTGTCCACCAGGAAGAGGGAGAGGAAAAGTTTGAGGGAACAGGACCATTTCGATCAACCCCAGAACACACAGAAGAGCCACTTCCCCTGAGCACATAGGAGGGCAATCCCCTCATTAGCCCCACGTGAAGGCACATGACTGCCAACACTTCCTCGGATATGAGCCTACAAAAGGCTTGTTGGGAGCTCTGGCAGCACAGAGCCCTGTGCTCTGTGGAGCCAAGCCCAGCCGGGTAGGGACAGTGTGGACAGCAGAGGCCAGAAGCCTGGCAGCACAGCATCCCCTTCCAGACAGATCTGTGCCAGAAGCAGCACTGGCAGGGAAAACAGGTCTGCCTGGTGCCAGCAGTGAGGCAGAGGGAGCCAGGCCGGCCTGGAGATGCAGCTGGCAGTCGGGGTAACCACAGCCATTGGGCCTGGAGAAGCGCATTCCATGTGGACAGCTTGAGCCCCAGAGCCCAGAGGGAAGCAGACACTAGTTTTTCTCCCAATGCCCTCACCTCCTGCCTGCAACAGTGGCACACTGCACTCTCACCTGTGATAACAGCTGGGAGGTTTTGGTGACCCTGGGTAGCAGCCACAGAAACCAGACACACATCAAATTTACTGACAGCAGGGGCAGTCCAGGGGACCTGCCAGGTGACATGGCCAGGAGCACATGGACTTTGGCTCCTCGCACATATCCTGCCACGAGCCCTTGACAAGCTTGGGTCTGTTACAGCCAGGAAGCCTCTGCCCTGCCACCCCCAGGCAGCTCACCCAGCTGCCCACTCCAGCAACATCACATCTCCTGTTGATGAATGCGGGGGAGCAGGAAGGTGGCAGGAGGAAGTGTGTATTGCCCCACAGCCCAACAGCTCAGCTGGGTCCTGCTCACCCAGCTCCCAGGAGCCAGGCTCCACCCGGGGAAGGAAAACTAGGGCACACCAGAGCACCCAATCCCGCTTCCCAGGAAGCATCCCGGCACATACACTGTGAGGGAGTCACAGGAAGCAGCAACAGCTCAAGTAATTGGGCTGGGTGCTGCAAGTCACAAGACAATCTGCCTTGTACTGCACACACATACCGTCAGTGGTGTGGAGACAGCTGAACAGATCTGTAGGGGACCACCTATTTGACAAGGAATTTGCCTTGGTTGATATAACCACGCAGCCACAGAGGAGACCTCTCACTCCAGTCTCACAGGCCAAAAACCAGTTCAGCTCTCAGAGTCGCAAGCCCTACGGCTGGAGTCACTATGGTCAGCAGATGCTAATGCACAGGCCTGGGGGAGAGAGTGACCCTTCCTCTTCGAGCACAGAAGAGCCGCAGAAGAGGCTGAGGCAGCACTTGGACACAACTGTTCCCCACTCCCACGACCGGTTCCACTGCACTTGTCCCCCGGAAAAGCCCAGGACGGCTCCAGCCGCTCCCACCAGTTCCCCAGGGCCGGTCACGCTCGGGCCAACACCACCAGTTCCCCCGGGCGCGCCCTCCTCCCGGCCAGCGCCGCTCAGCCCGCAGGCCTCGGGGGCCCCGGGGAGCGGCCGGCCACCCCCGGGGCGGGCACACGGGGCCGGGGCCGGCTCACCCCCTGCGGGTCCTTGACGAAGTAGCTGCCGCTGGAGCCCTGCGAGATACGCTCGGGGAAGATGCCGCGCTCGCTGGCCAGCTCAGCCCGCCGCACCACCTCGGCGAACTCGGGGTCCTCGGGGAAGTCGTTACGCTCCCGCTGCGCCGCTGCCGCCGCCTGGGCCTGGGCCTGCGCCGCCGCCTGGGCCTGCGCTTGGGCCTGCGCCGCCGCCGGGCCCCGCGCCCCGCGCTCCAGCAGCGGCTGCCGCTCGCGGTCGCGGCCGCCGGGGGAGCCGGGAGGGGAAGGCGGCGGCGGGGGCGGGGGCGGGGCGGCGGGCGGGAGGGCGCGCACGGCGCCCCCCGGCAGCCCGTAGTCGGGGGCCTGCGCCCGCTCCGGCGACACCAGCGGGCTCGTCTCGTCCATCGCGCCCGCCCAGACCCGCCGCGCCGCCCGCGCCCGCCGCTTCCGCCTGCGTCACCGCGCCGCCACGCCCCATCGGCCGCTCCGCCCCCGCCGCGCCACGCCCAGACCAGGCGTCGCCTTGGGAGCCGCGCCCGCCGCGAGGGCGGTGGCGGCCGCGGTGCCGGACGAGGCGGGCCTGGAGGGCCCCCACGCCTCGCACCCTGGCCGGGGCGGGAGGGGCTCCGCCGGCCCCACGCCCCTGCCGCGGAGGCTGGCGTCAGTGCCCCACACAAAGATGGCCGCTCGGGAGCGGCAGCGCCCCCTGAGCCCTTCGCAAAGATGGCGGCAGAGCGAGGGTGCCGCCCCTCTGCCGACACGCCCGGGGAGGAGGGCGCCCTGCCCCAGACAAAGATGGCGGCTGGAGAGGGCGTGTTGCGAAGTCGGCCAATGAGCAGCCGCGTTGCTAGCGGTCGCCGTGGAGACAGCCAACGGCGGGCGGGGATGGACGCTGGCGGCGTGGAGCCGCCCGGCGGCGCGGGGGGCTGGCAGGGGGGGTGGCCGTGCCACCGCCCCTCGGCGGGACCCCTGTGGGGAGCGGTGCGGGCGGCGAGCGCGGAGCCAGGTGAGCGCGGGCCGCGGGTCCCTGCGCCGCCCGGCCCGCCCGCACCGCCCTGGGCCTGCGGGCATCGCCACGGGTGTCCCGGCGGGGCGTGCGTGCACCGCCCCTGGCTGCATGGACCCGGTGGGGCGTGCATGCATCGCCCGTGGGTGCGTGGACACAGCGGGGCGCGGGTGCATCGCCCGTGGGTGCATGGACACAGCGGGGCCTGCATGCATCGCCCGTGGGTGCATGGACACGACAGGGCACGGATCCATCGGGGTGTGCATGAATCAGCCATGGGTACGATCGCCAGCTCTCAGCACGCTGCCCGGGTGGGGTGTGCGTGTGTCCCCCGTGGGTGCGGGGTGTCCGTGCACTGCCCAGGGGTGTGTGGCCCAACTGGGTCGTGCACCCCTTGCCGCCACGTGTGGCTCCAGCCCGTGGGTGCGGGGGGCCCGGGCAGGTGGTGGGCTCAGAGGGGAGGCACGCACAGCTCAGGGTGTGCTGCGTGCATGGCCCCTGCTTGCTGTGGGCGCTGCGCGTGCAGGGCTCTGGGGTGTGTGGGTGCCACTGGGGGGACGTCCAGCTGCTGGGCAGGCCGGGTTGCTTACAGGCAAATGCTGCTCGTCCCCTGGTTGAAGTTGCAGGTCCAGGCACAGGCCATGCTGGTGGAGGGAGCCCTTCCCTGCAGCTGGCGTTAACAGCCCGCAGCAGCACCCTCTCCTCCTCCTGGCACTGGTGTCCCCAGAGGTGCTGGGCAGGCTGCAGGCTGGGGAGTCGGCACTGAGCTCCTGGTCGCTGCCATCAGCAGAGAGCAGTGTTCAGTCGCTGTTCGGCTTGGCTGGGGGCCATTTCTCCTGTGGACACAAAGCCCTTGCAAGTTCCCTCCTGATGAGCGCCTGGGCACTGTGTCCTGGTTAGCGTGGCTCAGCACCCATCTCTCCAGGGACGCACAGCCCGGTGTGAGCGGGGACACGTCCTTTGGAAGCGGGGATCCCCCTCCCATCACAGGCACTGCCTGAGCTGCACCGGGAGCTGCTGGAGAGGCAGCGGCCAGCCCACCTGTGGGGCTGTCTCCATGCTGATGCCTTCCCTGTGTGCTTGGGAGAGCTGTGCTGCGTGGCGGCAGCTTTGGGAGTGTGCAGTGCTCCGAGGGCTGCTGGCTGTCGGCAGGCAGGATTGCCAACCCTTGGAGCCAGGCCAGGGCCCTCTCCCTGCTGTCCCTCTTAGGAGGAGGAGCCACTCCATCCCTGGGGGGTGAGCCAGGCCTGCTCATCCTTGATGCTGGAGTGGCAAACCCCACAAGCTCTCTGCTCCCTCCGCTGAAGAGCCAGCACAACACGGCAAGCATCTCCTCTCCAGAATGCCTGTTTCCTCCTGGGACTGCCCCAACAGAGCTGAGGGCGTCCCCTGCTCTGAGCCTGCTGAGGTGCAGGGCCCCTCGGGTCCTGCCAGGGAGCCATGCTGGAGGCAGCCAGCTCCTGCCGTGCTCCTCTGCCTGTTGCTCGCTCACGTTTCACGGGGCTGTGACCCCCGTGGGCTCATATCGCCCTGAGCCCTGCAGTGGGGCGGGCAGCAACCCAAACCCGGCGGCTGGGGTTTCAGAGGCAAGGCAGGGTGGCTGTGCTCCTGAGGTCACCTCAACTGCAGTGTACCACAGCAGAGCTGTCTCTAGGGCAGACACGTGCCTGAGAGCTGAGGGGATGCGGGGACTTCGGGTGAGCCCGGCTGCTCTCCCCTCCCAGCAGCCACCCTCCGCGCCTCTCCCTGTCAGCTCTTGCACTGTGCCGCCGGAGACAGTCACCATGACCCTCACCAAAGGCTCCTTCACCTACTCCAACGGGGAGGAGTACCGTGGCGAATGGAAGGAAGGTGAGACGGGGCGGGAGGGGTTGGTGTTGCCTGTGCTGGGGGCCAAACAGCCCCCACGTCCCTGCCGAGCACCATTCCGGGGCAGTCCCTACCTCTTTCTGTCCAGCCCTGCCTGTTTCTGCCCTCGCCTAGGTCGCAGGCATGGTGTTGGGCAGCTGACGTTTGCCGACGGCACCGCCTATGTGGGGCACTTTGAGAACGGGCTCTTCCATGGCTGTGGTGTGCTCACCTTCTCCGATGGCTCCAGGTGAGCATGGCATCCCTGCATACACCCCTCCCGGGCATCCCCACTTGCTTGTGGGGAGCTGCTGCCTCAGGAACTCCCCACACACAGGTACGAGGGGGAATTTGTGCAGGGCAAGTTCAATGGCGTCGGCGTCTTCACCCGCTGTGACAACATGACCTTTGAGGGCGAGTTCAAAGGCGGGCGCGTGTATGGCTTCGGTGAGTGCCTGGTGGCATGATGCAGGCAGCCGCAGCCCTGCGCTGCTCCAGCTCAGCACAGCCCCGTCCAGCATCTACCGCTTTGTCCCTCCAGCCTGGTCCTGGAGGGTGCTGCTCCCTGCCCCTTCACTCCCAGCCCTTCCCTCCCCTCCCCAGGTCTCCTGACATTCCCCGATGGCTCCCACGGGGTGCCGCGCAACGAGGGCTTCTTTGAGAACAACAAGCTGTTGCGGAGGGAGAAATGCCCGGCTGTCATCCAGAGGGCCCAGGGCGCCTCCAAGTCTGCCCACAACCTGACAGCATGACGGTGCCCCACATCCCCTCCTGCTGCAGTGCGGACCCTGCTGCTGGGCGCTGGCTGGCCCCACCATCCCCAGAGCAGGGACGTGGCACTGCTGGGTGCCCCTCTGCTCCGTCCCCACCAAGCCCCCCCCCCCACTGAACCCCCACAGCTGGGGGGGATGGGACCCTCTGCTCTCCACCCAAGTGCCCCGGGGCAGCCGTGGTGCCTTCTCTCTCTGGCTATAGCCCTGGCAGCTGCCGGAGCAGCAGGGGGACAGGGTGGCCGGGGCTTGGCCCCTCTGTCCCCCAGGAAGGGTGTGGACCACCGGGGCTGCTAGCCTGCTGCAGAAGATGGAGCAGGTGTGTAGGGGCTGTGGCTGGGCCCTGACCTCACTGCCAGGGTGCCTTGGATGGAAGCTGCTGGCTGGAGCATGTGTCCATAGAGGGGCAACTCCTGGCCCCCTTTGCTACCCTGGTCCCGAGGCAGGGTGGGCACCTCTGGCAGCCTGTGGCCTCTGCCTATAGCTCTGAGTGACCAGCCATCCCCTGTGTGCCCCTAGCAGGGTGACATGGTGCCACTGAAGGACCCAGCCTGCTCTCGGGGCCAGCTGATGGGCTGTGTCCTCCTCATTCCTGTGCCAATCCAGCCCATCCACTGCCTTGGGGACATCTGCAGCAGCATCCCCACTGAGGGGGACTGAGGGACACCCAGCCTGGCCCAATCTGCTTCACGCTGGGGGAGGGCAGGAGCAATGGCGAGCAAGGAGCAGGGTCAGCTGGGGCCTGGGACAAGGGGCATGAGCAGGGCTGCGTGGAGTGCCAGGGCTGGAGCAGGGGGCCTGGGAAGGGTGGGTGGGGGATAGGGGCATGGCGAAGGGACAGGCAGGGTGGGCAGGGGGCACACAGCTCCCCATCTTGCCCCCTGCACACGTTCTTCATCTTGCCCCTGCGTGTTCACCTTCATGCCCAATGAGGTCTTGCTGGCCATGGTGCAGGGGTCCTGGCAGCCTTCACAGCCTGGTGGTTGTCTGTAGGGGCTGTGCCCTCCCTGCCGGTCTCTGCCCGCACTGGTCCCGTGCCTTGCCATGACCCTGCCTTGTGCTGCTGCCTGCACAGGCTTCAGCTGAGTAAACCACATTGCCAAACGCCTGGGCCATGTCCTTTTTGCTGGGAGCAGGGACCGGGTGGGGGCTGCTTGCGTGGGCAGGATGCAGACACAGAGTGGGGGCAGCAGGTTTATTCCCAGCTCACAGTGCAGGGATCCTTCCCAGGCGGGGACAGTGGGACCCTGGGGGCTGGCAGGGATGCAAGTGTGGCCAGGGGTGCTGGGTGTGCCCTCTACCCACTCTGCCCAGGGCAGCCCCATCCAGCAGGAAGGAGTGAGATGGGTGGCTTTCTCCTGGCCTCATCCCAGTGTCCCCACCACATCCCCATCTCCTGGGGTCCCTGGCTTCTGTGCCTTCGTGATGCAGGGAGAGGTGCGGGGGACCCCTCACAACCAGCCGTTGGCACTGAAGGCGCCCCTCAGCTCCTCAACCTGCGGGGGGCTCAATGGGGCCAGAGGTGCACGGCAGGGACCCCCGTAGTAGCCAAACCATTCCATGGCCTTCTTCAGTCCCGGGATTCCAAACCGACGGGTGACCTGCAGGAGGGAGGGTGTGGGCACTTGCCGGTTCGTGTGGGACAGAGCAACATGCTCTATGGGCTCCTGCACCAGCCCCATGCAGGGCTGGGCAGGCTGTGAGGTGGCTGCAGCCCTGCAGTGAAGTACCTGCAGTGGGGTGGGGGGCCCGGGGAGGAGCAGCTCTTCCCCCCATCCCTGCCTATAAACAGGTGGCCTTGCCTTGAGGGGGTCAGGCAGGGATCTGCTGCCAGTGGACACACTGTTCCTGGCATGGCAGGGCTGGCATTTCCCACCCCTCTGTCTCCAGGCTTGCTTGGCTCACTGGCCGGGTGCTGTGCCATCCTGTCCCCCCTCGACGACCACTCCACCCCCCACAGCCCCAAGGACCTCCATCCTTTGCTGCCTCCCAGTTCTGTGATGGCCCAGCACCCCCACCCTGCAGCATCCTGGGGTGTGCTGCCCACTCACTGCCGTGTTGGGCTCAATGAGCCGGTGCTGCAGATCACGGGCCTCCTGCCAGTTGCCCTCACGGCACAGGCGGTCCAGCTGGCACAGCGGGGCACCCAGGACATTGGCGAGGGCACAGACCCCCCCAGAGGCACCTGAGGACACCGGAGCACATTGGCAGCCAGTCTGGCATGCGATGCCCAACCAGCACCTCCCGGGCATTGCTGTCTCTCACCTGCCTCCTCCCACCCAGCTGCCAGTCCCTACCAGTGCCCCCAGGGCAGCACCCCATGCTCCGACCTGAGCAGAGGCAGTAGCACCTACCCAGGGCATAGCTCGCCATCAGGAAGCCAGCTGATCCCGCCAGCACCTGGAAATCCTCCTGCCGTGTCTTGTGGACCATCAGCCCCATGCGGGTAATCTGAGGAGAAACATTCTGTGCCCCGGGGCAGGCATCACCCTGTCTCCCCTCCATGGGGCTCATGCAGCATCCCCAGGGCCCAGAGGAGGGCTGCAAGTCCCAGCTCCCCATTGCCAGCTTGGGGCTAGGTTTGATGGCAGACAGCCCAAGGAAAGCCTTGCCCCACTCACATCCCCACCGCTGTCCTTGATCCCGACGATGTTGGGGTGCTGAGCCAGGGTGAGGACAGCCTCCAGGGGCAGGTCCAGGCCAGTGTTGGCAGGGACGCTGTAGAGCACCACGGGAATGGGGGATGCGTCGGCGACCTGAGGGCAGCCGGACAGAACTCAGCAGCTGGGGTGGGTCAGAGATGTGCACCATGGGCTCCCCATCTGTGCTGCTGCCCCAGCTGGGGCTGCCAGCAGGCACCAGTCATGGCTCACCTCCGTGTAGTGCTGGACCAGGGCAGCGTTGGTCATGGCCCCCCGGTAGTAGCAGGGTGTCACGACCAGCGCCACATCGGCCCCTGCCTCTGCCATGCTGACCGTCAGCTCAATGGTGGCCTGGGTGGCTGGGGAAGAGGCAGAGGGGTGAGGGATGCCCCGGGGGGAACACATGGCCCCCACGCTGCTCACACAGGCACTCACATTCACAGCCTGAGCCAGCCAGCAGCAGGCGGTCCCTGGGCAGAGCCTGGCGCACGCAGCTCACCACTTCCAGCCGTTCACGGGGTGCCAGGTAGGGGTACTCCCCATTGGAGCCCAGCACCACCAGCCCTGAAATGCAAGCATGGGGAAGGCAGGGCTCAGGCACAGGAGCAGGGTGCCCATGGCACAGGCGTTCCTGCCCTCTCCACACCCCACTCTCGGGTGGGCACTAGGCACCCAGCGCAGCCTGATGCCTGCATCCAGCAGCCCTCTTGGGCCAGGAGGCTCCTGCGGGTGCCCTGCAAAGCCGTGGGCTCCTCCACAAAGGGCACATGTGGGTATGTGCCCCCCAGATGGCAGCTCCCACCTGCACCATAGGGAGCACCAGCTGTGCCATCCTTTACCCAAGCACCCTTGTGTTTGCCATGCCTGCACTCTGTGGACTGAACACACCGCCTGCCTGTCTCCATTCCCAGAAACCACCCCCACGCAGCACTGCTAGCTGGGTATTTATTGGTGCCCGCAGCCAGGCTGTGCTGCCCTGTCCTCTGTTGGGGCACACAAACCCTTTTCTTGGGACCCTGCCAGCACCATGGGCACAGGCAGGCCAACCCCAGCCCAGCGCTGCCAGGCTCTGCTGCAGCAGCCAGGGCCCCAAGATGCCAGGAGGGTTGGGTGTCCCCATCAGCCTCTCTGCCTTCCTTGTCCCTGGCTGCTCAGAAAAGACTCTGCAGCCCACAGTGTGCCCTCTTCAGTCCCCATCCCCACAGCCCTGGACTCACAGCCTGGTCAGAAGAGGGGAGATCCTGGGGCACATCCCTGCAACCCCCGGCCTCTTCCTGCAGCCCCTCTCCTCCCATCCATCCATCCTGGGCAATCAACAGATACGCATCCTGTGGCACTGAATCTGTGAGTGTGCAGAGGGCAGGTGCAAGCCTGCAGCTGCGTGTGGAGGATGTGTGCAAGCCTGCACATGTGTGGGGTGTGCATGCAAGTATGCACCAGAGTGTGACAGGGGTGTACAAGGACGTATGTGTGTGCCTGGGCTGTGTGGGCACATGCCATGAAAAGGGTCCCACGTGGGTCACCCAAGGGGCTGCCAGCCCCAGAGCAAAGTCTGGCTGGAGGCTGAGCACCCTTGGGAAGCCAGCAGGCTGCCTGCACACTGCTGCACAGCCTCTGCGGCAGGCAGGGAACTGGCAGGAGCCTGCACAGAGAGGGACAGTGGGCAGCACTCACCTCGGAAGGGGATGTTGGCGTAGCGGCGCAGGTTGCCCTCCAGCTGGGCATAGTCCACCTCCTGTGTGGGTGAGAAGGGGGTGGCGAGGGGCGGGAAGATGCCCCCGAGGTCGAGTGTTTGCCCTGGTCCCACGGGGATGCTGAGCCCCCGGCACTGCCGGGGGGCTGCCTGGCGCAGAGCTGCCAGGGCAGGCCGGAGGGGCCAGGCGAGGCGGGTGCTGAGTGCCATGGTGGCTGGGTGCTGCTGCTGGCCCTGCCGCCTGCCCTGCCGAGGGGCTGTTAATGTTTGACCGGGCACGTGAGGGACCCGCAACCTGGCTGGGCAGATGATATGGGGGGCGGTACTGGGTGAGCTCAGAATGCTCTTCCCTGCTCCAGGAGCTGGCTGCTGGAGCTCAGCACCCCTTCAGGTGAGCCCCGGCCAGCCCAGCTGCGCTTTCCCTTCCGCTTGCCAGTCCTGGCAGCCACCCCTCTGCCACCTACGGAGACAGGCTGCAGGGCTGGAGAGGGACCAGGCACTGCAGGGAGTCCCCGGGGCTGTTAGCAGGGTTCCCCTGCTCTGGGTGTTTGGTGTAGGGTTTCCTGTAAACAGGTGGGAAGGAGCGTTTCTGGGTAGGGAGTAATGAGCGCTACACTCAGCAGTCACGAGCCTGCAAAGGGACTGCTGTGTCCCCCCAGGGATGGCTCCAGCAGAGAAAGCAGGAGAAAAAGCAGCCATGGAGCAGCTGCCTGGCAGGGGTATGACTGTTGCTCCCTGGCACAACCCCAGCCTCCAGCACAGCATGGACCTGGATTTAGCTGCCCTTGATGTAGTTTTCCTCCCGGAGCTTGCTCAGGTGGCACTTTGAAGCACTGCAAGCAACCAGGGCATCCCGCAGCAAAGAGTTCCACCCTTGAACCACTCATGTCCAGGCCCCACGGTGTCACTAACACTCCAGTCCCTGTGCTAGGAGGCAGGGCATGTCTGTGCTACCAGATAATCCAGCTCCCCAGATCACCCATCTTCATTACTCCGTCACCTCCAGTGCAGGCTGCTCAGTCCCACAGTCCCCCGGGGCCAAACACTGCTCTTTGGTGGCTTTTATTGACACAGACAAGTCTTGGCTGGATCCTGCTCCTTGGAACCAAGCCAGCCCCCGGTCCCTGCCCAGCACTGTCACGCAGGGACCTCCATCTCCCCCTGAGGCTGCTCCTTGGCCTCCAGCGCCTGGCGTGTGTCCACCTGCCACTGCTGCACCAGGTCCGTCGGGGTCTTGCCAGCCTGCAAGAGCAGGCAGAGAGAGGCTGGGGCCGGGGTGGTGTAACATGGTGGGGCAGCAAATGGCCCTGGTGCTGACCTCCCCCTGCTCACGTGGTTCTTGGCCATCATGTCAGCCCCGTACAGGATCAGCATTTTGATGATCTTGTAACGGCTGAGCCGCGTAGCGTCATGCAGTGCTGTGTCACCTTCCTGCAAGAGACACAGCCAGAATGGAGATCAGGGTCCAGCCCTGGGGACAGGGACCCCTTGCCTGTCCCCAGCACTGCTCCCTGGCTCCCCGCATACATGCCTCCCCATGAGGACAAGGGGGACAGTGCTCCCCTGTCATGTTTTCAGCTGGGATAGAGTTAATTTTCTTCCTAGCAGCTGGTACACCGCTGTGTTTTGGATTTAGGGTGAGAATAATGTGGATAACACACGGATGTTTTAATTGTTCCTAAGTAGTGCTTACCCTAAGCTAAGGATTTTTCCCATGCTCTGTCAGTGAGCAGGTGCACAAGAAGCTGGGAGGGAACGTGGCCAGGACAGCTGACCCAAACGAGCCAAAGGAATATTCCGTACCGTAGAACATCATGCTCAGTATATAAACTGGGGGAAGTTGGCCAGGAGGGGTGATCTCTGCTTGGGGACTGTCTGGTCACTAGATAGTGAGCAATTGCATTGTGCATCACTTGCCTTTTTTGGGTTTTGTTTCTCTCTCTTCGCATTTTCATTACAATTATTACTCTCATTATTATCATATTTTATTTTAGTCATTAAACTGTTCTTATATCAACCCATGAGTTTAACATGTTTTTTCCAATTGTCCTCCCCATTCCACCTTGGGGCGGGCGGGGGGTGGGAGTGAACAAGTGGCTGCATGGTGCTTAGTTGCTAGCTGGTGTTAAACCACAACACTGTCCCATCTCTGGCTGCGGCTGCCAGCACCTGAGGCAGGGATGCGAGTGTGTCTGGTCATGCCCTGCTGCAGGTGCTAGGAGCCGCTGGAGGGATAAGCCAAGGGAGGAGGGATCAGTTACCCACCCGGTGCTGACTGCGCAACTGCAGCACTCACTCTGTCCGGGGAGTTGATGTCCACCCCGCAGTGGATGAGGTGCTCCACGATGTCAAGGTGCCCAGTCCGGGTGGCCACGTGGAGGGGGGTGCTGAGCAGCTTGAAGGGGGAGGAGATGGACACCAGAGCGGATCAGCACCCATCCCTGCTAGCCTAACACAGGGCCAGTCCTGGTCCCCCGGGGCACGCTCATGCCCCTGGCACAGCTCCATGCCCCCCAGCTCTGCCCTGCATACCTTGTCCTTCATGTTGAGGTCTGCCCCATGGTCCTGCAGCAGTTTGACAGCGTCCAGGTGCCCACCCCGGCAGGCCCAGTGCACAGCGGTGCAGTCCAGCTGAGTGCACAGAGCCACATCATGGCAATGGCAGGGGACACCCCACCCCACGTCCATGCCCTACCCCAGCCAGTCCCTGTGTCTGGACTGAGCCAGCAGAGCCCTGCCTGCAGCCACCTCAGCAGTGAGGACAGCACTGCCCTGCTGCGGGGACCCCAACCCTGCTGTTGTTCCAGCTGTGCCATGCGAGGAGGCTCAGACCAGCATGGAGCCGGGGGCAGGATCTGTCCTCACCCGATCCCTGAAGTTGACAGTGGCCCCGCTGTCCAGCAGCTTCTGCAGGATGTCTGTGTGCCCTTCCAGCGAGGAGCGGTGCAGAGCTGTGCGGTGGAACTGGGGGGACAAGGCACCATGTTGGCAGATGGATTCATCCCCATCCCAGCTGTACCCCCAGTCCTGTTCCAGTGGTCCCAGCCTCTGCCAGCAGGCATGGTGGGGCATGATGGCAGGGGCAGGCAGGGGGCAGCCAGCAGCCTTTGGGGACACTACCTCATCACATGTGTCAGGGGAGCCACCATCTGCCAGAAACTTCTCGATGACGCGCATCTTGCCCTGGACGGCAGCTCGCAGGAAGGTCTCCGGCTCCACAGGACCCTCCTGGTGGCAGGATGGGCTCAGGACTGAGGCATCACAGGGACATGGGAAAGGGGACAACATGGGCCCCCCCCGCCCTGCTTCCCCGGGGAAGTTCTCAGCTGGCAAGGTGACTTGGGGTCTGGCCTGTGGGGACTCTAGCCCCTGTCCCAGCAGCCCCTCCCGCACCCTGGGACCCCCTGACATACAATCTCCAGGGGCTCAGGCGGTGGTGGGGGCTCAGGGGTGGCTGCCCGCTCCTCCCGGCGCTGCCGGCGCTGCTTGCGGAGCTCGATGAGGCGCTGGATGCTCCCCACGTCAATGATCTCTCGCCGCAGGTCGACTGAGCTCTTCCGCACCCGCTCCTGGCCCTTGTGGGGGGGGACATGCAAAGCCCTATTTACCTCCTCTGTGCCCAGCTTCCCCTGACACCCCCTGCTCCCTGATGTCCCTCACCTTGACAGCCTCAAGGCCCCAGTTCCTGGGGCCATGGCGTTTCTCTTCCTCCAGGTCAGGTGTGCTCACCCGCTCCACAGCTGGTGGCTCCCGTGTGCCATCTTCTTTGAGTCGCTGCATGGGTAGAGGCCTGCATGGTCCTGGTTGGGCATGGAGCAACCCCACCACCTCTGTCCCCAGCCCGCCAGTGGAGGTGGCTCTGGGCACAGCTCACAGCTTGCTGCTGAGGTCTACAGGACACACAGCAGCCCTTGGTCTTATGCTTGCCCACCTGCCCTACTTGGCAAGCTGAGCACCTGCTTGCTGCTCAGCTCTGCCCCATGGGCAAGAGCTCCTGGTTTGGGAACCCAATGACCCTGTGAGCCCTTGAACACCTTGCTGCATCCACCGAGATGGCAGGGTCGGTGCCAGCCTTCTCACATCCAAGTCCTTAAAGATGGATGCAGTGCAAGGCGAGTCCCTGCTGCAGCCCAGGCAGGACCCCCCTACCCTGTGGACCCACCTTCTCCTCCTCCTCCTCCTCTGCCAGCTTCTGCTCGATGAGATCCTTGGCCCGTTGCACATCCAGCTCCATGTCTGCCCACAGTGCACAGCCCTGTGCGGGATGCAGCCTCTCCTCCTTGCCCAGCCCTGGCTCCTGGTGCTGCCGGCAGCTCCGCTGGCCGCAGGGCTTTATGCTGCCGGCCCCTCCGTCCCCGCAGCCCAAGGGCACTGTCAGCTGTGGCTGCTCGACATGACTGGGGCAGCTTTGCCATGAGCTCACCCTCCTGCTTTCTAGTGGCCCTGGCTCACCTCCCCATCCCTGCACCCTCTTAAAGAGACCCACCGCCCCCCTCAAGGGCTGCCCAGGACCTCGTGCTGGGTGTGCACAGCCCATGGCAGCTGGTCCAGAGAGGCTCAATGGAGCCAGAAAACGGTCTGGGATTGCCCCATCAGTCCTGTACCTGTGCCACCCACCCCGGGCAGGCAGAACGCTCCCTGTGGCTCCCATCACCCCATCTCCATGCAACCAGATGCTGCACCACCCACCAACATCACCCAAGGCTCCCTGGCACCTGACAAGGGGTGTTGCTGCCCACTCCAAAAGGAGGTGTTGGCACCCCCCCACCCCACCCCCCAATCAGTAGCAGGCAGAATGTGATGCCAAGAGCCACAACCCCTCTGCGCCTCTTTGAAGGATGACCTCAGGTGTGGAGCGTCCCAAGCAGCTCTGCCAGGATCCCAGTGGTTGTCTGGCCTCCCCAGCCATGCACGGGCAACCCGACAGTGGGACCAGCCTCACGTGGGGCTGTCAGGCAGAGCCAGCAGCTATTCCTGGTAGCAGGAACATTGTTCAGCCCCCCCGGGCTTTGCTCTCCCCCTTTGTAAGATGAGGCCAGTGCCGCCCTGTGCTGGGACAGTTAATGCGCTGGGCACCAGCCCTCGGCACAGGACCTGGAGGAAGGACAGATGGGACACATCACTGTCACCATCCCAGGCAGTTCCCAGGGACACCCTTGAGTGCCCGGTCCCATGGGTGCCACAGCCTCTGGCTGCAGAGGTGCCATTTTCACCAGGACAGGTGATGCTGGTCCTGGGACCATTCTCCTCCATGGACTGTCCCGCCTGGCCCTGGGACAGGCACAGGCTGAAAACTCCAGAGGGGAACACTGGGAAAAGGAGGCAGTGGTCCCATACCAGTAAGTGGCCTGGATAGCAATGGGATGATGGCAGCAGTGCTGGGGAAGGGTCCAGGCAGGCAAAGAGCTGGGCCTGGTGGGACAGGGTCAGGGTAGCACTGGGGGGCAGAGCTAAGGGGTCAAGGCTCTCCCTGGCCACCTTGAGCCCATCCCAACTTGGACAGGTACAGGGACCATCCATAGCTGCAGGTGACAGCCCCCCCCCCCCGCTCCAGGGACAGAGAAAGGATGAAAAGGCTTTATTGATAAATATAGACTATGTACAGAGGGGAGACATCTCCACCCAGCCCAGCACCCTGGGGCCTCCTGGCCAAAGGGAGCCAGAGCCCAGCAGGTCACAGCCTCTCCCTGCCGGCACAGCCTGGCAGCGGGGCCCCGGCCGTGCTGACCCCCTCGAGACATTTGGTCTCAAACCTCCTGCAGCAAACGCAGTGTGTGTCCGTGTCCCAGCTGAGAGGGGCCACTGTAGTGGCACACCCCCATGCAGCCCTTCCTGGGCGGGGTGGGGGTGGAAATCACCCAGGTGGGGGGCACCCTGAGGGGGAGGAGCTGCCCCCACTCTGGCAGGGCTTGGTGCATCCCCAGAGGTGCCACTGCCCCCCAGCCCCCTGCCCCCTTCCCGCAACCAGTGCGGGGGGGCTCAGTTCCTGGGTGGCAGAGGCTGATTGACAATTACTTGCACGACAAAATCCTTCTGGATCTTGGTCTCCTGCAGCCGTGTGCGGTCGGTGAGCAGCTTGCCTGAGAAAAACCAGCGCTGCCAAGCCAGGTCGATGCCCTCCTGCACCTGCAGCTGCTTCTTCAGCTGCCCGATGGTGTCACCCATGCTGGCGTTGAGCCGCAGGTCCTTACCGGTGGAGAGTCGCACTTTGAGGGCAAACTCCCGACGGGCATTGGGCAGGGGCTCGGCCGGCTCTGCTGCTTCCTCCTCACTCCTCTCCAGGATGAGGTTGACAGGAGGTGCCAGGCAGTAGACAGGCAGCTGGTACCGGTTGCCCAGTTCATCGTAGCACTCCGTCAGGGACCCTGAGGATGGCAGGGTGAGATGCTGTGGATGGGCATCCCCGTGGACCACCCAAATGGGGACAGGGCCACCCCAGGCAGTGGGTCAGAGCCTGCCTCGCCTGGGCTGAGCTGCGTGGATGCAGCTGGGGACCCCTCTCCTCTCCAACCTGGGACCCCCATGTGCCCAGATATGGGACACTCAGCACTGACCCCACCTCACCCCCTGTGCCGTCTCTCACCATGGGGCAGGGTGATGCTGGCTCCATCTAGGATGGCCTGGGCCAGGCTGTGGTCATTGGCCTCCACAGCATAGGCAGCTGCCTTCAGGGCGTCCCAGATCTCCTTGCGACCCTCAAAGGCAGGTGCTGTGTCCCAAAACTCATCACGTTTGCTACGCAGTTGCCCATCCGTCATGGGGTAGTCACTCTTCCACTTGGGACGCTCCTTCTTCAGGGGCTCATTGCGGCCTGGGGAGGGGAGGGTGAAGCTCAGCCAAGGGACAGGGGTCCCCCTTGGGCCCTGAGTTCCCCACCTCCATCTCCACAGGTTCCCGGGACCCCTCACACTGTGCACAGCAGTGTCCAAGTGACTCCCCTACCCAGCACAGGACAGCCCCCAGTGCAGCCAGGTGGAATTTGGCTAAAGTTAGCCCCACCCAAGGTCCCACTGGCCCCATAGCAGCTGCACTCTCAAGTAACATCCTTTGTCCCCAGGAGGGATGAGGGCTCTTGCACCCATGCTAGGGGGACCAGCCCCTGCCCTGTGGGGTGGCCACTAGGCCTCAGGGCCCTCTGAGGCAGAGCAGTATTTATAGCTTGGGGAATTAGCCAGGAAATAAGCTGGAGAGTTGGAGCGGGAAGGGGATTACAGAGACTGAGCTGCTGCCCTGGCGGGGGAAGTGGGGCAGGACTTAGTCCTCTCTGCCCACCTCGGGATGGCAGGGACCAGCTGTGGGCAAGACAGCAGGCACACAGCCTCCAGGGCATCAGGAGGTGGGCATCGCTGGGGTGGGAGGCTGCCAGTTTGCAGCAGCCCCAGAAATAGGCCAAACTGAGCTGGATCGCCATGAAACAGCTCTTAACCATGTCCCCAGGGACCCCCAGCAGCCAACAGTGCCCAGAGGTCTGGGCCACCCCCATGCCAGTCCCACACTGCCCTGCCCTCCCTACAGCAGGCTACAGCCCCGTGGGAACAGCCCCATCCTGTCAGCCCCACGGCTGGGCAGGAAGCATGGGGCAGGAAGGAGCTGTTGTCACTCACAGCTGAGCTGGGGACAATGAGTGACAACAGCTCCTTCCTGCCACCCCTCTCCCTAGGGCAGCCAGCCGGCACCCTTCCTGTGGGGATGCAACATGGGGGATGTGGAGCCCCAGCCGGGCAGGAAGGATGCCTGTGCCCGCAGTGACCTGCCAGGCAAGGTGATGCCACACACCCCCACTGCTGGGGACAGCCACCACTGCCAGCTGTGGGCTGAGCTACTTCCTGGGTAAGTGATAGAAGGCACTACATGAACTTTTTTTTTGTACCAGTCCTATCCCACCCCTTCCAAGACCACTGGAACCAGCACAAAACCCACTTTCCAAGCAAGCACCCAGCCCAGAGCTGGATGCAATACGTGGCACCCACCCCAGAGGTCCCCATGGGGCACAGGAGCTCAGTTACCCCAGGGCTGGACATTGAGCACCCCTTACAGGCAACATCCTGCCTGATTCCCTAGGAGGAGTGAGGTCAGCCGGCTGCAGCCAGCACTGCCGATTCAGCAGTCACGGAGCTGGGCAGGAGGGATCTGCAGCACTGCAGGACAGAGTAAGGTCGGAGACAGCACCTGCCCCAGGAGGGCAGTGGAGTAGCAGTCACTGCCAGCCTGAAGGACACGGCTGGGATCATGACTCCATGCTCCTGCAGCCACCAGGCTTGGGTACATGCCCTTGCAGCTGTGCTCGTCATGCATGGCGGGACTCCTGGCCAGCACCATGCCCCCAGCTCTGCTTGCAGCAAAGGGAAGAGGCTGGCCCAGGGGATGCAGCAGAATCAGAGCCACGGGGCCTGGCCACAGCAGGGACAGGCCACGGCCACCCTGTGCAGGCAGGTGTGCCCGGCAGCCTTGTCCAGGTAGGCAGGGGCTTAAGCCTCATCTATTTATTGCTGCCACCCAGCTGGGCCCCGCAGCCTCTAATCACCTCCTGCCGCTCTATTCCTGGCCCCTTGTGCAACTCTCCATGGCAGCACCACCAGACAGGTCCGGTCACTTGCTGTGCCCGGACTCGAGCCAACAGGATCTGGTCGGCAGCCTGCCTACCTCCTGCCCTGTGCCTGCAGCACCCTGCCTGAGGGTCAGCCCCCTCCACCGTGCTGCGGTGCAGGGACTCCCAGGCAGGAGGCTGTACCCCAGAGGCTCCCCTACCCTGGGGCTCACTCCCTGCCTAGCTGGAGCCTCAGGCAACCCCAACTGGTGGGTCCTAGAGGTTGGCTTGACCCTGGAGGAGATGCCAGCCAGATGGCATGCAACACCGCTTCCAGCAGTGCCAGCTGGTCCCCTCCTGGGCCAGGCAGGATTGGGATGTTGCATGGTACTGGCATCCCCTGCTCTTCCTGCTGTGGCTAGCTGGCTACCCTGGGGACAGCACTATCACCCGCTCCAAGGAGCCCTGGCAGGACCCCTCTGCAGGGGTCTCAGCAACTGTCAGCCATGGCAGGAGCCACTGGCCAGGTGCACTGCTTAGTAGGGTTCCCAGGACAGCAGAGGCAAGCAGAGCAATCCTCCCTTTGAGTGCTGCTGGCCCAGAGCAGTGTCCCTACACGGCAGGTGAGTGCAGCTACAGCCTTGCTTCATCCTCCACCACCTGAGGAGTGGCTCCCAGGGGCTGGTGGCACCATGCAAACGAGAGCAGGAGCCAGCCTGGGCACCCCAGCACGATTGATGGCCCTGCTGCCCCAGAAAGGAACACGCTACAAGAAAACAGCAGCAACTGCCAGGGACACAGGAACACCAGGAGGGGACAGTGACCCATCCCAGGAGAGCCTGGCAGGGAGTGAATAGCAGTGATGGAGACACAAGCACTGCAGCCAGCTGTTGCCTGGCACAGGAAGGAGCACATAGATCCAGACATGGGATCTGACCCCCCAGCCACAGCAGCTCCAAGTTACAAGGCAATGGCCCCACACTCCCACCGAGCTGAGTGAACACACAGCACAGGACACAGGGACTCACCTGCAAGAAATCACCTGCAATCCCCAGGGCTGCCGGCTCCATGGGGAACCATCACCCTAACTCAAGCCAGCGGGGCATTCCCAGGGTGGGCAGTGGGCACAGCTGGACACGGCAGCCACGGCACCCCGCACATGTTGCTGGAATGGCGGGCACCATCCCACGGGAAAACCTCCCTCCCTCCCTCCCACCCGCATCCCAGCTGCAGGCGAGGGCCGGGGCGCCCCGTCCCCGAGCACACGCTTCCTGCTCCTCCTCTCCCGCCGCCTACCACCGCTTTGCCATAAACATGGTAATTACCGGCTGCAATTGCACCGGCCGTGGAGGCGGGCGAAGGGAAGGCAGGCGTGATTCACCCCGCCGGCCCACGCACCCCCCGCCGGCAGGTAGCCGTGCCCATCTCCGTGGCCTCCAGGACAGTATCCCGGGGAGGTAGCTCATAGCACCCAGGGATCCGGCTGCCGGTAACTCCGGGGAGCCGCGGAGCTGCACCAGCCACCTCCCGACACCTCTGCTCTCCGGGCCGGCGCAGCCGCTCGCTTCCCGCCCCGCGGCCGGGTCCCCGGCACCTCCCGAAGCCCGAGGGAGCGAGGACGGGGTTGTGCCCCATCAGCAGCCCGGTGTACGGGCAACACTGACCCCGAGCAGGCACCCAGCGGGCTGCAGGACGCGGAGCGTCGGTGACACTGCCAAACCCAAAAAGGGGGCACCCGACACCCTGCACCCCCCCGCGCCGGGGCACCCCCCCCCGGGAGGAGCCAGGGACCGGCAGGGCCGGGCAGGTCGCGCCGCGCACCCCAGCCCTGACCCTGCAAACCCCGCCAGGGCGCCGGGATAGGAGCCGCGGTGCCTGTCCGTTCCCGGGACCACGCACCGGACCGGAAGCCTCGGAGCCCGGGGACCCCCGGGGGCGCGCACGGGACAGCCCCACACCCCCGCGCCCACGGACTGCGCCGCTCCGGTGCCCACACTCCCCCCGCGCCCGCCACCCCCAGAGGTACACGGGGCCCCCCCTCCCACCGCCCGCGATCCCGGGGATGCCCGGGCGGGACGGCCCAAGCGGGCCCAGCCCCGCCTCACCTGCTCGTTTGCGGGGATTCCCAGCAGCGGGCCGCTCCCGGCGCTGCCGCCCCACGCAGCCGCCCATGGCGGGGCTCAACGGCGGCGGCGCTCGGCATGGGGCCGGGCCGACTCAGCGCTGCGCCCGACCGCGGGGCCCGGCGCCGTGCAGCCGCACCGCCCGGCTCTGAGCGCCGGGGCCGCCCCGCCGCCGGAGACACCCCGCGCTCCGCCCCGCCCCCCCAGGTGCGCATGTGTCCGCCCGCACCGGCACCGGCACCGCCCACGTGGGCGCGCCCGCTACCGCAGCACTTTGTCCCCTCCGCCCCGCCGTACCGCGGCCCCGCCCCCTGCGGCCCCGCCGCGCCCCCTCCCCGCGGGCGGGGGTTGGCTGGGGGGCCGGTGAGGAGGGGGCGCTCCCGCCGCGCGCGCGTGCGCCGTCACCGCCCGTGGCGCGAGGGCCCGGCGCATGCGCAGGGCGGGAGGGCCGGCGGCCGCTGCCCTGGGCGCGGGGTGTCATGGCGGCGGCCGGGGTCGGGGCTGGGGCCGAGGCCGAGGCCGAGGCCGAGGCGGGAGTTGTGGCGCTCACCGCCTCCGTCCGGGACTTCGTGGGCGGGCAGCAGGAGGGCCGCGCTGCGGAGGTGGCGGCAGGTACCGGGCGGGCGCGGCTGCGGGGTGGGGCAGGGCGTGGACAGGGCGGCGAGGCTGGGCCGGGCCTGGGGCGGGCGCGGGCACGCCTGGGGGGCGGGGGGGCGGGTTCTGAGGGTGAGCGTGGGGCTGTGGGGCAGGGTGTGGGGCTGGGCTTAGGATGCAGAATGGGGCAGGGCACAGGCCTGGCTGTGGGGCAGGGTAGGGCAGAGTGTGAGGGCGAGGGACGGAGTGTGGCCGTGGGTTGTGGGGCTGGGGCATGAGGCTGCGGTGCGGAGCATGACTGTGGAGCAGGGGGTGGGGGAGTGGGCAGGGGCCCCAGCTGGGACCTGGGCATTGAAAGGGGGAATGAGGACTAGGGGCTGTAGGGTAGGTGTGGGGCAGAAGAGAGGGTGAGGCAGAAGTGGGTGTGGGTAGATGTTGGGAGCTGGAGTGAAGGCAGAGTTGTGGGGTCTGTGGGGTGAGCCAGTGTTTTAGATGTTTAGATGTTTAGATGTCATGGGGTGGGATTGAAGTCTACTGTTGGTGCCAGGGAATGGTGAATGGGTCTTTGGGGTGGGGGATCTGTGAGCTGATGGGAATATGAGTCTGCGGGCCCTGGCACTGGAGGTGTGGGGTGCACTGGGAGCATCTGTGGGTGGTACTGGGTATGGTGGCCGTGGCTGGGTGGCAGAGAAGGCACCAGTGGGAGGGGAGCTCCTGGCCTTGCTGAGATGCTGTGGGAGATGACTGATGCACTGGCTTCACTGGCCCCTGCTTCTAGGGCCCAGTCTCTGACTGTCCTCACTGTGGTTTCTCCTCCTTTCCTGGCAGGGCTTGAGTCATTTGGTTTCCTTGGATAATTTGCCTTTCTGCTTGGAGCAGCAATTTGGTGACTTTGTTACATTAGGGAATTTGCAGCTTCAGGAATGCAGCTTTCTAAGGATAAGGCAGCATGGTTGTGTTTCTAGACAGTGACTTTTGCGTGTTTTGGAAAGGAGTTGAGAGAGCAGAGGAGGACTATGTAGGTTACATTACACAGGGGTAGCTTATAGACCTTTCTCAAGACTGATGGATTGTGAACCGATCCGTGGTATCTTGGTGATGAGATGAGCTTGCAAAATGGGAGGGTAACCCTGTGGTCCATGTAACACAGAGTGAAGAAAATGCCAAGGAAATTTGGAGGAATTCACTAAACTATGTGACATTCAAGATGTTGTGAAAGACTTGCACAAAGCCTCTGGCATATTTGAAATAGATGGGGGAGGAGGGGAAAGATAACCTTCCAACTGCTGTCGTCATCTGTGGTCATGTTACAGAAGTGCCTGGAGAAAGCTTTGTCTCTTTGAAAATGTACAAAGTGAAGAGCTGCCCCTGCCCCCCCCCCCCCCCCCCCGGCTCTCGTTAGCCGTATGGCGCTTGAGACAAACCTACCTTGACAAGCGAGGGAGCTGGCAAGTGTCCTTTGGCCCCTCTGACCTCGTATAGAATCACACATCAGAAAGTATTAAATTGCATCACGTATCCTTGAGTGAAAGGGGAGGTTTTTTCTAACGTTGTGGCCATTGTGCAATTGTTGGAAGAAACACGCTGAGCTTCTCCCATGTGTTGCTGACTACTAAATTGAGTGTAACTTGGCAAGTGGAAGAAAGGCCTCAGTGCTGTCACAGGCATCTTGGGCTGCACGGGTCAGTGGGTGGCAGAAGGAGGCTGAACTCTTTTTAATTAAAAGATGGGGAGAGAAGGATACTGCTGTTACTGAAATCCATCATGTGCTCCCCGTGAGTGCTGTGCTCATATTTTGAGGGTGTTGGGGAGACAAGAATGGAAAGCCTGCAGAAGTGATTAATGTCTTGAAGGACACTGCATGAAAGGGGAGAAGATGTGTCAGGAAAAGGAGCGGATTGATTCCGAGTAATAAAAAACAAAGGGTAAATGGCTTGATTCTGTTTAGCCTCTCGGCCTACAGGAACACCAGAATAGGAAGGCAGCCCCTCCTGGTAAAGGGAGTGCTGGGGCTGAAGGTGTGTAATTAACCTTGAGAACTTGCTGCTGCCAGATGTGGAGGCAGAAGTTTCACAGTCTCACCACTGTGCTTGCCGTGTTGATGAGGCAGGTTCAATTATAGCTGTGCTTGCATTTAAGCCGTGGCCCTGCCTGCAAGCAGGAGGCAGCGCTCGCAGGTTGCGCTGTCAGGGCTGGTGTGGTCACACCACACGAGGCGAAGCTGGTCGTACACCCTGGTCCCTGAGAACAGAGGGAGTTTTCTCGACATAGCCAAGTAAAGGGGCTGTTAACTGCAGGGACCATCAATAGTCAATTGTCATTTGATCATTACACTTCAGCTCTTTCCTGTTGATTAGGAAACCAGCAGCTTAGTGTAGATGCTGCTTTCAGTCTCTGAAAATGCAGAGGCAGAATGCTTGGTCACAGAAACGTTTCTCTCGAACCTTCTCTGTGGTGATTCAGAGGCACGAGGGCTTTTCATGAGCTTGCAGAGCGGGATGTTGGGATGCTGGGTGTGAAGGGGCTGTATGAGCTCTCCTGACGGCCCGCTCTGCTTTGTGCTCGTGCACAGCACTCGCTTGCTTTGCACTGTTGTTCTTCTGCAAGAAATTTTGCCAGCACCTTACAGCTGTTGTTCAAGTTCAGTCTGTGCCTGTCAGCTCTGCAACCTGCTGGGCTCGTCTTCTTCCTCACAACTCCCCTTATACGTTCTGTCCCTCAGTTCAGGCTCCTTCTCCCTGCTCTGCCAAACGAAATTGTAAGCTCTGTCTCTGGAGTCGAGGCTGCCTGCTGTCAGAAAGCACTGTCATCCCTTCTCCTATCCCCAGAGACCGTTCTCTGATGAATAGCGTGACTTAATACTGGAATTAACTGCTTAGGAAGAGCCAGTAAATGCTTGCAACAGCAGGAGATGCTAGCTGAGACAAGGCCTGGGAAAGCCCCAAATGAAACCTTCAGGCTTCTGAGGGTGTGGGTGTCCTGTCAGTCGTGTAGGCAAGACTTCAGCAGAATAGAGGGAAGAACAGGGCCCTCCAGAGTGCCCAGAAGTGCTCCTGGGCAAAGACAGTGAGTCTTGGTGACTGGAAGGTGCTTTTTTGGTGGAGGAAACCTGTTTTGTCCAGGTAGAGAGTGAGGGGTGCTGCTTGTTTCCCAGCACCACCTGAACTGCAGGTTAGGGGTCTGAAGGTGAGGCAGTCCCTTGCCTTCCACACCATGTCTGACCACAGGGCATGCACAGAGCTTTCCCACTGGGAAGTTGTCGTGTTGGTGGTGGGTGGCAGAAGTGGAGATCCTGCCCTTCTGCCAAGGCTGGTGTAGGATGCAGCAGGTCCTTACCACAGCCTCCTGAGGAGTGACTCTTACCCCAGTTGAGTTGCAAGAATATTGAGGCAGGAGATGAGTGAGGCAACCTGGCTGGCTGTCTGAGTCAGAGCTGGAGATAGACTCTGGGAGTCCCAATGCTTAGTCTTCCTCAGATCACAAAGCTGCCTGTCTCCTTGCCCTCCATCTTGGGAGGAGTTTGTGCAGGTTTTGCTCAGCACAGCATGGAGGTGGCAGAGCCAGGGTGGGAAGCTGGATGATCACTAGTGTCTTGGGTCTTTGCTTGGCCAATTCTCCCTTGGGAAGCACCTGGGGAGCTACCCTCTATCTCCTCCTGGCTTGCTCACATTAGAGAAGTGTTTTTTGGCATCTCAGCAAAGCGGAGCACAGCGAGGCTTCTTCTCTTGGAAGCCACCCATTGGTGATGGATGCAGCCAGGCTGCGGTGAGAGGGCAGAGGCAGACTGCAGGCACGTTCACCCCTTGCTGCCTGCTCTCAGCTCTGGTCCAGTCGAGGCACCTCTCAGTCCAAGATGTGTTTGCCAGCAGGGCTGGAGGCAGCTCCACCAGCAGAGTGCACATGGCTCCCTCAGTGCTTAGTGAGGTGCTGGCATGCAGGCAGCCTTTCCCACTGCTGTGCTGGGAAGGGTGTCTGGCAGTGCCTGACTGATGGTCTGGGAGTCTTTTTGGTTCACTCTCTTTACCTCCTTTCTCCAGGGGTGAAAGATGGAAGCTGGACTGTGCTGCAGCTTGTGGAAGCCCTGGGGTAAGAAAAGCCTTATATATGTTATACATGTAAGGGCCTTGCAGGGGAGATTCCCACAAGGAGGGGTGGTGAGAAGAAAAGGCGTGCTCATCCAGGACAAGATAGTTTCAGAGCTGGAAGACACACTGCAGCACGCAGGCCTGCAAGGATGTTGTCTGCTCACAGCACAGGGCCTGAGCAGTGCTTTGCCCTCCCAGACATGGGAGCTGTTTGGGAAGGAGCAAGGCCAGAGCAGCTCTTGATGATGCTCTCCCAGGACTGAGGAGAGGTGTTGTGGCAGGCAGTGAGGGCTCAGGACACTTACCAGTTGGGACTGTCCCCAGCAGCAGCTGCCTGAGCACACAGTGGCACATTGCTATGTTACGAGTTGGCTGGCACTCAGCTTTCGCTTCTGTCTCTGAGCTGTCATGACCTAGGACTCAGGGAGGCTCATTTCTCCCAAGCTGGGGGCCAGGTTTTCTTGTTGTAAGAGGCTTTGTCCTTTTTCAGACCTAGTGATCTTGGGAGTCTGAGTTTGAGGTGCAGAGTGTAGTGCAAGAGCAATTTCTTTGGTCTGACTTGAGAACTTGGATTTATTGCTGCGTGGCTCTGGGGCTGGATGCGTGCATGCAGCACAGACAGGGGAAAAGGAGTCTGCTCCCACCCTGCCAGCAAGTCAGGCAGGACTGGGCCACCACCCCCCTGCCCAGAGAGCTGCACCTCTTCATATTTATCAGGTGTCTGCTCAGGATGTGCCTCATGCTTGGGTATCCCTGCACACAACAGGTCTCTTGGGCTTTCTCCCCACTTGCCCTAGGTCTTGCCTGGAGAACACAGATCCTCGGACGCGAGGGCGAGGCATTCAGCTGCTGTCACAGGTCCTGCTCCAGTGTTACTCCTTACTCCAGGAGAAGGAAGGTAAGGGCTGCTCTGGGCCCTTGAATGGCCACTGGCAGGTTGGAGTCCAAGCCTGTGCCACTCAAGGGTCTCTTCTGCAGTTGGCAAAAGGATTGATTTAGCACCATGACAACTTTCTTACACGTTTCTCAAGACTCAGAGTCCAAGGAGGGCATGGGGCCTCACACTGCAGCCTTTTTGCCAACCTCCCCACACTATTTGGGTCACTCCCTGAACACGCCAAAGCTCTGGGCTGCAGCTGATGCCCCCGGCAGTGTGTGGGTGTTGCACACCCAGGTGTGCTCAGCGCCACGTGGGACGCCTTGGGGACACATCTGCATGTCAAAATCCTTGGGTGGTGATTCAGTGCAGGAAAACCATCCTTCACAAAGCATGTCACAGGGCAGCCCTGCCACCTGCCCAGGTTAACTCTGGGGGAACTCTGGGGCCTGGGGAGGAGGGGAGATGAGCTTAAGGATGAGAGTAGAGTGGAGGACCTGCCTGGGGAGAGGAAGATGCCCCTGTTTGTGGAGGCAAGGAGATTTGGTTGTGTTAAATGCCCCATAGCAACTGGCTGACAGTGGGGGAAGCCAGTAAGTGCTGCCAAACTTTGGCTTGGACTGGGGGCCTTGCTGATGGGTAGCTGAACCTGTGTCAGCAGCCTGACAAGGCAGGGGGGCCCAGCTAGAAAGTGAGATGGAGGAAGGGGAGGATGGAAGCAAAAGGTGCTTAGTCCTTGGTGTTTGGCTCTCTGTAAGTCTCAGACTGGTGCCAGGCAGGGCAGAGAGCAGCTCTGCAGAGAGAATATACACAGACTAGCTACTGGTGTAGCTGGAGTCAGGTGTGATGGCTGTGATGGGAACTGGGGTGCTCCAGAGGGGCAGCCGGAGGTGGGGAGTTTCAGTGGGGATGCCTGGCAGAGTCAGGGCAGCTGAATGAGCTGGGTTAGAGCCAAGTCACCAGGAGCTCTAGAGGAGGGTGGGCAGAGCCAGCTTCTTGGCAGGGCATGGGTGGCTGCTGTGACACCCCCAGCTCACCCCGTCTCCCTTCGTGTCCCTCCTCACGCAGCTCATTTCTTAAGCGCTGTGTCAGGCTGCCTCCTGGGGGGGTGAGTTTCTGCAACAGCTGTGGGCACAGGATGCTGCTAGCTGGCTCTTCCAGTCTGCTTCCTGCTGCCACTCCCCAGGGCTGGGGTGTGCAGGCGCCCGTGGCAGTGACTCAGGAGCCAGGAACGTGTTGTGGAGCCAAGCGCAGGGAAGCCGGAGCTCCTGCTCCAGCCCTGTGCCCCACCCCACAACGTCCTCCAGCATCCGCTGAGCAGGCGTCTGCTGCTTCCCTGCTGGTGTGGTGCACCCACCTGTCTGGACAGGTCAGGGAAAATGCCTCTCGGGTAGCTCTGGCACCTCTGCAGTGCCCAGAGGTGGGTGCTGCCCTGCTGCAGTCAGATGTGGGTTGCTGACGGGGGGAGGGTGAAGGTGTTGGAGCCAGGCGGGTGCACCCAACGGTGATGCTTCATCCTGTCCACCATCATGAGATGTGCTCGCTTGTCATCCAGCAGCTGCTTTTGGCAGAGCTGAAGCCAGCACCCAGCAGCTGTGTTTCCTGGGACTAATGCATGTTGGTGTCTGTTTCTGACAGTGCTGCATCTGGTCCTGTTCTATGAGAACCGGCTGCAAGATCATCACCTTGTGATCCCCTCGGTGCTGCAGGGACTCCGAGCACTGGTGAGTTCGTGCCCCCCAGCCTGCAGTGCCGGAGTGCACTCCACAACAGTGCTGGGAGGTGCAACACCTGGGTACAGGTCGGAGCAGCATGTTGAGCAGGGTCTGGCTGGGCTATCAGGTCCTGCCCGGCAGCATTGCCCTGTCTCCTCTGTGCTCCTGCTGTGCCCATTGCAGAGGGGCAGGGGAGAGGAGTCTGCATTGGTTTCCTGCCCCATGCTGGTACTGGGGGCAAGGATTCCTCAGCCGCTCTGGGGAGCAGCACAAATGATAGGCATCTTATTCTGTCCTGTCTGTGGGGGTAGTGAACTCTTCCTGGCATAGGAGATGATCCTGCACAGAAGCAGGAACCCTGTTATATGGCTGCCATCATGGTTTTCTATTTTTGCTTCTCTTTTCCTGTCCCCAGAGCATGTGTGAGGTGCTGTCCCCAGGGCTAGCGGTGTCTGTGCTCAAAGCCATCTTCCAGGAGGTACATGTGCAGGTGAGCAGTGTGATTTCCCATCCCCCTGTCCTTGCTCCCCACTCCCTCGGTGTCTGGGGATGGCCTACCTGCCCTGAGGACTGAGCACACTCAGTGGCAGTGCAGTGTAGTGCATCCTTTGGCACAGTGTACTGCTCCTGCAGAGCTTAGGGACAGCGTGCCTCACTGCAGAGATAGATGCAGACAGCAGCTGAGGATCCTGTTTGGCCCTTGTCCTCCCTTCTTTCAGCCCTGGAGCAGTTATTTCCCTTGCTCTATTCTCCAGGCTATGTTTAAGTGCTCTCAGCACCCAAGTTCTCCTCCAGTTTAAGATTGTTTATGCTGGTAGGGCCTTGGGCAGTGTCTGTGGCCATGGTGTGACTGTGATGATGCATTCATGCGGTGATGGTCACAGTTGTGTTCAGGTGCCATTGCGTAGGCATGTGCACACTTTGCATGTGGTAAATGGGATCTGCATGCCAGGAAGCAGCAGCTGAACTGCTGGGAGTCCTGCCCTCTTCTCAAGGGCACGTGCTGCCTTTGGGTGCTGGCTAGCAGTGCTGCCATGTGTGGAAGCTTGTTTTGATTGCTCTGCTCCTCCCTCCAGTCCCTGCTGCAGCTGGACCGCCACACAGTCTACAGCATCATCACCAACTTCATGGGCACCAGGGAGGAAGGTGAGGGGTCAGATACCAGAAGTGATCTGGGGTTGCCCAGGCTGGGAGAATGGCTTGCTTTTGCCTTTTCTGAAGGCTCTGTTGCTCTGCCTGGGGAGAGCTGGAAGGGCTGCAGGGCTGGGGAAACCAGGCTGGTTTCATGCCATGTTGGTGAGATCTGGTGTCCTGCATCTGCTCACGCCTCTTCTTTCTGCAGAGCTGAAGGGTCTGGGTGCCGACTTCACCTTTGGCTTCATCCAGGTGATGGATGGGGAGAAGGATCCCCGCAACCTGCTGGTGGCCTTCCAGATTGTGCGTGATCTCATTGCCAAGAACTACGCCCTGGGTGAGCCTGTGCCTGCCCTGCAGAGCTGACTGGGGGACATGCTGCTTTGAGCTGTTGGAGCGATGGCCCTTGGGTCTGACCAGGGCGGAGGTTGTCCCTGACATCCTTCAGGAGCTGCAGAGACAGCCTGTCACAGGTGCTAGACATAGCTGCTGTGCCTCTTTTGCCCAGCATCCCTGCTCACGTCCTCTGTCTTTCCTTTCAGGTCCCTTTGTGGAGGAGCTGTTTGAAGTGACATCCTGCTACTTCCCCATTGATTTTACTCCAGTGAGTGAGTCTGCCCTCTGCCACAGCCTGTTCCTTCTAGTGTTTTCTCAGGGAGTTGTGTCCCTTCTAGGGGATGGAAGGGGAACGTGGGCAAGAATCTTGTCTGGACAGTGTTTAGCTGTGAGCTGTGGTACCCAGGCTGATAGGCTGATGCCGAGCTGGCTGCAGTGATTGGCATTGCTGCGGCCTTGCTGGAGATGAAGTGGTGAATCTTCAGCTGATGGCTGAGTTGGGAGGGTTCCCGACCAGTGACCTGCTCTCTCTGCTTCCCTTCCAGCCCCCCAATGACCCTCACGGCATCCAGAGAGAAGACCTGATCCTGAGCCTCCGGGCTGTACTGTCCTCCACGCCCCAGTTTGCTGAGGTAGGAAGCTCCTAGGGGGTTCTTGAGCACCCCAATGTTCCCTGAGCACAGGCTGCATTTCATAGTGCTGCGGCTCCCACTATGGCTCCGTGGGAAGGGAACAACTGAGACCAGAAGCCTGAACTAGGGCAGCCCTGTTTCCTGCTGGGGCTGGATATGGGGAGGGTGATGACACCCTGGGAAAGGGCTGCCTGTTGCAGGTATCCCTCCACCTCTGCTCTGCTGGCAGAGGCTGAGCTTGCAGCCCTGCAGGGCCACGGACATGGTGGTACAAAGGGTGAGCTGAGCCTGAGTGCCTCTCTCTGCAGTTCCTGCTCCCTCTGCTCATTGAGAAGATGGATTCAGACCTGCAAAGTGCCAAGCTCGACTCCTTGCAGACTCTGGTAAGGAGAGATCCCCTACTCCCTTCAGCCTACAGCTGGCCTTCGGCACCAGCGGCCAGCCACCTCTGAGACCTTCTCCCTGCCAGCCAGAGACTCTCCCTTGCAGAGCCACAATATTCAGGGTCCTAGTTTGGCCCACATCACTTTCCTCATTTTCTCTCCCTTAAGTGGTTTGTGCAGTTCAGCATGAACCTGCTAGGATGAGCAGTGTCCCTGCTGTGTGTCCTCTCAGTACTGGCTTCTCTCTGATGCTGTCTCATGTCTCCCTCTTGCAGACTGCCTGCTGTGCCATCTATGGGCAGAAGGAGCTGCAGGAATTCCTCCCCAGCCTCTGGTCATCCCTGCGCAGGGAGGTGAGTACTGCAGGGCCGCTAACAAATGCTCCACCACAGCTGGGCTCCTGCTGAGCAGGAGTTCACAGCCAGACCAGGTGGGCCCCATATCTCACAGCAGCCCCCACCTGTGGCCTTGGACATCCTCAGCTGGAATGTGGGGGGACAGGACAGTCCTATCAGCATGTCCCTGTGGCTTGGATGTGCCACACTGTGTGTTCAAACACATGGGAAGTGAGGCGGGAGCGTGAGCCCTTCAGCCCATGTTGCAAGCGTGAAGCGTGCGGTTGGGGTCAGCACAGAGCTTAGCTCATCCTACGGCCTCTCCTGCAGGTGTTCCAGACAGCGAGCGAGAAGGTTGAGGTGGAGTGCCTGGCCGCACTGCACGCCCTCTCTGCCTGCCTCTCCCGCTCTGTGCTCAGCTCTGACACTGAGGATCTGTTGGATTCTTTCCTCAGCGGCATCCTGCAAGGTAGCTAGCAGAGAGACCTACCCTGCCCTGAGCAGCCAGGCCTGCAAGCTGCTCCTAGCTAGAGGTCTGCCCTCCTGTTCTCTTTGAAGCTTCTTTCTTCTCTTTGTAGCCCTCACAGCCACTGTTGGCTTCTCCAAGGTAATTGACTGCAGGAAGGGAGAAGGGGGCACAGTAGGAAATGCCTATTGGATTGAGTTGCTTCCCTCTCTGCTGGAATTGGGGTGTCCAGGGTTGTGCTCTGCACTGGGAGCTGGGGGAAGCAGCTCTGTTCAGCTGTGCTGTAGCTCAGAGCTGTGCCCTGGAATCATGTCCCAGCCCAGATATCAGCTGTGTCCCTGCACGTGAGGCAGGGGAGCTCTGCCGGTGCAGCTGACACCCAGCCTATCTCAGATTGCAGGCACCATCTGTGCGAGCCTGACATGAAGCTGGTGTGGCCAAGTGCCAAACTCCTGCAGGCAGCAGCGGGTGCCTCCCTCCGCTCCTACCACTGCGTCACCTGCAGTGTCCTGCCCCTGCTGCTGGAGCAGTACACCAAGCACCCACAGGTGAGGGTCACAGTCAGCAGGGCACAGTGCACCCACTGGCTCTGCAGGGCTTGGTGGGAGCAGGGTGTCAAAATGGGTGTCCTTCCACCCTTCCCTGGCTGTGGGTGGGGACCCAGTGGGCACCCTCTGGCCTCGGAGCGCTGGGCTGAGGCATAGCTGTGTCCCAGCAGTGACGGTGATCTGGGTTACGCCTTTGTGTCCCTGCAGAGCAGCCAGAGGAGGACAATCCTGGAAATGCTGCTGGGCTTCCTGGAGTTGCAGCAGAAGTGGGGATATGTGGAAGAAGGTGAGGCTGGCTGGTTCCTCTGGAGGCACTCATATCCCAAGGGGGCTGTTGGCTCTGACCTCACCTTCCCATATGCTGACAGAGAAGGAAAGCTCTCTGACCTGGGCAGCTGCACATGCAGCTCCCTGCTATGTCCCAGGGACACTGCGTGGTTGGGTGTCAAGAGGCAGGGCCCCAGAAAGGGTCTGTCAGGTGCCGCAGTGGTGGCTGTGTGGTGACAGCCAGGCGCAGGCAGTGACTTCGTGCCTGTCTCCCCAGATGAGAGCAGTCTGCTGTCGCTGCAAGCCCAGGTTTGCTCTGTGGTGTTCTCGGCGCTGACGGATCCCAGTGTGCAGCTGCAGCTGGTTGGGATCAGGGCGTTGACTGTCCTGGGCTCCCTGCAAGGTTGGTGAGTTGTTTCCCTTGGGGAGGCAGTTGGGAGGGGTGTCACCCTGTTCTGGGAGACATGATGCACTGTGGCTGCTGGGACATCCTTGCCTGCTGCCTGTAGGTGCACAGGAGCAGCGGCAGCATTTTCAACCCAGGCCATGAGCTCCAGGGTCACTTGGTCTCTCTCTTGCCTGTTTGTGCTGGGTACCTTGTATCTCTGTCGTTTTGCATGCTGCTGTGTTGCTGCTAGCCTGGATGAGGGCGAAGGATGCTGTCCAGAGCACCGGCATCTTTGGCTGAGGGCAGAATTTCTCTTTGGTTCTTGTTCCAGGCTTCTTGTCTCCCTCTGACCTGGAGCTGGTTGTGGATCACCTCATTCGTCTTACTCTGCATGAGGAGGATTCCCAGAGCAGGTGAGGGGCGGGCTGGTGCCACTGCAGTCACCTACGCTCTGGGGAGAGGAACAAAGCCTGGCTTTGCTGCAGAGAGCGACTAGTTTGGGGGAAGGCACAGGAACTGTCTGAACTAAAAGACCATGTGGTTGTAAGAGCAAAGGGATAAACCAAGCGTTTACAGGCTGGAAATCAGAAAGTCGGGCCATCAAAAGTTGGGGGCTCTGCTCTGCCTGCCTGTAGAGTGAAAAAGGCAGATTACTGAGGAATTGGTTTCTGGAGGTACCTTTTGGCCCAGATCTGTGCAGCTGGTGTACAAGCAGCTCCAGGTTTGCAGTGCTCACATCACACTTCCCACTCTTTCCCCCTGGCAGTGAAGCAGCGATGGAGGCAGCCGGATCTCTGGCCCCCATCTACCCAAAGGTTTTCTCTGGATGCATGGTACCCAGGCTTGAAGAGGAGCTGCAATCGGGTAGGGCTGGCGGCACTGAGAAGGGAGGGATGTTTGGTTTTGGGGTGAAGCCTGTCCCATCCCTGTTCAGCTCCCGCCAGGCAGTGGGGCTGTGCTATGTGGCGTAGGTTGGTGGTTTTTCTTTGGGGATTCCCAGTGCAGGCACTGTGGTGCTGGCACAGGGAAGGACATGCCCTTGTGGGGAGGAGCTGCCCAGCCACAGAGCAGGCAGAGTGCCTTTGGCCTGGCACGGGCTAGTTCTGCCGTGCTGCTTTGCCCTGTCCGCTCTGGCAGGGTCTGGGCCCCGAATGCCCTTGGGTGAGGGGGCCTGGGGTCACCCCAGCACCCCTCTGAGGTGTGTTTCCTCTTCAGAGCCAGAAGAGGAGAGCTCCCGTGACCACTGCTCCCTGCGGCAGCGGTGCCTGCAGGCCCTGGCAGCCGTGTCCATTCACACCAGCATCGTGAGGGAGACTGTCCCTGTCCTGCTGCAGCATCTTCGGAAGGTGCAGAAAGGTAACACAGCCTGCAGCAGGCAGTGTCTGTGCAGGAGCTGCCTTTGTTACCATTACCCGTGGTGTCTGGGAGAGAGGGAGGATGGCAGTGTTGTGAGGAGCCCAGGGCTGTGCTGTGAATCCTGCCGGTGGAGGGGGAGTAGGGAGCGCTGCATTGCCCCGGGATGCCGGTGCAGATCAGGGGGGTGCGTGCTGCGGCTGTTTGATGTGATGGTGACTGTGCCCCGCAGGGAGCGAGGCCGGGAACACCCAAGACATGGTCTCTGTGTGCCAGAGCCTGCACCGCGTGGCCCTGCAGTGCCAGCAGGACGCGGAGGGCTGCTGGTACTACCACCAGACAGTGGTGCCCTGCCTGCTGGCCATGGCCGTGCAGGCTGCCATGCAAGGTAGGTGCGGGGCTGGAGCGGGAGAGGGGAGAGCGGGGCAGCTCCCCGGGCTCTCTGGGGGCTCTGACCCTGCAGCTAGCGCTGCTGCTGCCGCCCTCTGGCAACCGCGGGCACTGCGGGTCCCGCTGCCTGCACCCGGCCAGAGGCAGAGCAGCCCTGCCCCGGGGCTAGTGTGGGTCAGGGGGCTCCAGCACGTCCCTTTCCAACCCCCTCCGCTGCCTGCAGAGAGTGCCCATCCGCTGCTGGGCAAGGCACTGCTGGAGGAGGAGGTGCTGGCTGCCATGGTCCCCATCATCAGCGCTGCCACTACTCACCTGAGCCCTGAGTGAGTGATGCTGGGGTGGGACGCTGGGCACTCTGTCGTGGGGAGGGGGAAGGCTGCGTCCCCCCCACTGCTCTCTGTTCAGGGGGACCCTGTGCCTCCTGGGAGGTACCTAGGAGCTCTCTGGTGACCCTCCCAGAGCAGCACATTGCGATGTCTCCTTTCTCCTAGGCTGGCTGCCCAGAGCGTGTCTCACGTGGTGCCCCTCTTCCTGGATGGAGAGGTCTCCTTCCTACCCCAGAACAGTTTTCCCTGCTCTTTCAAGCCCTTTGAGGTGTGTTGGGTGCTTGGGGGCCAAGAGTGAGGATGCTGGCACAGGCTGGCAGCAAGGACCGGGATGACACGGGTACTGTTCTTCCTCTGCAGGATGGGGAGTGCTTGGAGGCACAGAGACGTCTCGTTGCCCTCCTCATGGCCTTTGTCTGCTCCTTGCCCCGCGATGTAAGTTGGCGGGCAGCAGGGTGAAGGGGGGCCCTGACTGAGCACCCTCCTGCATATGTCCACAGCAAGCACCACGGGTGGAGGAAGGGAGCAGCTGCAGCCCTGGGCTGTAACATGCTCCCTGTCTCTTGCAGGTGGCAATTCCTCAGCAGGAACGGCTGCTCCAGGAGCTGCTGGCGCTGAGCTGCTCCTGCAACTGCCCCTTCACAGCCACCACAGCTGCCAAGTGCTTTGCGGGTCTGGTGAACAAGCACCCGGCGGGTAAGGGAGCTGGGCAGGACACCGCAGGTCCCTGCCCACTGCTGGCAGGGGAGGGGCTCAGCCTGTCCCTACTGTGTCCCCAGGGCAGCAGCTGGATGAGATCCTGCAGCTTGCAGTGAACAGGATGGAGCCCGGCCTGGCAGAGGGGCCCCGCCGAATGCAGGCGCTCACCCTGCTGCTCTGGGTAAGGCCTGGCCTTGGATGCAGGACGGGGCGGGAGAGCCGGGGCGGGAGAGCCGGGGCGGGAGAGCCGGGGCAGGGGGGCCAGCCTGGCACTGACTCTGCTCTGCCTGCACAGGTGACCAAAGCCCTGGTGCTGCGCTACCACCCCCTGAGCTCCCGCCTGACAGACAAGGTAGGCAGTGGTGGGGTGGGTGGTGTCGGAGAGACCTGCCCGCTCGCCCTGCAGCCGGCTGGGAGCCCCCAGCGGCAGAGCACCCCGTCTCAGGGCTCTGTCCCCTGCAGCTGCTGGGCCTGCTGGGTGACGCGGAGCTGGGCCCCACCGCGGCCGACGGCTTCTCCCTGCTCATGGCCGAGTCGCCAGACGTGCTGCACAAGGGCTGCCACGCCGACGTGCGCATCATGTTCCGCCAGCGCTTCTTCACCGACAATGTCCCCAAGCTGGTGCAGGGCTTCCACAGGGCTGGCCCCGGTGAGTGGCCACCCCCAGCCCAGCCTTGCTGCCCTGTGACCCCTTACCCCGGGGACCTGCACCCACGTCCCCGCTCCCTGCCCTGGGCTGCCTGTAACCTTCTCCGCTCTCCGCAGATGTGAAGGCCAATTACCTGAAGGGCCTGTCCCATGTGCTCAACCACCTCCCCAAGCCTGTGCTGGTGACGGAGCTGCCCACGGTGAGCCAGCCTTGGTGGTGGCAGGGACTGGGGCAATGCAGAGTGTGTGGCTGCAAGTTACTCATATCTATGTCCTCCCCACCCGCAGCTGCTTTCCCTCCTGCTTGAGGCCTTGTCCTGCTCGGACCGCGTGGTGCAGCTCTCCACCCTGAGCTGCCTCCAGCCGCTGCTGCTGGAAGCTCCCCAGATCATGAGCCTGCACGTCGACACGCTGGTCACCAAGTTCCTCAGCCTCACCTCCAGCCCCGCCATGGTGCGTGTGCCCCCTCCTGCCTCCTCCCCACACCCCTCTCCTCCACCCCTGCAGCTGCCCTCACCCATTTCTGTTCCAGGCTGTCCGCATCGCTGCCCTGCGCTGTGCCCACGCGCTTACCAGCCTGCCCACAACAGTGGTAAGCGCTCCTGCAGCAGCCTGCTGCCTGCTCCTGCATGTAGAGGGGCAGGGGCATCCTAAACCTCCTCCTGGGGGGCAGCCAGCACCCAGCTCTCTCACTAAGAGCCTGTCCTGTCCTACAGCTGCTCCCATACAAGGCCCGAGTTATCCGGGCGCTGGCCAAGCCTTTGGATGACAAGAAGAGGCTGGTGCGGAAGGAGGCAGTGGCAGCACGGGGGGAATGGTGAGTGCGTGGGGCTGCAGCTGCCGGGGTGCTGGTGCGTTGGGGATGTGGCTGATGGCACCACTTTTGTCCCCACAGGTTCTTGCTGGGGAGCCCAGGCAGGTGAATGCCCCATGTCCCCTCCTGTGCTGACTGACAATCTGACCGGGCCCCTGCTAACCCGCCGAACCATCCAACCGCTGACACGGACCCTTGGAGCCCCGGACTACCCTGAGTGCCAGGGCTGGAGTGTGGGGGCCAGCAGACAGCACCCCTCGCTGCAGCACCTTCCCTGCACCGCCCTCCCTCTTCCCAGCACCCATTGGGGGGAAGGAGCTGTGCCGCTCGTGGCTTTCCCAGCCTCTGCTGCATGCAGGGACAGTGGCGGACAAACTCGTCCCAGGAGTGGAGAGGACGGGCCTGCGCACGTGCCTACGGTGTGTGGCAACCCATGCACCAGAGGAATAAATAGATCTGTTTTGGTAGTGCTGTGGAGGGTCTGCATGCAGCTCAGGCTGGGATCCCAGTGCCCTTCCAGAGGCTGAGCAGCTAAAGGTGCTGCTGGTTACAGGCCGTTATGGGGAACTGGGGGCGGAGGCCCACTCCACCCCTGCCCCCAGGAGTCTGTGTCCCCAGCAGGGAAAAGAGCCAGGCTGCCTTAAAAAAAAAAATATTTATTGGATGGTCTTAAAAAGTCTCCCTGGGGAGTGCTTGGAAGCCAGGGGTGCCATCCTCTGTGCCCAGCCCTGCCAGAGAGCCGAGCTGGGCCATGTGCTGGCCCGTACCTGTGCTAGCCAGGGCAGCAGCTTCAGCTAGAGCGGAGAGCAGCGGCTTGGCTGCCTTTCCCCGGGGCTGCCTGCAGCACCAAGGAACCAAGAGAGCAGGCATCCAGGCACCAACACCCTCCAAAGAGATTCCCGTGGCTGTGGCTCCGGTCGGCGATGCGTGCCAGCACCCGCCTTCTGCCAGATGCCTGGGCCAAAGGGAGCCGTGGTGGGGGAGTGGGTCCCCTGTGTGCTCCCCTGCCTGCGGGGAGGGACGTCTCTGCAACACCCGGGGGGGCCTCAGATGGCCAGGAGCGGTGAGCGCTGCTCGGTCACGCAGGGAGGCAGGTCCCAGCTCAGGCCTGTCCCGTGGGGCAGGTGAGGAGAGGGCAGCAGTACACGGGTGAGCCAGTGCCTGTGGGGAGAGGAGTGAGGCCACAGCAAAAAGCTGAAGTGCCCGCGGTTCTCGGCTCTGCAGAGCCGCCAGGGCTATGCGCACGTGTCCCCGAGCTGCTGACAGCTGCGCTCCTTGGCCAAGACTCTCAGCAAAGCGCTCACCCCAGGGCAGGGCTCAGGAGCCACAAGACAGCTGATGCCTGGGTCCTCTGTGCCTTGCAAAGCCCAGAGCGGCACAGAGCAGGGGCTGCCCAACGACAGCCCCAGCGTCCAGCACCCCCACATGCTGCTGAGCCACCACCTTCCCAGGCAGGGGCTTCCCTAGGACTTTACCTTGGTGTATCCACGCCCAGAAACACCTTCCAGTTATCCCAGCTGCCATAACTGTAGGGGTTCCTGAAGACCTGTGGGCCAGGGAAGCGCAGGTCACATCTGGCTCTGCCCCGCCAGCCCCCCAGCTCTGCGGGCTGTGCTCACCTTGCCTTTCTTCCACAGCCTCTGCTTCTCCTTCTTGTTGATGTGCCGCTCGATGCTGGTTTCCCCACGAGTGATGAGGGCAGCATGCCACAGCGTGAGGGCACCCAAAGCCAGAGCCACCGAGCTGGGGATGGCAAGGGACAGCAGGTTGCACACTGGCCGTCCTTCCCTGGTGCTGCAGATGCAGGGGGCTGACCCACAGCTGCATAGGTGGGTCTGCCATGACAGAGAGCCAGAATCTCTCCTCCTCTGGGGCCCAAGAGCTGGCAGGGCAGGGACATCTGTGCTAGAGCAAGCCAGCCCAGCCAGAGGGTGAGCAATGCCACAGGGCAGGGGGCTGCACGCTGCTTCCCCCAGCACCCTCGCCCCCAGCCCCCCTCACCTGCACAGGACCCAGAGGTAGACAACGCTCTTGTGGAAAGCTCGCTGGCGGAAGGAGAAGGTGGGTGGTGGGGTCTGGTAGTACGTCTGGAAAAGGACCATAGAGAGGCAGGGATTACCCCAACTGCTTTACAGCTTGAAGCCAGACGGAGGGACTGCTGCACCCCTCAGAGATGCAGGGCTCGGACAGCTGGAAGGGACTGCAGCTGGAGCCAACACAACAGCCAGGGTGATGGAGAGGCAGCCTGAGACAGCCACGAGACAGACAGACACCCGAGAGCTGGCAGATGGGCAAGAAGCAGTGGGCTGGAGATCAGGGGGCAGGGAGCAGCCACGGGACCACTCAGGACACTGCACCACACCGCAGCTGACGCTCAGGGCAGGATGTGTGCACACTGCCGCAGCTTCCCCAGGAAGGCAGGGCCTGAGCAGCACATGCCAAGCTGCTGCCACCAGCCGAAGCCCCTGGCAGCGGGGTGCACAAGGAAGCAGACCCCAAGCTGCTGGAGGCAGTGCCTGTAAGCAGAGCTGCCCGGCCAGCCCCAGCTCTCTGACACACAAGACGAGCAGGGGGGGCTGGTTTTGGCTGTGGGGTGCACCTTGAGAGCAGGGCCCCAAGCGGGACCCAGCCTGCAGGGCAGCTCTGCTCCACACTGCCCAGAGCAGCTGGGGGACAGGGATGTCCCACCTGGTTGACAGCCACCTGCAGTCTCTCCTTCTCAAGCAGTTTCATTCTCTAGGGGGATGGAAAACAGGGCACCAGTTATGTGTCTCAGAGGAGTGGGCCCTTCCCTCTCACCCTCCCCTCCACGGGACCAGTGCAGCTGGGGCCTTGCAGGAGAAGGGAAAGGGGAAGCAAAGTCTCTACAAGGCCAGGCCTGGCCCAGCCTTGTTCTGCAAGCTCAGCCTGGGGAGCCCAGGCAGCCTCGGTGCACAGCAGGGTGTGGGCCGGGGCCTGCCCACTCACCTCAATGGCTGCATAGGCATCCCGGAACATCTCCCAGCCACTGATGCTGCAGTAGATGCAGCCCATGGTCATGAACAGGCAGAAGGAGAAGAAGTAGCGGTGGTTGTAGTGTCCCACACAGTTGTTTAGCCAGGCTGCCTCTGGGGTTAAAGTTACGTAACTGTGACAGACCACAGATCCAAACCCACCCCAGGGACCAGGGCGGTCCTTCAGGGCCCAGCCCCCAGCACACTTCCCTGTGCTGGCTCACTAGGGAGAGGAGTGGGGCAGGGAGAGAATGGGGAAGCAGGGCCGGCTGCCCCCCGAAGAGTGCGGCGGGTTAGTACTGCAGAAGGATACGGCAGTGGTGATCCATCTTCAGCACGCACCTGGGAGGGAGGAGAGCAGAGTCAGTGTCAGCGCAAGCACCCTGTATGGGAGGGGGCAGGCAGCCCCCCCAGCCCTGTGGGCTGGGCAAGAGATGAAGCAAGAAGCTGGCAGAGCAGAGGGGCTGGGGGAAAAGGGGAGGGGTCCCAGAGGCTGCCCTGAGCACTGTGGTGGGCAGAGGGAGGGAGCCTTACCTGTTGCAGATGCTGCAGTGGTGGGTGCGAGCCGGCTTGGGGGCAATGCATTTCCTGCAGACGGAGACGCCGGTGAGATCGTCCTTGGTCTGCGCGCAGGTCAGAAGAGATTTGTGCACCCAAGCCCTGCATCCATCCTCTGCTCCCCTGTAAACCCCCACACCTCCCCACCCCGCACTGCTGACTCTAGCTGCCTCGATCTGGAGGAAGCCTCCTGCAACAAAGCCACCAGGCTGGTTTAGTTCCTCCCAGTGATCAGCCAAAGCTGGTTCCCAGTGCCCAGCCTGGAGAGGCTGTGCTGTTGGTCAGTGCCTCACCTGTGGTGGGTGCCCGGGCGAGGTGGTGATGGCCATGTAGTAGTGGAAGACAATCATGATGAGGTTCCAGTGTCCGTAGGCAAGGTGCCAGCAGATCCAGGCAGGTGTGTAGGTCTGCAGGATGAGGGGCAGCAGGCAGATGTACACGATGGCCACGATGGAGCTAGTCAGCCCGATCACCAGGGCCACAAACACCTATGGGAAAGGGACCTGTGTCACCAGTGGACAGCGCCTGCTCCTCGCTGCCTGGAGAGAGGCACAGGCAAGATCCAGCCCCAGGAAACCAACCTGAACCACACACTGAGGTCCCCACTCCCTTTCTGCCTAGAGCACAGGCAGCCCTAAGATTCAGTTGACCCAGCAGCCCGCTTGCCCCAGAGCCAGGTGCCCCTGCCCAGTGAGGGTACTCACCACACCAAACCACCGGGTGACGTGGTCCACCAGCCAGTAGATGGGCTCAAAGAGGGAGTCGAGCACCACGTCGCCGTTTGTGAAGGAGTTGTAGAGCAGGGAGCGGAGGCAGAGGTGACCGTAGTGCCACAGCTGCTCCACCTGCCGCACCAGCTTAAACCGCCGCCGCCGGCCCAGCCGCAGGCACTTGAGGAGCAGGCGCATCACCGCCGCAAACATCCGCTGCCGGCTCCTCATCCCTGCCACGCTGCGCCTGGGAGAGAGGAGCTCAGTGTGGGCAGGCCGCCCCACTGCCTGCTTGTCCCTCAGGAAGGCTCTTCCCTCCCGAACGTGCTGATGCCAGTCACCTAGCTCCCTGTGATGACTCTGCCGGACGCCTGCCTTCACAGCGGGGCAGGGGCCTCTCTTTTGCCCTGCACCATGATGCAGAGCAGGGGGAGCTGATCCCAGACTCCTGGAGGCTCCAGGGCCACTGGCACTGGGAGAGCTCTCTGCATGGAGCAGGGGGCACAGGCCCCTCGGCATCTGGGCTCAGATGTTCTCTGGCTCCATCTCGTCTTTCCCAGCGGGGAGGGGGCCGGGGGAGCGACATGGAGAGTCTGACTCACAGGAAACCAGAGAAGGCATGAACATCCAGGACGCTGGGCCAGTTCCAGGGATGATCCCAGACCCAGCCCATCCCAACAAGCTTGGGAATGGGGGAACCCACACAAGACCTATGCTTTTATGAGGAGCTGGGCCAGGATTATCCTTCCCCTAGTCCCTCTCCTCACCCCCAAAAAAGCAGGGCCTTGGATGCTGTTTCCCTTCACTTCAACCTGTGGACCAAGCTGCAGAGGCCACCTTGCACCCTTCCCAATATCACAGCCCCACTCTGAGAGTCCCAACACTTCTTCCTTCCCCTCGCCTGCATCCACCTTGGACAATGTGAAGGAGCAACCCAGGGGCAGCCCCAGGCCGAGGCAATGCGGTGCAGCACTCCCTGTCTGCCAAGCCCCTCATCCCACCAAGAGCTGCGCTGGGAGCAAGGAGGAACCCGAGCCGGCGCAACAGCCAGGAAAATGATCTGCAGGGCTGGGGCCCAAAGGCCTCCATGCAGGCAGAGCCCATCAATATTAAGGAGCGAGGCTGCCCCGGGGTTCTGCCATGGCACGTTCTGAGCCTGGGCCGAGTGCTCACCTTGGTGCGGTGCCAGGCAGTGATGCCCCACCCCAGAATCCCTTCAGCGGGGGCCAGTTCCCTGTGCTGCCATACCCACGGTGTAGCCCCCAGGCAGCAGCGGGGAGGGTAAGAGCAGGAGCTGCAGCATCCAGATGGGCTGTCCAAAGGAGCCAGTGGCTCCCCTCTGCCCTGCCAGATGAGCGTGGGGCTGACCTCAAGGCTAGAAGCAGCTGGATATGAGGATACCAGCCCCACCAGCCCACCGGCACAGGCATGGTTCCTGCCCAGGTTTTCTGTACCCTGCTAAGAGAGAGGTGGGATATGCAAACCCTGGTTTCCCCTTGACTCTGCCAAGAACTTTCCTCTGAAACACATCAGGTGCAAGGTGGAGCAACAGTTTGCTGTTGCGCAGCCTTTGGGTGGCACGCATGTCCCTGCTGTCAGTGTGGTTAAAGACAAAATGCTGCATCCAGGTCATGGGGTCAGCTGTCTCCTCCAAACACACAGCAATTCCCTGCCCCTCAGAGGTTTCCTTGCCTAAAACAGGCAGCAGCTGCTCAGCAGAGAGCCCAGAGGGGAAGCAGCCAGCCTGCCCCAGGGCTGAACCCAGCTCTGTCCCCAGGCACCTGCCTGCAGACAGCAGCACAGCCACAGGGATGAGGCTCCAGCAGAGCCGTGCACCCTCCTTGGCCCAGTCAGGCACTGGGACTCCAGCCCTCACACTGCCAACGGCCCTCCCCACATCCCAGAGGGGGCACTGAGCCCACGGGGATGGGACAGCAACCACCAGCACAGCCAAAACCACAGGCAGCATCACAGCCCGGGAGTAGGGAACCTTAGATTTGGCCCTGCCCCAGGCACAGCCAGGGCCCTGCTCCTGCCAGGTCCAGCCACGCAGACCCTGCCCTATGGCACCCTCCAGTGGCACCCAAAGCCCAGCTCCCTCAGTTCAGTAGCACCTAGCCCCACAGCACCAAGATACTCTGCGACACCCAGCCCCATCACGAAAAGGCTGCCCATACCAACAGCAAAAAGCCCTCAGCCCCGCTGCATCCCACCCCATAACACCCGGTATCCCCAGCGTCAGAGCACTCCCAGCCCCTCCAGGCCCACAGCATCCCTCTCCATTACCTCCCAACCCCATAGCACCCCCAGGCCCACAGCACACACCCCCACTGCCTCCCAGGTCCACAGCACCCCCAGCCTCTCCAGGCCCGCAGTATCCCCCCACTGCCTTCCTACTCCGTAGCACCCCCAGGCCCACAGCATCCCCCCACTGCCTCCCAGACCATTCAGGCCCACAGCACCGCCACCCCTCCCCATCGCCTCCCAGCTCCCTGGAGGCCCACAGTCCATCCCAGATCCACGACATCCCGCAACAACTAGCCCCGCCCGGCGCCGCCGACCTGCCGCCCGCGCCCCGCCGCCCGCCGCCTCCATGCCCGGCGCCCCGCCGCCCTCACGGCCCCTCCAGCCGCTCCCGCCGCACTGCGCCTGCGCGCCGGCCGCGCAGGGCATGCCGGGAAAGCGCCCTCTGCCGGCGCCGGCCTACATCTCCCAGCAGGCAGCGCGGCCGCGGCCCGCTCCCGCCCGGGGAGAGCCAATCACCGCCCTGCAGCCGCGGCCAACATGGCGCCTCCCGCACGGTACTGCGTCCCCGGTGAGCGCGGGCCCGGGCGGCTCGGGGAGGGGCGGTGGGGCGCCAGGGGTAGGGGAGGGGGTTCCTGGGGCCGGAGGTTGCTTAAGGGTAGCCCGGAGTTGGGGGGTACCCGGGGTAGGATGGGGGAGGGCGGCCCGGAGCTGCGGGGCCGCGGGAGGGGGGTGTGTGGAGGGGGGCAGGTTTCCTTTGATGTGTGTGTGGGGAAGTACTGGACGGCGGTGGCTAGTGGGGTTGGGGGGGCTGCCCCGCCGCGCAGGGTCGGCCAGGAGCGGGCACTGTGCCCGGGGTGCAGGCCAGAGCTGGATCGTGGCAGCGTCAGCCGCTGACCTACCGCCTCGTAGGCGAGCGGCTGTGCAGTGTGGACGAGGCCACGGCTGGCGGCGGGACCTACACCCGGCACGGCTTCATCTTCTCCTCACTGGCTGGCTGCCTGGAGAAGAGGAGCGAGGACAACGGGGTGAGCATGGCTGCAGCACGCGCTGCCCATCCTTACAGCCAGGTGCCGAGGCTGCGCAGACCCTTCCCAACTGGGGAATTGGTCTCCGACAGGGTTCAGCCTGTGCCTGCGAGCCTGGTCCTGCGTGATCCTGTGCACGGGCTATGTACCAACTAACCCTCACATCTGCTGCCCTGCAGCTGCCTGTTGTATCAGTGGTGAGAGATGCCGAGAGCCAGCTCCTGCCCGATGTGGGAGCCGTGGTGACATGCAAGGTAGGGCACTGGAGTGCACAGAGATGACAAACAGCGTGGACTTTGCTCTCTGCCTCATGCTGAGGTTTGTTCCTGCACATGCATGGGGTGGGTTGAGAAGCCCCTGGGCTTGTTAGTACCCTCTGTACAACTCCCAGTCAGGCAGAGGCAGCTCCCTTGGGTCCCTCACTCACAAAGAAGACAGATATCAGCGCAGGGGACACCTGCCTTTCGACTTTGCCTGCCCCGATGCTGAGGTGGGCTGAGGGCAGGTTTTTCTCTGCTTTCCCTTTCAGAACTCTTGCTGGGGCAGGGTGTGTGGAGGGCAGAGCCTGGGGCAGCTTGGAGAAAGCATGGCACAGACCAGGGATTAGTTTAGACCCTGACAGTGGGAGAGGGACTGGGATCACAGCAGGTCTCAGTCTTATTTGTGTGTCTTGAATTGCACAAGTATTATCTTCCTCGCCTGGCTTACTGCTGGGTGTCCCACCTCTGCCACCACTACTTTGGTCACAAGAAGGAGGCCGAGTGAGACACAAGCTCCCTGCTGTCCTGCCTGCACCCTGCCCTTTCCCTGTCTGGAGCAGGGTGCACTGGGGTGACAGCAGGCCTGCGCTGGCAGCTGGCACTGATTCCCCTTTTTCTCTGGGCAGGTTTGCAGCATTAACTCTCGCTTTGCCAAGGTGCACATCCTGTACGTCGGCTCCACACCACTGAAATCCACCTTCCGGGGGACGATACGGTAGGGAGAGGGCTGCATTCCCCACAAGATGGGGTGCCCAAGAGCCCATCCTCGAGGGGGGAGGAAAGCTTTTCTGGGCGGCACAGCTGGCTGCCCTGGCAGGAGCTCTGCCCCGAGCACCGGGCAGGTGTCCAGCAAGTCCTGGCGAGCACCCAGGGAGGCCAGGGCAGCTCCGGCCACAGGCTGGAGAGTCGCCTTCGTTTGCTGGCACTCAGATCCCTCCGTCTCCTTTTTCAGAAGAGAAGATATTCGAGCCACAGAGAAAGATAAGGTCAGTGAGGCGCTGCTGGTGACTGCCTCCGCAGCTGCCCCTGCTTTCTGCTGGTGGGGGGGGGCACTTGTCCCACCTCTGACGAGCACCCCGACATGCTGGTTTTGCCTGCTCTCTTCCATGCAGGTAGAAGTGTACAAGAGTTTCCGCCCTGGTGATATAGTCCTGGCCAAAGTTGTATCCTTTCCCCTTGCGCCCACAGGGAGGGCCTGTCAGGGACAGCAGGTTTGCTCAAGTCCCCTGGGGGAGGTGTTTCCCTTGACCCTGTCTAACCAGATCTCCCTGGGGGATGCACAGTCTAACTACCTGCTGAGCACGGCGGAGAACGAGCTGGGTGTGGTGGTGGCACGAAGTGAAGCAGGTAGGGATGGGGTCCCTGGCTCAGACAGTTTTGCCTCATCCCCGCCTGAGGGGCAGCTGCTGCGGCCTCCTCACTTCCCATGTGGAGGGACGCAATTTCAGAAAGGGGAACCCCTGACGCCTGGTGTCCCTTAGGGGTGCAGATGGTGCCCATCAGCTGGTGCGAGATGCAGTGCCCGCGGACGCACACCAAGGACTTCCGTAAGGTGGCCCGTGTGCAGCCCCAGTTCCTGCAGACCTAGTGGCCCCCCGGGGGGCTGCCACAATCCTGCCGGGGTGGGGCCTGTGGGGCCAGAGCAGCCCCGGGGCAGCTGCAGCCTCCTCCATGCACGCAAGAAGCTGGAACAGCCAGACAGGCCCTCAGTTGCAGGATGGATTTTCTATTTCTGGATAATAAATATTTTTGGAGAGCTCTGTGCTCGTCTCAGTTACAGCCCAGAGAGGTGGCCAGGGCAGCCTGCAGTGTGTGGCTCTGGCTCCCGTAGCAGAGCTGTCGAGGGGATGGGGATGTTGCCCCGGCACTGCAGCGGGGCAGAAGCAGCACGTGTTCCCAGCCCGCTGCTGGAGAAAGGGGAACAACCGGGCGGCTTTGCGGAACGGCAGAGCCGGGCTGTGCAGCCGGGCAGCACTGGCTCCAGGCGCTTGCCTCACCAGGCTGGCTGCCTGAGCGAGCAGAGCTTTTCTGATAACGGCTACAGGCTGCGGCTGTGCTCCACCCCGGGGATCATCTCCTGCGGCCACATGTGCCCCGCCCACCTCAGGACAGGGGCATGCCACACCCTGAGCCTTGAAACCACAGAGCAGCAGGGCGTCACCCCTCCGGCGGGGATTGCGGAGCTGTGCTTTGCTCCCCTGAGCCCCGAGTGCCTTCTGCACCCCCACATCCCTGCCCAGCCCTGCACATGCGTGACCAGAGCCCAAGGGAGTTGCTGGGTGAGGGAGGGAGCCCCACGCAGCTGGGAGCACGTGGCCCGAGAAAGCATGGACACCTTGTTACTGCGCATGACTCCTTTATTGAACTGGAACAAGACAGCTGCTATTGTTGAACAGTTAACACTGACCCGGCACAAGCCCAGGCTCACGGCGCCAGCAGAGGGGGAGGCCACAGACACACACGTGGGATGGAGCACAATGGTGCCCGCTGCACCCAAAGAACGAGGATGGGCTTTGGCTAGGGGAAGTATGTGGTAGACATGACATGAACCTCCAGGCGACCTGCTCCCTCCCTCACCCTTGAGTGCTGTACCCCACACACCACATTATGACCCTTGCAGTGTCTGTGCCTCCTGGTCCTTGTGCCACAGGCCCACGAGGGGATGGGGTACCCATCTTGGTCACCACCTGTGCTGTGCTCGCCCCACTGCTCCCAGGATGACTAAATCAAGCAACAAAACTACAGTAACGGGGTGACAAGAGCTGCCGGGAAAGCAAAGCGGAGGAGGAGCCTGGCATGGTGAGGGATCGCTTGGCATGTCCCCCTGCGGACTGGGCTCAAGGGCTGGGATCTCGGTGCGGAGAGCTGTGCAGTTGCTGCCCAGCAGAGCCAGGGCTCCCTGTTGCGCCAGGGCTCCGCATATACGGCCCCTCGCCCCCAGGCCCCCCGGCTGTTTGCAGTGGGGAGCCTGGTTCCGAGGGAACGGGCCAAATCCTGGGGAGCTGCTCCAGTTCCGCAGCTCCAAGTTCCTACGGCTGTGGGGGATGTGCACAGAGGGGTGGGGGGATGGCAGGGGACTCATCTACTATGTGCTAGCCTGCTGCCCACCCTCACTTCTTGACCTTGCCCTGAGCAGCGACAGCTTCCATGGCCTTGCGCACCGTCTCCTCATCCCCCAGGAACTGCATGGGCTTGACGGGTTTCAGGTTCTTGTCCAGCTCGTAGACGATAGGGATGCCAGTGGGCAGGTTCAGCTCCATGATGGCCTCTTCTGACATGCCTGCGAACACAGAGGTGCCGTCAGTCACGGCCCTGCTTGCACAGTGACAGCGAGACCCCCATGATACCCCTGCAAGGGTGACGTACCTTCCAGGTGCTTGACAATTCCACGCAGGCTATTGCCGTGGGCAGCAATAAGGACTCGCTTTCCCTCTTTGATCTGTGGGACAATTTCCTCATTCCAGAAAGGCAGAGCCCGGGCGATGGTGTCCTTCAAGCTCTCACATGTCGGCAGCTGGTCCTCCGTCAGGTCAGCATAGCGACGGTCCTGGGGGAATGGCCACACTCACGCAGCAGCCCAACACAGTGTGGGAAGGCAGTGGCAGGTCCTTCATCCCCCCCACCCCAAATTCCCTGCCTGGGGACCTGCTACACATAGGCAAAGCTGGGCTTGGAAACAAAGAAGCGCCACTGAGGTTTGAACCCGTGCTCAGCTACAGTTGGGGCTCTGAACCCCTCCTAAGGAAAACCACACGTTGCTTGCTCTGGGCAAAGAGACCAGAGCAAACATGCATGCACAGGTCACAGGACTAATGATTAACGGGTATCATCCCCTCTACTTTGAGACTGTCCACGTAATGCCCAGAGGTTCAACCTCCCTGGGGAGGGAGCAGGACAAACTCAGCCCAGTGCCGACCAGCACCGTGCACGATGGTTGTGGCTGCCACAATGGAGGCAGAGGGGACCTTGCAGAGGAAGCCAAACCACACTGCAGGGAGGTAAGGTGGCTTTTAGGAGCCTCCCAGCAAGGTAGACGAAGCACAATGGGTCTTACCTTGCTGATGGTGCTGTAGAAGGGGTGATCAGACTGCATGGGAGGCGGAGGGATGTCGTACGAGCGCCTCCAGATCTTCACCTGCGCCTCGCCGTGCTTCGCCGCCGTCTCAGCCTTGTTCAAACCAGTAAGAGCCCCGTAGTGCCTCTCGTTCAGGCGCCAGGTTCGGATAACGGGTAACCACATCTGATCGATGGCGTCCAGGACGGTCCAGAGGGTACGGATGGCCCGTTTCTGTACCGAGGTGAAGCAGATGTCGAACTCGTAGCCGGCATCTAGAAAAGACCAGGGAAAACGGGGTGGGGGGGGGGGGACACGAGGAGGTGAGTGCTAGGCCTTATGCAACCGCTGAGGGCCAAGGGCGGTAGCCTCACCGCGCCAGTACCGGTCGCATCCCCGCAGCCACCGGCCCGTCCCTTAGGTAGATTTTAGGGCGGGCCGGCGGCGGCGGGGACACAGTCGGTACCGGCTAAGCCTCCCCCCCAGTACCTGAGGCTCTCTCCTCTCTGTACTGAAGGCCCCCCCTGCCCCCGGCATCGGAGAACCCCAAAACCACCTCCGGTAGGCCCAAGGCGGCCGCACCTCGTCCTCAAAGCCTACCCAGCTCCCCCCCCCCCCTTTACCGGTCACCGGTACCTCGGAGGGCCTCGCCGCCGCGCCGCGCCTCTTGCTGACCAGCGGGGCTGAGATCAGCATCGTACCAACCGCTGAAGCGGTTCTCCAGGTTCCAGGCGCTCTCGCCGTGGCGGACGAGGACGAGGCGGTAGGCGGCCATGGCGGCGGCGCGGGGCTGAGGGCAGGTCGGTGCGCGCGCGCGCTCTCCTCACGCTGCTGCTGCCGCGCGCTACTGACGCTGCCGGCGCCGCCCCGCCCCTCCCCGCGCGGCGAGGGCGGGGGGGCGGCCGACACGCATGCGCAGAGCGGCGGGCGGGCGGAGGCGCACGTAGCGCATGGCGCGGCACGAAGGGCGGTGCGACCTTCAGGGCGTGACGTCACCGCGCCGTGACGCGGCCGCGGGAACCCGCCGGGGCTGCTCAGCCGCACCGGGCGCCCGCCCGGCTCACGGGCTCTGTGCGAACGGTTCCACCGCCCCCTGAAGGGCGCTGTCTGGCAGACGCCTTCGCGGACGGCCACCCCGCGGGTCTCCCCTCCAAGCCCCATCCGGGCGCGACCCCGCTCAGCTCCCCCGGCACCGCTGCCCGCCCGCCTCGCCGGGACGCGGCCAGCCCCGGGGGCAACGCTGCCCGCACTCGAGATGGCGGCGGGCGCAGGAAGCGGAAGGGGCGTGGCGCGGTGGCACGTGGAGCCGGTTCCAGCATGGCGCGGAGCGGGCGGCTCCGCTCAGGCGCCGCCGCCAAGCTGAAGCGGTGGAGGAAGGGCCACAGCAGCGACTGCAACCCCGAGACCCGCCAGCATCGTCTGGCCGCCCGCAGCCGCTTCTGCAGCCGGCCCGCGGGTGAGGGCAGGGAGGTGGGCAGGGAGGCGGGCAGGGGCCTTCTGGTGCGGGCAGCTCCCTGCCTGTGCCCGGCTCGTCCTGGCGGGGACTGCAGGGGCGCGGGGCGAGCCTTTGGGTTCCCGGCTCCCGAGAAGTGGGGTCGGGGCAGGAGGGCCGGGAGCCACTGGTCCCCGAGCTGCAGCCCCGCGAGGCGGAGGCAGCAAACCGGGGAGGAGAACGGAGCCCGCGGCGTAACGAGTGTGTTCTCGTAACCTTCACCGTGACGGCGGGCCTGCGGAGTGACACGGGGCACGACCTGCAGCAAAGCCTGTCGCTCTATCAGGGCCTGGTGCAATGCCTTGCCCGCAGCCACCAGGATAGGTGCCATCCCAGCAGCATGACCTCCCGGCAGGCTCATGGCAGGAGCCGTTCAGCTCCCAAAAGCCCGTGGGCACACCTGTAAGTGCTGCTGCGGTGTCTGATGCAGAGAGGGACATGACAGAGTCCTGTCCAGAAGGCCTTGTGATAGCAAACAGATCTCAACATTGTGATCTGCAAGTTCGCAGCCCAGGCTGCTGTTAGCCAAAGACATCTTTATCCTGCAAATAAAGAAACGTGTCTTGCAGCACACACTGTCCTCTTGCAGCTGGTTTCAAGCTGGTCTGGGACTCTGAGGGATATGAAGTGTGTGCCTTGGCACGGTCTCCAAGTGGAAGAAGATAAATGGGTCAGAGTACAAGTACTTCAGCGTTAAAACCGTGGTACACCAGGACATGTTTGTGAGCATGGGATGCTCTCCTCCATCAGAGGAGATGCCTGGGTTGTGTCCTGGTTTGTTTTCACAGGAATGAGGAGCTCTCTCCAGCTATTGCTGTGCTTTCTGTCATCAGGAGGAAGCAACATCTGTGTCCCACATGCTGGAGATGAGCTCCAGCCATGCCAGTCTGGCTGGGAGGGGAGGTGGGTGTCAGGGTGAATGGCAGAGCAATCCAACTTCATGGTTCTGAGCATCTCTCTTCATCTTGGCAGAGAAAAGTAACTTGACAGTGGATGCGGTGAAGCTGCACAATGAGCTGCAGTCGGGATCTCTACGTCTGGAGCGGACGAGTGACAGTGCTCAGCTCCGTATGGAGGAGGATGATGCTGTGGAGCCCGCCACGGAGAGATCCTCCGGAACCTTCCTGAGCGGGCTGAGCGACTGCACCAACGTCACCTTCAGCAAGGTGCAGCGCTTCTGGGAATCCAACTCTGCTGCTCACAAAGAGGTATGGGCAGAGGCAGGGCTGGGGGAGTCTGGCGGGAATGACCCCCCCCCAGATGTGAGGCTGAGGCCACTGACCTGCTCCACTTGCTGCTCGTAGATCTGTGCCGTGCTGGCCGCCGTGACGGAGGTAATCCGCTCGCAGGGGGGCAAGGAGACCGAGACAGAGTACTTTGCAGTGCTGGTGAGTGAGGGTTGTGGGGAGCTGCTGTTGGCAGCATGGGTGAGCACCCATGGGTGGGTTGGTGGAGGAAGGTGCTGGTGCTCGTAGCCGAGGCCCTGGGTGTCCTTCTTCAGCAGAGATGCTGTTGGGCTGCTCCTGGTTTTTCTGCCCCTCTCCCCAGTGGTTGGGGAAGGCCTGGCCTGGTGTGAGCCACTTGCTCACCCTTCCTCTGTTCCCAGATGACCACGCTGGAGGCAGTGGAGTCCCCTGAGTCACTGGCTGCTGTTGCCTACCTGCTTAACCTTGTCCTGAAGCGGTGAGTGGCTGGCAGAGGAATGGGGAGAGCTACCTGGCCCCATCATGGAAGAGGGGATGGCGCTGTCCCCCCTCCCCAGGCTGGTGAAAGGACCCCAGGCTGGGGATGCAGTTCCCTGTGTGACTGCCACCAGCTGCCTGCTCCTCACCCCACTGACACACCCCTTTCTCTCTCATCAGGGTTCCAAGCCCTGTCCTTATGAAAAAGTTCTCAGATGCCTCAAAAGCTTTCATGGGTATCGTGTCCTCGCAGGCCTGCAGCAGCTCCACCTCTGCCCTGCGATGGGTGAGTAGCCAAGAGTCAGCCAGACTTGCCAGCTCTGGCCAGGAGTCTGCTGAGGGCTAAGGTTGAGGCTGCTGCTCTAGGGTAGTACTGGGGGGTCTCTGTAGGGTGATGCTAACACCCTGCTGCTCCCTTGTCATAGGTCCTCTCTTGCCTTGCCACGCTGCTGCGAAAGCAGGATTTGGCAGCCTGGAGCTATCCCGTCACCCTCCAGGTCTATCATGGCTTGCTGAGCTTCTGTGTTCATACCAAGCCCAAGGTGAGCTCCTGGTGCCCCTTGTGAGGGATGATGCTGCCTTTGGGGCTCGTTTCTGGGACTGGCTGTGCCCCTGAGGTCTGTGGCTTCTATTCATCTGGGCTCTTCTTCCTCCAGGTGCGGAAAGCAGCACAGTATGGCGTGTGCTCTGTCCTGAGGGGCAGTGAGTTCATGTTTGGAGACGCAGCCCCTGAGCATCACCCTGCAGCACCCTCCACTGCCAAGTTCTGTGTGCAGGAGATCGAAAAAGCTGGAGGTGTGGGGTGCTGGAGCAGGGGGTCTCCAGCTGATTGTGGGGGGCCCTATGGCTGAGGGAGAATAAGTACTTGAAGGGAATTGGGGAGGGTATGAGACACCTCTGGGGCGTCCTCAGCCATCTGTCTGTTGCTCTGCTCTTTCCAGTAGTTGGGGGGGTGTTCACGCTGGCTCCATGGATCAGCCCCGATGCTGTCACAGGGGCTTTGCCATGGGCAGGGCTTTGCCACGTGGTACCACAGGCTCAGATATTGCTCTCCTGCAGGCACCAAGGAGGCGACCACCACCCTGCATGTCCTCGCCCTGTTGCGGGACCTGCTGCCCTGTTTCCCAGCGGCCGTGGTGAAGACCTGCTGTGAGACCTTGCTCCGAGTCATGACCCTCAGCCATGTGGTGAGTGTCCCCACACTGGGGATGGCAAGGGCAGCCCCTTTCCCCCTCAGCTGTACCCTGGAAGGGCTTGAACGCCCTTGGCTGCTGGCTGGGAGCCTGTAAATGCGGGATGCAAATGTGGAGGAGCCCGGGGCAGCTGGTACTTGCTGGCCTGCCTGCTGTGCAAGAGCAAGGCTGAAGATGGGCCACAGTTGCAGCAGTGCTGGGCTTCCCGGGGCAGAGCCTGCTTTGGGGTAGGGGGACCATGGGTGCAAAGCAGAGCCACCCCTGCTGACACTTTGTCCTCTGCAGCTGGTGACAGCGTGTGCCATGCAAGCTTTCCACAGCCTCTTCAGCGCCCAGGCCAGCATGGCCTGCCTGCCAGCTGAACTCAACGCCCAGATCATCACCGTGAGTGTGGGGTGCCAGTGTGGGGAGGGCTGGCAGTGCCACAACACTCACCCCCCGTCTGCTTCCCCAGGCCCTCTACGACTATGTGCCCAGCACGAGTGACCTGCAGCCGCTGATGACCTGGCTGTCCACCATGGAGCGAGCGCACATCAACCTGGGCAGGTGCAGGCAGGGGCCACAGCTGGGCAGGGGCAGAAGTGGGTGCTTGGTCTCTCACCCGCCTGGTCTCACTCCTCCAGGCTTCAGAAGGACCTGTGCTGGGCTCACCTGCCCCGGCTCTTCTCTGCCACCATGAACTGCTTCCTCTCTCCACACTCCCAGGTGGTGGTGGCGGCGGCACAGACCCTGGAGGTACTACACACGGGTGCTTGGCTGCCCAGGGCCTCGTGGGGTGCTCTGCCCAGGGGTTTAGGGCTTGCTGGGGAATGGTGTGCCCCTCTGGGCCTGCCAGGCTGGGGGATCCGTGGTCCACTGCTGTCCCATTTTCCCCTCTTTGCTCTTGCAGACCCTCCTGAGCGAGTGCATTGCTCCCCACATGGAGGACCTGGGCACCATCTCTGCATCTGCCCCAGCCCCTGCTGCCTACCTGTGCAAGATGTTCAGGTGAGGAGTGGTACTGTGGGAGAGGCTGTCCCACAGCCTCTAAGCCTGGCAGCCCTTTAAGCAACCTCTGTCCAGTCCCCAGTGTGGACGGGCAGGCCTGGTGGGCACCCTGATCGCTGCTGGGTTAGCCCCCCACCAGCGTGACTGTTCTCTCTCCTTCCCAGGTCAGTGGAGGAAGGCCTGACATACCGTTTCCACGCAGCATGGGATGAGGTGCTGCGGGTGCTGGAGATCTTCTTTGAGACATGTGGGAAGCAGTGCCACCCCATCATGAGGAAGGTGAGCCAGGCTGGGAGGGCACAGACTCATTCGTGGAGGTGGGTGGAGTGGCTGCACTGCTGCCTGGGCTGCATTGTCCTCTCCAGCTGTGGAGCAGGGACGTCCTGGTGCCCGCTGTCCTGCCCGTGTGTGGGCAGGGTGTGTGCAGCTCTGGGGCTCAGCGCAGAGACATGCAGGGCAGCTGGCATCCCTGGGCAGGCATAGTGAGTGACACATGCCAGGCCTGCCTCCGTGGCTCCTCTGTGACCGTCCTGCCCTGTCCTTGCAGTGTCTCCAGTCCCTATGTGACCTGCGTCTCTCCCCACACTTCCCCTACACCACTGAAGTGGACCAGGCGGTGGGGGCTGCCTTGAGCACCATGGGCCCCGAGGTGCTGCTGGAAGCCGTGCCCCTGGAGATCGACGGCAAGGAGTGAGTGCAGCCACAGGGTAGCAATTCTGCAGCTGTTTGTTACATTCCTGTTCAGTTCCCATGCAGTGCTGGAGGTGTTTGGCTCTGCTGAGCCCACGTGTGCCCAGCTTTAGGGCTGGGTGGAGGTGCCCTGTGCCCAGAAGCTCCTGCTGGCACTGCCCCACACTTCCCTGACCTGTGCCTTCCCTCCCAGGGAGACGCTGGATTTCCCCCGCAGCTGGCTCCTGCCAGTGCTGCGGGACTATGTGCAGGGCGCGCGGCTTGGCTTCTTCACCAGCTACTTCTTGCCCTTGGCGGCCACCCTGAAAAGCAGAGGTGAGGAGGGTGGCACAGTGGGGGGCCCAGCAGGTCTGGTCCTGCACTCCCCAGAGCCCCAGGGTGCTCTGTGGGACCTCCCTTCCCTCCCCTGGGGTGGAGCGGGGCTTTGCCACCTCTGCTGCTCTGCTCATCTCTCCCTTCTCTTCTGCAGCGCTGGAGTTTACCCAGGCTGGGAAGAGTGTGGAGGCCAAGATCTACGACACGCTGCAGTGGCAGGTAACGAGGAGTGCCCGGGAGCCCTGCCGTGGCATACCTGTGGTGCCAGGCCTGGGAGCGGTGACTTGGATGAAGGGTGCTGTCTTCCCAATTCTTCTTTTGCCTTTCAGGTCTGGACCCTGCTGCCCGGCTTCTGCACCCACCCCACGGACGTGCTGGAAGCCTTCAAGGGGTTGGCCCGCACCCTGGGCATGGCCATCAGTGAGCGCCCAGACCTCCGGCCTACCGTGTGCCAGGCCTTGCGCACCCTCATCCACAAAGGCTGCGAGACAGGTTGGGGGGGGGGTACAGACCCTCGTGGTGGTCCCTGTCCTCAGTGGTGACCTGGAGAGGGGAGGTGCTGATCCATACCCCACTGTTGTTCTCTCCCTAGATGCTGAGCGAGCAGAAGTGGGTCGCTTTGCCAAAAATTTCCTGCCTATCCTCTTCAACGTGTACAGCCAGCCTGAGGAGGACGGAGGCAACAGTGCTCAGCGCCGCTCTGTGTTGGATACTGTCCGTGCTTACCTGACCATCACCGACCCCCAGGTGAGGGGGGCAGTGGGACAGGCTGTGCTGCCTTGGGCCAGCATCTCCCAGCATCACGCAGTCTGCTGGGGCTGTGGTGGGTGCCTGACTGGAGGGGACAGGAAGAAAGAAGCTGAGCAGAGAGTACCCCTTTGTGCCCCCATGGGTAGGGAGCCCTTTCTAGCTGGTGGTCTGGGATTTCCCATTCTTGGAGCCACATCTGGCGCATCATGCACAAGCCCTTTGTGAATTTGTCCAGCTCTTTTTGGACCTTTTGATGCTTTTGGTCTCCACAAAGTCCCATGGCAGGGCATTTGCCAGGTGGATTGCAAACTCTTGTAAAAGTCAGTTCTGATCGTGCTCTGTGTGCCTGCTCTGCAGATGGTGTGTGGGTTCCTGCAGAAAGCCAGCATGAAGCTGACCAGTCCTGAGAGCTCCGAGTTTGCCAGGTAACACCCAGAGACTGGTGCTGCTGTTTTCCTCCTGATGGGCAGCACTAGGGCACTTGTACTGTCCCATATGGGATGTGCTACTCTCATGCATCTGATGAGACTTGCAGCTGAGTCCCAGCTTGGTCAGGCAGTGTTAGTGATGCTGTAGCTGCCCACCCACACGTCTTTCTCTGCTGCAGACTCTCCATCCTGGACCTGGTGGTGGCAATGGCACCTTATGCTGATGAGCAGTCTCTGGGCTCCCTGTACCGCACCATCCAGCCTTCCCTCCAAGTGAGTCAGCCCCCAGTCCTGACAAGTGCAGGGGGTGCAGTGGGGCACCTTCTGCTTGCTGCCAGCTTGGACCCACACTCTGGGGGGCTGAGCAGCTGCTCTAGGGGACAGATCCCTGTTGGGTGGCATGGGATGCTGCAGAGTCCCTTCAGACACCATGGTAAGGGGCTTCTTTGACAGCAGTGGCATGTTGGCTGTCCCTGCAGAGCAAGGAGCACAGTATGCAGAAGAAGGCGTACCGCGTGCTGGAGGAGGTGTGTGCTGCCCCCCATGCCCCCTGCCAGGCCTTCGTCCACTCCCACCTGCAGGATCTGCAGGCAGTGCTGCTGGACTCGCTGAAGAGTGCGGCGTCCCCAGCAAAGAGGGTGAGAGCAAGGGCTGCGGTGGCTGAGCTCAGCTGCTGCTGGGAGGGGAGGGGATGGGGTGGGTGGCAGAGGCAGCCAGGTGTGCATCCCTGGGTGTACCAGTGCTGTGCTGTTTCTTTCCCCAGCCCCGGCTGAAGTGCCTGTTACACATCGTGAAGCAGCTCTCCGCAGAGCATGAGCCCTTTGTCACCGCCCTGGTCCCAGAGGTGAGCATGGGTCCTTGGGGGGACCCGGCTGGTTCTGGCTGCAGGGGTGGAGGCAGGGCTGTGACTTCTCTGTGTGCCTCCAGGTCATCCTGTGCACCAAGGAGGTTTCAGTGGGGGCCCGCAAGAACGCCTTCATGCTGCTTGTGGAGATGGGGCATGCCTTCATCCGCTTCGGGCCCACCCCCCAAGGTGAGCTCCATGGCCGCTCTTGCCATGGGGGGATCAGACCCATGCCCAGCCCTCTGCTGAAATGGGCCAGGGATGCTGCTGGGCATGGGGGTGAGCAGTGCTCTGAGTCGTCCCCCTCTTTCAGAGGCCCTGCAGCGGTTCCTGCTTCTGGTCTACGCGGGACTCACAGGCTCAGTCACCATGATCAGCTGCACGGTGCTGGCGCTGACCCGCCTGTTCTTCGAGTTTAAAGGTGAGTGGGGAACAGGGGCATCACAGGGGGATGAGGCAGCACTCTCTGGTGAAGGGTGCCAGGAGGAGGCTGGCCATGGCTGAGCCCTGCTGTGGTTGCAGATCACCTGGAGCTGAGCGTGGTGGAGCAGCTCCTGCAGAACATCTGCCTGCTGCTGGCCTCCCGCACGCGTGATGTGGTGAAGGCAGCCCTGGGCTTCCTCAAGGTCACGCTACTGCTTGTGGACACCAAACTGCTGGCTAAGCACGTCCAGACAATGGTGAGAGACGATGATGAGATGCCACACAGGGTGCCCTGAGGAGGGTGGCGAGGCAGAGTTAGGGCTGCCTTGGGCAGGCAGGGGCAGCTCTAGCTGCACCCTGCTTCTGCCTGGGAGCCAGGGGCACATCCTTGATCTCGATGCCTGAGAAGGCAGTGAAGAGGTCCCTCTCCTGAATGCTGGCATAGACCTGCTAGGGAGCCTGCATCAACCAGTCCTGCAAAGCAGAGAGGCCTGGGGTGGGTGTGGGGAGATGGCAGCAGGGTGAGCAAGGTGGCCATGCAAGGGAAGGGTGGGAGGCTGGGTTCCCAGGACAGGGGTGCTTTGGTCTCGAGGGTATCTGTCCTGGCAGCTGGAGGCCGTGGGGAACCTCTCGGACGACATGAGACGCCACTTCCGTATGAAGCTGCGAAACCTCTTCATCAAGTTCATCCGCAAGTTCGGGTGAGCCAGGGGCTCCTGGGTCACGCTGGAGCTGTGCTGGGGCAGCAAGGGAGCTCACTGGGAAGCAGTGTGGAAGGGGGTGGGCACTGACCACTCTCTGTGTGCTCCTCAGCTTCGAGCTGGTGAAGGGCCTGCTGCCAGCTGAGTACCACAAGGTGCTGGTGAACATCCGCAAGGCAGAAGCCCGGAGCCGCAAGCAGCGTGCCCTGAGGCAGGCAGCTGCGGATACTGATGAAGAGGAGGTACCACCAGTACAGCCCAGAGGAGACAGGTGAAGATGGGCCAGGGGGGTGAAGAAGGAGCAGCTCTGTTGGATCTGCTCAGCTGGTGCCTCTAGAGATGCCGGGCCATCTCCTGGGCCACTGCGTGCTGTGAGGCGCCCTGGGACTTGTTCTCTTTCCATCATCTTCTCTGATTTTTGCTCAGCATGGAGGAGATCCTGGCTGACTCAGAGGATGAGGAGGAGGAAGAGGAGGAACGGCAGCGGAGTAAGGAGTGGAGGAAGCAAGCACGGCAGAAGGGCCAGGCCTGGCTGAAAGAAGGGGAAGAGGATGAACCCCTCAACTTCCTGGATCCCAACGTGTCCCAGCGGGTTCTGGGTGAGGAGCGGAGCTTCAGATGTGGCTGGGGTGGGATGGATGGGGCGGGAGCTGATGTGATGCACAGGGATCCTGGGGGTACAACTGCCCCCGGGAGTGGGTCCTTCCCCAGACCCTGACCCATCTTTCTGTGAGCAGCCACCAAGCCAGGCCCCAAGCGGTCCAGAGGAGTGAGCCACGACTTCCAGATGTCTGAGGACGGGCGCCTGATCATCCATGAAGAGGAGGAGGAGATGGACAATGATGAAGCCAAAGGTATTGCCTGGGCTGGCGGGGGCACCACGCTACACTTGCTCTGGTACTCCGAATGGTTTTCTTCCTGCCACCCACATGTGGGAGCTTGGGGAGGGTTGTGGCTGGAAGCAGCAGGCATTGGTGTGGCCTTGCGTCACGCCCGGTGGCTCTCTTCTGGGCCACTGCTACCCAGGGGAGACAGCTCCTTCCATCACCAGGAGGATGCTGGAGGGGATACAGCCACCAGTGCTGGTTTGGGGCACCCTGCTCCTGTGTCTGCTCCATGGGCTGTCAGTACTGGGGCTCTCCTGTGCCTGCAGCCTGCACTGACCCCCTTGTCCCCTGTACCCTAGGAGCAGATGAGGAGATGGCAGATGTGCTACAGGATGTGGGTCTCCGCAGTGTGAGTACAGGGCTCGTGGTCCTGAGGAGATGCTGGGAGAACTTGGCTGTGCCAGCTGCTGGGAGGGGTGTGGGAGGCTGGCTGGGGTCAGGGACATGCACAGGCAGTCTAGAAGGTCTCTGGGCCCCCATGGGAGGAAGCAGGAGGTTGGGGTCCATGGGAGGGCAGAACCGTAAGGACAAGCCAGCAGCAGGGTCACCACTGCCTTCCTCTGCAGAAGAAAAGCCAAAAGCAACGTTTCAGAAAAGAGCCAGACGATGAGGAATCCGAGGCTGGTACCTACCCTCAGTACAGAGGTAAGTCTTCCGACGGTGCCCAGTCTGGGGCTCCCTAGGGGGCCAGAACCATGTACCCATCTTGCTGGGCTGCTCCAGGGCACCTGGAGTAGAGATATTTGCTTATAGGAAATGGTCACCCTCCTCTGCAGTCCTCACACCGAAGAGCTGAAGGCAAAACCAGGAACGGTTACCCCACCCTGGAACTGGTAAGGGGAAGCCCTGGGACCCACTTCCAACAAATGTTTCCTGTTTTCCAGCTGGAGGCTCTGGGATCCACCGGCAGCTGGACAAGGAGCCAGCCTTTGGTGCCGAGTACAGATCCAAGGTGAAGAACCCAGGGGGTCACAGGGTTTGGGTGGGAGGATGCCTGGGGCTCTGCTGGGGAAGGAAGAACCATTTGTTTTCCAGGGGTCTGATCCTGTAGCAGCAAGGCTGGAGGGGATCTCTGCTCCAAGAGGAGCTGCCATTCAGTACCTGTGAATGTTTCCAGCCCATCTTAGAGTCCAGGTCCTGCCCTTGCCATGGCCAGTTCCTGCTCACTGCTCCGAGCAGGTGTCTGTAGCATCATCTGTGTGGCAAATCAGCTCCTAGGGCCATGTGCTCAGCTGGCATCCTGCTGCTGCATAGTCTTTGGGATGGCTGGGTGGCAGGGTTGCACCAAAATGGGACACATGCATCTCCTCTGGTGCTGCATATTCTCCCATGTCACTGTCTCCCACAGAAGGGTAAAGGCGACGTGAAGAAGAAGGGCCAGCTCGATCCCTATGCCTACATCCCCCTGAACAGAGCTAGACTCAACAGAAGGTGAGGCTAACCAGGAGGGGCAGAGAATGAGAAATGAGGCCAAAACTCGGGTTTGGTACTGCTTTTTGTCATTATGGGGTTTTTTGCGGGTGTGGGAGCTCCTTGCCAGATTGTGCTGCTCCTTGCCGAGTTTGGAGCATCCCTGTGCATTAGGTGTGCCCAGTGCCTGCACTGACGCAGCCTTCTGCTCCTTCCTCCCCACAGGAAGCGGGCGAAAATGCAGGGCCAGTTCAAGGGCCTGATGAAGGGAGCCCAGCGTGGGGCCAAGGCCGGCCGCAGGAACCGTCTGAAGGCCCAGCGCCCCTGAGGAGCCTCAGGTTCTTAGTCTGCATCTGCTCAAGGATGGACAATACCCTGTGGCCTCTGGTCACCAGGGGATGGGGTCTTCGTGAGCAGAGTGGAGTGGCAGGGACTCCTTTGCAGAAGGTGTTCTGACGGGGTGACTTCCTAGGGAGTTATGGACTCATGACCCAAGCCCTGCCCTCCTGTGCCTGAAGGAAATTGCTGGGTCGCCTGGTGCAGGGGCGTTGGGGGGTGTGTGTGCGTGTGTGAGAGAGAGCAAGAAATGTGTAATGAGTTCTCTATATTGATAAAAACCCACTCTTCCTACCCAACCCAGATTCCTCCTCTCCTTCCCCTAAGAGCTGCACACAATGCACCTCGTGCTCTGCCTGCTGCCCCGGTGCAGCGGGTTCTTCTGCCATTGCAGCACTGCACCCCATGGGGCTCATGCCTGCATCAGCCTGGGACCTGAAGCCAGAGCCCTCTCCCCAGCGTGGGGCTTGCCTGGGGGCTGCCAGGAGCAACGCTGCAGCACAGAGCAACTGCGTGGCAGTGCCCGTGTCCTGTGCCCTCCTGGCATGCATGCAGTAGGGCTGAGTCGTGGAGTTTGCTAAAGAAAGAAGCCAGAGATGGTGAAGTCCTTTGCTTACAACCAGCTTTCTTATACAGGATCCCCATTGGTAGGATCTTCTGTCCTAAACTGTGGGCTAGAGGATCTGTGCCATGGGGGAACTGTCTGTGTTGGGCTACCACTAGTTTCTGTCCTGCCTCAGCTTCTCCCATATCAGCCATGCCTGGTTGCATGGCAGATACAGTTTGTTGCAAATTTCTTCAAATTGGCTGGAAAACTGCTGCTGCAAACCCCCATGCCTTTCCCTTTTCCTTACACACAAGAGTTGAGAGAAGCCCTTTGCTCTGACCACCTTCTGCCAACTAGACCTGACCAGTGCAAATAATCCTGGACCTTTTTAGTTGCCCAGCCATCCCAGGTTGGCCTGAGCATCTGTTTTTGCCCAGTTTCTGCCCTGAGCCCAAAAGATGGTGTTTGGCCAAGGCATGCTGAAAAGAATGGAGCTGAGGGTAGTGTGTGCTCACACTGCAAAGAACATGTATTTGTGAACACAGCTGGCTTTCCCCTCCTCTTCTGTATTAAAAAGTCTTTATTTTTTTGTCATTTCCTGCTGTGGTAGCTTACATGCTGGAATTGCAATGCTTCTCAAGTCTTCTCATAAGCTAAAAGGATTGTGCTTGTTCAGCCTCTTACTGCAGGCTTCTTTCTGGAGGCTGCAAATCCAGTTTTGTGGTTCTCTTATGTGCTTTTTGTTTTCTTTCCAAGATCCTTTCTTGGATCCCTGGGTGTGGAGGAGGAGCTCTTTTACTGGTATTGGTCCTGCCTTGCCAGGAGCACTGTCCCTTTCCTGCTTCCCACCCAGGGCTTTCACTTGGACTCCTGAGCCCCAGGGCCAGGTTGTGGTGCTGCTGCTCTAACCCTGCCAGAAGGGAGCCCACAGTCTGGCTCACAGGACATGTTTTTCCAGCAGCACCTCCTCTTCAGTCAGCAGGAGCTACATCCATCTTCCTCCACTTCCTGCAGCCTTGGCCTGATGCCCTCCCTTCCCTGAGAGCAGGACAGGGGGAGACTGGCAGCAGTCACCTTCTGAGCCCCGAACACCCCTAACATGTCTTCAGGCCCACCATAGCTATCTGTCTTCCTGCTTTCTCTTCTCCACTTGGAGACAGGAAGGCTGTAGCTAATTCATTTAAAAGCTCCAGATTACTCTGTATTGTTCTTCATTTGCATGTTGTTGCTTAAATTAGTGCATGCCTGTGTGGAACAGAAGAGTTTCATTAGCACAAAGGATGGTGTTTGCCTGAGCTGGTGTCCAGAGAACAGATTCTTCTGCAACAACATCCTGTTAATCAGCTAATTAATCATGTAACGCAATAGAAACCCTTGGAGAGGAGACGTCATTCTGCCTGGGGAGGCTGACACTGAGTCAAGCCTGCTCCCCACCAGCAGCTGCCTCTGACAGGGAGCAGAACTACTTCTTGGGGGCCCACAGGAGCCTGAGCATGGCTCTCTGCTATGAGGCAGGGTGAGGGGTGATGTGGGGTCCTGCCTCCTGCAGATACAGCCACAGATATTCTGCAGTTACCCACAGCAAAGTACAAGACAGGGACCTGGAGCGATGCTTGGCTTTCATTTCTCAGGGGGGAGGTGGCTGGCGGCTGCTTCTTCACCCACCACACCATTAAACCATGCAACTCCTTTCCATAGGCTACAGCAGGCACCAACAGTGTACCTGTGTTCAGCTACACTTGTGCAGGAAATTGTCACAAAGGGCTCTTACTCTTGCAGATACCAGCTGCAAAACAGAAGGTCTCCAAGTTCAGGGCTGCAGGCGTACTAGACACACTTGAGGAGAGGCTGGCAGGACTAACGGCTGGCTGGGTGGCCCCTGGAGTGATGGGACGGTTGCAGATGCCTACCCTGAGCCTTATGGCTTAAAGTTGGGTGGAGAAGGAAAACAGAAGCAGCAGCTACCCACCTGTGCTCACTGTGGCATGCTGCTGAGAGGGACAGACATGCATGCCCCATGGCGCTGTGCCCACACAGCATCCATCTGGACCATCACCTCCAAGCATGTTGCAGCACTTTTGGGGCTCCCCAGTTCAAAGTCAGGATTTGGCACACACCAAGGTGCAGAGATGGGAAAACCCTCTTGGGGCAGCAGTATATGAGGAATCTTCATGTTTATGCTAAAATGATTGGCAGTAAGATAATTAAGTGTGGAGGTTTAAAATGCTGAGGGACCACTCCAGCTTAAATCTAGTCAATTAAAAAAATGTCAGATTGATTCCTAGTCCCCTCAGAGCTGATCTATGGTTTCACTTGTTTCTAAAAAGTTGTCTGTCTTTTCTTGGTTGCTACCTGAACAGTGTGCAAACCCAGGTGCAGTGAGTGCGCAGGGTCACAGGGACCCTGGCTGTAGGCAAGGCAGGTGCTCCTGCTGCCAAAGGGATAAAAAGAAAACTGCTTTTCCAGTGTCTCTGTTCCTCTAATTTCTCCTTGATGGTGAACAAAGACAAAAAATATTCAAGCAGAGATGTAAATTGGGGTTTATGGTGTGATTCACGCTTCTTAGAGCACTTGGTGTGGTCTCTTCAGGCTCAGGCAGACCCTGCTGCATCAGTTGCAAGTAAGCCACGTTTTAAAAGTTTTCCTTGAAATAAAATGGTTGCAACATGTATTTTTCTGCTGAATACTAAGGCTTGGGATGTTACCTGGGCACAAGACTCTGCCAGACCCACAAGAATTTCCATGGCTCTAGACTGGTGCTGTGCACAAGCCCACAGCTTGCGTGGGCCGGCCGTGTCCCCGCGCAGGTCTCCCAGCAGTGCCCGTCTCCTCCCTCACTCTGCCCGGCTCGGTAAGGAGGGTTTGTAGGCGGCCAGCGGCATCGCTGTCCAGTCCGCCTCCGTGTCTGCTCCGCACAGCCTCCTACCAGAGCGGGGTGCTCAGGAATAGGCAAAATGGCCCGTGCGCGTCCTTGCCTGCTTCGCCCCCCAGCAGTAGGAGCGAGCCAGGCCCTGCACGCTGCTGGCTCCCGGGCAGCCGAGGCCGGGCACGGCTGGGACAGGCCGCCCTCCGGTCCCGCCGAGTCCCCCGCACCGGGCCTACGACTCCCAGCATGCCACGGGGGGCCGCGCCCCCTCCCGTCGTGCGCGCTGCGCGGCCGTTCCCCGTTCGAACCGACCAATGGCGGCGGGGGAGCGCCGGTCGCAGCCAATAGCGATGCGCGTCCCGGGAGGGGCGGGGCCAGGGGGGGGCACGGCGGGCCAATGGGGAGGCGGAGCGGCAGGTATGAGATGGCGGCGGGAGCTCCGGCGCCCTGCGGGAGGCGCGGCGGCAGGTAGGAGCGGGGCTCCCCGGGGCGCGGCGCCCGCCTCACCCCCTCCCCGGGGCGGTGGGGCGCCCTCCCCGGCCTCTCACCGCGTTATGGGTCCTGGTCCCGGCCGCTGCGGGTCCCCCGCACCTCTCCGCAGCACGCTGCTGGCGGGCAGGCGCCGGCCGGCGCACCTGGGCCTCGGCCCGCCCATTGCGGTGCTTCCCCTGCGAGCCGGGCTCCCGCCGTCCCTGCTGCTGCGGCGGGGCAGCCGCTCCCCCGGACCGGGGTCCCCGACCCCCTGGCAGAGGTGTCACTGCCCGCCGGTTCTCGGCCGGGTACCCCCGCGGGATAGGCGTGGGGGACCGGGGTGGCTCGCGGCGCGCATCTCCGTATCGGTTTGCTGCACCTCGGTGCTGCGGTTGCATCGTCCCTGCGGGTTCAGCAGCTGGGGAGCGCTCCATGCAGCGTCCCTGTGCTGCATTGCAGGGGAAGTACCGCCCGTCCTCCTGCAAGGGGAGAGCTCCTGCACCAAACAGCCTGCCCCCCCGGGCAGGGGGACCGCTCCGTTGGAAGCCTGTCCCTGCGCTCACGTTCGCAGAGATCCGTTCTGCCCCCGCTCTGGTGCAGAGACGCCTAGGCGGGCTTAGTTCTCCGGCAGCCGCAAAGCGAGAACTAATAGAGAGCGTTTGGCAGTTGCAGGGTTTGGTAGGGTGATGGCACTATATAGACTTGCTTCGCGTCTAACCCTCTTTCTCCCTTGCTTTGTCCACTCTACGTGCGTTATTCTTGCTTTTCAAATACACGTACAATGTCAGCTTCACGTAATTCACCTTTAGCACGTACTTTTATATGCATAATTATCCTGTGACTGCTGCCATTAAAACAGCGGAGAATATATGAACACCTTATCGGAACAGTGTTGTCAGATGACAGCCAAAAGACAGTCATATCTCTTACTTCCCCCCCCCCCCCCCCCCCCCCCCAATTTTTTTCTGCATGTGTGGTGTGGAGCAGCAACCTGAGTATCCTTTGAGTGCTAATTCTTGTAGACTTGCAAAATAAATACTGTTGAGGGCTGATGCCTCATATTCAGCCTGATTCCCAGTGGTGCTGTACCGTTCTCTGCGGAGTGGGACCCATCCTGATGGCCCTTGCTGTGCTTATCTGGGGACACGGCTGTGGTGCCTGGGTTGGGGCGGAGCGTTGCTCGGGAAGGAGGGATGAAAAGACGGTGCTCGTGTCTGAGCAGGGAGTGCCTCAGACGCTGGACCTGGTAAGGGGTTGAGTATGCTTTGTGCAGCTGATAGTTAAAACACTTTTGGGAAAAGCATTTTAAATGTGGCCTGGATCAGTCTAAATGACTGAATTTATTTGTTATATGCTGACAGTTGTCCTTAGGATGTAATCCCCCTGCTCTTTACCCCCACCCCCACAAGTGACTGTGTTAAAGCAAAGCATGGAGTTTTACTCCAATGCTTCCCATCACCCACAGGTAGCACCAGCAAATCGATCTTTCTGAAATGGCTTGATAGAGTGTCACTGCACAACTGGACATCAAGAGCTCACGTCGTAAACTAGCAATTGCTTTGCAGTTCTGTCACCACAAAGACCACAAAGCTTGCAGGGTTTTTTTGGTTGGGTTTTTTTTTTTTTTAGAAAATAAAGCTCCATGACTCTGTTTTTGCCCCTATTTCCTCTCATCTGGAGAGAAGCACAAGTTAGCTAGTAAAGCTTGCATGCTGTGCGTGTGGTCTTACTGTATGCTGACTTAAAGATTGGAAATGAAAGCTGGTTGTCTTAACCTCCTTACCAAATATTACTGAATGCGACAAAAGATGATTTGTGTGAGTCTCTCTTTTGTTTGTGGTCTCTCTAACCTCTGCCTGGCTCTTCATAACTGAGAATGATGATCGCAGTGTGCCCGAGTGCTCAGTTGCAAAGGAGAAACATCTGTCTGTTTAATAAATGCATTTAATAGTCAATTCAAGCAGTGCCTAACCACTCTGCCACACGCTCCATGTTCGTGTTGGCCATTTGATATGGCAGGGGTGGGATGAGTGGAAGGGAAAAAAGCAATGGGCCTGGAAGGTAGAATGTGCTGGGAAAAGGCATAAGGCATCTTGCTAAAATGGCTTGATAGAGTGTCACTGCACAACTGGACATCAAAAACTCACATTGTAAACAGGCGATGAAAGGAGACACAATTGCCATCTCTGTTTTACTGCAGATAGGAAAATGTTCACTGTAAACATGACTTAATGCCCAAAAGTCAAAGTGACTTGCTGAGGGTCATGCAGAAGAAATGGTTGATTTCAGAATTAAAGCCAAGTCTGGCTGCTTTTCTCTGAAGATAGCCTGGAGCAGGGGACAATCTTATTCAAACATTCCCTCTTCCACAGCTGTCACTAAAATCTTTGAGACCTAGACTTGCATTTAACCCCCTACTTAGTCCAAGCCGTGTCAGACGCACATCCAGACCCAAACTGTGTTGCATTTGCAGTATTTTTGTATGTTTGCATGTAACAGCCTGTCCTGTTCTCATCTGGGGCCTGGGATGGGCTTGGACAACAGGATCCTTGTTCTGCTACACTTCAGTTTATTGTCTGTTTGCGTGAAGAGGGAGCATTGCTTGCCCACATAGCCCAAATCAGCAGCTGGGTCTCCTTGCCAGCCTAGCGGTTGCCTTGTTGCTGTGTGCATATGAGAATGTCACCGGGCTTCATTAACAGTCCTTTAAAGGTGCCTGGGCACTGAGTTCAGCCTGAAACTGAAGCACTGATGCGGGACACTGCTGGGAAATCAAATTCCTTGTGCTAAAGGTCAACAGTCTTCAGTGTGTGTTGGTTGAATAAGTGGCATGAACAGATGGAAAGGAGACAGGGCAGCATGGAAATGTTGGCTACTATCTAACAGTTGCACTGAAGTCAAGTTCCTCCTGGAAATACTGTCCCTCTGTATGCTGGGTTAGGCTCCTGGTCACAGTTGAGGTCTTGTGTTTTTCACTTGTTTCAGGGTCAGCTCTTTCTGTAGGATCTCATTTTCACTTGTCCTTTAGCTGGGGGCAAGAACAGGGAGCTGAGGCCCTTTCCTTGGCCTGTGCTCTCTGCTGGGTTCAGGCATGAACCTGCTGTGCTGCTTTTGTGCGGGCTTTCGCCAAACCTGGGCGGTGATCCCAGGGACTGACACTGTGCTCCAAGTCATGGAGGTCTTGGAACCGGCATGGATAGAGAAGTGGGAGGAACCATGGCCCTGTGGTGTCAGAAATTTGTCTGACTTCTTGTTTCAGAGCTTCACAGGTCTGGTGTGTTCCTGGCCTCTCATCCCAGTAATGTATTATTATTACTGCTGTGTTTGAGTATTGGGCCCTTTTCTCTGAGGTGCAACAGCCTCAATCCCTGGCTCTTGGCCTTTCTCGCCTCTACACTAGGTAATTGCACTTAAGCTATCTAGAGTTTCCTCATAAATTTTTTCAGAAACTAGATTGTAGGGAATATGATAAGCTGCTTAAATAATTGCCTGCCAGCTGCCTTATGAGAACTTTTAATGTGTTTGCTTTTGGCCTATAAAGCTCTAATAATTTGGAGTCCAGCCAAAACATCCTTTCTTCTCAAGTGGTAATGTGTCAGCTCTGATTTTCAGAGACAGGAAGTTCTCCGGGGAGCCGGCATTAGTTTCCCTTTTGTTTTTCTGGAGTACAGACTCAAGGTTGAAACGTAGCTTTATGGTTTGGGAGTTCCATATGGGCATTCCTACAGCCCTGCTCATGAGCTGTCATACAGCAGGAGACAAGCGTGCTGTGGCTGGCTGTGCCTTGGAGAGCAGGAAGCCTTCTAGGGAACATCCGTCACAAGCTTTCAGGGGTGCCTGGAGCTCTCCTCTCACGGACGTGCCACTCCACACCTTCCTGAGCAGCCCTTGGAGCAGCACATAAATATATCACTGCTCCCTGGGCTCTGCAGAGAAACCAGGTAAATCCAGCCAGAGATGACCTGTCAGGCTGGATGGGAAGAGAAACAGTTTCTGATCAGTATGGGAGAGTTGCATAAAGTGACAGCATAGGTTATTGTCCTATGAATTCTGGTATCTGTGTAAAATATTCCGGTTTTTGACATCCTAGCCTGCCCAAATCCCTTGCTCAATAACTAGGCTCCCATTCTGCTCTGTTTGGTGAGTTAATTTGGCTGCTTTGTGTATCTCTGTCTCTCTGGTACTCCATGCTGGGCTGCTCTGTGCTGACCCAGCCTGTTTATCTGTGTGCCTCAGCAGCCCTGACCAGATGTCACCAGCTTATTTAAATACTGGCATGCATCCAGGGGTGCCTCATTGCCATTCCAGCTTGTGAGAGTTTACACATCTGGAACATGGGATGTGGCCTCTGACATACTCAGTGGTGTCTGCAGAGGATTGCTGATGAGAAGGGATTTGATGTGCTCTCATCCTTTGCAAACGCCACCATGATACAAAATACAGATGCAAGCATGCAGCTTGCCCATTGCATCTCCAGAGTGAAGGAGCGTTGTGGAATTATGAAAGTGTAATGAAAAAAACAAGAGCTGTGACTTCCTGAGTACATTTGTATTTGCCGGGCTGTGCCCACAAAATCTCCCCTAACAGTGCTGTGGGTCCTGACCCAGGTCTTAGTAACCCTTTGGTCCAGAAAAAACAACAGCAGACAGGTGAAGGGGTGAGTGCTACAGCACGCTATACTCGAATTGCGATGCTTTGCTCGACCACTGACAGCTGATGGTGGGATGGGATTCCCAAATGTGTTCTTGGCACCAATTGGTACTATCAGTTTTGGGTGATTATCATCCTGTGGGAGGGCTGGAGGAAAATATCCATCCTTCCTTGCTTTGAGTTCCCAGACTGGTTGCTACAATAGCTTGTTAATTTTGCTGCGTTGTTTTTGTGTGATTGCTCAAGTACTCATGTCAGAAGTAAACTTGATTGTTGTAGGGCTTCTCTTTACAGATGATAAGTGAGCTCTGACCTGGACACTGGCTTGGAGCTACTGGATGGAGAAGCCTCTACATGGTATATCAGTGCTAGTCTCTGAACTACATCTTTTCCCTGCCTCAGAAGGATGCTCTAGGGCTCTTATCTTCAAGTGCAAGGGTGACAGTCAGGGGTGCCTGCAGCAACTTCTGAGCGCTAGGGGAGAGGCCAAGGACGTAAAGGAAGGACTGGGCTATGCCTCTTATTGACTTCCAGTATGTTTAAAATGGGGAAGTAAAGAAGTTAAAGACGTTTTAAAATGAGGAGAATAAGGGAATGCTACAATCGTTGGCAACTGGAAAGTACCCACTGGCACACTTTGAGGATATGGCAGACACGTGTGAACCTTGCAGTCCACCCAGCTAAGGACCAAACAGACAAAAGTGGGAAGAAACTTCCTACCTGGGATATGAATTAAGTTGAAGGGCAGTCAGTTGATGAGAGTCCATGGACAGTAAAGCATTTTAGATTACATGAGAAAGCTGTGGGGGTCTGTGGGAAGATGTGTTCTTGAAGTTTGTTAGACTCATAGTCAAAGGTCATGGTGGGTAATTCTGCAGTGCATGGGGAGAAAAGACCAAAAATCCCTGTCCCAGACATGGGACACAGCATTCAGGACAGATACCAACTGGCCCCATGATCCATGGTACATTATTCACAAAGCAAATGGCTTAAATTAGTAAAATAAAAAAATAAGCATTGTTTTGTCATGATTATAACTATATGACTGGGGCAGGGAATATACATCAATACAGTTTCTATTCAGACTAGCCCCAGACTCTGGTGACCTTCTTCCAAAGGAGAGGTAGCATGCCTGCCTGGCATATTCTAGGTGGTGGGAAGTGGCTGCAGGGCTTCCTCAGGTTGCAACCCTCTCACCCTCATGTGGGGGTCCAGATGCCCTGCGGTGCTGCCAAGCTCCTCTGGCTACCTGGTGCTGCTGGCCTCTTGCCTCTGCTTTGCCAGCAGCTCCTGGCCAGTGCCTGGAGCTCAGCTTTTGCCTCCTCAGCTCTGCGTCCCAGCCGTCCCTGCCTGATAGCTTTCAAACCAGCTCCTTTGTGCTCAGTCCCATGTCGCCCCTCCCGCAGAAGCTGGATTTCTTCTAAATGTCTGCAGTGTGACCTGATTATTTTTCCTGTCCTTCCTCGCCCTCCTTTTTAATAGTGTCTACAGAAAAGCTGGCAGAGTTCAGTTATATCAGTCATGCTGACTGATAGTGTTGCCTCTTCTCTTGGGATTCCTCCTCTTTTCTGTCCCTCCAGCATTCATTTCAGATTTAGCTATCAGCCTTCTGAAGACAGGGTATTGCCTTTGTTCTGTGTTTGTACAGCATGGAGCACAGTGGAGTCCCCAGCTGTGACCAAGGTTCCCAGTGCCACAGTGATAAAAGTGAATAGATCAGTAACGAGAAGAGGCAGCTGCTGCCATCTGAAAAGATTCAGTTTTGGTGCTGGTTTCAGTGAAATCAGGATTGGATCTAAGGCTCCTCTTCTATTGCTGCTCCCAGTAGGGGTTTATATTAAAATAAAGACACAAACTTTAGACTGTGTTGAAAGTCATGAAAATCGGAGCAGCATTGATACTTAATGCTGTTAAACTGTGTTATTCTGATGTTAAGGCAGACATATGAGCTTGCAGATCTTTAATGTGAAATTACTGGGTTTCTGGCAGTAGCTGTGTTTCTGCATTTTTTAGAGTCTGGGTAGGAGGTTGAGCAGTCGCACAGCGTGGGATCATCCAGAGCTGTGGTGGTGGTGCTGGGAAAGCAGCTTGGTGAGGATCACAGCAGTGAGCATGCAGTTCCTCTCTAAGGTGCCCCTTAGTTCTTTTCCTCCTTCTAGCACTAGAAGGCATCTGGATACTCTGATGTTGTGGTGATGGCTGACTGAAGTACTGCTTTGTTGACTTTAAAATAATCCATTAGTTATTATTAAAGATATCACAAAAGAATTCACTGAGGTCAAACTTGAGAAATTTCACGTTGAAATGCAAATTTCTTGATATTTCATATATATCAAGCTGTCTTGATACTGCAGTTTTCTTTGACGCTGGTATTACGTTGCATTTTCAGTTTCTTCCAAAGCACACTCTGCCCCGCCTCCCCGTTCCCGCAACCCTTTTATCTTCCCGGATAGGTCTGTCTCCAGGTTCACATCACAGATGTGTAGCTGATGTTGCCAAGGTCTGCTTTGAGTCCTTTACTGAGACAGAATTTGAATTCATAGATTATAGCAGTGACTTGGATATCCAATTTACCCAATGTCCAAAAGATGGCCAGGTGTTATGTTAGTTCCAGGTTGTCTAGCACAGGCTGCCATCACATATTAGCAGCTTTCTTCTCCAGCTCCTTGCTGTTTAAATTGCATAGTATTATCTGGTTTCCATAGCCAAGAGGCTGAATCGCTCCACATTAGCTGTTTAAATGTGAAGAAAGCAAAGCAAAAATGAAAAAGGCAGTGTTATCTAGTATGGCTTACTTGTATTAAGTCTAGAAACAGTAGGCAAGGATCAGCATCCACTGTGCTATGCCATCACAAAAGGACTCTGCCTGTAAAGACCTTATGAGTATAACCCTAGGCAAAAATTGCTTCGTGTTTTTCTTGACATTTTTCAGAGGCAAATCAGTCATCCTATGAAGAGTTTCTGTGCCAAATCTGAGGCCTGAATGTGATCTTTGTTACGCTGTCTTACAAGAATGTCAGTCTGAAGTACAGTCCTCAAAGCAACCTTAACTGTGAAATCTCTTCCAATGTCTCTGCAGTCCTTTCCCATTAGCCTTTTTTAATATATATATTTTTTTAATCTAGGAAATAATTTGTCTTCTAGTCCTTTTGTACTTAAAATGATTCCACATAATTCTACTACAATTCTTTCATCTCTTTGCAAAATCTGGGATGGCTCCTATTGGCTCTGGAAATACTGTCTTCAGACATCCTCATTAATTGATTCCTTACTCTGGCACAACATAGGAAACGATGCTACTTCTATCTCCCTGGGGAAACACAAGTCTGTGCGCATCTGTCCCGTCTCCCTTTGTGCTTAGCCAGGCAAAGAATTGCTCGTGTTTTGTGTTCTTTAGCCCTGCCTGCTTACTGCCCTGCTCTCAGTATTTGGGAGCAGCCTGGCTCTTTCTCAGTCTAAAGATTTTTTTATTACAGAAGGAGATTTTCATTCATTATCTGCCTTATTTTCAAAAACTCTTTAATCCTTTTACTCCTGTATGGTAAAACTCTTCTACTGTGGTGTGTCTGAACAGTTGGCTTCTTTGTGATGGATACCAAGTGTGCAAAATGGCACTGGAGATGGATTTTGCCCACTAAATTAGGTACATCAGGCTCTTCTGAAATCTGCAGCTTCCAGTTTTTCCACTTTCCCAGCTAGAAAAACACAGCTAATGCCTTGCCCCAAAGGTACCTCTTCCTTTTCTTTCTTGGCTTACTTGTGTTGTCCTTATGCTCTATTTCATGTTGATTGAACCTGTTTCTGGTTTCACGTGGGTGGAGTTAGAACAATATAGAATCTGTAAAACCACTAAAACAGTTAGGTCTCACCTATCTGAATGCAATCGTGCTACATGAGCTAATCTGCCTGTTTGCACAGCTCTTGCACCACAGGTTCAGTCACCAGGTTTTGCCAGTTAAAGTCTCATTTTTGTCTTAGTTTCCAAGGCATTTCCCTGGCCTGGATCTAGTTACCTTAGGGATTAATTGATCCATCATGATTTTGACCTCCTGCACCATCCACTCCCCATGAAATGATGGGGCTGTCATGCCTGAAGCAAGAACGTTGTGTGTGACAGACAGCTTTCTTTGTGACTTGGCTGGGATCACAGGGTTCACTTCTAAAAGATACTAGAATGGCAAGAATCTCAGCACAATATAAGACCCATTTTTTTTAATCTGCTGTCTTAATCACAACCCTATTAGTACAAGGTTTTATTATTCATTGGGATTTGATTTTATTCATGGGATTGGAGAGGAAGCTATTTATTCCTTTATTTTATCGTCTTTTGACATGTAGTAAAGCAATCTGAAATCACAGCACCTAGAAAATACAACTCTGTAATTGCAAGCAAAGCAAAAAACCCTCAAACCAGTAAACTCCCTGAATACATGTTTGTCTCCCCTTTGCTGCTGTTATATAAACTGTGAGTGCAGGTAGAGTACGTCCATCTCCCTTTTTTAACATGAAAACAGCAGATGGGGCACATGGCTTTTTCTGAAGGTTATAGTGTGTGCAGCAGTGAGGATTGGCAGGGTTATTGTGTGTAAAGCCAGTGGGGGCTTTATCTTTGCTAAGAAATAGGGGTTTGCTTCACATTTCCATTTTGATTAGCAATAATGATACAAAGGCAAATTTTCTGTGCGAGGAAGAGCCTGCTAATAAAGTGACCTTTCAAAATTAAGTAGCTCATTGAAGTGCCATACCACAATAAGAGTACACAAGGCTGGTCCCAGCTGCGGCAGGCAGAGAACCTGGACAGGAATCTAGAGAAACATGGAACGGGAAGCCTGAAGTGGATGAACGGCACATGGTGGCACAATAAAATAGTAGCAAAGAGCAATGGCCAGGTGCTGTTTCCAGCTCTGGAGGGGCTGATCTATGTGCTTCGTCTTTGAAAGAATCTAAAAGTGTGAAAGGCAGAGGCAGACAGTGTTTCTAGCAAGGTTTCCGGACACAGGGTTGTGCAGTTAGGGGACTCAGCTATTGTCCTGCCAGGGCTGTAACATTGGTTGTGCTTGGATGCTGTTGGGAATGTGTTTGCATGGCTTTACTCATGGTAAACACAGGATAGATTTGGGGCTATTTTGTGGATTCCTCTTGGATACAGGTGGAAAGCACTTAATACCACGCTGGTCCTAATTCAAAACCCCAGTTTCTATGTAGGAATTATTTGCTGTTAAATTCCAGCTACGCAGCCTTTGGCAAGAGACATGAATCAATTTGTCCAGCTTTTCTTTTCTGTTTTGTCTCTGTGTGAAGGCTGATGCCCAGTGTGTGCCAAGGGGGCCTTTCAGACCCAATAATGCGCCCTTGTGTCTCGTAGCATGCGTGGAATTTGCATAGGCTGTGCTGGGACAGGCAGGTTTCTTTTGTTGCTGGAAACAAGGAGCAAGTTCTTTTCCCTGTCTCTGCTTCCTAATGCCTCTCCAAAAGCTCTCAGCACTCATGTAAGAAATTTACTTTTTTTCTACTTATTTTTGCATTAAATGTTCTTAAACTTTGTGTGACTTGTAACACTGGCTGTGCAGAGAAGTCATGTCAGTCAGTTCTAGTTGACAAAATTGTTTAATTTTTATTCTCTGAATCCAGATATCTAATTGTCAGAGGGAGCAGATAATCTGTGATGCTTGATGTAACTGCTGCAAAGTATTTGCATATCTTCTCTGTGGGGAAACAAAACTGTGAGTGAGTGAATAACAGTGCACGGATCATTGCAGGCAGGGTCACTGGGCCTATACACTTGCTATTAACCCTTCTTAGGATCTGTATTGCCACAGAATGAGTTGTCATGGGTTTCAGGCAAAGGGTGTGCTCCACATTATAGGCAGAGCTGGCACTTGCTTGTGCATTGTAGCCCTGTGCAGTGAAATGCGAATATGATCAGATCGATTGGCAGTTGCTTTTTGGCAACCGATACCGAGTTGTTGCATTTTGGTTGTGATTTATTGCAGATAACAAACTGCTGAAAAACAGGCTGGGAGGTGCTCTGAAAAATATGGCCCCCATTTGGAGTCAGCAGCATGCTTGCTAGGCCACTCTGAACCATGCAGCTGGGAGCCTTTAAGAGCTTTCTAAAATTTTAGATGACCTGGCAGATTGCCTTGCAGTCTGCCTTGCAGACCTTCCTTCTCTCCATCCTCTGGAAGGAGTCTTCTGACATCCATGGAGACTGGAGGCAAGGGGAGAGGGTTTTCATACGGACTCTCACGGTGCAAGTGTTGCTGAGGGCCCGGTTTCCTCTGATTTCAGCAAGTATCATTCTCTTTGTGGAACCTGAGCCCCAACTTTTATTCTGTTATTCTGATCACACATCCTGGAAATCATGCCACGATGGTCTTTCAGGTCAAAGGTGTACAGCAGTAGCTCAGATAACCGTTGGGTTCACAGATACTGCGGGGAGGGTGGAGGCAGGCTGGAGTTCAGGTGCCTTGCCAGTATGTGCTTTAATGCCCTTCTCTTTGTTAGGTGCTGTCGATTTACATCAGAATAAGTTGCTGGGATCTCTGAACTAGTAGCTGAAGTGCTCTGTTGCTTGAACCAATGGATGTAAGGTCCAGTGGGTTGCAAAGGCTTTGGTGGCAGGCTGTTGAGCCGTGAGCACAGATGCCCAGTGTGGTCCAAACATGATGATGTGACCTCCACCCCTCGGAAGAGAGGAGAGGAAGATCAAGGTGCTTTGGTCTTCTGTGGGAAAGTCTGCTTTGGAGGGAAAGCCTTTGGTGGCACCAGGGGTGATCGTCAGAGCATGTGCTTCCCCCCCCGGCTGCCACACTGCACCCAAGGGACTGACATGATCCCTGGTGCACCGACACATCATTTCTGTTACCTGTGCACTGGGCAGCTGCTGTTGGAAAATGATGTTCAGTGAGAGCTCACAGCTGAGGAGGGATGTTGAAACAGTGGAAAGGAAAGTATTCTATAGGAGCCCAGGAATGATTAAAGGGCTGGGGAATGTCACGCAGTGAAAGCACGCAGTGTGTGCAAGCTTGGGTGGGTAGGCAGCCTCCACCCAGAGCCTGGGATGAACTGGCACACCAGCTCTCAGCACCAGGCCAGCACTTCATAGCCAAGTATGACACTGGGGCAGTAGCTTGTGACTGGGGAGTAGTGACACTAATCCTCACATTTAAGTAAAAGAAGGACAGGAGAAGCAAGCTAGGCAACTCTATCCTGTGGTCTTGACTTCAGAAGCGTGCAAGTGTTTGAAACAGTAGTGGGAAGATGGTAATGGAAGACCTAGAGGTAGATGGAAATTGGGATAAGCTTTAAGTGTGAGCACTGAGAGTGCTGATTAACCTCTTTGATAACTCTTTATTTTGATTTTAAACATGGTGAATGTAGCTTACCTAACCTCTGGTAGGGCTAAGTATCTGTTACAGATAACCCTTAGCAGAGCACTGTCTCAGATGCATCCCTTTTCCCATGCCACATGAGAAGCTATGAAATGGAGAAAGTAGGCTTTAATAGAGAATAGGGGAGTCAGATAAAGGACAGCCTGAAGAAGAGGCAAGAACTGGATGAGCCAAAAAGAGATGTTCTAGGAGAAAGTTTATATGGGGTTCCTCAAGGACTGATCTTGTGTGGCTAATGCTCATATTGATGTTCACGCTCACTCCAGACTCAGAGTGCATAGCTGGGCACTTATCGTGGCTGGCAGAGAGCAGTAACCAAAGAGTTGACAGTTTGTCACCTGGGAGCATTTGACCACATCGTAGTGAAAATGTGGGTCAGTGTTATTGCACATTTATTATCTTAAAAACAAAGTTCCAGGGTATGGGAACTATCTGTTGATAGGAAGATAGGGATGATGGAATGGCAGTGGGAATGACAAGTATAAACTGGGCATGAAAAAATTTAGATTAGGATTTAGATTTTCAGGCCACTTGGATGAATTTCTGTGGAGGAAAGGAGACAGAACCAAACATTTATGACTGAGAGTTCTAAGTTAATGTAAAATATTGGGTGTTATACCTGCCTGAGCCAGTAGGATGTAGACACAGTGAAAGTTTTAGTTGGCCATGTGTTGCGTATGTTACCATCATGCTACAGAGTGCTTGTCTTGGGCTGTGTTGTACAAACAGGCCAGAAATGTTTTTGCTCCAAAGGGAAATGTAACTGCACTGTGCTGAACGCTCACCAAAGACAGACAGTGCTGTTGGTGTAGACTGGTAGCTCCTGTGTCAGCAGATGTCTCCTTCAGGGCATACCAGCTGGCTGTAAAAAAAAAAACAAACAACCAAGCAGTGAGGAGTTACTGTTGTTTTTTTTTTCTCCTTCCCTTTTTTTCCAGTGATGCCATCTGCAATTTTGTCATTTGCAATGACTCCTCCCTCCGCAGCCAGCCCATCATCTTCAATCCTGACTTCTTTGTGGAAAAGCTGCGCCATGAAAAACCAGAGGTGTTCACAGAGCTTGTTGTCAGCAACATTACCAGGCTCATTGACTTGCCTGGGGCAGAGCTGGCCCAGCTAATGGGAGAGGAGGACCCAAAGCTGCCTGGGGCAAACAGCACAGCCTCTGGATTTTTTCGTTCTCTGATGTCTCTGAAGCGCAAGGGTGAGTATGGCATGATGTCTGGTGCCCACCTTTGGGGTGATGCTGACTGTCATAATCCGTTACACGTAGTTTACAAAACTTTCAGTGTAGGCCTGTTGTTTTGAGCTTGTGTTGAATGCTTAATACTATAGGTTTGTAATCTCTGGGAATGCCACCTCCGGAAAGGAGCGAAACAGAGGCTAGGAGGTTCATCCTGGAAGTGCCCTGCCACTTCTAGAATGCCCTTCTTCTGGAGATTATTGCTGTGGTTTATGTCAGGTTGGCCTTGGTGGGTCAGCTGGTTGCTGTGCTCAGTGCAGCACACGCCACAAACATACAGCTTTGCTCCCTGGCTGTTTCTGGTCTAGCTCTGTGGATAGCACTGACCTGGAGAGGGGTGCCTGACCAAGGTGCAGGTTCTTCCAGTACACACCAAGGTGTCCTTGTCTCTCTGCTGGTTTGTGTCCATGGAAGACTATGCTCTGTTTTCCTTAGCTTGTTAGCTTTCTTCGTAAGTGATGGAGTATCAGTAAAGGCTGAGAGCATCAGGTTCCATGAAGAACACTAATGCCCAGCTTTTCCAGGCCACTGACTTCACTTAGGGTCCACTGTCTCTTTCAGTTGCTGTCACACCTCTCTGAAAGATCTTGTCTGTGCATCTCCCATCCAAATGCCAGTGCCACTCTGATGCACATCCCAATCCAGTGAGTCAGTGACAAAACTGATGACTGACTCTGCTCAAGCCCAGATTCAACCCTGGGAGATGACATATTTCTCTGAGACAAGCATTCAGATGGAGTTTTCTTCTGGTAAACTGACTATTCTTATCTTCTCTTTCAAGTTCCGCTGCCCACACTCAAGATGAGCCTGGTTCTCCTGATAAATTCAGTTAAACCTTCTCACTTATCTAGACAGAAACTGCCTCCATCTGGGCACCTCTCACATCCTTTGTCAGCTCTGGTTTCCCAGCTAGACTGGCTGTCTGCTGGCAGAGAAGCTGTGGGTAGCTGCCTTCAGATGTTGGCAGCCTGAGGTTGAACACTTCTAATTAGTCTTCCCCTTTCTTTGAGCAATTCTGCCATTGTGAGTACCTCTGAGAAGGGAGCTATCACTGTCTTTATTTTGGTCTTCAGTCTTTAGATAGCTTCTCTAAGTGTTTCTGATTCTATCAAACCTATTACTCCATTGTGTTTCGTAAGGACAAGCTCTGCACCGCCCCCTGCTCAGGCTGAATTTTCTAATGCTGGCTTCAGCCCTCTACTCCTGGCTCACCCAGTGGGAGCCCTGGTAGATACACTCACGCTGGGCTGGACACCACTGCTGGGGAAAATCAGGTGCTCCAAATCAAGTCCTTTGCATCCTTAGGTCAGAATTAGTAAATATTGCCATGACTTACAATGCTGCTCTGTGATGACAGGTCTTTACACTGCCCCAAACTGCAGCTGGACTGTGCTCATACCTGTTATTGCTCCTGCCTCTGTTGCAGGAGAGCAGCAGGACACCTTACATTCAGACACTTGCCACCTGACAAACAGGAGTGAGTAACCAAGGGGAAAATGTTTTCTTAGCATTTATGGAAACTTCTGTGTTCTTGTCAGAACCTTCTAGGAGGAGCTTGTGATCCTTCTCTAGTTTGTTTTTTTAAATTATCTGTACTCTGCTGGAGCACTGCTTTTATCAGACCTGATGTCTCCTGCTAGCTCTCTTCCCCAAGAGCTCCGCCTTCCCCCATTCAGACATCTCCATGGCCATGTGTCTCACTACAGCTACAGCTAGCAGATGTTTCCAAGTCTGCTGGCTGCACTCCCAGGCTGGAATGGCACTGTCTCCCTGCATTGACAGGCACTGTCTGTGAGCTCCTTGGCCAAACTCTGAGAAAAAGAAGTTTGTGCGTACAGAGAAAATCAGTTTCATGTACTTTTTGTTTCATCTTGGAGCCATCATTTGTTTTTCTTTGTGGTATAGACCAGCTAGAACAAACAGGTTTTATTTCTTCAAAGCCAGAGGCAAAGAACCACAGAGCTCAGAGCTGATCAAACTGCAAATACTTACATCTTCTTTGAGCATCAGGAAACTCAATCTCTTGCTGCTTCTTAGTTTCAGGAGCAATCATACAATAACACCTAAGCTGTTGTAACTCAGCATCCATTCTCCAGACACGTCTTTCAAGTTTCTTTGAGAATCAAATTCACATTCAGATATCAACTTCTGACTTCAAAAGTAAATTGAATTTGTCATGCCCTGCATGTCTCAAGAAGATGCATTTTCCTCTTCCTGGCCACTATTGATTCTATCTGTTGAATGTCTAATGAGTTTAGTTTTCCTAAAGGACAAGAATCTTTTGCCAACCATTCTCTCCCTTTGCATTCAGTCCTTTCAGATCTTACATGTGGATCAAGAGCTCACATTGCCCTCCTTTCTCCTGCAAGACTGAAGCATGTGCTTTATCAGAGGGAGGTCAGAAAGTTCTTGATTTAATAGGAGGCTGGAGTTCCTGGTGGCTTACCGTGTATTTCAGAAGCTCTGGAAGAAAATGAAACGTTCTTCAGGCAGAATAAATTTAGTTGCATGGGAAGGCTGCTAGAGAAGTGCATAGGGTTAACCAGGTCTTTCCCACATGCTGTGAGCATCAACAAACCAGTAAGATCTGTAGTACAACAGACCAAAAGCTAGTAGATCAGAATGTGCTGGGGGGGGGGGGGGGGAGTCTTTGGGGGAGATAACTTTTATCAGAGCAGACAATGCACTGCCTGGATTGCTGTGCTATCAGCTGTAACAATAAGGAGGGAAATCTTCGGCCACAGAAAGCTGGGGTGCAGGTGCCCAGCTTGTCCTCAGAAGTGGCCCATGCTCCTGGCAGTCTGGTCATGGAGAAGGGAGGAATATTATTTTCTTAAATCTGTTGGCTCTTTGAAGCCTAAGTGCAAGGGCAGGACAGACCAGCTCTGTATGTGGTCCCAGTTCTCAGTCCCAGTTCACATGTTGTAGTATGGTCTATCCAGCATCATCTTTCTATTATAGCTGCAGTCAAAACCTACATGCATCTGAGGGAAGAAGCAGTGCTCAGGGCTCTGGATGTTGCCAGTGAAGCCCCTTGGGAGTTGCCTCAGCTTTCTGAGAGACAGAGTGTGCAGGCTGTGTGTGTCTGGAAAAAGCCATTCACCAGCAAGACTGCATTTATTAGAAAGTACTGTCCTGCTGGATAACCACTATCTTACCTGGGAAATCCGTCTGAAAAAACAGTTTTCTGCATTGGTTCAACAAGTGCCTTCCAGTTAAATGGGCTTCTCACCTAATGTTTTCTCCCATGCAGGGTTCTCTTTCCTTTCAGCTCAGTTGCTTCTATCTTCTTTTGGGGCTGTAGCCTGTGTTATTTACCAGAGCTCTGGAGCTGGCAGCTCATGCTTGATCTGTAACAGCCCCATGAGATGAAAGCAAACTCCAGGAGTGAGAGGAGCTGTCAGTGCTCCATATGGAGAAGGGCCCAGCTCATTGCTTTGCTGCTCCTTTTTTTATAGTTGTTCATTGTTCAGACTTTGTATTTTACTGTACTCAAGCCAGGGCAGCTGACATGGTATCAGGGAATTCCAGGGATTACCAATCCCTGAAAAGGAGGATAGTGTGAGCCAGTCAGATAATGTCTGCTCTCTCCAGTAGTGCTGATTGTCCTCTCCTATAGTCTCATAGCTGCACCTCTTCCTTCTGCTCCACTCCCTGTCAAGCCACAGTGAGGACTAATCTGGACTTTCCTTCCCAGGTGTGGAGTGTGGCAATGTAGCAACCACCTGGCCAGTCACATCTGCCCTTTCCACTTTGCTGTTTCCATAAGGTCCAGGCTTGCAGATGATATGCCCTTTAAAACTGAAGCATCTGTTCTGGTGATGTTTTCTTTTCAAGAACTAGAGAATTATTTACAGAGAAAATGCTTTAGCTGATAAAAACTGTAATTAAGCTGAGGTAGAAAGCAGGATGATGAGGCCCTTACAAGTACAGCACGGTGAGATGAAGCAGCTTATTTGGGAGTGCTTGTGCTATCTCACATCTGTGGAGGTCCTTGTGACCTTCACCCTTAGCATTTTGGGACACTGGTCTTTGCATGCTGAGATCCTCTTCTTGGGGACCACTCATCTCCGTGCCCTGTTGGAATCTGAGCTGCCTGAACAAGTTATCTTCTGTTCCGCAGAGAAGGGGGTAGTGTTTGGCTCACCGCTGACAGAAGAAGGCATTGCACAGGTTTCCCAGCTAATCGAGTACCTGCACAAAAGTAAGTAACTCTATCCTTCTGTCTTCCTATCCCAAGGGGTATCTGACCCACCCCAGGTCTCTGGTGCAGACAGTGAAAATCTCTGAGCTCTCCAGAAGCAGGAGTTTGGGGCTGTACTGGATGACTGTTCCCGGGAATTGTCTAGCAGATATGTTAATCACTTTCCATCTGTGCATGGAGTTTTTCTATTGGTGGGAGCTAGCTTGAAGTCATATCTGTAAATGCAGTTCACTGAAGTTTGCTGTTAAGCTCTGGAAAGGGAAGGGAACTGCTTTAGTGAGAATATGGGAATCAGCCTCTGATTAATCAATGGCCTTTTTTCTCCACTCTGCCAAGCAGATCTAAGAGCAGAAGGCTTGTTTCGGGTGCCAGGCAACAGTATCAGGCAACAGATCCTAAAGGATGCTTTGAACAGTGGTACAGATATTGACCTGGACTCCGGGGAGTTTCATTCCAATGATGTGGCCACCCTGCTTAAGGTGTTTCTGGGTGAATTACCAGAGCCGCTGCTGACACACAAGCACTTCCATGCCCACCTCAAAATTGCAGGTGAGTGAGCAGCAAGAAGCAGTGATAAGCAAAGGGAATGGAACTAGCCTCCTAGAAAGCTGGTAGTGCTACAGAGCTGTGCATTAGGCTGCAGAAGGGTAATCCTTAAAGGCAGGGTAAGAAGGAACCTTCCTGCCATCTCAGCCTAATGGTTGGAAAGACTGGAGCAGAAATTCTGAGGGAATCAGGCCAAGTCTGTCTAGCCCAGCCTTCTCTCTCCCATATTAAACAGATACCTCCAGGAGTAGAGCCCACATTGGTAACCTTGTTCTCCATCTTTTTTAGGTCAGGGGTTCTCCTGAGCAAGGTGTGGTTTCAATCTACTTAGTAACTGTTATTGAACTACTTTATGTGAACTTCCTGCATCTTGACTTCAACCCATCACAACTCTTAGCAACTGTGTTCTCCTATGGGAGGAGTACCACAGATTAACACATCAGGTGGGGAGCTTAGGAGCTGGGGGGAGAGAGACAGAGGGCCAAGAACTATGCAAGACTTTGGAGGAGACTGCATATGAAGAGGGAAGGGTAACTGATTGCAATAGGCCTCCTATTAGGGAAGTTAATGTATGTTCTTCATGTTCTGCTTTGTGATTTGGCAGACTTGACATTGTTTGATGAGAAGGGGAATAAGACCAGCACTCCAGACAAAGAACGCCAAATTGAAGCCCTCCAGCTGCTGTTTCTGATCCTTCCTGCGCCCAACCGCAGTCTGCTCAAACTGCTGCTGGACTTGCTCTACCAGACCGCCAAGAAGCAGGACAAGAACAAGATGTCTGCCCACAATCTTGCCCTCATGTTTGCACCCCACATCCTGTGGCCCAGAAATGTAAGCAGTGCCTCAGTATCTGTGGGTGGGATATTGCAAGGTAGAAAGCAGAGGCTTGGCAGGCCTACTGGGGAAGAACCAAGATGGGAAGATTAATTGTTGATACAGTGATGGGAGGGCTGGAGCCTGGGATGGTGAGGTGGAACTTCCCAGCAGGGCTCAGTGCTCATGTTTGGTCCAGACTGCCGTAGGTCTCATTTGGAAGTGATGCTTCATCTTTTCCAGTAAAAAAGCACAGCATGTCCTGCTTCTTTTAAGAATGGCAGCTCCAGACAAACCCTGCAGATCTCTCTCCAAGGTTTCTTGTGCTGCTGGTGAACTGTTTGGCCCCAGAGTTTTCTGGTTCTCCTCCTCTCAGAGCAGCTTTGGCTCCATGAGCTGCTCTTGTTGGGGTGCTGTGAGCCCTGCCTGCCTGTCTCCTCGGAGCGGGCCTCCTGCTGAGGCACTGTGTGTGGCTGTGTCCCAGAGACACCAAGGGCAGCAGAGACCCTTCCTCCTCTGCTTCTAACTGCTGCGCCTTTGGCTGTGTCCACTTGCCAGGTGACAGCAAATGACCTTCAGGAGAATATCACAAAGCTGAACAATGGAGTGACCTTCATGATCAAACACTCTCAGAAACTATTTAAGGTAAGTGCAATTTGGGGTCTTGCTCTCCCTGGCCCTTCAGCAGGAGACTGAATGCAGATCTCAGGTGTCAAGTGTATATTCTGGGTGCTTTCTTCTGTGGTAGAAGGAGAATTTCTACAAGAAGCTGTTCCTTTAGTGACTAGGGAGGAGGTCTTTGCTGGGCAGGCAGCCCAGGAGGTGGCTTCATGCCCGGGCAGGTCAGGAGCAGGGTGCGGTGTAACACCACCCTCTGCTGGAGACCCAGCACCTGCTGCCCGGCTGGGAAACCTGGTTCCTGGGGACAGGTACCCCCCGAGCTCCCCTCAGGTTCTGGCAGGATGAGAATCTGAAGGGGCTTGTCCTGGATGAATGCTGCCAAGAGCTGAATATGTAATAACGATGTGCCATGTTGTTGTGAACTTCTCTGCAAGTGGTAGTCAACCCCCTGCTGTTCCAGGCCCAGCCTGCAGTCCGGGGCCTCTGCCTGGCTCAGGGCAGGGTGCTGTGGTAGGACAGTCAGGAGTGTGGGGCTTTCTGCAGGTTCCTCCAGGGAAGTGTTCTGCAACAGGCAGTCTCTTGACTTATCAGGACCTTCCTGGTCAGAGTCCAGGACTCTGCTTTCTGCAGAGTCCTCCCACAGAATGTTTCTTTTCTGCCCTGTCAGACCCCTGTTTGGCCACTTCAGAGCTGGGGGAATTGCTTGGAAAAAGTTCCTGTGGAACCCTGCTCTTACTCTTTTTCCACTTGTGTTGGTTGCCTGCACCAAAAGGAAACTCTGAACAGGGACTGCACTGGGCCATGAAATCCCATTGCTTTGTCTGCCGTAAGTGGCCGAGTCTTGAAGAAAGTGGCTTGTGTGGTCTGTTTGAAGAGCAGCTCTTGCTGGGGCCACTCTTGTGCCAGGGCCAAGCATACTAAATGTACATTTGGCCTTTTCTCTGCTCATCATCCCAGGCCCCAGCGTACATCCGGGAGTGTGCCAGGCTGCACTATCTGGGATCCAGAGCTCACACATCAAAGGTAAGGCCAGCAAATGCAGTGCCAGCCCTCCATGGAGGAGCAGAGGCTGTGATACTATGAAAGGATCCTTGTGAGTGAAAGAAGCTGAAAACAAACCAAGTCATGAAAGAGGATCTGTCAGAGAGCAGGAGTGAGGGAACCATATGGTGTAGTAGTGCAGGCGGCTGCATTAGGGATATTGGGCAGAGTTGAAGCATCTGTTAATCAAAAGCACAGGGAAAGCTACCAGTCCCTGTTTAGCAGCAAACCTGCTCCCCGTGCCCAGTACACGCAGCACCTGTTCCTTCATGGGGTTGTGCCTTCCAAACAGACGTGCCTGCTGCTGTGGCCAGGCTGCTTGGAAGAGGGGCTGGGATAAGGGCTACTTGCTGCTACTGGGACAAGATTTGTCTGTGTCTTGCCAGCAAATGCTTCCCTGCATATAGCTGCAGAAGAGGGAAGATGCATTGCAAGGAGCTGCACTGACCCTTCGCAAGCCTGGAAGGGCCTCTGCAGCTGGCATCCGGGAGGGGAGGGAAGAAGCAATGGGGTCACCTTTGTATTGCTGTCACCTCTTCCTGGCACAGGGCCTGCTGGTGCAGTGCTGCTGCAGAGGGGTAGGGAAAACACAGCCTTGTGCATTCACTGGGGTTGAGGCATCTCACGAGCCTCTTCCCAGCCTGGCTCAGATGGGTGGCTCATTTGGATTAAAGCATGGCAAGCAATTGCTGTCTCCATTTTCCCAGGACGACCTGGATTTGCTGACGTCTCCTGGCTCCAAGGAGCTGCAGCCCCTCAAGTCTCAGAAGCGAAGCCGTCTGGACACTTGCCATCAGGAGGAGACCCAGCAGCGCACAGAAGAGGCACTGAAGGAGCTCTTCCGCCACGTCCACAATATGCCTGACTCTGCAAAGAAGAAGAAGCTTATCCGACAGGTAGTGTGGGGAGAAAAGATATCTTTGGGGTGTGCTTGTCAGCACAGTCCTGGGCACAGGGCTAAAGGCAGGGCCTTCTTGAGAGCTGCTTCTAGTCCTGGGTGGGCTGGGGATAGTGGGCTTTGGGCTGTGTAAGGGGCAGAGCTGTAAGAAGGCAAGGGAGGAGGCCACCCTTCCCGGATGTGGAGCTTGCTGCACCAAACTGTGCTTTGAGCTCTCTTTTTTTCCAGGCTAGGGACTTGCCAGTCAGCAGTTCCCCATGGCCTTGTTGAGCTTCCTCCCTCAGAAAGGGAAAAGTCTTGTCCCCTCTTGCCTTCATGGAGTGGACAAACTGGTCTTTTCTCACCAGTCCTGTGAGCATTCTCAGCCAACTGGCTGCTCCAGAGACTGGTTGTTACAGTCAGCACCAGTCCTGGCTGCCAGCCTCCAGCTGCTGCCCAACCACCTTTCTGCTCCAACACCTGCTGCTTTTGGCTAATCTGGTAGCCAGCACAAAGCAGCCTCACACCCAAACTCCCTGTAATCCTGGATGGGAGATGTGGCCTTCCTCTGCTTTATTCTCACTGCAGCTCTGAGCTGCTCCTCCATTTTGGGGTGCAGAAGATAAAAAACAAAGGAGGAAAAGAGGGTAGCAGGTAGAACAGCACACAGCAGCAAGGAACTGGTGTAATGATAATGGTAACTGTGCTAACATATTGCACTCACGTTTCCTCCTAGTTTAATAAGCATCCTACAGCTCTCACTCCTGGCTCTGATGTACCCACATCCCCAGCACCGCGACGCACCCGCTCGCGCTCCTTCAGCGGCCTCATTAAGGTAAAGGCAGCTTCTGACCTGCTCTCTGCTGTGAGTTTCTGATGTTGCTCTCTGCTTCTGCCTTGCCCTGGCTTGAATAAGGCCCTCAAAGGGTAGGGACTGTTCAAAGTATTGGCTGCTGAAGAACACAGATCCACTGGGGCCAGGAAAGGCAGCACAGTGGCAATAAGCCTTGTTAGTATAAAGTGTAATTATCTATGAAACGCTTGGCTGTAGGATCTGTGCATCTTCTGAAGGGTTGTTTGCTTCCCGAGATGAGATGAGAACTGACAGGGAGCTAGTCATGTAGTCTAGCCTGTTAGCACAGGTGTTAGCACACTGTAGGCTGCCCCACAGCAGCATGTGCCTGTTGCTGACAGGCTGGGCTCCTAGCCAGGCTTCAGGTCAGCTCCCAGACCCTTTACAATCAGGCAGACTCAGCCTAGTGGCATGGTATTTCAGGTGGTTCTGCCTTGTAATTTTTGTCCCAGCTTGGCTTCCTTTTTTCTTTCCCAGCATCCAACTGCTTACCAGCAATGCGTCCTGCTTCTTCCCTTTCTTTTTCACTTTTCACTCTAAGCACTAGCCAACAGCCCTTTCTTCTTACGGCAGCGGAAAGTTTTGGGAACACCGGTTATCCTGGAGAGGAAGAGCAGGGATTCCACACCGGAGCCTGAGCGAGTCAGCAAAGAGAATGTCCACCTGGTAAGAGCTACTCCAGCACTGCTGAAGCTGCTGGCACAGGGAGCGTGGGAGGGGAGTCTGAGTGCAACTTGGGCATTCATTTCAGCGATCCTTGGGGGGCTGCTTGCTGTTCTCTGCTCAAGAGAAGGTTTCCAAGTTTTTTCTGTATGATTAAATAAGGTCTTAGGAAGCTGCTGTGAGGAGAGGAGAGCAAGAACAGATGGCAAGGGCAGCACCAGGACAGGGGTAGCAGCCCTGGGCCTTCACCCCAGTCTCGTCCCTCTGGCTGTGTTCCTGCCATGGGGCATTGGCTTGTGCCCCCTTCTCTCCATCCTCCTCCACAAGGTGTAGAGAGCCTGCTGTCTGCACGTAGCAGGGCTGTCCCATGGACCAGACAAACCAAGAGTGGATTTGGGTGGTAGCTGCTCTCTGATGGTACAGGCTGCTCCTGGGGAAGGCTGTGGATGCCATTTCATTGCCCAGCTCTCTATTCCTATTGCCGTCTCTTGTCCAGTTACAGAAATGTGGATCTCCAGCTCACATGTCCCAAGCAAAGCTGAAATCTCTGGAGGGCCGGAAAGAGGTGAGACAAACATACAGGTCTGTTCTCCTTTTTGTGGGGAACCTGACCTGCTGGGCTCTGACACCTGCAGAGGTGATGGCAGGCATGCAAGCTCTGCAGTCCCCTGGCTTGTAGCACACTGCTGTGTGCCAAGCCACTGGTGTGCTGGAAGCTGGGCCTTGAAGGTGTGTGCAGCCCTTCCACCTGCAAGCTGGCAGGCTGGCTGCCACAGGAAGCAGAGGGTACTGCTAACGGCCTGTCAGGGGTGGCAGTGGGACAAGAGGTTGGCGCAGCCCAAGACCAACTACTATTTACACTTGTCTAGTGCTCTGCTTGGGGAAAAGGTGGGGGAGGCAGACACCAGGGGGGAGTCCTTGCAGAGGGAGGACAGCATGTCAACCTTTTCTTGCATGGCATTTTGTCTCAAGCATTCAATTGCTCTAATTCTCTGCTCCAGGAATCCTGTAGACGCATGCGAGCCCGCCTGCTTTCCAAGGATTCGTCATCCCTCTGAATCGCCTCGCACCAACGCATGGGTGGGGAATGCCCAGCCCCGCAAGCTGTGAATAATGCGCTGCACTGAGAGGGGGAGTGCTGCAGGCTCACGGCAACCCTCACCAACATGGCAGCACTCTTGAAACTGGACCTTTGCAAAGACTGCAAGGACTTGTTTCTTTCTGTATATAAGTTATAGTTCATTCTACTATGGGGCAAACCACTATCTAACCAAAACTTGTGCAGCATGTCTGACTTGCTGGCTCTGGGAAGAACTGGAGTGCTTGCTTGCATGGAGAACCCTGTACATTGCAGGGCCCTGTGTGCACTCCCAGCTTTCTCTGCAATGTTTGCTAGGCTGTATTTTTTTGCTTTGAGTTTTTAAGACATTGGCTTGTTTTTGCTTCCTCCCCTGTTAGCAGTGAGGAATGTTGGACTACAACCTTCACCCACACCCTGACAGCTAACCTTACCTCCAGGCCTCCTCTGGAGCCGTGCCCTCCTCTGCTTCCTCTGGGCTTCCTTTTGCCCTGCTAGCCCCGAAGGGCTCGAGCACACAAATGATACAGAGCACAGGATGGGTCTGGGAGAAGCCAGGCTCTGCATGCCATCATTTCAGCTGGAGCCAGGGGAAAAACTGCTTCCCCAGTAAACTCATCCCCCTGTTTCAGCTTTAGCTGGAGGCAGCCCTTACTCCCTGCCTTCATGTTTTTATAGCACAGCTCTGCCTGGTGAGCAAGGAGTGTTGCTGCTTTGTGTTCACCCAGGGAGGCTAAGCTGCGTGGGGCAGGAGGCTGGCAAAGTCTGTCTGGGGCAGGACAGTCCAGCCTTTGGAAGCTGGGGTCTCTGAAGCAGGCAGTCTTGTGGCTGTGAGTGCAGCATAGGAACAGTATGAACAACATGAATGGGGAGAGAAGGTGCTAGCCCTCTGTGATCTGCTGCAAATGGTACCAAAGGCTTTGGCTCAAGATATCTGGATGGCTGGTCAGGCAACTGGCTGATTAGTCATTAAACTGGGGGAAAGGCCTGGAGCTGGGTTCAGCTCTCTGGCCTGAGCTGCAGAAATGAGATGAAACCATTTAGATACAGGATAAACTCCCAACACAGCTGGCCAGCGTCAGCTGTCTTGTTAAGCTAAAGTGCTCCAGTAAGCCAATCTTGCCAAGTACCTGTCTGCGAGCACTCTGGGGTAGGAAACACACAGGGTCACTACTGTGAAATAAAGATTTAATCAGCTGGGGAACGATCTAAACACTTCTCATCCCTTCTTGGCGAAGCAAATAATCTCTGGAATCCAATTATAATTGTCTTCCAATCTTTAAGAACCAGCAGCCGTCAGGAGTTAGAGCTCTGCCCTTGACAGCTTTCTGAGACAACTGGTGGCAGGAGGTGTGAATATCTGGATGTGAGCAGGGAGTTCAGTCAGACTGGCTAGAGCTGTCAAAACAGGGCATTGAAGCTCTGTGCAGCTTAGCTGGAATTTGTCACTTTTTTTTACTGTGGGGTTGGTTTTTTTTTTTGAGATACAAAGCTATGTGCCTCATGCTGCTGTCTCCAAAGGGATGTTCTTTGTACTTTATTGGGGGTGCCTGTCCCCAGTCTGACCCCAAATTGGAGGAGCTGCCTTGAAGAGGTAGGGGTTAGTGGGACTGTAGATCTGGGAGTTGGGAGTTGCTGGTGTTAGGAGTCTCTGTCGCAGCAAAGAAAGAGCTCTGGTTCTTCAGGGACTGAGCAGGCGAGGATGCTGTGAGGAAGGGCAGAGGCTGTTTGCTGTGGTAATAGTATGTGCTTTTTGAGAATGTGTCTGTAAGCATCCCCTCCAGAGGCTGAAGCTGTCTATGTGCTCTGAAGAGCACTGTGTGTTTTGTTGACAGCACTTCTACCCTGCCCCTGCAGTTCACTGTTAGCAGAGACCTGGGGATCTCGACTTTGCCTCTGAACAAAGATGAGGTGGAGCTGAAGGTCAAGTGGCAGAGCAGGGAGATTTGAGTCTGGTCCTGCTACCTTTGCTCTCACTTGCATCAGGGGCCGTTGCTGGGTGAAGCATTTGTTCATCCCAACCCTCCTCTCCCCATTGCCCCTAGCTTACTTGGGCATATATCTCTATATGGGTTTCTGCTTGGCAAGGCAATCTTGTTCCTAAGACTAAATATGCTGCTTCAGTATAGATGAGAGAAATGTAACTTCTCTCTGCTGTCCCGGCCTTACTGATGGCTCTAGCTCAGGGACTCTGTCTGGCTTCTGACACAGGTGAGATTTGTTTAGCTCTAAAATTATCTATGAGGGTTCAGCCTGGTGTTCTGAGTGTCTCTCATGCCTTCCCTGCCAAAGGGGTGGGTGCAGTCTCCAGACAGGGCAGTCCAAGAGGGGTTCAGTGCCCTGGGCTTTAGCCCGTGGTGCTGTCCTCCCTGTGTTAAGGATGGTGGTGGCTAACGGGTTTGGCCTCTAGGACCCTTGGCTGTTGCAGTGCCAAATGTGTTCACACTGTCTCACAGGTGTGGGGGAGTTTGTCATGCTTGGATGTGTCTTATTTGTCTGTTCTGCGCAATGACTCACAAGGATGCTTCCTCCCAGAGCAGCCACTAACTGTTCCCAGAGTCCATCATTTCCAAAGTATTTTTAATCTTTGTCCTTATTTATATATGCTATGTATGTACTGTTTCAGGCCGTTGCCTTTGTGTGTTCATGTGAAAACCCCATATTAAATGCTTTTATTTTTAGTGGGTTTGCTCAGTTAAGCAGTTTCATTGGGACAACAAGGACTTGGTGGTGCATCCACCTTCAAAAAGAAGGAATCGTCTGCTCAGAACCCCACAGCTCCTACCCTGAAGTGGGAGGGTGCTTGGTGAGGCACTCCCATGACACTAGGCAGGGCTTGTTCCCTCTCTGCGATTCTAGTGTGATGCAGAGTTGCCCAGACGGGCTGTCTTTCCTCCAGAGGTATGAAGTTGGACCTCTTCTTTTCCTGTCTTCCCCCTGCTGTCATCCAGGGTGATGGGAAATCAGATTTACAAAGACACTTTATATAAATAATGGATCAAATGAATACATTTTTCTCTGTAGAACCATTCTTCTCTTGCCACTCTTGGCTGCTGAGGGAGGGTGGTTTCTGCTTGCATTTTCTTTTCCTTCTTCTTAATAATGGCGTCTTAGATTTTATGCAGATTATTCCTCTGTGAAGTTCTTCCACGTTTGAAATGCCCTGGGCTTGCCTGCCATGGCGAGACACTCATTAACATCCTCGCCATGCAATTGAAAAACAAGCAGGAGAAGCAAGCGGTGCAGTATGTTTGAAACCAGCGCTGCCTTCCTGCAGGCTGAGCTTCCAGCGGCCCCGTTCTCCCCCGGGGCTGCAGTTGGGTGTCATGGGACTGGTGCGCCCCATCTTCCAGGAGCTCAGGGAGAGGGAGGAGGCGGCACTCTGTGCACTTCAAAGTGGGTATGGGAGTCCAGAGAGACATTGCTGGTCTTGAAAATGTTGAACAAAGGAATGCAAAAACTCACAATAGCTATTTTGAATACTGCAAACCCAAATATCCCTCCCTGATAAGCTGTGATTCAAAGTGACAGCTTTATATGGCTTACATTATTTATAAAATGAATAGTTTTTAGCCACTGAAGCCACAACCCAAGCACTTAGGCTTGGCTGCAAGTGAAAGGGCAGCAATCACCGGGAGCAAACACTGGGTGAAGGTACATATTTAGAGGGGGATCACTCAGCTTTCAGTGTGTTTGCTTTGGCCTGTTGGTATTCCTTCACAGCAGTGGCATTACAAAGGAAACAAGCAGGGCTCATCCTTCATTTCATTAAACAGTTTTTATCTCAAATGGCACAGCACAGACTTGCAAATAAGTTCTGCAGTGTCACTGCTATCTAAATAAATTTTTGCAAGTTGTCTTGATTTTTTTTTTTTTTAAACTGTTATGCCCTGGTTCGGAGTTGAAATAAGATATTTTTTCTCTCTTAAATTATCATGTGTGGCTGGGAGCTGTCATGCTGCTGCTGCATCTCACTGCCTAGGGCAACAGCATAGACAAAAAACATGAGTACTACTAGCGATAGATGTTGGCACCAGCCAGACCAGTTATCAGGCTTTACAATCTCATTGGCTTGGATTAACTAATATTTTTTCATGGAGTGAATAAATTACCATGTTTAGTTCTGTTTGCTCATCCCCCCAGCAAGGGTTTCGTGCTGAAGCTCACAAATTGAACAGTCGCGTAGATGCCAACATCTCTGTGCTGGCTCCCACACTGACCTTCCACTTGTGCTGGGGACCAGGGTGGGATCTCTGCTGGTACCAGCAATCCAGCCCCATCCTGCTCCAGTGCAGCTTTGTTCCTGGGAAGTGCCCACACATGAGGAATGTGATGGAGTTGTTTCTGGGCTCCTGTGTCTTGATGCAAGGAGAAGCTGTCCCCAGCTGTACATCATGGGGTGAGGTTCAGATACTTCCCAGTATCAGCCTTCAGGGGGCTGATTTCAGTCCTGGTCAGGGGAAACAGAGCTTTCCTCTCCCTGCTGAGTTCCAACTGGCAGTACTGAGCTCCCCTCCCCAGTCCCACCTCTCCTGGCTTAAACCAGGCTCCCCTGCCTTGCTGTTGGGAAGGATTTACAAATCCACCACCCAGCCCTCCCATGGGGTGCCTTACATGATTTTAAGCCTGGGTCCTTTTGTACCAGAGAGGAGAACTGGGTCCCTCTTCATCCTCTCTGCTTCTAGCTGAAGCTCCTGTGCTGCTGGGGCTGGGAGTTGGGATGAATGGAGGAGGTGCAAACCTGTCTTAGCCATGGCAGCTGTGTGTAACTGGGTGCATGCACAGGTCTATGATGTGGGGGTGTCTGCGTTGATCTGAGGTTGTTTTAGGGTTTGTTTCTTCCAACCCTTTCACTTACAAAGCCTGAGCCATGCTCCCCTGGGGAGCAGGATCTCCGCAACCTCTTGCACAAAAGCCTCTGGCTCCATTGTGCCTCACCAAGGCCGTTCTGCAGCAGCAGCGCAAGAGGGGGCTGGCAGCACACACTGCGGGACAGGACCCCCTGCTTGCCCTGCAGCTCTGGGGGTCCCCAGGGCCAGATGTGCCCCGGGCAGGGCAGGGGGGGGATGACACACACAGGCCTGGAGACACCTGGTTCTTCCTCACTGGCTGCATCTGGGGGATGGAGGGGGTAGGAAGTTGAGGCTATAAATACAGTGAACAAGAACATAAAAAGCACAGAGAATGCTGAGGAAAGAGGCTGGGGAGGGATGTCCTCTGTAAGAAGACAAAAATCAGCTCTGCAGGTAGTCCCTAGCATGGTCCTCCAGCTCCAGGGAGCCCCTGCCTGCATCTGGGGCTGAGCAGAGCTGTCGCAAGGCAAGATAAACCCTTTCCCTCTCATTTTCAAGTTATTTTTGGCTACTGGCATCCTCTTGCCATCCTTCAGAGCCAGACCCTGGTAGCCAGTCACTCAAGCTTGTGCCCCTGGGGCTGCTGCTCCTTCCCGCGGCACCTGCATCCTGAAAGTGACTCCTCTATAGCGTGGGAGTTTGGGTGATGGAGGCAAAGTGGGGCTGGGACCAGCTCCCCTGTCCCACGTTGTGCAGAATCTGACTTTCTTCCAGCCTCTTTTAACTCTGTGAGGGCTGGGGGGAGGAGGAGTGTGGACACAGAGACACATGCTCAGGACTGTGGGACCGACAAGGCACAGAAAGGCCGCCTGCAACTGCAAAAGCATAATGAGCCCAAGGGGGCACACAGCTTATTGATTACATCCCAGCATGGGACCGTAGCCAGCTAGCCATAAATAAGGAGCAGGGTCAAGCTCCTCTACACCCAGGGCATCTTCATTAACAAAATCAGGACAGAGCCGCTGCCTCCCTCATCCATCAGGCTGAGGCACTCCTTACTTCTCAGGTTAGATGGTTTCCCAGCTCAGGGCTGTCAGTGCAATGGGGATTGCAGTAAGTGAAACGGGTTGGTGGTAACAAGCCCTGTTCCTCTAAAAACAAAGCCTGGTGTCTCTGCTCACCCTGTGGCTAAGGTCATCAGCTGAAACCTGAAAACCCACCTGCTCCTACTGGGAGGCAGGGTTTTATGGCAGAAGAGCTGCAGTTTATGGCACCATGGAGAAATATGCTGGATGTGCTTGGCAATAGCAAATGGAAAGTTAGTCTATTAAACAGTAAATTATCCCTCCAATGCATCTTCATTGAGGAGGGTTAATGAGTGGCTCCAGGCAGAGCAAGCGGGGAAAAGCGTGTGTGTATGCACAGTGTGGATGTGGAACAACTGCTACATCTGAGGACCCCCGAGTCCCCGATCCCACGCTGCACCAACAATAGCGTTTCCATGTGCGAGGCGCTTCACAGACACCTCCTCCCGTGTGGTTTATTCAAACCAGCTTGCGCCGCGCCGCAGAGCTCCCAGGCGGTTGGTGTGGCCAGCTGCGCTGGGAACAGCATCTCCCCATCTGCGTCTGGGCTGCTCGGCGCAAAAGTTTTTCTTGTGGACTAGAGCTGGTTTTGGGAGTCCAGGGTGTGGTGCTCAGCCTCTCTGCTCAGCCGCACCATGAGGCAGGGATGCAATGCCTTGTGGACTGTCCCCCTCCTCGCTGCTCTGCAATAGCTCAAGGCTGTAGGACAGGCTGGGCTCTCCCCACTCAAACAGTCCCTGTTGTGTGAGGCTGGAGCCAAATCTGCTCTCTTGGGAGCCTCAGAATCTCCCATATCATCCTGGAGGACTCGATGGGTGCTGTTCCCTTCGCTCAGTCCCAGTGGCAAGTTCCCCAGGCAGCGGAGCTGCCCCCCTCTCCTGCAGTCAGTGGGGTCACGTTCGCAGAGCAATGCTGGCCACATTTTCAGGGTGATGCTGGCAGAGGATGATGCTGGCGGTGTTCAAAGGGTGATGCTGGCCACGTTCACAGTGCGATGCTGGCCATGTTTGCACAGTGATGCTTTTGCCATTTGCCAGCGAGGTAGGGCTTGTCCCTAGAGAGATGATGGAAAGAGCGCATCCAGCCCTGCCTGCCACTGCTGCTAACCAGGCTAGATTTACTGTGATCCCAGCGGCCCCCAGCCATCCGCACTGCTCCATAATAGACCCATCAAGGGCATTGTCGTGCTGCACAAGCCCAACAGGTGCCCTAACGGGGCTACAGGCTGGCCCGCTCCCACACAATGCCTCACCCTCCAAAGCCGAGCGTGTCCGGCGGGACAAAGGCAGCCTGGCCTCCCAGCACGAGCCGAGCTGGCCAAGCGTGACAGATGTGGCCCCAGCCAGCAGAGGGGCAGCCCAGCAGCCTGCCCTGCACAAGGTCTCTGGGGGATGTTGGGCAGCCAGAGGTCACAGCCACTCTACCCCCAGCACGTCTCCAGCTGGGTCTTTTGGCCACCACTCCTAAACCAGGTGTGTTTCAGTGATGCTGCTGGTAGGAGAAAGGGTTAGAAGCACAGCCCAGATGCAAGGGAAGCTGGATCCTGCCACCGGCAGCGCTCCTCAGGAGGGGAGTTAGAGCACGCACTGTGCATGCATGCTGCTGCCGTTTTTTTAAACACTTCTGCTTTGCAGCAGTGCCTGGTCCTACCCTGAGAAGGGCTGAGAACTGCTGTGGACTAGTGACAGCCACGGCATGGCTTCGAAGCACAGCATAAATGCTGTAGCAAGCGTGGGCCAGGACATGCTGCCTCATCCCCTGCACGCCAAGGCGTGGGGTTCAGCACAGCTGCCTCGAAGCCCAGGCATGCTGGAAGGTGCTGTTGGCCGCTGACGACTCCAGCAGGGACCCAGCGCCAGCCAAGACTGCAGGATAGCTAATGGGGGCTGGTTGCAGCCCGTCCTGGGGTGGGTGGAAATGCCCGGATGCAGCCCGGGGGGTCTTGGCTTAAAACTGGCAGCAATTTTTGTTTGAAGCTTTGTAGCTGCTTCGCATCTCTTTGCACGACAGGTCTGGCGCGTACTCTGGAATCCTTCCCCAGATCTTCCCAAGAAAACTCCTCTCCTGCAAAAAAAGCTTCTGCTTCATTTTAACCAAACCCAGAGCCCATCAGACGATCCAGATGGTCTCTCTCTCTATCAAGCAGTTTGGCCCAAATCCTGGTGGCAGACGGCAGGACCAGGCCTCCCCTGATAAAAAAAAAAAAAGTTTGGGTTTTATTTTTCTCCCTGCTCTTCATCCATAACCAGAGGTACCCTGGGCCTCTCCTGGGCAGCTGTTGCTCTCTGAGGCCCACACCACTCCATGTAGGGTGCTTGAGCAATTTTGGATTGCCCAAATGCACTGGGGGCATGGGAAGGGATGCACAGCCTGTCCCTGCTGTCTTACCTTGCCAGGCTCTCTCAGCCCTCACCATGATGGCAGCCCTGGAAGGGAGTTGCTTTTGCAACCTGAGCCACAGCAGAGGGGTTGGCTGCAGCTGGCTGCCCAGCTCAGTGTGATGCTCCATGGTGCCGGGGCATGGGGTGCTGGTTTTGTGGCAGGCAGTGGCAAGAAGCTCCCATAGGAAAGCAGGAGTCAAGGTAACCACAGGAGAAAACGTGGACATTGGCCTGAAATGGGCGTTTCAGCCTCCCAGCCCTCTACTCCCACTGGAACTGGGGCAGGCAGTGGTGGCCTCCAGGCAGGACCCTGCCAGCCACTCCCTCTGCTGAGACCACAGCTCCGCTGTAAAGTGACCCAGTGTTGCTGCAGCTGGACACAGAGAGGGGGGGAGTCTATTTATTCTGCAGATCACAAGGATTTGCCTGGGGCAAGTGCCTGCAAAAAGGAGGAAACAAGATCCTTCATCCTGCTCCTGCCTTCTCTCTAGCGTCAGAGGTAAAGGGCAGGTTAAGAAGACCCAGCTCTGCTCTGCCAGCCAAGGGGACGAGGGGGAGTTTGGGAGGGAGGGTGATTGCAAGCATCACACCAGTAGCAGCCTTGGGGAATGACGAGCTGCTAGGAAACAACCTTCACCCCCCGAAATTCATCCAAGGTCTTGGGCACAGGGCCCCTCTGGGTGCCATTGCAACCAGGGTCCCCCTGGGAGCCCCAGGCCAGGCTGCGGAGCCACCTCTGCTGAAGCCGTGCCAGCGAGGGGTCAGCTCCCAGAGTCCTGGGAAGCAGCTCATCTTCCTCGCTGTCAGGGCTGCTGGGTAGCAACGAGGAACAAACCCTTTTCATCCATCTCAGGCACAGCTTCCTCCCGGGATTGGGGCCAGAGGAAGGAGATGTCACAAAAATGCAGACAGATGATGGGAGCCTGCATTCGGGATGGGAAAGGGCTGCTGATCTGGGCCAAGCCAGTGGAACCTCGTGTGTGTGTGAGGTGGCTCTTGCTGAAGCGAGGCCCCATGCAGACAACTCTCTCTCGCCCTGACTCAGGAGCTTGTGGAGCTCCATACACAGGGGGCATTGATTTAAGAGGCACTCCTGTCCCTGAGACCTGCCACCATCCCTGCAAATATCCTGCTGGCTGGGGAAATGAGTGTGCAGTGGGGTGTCGGTGCTCACACACCTCTCCTCCTGCTACCAGAGCAATGCGATGGGCTCCCACCTCCCCTCCTTCCATGGGTTTCCTCTCCAAGGAGGACATTTGCAGCAGTCTCTGCCAGCAGCCAGGGCTCTGTTGGGCATCTCAAAACGCCTGTTGTTTTTCTTAAGGACTCAGCTCTTGGAGCCGTGGGGTTACAAGTGTTTCAGGTGTCAATAAAACAGGTGACCAGCCCTCCTGGTTACACGCTCCTGCTTTGCATTTGCAGACATCAGGGAAGAAAATGGAAGGTAATAAAATGAATGCAATGCTTACATTTCAGAGATGTCAACTGTTTGGGGCCAAGCTCACAAGATTTCTTGGCTTCACTTCTTTTTGCATTCAAATAGGTATGTTTTACCTCTTTCTTCGTGGTGGATTGGCCACAAAGGCATTTTGGTTACTTCATTTCGTAAGACGTTCCCCTGGAGCGGGAAAGGACATCCCTAATGCCACAGCCAGATGTTTAAGATTTGCCGTCTGTGTGTGAGGCAAAGAGCGGAGTGGAGAGGCATGCCCAAGTCCCGGCTGTGTGCTGGGGTGCTTGGCCGCAGGGTTCCCACGAGCAGACCAGCACCATCCTGGCTGAGCAGCCCAGCCGGCTGTGTGGTCCCCGCGGGCTGCCGGGTCCCCGCGCTCGCCTGGGCTCCGGATGATGGGGCTGGGGCTCCGGGCTGCCGGGTGGGAGACGGGCCAAGGGTGCCTGGAGCACACCGGGGGATGAGAAAGCTTCTGTCGCACCCTGAGGAGAGGTAGGAATGCTCTGCCTGCCGCCGCCGCTTCTCTGGTCACTGCCAGACCCCGGGGTGCCTCTGTCCGGCCCCGGGGTGCCTCTGTCCGCCGGCTGCCCACTCGCCTTGCCGCACCCCGGCATCCCGCAGCCATTACACGGGGCGGGGACGGGGGGGGTGTCAGCTGCCCCGCGGGCCAACCCCGCTGTCCCGGCTGGGGGGACCGATCCGGAGCCCACCTTGCTGCACGGCCGAGGCGATACAGAGCCCCGACGGCTCCGGCTACCGGGGTGCCGGTGCCCTGCCCGGCTGGGACCGTTCCTGCCGCCGGTGCCCGGGGCGCGGGGAGGGGCGGTGGCGGCGGCGGGGGGGCCCCGTCGGGGCGGGCAGGGCGGGAGGGAGGAGCCAGCGCGGAGGCTGTGCCTGGGCTGCGGGATGGGGCGGCAGTGAAGGCGGGCGAGCGGGTGTGCACCGACGGGGCTCTCGCCCCGCAGCCGAGCCGTGCCGAGCCGTGCCGAGCCCAGCGCAGCCCCGCTCCCCGGTGATGCGCAGCGGCCCCGCCGCCTAACCCCGCTGCCCGCTGCCATGGCGGCCCCGACCCCCGGGGGGGCGGCGGGGGTCCCGGCGGGGCTGCGGGCCGTCGCCTGGCTGCTGGCGTGCGCCGCGCTGTGCCGGGGCCGCGCCGCCGCCTGCCCGCCGCTCTGCGCCTGCAGCGGCAGCACCGTGGACTGTCACGGCACGGCCCTGCGCGCCGTGCCCAAGAGCATCCCCCGCGGCACCGAGCGCCTGTGAGTACCGCCGGGCTTTGTCCGGGCCGGCGCGGGTGGGAGCGGCCGGCGCGGGTGGGTGGGCGACGGCCCGTGTCGGGCGTGTGCGGGAGCCCGAGGGGCTGGGGAGGGAGGTGCGGGCAAGTGCCCAGCGCGGGGGTTGAATGTTTGAGAGTCTGTCGGGAGTGGGTGCAGGAGCCCGGCGGGGGATGCGTGTGCAAGAGTCTGTCCGTGGGAGGGGGTGTGTGCAACAGCCTGTCGGGGGGGAGGGGTGTGTGTGCAAGCGCCCGTCCAGGAGTGATTCGTGTGTCTGTTAAGGGCAGTACTTGTGCAAATGTTCGTGGAGGCGTGTGTAAAAGCCTGACGGAAAGGTGCGTGTGCAGGAATCTGGTGGGGTGGGTGCATGTGCAGCGTCCCGTTTAGCAGGGGGCTTAGGGTGTGTGTAACAGAGCCTGTCCAGGGCATGCGTGTGCCAGAGCCTGCTGGGTGGGTGTATGTGCATCATCCCCTCCATGAAGGGGGTGCAATAGCCCGTCGAGGCGGGGAGCAGTGTGTGCGTGCAAGAATCCCCCGAGACAGGCTGCGTGTGCAGCCCTTCGTCTGTGGGAGGGGTGCGCAAGGGGTCCAGCGTGTTCAAGAGCCCGAGTGTGCCAGTGTGTGCACAAACATGCAGAGTGGGGTTGGGATTAGAGCTGTGTCCGACAGAGTGGGTTGCTGCAGGGAGGACATTTGCACTGGGGCAGCCTGGAACGGGCTGGGGCTGCTTGCCCCATGGCACCCACAGGCAGGTGCGTGGCCACCCCAGCTGTAACTTGTCGTGGGCTACGCACACAGCCGGAGGGGTTGCCTGGGGGTCCCCGCCACCTCAAGCCTCTTCCCGTGCTGGGCACCCCTTTGTCCCCGGGAAGCCCTCCTGGGAGTGCTGTACATGGTGCTAGGATCAGGCCCCGTTCCCCCCCCCGCTCCCCTCGGCACCGCCCGGGTGTGACCAGCCTCCAGCCGTGCCCACAGCTCACCCAGCCCTGCCGGTGCCCTGTGCCTGCACCTCACTGCTCATCAAAGCCGCTGCCGCGTCCCCAGGGGTGCCGGGGGGTGCCCCTGGGTCTCTTGGCTGTTCTCCCATAAGGAAAGCTTTTCTCTCACAGTCACGGTCCAGCCGGCTGTGGGGGTCCTGTGGCACCCGCTGAGCTCCCCCCAGCAGGGTGCCCCCTTTGCCGCTGCGCCCGGCACGGCAGGTTTTCCTGCGTGGGGGCCCTGTGGCTGCGGCGGTTCCCCACTCCAGGGAGAGGGGCATGAGCTGAATGTGTCCAGCCCGCTGCTGGCGGCAGGTTCCCGGTGTGCTGGTGTCCCCAGTCCCGGCAGGAGAGCAGGGCTGTCCCCAGCCTCTCCCCTCTGCTCGGGGGCAGCGGGTGCCCCATCCCAAGGGCTGCGGTGGAGTCTGCTGGCACAGTAGCCCCCCCAGAGCCCCAGCCGTGGCGTCAGCCTGCCCCGACACCCCCCTTGCAACACAGGGAAGCGTTGGGCTGCCTTCTCCTCAGGCAGCAGGGCTGCAGGGTGCGTCCCGGCACAGCCACACACCCGGGGCTCCTCCTGTCCTGCCTCCATTTTCTGGAGTGTGAATGTGCCCTTTGCCTGCGGCTGGGGAGGGACCCCGCCGGCAGGGACTGCAGGCAGCCTGGCAGCTGCCGGGACTGCACCCAGCGTGCAGCGCTGGGAGCTCTGCGGGACACTGCTTTAGTGGAGTTTTCTCCCACCATAATTATCCTCATACAAATGATTATTACCCAGCACAGCAACCAGGCTGTTGCGAGCTGCAGTCCCATAGAGCCGGTTTGTGAGCTCCGAGACTGGATCCCCCTTTCCTCCATGCCCAGAGCGAGGGGAAGGTTTGCACATAGCCTGCACCAGTCCTTTCTGCCCCTCGGGGGGCTCTGCAGCATCAGCCTTCCACACACCCGGGTGCTCAGCACCGCTCGGAGGGGGCGATGCTGGAATGGGCTGACAGAGGATGCCCTTGGGTGGGTGTCTCGCTCCTGCCTCGCAGGCCATCTCTGTCTCTCCGGCAGCGAGTCCTGCTTGCTGTCTCCTGTTCTGCCTCCACCGATCGGGTCCTCCATGTACATCGTGGATCGGTGACACTGGGTTTTCTCTATATTAATGCAGCTGCCGATGCCGGATCTGCTGGCTGCGTTGAGCTAGACGTGCTGCTCTCTCTTGGGTGTTGTCTGCTGGATAACCACTTCCCACTGTGTTGCACTCGCTTGCAGGTGTCTGTGCAGAGCAGGTCTGTCTCCGAGCAGTGAATTCCTGCTGTAACAGCTTGTAAGCCAGTTCAAATTCCCTGTAAAGAGGCTGCAACCTTGCAGTCTCCAACTTCTCACCGCTTGATGGAGCAGGGTCAGCTAGCAACCGCAGGGGACCCTGCAGCAGGGTCTGTGCTTGGGACTCGCTGTCTCCAGGGACGGGCTTTCTTTGGGAAGCCAGCATCCTCTTCCCAGTGCTCTCCGTTGCCTGCCTCTTTTCCCAAGCCCTGGGATGCACAGCATGGGTGATGCCAACCTTGCCATGCTTTCCACAGTGTTGGTGAGCAGTGGTGTCCCTGCTGTCATGTTGCCTGCCCGTTGCATGCCCACAGCCTTTCCAGGCGGCCACTGTGGTGTTTGGAGGCTCCAGGCTTTCTCCAGCCTTCCAGCTGGCCAAGCCTCGTGGTGGCATGGGTCAAACCCTGGCAGGGCAGCGCTGCTGCTGCAGCCACGCCGTCGTCATGGGGACTCAGACAGCAAGTGTCCTGCGGCGAGGTCTGAGCTCCATCGCTTTTGAAATACACCCTTTTCCTTTGGAGAAGAGGGAATTATTTGCCTTGCAGAATCACTGCAACTTTGGAGAATCACAGGCTGGGGAGAAATTGTCTTCTGCTTGAAGGTTTCGCCTGTGATGTCTCTCCGGTGCTGTGCTGTTGGTGCAGGGTAGGGGCTGGAGATGTGTCTAGGATGGAGCATGGGTGGTGACTGCATGGGGTACATGGGACCTCTTCTTTCCTTGCACCAGGGCATAGCACATTGCTCCTTAATGCCTTCTAGTCTGCAACTTGTCGTAAATGCCAAGCAGTGCCTGCACCCCCACCTCTGCCTGGATCAGGCACTGAGCAGAGAGGCTTATACTGCAGCAAGGTGGGAAGTAGAAAAATTTCTGGGCACTTTGCAGGCTGCCCGTGCTCCTGCCTACGCCTCTGGCAAGCACATAGAGCAGGTCCTGGAGGCATCGTAGGCAGGACGGGGCGATAATCCTTCAGCACTACAGTGTTATCTGCTCCTGGGAGTCCCTCAGGTCTCAGCCGCCAGAGAGCCCTGGGAGAAAGGCACAGTTCCCTTCCCCGTTTGCTTGCTTTTCTTTCTTGCTTTCTTTGAAAGCACCTCTGAAGAGCAGACTGCCCTGCGGGGAGCTGGGTCAGTCTCCCCATGCCAGCAGGATCAGTGCACATTTGCCACTGTCAAATGGCTGCTTCCAGCCCGGCTCCTCACTTGTGAGGAATAATTGAGCCTGATGGCATTGCAGTCGCTCATTTTTGAAGTTTTCAGCTGACAGCAGAGAATTGTCCCACTCACCCCTTTTGCCTCCTCTCTGGTGGGCTGAACGCCCCGCATCTCACTGTTGGCTGTGCAGTGACCCTCTTCCCCAATGTGAGGGGCAGCTGAGCTGGGTCTGGGGGTCCCCATCACTGCAACCCCCTTGGCTCCCTCTTCTCCCTCCTGGTGTTCCTGGCCTCAGCATTGCACGGGGCTCCCATTCATCTTGTTCCCCTGACTTGGGGTTTGCCTGTGCTGAAATGGGGACCACCCAGATGGCAGCCAGCTCTGTCCTCTCCCCTGTGTTGATGGAGGGAAGGGACACTGAGCTCCAACCTTTGGGTAAGGGAGCATGATGCCGTGGTGGCACCTAAAGCACACTCGCGTGCTGCCTAACCGTCCCCTGCCGAAATTACAGCAGCGAGCTCTTGTTCAGAGCGTGTTTAATTCATGCATCCGTGTCTCCCTCTAGCCGTTTAATCAAAATGTCTTGCAGCAGCAAGGCTGGTGTATAGCAGCAGCGCTCGTGCATTTGACACCAGTTGTTGGGCTGTGTCTCCTCAAGGGGCTTTGGGAAACATTAATTCTTAGGAAGCACCTTGAGGGGGTCAACCTCTCCCTTTCTTGGAGTACCCCGGGCAAGTTTTGGGTGTTGCAGCTGAGCAGGCTGGCTGCAGAGGCAGCGAGGCAGTGTGCAGGCTCTGCAGAGCTCTGGGGCAGGACACAAGACCAATATCCAGCCAGGGCGGTGCTCGGACAGCCCCACTGCCCTCAGCTCTCAGGAGAGCCAGTGCTGGGCACTGGGAGGATGTGGGCTGGCTGGGGAAGGCAGCCTGCTCAGCCTGCTGCGATGGCTTCCTTGGGAGCCTTCCTGGACAGAGGAAATTTGCAATTCTATTCCAATTTCTCCCTTCAGCTACGTCCAAGGCAGATGCTGTCTATATATCGCCATGGTAACGCTGCGTTCTCACTCTCCATGGAATTGCACGCTGGAAAAATATTAGTTTAAAAAACTATGTCGTGTTTGTATTGACTGGAGCTAAGGCTGATAGCAGAGGATCTATTGTCCCCTGGTTGGGAAAAGTCACCGGTAACAGGCAATAAAGCCAGGCGGATTGGCCTCTGGTGACCACTTCTCACCCCGCACAGCAATTGCTTCCCTATAAACCCTTCCCTGGCTCTGTTTTATTGCATCCTTTAAAATAGGTATTTTTGCCTTATATGTGCTGCCACTTTGCTCCTCCGGGGTGATGCATTGTGCCGCTGGCAATTTCTCGCCACTAAGGTAGGAGCAAGGAGGAGGAATTGTTGCTGGCTTCAATTGTGGGTTTCTTGCGTGCACCTTCAAACGTTGTCGCTGCTGTTGCTGTTTGCAGAGCCTGCAGCCACAGGGTGAGCTGGGCACAGCAGCACCAGTGCTGGTGCAGGATAGCACCCCATGCACATGCACACACAGGAGCCATGTGGCTGACTCCTTACAGGACGAGCATTTGCTTGAGTTTCGGGCTCCGCTACTTCATTGTTTCCTACTGAACCTCCAGCCAGCAGAAGAGCAAAGCAGCTATAAAATGCAAAACCTCTCCATGGAGAAGCAGACCCCGCAGTCCAGGGGAACAGAGGGGATTTGGAGTGCCACCAAAGTAGTGCAGGCAGGGAAAGGGTGTCCTGTCCGGGGAAGGGTGTATGAGCCCATGACCCCGTGGGGCTTTTCCTCAATCCTTGCTCCGATTTTCTCCCCAGGGAGCTGGTGGGGGCAGGCGAGTTGAGTGATGGAGCAGGATGTGTGCGTGTGTGCATGCACAGGGGGGTGAGATGGGCAACTAAGGAGCCTGTCTTTGTCTCACATCTGAGTCCTTCATGGTTCCCTGCCCGCTCCAGAGGTACTTAGTGCTGTGGATGCATCCTCTTTATTGCCACTAAAATAACCTTTCATAAAAGCAGAAAGGCAAGAAAATGTTTCTGTGCATGTTTTGCAGAAAGGCAAAAAGAAACAGTTGTGCGTTAGCAAATGGCCTCATCCTGGGGGATGTCAGACCCAGATCACTGCTCCCCAGCAGGCTTCCAGCACGAGTAGCTCCAAGGCCAGCTCCAGCAGCTGGCCCCTTTTCCCACTCAGGGGACAGCCAGGGATGGCTGTGGTGGTGGGAGCGGTAAGCAGAGGTTTTCCCACTGTACAGCTGCAATGTGATGTGGGCAGCGAGAGGGGATGGTTTGCAGCCTGGGTATCAGGGTTGCGGCGCTGCTGGAATCGGGAAGGGCATGAGGTGGGATGGAGGGAACCTCTCCGTGGTGTTGGTGCAAGTTGGTCCCAGGCTGTCCCTTCTGGGACCATCTCAGGCCTCCCTGTCACATACAGACTCTGAAGCTGTGCTGAGTGTCTGCTTTCTTTGGCATGCATTTTGGATGCACTTGCTGCTCAAAATAGCAGAGCAAGTGTCCTATGGGGGAGAGAGCCTGTTAGGAGGAGGAAGATCAGAAAAAAGGGAAGATTAATTTTTCAAGCGATGTAGCTGAGGAGCAGCCCTGGGCACCAAGAGTGGGAGAGATGCAAGCTCCTGGCTCTGGATATTTCTCAGTAGGAGGAAGCTCCAGCTCCAAATTGCTCTAGGATGCTCCAGGAGACCCAGCTGGTCTGGGGTTGAGAAGGCACCTGTAACCAAGCAGTTAGGGTGCACTTGTCCTCCCTCCCCCGCTGTGAGCTGCTCCAGGAGGGGTGAGCAAAGGGAGTTTGCTGAGAAAGATGCAGGGTGGATTGATCCTTGATCTGCTGAATGGCAGGATGAAGCCTGAGGGCTGGACTGTCTCCCCTGTCCCGGGAAACAGAGGAACCACGGCGGCAGCAATAGACCTCACCAGTGTGCTACTCAACACAGCACACAAAGCCAAATTCTGGGTGTATTAAGGCAAATCTGTTCTCTTGGCTGAGCCTCAGTTTCCCCATTTGTGAAACAGAAATGACCTGCTGCCTTTTCCCTCTCACACCAGGACTGAGGGAGGTTTTATATTTATTTTTAACCTGAAGGTGACACATCATGATGCTGCGTGAGTGTAAAACATTCCCTGACTGGGAGCGGCTAATGGCTGTGGCATGAAAACCCCAGAGAGAAGTTAGGAAGAGCAAAAAGCCTTCCTGATCCTCGCGCGATCAATGCTGTTTGTAACGCTTAAAAATTTATTGTGATGCTAACCTGCTTTAGTACCTCATAAAAGCTTACAGAGCCTCCCATGCTCTGGGGCCAACGTCTTGCTTGGGGCTGGGTTCCCCTTCAACTAAGGGCAGTTACTCTGAGATGAGCCCAAATAGCACATAGCTACTCTTGGAGCTCTCCTCTTTGGGCACGTCACCCTGCAGGCATCTGGTAGTAGGGGTGCTGGCAAGGCATTCACCCTGGGGTGTACAGAACCCTTAAAGGGACTTTGTTGAAACCTGTGGGCACCCTTGCTCTTCCTTAAGGGGTCTGGTCAGGGCAGGGGTGGGAAGGAAAAGGAGAAGAAGGTGCTGAGCCCCTTCCTTGTACAGCTGTGTCAGCTCAGGGCATGGGTGCCCAGTGCTCCCTCTTCAAGCAGCAGCACCCAGTACCCCTCTTGCACCTTGAAGGGGATGGGGTTAGCACCCAGCTGTGCCCCCATGGGCTGCATGCTGGCGGGTGTGGTGAGCATCCTCCTGTGCTGGTGCTGGAAGGGGACCAGCTCTCCTGGGACCGAGAAAGGCTCTGCTCTGCGATTCGCTGCTTGGGCAGCGAGCCTGTGCTGGGACTCGATTACATCCAAACAGCCGGGTGAAATCTTGAGAAGACTTGAAAAATGCAATAAAAGTATAGGATGAAAGATTGCAGCTGCTCTGTCCCCCAGAGCTGAGCGCAGGGGTCATTCTGGGGTCTGAGCCTCATCCATGTTTCCATTAGCAGTCTGCGTGATGGGACATGAGCTGCTTAGGACATTTGCAGATGCCAGCAGATTGGGAGAGATGCAGAGGGGCTGGATGACAGGCTCAGATTTTAAAGTGGGCTTGGTGAACAGGAGGAATGGGCTGACAGAAAGGATGCTGTTGCCTGGGGACTTGAGGAAGGTGTTTGGTGGGAGGGGATCACCAACAGCACAGGTGTGGGATGGAGCATGAACTGAGTGGGTCCTGCCCCTGCAAGGCAGAGAGACTGAGGGAGGGCTGTGCCTCTGGGGCTGGGGGCTGGTTGAGGGGAATGATGCTGGTAGAGGGGACCTGCGTGGGCAAGGGAGCAGCCTGGTCTCTGCACTGTGGTGGTTGGGGCAGGCAGGGATGGGGTTCATCTGCAGCGAGAGGGGTTCAGATCAGAGTTTTGGAAATGGTTCTTGAGGCAGGAGCAGTGACATGCTGGAATATGGCACAGGGGAGTGTCAGTCCCCATTGCTGAAGGAGCCGTTTATGCATCTGTCAGGATTGATGGAGGGCTGTAGAGATACTGCTGTGGGGTGCGTGACCTTGCAGCCTTCATTTCTCTGCTTCCCTGATTATTATCTGGCACTCTGGCTCCAGCTGGGGTCAGGGCTCTGGGATGAGGGCTACTGAGCCTCTGGGAGGGGAACCATGCCCCTGGGCGCCAGTGCTCTGAGCCAAAGGCAGGAACGGGAGGGTGAGGGGAACCATGGAGGGAGGGATGTATCATGTGAACGATGCAACTGCTGGCCTCGCAGGCTACTGGGGCACCAGTGGCTCTCAAAGCGGGGATGGCAGGAGCACGGCTGGCTGCAGGCGTTGCTGGCACAGACCCCTTCTCTGCCAGCCCCTGCAGTCACTGCCTGGGTGCTGTGGGTACTCACTCTGTGCTGGCACTGACAGGGTTGGGACACATTTCTGCTTGTGGGTGCAAATGCAGGGTTTTGTCTCTCAGACTTTCTCTCTGCCTTCTTAAAAGCAGGAGTCTGGGGAGCACAGCAGTTAGGATTTCTGCCTCGATGGGAGAGCAGAGCTGAGCTGAGCACAAGGACAGAAGTCATACGTGTGCCAAATAGCTCATGCTTTGCAATGGAGTGTGGATAGTGGGATTGCTCTGTCTGCTCCTTCACTTTCCTGCTCCTGATAAATCAGTGCCCAGGGAAATATCACTCATGTTGACTGTATTTAATAAATTCCCTCTCAGCATTTGCACTCTCTGAGGTTGTTACTGAGTTAGCGTAGCTCAAACCCTGCAAAAGGAAAAGACGCATCATACCCCCCGGGAATGAAATAAGCCATCCAAAGCTAGAAACCAAATATAAACCCAGACTATGCAAATCCAGTCTAATGAACCCTGCTGCAGCACAGACATCCCATCTGGGAGTGGGATGATCCACAAGCAATGTAGCAAAGGGACTGCTTGTTTTAATGACTTGCCTCTTCCCAGGGATAAATAGGAGGGGGGTTTCTGAAACTTGAAGGTTGCAAATGAAAATTTGCTGCCTTTCCAGCAGCAGTGTGAGATTTGGGGTGCTGGGGGTCAGAGGAGAGCAGCCTGAATGAATGTGAGGATGCTTTCTGGCATTAAACCCTATAGATTAATGGGGAAAGAGCATACCCTGCATTTTTGCTTTCAAATCAGCGTCCGGAAATGCAACCAATCTGCCAGGCACCTCCCCAGACACATCAGTCCTTATCGAAGCTCTGCTGCGTGGGGCAGGGCAGGGTGTTTCGCTTCACTAGGAAAGGGCACGGAGGCAGCGGGTGAGCAGCTGAACAGCAGGGATCCGGCTTTCTGGGCACAGCAGACTGTAATTTATCTCCATGAGGAACTGAAGGGGATTTAGAGGGGAAAAAAGGCACAAAGTTAAATAGCAGTGTTGCCTCGGCATCCTTACAAATAAGCTTTACCTGCTGTTCGTTCCCATCTTGGTTGCAAAGGCCATCATTTACCCAGACAAAGGCAAGGGGGGATGCTGAGCACAGTTGTCAGGGAGCACGCAGGGCCAGTCCTCGAGAGAGTGGGGCTGTGAAGGGGCCCTGGGATGCTGCCCTGCTCAGGGACGGCCACCAGCCCCGGTGCTGGGTGCTGGAACACGCCGAGGATGCTCAAGGAGCGTGCGGGGAGCGGAGGCTGAGGTGGGCTGGGTGGGCAGCACAGCTGCCCCCCAGGGCAGCCTGTCCCTGGCACTGCCCCAGGACAGTGCATCCTGCCTGTGCCTCTTTGTGCTCAGGCTGCTCTATCCCAGAAGCTGCCTGGGAGAGACGGCAGAGCCTGGTTTTGACATGTGGAAGGACTGGCTGCGTCCAGTCCATGGCTCTTTGGTGTTTCTGCATGTCTCCACGCTGCTTGGCTGCACTCTGCCTCTGGTGAGGCTTTGGGGTACCGGTGCTCCGAGGACCCAGAGGTGTCCAAGCCTGCCTTGGACTTTGCAGGCTGAGGTGTGAGTCTTGGCTTTCAGATTGTGCAGTTTTAAAATCAGTCCTCTCTGCTCTGTCTGTCTGCAGTACCAGGGATTTCCTAAGTTCCGTTTACACATTGTAGCCAGAGTGATGTTAGGTATGTTTAAAAGAAGGTGACATGGGAGTCCTGCCGGGGTCTCTCCCTTGCCAGGAGCTCAGATGGGTGCCATTACCTCCAGCACGGCTCTGCGGAGCTTACAGGCAACCTGCTTTGGGACACTTGGAGAAAACCACCCCTGAAGCTGGGGTTTCTCCCTGCCCTTAGCTGACCTCAAGGCTGTGGTCCATCAGTAGGTGGGCATACATCTGCCACTCCTCCTGTGGTGACAGACGTCCCTAAAACTCGTGACCTATCCCAGTGCCTCATACCTGGGACTTAGAGCCTGGCCGTGGGTTTTGCTCCCCGGGAGAGGGGCAGGACTGAGCCCCGCAGGGTGCAACCTTGCGGGTTGGCGCCCCATCCCCCGGAGCCAGATACGCACGCCGTGTGCTGGCCGTGCTGGGCGAGCCGTGGGGCTGCAGAGCCCGAGTGTGGGTTTCAGTTTAATCGCCGGGGCTGGGGAACCTCTATTCATTCCCCGCTTGCATTCATCTGTGTCCTAGTAACGTGCTCTCCCCACCTCCTTCCCAACACAGGCACACACGGCTGGATAATGGCAGGAGCCTGGCAATCTCGGGCGCTGAATAGCGGTGTAATTACGAGGCTATAATGGCGAGCTGGAACTCATTAGCCATTATCAGCCGTTTCAGCAGGACAATGGCAGCACCCCGGGGTGCGGCTGCTCTGGCTGTACCCGTCGGCCCTACACGCTGCTGGGCGGCTCAGAGGCCAGCCTGCCGCTGACCTCGGCCCCTCGCACGGCCCCGGGGACGGGTGGAGGGAGACTTTGGCTCTAGATGGGAATGATGGACTTCGTATTCAGCCCTTGGTGTGATGTGGAGCATTCCTGCTCCCCAGTCCCGCTGCCGGGCATGGGGGGTTATCGAGCCCTGGGTGCTGGGTCCTGCCTGCACCGGGTGCAGCCTTCCTGCATCTCCACTGCCCTGGCTCCAGCAACTCATCCTTCCCTCAACTGCTTCCCCCTTATGGAGTTTATTTGTTTCCCCTTTATTCCTGTGTCTGTATTCAGTGTAGGCAGTGGGTCTCCAGCGTGGGAGCCCTCCCCAGACCATGCGTTCACACGGGCATCCTCTGTTCCCAGTGCGTGCCGTGGGCAGGTTGGCCTCGTGGCAAGGAGCAAACACTGCCGTGCTCTGTGTTGCCTATTGGGGAGGCTCTCTCCTGCTGTGGGATACAGGGACCCCCAGTTTTGCAGGCTGTAGGTCCCAGGACTGACGGTCCCCCTATCCCTACAGTGCTCACAGTCGGTAATGTGGAAAAGCACTGCAAAGCTGAGACTGTGAGGTGCAAATCTCTGCAGCTCCCAGAGCGGTGTATTTTAAAGCAGAATAATGCTAGCGGGGCACGCTGGAGAATGTGGTGGGGAAGAGCCGTGGAGGTGTAGCTGGCAGGCTGGTTGCAGGGCCCCTGCTATGTGTGGGTCCAGCAGTGGGGCACACCTTGCCCAGATGCTGAGCAGAGCCTGAGCAGGACAGCAGCCATGGGGTGGGTGTAGGCACCCCAGGGGCGGCCCTGTCCCCTTATTTCCACCAGTGGGGTGAGCAAGCCAGGACAGCATCTCCCTTCTGGCTGGAGTGCCTGGCCCTGTGCTCACCCAGGGCTTTTGCCTGAGAGAACAATACCAGGAGAAGCAGCTTGTCTTGTGCAAGCATCTCTTGGGAGGTGAAACTTGAAGTGTGACTTATTCTCCAGGCAGAAGGTGTGAGATGGCTGCGCACTGAACCAGTCATGATGCATGTGGATGACCTCCAGCTGGGTATTTGGAGGGATCCTCCTTTTCTAGGGGGGCAGTTGTTTGCTTTCTTACTACCCCTGCGCCCTCTAAGCCACTCTGAGTGTTTGGGATAACCCTACCAGGTGTTTGCTGCATTTCCAGAGTGGAGTGATGTGATATGCCACCAGCCAGGCAGTTGCTGGCATTACTGGGCTGCTTATTGCATTGCTGAGGGCTCTGGGGCTTCTGTCCCAAGGAGGGCATCCAGCATGGAGACGGGGAGATGGAGAAGCCAGGCAGCACCTGCTCCTTGCTCCTTTATGATCCAGGAAAGATGCTAGCTTACTCCTGGCCAGCCAGATTTCTGTGTGCCCAGTGCTGCTGGCTGTTGAGGATGAGGGTCCTCTCTGGAACCAGTGGCCAGCCCTGCTGTTCTTGGCAAGGGGCACAGAAATTCAGCAGCCACTGCTGTCCTTTGGGCCCTCTCTGCCCTTTTTGGGGAGCTACTGGGGAGCCCCAGTGTCTGGCGTCCTTCTCAGTGCTTCCTGGCTGATCTCTGCCTCTTCTCTCTGCAGGGAGCTCAATGGCAACAACATCACGCGGATCAACAAGAATGACTTCGCTGGGCTGAAGCAACTCCGCGTCCTGTGAGTGCCTATCAAGGGCCCAGCTGCCCTGACTTTGGTGGGCACCATGCTCGGCTTGTGGCCCCTCCTGGGGCTGGTAGAGATGATGCTGGGCCCTTTGCTGAGCATCTGCCAGTGGGGCTGGAGGGCATCTGCATTGGGTTGAGCATGGTTGGTCTCGGCTTCCAGTCGAGAGGGCGTGGGGAGAAAGAGGCCTGATTGTGTTGAGGGGATGGTGGGAAAAAGGTGGCCCCGGGTCCGGAAGAGCATTGGGGACATCACTGGTGAGATGAGAGTGCTGGAGACCATCTTTCCAGAAAACTGACCCCTTCTCTCCACAGGCAGCTGATGGAAAACCAGATCACCACGGTGGAGCGTGGGGCATTTGATGACATGAAGGAGCTGGAGCGGCTGTGAGTGCCTGGGTGCAGAGGCGGGTTGGTGAGGGGCTGCCGGGTTTAGTCACAGAGAGCATCCTTTCCTTTTTGCCTTAAACCATAATGTATTGGTGCTGCCTGACTTCAAACGGCTTCTCTGTTGCACAGCGCCAGTGTGGGAAGCAAACCTATTTCTGTTTCTGTAGATCTTAAAGTCCTTTCTGATGCTTTTGAGGTGAGGGGCAGGTTAAACACAAATCACTCTCACTGTTATCAGCTGTGTCCTGTGTGTTAGTGAGGAAGCCATAAGTTCCAGTCCAGTACTCAGTAAAATAGCTCAGCAGTTTAGAAATCCTGAGCTGCTCGAGCAAGTATGAGGAGCTGAGCTAGCAGCAGGTTAACAGAGCAGTTAAGCAGCAATCAGCAGTTAACAGCTTGGAGTCCTGTCTGCATGTAATTACAATATTGTAAGTCTGTTAATGCTCCATTGGTTGCTCCTGCCTGGGAGTGCCATGAGCAGGACAGGGGTGTCCTTGCCAGGTGGGATGCTCTGCTCTAATGGCCCTTCTGAGTGAGCCGAAGCACCTCAGCTGGGCCCAGAGCCACCAGCTGGGTTGCAGGCGGGGTGACTCCTTTGCCTCCCAAAAGCCTGACCCTTTCCCCTTTCCCTGCAGACGGCTGAACCGCAACCAGCTGCATACCCTGCCTGAGCTCCTCTTCCAGAACAATCAGGCACTGTCGCGGCTGTAAGTACCCTCTGTGCCCGGCTGTGGTGCAGGCTCGCTTGCGGGGCTGCTGTGGGGTTTAGAGTGGCCCTGATGTCCCGGGAGGGTGCTGGTTGTTCTGGAGGGTTGTGCTGGTGGTTACTGGTGTCTTGTCCCAGGGAGTGCCCAGTGTGTGACAGGGGAATGCAGCCTGTTTCAGAGCAACCCAAGCATGCAGCATGGCAGAGAATTGGCTCCTCCTTGCAGAAGACCTGAGATGAGTGCTGTTAAAGACTGAGTTGAACGTCCTTGCGGTGCATGGGGACGTGGAAGGAGGTGCTGACAGTTTGGGCTGGGCCTGGCATTGTTGAGCTGCGCTGTACCTGCATGGTGTTGGTTGCAGAGGTGCTGCAAGCCACACAGCCTCCTCTCTGTGTGCTGATCACGGGGCCTGGAGCGGGGTGCCCTTACCCCTAAACTGGGTTGTCATGAAGGACAGGCAAAAGAGGATGTCTGCAGTGGGTGGCATCCTGCCCAGAGACCTCCACAGGGCCTGGAGAGCCCCGTGGCCCCACTTCAGAGCTGCCTTTCTGCTGGTGTCTGGGGCAACCTGGGGAGGGAGGGGAAAGCTCTGCCTGGGGCAGATCCAGCCTCTTGCACCTGCTGCCCACTCCTTGCACAGCCCTGTCTGCTCCCATCCTGCCTATCCCTCTGCACCTGCAGAAACACTCCCAGGGACCATCTCCTGTTGTGCAAGCCCCAGCTCTGCAGTCCCCTCTTCCCTCCGTGCAGCAGCAGGCTGCCAGGGAAGAGCTGCTGGGGTTTTGATAAATATTCTCTTTTCCATATTGGCTTTCCCTTGCCTGGGGCTGCTTTGCTCAGGCAATGGTGCTGTCAGCAGTGCCAACATTGTTCAAACTGCAGGAAATCCTCTTAACAAAGTGTTTACCGGCTCTCAGCTCTGTCAGGCACCATGTACATTGGGAAGGGGGCTGTGGGGAGGAAAGGGTGCATGCCAAACTGGAGTTGGGTACTCTGCATCACTCGGAGAAGGTACTTACACCCTGTGGCTGATTTGCAGTCCGTAGAAGCACGGCAGTTGTGGCTGGGACGCGAGCTCTCTGCTTACTGCATCTCATGTCTCTGTTCCTCAGCTGCGAAATAAGGATGCCAGGTCCCTGCCAGGGCAGGATAGGAGTGGATGAAATAACTGAATGGGCTGAACGTTGCCAGGACAGGCATGGTCATGTCAGGGCCAGGCAGCCCTGCCCACGCAGGCAGACTGCAGCTGAGCCGTTTTGCTCAGCGACGATGCCGATTTCTTCTGACAGCGCCAGGGAGTCAGTCCTGAAGTCCAGCCGGAGGCGGAGTAATGAAGGGTTAAAACACCGTGTGGGTTGCCAGCGTGGGATGTGTGAAATGGTGGACGGGAGCCAAAGATGGGCCTAGGTAATGGCAGCTGATAGCACAGGCGTTCAATTAATTATCAAATGGCATTTGTTGAGCTCAGCTGTGCAGTATCGTGGCGCCAGCAAGGGCCCATCCTCCTCCAGCCTCACATTGCGTAACAAAAACACAGTCGAGAAAATTATTTTACAAACATTAATGTTTCCGTTTTAATCTTCTCTAGATTTTAATACCAGGCTCTTACAAAAAGCGAACCCCAACAATTCATCAGGGAGACGCAGAAGGGCAGCCCCTTGGGCAGGCTGGGCGGTGTGCCGTGCCGTGACCCCGGGCTTGCGTGGAGCTGGGGCTGTGCCGCGGTGTGCCCGGGGCTGTACGCGCCCTGCCGCGGTGTGCCCGGGGCTGTACACACTGCTGTGGGGGAGGGAGGGTATGCAAGATGCTCCTTGCAGCCACCCCATGTGCAGGTGCATTTCAGCCTCTGCCTGTTGCTTTTACTGTTGTTTCCCACCATGTGGCGGTTGTTTCGGACTTGTTTTGGATCTATTCCCTCCTGCCCTGCCTTGAAGCTGTTTTCTGGTCATCTCTGCTGTGACAGCCACTGCCTGGACACCAGCACCCGGAGCGTTTCTTGTGAAGTCTGGGGCTGTGTCTTGGGCAACTTTGACGTACGCTCAGAACAGAGGGTCCCTGCGACGAGCTGTGGGAATGGGGACAGGGGACACACTGAGTGGCCTGCCATCCTTCTTTGAAGCATGTTACCCCACATTCTAGCTGCATTAGTGAGGGCAGAGGTGCTGGGGGTGCCAGCTGGGGTCTGCCCAGGGAGCACATCAGGAGCTGCTGCCCAGGCAGAGCCTCGGGTGTTGCATTTGGGGAGCAAAGCCATATGCACCAGAGGGCCTGCTACTCCCTCTCCTCACAGCTGACCCATTGCTGAGGTGCTCAAGGATGGGTTGGGGGGGGATGGCAGGGCAGGCAGTGCCCAAGGCAGAACCTGTCTAGACACACCGTCATGCTGGCTTAGCAGGAGGCGGGATCTGGACCAGTGCTAGTCTGGCCAGTGCAGGAGGTCATAAGGACACTCTTAAATTGCTGCAAACCTGGCTCAGGCTACGGGGATATGAGTCAGTGGGGAGCAGGTTTAAGCTAAATTGAAATCAGGTCGCCTTGAACTGAAATCGGAGCCTCTCTGCCGGACTTTGTGCTTATTTAACTGCTGAAATGGATCTGGGGTAACCCCAACGCTCGGTGCCCCCTCCCTGCCCTGGAGGCAGGCTGGGACCCATGCTGGTGGGGATGGGATGGGAAGGGAAAAGAGGGCTTTTACCACCATCGTGCTCTTGCAGATCCTGATCTCCAGATGATTTCCAGCGAACAGTGCCTGTGTAGGCTTCCCCTTGCCCTGCCTGCCGTGGGCACCCATGGCATGCTCCTTGAGTTCCTGGCGTACCTGCTAGGTCCTCGTGTCCTAGCAGGGCTCTCACCCCGTGATAGTGGGAGGTCTTGAAATAGCAGAAACTGGCTGAATGATTCAGGAAGAGATCTGTTTAGTTGGGAAACGAGGCTGCCAGGTCTGGCAGGTGGGTGGCAGCTGAAGCAGAAAGGCAAGGGTGGATGCAAGAACCGGTGTAGATTGCTCAGATGGGTACCTGGGTGCTGGTCTGGATCCTCCAGCCTCTTCTAGCCTTAGTCTTGATGTATCTTCAGCAGCACATCAGTAACATGACAGCAAGTTAAGGCAATGAATTGAATGTGGGGTATGCGATACCCATAGAGTGGTTTTCGGCTGTACCTCAAGCCGCATGGAAATATCTGACAAGCACAGAGAGGAGGACCTTGGGCTCAGGTCAGGATGGAGAACTGTTTGTCTGCCTCCTGGGTCTGAGGGTCAAAGCCTAATCCACGTTGGTGGTGCTTTGTGGTCTCCTAGCCTGGCTTGAGCTGCAATTAGTTACTTGGATCTTGGCTATAAAGAGCATTTGTGCACTGGGATAATGGAAAAAGTTGGAGTTAAACCTGATCCGTCAGGGCTTAAATAAACTGGGGAATGGCAGGAAAAGGCCAGTGGAAAGCAAACCTCAAATGAGGGCATGGGGGAGGTGAGAAGCCTGGAGAGGAATGTTTTTCTCTCGGTATTTGGGAATATTGAGCTGACATCTGCCTGGAGCCCGTCTTGGTCTGAGATTGGGGGGGGGGGGGGGGGGGCTGTGCCAACAGCAGGGCTGGGAGGCAAGAGGACTCTGCACGGCCTCCCTTATTTGTATCCACTGCAATGAGTGGATAACTCATTAAGCCATCCCAGTGGCTGGAAATGGTGCTGATCTGAGGTTTCACTGGAGAACGCCTGACCCCAGTGACCCCATCTCAAACTGGGTTTAATTAAACTGTCAGCACTGGACGGAAGAACAAAGCGTAATGGTCTTGGGGGGGGCTGGGGTCCCCCCCACAGCTCACTGGGGAAGTGCATGTCTCATGTGAGGTGGAGAGCTGATAAAAAATGGATCTTTCCTTCCATAGAGGATTACCCAGGCAAGGTGACCTCTGCTATTGCACTGCCCAGTGCTGGTCCCCTGGTGCCCTGCAGCCATGCACATCTTGACTTAGCACGGGTGCAGCCCTGCAGCATGCCAGGAGCCAGAGGGGTGCTGGCAAATCACGCTTCATCATCTCTCCCAAGCTTGTTTTTCTTGCTTGGGAGGAGGGACCCAAGCCCTTGCATTTCTGTCTGCACCCTTGGGAGGCATAGGGGAAGGATGGGAGAGGAGTTTTGTAGCCCTGTCTCCTCTTTCTCTCTCCACCTTCCCTTAAGACCTCCTTCTGAAGCCATTTTTAAGCCCCTCTGGGGGTGCTGGTTGGGGAATGCGAGGAGGAGAGAGGAGGCTGGTGTGGCCATAGCAGCAGGGTGAGAACAGAAACGCTGCGGGCGCATCGTCAGGGAGGCAAAGACGTGGGCTGTTGAAATGTGCTAAAGGCAGCCAGGATGACTATAAATAAATGGTTTTCTCCAAGGGAAAGCTGAGCTGAGCTGGTGCGAGGGAAGAGAGGAGCTGTGGGAGACACTCCCGCAGGGGAGAAGGGGTCCTGGCTGGATGTATCCCCCTGGGAGTGGCCACTCAGAGGTTTTCCTCACTGAGAGCAGCAGCAGCTGCTCCATGCAGAGTGGGAGCTGAGAGAGGATGAGCAGGGAGTACAGGAAAAAGGTCCTGCCTCCAGAAAGAGGAAGATTTAGGACATGAGCCATGGCCCATCGGTTTTTGTCTGATCTGCGCCAGCAAAAATGGTGGAGGAGACAGTGCCATGTCTGAGCTGGCAGCCAAGCCCAGGGGGAAGGGCCGCTGGTGCTGCTCTGTCTGTAAGGGCAGGGGCTCCCTGGAAACAGCATTAACATCTCAATCAAGACCGATGGCTTTTCTGAGACAGAGCCGGGACTTAGGAGATGCTGTAGGGGCTGGGGAAATTGTCGTGCTCCTGTGAGACTCCTCCTAGGGCCAGAGCCTGCAGAGGAATAGCAATGCTCTACACTTATATCCACCTGGGAGCTGAGACAGAGACCAGTGACTAATCCAGACTCACTCTGGACTCAGGGATATTTAAAGATCTGGGTGACGAGGGAATTTTGAGCTGAGTTTCTGAGAACACCACAGCTGGGTGTGCTGCCTGGGCAGGAGAGGTTACATTATGGTGAGCTCTGGGGCAGGTTCCTTGTGCCATCCCAGCATCTGGCTAAACCCAGCCCTAATAGCCTTTAGAAAAGCAGGCAGAGAAAAATGGAGCAGTGCTAAATAACTTGAGAAAATGCAAATGACATCTTTCAAGAAGGAGAGGACCATAACCACGCGGGAGGAAGCTGTGAGCTGAGTAGTAGCAAAACAGGGTGACAAGTGAAAAAGGAGCTGTCGGAGAAAGGAATAACAAAACGGGCCCCGCTCCGATGGGGCTGGCTGCGCGTGGGAGGTGTTGCTTACGAGACTGTACCAGTGACCGTTCCTCTTGGCGCTGCACTGGGAAAACCCCCGGATAGGAAAGGGAGAGATGGAGAAACACTGGGACAAAACCGCATGCTCAGTGGCTGTAGAGTGGTCCCCTGCCCCCGTGGCAGGTGGCCGTGCCAGTGCCAGGTAGGAGGTGTGGGTGCACTGGGGATTCTTGCCCAGGGATGTGGGTGCCACAGCTCTTCTCCCCTCCCAGCTGGAGGAACTTGCCTGCCTGAGCTCCAGTTTCGATCTGATGGGGGATTTTCAGTTCCTGCCTGTGTGTTGGCTCCCTGGAAATCCTGCTGTGGTGGTGGGCTGGCTCTGGCTGCACGCTGGCTGTCTTGTGCCAGACACCCGCCCTGTCCTCCCACAGCCACTCTGTTGGGGCTTTGGCTGAAGTTCACTACCTCCAGAGAGGTTTTGTGCTCATTCTGCAGACGGCAAGCTCCGCATGCGCCTGGGAGCCTGCAGGCCCTGGGTGGGAAGAGGCCTGCAGGCACGGCGCTGTTTTCAGATTTCCGTGCTGGAGCAGGGTTGTTTGACTCCCAGGGTGTGTGCCCCTTTGCTGCTTTGCTCTGCACAGATGGGTATGTGCTGGTGTTCCTGTGCATGGGTTCATGGTCCAAGAGCAAAGTGACAAGGTCAGAGCAGAGAGCAGCTCCCCCCACAGCAGATGTCCCTGCCACTCCTTCCCCAGCATCCCTCATTTCTGTCCCAGCTTCCCGCTCTGGCAGCATCCCCCTCCCCTTGCTGGGTGAGGGCCAAGTGTCCCCGCTGTCACTGTGCCCACGTTTTGGCTGTTGTCCCCTCGACTCTGGGTGCCATACCCCCTCATGCTCCCCGACAAAGCCCCTTCTGTCAAGGACAGAGCAGGGCTGGGGGGGGCGGGGGGCAGGCTGGGACGTGTCCCCCCGAATACCAATCAGGAGGGAGAGTGTTCTTATCCCAGTAGCTGGGGGGGGGACTGAAGGGTCTGCGTGCTGCAAAACACCCCCCGCCCCCGACCAGCTGGGGGACGAGGAGGGGAAAGGGAGGCCTCGCTGTGGCCCCCTGAAACAAAGAGTCAGTGTGGCTCGTGACAGCTCTAAGGAAACGCAGAGAAACAAATGTGCCACTAATAGGTGGGGAGGTTACCTAGGAAAAGATGCTGCCAGGCAGACGGGCAGCCAGCCCCCTCCCCAGTGGGCTGGCAGGCGGCGAGGGGCCAGGGCTGGCACCCCAGTCTTGGGACAGCTCGGGGGGCTGCAGTGGGGCCAAGCTGAGGTGGGTTTGCATGCCCCCAGGCTGCTGTCCCCATGGGGACGCACCCTTACAGGCACAGTAAGGACATCTCTGGGGTTTTGTGCTGGGTGTCCCTGCTGGGAAGCGGCACCATCGTGTGGGGAGCTGCTTGCTGCCTGCTTGCTCTCCTCCTTCTTTGTTGTTAACTTGCCACAGACAGCTTTTTTGGGGGGACCCCAAAAAGACTCCCTGGGGGATCCTGAGTACAGCCAAGCCTCAAAGCATCACAAACTAAGCAGTTGTTTAAGATATTTTTATATTTAAGTGCTTCCATAAGTGTTTTGGAACCTGGCTCACAGTCTCTGGAGGCACAGGAATACCAGGGTGAGGGTCATTGCCATGTCCCAACCTGCTGCCAAGTAGCCTCCCCCTTCGCTTCCCACCAGCCAGGGCCCCCTCCCGCTGGGGTGATGGTGCAGATCCTGCAGAGGGGTGCCCCAGCCCCCAGCACTGTTCTGTGCCATTATCCTGCCGGTGAGCCAGGGCTGCCAGGAGCGGGCATTGCCAGCCGGCTGCCTGGAGATAATCTGCCCCTTTCTTCTGTGCGCCCTGTTGTGCTGCTGACCCATGTCCGGCTCTGGCTTTCTGGGTGTTGAGCTGCTTCCAAGGTTTCCTTGGCAATGTGTGGGGTTGAGCCCCGCTCCTGGCGCTCCTTCCTTGAGCCACTAGCTCCCCTGGGCACACCCTTGGTCTTGCTTTGGGTGCAGGCTTGGATTTGGCTTTTGTGATGTTATTAAAGAAAAGGTGTCTGGGTCTGTGGCGAGGTGCAGCTTTCTGCCTCTTTTGGTGAAGTGCCACCCTTCCCATGGCATCATGTGGAGCATCCCTGCCCAGCTCCCCGGCAATCCCTGCTGCACTGGCAAATGGGAATTTGCAACCCGCAGGAAAAATGATGGAAAGTCAAGTCTTCCTAATGCTGGGCAGCAGCGCTAATTGCACAGCTATTAAAACACAGGGAAATTATTTATGCCCTCCCTGCCTCGCAGCTCACTGCCTGCACTGTGCCACATTCACCCATGGGCCACCTTTGGTCCCCTGAAACTTAAAATAGCACTTGGGAGGAGCTGATCCCTTTGTCTGTACGTTTTGAGAGCAAAATAAAGCATTTCCTTCCTCCTGTTTTCACAGCTCAGATCAAAGTAACATTAAGGAGTTGTGAGCAGAATTAGCCTTTGGTAATTTGACTTCCAGAGTCTGGAAGAAAAAAGTCTTATGTGGTGATTTTGGGGTAAGTTACAACTTGGTACCCCTGCATGTGTATCTCACAGACATGTTAATGTGCAGAGCCAGGTAATTAACCTGTGTTTGCTGGTTGATTCTTCTGTGGGCAAGTGCTGGGCCCCCTTGTCTCTCCTGACAGGACTGCCAAGAAAACAGGCTGTCAGCAGTTTCCAGCACTGCTTCTGACAGCTGTCTGCAAGGGTGCCTGTGCCATGTCCCTTCTCTGCTGCTCCCGAGGGGCCCATGGTGCTGTTGGAATTGGTGTTGGACCACGCAGCCTGCAGCCCTAGCACCAGCAGCTCAGCTCACTGGGTGCCAGCACTGGCTTCTCACCCAAGCAGGCTGCGTGGGGTGCTGGGATGCCTTACCCTCTGCTGTAAGTAGGTAATTTTTCCCATGCTGAACCGCTGTAAAGACCAAACGTGTTAACATGAGTGGGGAATATGCCCCTTCTCACACCTGGGGGGCTTCCTGGTGCAGCAGGGCTTGTAGGCTTTGCCAAGGGGAGGCTGTCCCCTGCCCATAGGGATGGGCTGGGAGCATCCCGGAGAGCTCATTGCCCTGTGTGTGCCGATTGGCATCTGTGCACAAAGAAACCTGGCCAGCAGTGTGTTGGGTGTGGGTTTGGGGAGGTGAGAATGCATTTCCCAGATTCTCATCTGTGTTAAATTAATTATCATCTCAGGCTTATCCTCACTTAACCAGCGAGACACAGACGTCTGTGGTTGGGACCCCCGCTGCCCTGCCAGAGTTAAGCAGCATATGGATTAGGGGGTCTTACCAGCTGCCTCCCCCAGCCCTTCCATGGTTGTTGCACCTCCCCTTTGCCCCCAGAGGTTTTGTTCCCCATTTATGTCTGTATTTTCCTTCAGGACAGGAAAAGTTGGATTAATTTTTACTGCTCCCAAGGGAGCTGTTGGTAACTGAAGACATCTCGCTGTCTTGTTTTCTGTAAACCGGGAGGCAGGAAATGGCAGGGATGGTTTAAAATGGTTTCCTCGGCCCCCCCTTCTCCCCGTCTGGTCCTCACTGCCCCTCTGATGGGGGGTGGCATTTGGGGAAGAGCTGCTTGGAAAGAAATAAAGTTGCTCAGACTTTTTCCAGGCCCTGGGGCTGGAGGAGAGAGTTTTCTCTGGGAGTAGCAGGTAGGAACTCAAACATCCTCTTGAAAGTTTGGGAAGTGATAATTTTAAGATCCTATGGAGAATGAGTGAGGGTCATTAGCCCTGTTGCACGGACAGGGTATTAAATGTGGAAAGCATAGGAAAAGCTCCCAAAAAGTGCTTCTCATCCTGGAGTTTGCAATTCCTCCATCCCTAGACCCTTCCCATGACAGAACTGGGAAGGGGACCCAGGAGTCCTGGCCCTGTATGTCTCCCCGCAGCCTTCCCATCCCTGGTACAGCACTGAAAGGGGCTTTTGTCCTGCTCCGAGCCCCACAGGTGGGTGGGCGCTTCATCTCCCCCTCCCTTACCCCTGGCCTGGGATGCATTTTCCCAGGAGCTGCTGTTGGCCCGTCGCTATGCGACGCGGGGCTTGTGGGTCACCTCGGCAACGGGGGCCTGGGGATGCAGGTTGGGGGTCGACCCCATCACGCGGGACCCTTTTGGGATGTTTGCCCAGGGCCTGGTGATCCTGCTTGCCACGGACCGGCACGTACCCAGCAAAACACGTGGCCATGTGTTTTGCTGGGTACGTGCCGGTCTGCGGCAAGCATGGTGGAAATGCAAAAATCAGTGTGTGCTGTGCTGGTGCACCTATGGCACAGGGTGTAGGGTCAGGGTGCAGGTACTTTGCATCAGGGTTTCACCCTAGGGATGCTCCGTTGCAGCTCTTCTCCATTCCACAGCCAGGCTATTACTACCCGGCAATTACTGATGGTGCTATTGATTACTAATCACAGGGACGAAGTTGAGGCAGTGTAGAAGGGGGGTGGATCTGTGCTTGTGGGGTAAACAGGAGCAAGCAAGTGAGGAGCAAACAGAGGGGCTGGCAGCATTCCCAGGACTCAGCAGTGTTTCCAGCTCTTGCTGTCTGACCGGAGGCATTTCCACCTCCTGGTGTTGCCGTCCTGCTCCGGCTCGCTTGTTCCCTTCCCCACAGGCGCAGCGTGTTGCTCATTCCTGCATCCTACGATTTCACAGCATCCCCGCAGCCGGGTGTTAATGAGATTAGACCCAAGCTTTAAGATGTCTCTCTCTATCCTTTGCCATCCAATTACACAGCCCGCATGGTATCTGATTGCCTGCGAGAGGGGAGGACTGGGGCTGGCTGGGATGGGAGGATGCAGCTGGTCTTTCTGGGTATCAGCCCCGCCGTGCCGAGTGGTTTTCTTTCTTTTCCTTTCTTTCTTGCCTTTTTTTTTTTTTTTTTTTACTCCCCCCTTGGCTTTGAGCTGCTTCGTTTGGCTTTTTCATTGCTTCTCGACATGGCGGCTGGGCAGAATTTGTTTAAATTAACTGCTTGAATGGCAGCATTTGTGTGTGTTCGTAGGGGGGAGCTCAGACAGCACCAGAATGGATGAGGGGGATTAAAGGTGCCTAATGGGTTCCAGATGGGCATCCCGGACTGCGAAACACCCCTGCAACCCCAACCCCAGCCAGGGGCCGCTGGCAAGGAGCTCAGGGCTGGGAGCCAGGATGCTACGGTGGGCGGCTGCCTGTCTCCCCTGTGGCAGGGCTGCTGCTCCGAGCATGTGCCTGTAGGACTGAGGTGCCCCAAGCATGGGCTGGCCCAGAGCATGGGGTGCAGGAGGCTCTGCACTCTCCCTCCAGCTGCCACAGGCTCTGGGGACACAGGGCTGGGGACAACTGCTGAGTGTGAGTCTGGCTTTCGGAGGTGCCTCAGCTCTGGAGTTAGCTGACAGTGCAAATACAGCCCGCTGCAGCAGCACCGCTGGAGCAGCATTTTCTGCTCAGCAGTCTTGGTTGCAATGTGAGGAATGATAATATTTAGCCTTTGACACCCTCCCCCTGGGCTCTAGGGTACCTCTGGGCACTTGCTTAGTCTGATGTCCCTGCTGCTGCAGATATCAGCATATTTTTTCTTATTTACGGATGGAAAACTGAGTCCCAGAGACAGGAGCTAAATTGCCTGCATGGTCCTGCCAGTTGCATTTCCCAGAACTTAGAGATTAGAGACATGGTGACAGCCCTCCCCAGCTTTCCAAGGGCTGTGCCTCCCACCGAGGGCCAGATTTCTCCTCCAGACCCGCTACGTGCTGCCAGGGCTGCGTGTTTGCAGCCTGTCTAGTGGCAGTGACTAGCTTGGAAGCACGTCAGTCCCCAGTGAGATGAAGTGTGCAGGAGTGAAGGGCTGCTGGGGAGCAGTGTCACTGGCAGGGGGACTGCAGGATTGCGGGCAGGGTCACTGCTTTTGAGTTTTATTAACGACTGAGAGCAGGAGCAGGATATAAGCTGCGGTTGCTGTAGAATGGCTCATCATTTTGTGGGGGATTTAAGCTTCTTAGGGGAATGGGCTGCAGAAGAGCCCATCAGGTTTAATAGGAGTGAGTATCAAGTGGTACCTTTTGCTATTGAAAACTTGAAGAGCTCTGTTCCTGGAGGGAATGAGCCCACTCACCCTGCAGTGGCTTTTTGTGAAGGAGGCAGTTTGCTCTGGCGTGTCCGGCTGCATTCAGGCAGATGACTGAGCTGGGGGATGAGGCAAGGCACAGGAGAGGAGACCCGTGGCAGTGCTCCTATCCAGAAGGGCTATGGCAGAAGGTGGAGGCTGAGGAGGGTCTGGGCAGGGTGCCAGTGAGGTGTGTGGGGTGGGTGGGAAGCGCTGGCTGGCCTTCCTCACCCACTGACCCTTGGACAGTGCTCTGTCTGCCAGCCCTCCCAGCCCATCCTTGGCCCCACGTTTTCCCCCAGCTCTCATTTCCTTCCACAAATATTGAGAAAATAAATAGCGCGGCTGAAAGGGGATGTCCCTGCGTCCCTCCGCACACAACTGCCTCCCCGGGGAGCTGTGCAGGTGGTGACCCTGCATTCCTCGGCCTGAGGGTTAACCGGAGAGAAAGCAAATATTGGCTTCTCTGGGGACCACCTCAGCCCATGCCCATCGTCAGGGCTGCCTCTTGCCTGAGGAAGGGGGCTTGTGGGGGCAGTCAGGTCCCCATCCTTGGCAGGGATGGTTGCACAAACCCGGCTCTTTGCCTGGGTAGTGCAAGGTCCCTGATGTGGTTTGAGCCCGCTCATTGGGGCAGGAGGTGCCCTGGCATGGCAGAGACAGGTGAAGCCATGTGGGTGACAAGCTGGAGGGTCAGCCTGTGCTGGACGCTGGCTGTGGTGGGCTGGGGGCTCAGCTGGTGTGCTGCTAGGTCTGCCTGACCCTCTGCCTGTCACTGCATCTGCGCCTGAGGTGCACTTCTGTGCCTTGAGGAGTTGAAGGCACGTAGACAGAAAGGACTAGCAGCCGCCCCGCAGGGAGCTCCTGCGTGCAGTGACAGTGGCACGAGCCCAGCGCTGCCAGCCCCTGCTGTCACTGCCTGTTCCTCCCGGCTCCTCCTGTCCCCCTTCAACTGTATTAAGTGGTTTTGTGGTCCAGGAGTTGCTCCATGAAGCATGGGACCCGTGTTGATGCCAGGAGGCTTCGCAAGCCCTCTGGCCCCTGAGGCGGGATCTGACCAGGGTCCAGCAAAGCATATCCTCCCTCTCCCCCATCCTTCTTCACTCCCTCCATCCCGGTCTTGTCTCTTAGCAACTGCCCCTGTCCAGGACCTGGGCTATGTAGGGAGGGATGTGACAATTGCTATGCATCAGTCACTTTGCCACTTCGAGAGTGACAGTGAAGTCATTAACCCCCGCAGCACTGGTGGGGCCGAGGCGTGGAGAGAGATGATAGAGCATCCCTGCGACGCCTCCACCCGAGTAGCAGCCGGCTGCTCTGCCTCCAGCTTGACACCGATCCCCGCTACAATAACGATACAGACGGCAATCAGGGAGGAATTAAAGGATAATTAATGCCAATCCACATGGAAAATTGCTCTCGTCAAACAAACCTGATATCATTTTTTTTGATGAGCTGACAAATTGGGTTGATAAGTAGCGACTGTGCTGACATGATATACCGAGACTCCTGCAAGTCATTTTACTCTTGCCTGGAGGATATTGCAATGAAAACATTAATATTCTGCAAAAATCAGTGTAACATTTCTGACAATGTGCTTCACTGGTAGACTTCTGGGGGAACTGCAGTGGTCGCCTTTCTGGCAGGGTGCAGTGAAGCTCTGATGATGATGAACTGATGTTCACCGTCTCTGCAGAGCTGCAGTGATCTCAGGGTCTTTGGTGGCAATATCGACTCTTTCCATCCTCCCCTGGAGTCTCCTGGCCTCTCATTGCCTCCTCCTTCTGCCCTGCGCCATCTGAGTGTGTGTGGTGAGCTGGGCACTGTAGGTAATGTAGCTGGGAAAAAAACTACCTGCACCATCACGGAGCTCAGTTTGGAAGGAAACGCAAACTAATAGGTAAAAGGAGCAGGGATGGCGCTGCCAGCAGGATGCCGGTCCTGTGGGATGCTCCTCCTGAAACACCTGTGCTGGAAAACATCCTCGTGCAAGGTCATGCAGCTGGGGAAAAAAAAAATGTAGGTCACAGCTACAAGACAGGGAACAGCATCTGGGGACGCAGTTACACTGAAAAGGACTTAGCAGCCGTCACGGCAGCCTGCTCTGGGATGTGGGCTTCCAGCGCTGCAGCTTAGGGGGTGATGGATGAGCAGAGCAGTGCTGGGTACTGGGGGGATTCACTGTTTTGGGGGGCAGTGGGGAGGCCTCTTCTGAGTATCATTTCCGCTTCGGGGCCCGACAGTTTAGAGAGATGTTGAGAAATTAGAAAGTGCTCAGAGAAGAAGCGCAGGATAATTGGAGGTCTGGAAAACCTGCCTTCCAGTGAAAAGAATTAAAAATCTCAGCCTATTTAGTGTATGCAAGAGGAGGTTAGGAGGGAATTTTATCCATGTCTCTGCATACCTGCACAGGGAGACGCCTGATTGTAGGTACCTCATTAATTTTGTAAAAAAAAAAAAAAAGAAAAAAAAAAAGCAAAAAAGCATGAAATCATTCAATAGCTGGAGGCTGAAACCAGGCAAATTCAGACTAGAATTAAATTTGTCTTTTTCACCATAGAGAGCAGTTAACCATTGAACACTCACTCAGCTGGGAAGAGGTGGATTGTATGTCCTTCAAAGCTGCAAAGGAGACTGTACTTCTTTCCTTGATGGTGAAAACAGGAGGGTGCAGGGTTGGAGCAGGAATCCCAGGGAGGGCTCTGCGTCTAGGCCAGGTGCACAGAGGTATCCCAGTGATGAAGTGTCCCCTTCTAGGTGATGGATGGCAATCCATCCTTTCTTCCTCTCTGGGCACTGGGGACATCAATCCAGTGCCTTGACCCCAGGCCAGGACCTTGAGTGCTTGCAAAGCCCCTGAGCATCCCTGCTCTGTGAGGCCGCCTCAGCAAAGCTGGCTGCGGAGGCTCTTCTCCATCCATGACGATGTGAGGCGATGTCTGAGCGGGCACATCTGCTGGTGGGGATGGGGCTCCTGCAGCCAGGGGGCTGCCATGGGGGCTCCCAGTCTGCCCCTGCTGCTCTCAGCCAGGCCGGGGGAGATCCGCTGGCGCCGGTCTTCCCACGCTCTCCCCGGGGGACGCTCAGCCGCAGCCTTCCTGACCCCTGCGCTGCAATCCTGTCTGAGCATCTTAGGCAGAGTTATATTTTACTAGCATGCTAAAAGGGAAAGACGGCTTTGCTTTAATTTTATGAGCTACAAAGTGCCTTGCCCGGTTAGGTGCTGGCTGAGCTTTGCAAGGGCTCTGGCTCAGAGTTCGCAGGGCTCATAGTGGTGGTGGCTGAAGATGCCATCTCTCCCCTAAGCTGCTCCCTTGCCCATCACAACTGCTCTTCCTCCAGTTCCCCCTTCTCCACAGAGCTGGGCAAGATCTGCTCCTCTCCCGTTCCCATCCTTTTGCAGAAACGCCAGCAGTGACTGACAGCGAGGCCAAAATAGATTGCTCCTGGATTGTCCAGCTGCAGTTTTTTTGGCTGCCGGTTTGCTGAAATTGTTCCTGGAACAGTGAGAAGGTGAAAGCTGGCTGTAGCTGGGGACATGGCTCTGGGAAGTCCCACTCTGGCTTCATGTTTGGGGGACAACACGTGCAAAGCAGTGGGCTGCTGTGGGCAGCTATTGGTGCCCCTGTGCGTGGGGCGGTATGTGCAAACGCCCGTGTGCTCTCGCAGCCAGCAGACCCCTGATCTCCTGGTTGTAGCAATGTCTTTACATGCTCTGGGAATATTTGTGCTCCTGTCCTTGCAGCCTGCCACTGCCTGGCCTGGGTTTTGTACTTTTGCTTTATTCCACCCCCCCCCCCTTTTTTTTTTCCAGCCTCTTTCACAAAGACACCTATTCTCCCCCTGCGCCCTGGGGATTTACACAGAAAGCTCACCCTCGACATGGCAAAAGAAAGGCCCGGGCGGCCCGGGAGAGGAAGCTCACACAAAGTGCGGTGTGTGGCTCTTTGTGTCCCCTTTGTAATTCCTCTGCACAATGAACTGGCCCGGCCACCCACCAGCCCCAGAGTACCCCCAGGTGCCTCGTCCCCCATGCCCCCCCAGTGTAGCAGCAGGCAATGCTGGGAATGCTCCTTGCCAGGCAGCTGAGAGCACACAGCCTTTGTGCTCAGGAAAGGGGAAATTTAGGCAGGATAGAGATCGCCATACTCCTGCAGCAGCAAAAAGCCCCCTTGCATCCTTGCCGGCCCCTGGGCAGAGCGCTGGGGGGTCCCTCCGGCAGAGCCCTTCCATCAGCCCTGCTCTGACGGCTTTTAACATGCTAATGACCCTCTCAAGGGCAGGAGCAGCTCTGTGTAAAACCCATGTTCAGCCCTCGGTCATGGACATTTGCTCGGAGACACAGTGTTAAATATTTATCCTCCCCGCCTCCCCTCCGACTCCGCAGGCATTAACAATAGCGATCGCAACTGGCCCCTTCCCCCTCGCCGGGAACATGTGGCTCCCGGACCATGACAGCGAACGTTATCGTTTGTACCTGTGAATTATTGATAAGGTATAAGATAGTTCTTGCGGTGAAAAAATAATGAGGAGGAGAGGCTGTGTGCAGCCTGGTGAGGCGGACACTGCTGTAAACCCACTTCTCCAGGGGCAGAATGGGCGGCAGGACCCCTTTCCTGCCAGGCCCCATCCGCCAGCTGACCATGCTGGCCCTTAGCAGCGTGCGGCCGCGCTGGGCTGCCTTTGGCGTGGCGGCTCCTCTCTCGGTGTGGGTCTGGCTGGCGCCTGTCCCCTCCTGGCTGCCCACTGCCTTCCCTGGGGGAGGTGGGCAGCTGCCTGCAGCCTCCTGCAAGCTGGGGGATACTCGCTCAGGCAGCTGCCTGCGGGTGGTGGAGGCAGTGGGGATGTTCCAGCTCCGTGGGTCGGCTGCACACCCCGCGGTGCTTTGGTGGGGAAGGAGCACGTTTTGCCCGGCCCCGCAGACGCAGTGGCTCCAGAGAGCAGATGGGGTTTTAGGCTGGGTGAGCCTTTCAGCTGGCAGGGCTGGGGGGCTTGGGAGGTCTCCAGGGGCTGGAGGATGGAGAGTGGTCCTTGGGTTTATGGCTACACACTGTTCACACTGTCAGTTCACAGTGTCCCTGTGGCTACTGAGTCCCTCGAAAGCAGGTGGCAGCCCTGAAAGGGGGTTTGTTCCCCAGTTTAGGGCTGTCCCTTGTCTGGGAGCTGGACTCAGCACATCCATGCCCTGAGCTACAGAGGTGAGAGCCTGTCCCGGAGAGCCCCCAGATCTGCCAGCTCTGGCAAGTCTGGGCTTCAGCTGTGCTTTGTGAGGCTCTGGGATGCCACATGGGAGAGTGCAGATGCGTTGGAGGAGTCTTGTCGGTGGCATAGGCAGTCTGATAAAAATCAGGGTGCCTCTTTAAGCCAGTTCAAAGCCTGTCTTTGATGTATTTAGACCCTCAACCCCCCCATGATTTGCGGGAAGAGTATTAGCAGGGAGAGCCAGGGTGTTAGCATGCAGAGCCTGGCCCGATCTGGGGTTACACATCTGCATCCCTGGGCTAGGTGACGGAACGCCAGGGTGCTGCATTCACCCCAGGGACACTGAGGGTCTGGGGAGAGCAGAGCTGGGATGAGGCACCTGCTCCCTTGCACAGAGTCTCCCGCCACGCTTTGGCAGCACCACCCCTGCCCAGGAAGGATCTGCCCAGACCTGCTGTTCACTGACATGAGATGTTGCTTTCTCAAAAATGTGTCTGAATCCAGTGTCCCGGACTCCAGAGATGCAGGATGTGCTGTTATTTCTGAAGATGCCTCCCAGGCACTCCAGCCCATCACCTGCCACAGCCTGGCCCACAGCTGGGGACCACCTCCTGCTATTTGTGGCTCCCAGCAGTGGCTATGGGACTGGGAGGGCTCCCACGAGCTGCCCGCCTCCGTGGCTCCCTCTCTGGGTCTTCTGGGGGAGGTGGAGGTGTGGGGTGCTTGTGAGTACTGCAGGGTGAGGTGGATGTCTCGTGCTGTTCCTTGGCATCGTCACTGATGCTGTCCCTTTCTTTCTGGCCTGCATGGTCTGGATACTGATTTAATTGCACATGACAGTAGCAGAATTGCTCCCAGCCTCCAGCTTCTGTCTTCCTCCCTGCCTAGCCTTCCCAGTGCTCCTTGGGTTGTGTGCCCAAGGAAGCATTTCTGGGTGAGGGCCATGTCCCTGCCTTCTGCTGCTCCTTGTGCAAGGGTGCATGAAAAATTACACTGCTGGGGCAAAGGCTTGAAAGCGAGAGTTAAGGAGTGATTAAGAGAGCACACGTGTGTGCACACTGGTGGGTGTGCAGTGGGCAATGGGTTGCAACACATGTGCCGCAGTGTGTGTGGGCACAACGAGAGATGCTTCCAGGCAGTGTGAGGAGAGCCCCCGGTCTAAGGGTGCTCCCTCGCAGCATTACTCCCGAGTATAAGCTGCAGCATGGGAGCTGTAGTGAGGAAGGGGCTGAGTACGGCTCCTTGCTCCCTCTGTGGCAGAGCATCCCTGAGCAGGCAATTGATCCTAAATTGAAACTAAAGGCTCTGGGAGCATGAGCCCTTGTCTCCCTGTTCACCCTCCTGCTCCCTGAGTTGCTTCCAGTCGTGCAGCAAAGACAGGCCAGGACACTCAGGTATTGACACTGAAGTGTGAATTTCAAACGCCTCCTCTGTCCTCATCCCCTCTCGAGTGTCTGATGGGAGGGATGGAGAGCAGCAGGAGCACCAAGCACATGGAACAGCCCAGTTCAAAGCCCAGCACTGCAGCTCGCTCTTGTAAGCAGAGTTATGTTTGCAGGCAATTACCTGGTGGTATGTGCTGCCTTCACTCCTGGCCTTTTCCCTTGCAAACCGTCTGCTCTCTGCTTTGCTTTTCAGGGAAGAGCCTGGCAGTGGGGCAGCTACAAGCTGCATTGGGCTGGGCTCCTGCCTGCAGGTTACAGTAAGGGATGCTGCAGCCCTCCTGTGCTCCATCCCGTGGTCCTCACGGCACCGTCTTATCATTGAATTTGGCTCTTACACCAAGCAGGTGTTGAGGGTGAAGGCACAGGCGCCTTCTGTGCAGGGGGCAAAGCAAGGCAGCCGTGCTTTAGCCTTGTTCAGAGCCAACACATGAGGATGGGAGCAAACCCCAGCCCTTTTCTCTCCAGCTGCTTCTGGCGAGAGGGATGCCACAGGGACTGCTCTTCCCATGCTGGATCCCAGAGTGCTGCGGGATGCTCACACGCTCAGCCAGAGCTGGGGCTGTGTGTGTGTGCAGGGAGGATCCGACCCCTTCCCTGTGTGAGGCAGAGGCGAGACGGCATGTGTGAACTTGACTTCACAAGACATCAAATGTGCTGCAGTCAGATGGAAATTGGCTCTCAGAGCTCATTTCTCCTGGCGCTGAGCAGCTCCCTGTTCCTGCTCCCCCCTTGGAGGGTGGATGGGCTGAAAACATGAGGAAGTGCCTGTTCCCCTCTAAGCCGTAGTGCCTGGGATCTCATCTCCAGGCTCGCTGACAATTTGCATTAATATTTACTTAACTAACCGGGAGCCCTCTTACATCCCAACCGCCTTTACTGTGAGGCTTGTGGGGGTGGTGGGACTGGCAGAGGCGCTTCTGGGCTGCCTTCTTTGTGCTCCGGGAATCTCCAACCCTCAGAAAAAACCTCTCTTTCCCAGAAGAATGGGCCCTTCTCAATTTACTTGAAAAGATGTCCCGGATTTCTGCCCAGCCAGGACCCTGCATTGTTCCCAGGCAGAGTTTCAGTGGGGGAGCTGGCTAATTTGCAGTATTTTACATATCTAATAAGTTGTTGTCAGAAATGCTTTTAAATCCCTATAATATTTAATTAGGAGGCAGCTATTGGCATATTAGGTAGGAAGGGGGCGGTCTAATTAGTTATTGGTGAATTCATACTCATTAAGGTAATTAAGTTAGGTAAAAGCTGGAGGGAAGCTCCCATGCATGCATCTGCCCCATTTTGGAGCTGCTCTGGGATGCAGTGGGTTCAATCACAGTTGTCTGGCCTTGGAGACATCCAGGGCTGCTGCTGGGCTTTCCCCCTCCATGGGGTGAAGGGCAGCCGTTCCCCATGGCAGGGACTGTGCCCAGCCTGCAGTCCTCGCTGGAGCAGGATGTGTCCCGCCACAGTCAGGTCTCTGGCCACCTCCCACAGGGCTCTGACATCTTCTTGGGCCCATGACGTGCTTGTCTCCCAAACCTGGTATTTTTAATTTCTAAACTGAGCTGGGATCTGACAAAATATGAATCATCCAAGAAATGTAAGAGCGGGCAGAGTCCCTGGCAGACTGGGGGTGTATTTTTAGCCCATACGTGTTGGAGTTTGGCTGTTTCATAGGGAAAAAAAGAGGTTTTCAGATCTGAGCGCCTTGCTCTGGTCATGCTGGGAGCCTTGCTACTGGCTCCGCATTGCATTGCCCGCCTTGAAAATAAGGTTTTATGGCAGTGTGGGAGGGAGGACGAGGGTCAGGCTGTGCTGCACAGCCCCTGCTCGCCCCTCCCATTGCAGAGGAATATGCTGGGGGTCTGAGCCCTGCCCCGTGCCTGCTGCTGAGAGCTATGGGGTGCTGGCATGGGCATATGCATTCAGAAGTTGGCTGCTCACCCTTCTGCTGGCCTGGGCCAGCAGCCATGTCTTGGGGTACCAACATCTGGAGCTGGTCATGGTTGGGGCACTCCTGGAAGCAGGGGTGTCTCTGGGGGCATCAGCACCCAAAGTTGCACCTGTAGCCTGGTCATGCTGCTGCATCCTTGCACATGTGCCAGCAGTGATCCCAGTCTGCCCTGAGATGGTTCCTGCTGCATCCTGTGGTGGGGTGCCAGTCTGTGATGCCCCTGCTGTGAGATGGGGCTCCCTGGCCACCCAGCTCCCTCCGAGGGGGCTGCTCTCTGCTCATCTGTACCTGTGTGGGTCTCTGCCGCTCTGCAGGGTTTGCAGCCAGGACACTACTGTTTGGGAGATTTCATCCCCCCTTTAATGTTGGCAGTTGGAAGCTGGGGAGCCGATAATGATGAAGGAGTGTAAATGTCAGCAGGAAACCAGCTTCAATCAGAACTGTTAAAAATAAACCTGCCAGGCCTGCTCTTGCAGGGGTAATCAGCCTCAGCAGCTCCACTCCCCGGGTCCTAGAGCACGAACTGCAGCCGTGCCGAGCAGCGCTGGGCCACCCGGGCAGCTGCTCTGGAGGCTGGCTGCTACATGGGCAGATCCAGCCCTGACCAGCAACTCCCTTGGAGCTGGGAGGAGTGATCCCCCAAGGGTGCAGGGTCCTGTTCCCTCTCCCCAGACTCACACCCTGGCTCTCCCCTTAGCGGGAATCCCCACTGCAGTCCCGGCTGGGCTTGAGCTGAGTTTTAAATGCAGCAATAGGTAGCACAGGAGAGGGGTGTGGAGGTGAGCTGCTTCTGGTGTGTTTGTATTTTATTAGGAATTCCCACAAGCTGCCGGCTCTGGCATAGCACGGGTAATGGTGGCGAGATGCTCAACCTTCATGGAAACACCTGTGACTGGGAAATGCCCATCCTCCCATCCCAGCTCATTTGGGTTGTTGCAGGAGATGTGGATGTGGCTGTTCAGGCACGTCTGCAGTGCAGGGCCAGCCTTGGGCTCTCGAGGGTCACAGAGACAGTGTCCCCACCTGAAGTGAGATGCACTTGGAGCAGAGACTAGAGGGATGTTGTTAACCTCAGAGATAATTAACCTCAGGTCAGCTTGCAAAGAGACGTCGGGACGTGGGCCTGCTCCACCACTTGAGCTTTAATATGGAGGCGGTGGGAGAGCCCCAGGTACCCATGGGCTGGGGGCCGGGGCTCCCCAGGCTGTGCCTTGCGGTCAGGCACTGCTGCCAGGCTCGCTGCTGCTCCGAGGTTCCATGTGTGTGTGGATCAGGGAGAGGCAGGAGGAGCATCCAGATGTGCCTCTGGAAACTCATCTCTGCCTCCCCAAAACAAGGAGCAGCTGTTGATGCCCAGCACAGGTGAGGTCTGTGGGTGGCAGTGTTTTATGACTGGAGGGGCTGCAGCTGTACTAACTGCTTGCAGGCAGAGGCTTCCCCAGACTCGAGGTGTGGTTTTGTGCCAGGGGCTCTTCAAAGAGCTGCTCCATGGAGGGAAGCCCCATGGGCTGGGGTGCAGCTCCCCATGGCATGGCCGTGACAGGGTGCTGCTCTCCCAAACCCTCTTGGGAGTGATGTTACAAGGGCAGCCCCCACATGAGCCCAGCCTTGTGGCAGGGCTTTGCTGCCCTGACAGCAGTTTTTTATCCTAGCTTTGATGTGTGCCACACAGGATGGAGTCTCTTTATCTGCCTGTTGAATTTTCCCTGCTGTCTGCCCCTGCACTTGGTTCCCATGCTCGGGTACTCTTGCAGCCTCGTGCTTGCTCTGCCCCATTTCCCACCCTCCTTTCCCAGTGGACCCTTCTCCTATCAGGGCTGTTTCCTCCCAGCCCTGTGTAAAATCACTTTTTTTTTTCCCCAGCTGTTGGGCTGTGTTTGAGATCTCCCATTGGTTCTACCCTGGCTGCCAACAAGGGCTGATGCTTTTCACCCCACGATGCATCTCCCACCTTGCATCCCACTGCCAGCTCTGGGGTCGCTCCCAGGCACTTTCAAGAAGCCAGGCTGAGATGCTGCTGAGGCAAGAGTTTTGCCCATCTTAATGTTAGGGCTGAGTGTTGCGAGCCTGAAGGACCCATGGTCATGGCAGGGTGTCTTGCCAAGTAACTAGCTGGGTCTTGCAAGGTTCAGCATTGGTTTTAGAGCATCCTCCAGGCCAGAGGGAGTTTGCTTTAGCCCTTCCCAAAACTGGCACCAGGGTTTAGAACTGTATCCCAGGACCTGCAAAGCTGAGGAGCAGCATCACAGATCTGCAGCATCGCTCCTTGGCTCACCAGCCTGCGCCAGATCTGGGACAGCCGGGACGCAATTCTCGGCTTGGCTCAGCCTCATTCACACCTCGGAGGAATCCAGGAGGGCCGGCAGGGCTGGCTTCACACTTATTAGCAATTAAAAGCCTCAGAGCCTGGGAGTCAATTAGCTCTGAGCTCAGCAGTGCTGCAAACCCAGGGGATGAGCCTGCTAACGAGAGCCTCAGCCAGCTCCCCACAGGGCTGGCTCGCAAGAAGAGCTGTTTGCTTTTTCATTTACACCTTGGATGAGTGTTGCTGCATGGGGTTTGGGGTGTCTTCTTGGGCACGAGCTGCCGGGCAGGGAGCACACGCTGTGTGCTGGAGGGTGCAAGGCTTCCTGGCGCACAGGGCTGAGCCTGGCACCTGTCCCAGCAGGGCCCCCCCGTGCATGGGGTCATGGGGTGAGTGGGGATTGACCTTATCCTAACCATCACAGGGCTGCACAGGAGGGTCTCACTGTGGCACACTGCCATCTGCCAGAGGTGGAGCCAGATGTGGTCCAGCTAATGCCCACTGCTACCTCCCGGCTTTCTCTGCCCCAGGCTCTGGAGATGCTGGGCTGTGGTACCCAGTTTTGCAGAGCACCCCAGAATGTGCTGGGTCCCTGAGCGCTGGGATGATGCTCTGCCATGGGCAGTGGTTTCCTTGTGCAACAGGAGAGCAGTGGGGCGGTGAGCCGAGGGTGGGTTCAGCGGGACGCTGGTGGGGCCATGCAGCTCTGGGGAAAGGGATGTCTCTGCACCACTGATTTGCAGCATGTTGGGAGCATGCTGGAAATGAGCCAGGTGATGCAAATGTGAAGCAGGTAGGTGCGTGGGCTGGAGCGTAGCGTGGGAGCTGGAATGAAAACATGCTTTGGTGGAGGGTTTCGCAGGGATTTCCCGCTACTGGAGGGCGAGACAGAAGCAGAAGCATGAAAGGAGGGACAAGGACAAGCTTGCTGAACACCAGGGCGGAGGGAACAGACTGCGAGGTGGTGGAAAGCAGGCATGGAGAAAAGCAGGAGGCCATGTGGCGACGAGGCCACCGGCTGGGTGTAGCTGTGTGCCTCGGCTCCCAGTGGCAGTGGGACATGCAGGCTACAAGCTGGAGGTGCAGTTTTAACACCCCAATGTCCAGGCAGATGCTTGCTGGAGGGGATGAGCCCTCATCCAGTGGTCAGTGGGAGAAGAGGGGATAGGTGTCAGCCACACAGCAGGTCCCTTTGCAGGCAGTGGCTGGTTGGCTGCTCCCAGGTGAGTGCTGAGGGGCACCCCCTGCCCACCCCACCTCAGCCTCTGCCAGACCACAGGGCACTGGGCGTGGTGGGTGCTGTGGCTCTCTTGAGGCACTTCAGGATGCTGGGGAGCTGGTGGCAATGCCTTAACCTCACATTGGCTCCCCTTCCCACGGATAAGGAGGTTGCAGGAACAAAGGGACAGTATGGAGAGGGGGCGGCGACAGGCATGCAGGGTTTGCAGCTTGTTATTTCACTTGTGTTTCCATTAAAGCTGCTGCTTTTAACTTGTTTCAATCTCTGAAGAGGCTCCAGGGTGGGTGGCAGATGCTTTATTCTCCCTCCCTCCCACCCTCTCCTCTTTTCCTTGGCCAGCTCCCCTTGTTCCCATAGCATCCCCCTTGGACTCATGGAGGCTGAGTCCTGCGGCTCTGGCTTTGCAGCGCAGCCCACACGGGAGCTGCTCCTTGATGGAGCTGGACCAGAGCCACCACGCTGCACAGGCACTGCCTTGCGCAGAGAGCTGCTCAGCAAAGTCCATCTCATGCAAATACCTTCCCCTCACAGATCGTCCTGCTCGTGATGGGGTGTTGCATGTCCCTGACTTCCCCCACGCCCAAACAGGGGGCAGCTGGTGTCACCTGTGGCACATGCACCCACGTGCCTTGGCAGCCCTTGTGCACCCCCTTGGCACACACAGGCACCGTGGTGGCACCAGCTGGTGTCAGTCACTGGTGCTCTGGTAAGGACAGCGGCCCAGGTCATGGCACGGGTCAGCAGCATCCCTTTGAAGCTGCTGAGATTTATGCATGCCCTGAAATGTTTTGCTAAATCAGCACCACCACGCTGGGGCCAGGACTCTTCTCACTAACTGCTGCCACGAGCATATGTTGTATTTTACACACGCTCTGCTTGGCTGTCCAAGCAACAAACCTCTCCAGCTTTAATGTTTTGGGAAACACCTGCACCTCCCGGGAGGGAAGGGGCCAGGGCCAAAGTCTGGAGTCAGCACAGCACTTTGGGAAGCCTTTCTCAAAAGAGGAGTGGTGTGAAGCATTGCTCCCTGGTCTGGCAGCATTCACCTTTACTCTTTGCTGTGTGTATGTGGTGGACAGGCAGAATTTGTTGATTGGGCTCATGTCACTGAGGTCCACGGTCTGAGGTGCTCAGCACAACATCATGATGTCTAGAGTGTGTTGCCTTGCTCCAGTGAAGGATTGTTTTGTCCTTATATGTGTATGGGCCTGTCAAGGATGAGTTCTGATCCATTGCTTTTGCTGGTGCTGAGATACCAAGAAATATTACTGCAAAAAACTTCAGATGGGGGTGGGGGGGTGCAGCTCTCCTAAGGGAAGTGATTATTTATTGTTGCTTGGACCTCAGTGGATGTGACCTGGTGTGTCATCCTGCCTGCCAAGAAGTTCTAAGGGCTCTGGTCCCTTTGGGAGGACCATTCTATGGCCAGGAATCACATCACACCCCCATGGGTGGTGTGTGAGCAGGTGATGAGGCCCTTGCACAGAGGAGGTGACCCCCAGGGCTGAGCAGCCTGTGGGACTCAGGAGCACAGGGATCCTGCAATTCACAGACTGGGACATGAGCCCTGCTTTCCAGCTAGGCTGAGGTAGAGGCACATGTGACAGTGCATATAGAGGACAAACTCTCAGTGCCACCCAGGAGCAACAAGCCCTGCACAGGGCAGGAAAGGCCAGCGGTGGCTTTCAGGCTGCTATGGTGACTAGAGCAAAGATGTCTGGACCTCCTCATCTCTAGAGACCCTCTAGGGACACCTCTATGCCTTTGTCTAGTGCTTCACTGTGCCACAGAAATGTCTCCTGTGCTGAATACAGGTTGCTGCTGCTCTCCTTGTCCCCTCTGGCTGTACCATCTTGCTCAGTGCACCCTGTCCCCAGTACACATCAAGACTGTCTAGGTCAGGAGGCAGTTTCTGTGGCTGCAGGTTGTGGTCTCCCCTAGCACGCTGCAGGCTGCGATACCCGGAGCCAGGAGGATAATGAGATCTTAATAGTCCAATTATATCCCATCGATTTACTCAGCACGTAATTGTTGGCGGCTGGGGCTGCTTGATGAAGCGCTCGCTCTGTCTGCCAGCGGGGAGGGCTGTGCTGCGCCGCCCAGCCTGGGATGCTCCTCGCAGCAACCAGCTGTTCCCCCTTGAATCATCGCAGGAGCAGACACTCCCCCCCACCAACTCGCTGTGCTCCCCCCTACCCGAGGAGGGGCAGGGACAAGAGTGGCAGGCAGAGACTGGAGCAGGGACCCTGGCACCCTGCCCTGGCTGAGCAGGGGGTGCAGGCATCAGGCTGACCCCGGGTTGACATCCCCCACGCTGCTCTGGGGAGTAGAAGGGTTGTACATCTCTGCCTCCCACTAAAACAGGCTGACAGGAGAAGTGACTCCTGCTGGGTGACCGTCGGTGCTGGCTGAGCAGCAGCTGAGCCATCGGCCGTGCTTGGCAGCCTGCACTGGGCAGTGTGCTGCCTACCAGAGGTGTGCCCAGCTGGTCTCCTGGCAGCAGAAGCCAGATCCCGAGCATCCACCTGCAGGCATCCTTGCCGCAGCATGGCATTGCAGGTGTATCTATGCACTTTTCTTCTATTCATTCCCCTTCTGATCTGGTTGTGGCTGGGAGTCCCATGGACTAACAATGCATAATTTAGAGGAATCACTCTTAGCTGTGATTTTAAGCCTGCCTTTGTGATTGTGCTGGTTATCCCTTGTTCTGGTGGTGTGAAAAGCAGCGAATAATGTTCCCTTTCCCCCTCGCTGTGCTGCTTTGGACCCTGTCCCATCTCCTTCTATTTCCTTTTCTGACCCCTGCCGAGGTGCCATTTCCAGACACGCCACGATCTCTTTCCTCAGTGGCAGGGGCTCACACTGAGCCCACCGTGCTGCACCCTGGCTTATTTGCACCTGTACCTCAGTCTGCAATCCCACCTTGTCCTGTGCAAACACCAGGCTCGCAGCGGGTAGCAGGCAACAGCAGGCAGCACGCAGGCTCCCCGTGACCTTGGGGATGGCAGAGTGAGGCGGGGTGGAGGGGGTGGGAGGTCTGTCTCGTCCCCCTCAGCCAGGATGGAGTGGTGCCGGCAGCTGGGCTGGCGGAGCCCATTAAAAATCAAACAGCCTGACGTAATGCTGTGGGCACGATGTGGGACCCTGAACCTGAGACGGGGCTGCGGGGCCCTGCTCAAGCCAGTGCTGGGGACCAAGGCAGGTGACACACTGGACAAAACCCTGCCTTGTTACCCTGGCACCCTGCTAATGCAGCAGCAGGGCAGCTGCCCCGACTTCCAGCAAGCAGCTCCCCTGGGGGGGATAGAGCCTTTGCGACACCCTTCCATGGGTTCAGGGTCCTTGCAGCACTGGGGACTTGTGTCCATCACCTCAAGTGGATCGTGTGGCTGGGACATGTGGGTGACACTTGTTTCGCCCAGTGCGGGGCTGTGGGTGGGCGTTGATGCTAGCAGAAGTGTTGGGTGCAGCTGCACCTCCCCTGCAGCGAGAAACAGGAGAGCAAAACCCCGGGGGGACTCTGGGCTGTCAGCCACTAATGCGAGTGCTGATTTAGTCTATTGATCTTGTGTAAGTGGGAGTTTTTCTGCTGCTTCACGCTCACCCTTGTCACCTGTCAGGAGGTGGAGACGGTGGCCTGAACAGCCGTGGTGGCAGGGCAGCCCCGGTTCTGCCTGTCCCTCAGCCCTGGGCAGGCGGTGCTGGGACAAACAGCATGTGTGGGATGACCCAAGGGACACTGGGCTGCTTAATAGCTTCTGGTGTCATGGTCCTTGATGGTTAGTTCCTGGCAGACCCTTTGGCTGCATGCTGGCACAGCCTCCTCTGGCACAGCACCAGTGAGGCAATGCTGAAATCTGGGGAGGAGCTATCCCAGCCCGAAATACTGGTGCTGCCCAGGGCTGCGTGGCCTTGGTTGTGAGGGCAACTGCCTTGTCTGATCAAGACTTGGTGGGCGATTGCTGTGGCTGAGCTGGTGCCTGCAGTGGCTGGTCTCAGTGCCAGTGGAGCAGAGCTGCTGGGGGAAGCACCTGGCCCCTGAGCAGGGACCTGCCATGCATTTTCATTGTGGGAGCAGCAGCCTGGCAGCGGCTGAAGAGTTAATGCCTTTGATCTGCCCCAGTGAGCAGGAGAGGGTCTGGGAGACCATCAGATGCTAATGTGTTTCCATTGTGGAAGCTGGGGAGGAAATAAATTCAAGAGGAGAGCAACCCCCTGTGCTTCACCTTCCTGGAGCCAGCAGCTGGTCATCTGCATGTGGGTGCTGCCAGGGCGAAAAGCCAGTTGCCTGCTGCGGCATGTCTCTGCAGCCCTTGCCGGCATGGCAGGGACATGTCACGGGCTGCAGCTTTCACCTGGATGGAGATGCCCCTGTGGTTACTGATACCAGACAAGATGGACCTCTGCACCCCGACACGGCCAGCCCCGGGGGACGCTGCCAAGCGGGGCTGCCTGGCGAGGGGAGCGCCGTGCCGGAGGGATGCCAGGCTGTCCTGTTGCTCTTGGCAGGCTGCGGGGGGCTTGGAGGACGTGGGGCCAGCGCCGCTGGGAAGCAATTACCTCCCTGCTGCGTCCAGCCCTAATCCCCTCACACGGCGCACGAGGAGCCGGCTCGCCAAACAAGGCTCAATCAGGTTAAAGTGTGAAGTCAGGATTAACCAAAAGAATGAGAGTGTGGTAATAGCCCCGGCCTCCCTGCCCGGCCGTCGCAGCCCTGCTGCGGCCCCCTCCCTCCACCCGCCCTCCAGCCCGCCGGGCTCATGCTGGGGAGATTAAGGCTGCTGGTTTGTTTGCCTGAGTGGGCTCCCCACTGGGAAGAGATGTCGAACAGTTTTGCTCGGGTGCCCCGCTAAGTGCCGGGCAGGGCGGCGCGCTGGGGGGTTGGCTCCCGCCGCCGAGCCCCTGCCAGCCCCGAGGGAGCCGTACCCCACTCCTGGCTCCTCGCCGAGGCTCCCCAAGGATCGGCAGCCGTGGGCCAGGGGCTGCTGGCTGCCAGAAAAGCCAGTGCTGGGGGCACCTCCTGAGCCACCCTGCATGTATTCCACCAACCATCGTGCACACAGTGGGGAAGATTCAAGCAGGGAAGCATTCAGAATCCCAGTCCCTGACCACAGCCACCCTCCGTGCTACCCAGCAGGGGGGAATATGTGTATGTAGCTTGGCCATAAGGCTTTTGGGGGATGTGGAAGGAAATTGGGTGCCTTCCTTCTCCCCATGGACTGGAGCTGGCTGCTGCTTATTAACAGGCATCTGCTGGGTCAGAAACCCCTGTGGGAGATGAGCCTGGGGGCAGAAGGGGCTGGGCTGGGGCTGGGTCAGGAAGGGGGGGAAATGCAGCAGATTCTTGGGGAGCAAGTGGGGGCCCTGATTTGCAGACAAGCTGCTGAGAGCTTCCCATTGGGGCAAGCATGTGTGCTACAGCCTCCATGGAGTGTTTGCCCAGGGTGTTGGCAGTCCAGATGTCTGGCTCTGTCCTCTGGCACTTGCAGGGAGGAGGCTGTGCATCCCCCATTGCCTGCTCACCCATCATCATCCTTCCCCCTTTGCACCCCTGGGATTACTGGAGCCCTTTGCACCCTGTCCTGTGCAGGGAGAAACTCAGCTCCATGGTCACCGTGACACGGGGATGGGAGGACAGCAGTGCTGTGGATGGGCCGACTGCTTGGGTATTCCCTGGGTTCTATATCCAGGAACTCTTAAACTTGGAGCTTTAGGAAAATACCTGGAAGTGAAACTGGAAAAGACAGAAAGGCATCTGTGACAATGGGGCAGGGGCTGCTTTCTTTCTCCCTCCTCTGCCTGTGCCCATCTACTGGCTTGGTCCCCAGAGGGGCTGTCAGACCTGTCGGTGCTTGTGGTCACCGCTGCAAGCTGGCGCTCCGAGCGTGATGGCAGCAACACACTTGTATTTGGCGGGTTGCGAGGTGTCACCGGCGCAGCCGCTGAGGGTGCTGCAAGCCGTGCGGTGGAGAGAGGAGAAGCCGTGCCATCTGCTGTTTTTTTGGCGCCAAAGTGTAAAGCAAACATAGCTGGGAGCTATGAAACACCAGGAGGGAAGGGGCCATGCCTTGTTCCAATGCCGGGGCCCAAGGATCCTGCAGGCAAAGCATGTGTTTGTCCTGGTGTCGTCAGCTGTGTAACTGTGCCGGCAATGTAAGCCCAGTGCCGGGGCCTTGCTGAAACCCTCGCATCCAGCGTCTGTCCCTCTTGGCTTCGGTACCCCCAACGGCAGCACTTGCATCGGTGACTGTCACAAAAAGCTGTGAAGGGGAGAAGCCTTGCAAAGTCAGTTGCAACCTTCTAGCAGCATTTCCCTTGTGAGCTGTAAGTGAGCAGCTTGCAGACAGACGCCTGGGTTTACTCCCTGGGCGCGCTGGGACTCCATGTGCTGCGAGCGGAGAAACACAAGCAAGGTTTTCATGGGAGAACCAAACAAGCTGCAGGCTGGGGCTGCCTGGGCAGGTAGTGCCAGAGCTGTGAGGGGGTTTCAGAGCACCAAAGCATGGTGGGTGTTCCATGCTTGGCCGCACTGTGGCCAGTTTAATGTTGGACAGGCAGGTGCCCAGACAGAGCATGATGCATTGAATGCAAGGCTAGGAAGAGCAGTGAACTTTTGGGGTTTCCAGAGGGTTTTCTATGGGGATTCCTTCCTCTAGGAGCCAAAAGGGAAGAGGGGATTTGGGGCGATGATGTGTTTTTCTGAAGGGTCAGTGCAAGTCATAGGGGTCCCGGGCTCATTGCGTCCCCAGCAGAGGATGGGGAGGGGGCGTTTGTATCTGAAGGGATGCTGGCGTGTCGGGGGCTGCTGCAGGTGTCGGGTCCTTCCCCTTAGGAGTGTGCGAGGCGACTCCGATCCTTCTGGGGGGCCTCGGCCCAGAGCCCTGGGAAGGGCTGGAGCAGGGCGGAGCAGGCAGCGCAGGCGGCCCGGGCCGGGCAGCCTGGCAGTGCCGCCGCGCGGGTAGTGGTGAAACTGCGCCTGCCGCGCACCGGCTGCTGGCGGGGGAGCGGGGCTTTACCCTCCCCGGGAGCCCGGGCCCCTCCAAGGTAGGCATCTCCCTCTCTCTGCTCCAGCAGCGGTGCTTTGCCAGCCGCGTTTGGATCCCCAGGAACGAGACAGAGCAATGCAGCAGCCCCTGCGCCGTTAATACGGTGTCAGAGTGATGCAGCAGCCCCTGCACAAAGTGTGCAGGGCACAGGGGCTGGTGCATCTCTCTGGCACCATGTGGCAGCTCCTTGGTGGCTGGGCATCCCACTGGAGGGCTGGGCAAGGCCACGGTTCTTGGGTTTCCCTTCTTCTCATGCATCTGTGCAAGCGATGCTGGTGTGTCCCTCTGGCAGCGTTTCCCCGTTGTGGCAGTGAAGGCTTCATCTGGGGTGAAGTTCCAGTTTGGAGATCTCCAGCTCTTTTGCAGGCAGCTTGTGGGCCATGCTGAGCCTGTTTTCTGGAAGAAGCAAGGACACGGGGGAGACCGGGGGCGGGGTGGGGAGCACGGATGCTGTGCCTCTGTCCTGACCCAGCCCAACTGCCCTGGGATATCAGTAGTGAACAGGCTTCATTATGCCGAAGCACACCTGGTGAGCACTGAGTGTGAAACACTGGCATCCAGGGACACCCCAAACCATCTCTTGGGGCTGGAATGAAGGGTGCCTGCATGGCCTGTGTAATGCTCCGGATGCTTAATCTGTGCAGGATGCTCTGGTCCTGCTCCACACTCACCCATGGACTTGCTCTATAGAACAAACGCCACATCATGCCTCAGTTTCCCTGTGCCAGGAGGGAGCTGAGGACTTGGCCTTATGCCCCATAGGTGGCTGGAGCAGGGCTGTGCTGGCATGGGGCTGGGTGCAGGCACCTGTCAAGCTCAGAGGAGCTCCTGGCCCTTAAGGTGGGATAGGGAATGGCTGTGCAGGAGCCATGGGGCACAAACACAATAGGCACATCCCCTCAAGGTTGGGGTGAGTTGAGCCAGTCCACTCAGACTCTGCTTGCAGTGAGATTTTTGGCCTTCATGGTTAAAAGCCAACTCAGGCATAAGGGGGGAACTGACCCACTGCCAGCCCTGCCACACAGAGCCCAGCCAGCCTGGCACGCCCTGGCATTGCAGAGCAGGTGATCACACAGACAATGCCCTGTAGCAATGAAGTAATTAATGACCCGATTATTTGTGCCCTCTAAAGTGCAGGGCAGGCTCCATGGGAATGCCTGCTGGAGCCACTAAGTGTAATTACCAGTTAATCAGCAGGGACCTGTAATTATAGCAGTCAGAGGCTATTTAAGTACAGAGGGTTTTCCTAGCGCTGTGCCCTGCAGCTCTGCTAATCAGAGCTGGGGACAGCAGCTGGGGACAACCTGGGGAGCTCCAGCCACTTGCAGCCACCATGAATAGAGCCAAACTTGCCTCAGGATGGCCAGCAGGGCAGTGGGCAACCAAGGACCTGAAGCCAAATCACAGTTTTCCAGAGCCCCTGGGAGATGACTGAGTGCCAGAGCATGCCCCTGCCTGTGGATGCCTTGGTCCCATGGGGCATCGTGTTTTGCAGGCACCGCTCATTTTCCTTCCTATCTCTTTCTTCTGCAGGGACCTGAGTGAGAACTTCATCCAGGCTATCCCCAGAAAAGCTTTCCGTGGGGCCACTGACCTCAAGAACCTGTGAGTCCCAGCAGATGGGCACGAGGGAGTTTGGGGTCAGGTCCAGTGGGTGGCGTTGGGACCCACCGGTCGCCTGGGCTGTCCCAGCAATGTTCTTTCTGTCTTTCTCTTGCAGGCAGCTGGACAAGAACCAGATCAGCTGCATTGAGGATGGGGCTTTCCGCGCCCTGCGGGGGCTAGAGGTCCTGTAAGTGGTCAGGGGCCAGCTGGAGCCTCCAGCCTGCAAGCACCATGTGGGGTGAGGGTGTCCCTGGGTGGTCCCCACTCACCGAGGCACTACAGGGACATCCCCAGCGTGCCATCTCACCCTGGTCCGGAGGAGGGGCTGAGCAGGGGTCTGGTATCACTGCAGCAGGTCTGTGCTCCAGGGCCTGATCCTGCTCAAGGGGGTCCACCTGACTGCAGCTGGCTGGAAAGGGCAACAAGCCCTGCCCAGGCGTTTGGGCTGTCCCCATCCCTCACCTCACCATCCATCCACCCTGTGCCGGGGGGGTGGGGCGGTGCTGCTGCTGCCAGGGATTTGGTGCCCCCTAGACCATCTCACACTCTCAATTACTGCCTGGCTGCCCTGACCTGCCCCCTCTGCCTTCCTGCAGGACTCTGAATAACAACAATATCACTTCCATCCCCGTGTCCAGCTTCAACCACATGCCCAAGCTGCGGACGTTGTGAGTGCTGGGGCCCCCCGGGTTGGAGTGGAATGTCCCCAGCTCTGCTGCCAGTGCTGGCAGCTCAGCAGTGCTGGGACAGCACTGCGGGGAGGGGATGGAGGGGACACCCATGCAGAATTTCCCCAAGCACTACCAAGCAAGGTGGCCTTGGCAACTGACACAGATATTCTCGGGCTTGTCCATGTCCCACTCTGTATGCCCCCAGCCTTTGGGATAAGCCAGGCTGGGGCATCCGGAGGGCAGTGGGGTGGGCAGGAGCCATCCCATGGCCTCTGACTGCCCTGTGTGCCTGCAGCCGCCTGCACTCCAACCACCTCTTCTGTGACTGCCACCTGGCCTGGCTCTCGCAATGGCTGCGCCAGCGCCCCACCATTGGGCTCTTCACCCAGTGCGCTGCTCCAGCCCAGCTCCGTGGCCTCAACGTGGCTGAGATCCAGAAGAATGAGTTCAGCTGCTCCGGTGAGAGGGACAGGGGAGGCAGCGGGTGCCAGGGTAGGGACACAGACTGGGGAGAAAAAGCCTGTCCCATCGATGTGGCCCACCTCCACTCCCTGCCACGTGCCCTAGCTCGGAGTCTGGATACACACTGTGGGCTTGGCTCAGGTCAGCACAGTCCCTATCAGCGTGACAAAGGGTGCATCGGTCTGTGCCCTTGGAACTGCGTGCCATTTGCATGGGGTTGGGGTGCAGCAGGGCATTGTGCACCTGTTCAAGGGTGCCATGAGCTGTCCCAGCACACCAAGCTGTCACCATGGTCCCTTCCTTGGGACATGGCTGCCACATACCCCCCTGGCCCAGCTCTTTGTAATTCCCATGGTGGTTGCTTCCCCGGCAGGACAAACGGACCCGGCACGTGCCCAGCTCTGCAGCTTGTCCTCTGGCTCCTGCCCAGCCATGTGCACTTGCAGCAATGGGATTGTGGACTGTCGAGGCAAGGGGCTGACGGCTATCCCCGCCAACCTGCCCGAGACCATGACAGAGATGTGAGTACAGCCCCTCACCATTGGGCTCCGGGTGGCTTGAGCCAGTGGGGACGTGGGGGCAAGCCCCATGGCTTAGCCACCTCACAGGGCGGCAGGCCTTCCTTGCCCTTCTCCCATACTGCCCAGACTTAGCCCTGGATTTAGCTGTATTAAAAATGTAAATAGAGAAATAATCTCCTTAGGGGAATCCAATTACGGTGCAAAGCCCCCATTGGGACTGCGCATAAAGCGTGTGGGTGGCATCGGGTGTCCCCATACCCAGGGTGCTGGGGAGGAGGAGGTGCTCCCCCCACCCCAGCCAGCATGGTCGCCCCACCCATGGCACTCCTCCCCAGTGGAGAAAGTCCTGATCACAGGCGGCAAGTTGTTCCTGGGGTGAATGGTGCCACTACAGGGGGGTAACCTATTGCAAGCTTGGGTGTCTTGCAGCCCCCCAGCCCTGTCAATGGGGTGCTGGGGCTCTGCCAGCCCTACAACACTCCTTTTTCCCCCTTTTCTGTGTAGACGCCTGGAGCTTAATGGCATCAAGTCCATCCCCCCAGGTGCCTTCTCGCCCTACAAGAAGCTGCGGAGGATGTAAGTGTGCAGTCCCTACCAGCTCACACCAAAACCCAACACCCTTCACCCTGCTAGCCACTGCTGTGACCCCACAGCCCCCCACTCCAACGGGCATGGGGCACTTGCTGTGACATGGGTGCTCCACATGGCAGCACGGGAAGGGGGTCTTGGATACCCCCAGCTCTGTATATCAGGTGCTGGGGGTGGTCTCCTGGACCAACTGGGAGGGTGGGTGCATGGGGCGAAAGAAGAGGGGACCAGTCCACCTTCTCCCTTTGGTTTTCAGAGACCTGAGCAACAACCAGATCTCCGAGATCGCCCCTGACGCCTTCCAGGGGCTGCGCTCGCTGAACTCCCTGTAAGTGCTCACACCGGGGTGTGTGGGGTGGACACTGCACCCCCTGAGCTGTTCCCACACTGCTTCCCCCATCTCTCTCACACCAGCCTTTCTCTCCCAGGGTGCTGTATGGCAACAAGATCGTCGACCTCCCCAAGGGTGTCTTCGGGGGACTGTTTGCCCTGCAGCTACTGTAAGGCTCCAGTGGCTGGGTCGGATGTTCTGCACGAACACCAGGAAGCAGGGATGCGGTCCCCAGCACCCATGGTGCAGTGAGGGGGTCCTTAGGCTCACCTGCTTCCCTCCCTGCCAGGCTCCTTAATGCCAACAAGATCAACTGTGTGCGGGCAGATGCCTTCCAGGACTTGCAGAACCTCTCGCTGCTCTCGCTGTATGACAACAAGATCCAGAGCCTGGCCAAGGGCACCTTCACATCCCTGCGGGCCATCCAGACCCTGTGAGTACCCATGCCACCTGTGACGCCCGAGCAGGCAGGTTCCTGGGGGAAAGCATCTGGGTCGGTAGCCGGGGCTGGAGGTGGTGGTCACCTGCTGTCCCTGGCACAGGCACCTGGCCCAGAACCCTTTTGTCTGTGACTGCAACCTGAAGTGGCTGGCAGACTTCCTCCGCACCAACCCCATCGAGACCAGCGGCGCCCGTTGCGCCAGCCCCCAGCGCCTGGCCAACAAGCGCATCGGCCAGATCAAGAGCAAGAAGTTTCGCTGCTCAGGTGAGAGCCATCCCCGTCCCCATCATGGGCGACCTGCAGCACGACTGTCCTCAGCTCTGCCCCAGCCTGGTGTCCGTGGGCTCAGGGTGCTGATGTGCTTTTTTTTCCGCAGCCAAAGAACAGTATTTCATCCCAGGTAAGAGGAGAAGCCACACGTGTCTATGCATGGTGCCCTTTTGGCCACAGGGCCTGTGGCGGTGGTTGTGCCAGAGCCCTGCGGTCTGGTTCAGCAGGACCACGCTGCATTTCCCGTCATTTCTGGTTGCTGAGTTCCCAGGTGGCACAGTAACAGAAGCGCTGGGTACCAGGATGTGTTGCAGCATCTCCCATCATGCTTTATTCAGATTGGCACAGAGGTGCCCCCAGGGTCTGGCTCTGGTTGAGGGAGGGGAGAAGATGGTAGGCAGCACAGAGCCCCATGTACCCAGGATAAATATCCTTGCAGATAAGCTGCTTTGGGCACAGAGAGGAGTAATATGTGCACAGCAGCTGGGATGAAGGGAGCTGGGGAAGAGATGGAGCCCAGCTCGGGGTGTGGGAGGATCAGAGGAGGGGAGGGCAGGTGCAGCCCCCATGCCTCTGCCCACGGGAGCCCATGCTGCCCTTGCTGACACGCAGGGACAGAGGATTACCAGCTGAACAGTGAGTGCAACAGCGATGTCATCTGCCCCCCGAAGTGCCGCTGTGAATCCAATGTAGTCGAGTGTTCCAACCTGAAGCTCACCAAGATCCCGGAGCGCATCCCGCAATCCACAGCCGAGCTGTAAGAGCCTTCTCCCTCTCACTTTGCTTTCCCTCCTGCAGCCACAGCATCGCTGGCACTGGGGTTTGGCTCAGGGTTTGGTCTGTGCCAGGCCCTTTGCAGCCACCTCCTGAGCTCTTCTCCCCGCTGCCCATTCCAGGCGCTTGAACAACAATGAAATCTCTGTCCTGGAGGCCACCGGCATCTTCAAGAAACTCCCACATCTAAAGAAAATGTGAGTATTGGGCAGGCACAGTCCCTTCAGGAGTGGCCAGGGGCTGGGAGGGCTCATGGGGGTACTGATGCCAGGGCAGCCTGGGGTATGAAATGGGGACGCTTCCCAAGCTGAGGGTCCCCTGAGGGACTGGGCATCGTGGGGTGCTCAGTGGGACCTGGCGGAGGTGGGGTTCAGGATGAGATCAGGGCAGAGCCCCCCATCCCAGCCTGCTTTCCCTTCTCCGCAGCAACCTCAGCAACAACAAAGTGTCAGAGATTGAGGACGGAACATTCGAGGGGGCATCCTCAGTCAGCGAGCTGCACCTCACCGTCAACCAGCTGGAGTCTGTGCGGAGCGGCATGTTCAGGGGCCTGGACGGACTGAGAACCCTGTGAGTCCCCACTCTGCCAAGGGCACAGGGACATCCCTGCTCCTTGCTCCCCTGTCCCGCCTGTGATCCCAGTCTGCCACTGTCTGCCCCGCTGCGGGGACAGCTCGGGTGTGCATTACTCATCCTCTGGCCACATCCAGAGGCCGAGGGGGGGAGGGGGCAGGTTTTTGCTTCTCAGGGACTGGCTCAGGCTCATCCTGCTGCCTGTCAGTGAGGTGGGCACAGCCTGGGCCCTGCTGAGGTGGGTTTCCCCTGTGGCACCCATCCAGGTCGTTAGGTGCCCTTGTCCCCTTCCCCCTGTAGGATGCTGAGGAACAACCGCATCAGCTGCGTCCACAACGACAGCTTCACGGGGCTGCGCAATGTCCGCCTGCTCTCCCTGTACGACAATCAGATCAGCACCATTGCACCGGGTGCCTTCGACACACTGCAGTCCCTCTCCACGCTGTATGTCTCAGGCCCTGGGGGGGATGCTGACAGGCTGTCCCCATTGCACTGGGGGGCTGCAGGGGATCCCCTTGCCCAGTGACTGCTCAGGTGATGCCCTCACACTCCCTCCCATGTGCAGGAACCTGCTCGCCAACCCCTTCAACTGCAACTGCCAGCTGGCCTGGCTGGGGGACTGGCTGCGCAAGAGGAAGATTGTGACGGGGAATCCGCGGTGCCAAAACCCCGACTTCCTCCGGCAGATCCCGCTCCAGGACGTGGCTTTCCCCGACTTCAGGTGTGAGGAAGGTAACTCACGGGCCCCACGGCGCCGGGGACAAGGGGGGACCAGGCTGCTCTTCCTTGAGCTGGCACCATGTTCCCTCTTCCAGCACCGTCCTTGCTCCCGGGATGTTTGACAGTGCCCCGTGGCAAGCTGGTAGCTCAGGGGGTCCCTCACCTCAACCTGTTAACACCTTCCCCTAATGATATCCCTTCCTGCTACCCAGCCCTTAGGGCTGCACTCAAATATCCATGAGAAGCTTTGAAGGTGGGAGAGGAGTTTGCACCTGCATGGCCCTTGTACATAGTCAGGTCTGTGCTGGCAGACACTGTGCCCTGGGTGCTGGCAGGAGCAGATGTGTAGGGAAAGCCCATGGGGGTTTATCCTGCTCCTTTCCTCCTTCCCTTCCCAGCCCTGCACACATGCTGGAGCTGGGCAGATGGAGCAGGCGGGGAGTGCTCGTGTTGAGAGGAAAGCCTTTTTTAAAAAATTTTTTAAATTTAGAAAAGCTTTTGAGCCCTCTGGAAAATATTTACAAACAAATCATCATTTCTTCTGCTTTCCCTCCTCCACCACGTCAAAGACTGAAGGGTTGCATCCTGCGCCTTTCCTAACGGTGCGAGAGAACATACGGTCGTCCCGGGGACGCCTCTCCCGCGGGAGCCCAGCGCCGTGGCAGGGAAGGGGAGCAGTGCCAGCTCCTCCGACTGCTCGGCACAGGCACTGCTTCTTATAGCCTGTGTCTGGGAGATGGGTGAAGGAGGTTATTTCAGAAGGATTTGCAGGGCTGAGACCCTTCTTCCATGCCCTCCTCTCCGTTGTCCCTGGGACTGGATTTCTACCTGAAAATGGTGAAAATCAGAGCAGCCTTGAGCTGGCTGGTTGCATCCATCCTGGTGGGACAGGCAGTTTATGGGCTCAGGAGAGACTCCTATACACTGACTCTCAGCCAGGCTGAGGCTATTGCCTGCTAGTGGGCTGCCTGCAGCACCCCGCTTTGGGGGCGAGGGGAGATGATTGGCATGGGAGAGGAGCAGTCCTAGGCGGGCACAAGGCATCGAGACCAGCCTCATACAGTGCCCGAGGGCTGGGCCCTGGTGGCTTTGTGACTCTCTGTGCCTGGTGCAGGTCAGGAGGAGACCAGCTGCATCCCCCGGCCCCAGTGCCCACAGGAGTGCACCTGCCTCGACACCGTTGTCCGCTGCAGCAACAAGCACCTCAAGGCCCTGCCCAAGGGGATCCCCAAGAATGTCACAGAGCTGTGAGTGGTGGGCGAGTGCCCAGGTTCTCCCTTGACTGGCAGTCATCCCCCTGACTGCCAGCGACTTTGCAGCTCTGGGTGGGGAGGGTCTCGGCTGTGGCGTTGCAGGTGTCAGGGCAGAGATGCTCCCTCCCACACCCCCATCCTGGAGCAGGACCCCCACCCAGCCAAGGGATCCTGTCCAGCCCCAACCCCAACAAGGGGCTCTCTGGTGACTCAGGGCTACCAAAGGTGATGTGCAAAGGGTGTTGTCACAGCACCTGGGTCCCTGTCTTTGGCCTTTGGGAGGGGACAGGCGGGACAGCCACCCCCTGCAGCTGCAGCTCCCACACAGCCGTGCAGCCCAGGGCTCTGTGGTCCCCAGCAGCCTGCCATCAGCAGCAGGGATAGGGCCACCCTGTCTCTGCCAGCTCCTCAGCCCCTCTCTTCTGTCACCTCTCGCCATGGCTGTGGGGATGCTCTTGGTAGCCCCAGCTCCAAGCACATGGGCAACAGGATGTGGTTTGCCTGGGGTCAGCCACCCATCACTGTGTGTGTCAGGGAGATGCCCAAACAGCCACGCCAGGTCTGGATGTGCGGGCACTGTGATGCCTGTCACTGTGAAAGGGGCTCTGCACCTGTCTGGGGTGGGGGATGGCAGCAAGTCCTGTCTGCAGGGAGTGTAGGCACTGGTTGTGCACATGCATATGTATACCACCCCCTCGCACCCCTGCGCTGTCTCGCACACCCCTCCCCTCTCTACACCCTCCGCTCTCTCTCACACATGCCTTGGGAACAGTTACGGCCACCCACGCTCACATCGGATGTGTAAATGTAGCACATGGCTGGTGTGCTCGCACACGCAGGCTGCTGGGAGACTGTCCCCGGGGACCCGCATGTAGAGCCCTTGGGTGTGCTAATGCACTTGCACACTGGCTCCTCCACCAGCCCAGGGGTCCCCAAAAGCCCCACAGGCCCTGGGTGCCAGGAGGGAGGTGATACTGGAGATGCTCTTTGCAGCCTGAAGTCCAGGGGTGCACACAGGAGAAAGCAGGGCAGAGGGAGGGACCTCCGGCTTCTCAGCCACCTTGAGGTACTTTTGTTCTCCTTTGCAGTTACCTGGATGGAAACCAGTTCACTCAGGTCCCAGGGCAGCTCTCTACCTTCAAGTATCTGCAGCTTGTGTAAGTAGCCAGGAACAGGAGCCCAGGTAGCCAGTTCCGCTGCTGGGACCTGTGGGCAAGGATGGGGTCTGTCCTCACGGTGTGTGATCCCGAGGAGGGGCCTGGCAGTGTGCAGGGACCCCCGACATCCCTCTGTGTCCCCCACTCTGGACCAGGACACAGCTCACTGGCAGTGATGCTCAGCTCTGGGTGCTCACAGCTTCTGCAGGCATTGGGCATGGGGCAGAGGGAGGACAGTAGCATTGCTGCCATTACCCTGTGTGACAGCCCTTGGAGGCCGTGCCATGCTGCTGTTCACACCCCATTGCAGCTGAGCAGGCGGGGGAGCAGCAAGGGGGGGTCAGGGCCCAGCTGGCTCCAAACCCTGTGGTCTGTCTTTTCCAGTGATCTGAGCAACAACAAGATTAGCTCCCTGAGCAACTCCTCCTTCACCAACATGAGCCAGCTCACCACCCTGTAAGTGTGGTCCCTGCAGCATGCCACCCCGGGCTGCAGCCCAGCTGAGCTGCGGGGGACCCCAAAGATTGGGAGGTGCTGGGGGCACCAGGGTCTCCCCTCTCCACCTGGGTGAAGCTGTGGTTCACGCTGGAGCTCACACAGAGAGAGTGTGCAGCCCAGGGTGGGCTTTGTGCAGCACATCCAGCAGTGCCCCTGCTGCTGTGTTACCTCCTTCTTCCCTTCCGCAGGATCCTCAGCTACAACTCCCTGCAGTGCATCCCCCCGCTGGCCTTCGAGGGCCTCCGCTCCCTCCGACTGCTGTAAGTGGTCCTGCTCACAGCCCTGCTCGGCCCCTTCTCTACCTGCTGCCTGTGTCCCCTGTGTCTGCTTGGAGCTGGGCGCAGGCAGGTGGGCAGGGTACGGGCTGCAGAAGGAGCAAGGGGAGATGCATCAGCCTCTTGGAGCAGATCGTGCATTTGCAACAGTCACAGTGTGGTGGGGTCCAGCTCTGTCACTCACACCTGGACCCATGGGGTGGGGGCAGCCCAGCTGGTCACAGTCCTTGCTGCCCACGCTGGAGCCTCAGACATCGCAGGACCCTCTGTTCTCTGCAGGTCTCTCCATGGCAATGACATCTCCAGCCTGCCTGAGGGCATCTTCGCAGATGTTACCTCCCTGTCCCACCTGTGAGTATCTCCCACTCTGCAGGGCTCAGGGCTGGACACAGGCTTGGGAGACCTTTAAAAACCACGGGGCTGAGTGCACCTTCTCTGGGAGCTGAGCTGCCTCCTCTCCCCTGGGCCGGTAGCTGGGCCAGTGTTTGTGGGGCAGTGCTGTGCCATGCATGCCCTCCCCGTGCTCCACCTCCCAGTGCTGCTGGCACGGCCCTATGGTCCTCGCTGGAGGTGGAGTGAAGTCCCCCCGACCCCGCCAGGTCACCGGGGTCTCCTCGCATGCACGATCAAGCCATGCAACGTGCTGACACAGCTGTGGGTTGGCGGGGCTGCTCTGACCCCTGGCAGCATGTCATTAGCCTCCTGCCAGGGCGCTTCCCTGCAGCACCCCCCCCCCCCCAAATCTCTCATCACGCATCCTCCTGCCAGTGTTTCAGCCCCTCTTTGAGGGACCCTGTACCCCAGTAGCAGAGCCCCATGCCCACCACCTGGAGTAGGGGTTCAGCTTTGGTCGTGGTGACTTTTCAGTCCCTTCCTTGTCCCTGCTAAGCTGTTCCCACCCACTGCCTGGTGGCCAGTCCTGCTCCTGGCATCCTGGGGGTCTCAGGCTGTTTCTCCAGCTTGTGGAGAACATCTTGATTTCCAGTCCTGCCCTCCCTGTGTTTTTTGGGAGCAGCACTGCTCAGTTTGGTCTTCCCTGGCTCTTCACCGATTTCCCTTGCTCAAGGGCAGTGCTGCCTTTGCTGCTACAAGCCGGCGCTGCTGGTTCCCACAGGGCTGAGCTGTGTCACCAGCCGGCGCTGTCGGTGCTGTCGACCAGGTTTGTCAGCCCCAGCAGATCTGCTGTCCCTACCACCTGCTTTCTGGGCTGCCGCCTCCTTCCATCCTCAGAGGTGCCGATCACACTGGCCCTCCATCACCTCTGACCTTTGCAGTGAAGGAGGATGCAAAGAGGCATCCAGCCCCTCAGCCTCCCACGTCATCGGCTGTTCCCTGCCCTGCTCTGCTGTGAAGCAAAGCAACTCTCCCTTATCCTCCTCTTCTCTCGGAGCAATTCCTTACTCTCCCCTGATGCTGTCCCCATGAGCTCTGGCCATGACCCACTGCTTGTCCCCAGCAGCCCAATCCTGTGTCTCTGCCCGTCAGGCTTGTGCAGCAGAGCCCAGGCTGCCCATGCATCTCCCGTGCAACGATCCTGTTTCTGCACAGCCTCAAGGTGCTTTGCCTCGTTTGCACTGGTCCCAGGCAGCTCTGCCCAAGTGCTGGAGAGGGACTCCTGAGAATTTCTGTGTGGGCAGCGGAGGAGAGCCCCAACATGGAGCCATGGGGCACCATGTGGGCTGTGAGGCTGGCAGCAGGGTGGTCTAACTGGGCAGTGGTGTGGGGCTGTGTGCTTCAGTCCTCCCACCGCAGGCAGCACCTCTGGTGGGTGCAGAAATGGAGGAGCACTGGGTCCCCCCATCACGTGGCAGCCCAGCCAAGTGAGGGCATTGTGTCCAGTCCCAAGGTTTCCAAGCCCAGTTCCCTCTGCGGGGCAGCAGGTGCAGTTTTGCCTTTCCCCTCCCTGCAGAGCCATCGGGGCCAACCCCCTGTACTGCAGCTGCAACCTGCGCTGGCTCTCCAGCTGGGTCAAGACAGGGTACAAGGAGCCAGGCATCGCCCGCTGCGCTGGGCCCCCCGACATGGAAGGCAAGCTGCTGCTCACCACCCCTGCCAAGAAGTTCGAGTGCCAAGGTGAGAGGTGCCTGTGCTGTCTGTCTGTCCATCTGTGCCCTCCTCGGGCAGGACAGCAGGCATCACGGGGAGCTGGGTGCTTCCTGCCCCGCACCCAGCAGAGTGGTGCTCCGTGAGTCTGGAGGATTCTAGAATTTCATCCACTGAGGTGCCTTGTGGATGAGGGGGACCAGGATGCTTCTGTCCCCTTACCTGACTGGTGACATGTTCCTGGTAACCAAGCAAGCACATGTCTGTCCCATTGCCTGGTGCACAGCCCCTCGGTGGGGCAAGCTCTGCTCCCAGCTGTGGCTGGGTCTCTGCCCCCCATGTTGGTGCCCACAAATGGATGCCTCCCCATCTCTCCCCACACTGATGTCCATCTCCACACCTCCTGTCCCGCAGGCCCGCCCTCCCTGAGTGTCCAGGCCAAGTGCAACCCCTGCCTCTCCAGCCCCTGCCAGAACCAGGGCACCTGCCACAATGACCCTCTCGGCTTCTACCGCTGTGCCTGCCCCAGTGGCTACAAGGTACCCTGGTCCTGGGGATCCCCAGCATGGGGGTCCCCATCCCTACAGAGGGGCTATGCGCAGTGCGGGGGCTCTGCTATGTCCCCGGGGCTTGCTGCCTGCAGGACCATCCCCCCTCCCTACACACAGGGCAGGGAGAGTGGGACATGGTGCTGTGGCACCCTCCTTGCTCCCACCTCTCCCCCTTTCCCCAGGGCAGAGACTGTGAGGTGGCGCTCAGTGGCTGCTCCTCCAACCCCTGTGCCAACGGGGGGTCCTGCCAGCCCCAGGATGGGGAAGGAGCTGGATTCAGGTGAGTGTTGGGTGGGAACCCACAAAAGATGGTTATGTGGGCAGCAGCATGCAGCCCAGGCATCCCACAGACATAAATTCTGTTGCTTCCTTCCTCTCCTGCATGTTCCCTGGGGGATGTAGCTGGGATATTGCATTCACCCAGCAGATCTATCCCATGCTGCGTGCTCTCTGGAGCCCTGCCTGCACCTCCTGCCAACACAGACCCAGCAGGGCTGAGTGCTGGCTCTGCTTCCCCATGCCCCCCAGCCCTACAAGATCCTGGGCTGAGGGTAGGGGGGAGAGGGGGTCTCGTCACTGCGGGAGGTATGAGGAGGCAGAGCGCAGCAGGATTTGGGGCTGGAACCCAGCTGCTGCAGCAGCACTGGCAGTGCAGTGTGGGGCAGGATGCAGCCCTGGGGTCACTGCTGCTCCCTGCGTGGCTGCCATGGCCCCACACAACCCTCACTACCCCGAATACTTCAGCCCTTTCCAGGAACCAGGGCTCAATTAGTGGCTGAAAATAGATGGTGGGCTGCACAGCTGCCTCCCCCCCCTCCCTGTGCTGAGTGGCCTCTCAGCCCGTTGTCGTGGCAACTCAGCATCCTTGCTGTGTGCTCCATGTGGAGCTGCCACCCTCCCCTGCGCCCGCTGTTCAGCAGGGGGGCACCGAACCCTGCTTCCTGGAGCCTCTTGGCATGCACACACACTCCTTGCTAAGGTCCTGTGCTGGCATTTTTGGGGAGATCACCCTAAAATGCTCCATTTCCCACCCCCTAACACTGTTCTATGTCCTGCGGCAGGTGCCTGTGCCCAGCAGGCTTCGAGGGCCCGAGCTGCCATGCTGCCAGCGACCCCTGCAAGGAGCACAGCTGCGAGAACGGGGCCTCCTGCGTGCCCAGTGCCACCAACTACACCTGCCTGTGCCCTGCCCACTACACAGGTACCCAGCATGAGGGCCAGCCACCCCCAAACGCTGTGGGCCTAGCAGGGGAATGTGTCCAGTGCTTCTCCCTTCTCAGCAATGAGGGCAAATAGCTCCTCTGCCTGCTGTCCCAGTGCACATCACCATGGTCTCTGGGCCCAGCCACTTCAAGTGTTGGTACACCCAGCTGAGGCCTCTACCTTGGGGCACCCTTAGTACCTGGCTCAGGCAAGAGCTGCCTCTGTCGGAGCAGAACCCTGTGCCTGTGGCAGTATGAGCTGCAGGCTCAGCAGTTCCCTGCCTTGAGCTGAGCCCCCCGCAGGCTCCCCCTGTCTTGCGACACCAGGGCTGCCCCTCTAGTCCTGGAGCTGCTGGGCACCCCACGGCACCCCTTCTTCTGCCCTGCAGGGGATTTCTGTGAGCAGCCACTGGATTTCTGCTCGGCTGAGCTCAGCCCATGCCACCATGGCTCCACCTGCATCTCCACCAGCCAGGGGCCCAGGTGAGCCCCCCCTCCCCAAACACCTTTCTCCCAGCTACCTGATAGGGGAGATTTGCTTTTGGGGGCTGTTGCTCACAGGCTGGTGAGAGGGGCATGGGGAGGGGGATGCCAGAAGGAGCAGTCACCCACCAACACTGGGAGTAAGGAAGGGGCAGCCATGAGCCCCCTGCTTGCCCCAGGTGCGAGTGTGCGCCCGGCTACGTGGGGAGCAACTGCAGCGAGGACTTCGACGACTGCCAGGACCACCGATGCCAGAACAACGCCCGCTGCCTGGATGAGGTGAACGGCTACTCCTGCCTCTGCACTGAGGGCTACAGGTACCACTGGGAAGATGGGGGGGCACCGGGGATAGCTGGGGCAGTTACATGTCACTGTGCAGGAGGAACCAGTCCTGGCTACCATATCCATCCGTCCATCCATCTATTCATCTATTCATCCATTCATCCCCCTCCAGTGTGAGAGGAAGGAATGAGGCTGGGGGTGTGGGTCTCTGGGGGTGTGGGTCTCTGGGGGTGGAGGCTGGGGGGAGCATCCCTCTGATGTCACTGGATGGAGAGCCTCCCTGGGGACCCCAAAACAGGGTGCTGTCAGAGCCTCATGGGGCAGTGGGCAGGGTGTAGGGCTCTTTCCTAGCCCCATGCCCAGCAGCATCTTTGACTCTGCAGTGGCCAGCTCTGTGAGATGCCACCCCGTGCCACCGGCCAGCCTGGCCTCTGTGAGCGAGCTGAGTGCCAGAATGGGGCCCCGTGCGTGGAGCGGGGTGCCCGTGCCCTCTGCCAGTGCCTACCAGGCTTTGGTGGCCCCAAGTGTGAGAAGCTGCTGAGTGTCAACTTCGTGGACCGTGACACATACCTGCAGTTCACTGACCTGCAGGACTGGCCTCGGGCCAATATCACCCTGCAGGTGAGGGCTGGGGGGGTGTAGGGGCATTGGGGGGGTGGCATTGGGGGTGCTGCCCCAGGGATGTGGGCTCCTACCTCTCCCCCTGCCAGGTCTCCACAGCTGAAGGCAACGGTATCCTGCTGTACAATGGCGACAGTGACCACATGGCTGTGGAGCTGTACCAGGGCCATGTCAGGGTCAGCTATGACCCTGGCACCCACCCCAGCTCAGCTATCTACAGGTACCTACCACCCCTTCCCCACTCAACAGGGACCATCATCCCCATTGCATGGGTTTGAGGGGTCCCCAATGACCCAGCCATCCCCACCAGCGCCGAGACTATCAACGACGGGCAGTTCCACACCGTGGAGCTGGTGACCTTTGACCAGATGGTGAACCTCTCCATTGATGGTGGCAGCCCCATGACCATGGACAACTCGGGCAAGCACTACACACTGAACAGTGAGGCCCCCCTCTACGTGGGAGGTAGGACAGGGGTGTAATGGGGGCACAGGGGGCATCCAGGCACGCTGACAACCCTCTTCTCCCCAGGGATGCCTGTGGACGTCAACTCGGCCGCCTTCCGCCTCTGGCAGCTCCTCAACGGCACCAGCTTCCACGGATGCATCCGCAACCTCTACATCAACAATGAACTGCAGGACTTCACCAAGACGCGGATGACGCCAGGGGTGGTGCCAGGCTGTGAGCCCTGCCGCAAGCTCTACTGCCTGCATGGCATCTGCCAGCCCGCCGGCGCCCAGGGCCCCGTCTGTCACTGCGAGCCCGGCTGGGACGGGCCCCACTGCGACCAGCCCCGTGGTGGCCCCTGCCAGGGGCACAAGTGAGTTCCCCCACCCCATTGGCTGCTCTGCAGTGACCCTTCTGCCCCATCGGCTGTCCTGAAGCAATAGCACTGCTGCACTGGCTGTCCACCACCAGTGGCCCTGCCCCACTGCCTGCCCCACAGTGACCCACCGGCCCCATTGGGTCTTTGGCCACCTCACTTCATTGGCTGCCTCACCACAACTGCTCCACTGCATTGGCTCATTGGCTGCCCCTTCCTCACTGGCTGTTTTGTCATTGGCTGCCCCTCATTGGCCATCTCTCATCCCTGCCCTCTCCATTGGCTGTCCCTGCCTGTCCCGCCCACCCCTCCCCTTGCCTGTGTGCCACTAGTGGTGCCGGGGCTGTTCGGTGCCATGTCTGAGGCAGTACTGTGGCAGGGCTGTGCCACGATGGCTGTGCCGTGCCGGTCCCGGCGCAGTGCTGTGCCGGTGCTGAGCCATGCCACGCTCGGTGCTGGTGGGCTGTGCATGCTGGTGCCGTGCCATGCCGGCGGGTGCCTGATGGTGCCGGGTGCCTGCAGGTGTGTGCACGGGCTGTGCCTGCCCCTCGACACCCTCTCCTACAGCTGCCAGTGCCACGAGGGCTACCAGGGTGCCCTCTGCAACCAGCCCACCGAGCCTTCTGATCCCTGTGACCGCCGGCCCTGCGTCCATGGCCACTGCCGCCTCACCCCGGGTGGCCAGCCCACCTGCGAGTGCCACAGCGGCTATGCTGGAGCCCTCTGCGACCAAGGTGGGTGCTGGGGAGGTGGGTTCTTCAGGGGACATTGGGCCGGGACATTGGTCTGAGCATTTCTGTCCCGCAGAGCCAGAGTGCCGAGGAGAGCCAGTACGGGACTACCACCAGGTGCAGCGGGGCTATGCCATCTGCCAGACAACACGGCCGGTGGCCTGGGTGGAATGTCGGGGGACCTGCATCGGCCCCGGTGCCGGCTGCTGCACTGGGCTGCGGCTCCGGCGCAGGAAATACGCCTTCGAGTGCAGCAACGGCGCGACCTTCGTGGAGGAGGTGGAGAAGCCCAGCAAGTGCGGCTGCAGCCAGTGCCTGTGAGCGGCCACTGGCCCCACAGAGCTGGGGGGCTGGCGGGGAGCCCCACCAAGACAAGGACCTCGCTTTGCCCTGCGGCCACGGTGCTGCTGTCTGGGTGCTCCTGAACTGCAGCCACACCAGAGGAGCCCAGCGGAGGGTAGAGCTGTTGCATCTAGAGCATTGGGAAAAAAAAAAAAAAAAAAGACACACCCCCCACCCCCCCCCCACCCCAAACAAAGCAAATGTGTAGATAGAGAATTTTTTTAAGAACTGCAGCTACACAGATGTGTGGATAGAGGGCGGGCACTCTGCCCAGCTGTCCCTCGTCCCCTCCCTGCAGTGCTCTGCCTTCCCCCCAGCACAGCCCCAGAGCCACGGAGGGCAGCGCCTCTGTCCCCCTGTGTGTCCCCTCCCTGGCAGCTCCATCCGTGCATCCAGCCCAGCGAGCTGGGGGCTTTTCCATCACCTGGGGCTGGAGCAGAGAGGCCTGACACGGCAGAGCCTTATGGGCCGTGGCAAGCCATGGCTGGCAGAGGGCTGTGCAGTGCAGCTGGCTTCCCGTGGTCCCGGCAAGCCCAGTGCCTGTCTCCCCCTCCTTTCCTCCAGCAGCTATGGGTCTGCCATCACCCCGATGGCAGCTGCAGCGAGTGGCTCCCCAGTGCGATGGCTGGGACACCCCAAGTGTCCTAAATCCACAGTCACAGCCTGACCCATTGGTGGCTCCCCCAGGCTCTGCTTGCTGGCTGGGCTCTGGGGAGCACAGACCACGGCTCCAGCCCAGTGTGGTGGCGCTGGGGCCATGCTGGGTGCAGCAGGACCAGGGTGGTCCCCAGGTGTGCTGAGCAGGGGCATGGGCAGTGGGGTGCAGATACCTGCTGGGGTCCCAGCGCTAGCCCTGCCCTGCGCCACAGGCTACAGCACTGTGCCATTAATGGAAGGGGCCTTGAATGCCACCATGACAGCCAGGTGGCTCTCTTCAGAGGTGGGAGCTGCACAGGGCAGCACAAGAATCCTCCAGGATCAGCTCGGGGCGGGGGGGGGGGTTGCTCTGCAGCTGAGCAGAGGTGCCCTGTGGCCCAGAGAGCCAGGTCAGGAGGCTGCTGGGACAGGCAGGGGGCGAGTTTGCCGTGCCCAGTGCCAGAACTTGAGCCTTGTGGGTGCTGAGGCCAGTTGAAGAGGCTGAAGGTGCCCAAGCTTGCACGCCTGGAGCTGACACCAGTGCCAGAGCAGGTCCCACTAGCTCCTGGACTCAGGTGCCAGTGCCCAGGCAGCACCCCACAAAGCCCACACTGAATGGGCTGGGCTGGCATGGGAGCCGGGGCAGCACCACTGCCAGCACAGCATGGGGAGCCTGTGCAGGGCACCGCGCACACCTGACCTTCGCAGCAGCATCGCTTCTATGCCTGTGGGAGCCAAGGATGGTGGGAGCCTGACCTGGGACACTGCACATGGCTGGAGAGCGTGTCACTGCGTCGGGTGGACAAACTCAAACTCATCCCAGGGCTGCGGCCCTGGGTCTCTCCATCGTACCCCTCCAGCACATCAGCTTCAGGTCCGCACAGCCGGCGGTGGCTGGGCTCCGGGTGTCTCTGCTGGGTGCATCTGGCTTCATAGGTGCTGTCGCCGTCCCTGCTCATCATTTGTATCTGGGACATTCCCACCACCACGGGGATGTGTTTCTGCCACAAATGGCCTCTCCACAGGAGCCCCCTCTGCTGCACAGAGGAGCTGGGACGCATCTCATTTTGCCCATGGCCCGGCTGGGGCTTGGTTGTGTTGTGTTTCTGTTCTTGCTGTAAGCTAACCGCTAAAGTATCTCTTTATACAGAATACTTACAGATTCTAATATATATTTGTATTTCATTTTGTTATAGTATTTTTATATGTTTGGGGTCAACAAATGATGTTTTCTTTTTGTTTACAGATGCTACTGGGCAGGAAAATGACGGTGGCTTTGTTTGGCCCGTGGGGTTTGTGTGTGTCACTGTTGAAGACGCTGGTTTGTACTAGGCTGGTGAGGGAGGCACTGAGCATCCTTCCGCTGGCAGAGGCTGTATTGTTTTAGGAGATGTTTGGTATTGTCTATGTTGTCTTCCATGTGAACATGACATTTATTCATTCAGAGGCTTGGCCTCTTCTTTCCTGGAGGGGAGAAGCGGGCAGCTGGTGCTCGGGAGCTTCTGGGTGTACAAGGAGGTGGACAGGCTGGGGAGAGCTGTTCCTGCCATGGGTGATGATTTGCTATTCCTGGAGCAGCCCCAGCCACCTCTTCTGGCCAGAGCATTGCCCTGTGGTGCTGGGACACAGCCCCGGGCTGAGGGCTCATTGCTGGGGAGAGCCAGGGCTATCTGTACAATGCCTTGCAAAAGGAGCCATTGCTGCCTGGGTTGTGTGAGGGGCAGCACGAGATGCCGAAGGGCCCAGTGTCTGCTGTGGGGATGGAGTGACTGTGGGGGAAACTGGCCATCTGTAACTCTTTGGAGAAGGGGAGTGGTGGTCAGCACAGCAGCCCCTGGGAGCACTGAGGGGTTGCACTGTTCATGCCACAAACACAAATCTGCCACAGAAGGCAGTACCACCAGCTCAGACACGGGTGGAGGATCACTCAAATACCACCCAGGTATTTATATCCCCCCCCTCCAGAGGGTGCCAGCCTGCTGCCCCCCCATGCACTCACTCACCTTTGACTTTCCCCAGTTATCACACCAAACAAACATTGATATCAAAGAAACGTTTAATAAGCTGCAATAAAATACGGACCTTTAGAAAGCTCATAGGGTGAATATCGACAGTGGAGGAAGAAAAGAAAACAAGGTGGTGGGAATCCTTGAGGAGTTCAGATCTGAGTCAGGGACCTTTTACCTGGAACAACAACTTCTTCCATAGGCTAAGATGAAATAAAAGACAGGAGCACAGAGTTCACAAAATGTCAACATTTAGAGTTGATACATATTCAAAGTTCAAATGACCCAGCTCTTATAGCTATACATATTGATTTAAAGCAACTTAATATAATTTTATTTTCTTTTCTTTTTATATACACTTTCAAAGGTTCATCAGGTGAGGTATGTAAACATTATAATCTAATGGAAACCCCTCTCCACATTTCCAACCAAGAATTCACAGCAGACAGTTCATTTTCCCAATTCACGACGCAGTACTTCCCGCTCCCCAGAGCAACCGGGAATGCCGTCCCAAGCCACGGCTCTCCCAGGCGCAGTCACCGGCTCCCATTTCCCACTGCTGGTCTGTACAGTTCACATTGCTTAGGCTCAAACATACAGTACCGGACAGGAGGACTTTTCAGCTCAGTGCCTAAAATTCATATAGAAACAAACAGAGAAACAAAACTCTCCCAGGGAAGCAAACAAAGATGAAGGAAAAACATTTGCCATCAGGGTGGAGATAATACTTAAACACTGAACATCTTATAAAAGATAAATTTACTGGGTTGTTGTTGCCTTTTTTTTCCCTTTTTTTTTTTTTTTTTAATATACCTGTTCCAAGGGCAAAGGCAGCATGAGGCTGGTGAGGGGTCCTACAGGGCCTTGGAACCGGCAGCACTCCCTGCTCCACCCTCCAAAGTCAGGGACCCATCACCATAAAACTAGCAACAATCCTGCTGCTGCTGCCCCACACAGACAGCTGGGCTGTGTGTGTGGGGCAACCAGCAAACACAGGCAAAAAGGGGATTAAAAAACAAAAAAGAAAAATCCAAACACACTTACAAAAAAACAACCAAATGACCTCAACCCCCCCCTAGAAGGAGAATAAAAATTGCAGAATGGGAAGCAAATAAGCAAACAGCCTTCTGGAGCCAGCACTGGGACTGTAACGGCGACTGCGGTGCGCTCCCTCAGGCCACCCGTACCCGCAGGAAGCGCAGGAGCCCCAAAGGCAGCTGCTCACTGCAGTAACTCACTAGCGGGAGTTTGCTATCAGTCACTACCTATCCTATCCCGGCCATTTTGGGGGGGGAGGTCCCTTGTGGGTGACGGCATCCACCACCTTCTGCATCCCTGGGGATACCTCCTTGGGCATCCCCAGGCCAAGAAACATCCCCCCCACCCCACCCCCCCATGACATGCTGGACTGAGCCCCCACAAAGAGTGGGGGTTATTCCCAGCCAGCCCTGAGCCCCGAGAGCTCCTGCCATCAAAGCAGACATTATTACTACAAATCTTATTGCTTGCAGTGCCCCCCGCCCTGGGGAACGGCCATCCCAGCCGGCCACAGGAGCTCACTGCCTCCCCGGGGACCATGGCCATCAACCAGGTCTGACATCATCAAAATGAGATGAAGAGAACAAGTTAATGCTTCAACTTTGATGTGACATAAAAAAACCCCAAACCAAACACCACCACCACCCACCCCACCCCATCCCTTCCCGTCCCCCCACACAATAGCCAGCCCTTTGGTTGCGGCACACTGGGCGATACAGCCCCACCAACCAGCACACCAGTCAGAATAAGAACCTGTGGAAAGCCCATGAAATAAATATTTAAAAAAAAACTATTTACAATATTAGATCTGTGATCATGAAGTGAGAGAAAAATGCTTTATCCTGCCCCAAAAAAGCTTAAAAAGTAGATTAGCATCCTGCTGCCTAGCACAACACTATCTTACATGGCACCTACACATAATATATATTCACATTTCATTTTAAAATTAGGTACTCTTACAAACAGACTTAGAAAACATTGGCTAGCAATGCAGCCCAAGGGACTGCCTGGCCTCCGGACCCATGCCACAAACACCGGCCGGCTACATCCCAGCTCCTCTGGCTGCCCCCAAGCTGCCAACGTGCCCTGAATCAAAACCGCCAGCTGCCCCCTCCACCGCCCTTTGGGGAGAGGGTGGAAGTGCTCGTGAAAGAGAGGGCTTGTCCGCGGGGAGGGGAGGAGGAAGGATGGGGACCATGATTTCTGCTAAGCCTAGGGGTGAGCTTAATACAAACAAGAACTCCTGAGAACATCTTAGAACAGATGGATTCATTTCACAACCACCAAGCTAAAGGATGGGCTGAACGGACGCTACAACACACGGGGGTGGGGGGACGCGCAATGCGGGGACATCATAGCCTCATAGTTTGCTCAAAAAACCTACTGCTACAAGAAAAGCTGCATGACGTTCCTGGGCATGGGGGAGCCTACCCCTGTCTCACCCCCAGGCCATGCAGGCATCCAGCCCAAGGACACGGACCTGAGGACGCCTTGGCTGGGGCTCAGCCTTCTTTCCCTGGCATAACCACTGGTGGTGGAAAGACCAGAGCCTGAGCTGGACGGCAGCCCACACCTCCCTGCTGCCCCAGGCACTGCCCATGCCCACAGGAGGCTGGGAACTGCAGCTTTCCTAGTTGCCTTCAACTGGGAATGCAGTTGTCAGGCTGAAAGAATAGGACCTGGAGAGAGAAACTGTCCATCAACAAGTCTTAAAAACAGGGCAGCGGTACACCCGTGTCCTTCTGAGATTGTGTTTCTATTTCCCGGGAGGTTACTATGGGGGGCAGAGCTTTCAGAAACACCGGCATTTCCAGAGGTGCCATGTGAGCAGCTGGGACACAGGCTGGCCTGCAGCTTTGCTCATCCGCACACCAGCAAAAAGTGGCTCGGGCAGCCCGCCAGCCCACTCAGTCCAGCTCCCCCTGGCACAGGAGGGACGAGGACGCAGAGAGCAGCAGGGGCGAGGTCATCTCACTCTCCTGGCTCGTGGAGGATGATCAGCAACGCGGCAGAAAGTTTGATGAAAGCATCAGCACCAGCCAGCCAGCTCTTTGGAGAAGGTTTGCTGCAAATGCGTCTCACTGACGTGTTGGTAGTTGAACACAGAAACACCACTGCACACAGCAACCACGAGCAAAAAGGACCTCATTAGTGATGAATATAAACGTGCACACCTTGGATATACTGCACGCATCCTGTCAGCAGAGAAACCCATGCCAGGGCTCGTGTTGCTAGACAAGAACCTAACAGCTACAGATGGAAGGAGCCACCCTGGGCTCAAACTGCTCTTGCTGCAGCCCTCAACTCCCACACAGATAAATTTTGACTCTGCCACGGCAAACCCAGCCCCTCCCGGAGGTTAGGTAAGATGGATGGTTCCTGACCACATGAAGTGTAAAGACCCGGAGCTGCTGATGACAAGGTGAGAGAGGAAAAGGTAACCATGCAAATGAGAGAAGGGGGCTGGCAGCAAAGGGCCAGTAAGGACATCTGTGGAGGTGCAGAGCTAAGAAGATGCTGCTACTGGTACATGAACCTGGGAGTTGGAGACTAGTTTCAAGAATAGGATGAGAAAGTGGCCAGCAAGGAAAGCCAAAGTAACAGAAAGAGGAGAGGTCTGTTTTGTGGGACACAGCACTTGTGCTGAAATCCGGAGCTGAAGAAGCAGAGCAGGGAGCGGCGGGGTGGCCCAGAGGAAGAGGAGCGCAATGAGGCTGCAGAGCTGAGGATGGCACTGTGGTAGTGCCAGTGGGCAGCTCTGCACCATAGCAAACGGAAATGCACTTGATGCCCGTGTGTAATAATTGTGTTTCTTATTTCCTTCCATTCATTAAGATCATCTGCAGCTCCCTGTGCGTCTTGTGCATTGCGTAGAAGCTGCATTTATTGGAAATGGGCTTCTCTAAAGCAGGGGCCATGCAACAGCAGCATACCTCACTTCTGCCGCACTGCAAAACAAACAGAAATGAGTAGTGCATGTCCCAAGTCATTTACAAAGAGCAACAGGTTATGTATATGGTATTATCTCTACTTATTTTTGTGTCTCTTTGCACTGTTCTAGCTGAAACATGGCTGTGTGGAGAGACTAAATTGGGAAGTAAATTGGAAAGAGTAATGCAACATGAGAATTGATTGGGAAAAAAAAACAAAAGGAGAAAAAAATTCAGATATCTGAGCACTGATAAAGAAAATAGGGCTGCCCAGACAATGCCACCCTGCCAGGCAGTCACCTCACATGCAGATCCTTCAATTTGCTACCAAACTAAATGAAAATTTCATTTTCTAGCAAATTACAGCATTCCTTCTTCCTGCCCCAAAATAAAGCACTCACAAAAGCAAGTGCAAAGCACATTAAGAGCAGGTCTTGTAGTCTGCAAGACCTAGCAGTTACTATTGGTGTCAAGTGGAGAACACACACAGGAGAGGCAGAGGGGCCAAAGACGGCATCTCCTGGAGCAGTGGCAGCAAGGAAAGGAGCCTGGAAGGGAGCTGGGGGCCTCCTCAGAGCAGAAAGCCTTAATGCTTTTCTAGAGATGACAGCCACCCCTGGCCTACCTCACCCCTGGGGATCCTCCTCTGGGGTAACCCAAAGGATTGCACAAATCTGTAATTCAGAGAATTTGTACTAAAGCACCAATATTCCTATCTCGAGGTGGGCTGGAGAGGTCATGCCCCAAGTGCTTGCTGCAATCACTCAGCCATAGGTGATGGCTTCACCCTGCCCATCCCTTGTCAAACAAGCTTGCTCTCCATAAAAACTACCTGCATGAGTTAAACCCACTACCCAGTGCAGCAGCTGCAGGAGAAAATGCTCCTGCCAGTTCCTCACAATGTAGAGACAAATCACTCCAGTTTTCCTCAAAATTGTAATCTTTAAATAAGGGAGAGTTGTTGGGAGGAAAGGAGGAGGCAGAGAGCAGAGCAGCTCTGAGCAGGGTTTATGTGCCTGGCCAGGGAAAGCCCTGCAGAGGCTGCAACGCCGGGGACCAGCCCTGAGGGCAGTGGAGCAGGGAGCCGGTGGGTCCCTGCTGACAAGACCCCAGACCATCCTATCCCGCGGGACAGCCCGGCTTGGCACCTCCTGCAAACCCGCTGCTCCCTGTCCCTGCAGGTGCCCAAGGTGCTGCTCTGCCATCTGCCCACCTGAGCCAGGCACCCACGAGGCACATGCAGCACATGCCTGGCCTGGGCTAGTCCCAGGCTGCAGGCTGGGGCAATTGTATTTAGAAATGGTTTTATTTGAAAAAAACCTCAGAATTATTTGCTTACTCTCAATTCATTTTCTGAAGACAAGAATAACAATCCGAAGCCCAGTCCAGCCCAGCACCCTCTTTTCAGTCCCATCTTGACACAGAACACACCCTCTACCTTCCCTCATTAAAAGGAAAAGAAATTCAGATTTACACCTACGAGGCACAGCCCAGCTCCCATTAAAAGTCAGCAGGATCTTTGCACAGATTTCATGAGTGTTACTCTTTGCACAGGACACGCCAGATCTAATGTGGGAAAGCCAGGGCTTGCTGAACACCTCTGGCATCCCCTAGGGAGGGACAGAGCTGCCAGTTGAAGGTGATAGGAGACTGGGACAAGCTGCAGGTGCTTTGAGTTTCAGACCACATTGGCCACACACTGCTCATCATGGCGAATGCCACCTTGCTCCCCCACGGAGCCCTGTGACTCCTACAGCGTCTGCTGACAGGGCCTTGTCCCATGGGGACCTGCCTTCAGCACAGGCAATCTCCATCCAGCTAAACTGAAACACAGCAGCATGACAGAAAACCACAACCCGAGACTGGAAATCCAAAGGGATGGGAGAAATATGTTCATCCTTTTAGTATCTCTGACTTCTCCCTGTGACGGGTCCTGGCCATTCCTCTCTGGAACTGAGGCCTGGCTGGGACACTGTCGGAACCTCAGTGTGCTGATCCCACCACTGCCCAAGCCAAGTACTGCACACCAAACCAGGACAGACACCCAGACACTGCTCCACCCCTGCACCCATGGGACGCCTGCCATCTCCCACCCTTGCCATGCTCAGCCAGTGGGTGCTGGTGGAGCCCTGGGGTGCAGGAAGGCCGCCAGGAGGCTGGAGCAGCAGCACCCCGTCCAGAAAGCCTCTCTCCACTTGCTTTGTCGAGGTTTTTAGCCTAATGAGGTTCCCACTCCCAGAAGCATGGAAGATGGAGAGCAGAGCAGCCTGCATTTACCAGCGGCTAAAAAATTAAAGAGGAGGAGAGAGGGAAAGCCCTGAGGAGCGCTCAGGTGTGTGGTACCCTGCACAGCTCTGCAAGCACAGCCCAGTGCAGGCGTTTCAGGAGCGATGAGGAAGGATGGAGAAAGGGGTTGTGAAGGATGGGGAAAAGGAGGTCTGCTGTCAGGGAGCAGCATGAGGAGCAGAGGTAAGAGGGGTGCTCACACGCATGCCCGGCCCAGGGGAAGGAGGGGAAATCCTGGGCCCGCGTGCCTGTGGAGAGGCTGTCCCAGCCGGAGGCTAGAGGAGGACTCTAAGTATGGATGGAGAAGAGGGGAAGATAACCTGTAAGAAAGGTACAGATCAGTCATTTAACTGCCAACAGTGCCCTCCTGCCTCAAACCTCTCCTGAAATGCTTTTAAATCTTTCCTGATGGAATGTTTGACATATTTAATGCATGCAGTAAAAATTAAAGTAATAGATAACTTCATATTAATCTGTACAGGGACTGACAGGCTAGATTTAATCACTTCCTAGCTGTTCAGAGAGTTAACTTATTCTAGCATGATTCAAAGGAAAGGTAACAGATTATTTTTTTTTAAATCAGCCATTTCATAGTAAGAGAAAAATGTGCCGCAGCCTCGTGTGCGTCAGCGCTGGGGGAAGGGAATACCTGCAAGAGAGCCAGAGGTGCTCTGCGAAGGGCGTGCAAATCTCAAATGCCTTGTTGCATCCTCTATACTAAATAGGTACAATGAAAGATTTAAAGATGATTATCTGCCTTCCACCTCCAGTCCATGGGCTTTGGGATCTGGGGTTCAATGCCAACCATGAAAAGGAATTCCAGTTGCAGTCGAGCCCTCTCTAGCCTCTGCCCCCAGGGCAGGCATCTCTCAAATGTGTGGCCTGCCCCGGAGCCTTGCTCTGAGCAGGGACAAGGAGATGAGCAGGGATCAGCAAGTGGCTGTTAAAGATGGGGCAACCCCAGAGCCTGCACAGTGACTTCTCAGGCATTGCCACTTTCTGCACAGGAGGAAGCTTGCATTGGGATTCATGCAAAGGGACTTTGCGCAGCAGTGTGAAAGTGGAGCCATGGGGATGCAAGGGCTGAGCAGGGTCCTCTCCCCGAGCGCAGACTGCAGCAGACCCTTCTCAGCCACTGAGCATCCCTGCCTGGCAGAGCCAGCACAGCCACGTGCTCTGTGCGCTTCTAACAGGTTTTCTGCAGAGCTGCTAGGCACCATGACCCTGTTCTGCCACTGCAGACCCCCAGCTGGCTTTTAAACATGCTGCAGAGGCTTGCAGAGGCACCCTGCAGAGGTGTCATGTAGGACAGGGCAGAGGCTCAGCCGCTTTCAGACCCCACAGCACCAGATGCAAGCAAGAACAAAGCAACCGCAACTTGCTAGTAAAAGGATGAAACGCAAATTACGGTAAAAAATAAACTTAAGTCAGTCCCTTCTCTCAACCCTATTCCAATCAAAAATCCTGGCTTAGGAGGATGCTAAGCAAGACGCACACAAGAGCACAGGGCAAGGGCCAGGGCTCCCCTTCTGCGGAGCAACAACATCAGGAGCTCAAGCCTGTGGAAAGGGAGAGTCAACCTTCAGCGAAGCGCTGCACAAACTGCTTTGCTGTCAGAGACCACAGAAATCACCACAGGGGCAGCAAAATAGGAGAAGGAGGTCTGTCCAAAAGCAGGGCACAGCAGGACCCATTCATCCCTGAAGCCAGCAAGAAATAAAGACGGATACAGCCCAGCGTGCCTGCCCGGCAGCAGTGGATGTGGCAGGCTGGTACCCAGAGCCACCGCAGCATCTCCTCTGCCGCCTCCGCCTGAGCGGGACCTCCCCACCCCACGGGCTGTGCAAGGGGGGAGCGAGGCAGCCATCAGCAGTACACACACCAGTAGCTAATTAATACTTTTAAGCAGGTAACAGTATGGGACACCAGCAGCTGCTACTAACGAACCAACAAAGGACAGATTTGCCTTTCTCTCCCTCAGTGATGGGAAATGGTTTTGGTTTTGCTTTAAATGCCACTAAGAAGACAGACAGAAGGAGGACTCTGAAGGAAAGGGAAATGTTTGCGTGCACCCGAAGGCTGCCAAAAGCTACTTCATGTGCACGAAGGTGGTTTTCTTTCTGCTACAGTACAAGTGCTTGTGCCTCAAGTATAAAACGCAAGCCTCCAAATCACACAGACGAGCTTCTTATTTTTATTTTTAAAGTGATAAATAAGGCACTGTACTTTTAACTAAAACTGCCTGGTTCCAAGTTTAAAAACCCAAGGAACGTTCAAACTGCAGAAACTTCCTTCTGAACAGCAGAGCCAGACAGGCCGACCTCTTCTCTGTCCGAAACACATCTGCTGATGCCTAAAATCACAGGCGTTATCTTTTAACTGCGGATTTTTAAAGGCTTGCTACAGCTTATAAAAGCAGCTTTAGTTAATGCATGGTAAAGGGTTACTACTGTACACCAGTTTTGTACATGGCTACCGGTTCTTCGCTATTTTGGGTCCAGTCGTGAGCGTTTGCTGTGCGAACAGTCCACTTTTGCCCTCAGCTTCCTCTTGCCCTGCGACCCGCTGCTCTCCTGCATCTTCTTCATGGACCTGGTCAGGGTCTTCCCACCACTGGGCTTCTTGTTGGCCATCTTCTGCGACCGTGTGGAGGACTCTCCCAGGGGCTTCTGCTTCAGGGACTTGGCTAGCTCCTCGTGGCTGGGGGGCAGCACAGCCCGTCTGCTCGTGTTCTCCTTGCCCTTCCGCAGGGAGAGCCGCACTTTCTCCAGCTGCCTTTTTGGGGCTCTCTTCTCTTTCAAAGACATTTTTCTAGCCAGCTTATTGCTCCTCTCCATGGCAGCCTGCTTTCGGGTGGCAGGAGTTTTTGCGCTGACCTCTGAATGCTTTATTTTACTGGCCTTCTTGGCAGGCAGCTTGTCCTTGGTGGAGGAGCTGGACCGCTCCTGGGTGCTCCCACTCTCCTTCAGCATCCTCTTCTTCCTGTTGAGCTGGAGGTCAGCTTTGGACAAGGGATCCTCCTGGGATCTGCTCTTCCCCTTCCGCCCCTTCCCCATCCCATCCACTGATGGAGATTTAGCAGGAAAGGCATCTGCTTTGATCTGCAAGGCCAACTTCGGAGACATGAGCGGGTTGATGCACACGCTCTTCCGGCTATGCTTGCTGTCCAGAGACGGGTGGTCCCCCGGGCCATCACCCTTCTTCTCCACCTTCACCATGCGGTGCTGGGCTCGCAGCTTGCCCCGTAGGTTGGAGTACTTGCGCAGGATCCTGGTGCTGGCCTGTGTGGGCAAGCTGGGGGCAGGCTGGATGGTTTTGTCTTCACTCAGGTCCTCGGTGCCAACACTGGTGGGAGACATCTGGTTGGGAGTGGTGGCTTCTTCAGCCTCCGCTTTATCAGCATTCTCTCGAATTTTAGCCCAAAGCTTTTGGTTCTTCAGGTTATTCCGAGCTGGGGTAGTGGCAGCGAACTTCTTGAGGTGTTTTTTCAAACGTTCAGCTTGGAGTGAGCTGGGGTAGAGACTGGAGGAGGAATATTTCTGCATTGGGACTTTGATGGGGGGGATCTCCCCTGGGAGACGGGTGTTCAGTTTCTTCACGATCACTAGAGACCTGGTTTCAGTTGTCTCCAGAAACCACTGGCAGATGTCGGACAGCTTAAAGGCCTTCATAAACAGCATCTGGACAGGTGAAAGCTTCTGCACTTCCAGCGAGCCTCTACTTTTCCGTGTCCTTTTCTTGCTTTTCCAAATCTCTTTCAGTTTGTCAGCTTTGTTCTTTACCTTGGGAGTTGGCTGCACCTCCTTTTCCAGCTGAATCCAACCTTTCTGAACTTTCATGTACTGGGCGTTGAACTCAGCAATGAGCTCCTGGTTCTCCTCTTCAGCACACCACTCCATGAACTTTGGTTTGCTGTCAGCCATGTCTATGTCCTCCAATGCTGGGGAGTCATCATTCCCTGAATTGCTTTCGTCCCTCGGTTTGGGGATCGCTTGCATAGACTCCTTCCCTTGTGTGCTCTTTTTTGCAGTGTCTATGGGTGCGTGTGCGTGTCTTAAATTATAAAACTGCAGGGCAACCTTTTTATGCTTTGCAGCCTTTGCTGGAAGATGCTTGCTTCCACCTCTGCTGCTGGGACATGGAGGTGAATTGGCCACTGGCTCATAGTTCTCCAGCTTGCCTGTGTCTATGGCACTGTCAGAGCTCTCCTCATCATTCACGCTGGCATCATCTGGTTTCACATCCACTTGCTCGGCATCATTTGCAGGTACACTGCTCTCCGGAGGGAGGAGAATGCTTGTCTTCTCAGAATCAGCCTGGACAATGATTTCCAGCATCTCACTGGGTTGACTTTGGCTGCTGTTAGCAGGGGGGTTGTCTTTAGAGGAATTTTCTTCCTCTGCTGCAGTCTCTTTCGCTAAGATGCTTTTATATATTTGTCTGGTAGTGACACCATTCTCCTCAGCTGGCTGCTGCTCAGTGATGTTCTTTTGAGCCTGGCCAGTGCCCGGCCCCTCGCTGGTTTTGAGCAGCACACTGGGGAAGCAGTCATTTGGGAAGTGCACGGATGCAGCCCCATCCAGGTGCACCTCTCTCTTGAACCGCTTAGCGCCGGGACTCTTGGAGATTTTGATCTGAAGGCAAGGAAGCTGCACAGAGCTGGAAGAAACAGCATCCTCAGCACTGTCCTCAGCAGGCGACTGAGATTGCTGGCTTCGGAGACATCGGTCCGATGCCACAAGCGCTCTCCTGCCTTTCTTTCGTTTCTTGTCTAGACTGTCTTTGGAAGACACAGAGTCATTCCCTGCAGTGTCTGAACCATCAGGTTCAGGCAGAATTTCCTCTTCAACAGGCTCTTTTTCACCTGCTGGGCTGCTATTCTCCACTGCCTCCCCTTCAGAGATTTCGGGGAGGGCTGTGCTGGCCGACACAACCTCCTCTTGCTCAGGGGAGCTGTCACCCACCATACCCGATAATTCGGCTTCTGGTGCAGCATCAATGCTTTTGTTCACATCCATGCACTGCAAGGTGGTGGTGGGCTCCGTGGGGCTCTCCCCATCCATGGTGGCAGGGGGCTCATCAGGAGCCTGCTGGCCTGGAGAGCATGGGGAGGGCTCTGGCAGACACAGTCTGCAGGGCTCTGTGTCCCCTGTGCTTGGAAGCTGGGCAGGATCCCTGGTACCATCATGAGTCAGGGGTGCTGTGTCCGCAGCGGCAGAGGGCTGCAAGGGGGACTTTGGCTCTGGGCTGGTGGGGAGAGCTGGATCTGTTTGTACATTGGAGCCCGGGCAACCTTCCTCCCCACTGGGTGCTTCTGAGATGGGAAGGGCAGCAAAATCAGCAGCCTGCCCGCCGCCACTGCCATCCCCAGAGGAGCCCAGGCTGCCACCAGCCTCCCAGGGGACAGTGCCTCCTGCTCTCATCCCCCCTCCTTCTGCAGGAGGGGAGCCAGGGGGTGGTGAGCCAGCTGAGCTGTCCTCTTTCTGGGGGCTGGGTGGAGCAGAGAGGGAGAAGAAGGGCACGGCCATGGTGGCTTCCCTCGACCGCAGTGCCCGGGTATCCCAGGGCTGCACAGGGGCCGGCTCAGCAATCTCTTTTGTTTCTCGATTGGTTGGTGCCCCTTTAGCCAGAAGCCTCAGGGAAACCCTCTTCTCGCCTTCCCGTCCTGCCCCTGCAGAGCCCCCCACCGAGAGCACCAGGGGCGGCTTAGAGCTTACGAGGGTCTCTGTTCGCAGTGCCGGGCTGCTCCCCCTCTCCTCCGCCCGGGAGCTCTTAACCAGCGTGCGGACAGTCGGGAGCTCGCAGCACTCCCCGTTGAAGTAGTACCCCCGCGTGCTCTTCCTCGCTGTCTTGCGGGACGACACCGACCGCTGGGTCTCGAAATGGCACTCAGTGATGGGCTGGCTGATGTAGACCACGTCGCACTGGTTGTCGTAGTCATTGATCCTCAGCCCCGATGTCTTCTTGCTCTTCCGAGTGGATCTGAGGGAGGCTGCCTTGGCGCGAGGGTGCCCACCGGGGGTCCGGTGGGCGGCTGGCGCAGCGCCGGCGGGCAGCCAGCCCTCTTTGGACTTGTCGAGCGGGCCCTTGTCGGCTGGATGCAGGTGGCAGCCTGCCTTGCCCTTGGCCACGGCGTGAAGGTGGTTTTCTTGCTTTGGTCTCGCATCTTGTTCTTTTGCGTCTAAGTCCTGGAGCAAAGATGCTTTCGAGCTGCATTGCAAAGTGTTCTCTTTGTCAGCTCTGCGAGGAGGGGTCACCGCAAAGCCGGGATCCCAGGACTCTTCTGGAAGAGCTCTAAAAGAGCTCTTTTGGGACCCCATACAGCCATCTAAGCTGTCCTCGCTGCCGTTCACATTTGCCACTTTGACCGAGATATAACCTTCCACAAAAGTCTTACCTGCTAGTTGCTCTTTACTGTCCTCACACTTTCTGACACTGGCTTCTTGCTCGTGTCCAGCAGCTTGCTGCCCTTCCAGGCTCTTTGCAGCATGATGGAAATTCAAAGAGGAAGAGTTTAATGTGCTGAGGTATCCTTGGGTGGAGCTATCCTTTGGACTAGCAGAACGAAGCCTGGTGACGGGGAGCTCAAAGTCCCTCCTCAAAGCAGGACTGGAGCTCTCTGCTCTGTCCAGAGACTTCAGCTCCATCAGCTGCTTCGAGGCTTGTCCCGTAACATGCAGGGGGCCATCGGACCCCAACTGTCCTGGGTCCGAGGAAGAAGGGGGCTTTGATTCAGTACAAGTAGCACCCTTATCCTGATTTTCAGTGCTTCGCTGGCTACAACCAGAGCCACAAGTAGAGGCCTCCATGCTCTCAGATTCAGACAACTGCTGGCCTTCAGAGTCTGGTTGTACTTCAGTGTATATGTCGTTTAGCACACGAATGAATTGCTTCTGGTGATGTGTACACAGTCTGACCATAAACTTTTCCAGTGGAGACTTCGGCTGATTGTTAGAGTCTATTGCTATTGTCTCTGCTGCATCCTCACTAGAGAGACAAAGAGAAAAGCAGTCAGTAACATGTTCCAAGGAATGAAACTTTATGCTACAAAACTGGAATAACCCTTCTCCTCCCACTCAGGCATATTGCTTGCCTGATCTCCAGGTGAGATCAAGCATCTTGTTGTCACGGGGCTGGCAGGTGTCCCCTCAGTCCCCACCACGCACACGTACGTATGCACACTGCTGGCAGGACATGGACTGCACTTCTGTTTGGCTCCCCCTGCCACAGCACCCACAATTACACTTCTGCCTAGGACATCCTGGTGTGTAGGCACCATGTGACATGTTCAAAGCAAACCTAAATTTCCCAGTGAGAATCAGATTTAGTACGTGCACAGTGCCCAGTGTAGAAGGCCCAGCACTTCTGGGACCCACCAGGACAACTGCACACCTCTGCTCGATCTGCACAGTCAGACTGGGTGGGAGCAGAGCAGCATCCCACTTGGGCAGCCAGGTGCCAGAAATCTTGAGCTAGTGTAAATCTTCAAATTCTGCTCATGCCTCTGTGGCAGAAGATGGGTCTAGGGCAAACTGAGCAGATCTGAGCCTCCTCTGTAATCAGTGCAGAAATTCTGGTGAGCTCCCAGCCTGCAGAACGTGCAGGCAACAATGCACCCTTCTGTGGTGCAGTGCCTTGCTATTTGCACTGACCTTTGATTTACTGCCATTTAATAAAGTGGCTCTGCAGCTGATGGGCTGACCGTCAGCATGCAGTGGTTACTCAGAAAGGTCTGCTTCCACTACCTAGCTCTCAAACCGAGGTGATTATCATTTACCCGTTTGGCACAGGCAATTAATTAGGACTTATTGGTGGAGAGGTTAAGGGATAATTACCCAGTGTTTGCCTGAACTCATCAGGAGTGCCACAGCAGGTGCTGTTATCAAGACCATATCTATTTCCAACGGCAGCGCAGGCGACTCCCACCCAGTCCTCGCCACCCCGAGGGGGCTGCGCGCCTTGGCACCCATACTGCCTGGCACAGGATCTTTGCCAGCAACTTAGGGTTGCTTTGCAGTAACAGTTGCACTTTGTACCTCCTGGCCTTGTAACGGAGGAGTGAAAGTCGTTTCCCCCCACTACAGCCTTGCTCTCGCCCCCACCCCAGCATCAGACACTGACTTCACTCGCTTGGCTGGGTTGAGGGGGACAACACTTATCACAGGGTGCAGGGCCAGGGTGGGGAAAAGCAGCTTTATCTGGAGTGGGTTTTCCCTCTCCACACTGCAACGTGCAGGGCTCAATGGGTGAACAAGGAGGAAGAACCTGGGCTCGGAGGAGCCGTTGGCAGAGAGAAGGAGGAGGGAAGGCCAGGGACCCGAGCCGGCCGCGCTCGGTGGCAGCCGGCATGCTGGAGCCGGCCCCAGGCAGCCCTCACCTGCTGCTCCCTTACTGCTTGCTGGCTGCTTTCTTTGAACTGACCAGTGCCAAGGAGGCACCTCCAGCAACCTGCTCCCAAACTTGGCAAAGGGCAAGGAAAGGTGCCCAGGGGCCGCTTCGGGCCCTGGGCTGGCCAGGTGGCACCCAGAAACCCTAGGCTGCAGCCAAGCCTGTAGTGAGCATCTGGTAGCCAGCCCTTTGTTTTCCAATTTCCCAAAATTTTTAAGTGTAATGAGGCTTTGCCTCGCAATCACAGCCACTCAGTTTCCTTAAAGGCTTCTTGGGCAGGGTTTTCCCAAAACCGCCCGGAAAGGCTGAGCGAGCTCAGCTTGCCAAATGTGCTCCGGCACCTCCAGAACTCCAGATACTCCCAGGGTTAGCAATAAACAACGTACCTCGCTTTACTACACCCGGGCGAGAAAAACGCCCTCCAGCAACCGTCTCAACTGGTTCTACCTGGCGCTGCGATGACTTTCAATTTGCAATGCCTGGGATTAGTTTAAATAAAAACGCTCAGGTACAACCTGGCCCCTCTCCAGAGCTCTGCATGGGAAGGGTTGTGTCAGCCGGGATCTCTTACACAGCCCAGCTCCTCCCCTTGCCCTGTTGAATAACAAAGGGGATAAAAAAAACCTTTCACCTCCCCTGCAAGAGGAGGGCTTGGAGCAGGGGGCTTTGCGAAGAGGCAGAGCTCAGCACAACTTTTTTTCCACCTTTGCAAAGAGGGTGGCTGCTTTCCTCTTACCCGCTCACAAGCCCAGCTCCTAAGAGCAGCAGCCATCTTCCCCCAGCAAGCCTGAATTTATAATGGTAGTGGCAGAGGTGTGGCCCTGCCCTGGCCCACCCTGCTGCCATGCTCCCCAGGCAGCCTCGGGAAGCTGTTACAATGGCAAAACAGCCAACTCCCTCCTTGCCAGGGTGCCTTTGGGTGCTACACACAAATGCCTGCAAAGGAAGCACCCATGGCACAGGCAAAGCGGTTGCCCAGGTGGGTGGTGAGGAAGGAAAGTCGAGATACAGGCTGGAAGATGCCTGGCCAGGGAGGAGATTATGGGTCTGTGTACATAGTCCCTAATTTGGGAGAAGGAACCCAAGTAACCAGGCATGGTCCTTCCTCACCTTGCAGCAGCCATGCTGAATGCAATGGGTTGGAGGTCATGCCTGCTTTGCATGGGTGTGTGGGGCAGCAAAAGGCCCATGTTCTCCTTGTATGGCGGAGGGGACCTGGGCTCCCTGGTCCTAAAGGCTCCAGGGTGGCATTTCTGCCTTACCTTCAACTAATCTATTTCTCTGAAGTGTGACTGAGGCCATAGTGCTTGTTTTCACCTTATTTGCCCCACTGTAGTCCAAGGAGTAAATCTGAGATACACACAGATATAAGTATTTTTCCTGCTCAATAAAGGAAATAAATCTATCCAGCCTCGATGCCCTTTGTCCTTAGAAGACCCATCTCATGCTCAGCAATATAGTTCACCTGATTCTGCAGGCAGGTTGCATTCAGGGTCCTCTGCTTTCACCTCATGTTGGCTCAAAGATAGGCTGCAACTTCTTGCCTTGAGTTCATCTGTTCCTTCCCTACCTCACCCCTGTTGGGTACTGCAGGCAGTATCCCCTTTTTCTCAGTTTCAAAGGACAACCCTGAGGCAGAGCTCTCCCCTGCAGCTGGGCTCTGAGCACAGCTGGATCCCACCTCAGTCCTTCCTCTCCCCGTTCCCCCGGGGCTGCTGAGCTGCAGCCTGTGCCTCTCCATGCCCAGATCTCCCAGACACAGCTCAGTGCTCCCTGGGACCTGCTTATCTGTGGGACTTCATAGCTATCCAGTAGTTCCCACCATTCCTGTCTGTTCTAGCTATTATTATTAAATAAAACATGTCCATGACCATTCTCTTGCCCAGTGGCTGATGGATGCAGGATTGCCTGCATCATCGCTACTTAAGGCAGTTTCGGAGAAGGGCTTGCTTCATGCTCAGGTGTAACAGAAGAGTTTATTTCAAGTGCCTCACGGCTTCAGGTAGGGTTGCTTACTGATTGTGTAAACTGTTGCAGAGAAGCTGTTTATTTACATGGCTTATCAGAGAGGAGAAGTGAGCTGAATGCAGAGCTGAAGTGCCTTCCCAGGGGAAGATGCTGGCTACTAACAGGTTCCTCAGCCCTGCAGGCAAAGGCGCAGTGAGAGCTGAAGACCAACTGGCGAATGCAGAGGAACTGGGAACAAATGTAAGGAAATACTGTTCTTGGGAGGCAGCTACCCCTGTCTCTGAAGCGCCCGCCTTTTGGGAGGCACAGGTCAGCCTGGCAGAAGCTGCTGGGCTCAGCAGATAAGTGAGGGAGCCCAGGGCAGCCCATACCATCTGCACCCTCTCCCCAGTGCCCACGCTCACCCCTTCCCACAGGGCTTGCCCTGAGGCTCTCTTAGTTTTGGGTGTGCATGAGGACTGTGTCATCTCTCTCAAAGGCTGGAGAGGTCACAAGCCTGCTGCAGCTCTGCGGCTGGGGAGGGGTGACTTACTGGGGATCCCCTATGCCTATAGCCAAGCTGCAAGCATAGTCACAAACCTGTATGGGGTACCCAGAAGGATTCACTAAGATGGGAGAGACAACCCACCTGCCAGTGAGCTTTCCTGCAGAACCTGGGGGATGGCAGGTCTGCCCTTTCTGGCCACCAGCCTTGAAAGCTGCCTACACCCCGCTTGCAGCCCCCCAGCACGTGTCACCTTGTGTCAGCAGAAGGCACCCTGGGGTCCCAAGCAAATCTTATCACCCGAGCCTCTTGCTACCTCCTGGCCCTTCTAGCTTTCCCAGGGCAGCCCTGTTCTCTCCTCCTTCCCTGCCTGCCGCAGAAGGTGTCAGAGGCATCAAGGGGCAGGAGCTGTCAGAGACACAAACGGAGCTGTTGCTATGCAACCCTGGTGGTGCAGCAATTAACGCTGGGGAAAACGTGCTGTGCTCTAAAGCTATTTGCATAGCTGCGTGCTGCAATACATTTGTTTGCATTGTGCCTCTACTGTTTAGTGGAGTTTGAAGTCAACCCTCCTCCAGCTCTTGCTGGGGGGTTACCTGGGGCTTCCAACAAAGGCTACGCGGTTGGGGATGATGGGGCTGGGGGAAAGCAGGGGTTTGTCTGTCTGTAACACATATAGACTGCACAGGTATGGGATTTACAGTATGGGGGGGAAAGGACAAGTTATCTGGATTTCATCCTATGCAGCCCGAGGAGCTTTGCCCACCTTGCGGAGCCAGCTCCTGCCATGCCCCTGGCCCGCTGGTGGGGTTGCCACATCTCCACTCTTCTGGGTGCACTGGAGTGACAGTGCGCTTGTTCTGCTTGTGAATGCCAGACACGGCTTTACGGGCAGCCCAGCCTGCCTGCGATTCAAGAATGTATTTTGGAGGGGAGCAAGGGGGAGAAGAAAGAGAGGGAGAAAGAAATCAACTGGTTCATACGAACCTACCTGGGATGCCGGTCTCCGAAAACCTGTTGATTGCCAACTGCAATCTTCTGGTTTACCCACCCCAAGTTTGTCACTATTGAACATGAAGCCTGTGCCCTTTTTGGGTTTCTTTTTTAGCCCTTGAACATTGGTTTGATTGATTATAAGTTTACAGGTATGTTTTGTACCTCAGAGGCACAAGAAGCAGCAGCAGAACAAAAGTTCAAGGCTAAGTGTTTCTGTTCCTTTCAGACCACTCTAAGCACCAGGATTATAGTTCTGTAAAAGAAACAAAACATAGCTATAAACTTATAAAATCCAATTTAGTATTCTTACGGGGATGACCTTTCCCCTCCCTCTCCTGCTGTCACACAGCTGACTCCATGCTGGTTGGTGGAGCGCTGCCTTTTACCACCCAAAACGAGAGGTACCACTAGAGTACCCTACCAAGCCAAAGGCTGCCTTGGAAACCTGGCTAAAAGTGGAGATTTGAGAAACATGGATGACTAAGAATAAAGCCTAACTTGTGAGCGATGCTCTCCATCAGTTGAACTCAAAGCACTGACCATGCCCACTTTGACCCCAAGGTAGGAGACAGCGTGTCTCGCTGCCTTTGGGTGGCACCTCCAGCCCTGCTCGTTTCAGTCACTTAATTATTTTTCAGGGTGAATGGAAATGCTGTTTTGAGGGATTGCAAAAGAGGAGCAGCCTCTTAAAAGGAGCTTGCTCACCACTGGCAGTCAGGTGAGCTGACCCCAGCCCCAGGGGCATTGTGAATTCTGTGTGCTAAATGCATGCTTGAAAGCGGCTGTGGCTGTGGGTTGCGAAAGGTGGGCTCGCTTGCCCCAGTGTTGGGGGGGCTGCATGCAGAGGCACACAAGGGTCTTTCCCAATAGAAGGGGGAAATGAGTTCTCTGCCAGCCGTGGTTTGGCTTGCTGGAGTGGCTGGGTGAAGGCAAACGCCACTGGGGAAGGGCACTGGACCAAGGCAGGAGGTGGCACCATGTCTTTCAGCAGCAGCCCACACCAACGTCACCACGGTAGACATGGAGCCATGGCTACTGCCAGCTCTCTGCCTGAAATTATTACCCCAGGGTGGCAAAAGGCAACACACGTTGCATCTTCCCCGCTCCATTTGACACACGGTATCATGCTCAAACCCATCTTCACTCTTAGCTGCAAGACCTCGCACTTTGAGAGGTAGAGGTGAGGGGTCATGCTTTCTTCTGCTGGCACGACTCTGGGGTGCGGCAATCCCTTTCAGGGGATGAGCAAAACAACCATGTAAGCCACTGCAGCAAGATTTTCTGTAGCTCATCTCTTAAAGTCCCAATTAAAGGCTGACACTGGATGTACCAGTTTAAATGCCTGTATTTCAATCCTCAGAAATATGCCTGGCACCTAACACTCCCCACACAGATGAATGAGTCCCTTCACACCTCTGTGGGCGCTACAGTAATTCTCTCTTGCTGCACTGAAAAAAAATAGATGAGCAGCACAGAAAGAGCTGAGGCTCCACACAACAGTTAGCAAGGAGAAAAAGCATTTTTCTTCTCTAAATTAAAAGCCGAAGTTGTGCAAAGCACAGCCAAAATAACTATGGAAATATTGCTGTGGAGTTCTCAAGGCTCCTGAATTTATGCCGTCCTTGGTGACGTGCGTGGGGATGGATTGAGCTTGCATTTCAACTGAAAAGCAGGAAGAAACAAGTTATAGATGGGTTTTGTTTGGTTGGGGTTTTTGTCAGCTGCATGTATTAGTCAAGGTATCCAGGTTATACAATAAGCCAACTGACTGGATAAACAACAGACATCCATTACAGATTCAGACTTTTAACCCTTCAGAGTAGTGTCTTTTATTTGTTAATTTATTTTTAAAGTAGTCAAACACTAAAAATCACCTTCTCCCCACCTGTAACCAAATAAAAATCAAACAAATCAAAAGTGCTCTTACATTAAAAGAAACAATAGTAACCTCAAATAAGTTTATCTTTCTTATATTCCTGTTATAGCTTACTCCACTCCCACCTTCCCCAAGTAACTAACCCAACCATATTCAATAGTAGTTTATCATCACTTGTAATACTTCTAATACAATATTTAATAACTAATTAAAATCTTACCACTGAGCTATTGCTTTAAAACCAAGGGAGATTTATCATGTTGGAAACATTAGTCTACATACCAGCTTTCAAAGCCTTTCCAGAATTGTCCTCCTAAATTTTCTAATTATCAAGGACATCTGGGATCTTTCCTTTAAGGAAAAAAAAAAATTACCATGAGTGTTTCTCTCTGAGGCAGTACTCAGCATCTTCCCTGAGCTAGTTGCTCCAAAAGTATAGATATCACCAGAAGACCAGAATAGATAGAAAAATAGATAGCAGATAGCACCAAAAGACAAACAACAAAAGCATGCCGGGCAAAAAAAAATTTCTTACAATGATTTTCTCAGGTTTGCACACAATGATTTTCTCAGCTTTGCACATGTTTTTAAAAAAGCAGCACCCAGTTAAGGCAAGGGAGAATGAACCACAGGGACCAGTCCTGTGGAGTAGGGAGGGATGCCCCGAGTATCTTTACCAGTGCCGGGTATGAGTTGGGAGCACATGCTGGCTCTGGACTGGAGGTGAGGCAGATGTACAGCCTCTCCCCTGCTCCCGAGCCCACCGCCTTGGGCTCCCCGCCTGTCCTGCAGCAAACTGGGGACAAATCTCAACCTGCAGAGCCCTCGGGCATGCACACAGGTCAGCTGGAGCCACTGCAGCCACAGAGGTTCAACAGCAGGCAAACCCCCCCACCGAAGGGGCACTCATCTGCAGTAAATTAAGGTTTGCAAGCAGGATGTGCTGTGCTGTGATAAATCCCACCTTCTACTCCTAAACTGCACCTATACTACAGGGCTGCACCTGTGAGGTGGAAGAAAACACAAATGTATCAGATTCTCTCTCTGCAGACGTCGCTGGTCCCAGCTCCAGCAGGCACACTGCCACGCACAGCCACTGTCTACTTCTAGAAATCTTCAAGGATTTTTAAAGTCTGCAAATATCCAGGATATTTTTTTCCAGCATGGATATGAAAAACCAAATGCAGCAACTAGGTAGAGCACTCACTAGAGCTAATCACACTCTGCACAACCTGGTCGTCAAAGCTTGGGAGGGGCCAGTGGAAGACATTTGGAGAGCAGAGGGTATCTTGGGTGCAATTAACAGACGTTGGGGGATATGACCCCATTTCAGATAACCTGGAGATTCACATAATTGGGCCTCAGATAATCAAGGCCATGCTGTTAATAGAAACAGTATCACAACTCCTAACAGCAGCATTTCCCACGTGCCGATGCTATACCTCCTTGCACAAAAACGCCTAGTGAAATATGAATTAGCGGTTTGATATGTGTCCGTAATCTCTGTCAACTGCCAGGCTGAGCAACAAACCCTGTTTCTGGTGCACCACTTCGGCTGGCTGCTTGGGAAATAGGTTAAGGCAGAGAAGTGGATTGCAGCCCTGGATGCCTAGGGACGAGGCTGTCTCAGAGCTGACGGGCTAGGTAAGCTCTATTTTGAAAGTGGGTTAATTTAACTGCCATTCAACTACCATGAAATGATGTAGGTTAATTTTATAGTCAGATAACTATTAAGAAACCAAAACATAAGGCAGGAAATATCTCTATGCATGCCAGTGGGGAGAGGTTTTTCCTCTGCGCTAATGCACACCCCTCCCCTTCAGCTCAAACCTCTCATCCTTCCATTTCTGCACATCCCTCACATCATCTCTTTTTTTTTAAACCCTTGTCATTACACACTATTGTCCTTCCTCCCCCTCTTAAGAGAGTCTATTCTCCTCTCAAAAATTCACCTTGGTATTCTGGCCCACAATTCTTTTTCTCCTTCATTTACATTGTCACACATCTGAATGCTAAAGGAAGACTAACAAATAAATCTTGTCTGACCACAGCAAATATCCACTAAAAAAGGTCCCATCTCCCCCATGAATCTGATATTTGTCCAGCTACGTGGCAAACTGAGGCAGGGAACTACACCTCCCTTAGCACGTAACACGCCATCATCACTAACACACCCAGTTTTCTTTAGGGTTATTTACCTAAAGATAGGTAAATATCTTGGTGGTTTGCCCTTTATAATTGGATGCTGCAGTTAAAATGTACTTTGTTCAATTTTCCTTTCTGCAGCATAATGATAGTATTGTTTGCTTCTTTATAGTGGGGACAAAACCCATCAATTGCTGGTTTGCCATAAAGGGAAAAATAGAAGGAAAAAATTTATCAACAACAGCTTATGCCTGCAAAGGAACAGATCCCTTGGAAAAAGCAAAAGTGACTCATCACTCCTCACGCGGAGCGAGGAAGGAGTGAGCACCAGAGCCAGGCAGATTCCCCTCCAGGATGCCTTCACAGATGCCTCCCTCTGACTTCTCCACCTCCCTGGTCCCATTGCTCCCACCAGCAGGAAAATGAGTTCCTAACCTTTGCAGAGGAAACTAAAGCAATGATGACCCATTAGCACATGCTGCCCATCAAGCACTCATGGATCTCCTCTACCACAGACATTTTAAGTGCACTACACAAACCCTGAAAGCTCAGAGAAATGAACTCACGCTTAACCACAGTGGCAACGAGGCCACAGCACTAACGGGACAGTGGCATTTTTACCGTGCTTTATATGACCAGAGGAATACAGAATGGGACCAACCCTAGAAATCACAGCTAAACCGTCTCTGAAAAATCCTCCCTCGCAGCGACTCACACATTCAGATGGCAATGCCAGAGCCTGAACCACGTACACCGTGGGGATTTTTGACCCACAGAAGTCTGAGTGCCAGATTCCCTGTTGTCCTGCTGAGGCCTCATTACTCCTATTAATTTCACAAGGAAAGTCCTTTTTTTTCACTCAGGAGCCATACATGAACAGACAAAACAGCCAAAGCCCAAGTCTTATCAACCTGCTCTTTGCCAGCACTAAGCCACTACCTTTGTCACTTTGTGCTAGGTTATATTGATTTTAAGCTTTGTTACTAATTTTTATTCCTAATTTAATCATAAGATCATTAAAGAAGCTGCAGGGTATATTTCTTTTAAATCCAGAGTTACATTACTTTTGCTTTTATCAACTAGCAATCCAGTCTACACTCAAACAAAAGTAAATGCACCAACATAAGGACAGGTATAGGCAAGAAGACTAGAATTAAAGAGCTGTTGATCAGTCACCATTACTGTACGCACTTGTGTCTATTAGAGAAAAGCTAACACTGGCCCTGTAACAGGAGCAAAAATGTACTTTTTTTTGTGCATCAGCAGAAAAGCTCACTGAATTACAGCTAGGCAGACCTCTAGCAAGCAGTGAGGTTAGGTAGCTGTCACCACGGTCCAACGCGAACTTTGTTATTAGCGAACACACTTTGGGTACTGAGTAAGCTGGTTTAGCTTTAACATCTCAGGCTGATGGATGATGGCTAGAAATCAGAAGAAAACTTGTATTGCCATACAAACAGAGTACATTAGTTATAACAGCTTCTTATGCAAAACCAGAATCCTACAGCATCTTTTTTTACTGTCTCCTTTCAAAGTCAAATAGTTTGTTTTAAACCACTGCTAACACCTCACACACAGCTACTTGTTTCCTAAAAGGAACCTGAGGAAGATACTGCATGTGACCACAGTACTTCTGAAAACATGAAAAAAACTATACCACTAGCTTCACCTAAAAGGGGAGTGTGGTGGAAACTAGTGGATTCTCCAAGCAAGCACCTCAGGCTGAGATGACAGCAAGGGTCCCAGCACAGGTATGAGCTGTGTGTATGAAAACACCTTCACATGAGCAGGGAAGCTGTTTGGCTTCTCCCACGGTCAGTTCTTCCCCTGCAGAGCCAGAGCAACTCTCAACAATTAGTGTCAGAGCTTTCCTCTAAAGCTCAGTGAGAAGAAAAGCACAGTCAAAGGCTTGGCTTTAAGAAAAGAAACCATAAAAGCTCCTTTCAAAGTTAGAAATGTCGTTGCAAAACGGGTTAAGCAAGCCCTATACTTTATTAGCTGGGCAGGAGGGATCTGGGTGCACGTCACCAAAAAAACCCAAACCAAACCATAGCAGGTGTTATAAAACTGCCTATTTAGCACTATAATTTCTACAGAGAGTTGGCTGATAACCCTGTACAGACAAAACCACTCCTCCTGTCGCACAAGGCTGGCTGATCTGCACCTGGAGGCAGGAGTCCAGCAAAGGTAGGCATGCAAGCTGCGATCCAGCTAGCTCAGGTAACAGCAGTAAAGGAGACAGAGCAGCAGCGGCCACATGGGCTGGGAGAAGCGTGTCGCTGGATCCGCCGCAGGCTCTCGCACAGGCTGCGGCTGAATGAAGCCTCTGCCCACGTTACTGTGCGGCTGAAGCCTCTTCACCGCGTTACTGTGGGTGCTGGGTAGGTCACAGCCTGAAACTCTGGTCGGTCTCTTGGGGAAATGCAGCTGTATTTTCATACAGACAACCTCGCATTTTCAGGCAGCAGTGCTTGTATTTCTACACTCTGAAATACACCTTAAACGCTTCTAATTTTAGCTGAGCTTTTAAACAGTTCCTGGAGATTTGAGCTGTAGCCATCACATACAAAAACCTGCTGTTTAGTCAAGTGTGTAGGGACTAGACCTCTGCACAGTGGCATGACACCTGCAGAGGAGGAGGAGGAGGCAAGACATGATTTTGGAAGTTTTATTTCAAATGCAACCTTTAAATTTTGATATGTTAGAAGTGACCTGTAAAAATAAGATGCAATTGTTTTGTGCTCCCTCTTCATGATACTAAACGAGCTTTTAAAGGTTGTGTTATCTGGGGTTTTCAGGGAGTCAGGCAAGAAAGGACTCAATTAATTCGTAATTCACAAGTGTGAAGTCATTCAGATTTCTTCTTAATTTCCTACTAGACAACTGAGAACATCTTGGAGTTTAAGTCACAGAGTCTGCATCAAATGCACCAGATCAGGGGAAACAGTACTCCCACAAACAGTGTTATTTGGGATCCTTCCAGCATTTTAACATATATTAAGTGTCTTGAGACTAACTATATTTAAAAGATCAACTTTTATTTTAATCCATTTGTAATCTTCATTGTATCAAACACCATATTCCTGGATTTGTCCCTAACACTTCAAGCTCTGTTTTTAAAATTGCTTTTGGTCTGTACCTCTGTTCCTCTGTACATGAATCATATTCCTAAACAGGTCCAAGAACCACTACTCCCAGTTAAAACCACAGTTCAGCAAGTACCCACGGCTGGGCATTCACCAGAGCAGAGTTTGCAGATCAAGAAAATAGTGATTTGCTGAAGCATCTTCCTGAATTGGGATTTAAATCCTCCCCCTCCCCCCAGACCCACTTTTGTCATGCCTCTAGGAAATTAGATAGCTCAGCACGCTCAGGCAGGAAAGCCACTGGTGATCCGCCTTACTGAGGACGCCAGAGTAAGCTTTGCATTGCTGCTGTCTGACTCCGAGCAGCCATGACACGGGGGCTCGGTTTCGGTTGCACAAGAAGATGAAATTGTGATGCTCAGGAATTTCCTTAATTAAATCAGCTTCACTCACAAACCTTAAGTTGATGGTCAACACAAGAGCGTTTCAGATCCCGCAGGCTGAGGTCAGGGAGTTGCTTACTTTCAGGTTCAGTATTAACCGCAACACTTGCAGGTAGTGACCTAAGGCTTTCTGCAATTCCCTTCACAGAAGCACACGTTTTCACAAAAGAGCAATCAGCAGCACCTCTCATTTCATATCTGCTAGTATCTGGACTGTAGACAGTGACCCGGGGGTACGTGGGGGTACAGTCCACTGCTAATCCATGAAGGATCTGTTATTTCAGAAGGGGAACAGATATGCTCCTGTGGGTTCAGAAGAGGCAGCTGCCTCTTCCAATAACAATGGAGCAGCTCAAAACCCATCCTGAGTCAAACCGAGCTGAGGCAAATTAGCAGAACAATTTTTAAGCTGCCTAACAGGGTTAATTAGGTTTCTTTTCTACTTCTACAATAGCAGCAATGGATGCTTCTGTCCGGGTCTGGGTGCAACATCTTGTGCACTCTCGCCATGGTACAAATTTGTATAAACAGAAAACAGCTTTAAAAGAAGAATTTGAGACTGTGTTCCTTTAAGTCTGAACAACTTCAGTTTAACAGTGCGAGACCATCAGCAAGTCCTCCAGGAAAACCAGAAAAACTTGGTATTTCTGATAATCGCAGGACTAAAAGTGTCGATTAAAAATGTTCTGGGAAAAGCTTGCAGAGTGTAATACATCCTAAAGAATGGCAGATGGGAATATGGTTCATCACTTTCAAAGGCTATTTTCATAGATTTGACAGATGTATTCAGACATACAGAAAAAAATATGATAAATGCTAGTTTACAGCACAAAGCTTTCAAGCTATTTACACATAAAGACTCACTATTCCTGAGTAAGTATAAGACAGTCTCTAGTCAAACCAAGTTTTTTATTTAAAAGAGATTTGCCCCATAAAGCTAAACCAATGACAACACCCAGCTACCTTATAATTTTGCTTTTTGTTTTTAATGCTAGTATTAGTATACAAGGAATACAATAGTTAGTATGTAATGCAACAGTTATTTAAGGATCTTAAAAAAAAAAAGGCACTGAAAAAAATCACATTAGCAAACGCAAACCCTAAATTACCTACTTTTCAATAGCACTAGCTGAGAAAGGCAATTTCTCAGGAGAAAAGCAGCCATGGCTAGACAGTGTGGAGCATTATAAATTTTCCTAAAGCTAGGAAATCCCTATGCATCACTCTCAAGATCATCCCAGGACTGAACACAAAGGTTAGCAGGAATGCTTAAATTCATATGGGTTCCATTAGACACCACTTACTGTAACCTACTTTTTAGTATTCAGCATTTTGGTATCAATAATGCATAACGTCAAAAGTAGTTCAACCCAAAGTACGGTCACAAGAAAGTAAACACGGGTCTCAAACAAGGGCCAGCTGAAGGGCGGTGTCATTGCTGAGTTTGCCTTGTGCCTCTGTGCAGAAGGACAGGAGGACAGAGTTGCTGGAGCTTTCCATATGTTAAATTGGGAGCTGGGGACCTGTCCCCTCAGCAGAGGGAGGGCTGGTGGCTGCAGAGAAAATAAAAGCAACGCCAGCACCTACTGGTGCAAGCGAGCAGCTATGCGATCTCCCCCAGCCCGGTCCGGTCCCCCCGGGGAGGCAGGCGGGCAGGTGCGGGAGGGCCGCTGCCCCGCCACCTAACCCCCCGCGGGCACGAGACCACGCACGCGAGCCACAGCGAGCCGCGCCAGGCAAGGCCAGGGCATCCAGCCAGGCTTTTATTACCGCCGCTCCTACCCTGACTCAGTACTAAGCGCTCAGTGAACAAGCCTACACCACTTTTTTTTTTCTTCCCCACCCCCCAAGATACTGTTCATTCTTCGCCAGATAAATTATTTACCATGAAAGAAACTAAGGTGGCCGGTAGGGAAGAGCAAATTAGAGTACGGGAGTTCATGAGACCAGGCTGGTACGAGAGAGCGTTTCAGCTTTCACATGTATTCCCTACCCAGCTGCTAAAGCAGCTTTATCGCCAATCCTCTTTAGGACAAGAACCAAACAGAGCACAGAGACTCCAAAGCTCGATCCTTCAGCTAGAATTTGCTTTACCTTCTTTTCACTTCCTCCCCTGCTTCTCTCAGTTTGTGATAATTTGCATTTCATAACCTCTGGTGATTAGTGCGGGCATTTAGAAAGCATGCTAGAAACAACAGAATTGGAACCCCTTAAAGTTTTTCACAACAAAATTTATTAGAAGAATAGTGGTTTTGAAAAGTCTAGCATCCAGTGAAAACTACCATACACAACGTTACAGCTGGGAATGTGTTTCCAAAATGACATGGTCAAATAATACAATGGAGCCATTAAATCTTACACATGCACAACAAGAGAATTAGCGCTTTGACATACAATGCAAAAAATAAATGGACCACATGAAATAAAAATTTTAAAGTACTTATCACATACATTAAGACACAGCTTATTTAGTCCAGTCAAAAAATCAGAACTGCATTAAAAAAATTAATGTAGTGCAATCAAACCAAAAACCTTAATTTGTGATCATAAGTGCTCTACTACATAAAACATTGATCATAGCAAGGAACAAAAAATTCAAATCACACAGTACAAAAAAAATCTGTAAATAAATATAAACTACAGTACAAGAGAAATATTAAATTATACAATTCCGTCAAACTGTAAACAGTATATTGAAATGAGGTCCATAAGAGTAAAGGGGGGGGTTCCTGTTTTTTTTTTTTTTTTTCCCATGACACTTGAACTTCTAGAGGTCAGAGAGAAATGCCATTTTCCATACTCTTCAAAGACTATGGGTTACATAAATAGAAAGAGAAGACTTTTTAGATGTAAAGTGTCAAATAATAAAGCAGAGGTGTTGCTGACTTGCGACTGCCAACAGATCACTGCGAGAGCAGAACAGCAGATTTTACTTTAGAGTTTCGCCTCCTCGCGAGCGCAGCACGGAGGCCCGTCACTACAGATGTTCAGTGCCAACACATTCTGAATTAGTGCTCAGCATGAGAGAGGAGACACCTGCTGAGGGTCTGGTCCTACCAATTACGTGGAAGCGATTATGTACTCCGCTGCCGACTTGGACCTCTGCTGATTATCTGACAGGTTTACACGCTTGTCATACGAACACCAACTTTGGCAGAACAATTACTAATAAACTCAAAGCACTCCCGGCCCATTGGTTTCCATCACAGTGGCCAGTGCACAGAATTCTCTAAGGACATTGCATAACTAGAGTGTAGAGGTCAGACAGCCAAGGACCCGTGCTTGAGGTTAGAAGTAGTTATGGTGAGAGAGAAGCAAGAGCCACGTTAAGAAGCTGCCTCTGCCGTTGGCAGAAGCAGTTGGGAATGTATATCATTTTTAGCTGCGCTGGCTAGTAGTGGCATTTTAAAATATATAAGTTTAAGATAACATATATACTATATATGTATATAATATAATACATATTATATAATATACATAGGAATTTCTTACAATACATACCAGGAACCCCCACACGATCTGCTCAGTAGTAATAACTGAATATACAGAATGCCACTATAAGTGTCTGAGGCACTGTGTGCTGGAGAGTAAATATGCAGCTTTAAAATCCGTTTGGCTGAGTTATACCTGGATACCTGAACTGAGTTTTAAGTTGACATTCATCAAGGATGTGCTATCAGCACGTCAAAAGAAAAGCAAAACAAAATACAAGTCACTGCTAGGTTTAAGAAGAGAGTACAAGTACCTGAATTGAGTGAGGATAGTGTGTAAACTGTCCCTGAGGGTTTTTAAACAGTGTGTGTACAAGTTGGATTCCTAAGAACATTAGTTTAAACTTACATTGCGGACTGATAAAATACCAATGTCTGACAATTTAACAAGTGGAGGTTAGAAAGAGTTATGAGCAAACACTCAAAACATATTTTATACATTTTAAAGCAGCAGTAAGCTGCTGTAAGCATACATCCCATCAGTACAAGCAACACATGGGACTCAGATAAAGGTTTCTATTTGCAAAAAGCCCATCATATATCAATAAGTAAAGAATATTCACCTGCTAAATTAGAATGCACCTAGTTACAGACTAGCAATTCAAGATTAATTTTTTTAATCAAATACTTTGCTATACTTTGCTATTACATACTAAAATTCCTTAAGCTCACTAATGCTGGTATTCTAATCTATTTTTTTTTAAATGTTCCCCCTTCATTTAAGAAATATACCATTCCACAACTTAAACATTAAGATCCATTTTCAGTCCTCAGATGTAAAAAGCATGTCAGTGAGTTTATATTAAAAATTTACATGGTAAAAAGGCTTGAATTTCAGCCAGAGATTCTAAATACTACTCATTCCCTGAAGGCATAAGGGAGAAAGAATCCCTACCCATTTTTCTTGTGATATAGTTTTCAAACTGAACATTAAACAATGGTCCAAAATGATTTTTCGGTTTGGGGAAACTTCCCTTTCCCTACCCATCATCCCAGATTCCAAATGTCAAGCCCTGAAATGGCCTACTGAAATGATTAGTTAAAAATATCAGGCATGTATATATACATCCCCTGCCTGAACTCCAGAATATTTTGTTGTACTAGTCTTTAAAAGACAGATTAGTATCCCAAGAGAACTTGTGATCTGACCTGAAAAGCCATTAAGTGATCCTAGATTGTACATTTAAAATATCTCATAACCTGAAGACCAGATTTAATTAAGACTCTGGCATTGTAACAGAAAAAGTGCTGCAGTTATTTATCCCTTTTCTGGTACTTTAGGATAGGTCAGACAAGTGCTTTTTATAGTGACAGTAAAGTTTACGTGCTTTCACGTAGGCATAAAAAATATTATCTGCAAAAATATTTGAGAAATGTAGCACCAAGTAGTTGATAAACTGTATTAGTAGTTGTAATAGTGTCTTCATTATTTCCGAGTAGGAAAAAACATTAAGTTAGACTAGGTGTTGACTATAAAAATTGTTTTCTGACATTAACTTTTCCTGCTTCAGTCAGAATGAAGTCCGTGTCCTAATCCCTGCTCCATAAGGTAGAGTATCACCTTGAGTCCTTCTGAATTCTACTTACCAATTCAGTAGAGACAAGCACAGGGGTAGGGCTGGGGATGTTTGTTTTTAAGAAGGTGAATTAAATGCCCTGAACAGGCCGAAAAAAATCCTTCCTTCTAGTATGTCGCCCAGGAAAATTGATTTTGCAACTAGGCTAAGAGATTTTTGTGAGGATTAAGTAAAGCTCTCTTAATATGAAGGTTTTCATGACAATACCTGAATATAGGCATAATTCAATAGGACATTAAGTCCAAAACTGCTGCTGTAGTACTGGTACAGAGACTTGGCCCCAATCAAAGCAAGAATAGGAGAGAGAGAGAGAGAGAGAGAGAGAGAGAAAGAGAGATATGGACACTGGAATCCTGTAATTACTTACAGTTTTTTCTGATATTTGTGGAGTGGATTTATGGATCATTTTGAGTCCACAATATCTCTCTGCTTAGTGATCATCTCGGTACATCATATTCATACACTGGATAATTAGAAATTAATAACTACAGTGGTTATTTTACTTGCTACACCCATCAGAACTGCATATAACTAGCAGTGCAGAATTTCAGGTTTCTGAAGGTTCTAATTACCGAGTTTTCAATATAATTCGAGATCAAGTGGAAACCTTTATAGTACCAAAACTAGTCACAAAACAATTTTTTTAGGTACAGCTTTTTAAACCAGTATTAGTCAACATTATTTACTGGTGCTAAGAAAAAGCAACATTGAACTAGACTGAAATTACATTAATTTCCTGAAACATTTGTGGGGAAAACTTAAATGTTCCTGATCCTCGTGAAAATGAGGGAAACAACTCTTCCCATTCTACCTTTAACATCTGGCAGAGAATTTGAGCTATTTAAAAATATTGTGACAGAGCTTTCAGTACAGGTTCATAATTTTGCCTTCTTAAAGAGACTGGACTGCAACAAGTGTATGCATTCTTACACTGAAGAGTTAAAATTTTGTCTTCACTGAAGAAAGAGCTCTTTACATTACAGATGTAGCCACACTGTTTTTGAGAAACAAGGGAACAGCACGGTGTTCCCTTCACTCCTTGGACACTGTGTTCTTCTCCTAAGACTCAAGGACATCTTAAGAGCATTATTTCAAAGTAAACTGGAAAGAAAAACATGGTAGTTCCAGTTTTACCTGTATAAGAATTGTTGCAGATGATATAAAAAGCATTTCAATCAGAAGTAAAAAGTTGTTCCAATCTACACAAAGCATACCCAGCCCTAAAGCCCCTGAATCACTTCGCCAGCTCCTGTGAATTTCCAGGGGAAGGCAATGTACTCTCAGGTTCTCATGAAAGAAATATTTAGACTCAAATGTCGGCCTGCCACAAGACACAGCACAGACTATTCCTTGTCTGCTCTTAACCGGTCTAACACATGTGCAGTTGCCTCCCATGTTTAGGAATATTTTCAAGCACTGGAAAGCTCTACAAAAAAGGTGGTATAGGAGTTGTGCGAGAACACAGAAGCTGACCGTGTTCTCTGACTAGAGGCACTATCCTACCTCTACACCTGCATTGTTAAAAATAATTTGCTTTCTAACTGCTATGAAAATTCAGAGTCTGACTCCAGGTCTAGCAATAGGGTTGGTAATGCAAGCATCCAACTATGAGTTCTGCAACAAGAAGAAAGTAAAGGCATACCTGTATTGCTTATGCAGCAACTTCTGCGCAACAGGGGGAGGGGGGGAAAAAAAAAAAAAAAAAAAGAGAGAAATTCTAATGGAAATCGTCTTGAGCCTTTAGAAAAAAATAATCAGGGAACGACTGGAAAATAAAATATCTTTTGACAGAAATAAAAACGAGTCCAGAAACGTGTCCTTACAATATCTAACCAGAAACTTTTAACTCTACAGCTGTACTCAAGCATTACGGCCACAATAATGCCTACAACACTGTGGAATGAGGATCCAGCTGGCTGAAAGTGAGGTAATAGTTTGTAATAGGTCAGAGTTCTAAAAAAGCACTTTTACACCTTACAAGTCCAAATAAAAAAAAAAGGACACATTTCATACATGTTGGGCTTTCTCACCAGAACTGTACGATAATTAACTCCACACCAGGACCCCTACCACACTAAGCCTTACTCATCTTCAATTATATGCTGCAGCAAAGATTTACCAAGCGACACCTAAACTTCAGTACAATATGAAACTTGATTCTTAAAACTTTATACACACAAAATATAAAATTACTTTTCTAGGATGGGGTAGGGGAGAGGGATTCTCCTTCATGATACTTGGACTGAAAAACTAGTTTTCAGAGACTGCCACAAATATTATTCACAGTTTCTTGCTGTCAGGCTTTTTCAGCTACATCAACGTAGTACACAACAATACTGTTAAGTCCAATAACTACATCGGATGGACATTCTCGGGAATAAGAGAAAACTAGTGACAAAAAATACCCGAAAGGCCTCCTCCTAACGACGTCTCGATTTTTACAGGGTTGCAGTTTGTCTATGTTACACGTTAATGCGATCTCAAAAGAGCAGCAGGAGAGAGATTTTAAACCTTCTCTCCTGTCCAAGTGATCCAAGTAACATAAGCATCCACTTAGCAGAAATAACATGAGAAACAAGGCTTTTGTTACAAAGACAGCAGTGAACCACACCTTCCCACACCAAAATATGGTCAACCAGGGGTTTTGGCCATGCAAACTGCTGGTCAGCAGAAAATTAAGCATGCTAATGGACAAACATTAATTCCAATCATATATTTAAAATGATCCCAAATACTACTAGTTAGCTACACTGAAAGCGCCTGTAAAAAATATGTAGTGAAAAATGAAAGAAAACAATAGTGATCACTGCAGCACTTAGAGTGATACTAGTCTTATGTGATGAATCACCTCAGAGAAAATACATTAGATGGGACTTTGAAACAAAAAGTTAACATTAAAAGGTGCACCTGAATATTACAGACTAAATTTACAAAACCTACAATAAGGTAAAATATATATCTTTTGAATATTCAGCAGCTTTTTTTTAAATTTGTTTTTATTTTTTGAGAGGCTCATGAAATTTTAAAAAGGGACCACTAACTAATCTCAACCATGCTTCACAAAACAATAATGGCTATTTCATATTGCAGTTACCAATGTAATGCAATTAGTGCTTTAAAAATAATCTACACTTTTTTCTTTTTTTTCCTTTTTAAACAGAGACCTTTGGAGGAAATACGGTTGTTCAAAAGCTTCTCGAAAAAGAAAGATTACCTGAATATTAAGTTATCACAGATCAAGTGTTGTATTTAAAAGCTTTGCAGACGTGAGTATTACAATCTTCAGGTCTCAGGACATTTAAACTGAGAAAGTTACGCGTTTGGTTTGTTGTTGTTGGTTTTTTTTTTGTTTTTTTTTTTAAATCCACTTTCTAACCAAAGCAAATAAAGAATACTCAACTTCTCACTATCTATTTACAATTCTTAGCCTACAGTCTGAAATGACAAGACAAATTCTCTTTTAAAACTGCAGCATTAAAGGGTAGGCACACCATTCTTCTGCTGCACGATTGTCACCCACTTAAACATACACATACAAAATATTTAGGTTAGTAAAATGAGCACTCCACATACACTACAGTGACAAGTTTTATAAAACTCATGTTGCTTAAATAAAGACAACTGCAAAAGGTTAAACCTCTCTGAACAGTAAAATTGTGTTACTTTTTTTTTTTTTTTAAAACTTGCAGCAAACTTTCTACCATAACCTCCAACAGCAGATGAAACCACACGTTTAACTGCACCTTTATTGCAATCACCAGCTAAACTGGAACGTATTGCAGAGTTTATATACTGCTACTGAGCTTAAACTGCTTTAAATGCCAAGATGACAACTAGAGAGCTACGAGGAACCAGGATTTTGAGTACTACATTATATTAAGTAAACAAAAACAAAGTATACTTGGGGCCAAATGCCCAGTCCGTTTCAAGAATGAGCAGTGCATATTTAAAACGACAGCAATGGTGTGCCTAACCTTTGAAAATATGAAGTTGCTGGGGAGGGGGAGAGGCTAACAGAATCAACTGTTCCAGAAATCATTCAGCATCCCTAGGACTATCTAGGCCACCCTCCCATAAACTTTGAGAAACCACTTTCAATCACTGACATCACTAAATGCTCTCACACAAAAACTCCAATGCTTCTTTTGGTTGTGCAAATGGGGAAAAAAAAAAAAAGGTAATTCTATCTACCTTTTGCACAGATTAAGACCAAATTGTTTCTACCTGAAGAACCAGCAATTCTCATTTGGTCATACTGTGGTAAATCCAGTAAGCTCCACCTAGTTACTGACCACTCCTGCAGAAAGTATCAAAGATAAAAGTTCTGTACAAAACTTATCCTGGATCTCCATATAATGATAACAATATCATCATAGTGAAAAAAAACTGGATTTGTGGTTTACGGAGTGCTTTTACGGTGTTTAAATGCTTATTCGAGCATGTGCTAAACCACTATCAAAATAGATTAAATAAAAACAACAACAAAAAAGCAGGACTTAGATTAATTCCTGCTACTGGCAACTGTAATATTTAAAAAGGAAACACCCATTCATTGAGTGTTCGACCCTGACAGTATTACAGATAGATATGATGCAGAGCCTGAATTAGATCAGGCTACCAGTGTTTTACTTCTTCCCTGAACATTAAAAAGCTCCTTCACTAATGTGGATATTTGGGCAGACTACTGAGGTTGTAACGTTTGAGATCACTGTTGTGTGGGCTTTTTTTTTTTTTTTCTTCTTTTTTTTGCAGTATCACAGTAGTTTGTTACACAAATCCCCCTCCCCCAGATTAGAGTCATTTAAACTAGTTGTTGGAACCACATAGTTTAGTAAACTCAGAATCAAGTCTGTAAAAAGCATAAAGGTCACAAAGAACCATAGTTCTGTTATAATGAGGCATACCCTAATACATCATTTAGTGTACCCTGACTGCTCCTGACTGCGAGAAGCTTGTCTTCCGTGAGATAAGGCTACATCCTCAAGCAGGTGAGTCTAAATATCACCCTTCAAAAATATCAAACAAAATTACAGCGAAGGTAGTGTTACAAATAATTAACTGACATATTCTGAAGGTAGTGTAATGTAAGTTTTCCCTCCCCGCCCCTCCCCTCCGGGTGAGCACTAAGCAGACAGTGAATGGTAAGTATGTTTAATTTAGAAAGAAAATAGTGGAGAGCCTAATTAGACCCAATTGATTATCCATCTAATAAACAAATCTCTGAGTTCAAGAAAGGTACCATTCCTAAGTAACCTGATTTAGCTTAAATCTTTCAATCAACTGGATCAAAGAAAAAGAGGGGGGAAAAAGATCTCTGAAACATTTTGAAGAATGACAGTCTGATTCTCATTCAAAAAATGCCTGGTTTTAGGAGAGTATCAGTTTTACAAAGTGGACTTATTTCTATAAAGGTAGACATGAAAAATCCAACACCAGAAGTTCAAGCAGGCTCTACAGGCAAGATGTCCACTTCCACAGATCTGCATTCTTTCTGAGGTAACTCAACTCTCTATTACAGAGAAACATGCAAAAGGCAAAAGAAAAAAAAGAAAGAAAAATGAAAAAAACAGAAGGGGGGGGGGGGGGGTAGTGGGCAGGTGAAGGAAGGAAACTGCACCATACCAGGCTAGAAAAATTTACAAATGTGACATTCAGAGCACACCTTTTGCCTGTGTCCACACAAGTCTATGCTAAACTGCAAAGAATGTTGCAGTAAATAGGAGAATCAGGTGCGCTCAGTGGTGGTTGAACTATGCAGTAGTGCTCACCCAGTTTGCAAAGTAATTGGCACTCTACAACATCCCTACTCATCTTTCAATTCATTCGCACTTTGTGCTGCTTCTCCCTGGGGATCTAATTCAATCTTTACTGAAACATCCTGCCCCTCCGACCTCATTAATTTCATTTTTTTCTTTGGAGGGTTTTTCAAAGTGCCCAGCCTCTCTTTAACTTTGTACTCCAGTGTACTGTGGGGGATCCCATAAATACTCTGAGCTTTGGAAACACTCATTTTCCCGCTCATAACCACAGAGATTGCTTCCTCCAGTATCTCGCTGTTGTACTGTCTGTATCTCCCTCTTTTCTTCCTAGGTTGCTTGGAGCCAGCATCTCCCTCTTGATCTGAGGTGGGATATGGCTGTCCAGAGGTAGACTGCTCAGCATCTGAGCCCCAGGAATCTGGTCCAGCATCCAGCAAACTTCTCCTGTTTTGTTTTGGAAGGATAGCCCTTAACTTTTTGCTAAGCGCGCTCTCCGTTTGTGAACCCATTACCAAAGAGCTATAGCTGTACTGGTCACCAGTGCGGGACTCCCATGAAAGGTCCATGCCTCGAACTTGTGGTATCTTTAAATCCACAGGAGACGAATGGCTCACGTCCTTTTTCCCATCCTGTTTAGTTTGAAGTGCCATTTTTTGAAAGGCAGAGTTTTCTGTAAGAAAAGGAAGGTCACTGATGTTGCTGAGTGCACCATTTCCCCTGAATTTCATGCGGCTGAAATTGAATTCGTAGTGTGGTTTTGCCCAAGAAGCCTCCCTGGATAATATTAAGTGCTGTCCATGATTCTGTAGTCCAGATGGCCCATGGCTGGCAGCTGTAGAAAACTGGTTTCTGCTCAGCAGTTCTTCACTAATCTGGAGTGATCGAGCCAGTGGTACTTTAAGAGATGTGGAGTGGCCATAACCTTCCCTGGTTCCATCCTGCAAGCTTCTTGGAGGTACCCCATCACCACTCTGTAGTCCCTCCGGATGGTGCTGGCTGGGTCTCCCAGGTCGCCTAATTGGATGGAAGGAAACTGATGTGAGCAGGACTTGCACAGGTAGGGAGGGATGGGTGAGGGGGCCACTCCTTTATTAGAAGGCCTTGCTTGGGTAACATCACTTTTTGTGTTATTTATTTTTCTCTAAATTTTTTTTATTTTTTTTATTTTAATTTTTTTTTTTAAGTCTCAGCATCAGTCAGTTTTAAAACTTGTTCGCAAAAAATGAGAAGCTTTTTGGGCAAAGAAAAGTGAAACCTGTTGGCTGGTCTCTGGTTGGGTTCACAAATTCTCGGAGTAGAAAAGACTTCGCGCAAGCGTCTGAAAATAGCACCTTAATTACAAAGTAGTAATCAATAGCCATAGATCTACACACAACTGTGTTACTGGTGTGACGTTACCACTAAACAAGTACAGTAATAAAAGAGTAAGCCAAAGTGCCACATAGTCAACATGCAAATATGACTGTCACCTGCAGTATCTACACATAGGTGGAAACCTTGGATGGTGTTCGCTTACATCATATTGAAGAATTGCTGCTCAGGGTAAAAAAAAAAAAAAAAAAAAAATGCTTAGCAGGCCTCAAAGGTATTTGCTTGACTTTCATTAAGCACCAAATATGAAAGCTGGGATACTGCAGATCACAAAGGAAAACACTGCATTACACTAGACTTACCAAATTGCTCTCTTAACAACTAATTGCTTATATACACATGTCCCTGATTCTCATTTAATACATAGCACGGCTAGGAAAAAAAATAAAAAATATTCTAGCTCCAACCGTCATCCAGATCAAGGGTTAACAGCAGAAAAAGTGGTACGTATTTTTACCATTTTTCTTTTGTCACAAGTGTTGTTTCTATGACACAAAGTACTACTACTGCAGATAAACACGTGTATTTTAATGTTTTGCTTGCTTAGCCCCCTGCAGTAACTAAGTCACACTAGTTTCAAAATCCACCTCCAAACTTCTCCATGTTCAACATACAGATTAACAAAGAGACTAGTAAGCAATTCTATTTTAATGCTCTGGGACACTATACTGGTGTAAAGCCCTCCAGCTAAGTCAGCATTATTTAAGGATAGGATACGTACTACTGAAAAGCTACATTATTCTTTTTAACATCACACTGGGATTTAAAAAAAAAAAAAAAAAAAAGTAGTCTTTAGAGAAAAGACATCTACTGAAAGGACCTAGCATGTAACATACACAGTGTTTGATACACATGCTGCTAGCTTCTCTCCAGGATACAACAGGTCACAGTCGAAGTGGGTACCAAGAGTCAAGAAGGATTCAGAACAAAATCCAGAGAAGTCAATGAAAGTTTACTATTCCAGAGAACTCTCAAGCAATGTGCATTCTCTGCCCCTTCTACAGCATGTATCAGCATCAGAATATGCACCAGAGAATCCTAAATAAAGGACATATTGACAGCTAACTAGGACAGAGGTCACACCTGATTTCATTGATGCTAAACAGACTGCAGTCAGCCTCATGTACCACACACCTGTACAAGTAGCCACAGGTGCCAGTAAGCTACATCCTCTCTGGACCCACAAGACTGATCAGACAGTGCCAGATGCTGGCCCTGTCATCCCTGTGTGTTGGACTTTGGCCCTCACTTGATACACAAACAAGGAAACAAACAACACACAGCCTCGGTGGCTTCTGCTGCCTTCCTAGGAAAATAAAGCTAGAAATAACCTGTTCAGAATTGAAAGAAAAGACTTGGTGAGGTAGCTTTATGCTAAAGAATTGTGAAAAAGTATTAAGACTAACTTTTAAACAAGGACTGAAGTATTTTATTAATATATATATTAAATTGAAAAAAGTAATATTGATGGGAGAAACCTGAGACAGTAATATTTTTCCAAAAAAGAAATGCAAAAGTTAAATCAGTTGTTAGCAGCACATGGGACTGGTGGTGGTTGTTAGTTTAAAATTTTTGAGTTTTTCAAAGGCTATTGTAAAGCTAAATCCAGCAATTAATTAGCAGTTTAAACCATATACTGTTTCTGTTCTTCACTAAAAAGATTACTTGTTCACAGTAGCTTCAAGACAAAATTCTCCCATCAACACCCAAAATCCCTCTTACTCCCAGTCAGCCTCTCCAATACAGTTAACTCAGTCCTTACTAAGAGTAAAGGGTTTCTAAACGTATGCAAATGGTGACCAAATGGTGACCGTTAGTAATATGAAACCTAAAAGAATTATTTTTGATATAGCATTCTTTCACACCTTGGACTAATTAAGGTAAAAGTTGTATACCACATTTTAAAATTTTTAATTTTTTTTAAAAAAAAACCCTTGTTCAGTCCTACAGTACAATCACAAATCCAAAAAGCCATATTTAAAGTTTTCTGAACTACCAGACTCCTTCTCCCAGCCGCTTTTTTTAAGTTGTGGTTTACGGCAGGAAATAAAGAGCACACAGGGATTCAAATCTAATTCAGCTTGGTTCATCACCCAAATCATTGCTACCCCTAAAATGAACTTTCCTGTTAGCTAATTTTCTCTTAAGTGAAATGAAATCTAACTTATATTTAATTGAACTTGCATCTCCAAGAACATTACTTATCACTAAACCCAAGAAGCAGGTAATGGACAGATCTTTGGCTAAGTACTAAACTGGCCAAAATAACAGATATTAGAGTTCTTAATGACAAGTTAAGCCTGTCTCAGTTTCCAACAACTCTTATTTGGCAGGTGGGGTGAAGGTATTTGCCAAAGGTACAAGTTGAAAAGCACATTACTCCAAAGGGTTAACACCAAAAGTAAGTTAAAATTAACAAGAGGTAAGCACACATTTTTAGTAAAAAACAAGGTCATAGTAAGTTGCTTTCTCTTACCCATTTCCCGGAGTACTGGAGCATCCTGGAGAATGACTCAGAGAGGTGCTGCCGGCACAAGGACTCTTCTTAGTGGATAAATCAAGCACACCGTCTGTAGAGACAAAAGAATGACTTCAGTCTTTGAAGAAGCAGGATCAACCACGTTGCCCCTTGATAAAACAAGCCTTTCAGGCTAAAGTTATATTTAGCACACAACATTTTCTATTTTATTTGAACAAACTAAGGCTTGGATTTGTTTGCAATTTGGCTTACAAATGACTTCAACATAATCCTCAGAAGTCGCAACAAAATTTGGGAAAATTAAAAGTGCATCTGTTATAAGAGCCAGAAAATAAAAGATGACCTACAAACGATGGTTCAGGATACAACACAGCCTATGGCATAACTAACCCTCAGCAAACCTCAGATGAGACAATCTTCAAATTCCCAAGATATTCCCCCCATTAAAAGAGGGCTTTAAGCCATTATATGACATTTTTTTGGATCCAAATCTCTGTAGGAAAATTCACTGAGAATTTCACACTGGAAACTTACTTTCAAATGAACACATACAAATGTGAGACTCCTCCTCACCTGGCAGCTAGCTTCAGTTCCTTTTTCCATCTCAAATGGGTCCCTACTGGCAGAGCGCCTGCTTTTCCCCTCTCTATTGTGCCATTTTACTCCCTGTCTTCTTCCATATACCAAATTGTTTTTCCTACTAGACTGCTTCTTCCATTCTCACTAATGGCACTTCCTCAAGCTCACACATGATCCTCTGCAAACCCTTACGGAAACTGCATTTCTAGGCAACAGAAAAGGGAACGCTTTTTGACAGAACAAGTCTTGCTCCCACTGCACTGAAACAACTGGAAATTCTGGTCATTTTAATAAGGGCAACACTATCACAGAAGCAGCACAGCCATCTGGAATTCCTGGAAATTTTGAAACAAGGAATTTATGAGGAAGAGATAAATGAAACCTGTTGGCAAGGTAAACTAGAGGCATTTCAGAGCTCCTCACTCGTTCAATATAATCAAGTCAATACCAACCAACACAAGAACAACGTAAGATGGCTTTCAGATTGCTTGAAGTTCTCATTTGACATATGGAGAAAAAGCATGATAAACGATGAACTAGAATTAACTTACAGAAAGCTGTTCCACCCACTACATTTGGGAACACACCATAACCCAAACTTAGGCAAGCAGAGAATTCAATCTTCTTTCTGAACAACATTTATGCAGCCACAAGGTACAGAGACTGGATCAAGTAGCCCCTCCTTTTCAAGAGGCTATACTGAACAGCTCAGGCTGCTGTCAGAGGCATTTGCATCCACACTCCCTCCATCAGAAGTGTCATTACAACCTAGAAGTCTCTGAGGGGAAGCAGGGCCAGCCTCATACACCACCAAGAAGTTTACAGCTATAGCTACGTTCCCCTCAATCCACTAGAACAGAAATATAACAATAAGTACCACTAGCAGTCTTTCATGACAGCCTCTTAAATTTCTCATTAACAAGTCTGGCAAAACCTCTTCCCAATTACATTAAATGCAAATTGGGAAAAAATAATTACATCAGCAAACAGATTACTGTATAAGTTAATATGCACCTTCTAATTCCATAACAAGTGCTATGAACATTATAAATTATCTTACAGCTTCTTCATCACATGGTAGTGAAGGAACAGTTCATGTACATGCTTTCTGCTTCACCATACAATCCTTTAATTAAAAAAAACAACACAGAAGCAAAACTGATTCTCTCCCTCTCTTTTCACAATGAAGGCAATTTAACATTTTAAAACACATGCAGAAGACACTCGTGAAATACATCTATAATGAAATTAATTAGAAACAAATGCCTATCAGCTGAATGTATAGGTCCTCACTTCAAGAAAGATGCCATACAACGTTTCACTGCAGTTTTGTAACTGAAGTGTGGCAACAACTTTCAGTAAGTGCTGTAAGTGCAGTAAGTGTCCAGACACACAACCTGCATATTGTTGGACACATGGAATTAACCTTTTTACAAAAGGCTTCATAAACATAAATTCAAAGAATAAAGGGATACCTTCACTAGTGTACTAGCTAGCAAAAGGCTTTTTTTTTTTTAAAGGCACCTTTTCTACTTGAGGATGGACAGCCTACTTTATGTTTGATAGAATGATTTCAGGCACTAACACATTTCTAAAGAAGGGCAAAGGCGATAATTTTAATCCTATCAGGAGGATACACTTATGAAAACTTCCATTCAACAGTTTCAGAAAAAAACCCATTCACATACTATAATCACTCACAGAGTTTACTTGTTAAAAACATTTTTGATGGAAAGCAAGGTTTTCAAATTAAAACAAGCTCTGCAACACTGTTACAAGTTATTCAATCTGTGCTCTGCAGAACAAGTCTATTTTTAAGGTAGAAAAGAAACATCTCTTCCAAACACATAAACCTGGAAGTTTTATACAGTTCATGGGCATCATTTTTACAGCCTTCACAAAGCCATTTCTCACAGACTTTTAAAAGATACTGTTTTCATACTATGACCAGAAAGAAAATGAATCAGTCCATCAGTTTGTGACCTGATCTTCAGAAAGAAGCAACATTATGGTTTTCATGACCACATGAACTTGTCTTATCAGTAAGCATAAAGTCTATTTTGGCAGACTGTTTCTTGCAGCTCCCAGCAGAAACAACAGACTTGTCCCCAGAGTTTGGAACATGTCCATCCCCTTTGCCTTTCTTCAGAAAAAATCACTAATGTCTACAGGTCTACATTCTTTGAAAAAGTCTCTCCCAGCCACACCTAGCTAGTTGTTATTTTATTGTAAGACATCTACCCCTTTTCCACTTTACAGTTAATGGAGAAGTGTGAACTTCTAATTGTCTAGTTTTGCAATAGGAATGCCATTAATGGATTGCCACAGGATGCAAGACACTGATAAGAGTCCTACCTTGTTCACTAGGTTCTGACTGAGACTTTCTGACAGTAAGGTCCAGAGGTGAGTCTTGGTCAGCCATGAGAAGTTTGCTGAGCACGGGGTTCTGAGCAGTTGCAGCCGTGGGAGAGGAGGCGACCAGAGATGCTTTCAGCAGGCTTTGGTTCTTTGTGCTATTGGGCTGGCTGGAGTCCTGAGTAGAGCTATTTTTTGAGGTATATTCAGCAGCAAACTGTCGGATCATTCGCTGCATGATCTCACGGGCCACTAGGGGAATATTTGGGTCAGAGACCCTAGGACTGTCTGTAAATATTAGAGATTTTTTTTTAAGGAAGCACTTTAAGTAAAACAGCTTTTATATTAAGTCATTGTTTATTTAAAAAAAAAAAAATCATCTAGGGAAAAAAAAAAAAGCCAAAGATAAAATGTACTTTAGTCTTAGAATACAAGAACCACTGCCAATACTGGTATAACCTTCCCAAAATAACAGTTCCCTAAGAGAAATAGGCAATCTCATCTTTTGTTTTCAAATATAGATATATTTGAGTAGACCTTTAAGAGGTGTGGAAATGGAAAGGAGAGCTAGACTCAAGAAGAAAAGTAGCAACTAATGAAGCTCATTCAAAAAAAAATTAACACATTATTCAGCGGAAGAATTGAGTAACTTACCTGCAGCTACAGAAGGGGAGAAGGGAGAATAGAGTTGCAGCAGGCCCCTACAAATTTACTAGGAAATAAAGCCCTATAGCTCTGATTCTTCAAAATAATCCACATGAAGATCAAGTGTCTTCCATCCCATTCTATCTATTCCTTTTGACATTTCTATCATTATAATCAATGTAGCATCTGGTATTACCCAAAGAGCTTTCACATATACAAAAACCCAAGATGTGTCACATGAAAAGTAATTCTATTTCTAGAAGAGCTGCTAAATTCATCAGTAGGAAACGTGTAATGGAACAGGTAGAGATTCCAATTTATTTGGGCCACCCAAAAATATATTGGCAAAAATTGCTGTTTCAGACCAGTAGTACTTCGTGATGTCAAAGCAAATCTGTAACTCCTAAATCACAGAAGTTAAGTCCTGCCACTTCACCTCAAATACTGCTTGTATTCTCTGGCCAAGTCAGGGTAAAAAGAAAAAAACAAAACCAAACAAAAAAACCCAAACCCACAACTCCTCCAGAAATGTCTCAAAAGGTTTGATTTTGTATTTCTGAAGAAACATTCAGAGAAAATTGTGCAGTAGAGGACTAAACAAATCTTTAAAAACAGCTCTCAAAATGGAACAATAGTAAAGTGTTTGCTTCCTCTTTAAAAAAAATTGCCCAAGTTGAGATTGAACTATTAGAAGCATTAGCAAAATCTGTGGGACATTTCAGCACTAGATTTGCCTTTTACCACCTTTTTTGACAAAAATGAACCAATCCCACAAACCAGCTTTATAGCATCTGTAAAGGATTGACATGATGGTTTGAGCATGTAGGTGCCCACAAACTAGACAGCAATAGTAAATAGCTACTGCGTTTCTTGATGAAAAACTAAATTGAGCTTTAATCAAGCCCATATTCTTTCTTGTTAAGTACAGCTTTCTAAATATAAGACCTTATACAGTCAATATGTGCATTTTAAGAGCCAGAGTAGCTGTAAACTTCTAAGACATTTATGTAAATACTTAATCATTTTGTTGTAAAATCTACAGGATGTTTTACTGTAGCTAAGGACGAGGCACTAGAGTTTTTAAGAAATCAACAAGAGATGAACCAAACTTTAAATTTAGGTATATTTATATTCTCACTTTCTTCCCAAATGGTCCGCAAGGACACAAGCCTAGAAAAGCATGGAGGCTTTTTTCTGCTATGGTGACATTTCTTCCATTTTCTAAGCTCTCTACCGTAACCTCCTGAAGGACATGTGAAAGGCTTTAGGAAAGCCCCAAGGGACACAAACTGATGGCATGATCACACTGATGCCAACTATCTGGCACGCACTTGTAGTGTATACAAGATGGCTGGCAGGAATGCAGAGCAATATGGCACCTACATTTTCTGAAGAAGAATCATGACTTTACTGTGCCTTTGTCTTCATATGTACGGTTCAGTAATGCTTACAGCTGACTAGATTTCAAAATTCAGGAAGAAAATACTATATATGTCTACCACACGCATCTTTGTAACCTGCAACTTCAAAGAATCAGCAAGAGTGACTACTTAAGAGCTTTTTAGGGCTGCTCAAAACAAACTCTCTAATTCAGGACACAAAACTCAGTTTTCAACCCGAAGGGTAGTTACCTAGCACATTAAAGGCTCCTTGCTTAATACAAAGTCTGAATCCTAAGGATTAAAACTGTTCAAAAACAAGTGCAAAATATTTGCTGATGCCTCTGCAGCATCGCTTGAAATCAAACAGATGTTTATTTTGATTCCAAGTGTCTGGGGTTTTTTTTAAAAACTAAAATTAACTAAAACAGAAATTCTCAGAGAAGAAAAATATAGCTGATAATATTTGCTATAAACAGTATAAAGTAGTACTTCTGAGCTTTAAAACCTTAATTGCTTTTCTGTATTTTATCTATACTGAAACCTTAGAAGGGCAGTATCAAACAAAAAAAAGGCATGACTTCATTAAACCATCAAAAGAAGGCCCTATCCTGCCACAGTGTAGAGGTAACGGACAACTAGGTACTACCACTCTGCTTTCACCGAGCAGTATGAATTTTTGACAGAAACATTACTCAGTAAGAGTGCCATGGACACAAAGCAGAGAGGAAGTATGTAAGATGAATGGACAGCAAACCTGTGCAAAAAGTTTGCTGATCCTGCTCATTAGCTATGTATGTAAAGTGTATGACTGCATGTCCTTGACACGCAACAGGCATCTGTTCGCAGAACATCTGCATTTTCTCTGATCTGCCTGGGCTACAAAATACCAGTCTCAAATGTTACTGGCAGTGAGGATGGAAAGAAAAAAAGAACTAATTGCTGGCATGAAACTCAGAGCACCAAGTATCTCTGAGCAATGCAGGAGTGTCAGAGTGCTGCCATTCTCCGTGTCCTCTTTGGTATGACAGTGCCTGGGGATCTTATGGCAGTGGCATGAGTTAGAATAACCTTTCAAGCAACCTAAATACAGCCAAGCTTGACAACGATCATTAAGGACTCAGAACTGACTTCCTGTCAGGTTTCCTCCCCTCCGTTATTACTCTGCACCAAGCATAGCTCTGCCAGAGGAATGAAAGCAAGAGTGTACTAAAAAAATTCTCAAAGATGCTTAGACACCTGAAGTGACTTCATTATCATCATTCTGTGTATCTGACCACAACAGAGTGTTAAACCCCTTGTGAGCACACTGTTAGCAATATCTGCCAATAGTTTTCCAACAATTAGGGAAGCGTGCATTTCTGATAAGACACAAACACAGCTCATACTTAGATTTTTAAGCATAGTGTTAAAGGGTTGATGTCTCTAATAAACAATTTAGAAGTAATGGAACTGCATTTTTTTTCCTCTCACCAGAAAAATAATATGGAAAAGGGTATATTATTTCTAGATTTTTGTTTTCTTAAAACCCTTCTGGATTTAGAGAGAGATGGGATAAATCTAAAAGTAAAAGGAAACCTTAAAAAAACCCAACCACACAAAAACCAACCACACCACTGAAAAGGAAGACTTAGAATAAAAGCATTTTCTGACCTATCAGTAGTAATGCAGTAACTATCCTTCCTACTATCCTACATGTTTCTATACTTTATGCAATACATCACAATGCATAGTTTCTATTTATTCATTTGAGTCATAAAAGAAAAGCTAAGATACTGTTATCTACTTAAAACACCTTTAAATATTTTGGTCACTGGGAGGAAGGGCTGAGGACTGGCTACAGTCATTTCTAATTTGTTAAACTGAAGCCTTGCATTGTCCCCCAGTAGACAGGTTGGAATTACTGATTTGGCAGATTTTCTGACACATGGGTTAGACTGATAAGTACAATGTACTTTCATTCAGGATGCATTTGGAAGCAACCTCTGGATTCCCATTTCTCAGATTGGTAGAAAACAGTGAAATGAGTTTTGTGCCTTCCCAAGAGCACACTTTAACTGACATAACTCTCTAGAAGAGATATAGGGGATTTTCTAGCATTGAGCTACTGTATTGTTCTTGGCATGTTCTACAGTATTGATTTCCTAATTATTTTGCTGATCACATTTTGAATTCTCCATATATCTCCCTTAGAACTATTCCAATAATATTTTTTACTGTGGATTGCTAGGAGTGGGGTGTGTAATCACTGCAGACCCCAGTGAGAAGACTGCTGACCTTTAGGAAAAACTGCACTAATACAGTTCCCATTAAAATAAATAAGTTTTTAAAACCCACAACAAACACACACCACCACTTGCTCCCCTTTCCAAACAGCCTGCTCATCTAAACATCAGTTTCAGGGGAGTAGTTCTGCCAGGCAAGAAAGGAGTCATTCCTCCAAAAGTGCAAATCACCAGTGTTCTCATGAGGAGATTTGTTTTAGAGTTAAATATGTTATACTTTCTTCCTCTGTCCCAAGCCACATTGTTGTATTGCTGCATTATTTGAGTCAATTTTTACCGTTGATAAATATATGTAAGACAACTGAAAAATACTGAATGTACAATGACAGCTTGAACATCAGATCTTTGATACCTGCATTGCATGCAAAAAGACCAGCGAGAGATACCATTTCCCCCCAACCATTAAAACCAACCTTTTCTGTAAAAGACTGCATTGAGGAACTCTTCCGCTTGCCTTTCAAAACGAATGATTTTTGCTTGCTCTTGTCTAAGCAGAGCTTCTTGTCCAGCTTCCGAGGCTGGCTCATCCAGACTGACTAAGTGTTCCTGCAAAGATATTTAATATTTGTAAGATCTTCCTCACTCCAAAATGAATGAAGTTCCTTAGGCATTAAATATTTTATTAAATTCAAAACTTTGTTAGGTAGTCAGAGTAGAATCTACTGAAATCACAACTTGATTTTTGTCTGCTCAGAACATTGTACTTTGTCCTATCTTCTTGTAAATGCAGCAGAATATTTGATAGCATTATGGGAAATAAGAGCACACAATGAAGAAGAAGATTTAGACATTTTATAACATTTGGCTGCAAATATCATATCTAGCATTCATTCTTTATTACTTTTACTTCCAAGAAATAACCACTGAAGATAAAACACAGAAAGTTCTTAATTTACATAGCATTCATGCAAACTGAGCAATAGATGACTAATCATCAGCAAAAAACAGTTCCTTTGTGAAAAGGCTCAGTAGTAGCTACTTTTAAGTGAAATAAACTTAAGTTAGCTGTTTACAACACCCACAGTGAATTAAATTCATTCTAATCTCTTACAACTGGAAACAACTGAGTTATCTAAAGAATATTTCAAAAAAAAATGTTTTAATTAGGATAATTAAATTGTGTGAGATGCCAAGATAAATTACTAATTTTAAACACAACTCAAGAAACTAAGACAATGGTTACAGAAACATGAAATCTAAATGTTTGGATTGTCCCCTGACACACATAACTTTTTTTATTTCTTTAATGCCTTGCTCTTGCTTAGGAGAACAATCTCTTTCCTGGCCCTCTCCCTCCACTTTCATTTTAAGCTATATTAAAGTTACCTGCATTTACCTACTGCAGGAATGCATACACAACCACTCTTTGGGTTTAGGGAGTGTTTTGTTTTGTTAACCTTTACAAAGTATCAGTTACCATAATATCTAGACTACATCTGGTTTTTTTAGGCTCTACTGTACAAGTTGATTTCAGGTTCATATCCTCACAGGACTAGAAGGGAAGGAAAGAACTGGCAATTAATTTATAATTCACAATAAATGAAAGTCATTCTTAAGTTTGTACTGTCTCAGTGTCAAGAGGTTTAATGAAGCAAGGTTACATAACCAGCCCATAGTAAATTAACAAACACAGCAATCACATGAACTACGTGCAAAGGGTAATAATATCAAGTGCTGTGGACTCTGGCCTGAAGAAAATGGGCTCTCACCTTCAGATTCGTAATTTAACAGCTTCCAAAAGTCCTCTGTCAAAAGTAAAGGGAGATCCTATCTCAGACAGGGTACAGAGACAAAGCAGTATTTTATGCTAAATCAAAATATGAGGAGCATGGGACGACAGAGGTGACAGGTGAGTAAAACATTTTTGCTGTGAAGGCAGAAGTAAAGACCTCACAAAGTGACCGATGCTTTTTTCTATACCAGAGAATTTCCAGGCTTGCTTTCAAACCTGATGGCTCTCATAGAAAAGATTAATCTTTTGAGATAGTCTTAAAGAATATGAATTTAAACTGATGCATTAACTACAGTAAAAGCATTCACCTCTGTGCTGGATACTCCTGTACCAGAAAGCAGTAGCAGTGCTCCCATGGTTCACTGGCATTTTATGAACACACTGAAAACACAGTTGTACTTTTCTGACACCTAAAATATGTGAAGTATTTGTACAGGATTTCAAAATAAAAATATTTGTGGCAAATAATCCCAATATTTCTGTAAGGGTTACTCTTCAGGTGACTTCACAGAACATACTTGCATTTGCTTTTTGAAACTGTGTTTCTGCATCTGACAAAGTTAATGCAGGATCCACCCTAGTTACTGACAGCCATTCCGAATCAAGCTCCATTATCTTTTAGGCATTATCAGCATAACTGTAAACTCATCAGCTTGTGTAAAAAGCAGATATTTGTGCAAATTAACTAATACCAGAAGTAATCTAGGCATACAGAAGTATTCAAACAATCACTGGAATATCTAAGCATTAACAGACAAACTGCTTTAAGTTTTACTTTCAAAGGAATCTCTGCAAAGTGATGCACAGAGATTTGGCTATATAAGATCCATTAGAGTTAATTAGCATCCTCTGGCTAAAGTCCCACAAGCCATTGCAAAAAACTTCTCTTGAATTCAAAGGACAAACAATTCAGAATTGAAGGAAACATTACCCCTTCAACTTGATCTAATACTCTGCCCTTTGACAGACTATAGCTCTGGAAGAAACCTAAAATAAAAATAACCTTTGCCCAAAACAATGCATTTCAAATCTTCCTAATACTTTTTGCAACTAAGATAATACATAGTAAATACTAGCCTAGCAACTCGGTGGAAACCTGTGTTCAGTGGCAGCATGCCTCATCATAAATAAATGTATTTTACATTACTCATATAAAGGTAATGTATAAAGAGTACCATTTAATCTACCTAAGCTAATGAAAGCTGTACATTTTCTACATAGAGAAGTAATGAAGGAAAAGGTATCAGCCAGAAAAAAAAACCTGCAAGTGACTTACAATGGTGAATGGCCAAATAAAGGATTTGATCTGCATTCAAAGAGGGTGATAGCAAGGCAATGGCAGCACTTAGTTCTTACCCCTCAAACTAAGGAGCATGCATCTCTTTACAGGTACAATTTTTATCAATGTCCATGATAAGACATCAAAATGTAAAGAAATATAGTTATATATAAGAGTCAGACTTAACCTTGTGCATAGAAAAAAAGTCTTCATCTATTTTCTGGCACCTGCAGTCCAACACTATGTGAGACAAAATATATTGGAAAGATTTCTGTTTACTGCATTTTTTTTATTTTCTTATCAATTGTGTCATTATTTCAGTAATCTTCACAGCTAGTTCACTCCTAGAGGGAAACTTCAAGTTTCCACACTAAATATTCGATTGTGATTGCTATCCAAAGTCAACTTCCAAAAGCACGGGGTTTTTTGGGGTACGTGTGTTTTGTTGGTTGGTTTGGTTTTTCCTGGGTTTCTGATTGTTGGGTTTGGTTTTATCTTTATGTTTTCCATCATTTCTTCTCAATAACCATTATTTGGATCCACTATCTTCAGTCTTGTCCTCTCACTCTATAGTCCCAAATCATATCAAAGTTTTTGGTACCAACATTAAGGTAGTAGGAAGAAGAAAAACCTACTAGTATTTAGACAGCATTGTCATTAGTTACAAATACCCTGGAAAAAACCCAACCAGTTATTTTTACATATTATTTATAACACAGCATTCATTCTATTCTCTTTGTGCTTCTCTTCAGATGGGAACCATGCCCCAGAGCATCCCTGGAATCCCATCAGTGAACACGCAGCATCACTATATTGAACAATAATGCTTCAGGAAAAGATACTTGGAGTGGTTTGCACATGCTCCCAAAGGGCTAAAGCTTTTTTTGTACGTTACGATAAATGGCATAATTACATAATTAAGTCAAAGACCCTTAGAAATACAGGGCTCAGGTTTTCAAAATGCAAGGTCAGTGCGTGACCTTGAGAGACCACCTAATCCTGGACAGCCCAGCCTTGTCAGCACTAGTGCTGGATCCTCACTGAGACCCTCCTTGTAGGAAATGTTGATACAGCAATTCTAAATGCTAAACTGCTGGCATGAAGAGAAAGGTATGATGCCAGCTGTTTTTGTATAGATACGGCAACAGCAGCTTCATGTTTAAGCCACAGACCACATGCAGGTGGAGCAAGAAGCACCCACAAGCTAGAACAGTATGAGATAATTCCTATCCATCTTCATGGAGAAAACAGAGGGAGGCTTCCCACAGACCACCCATAGCTGACCAGCCAACCCATGGGCCCTAGGGATACAATCCAGCCTCTCACCCCAAGGCAAGATCAAGAACAGTGAGTAAGAAAGGAATGTGTCAGCATCCCTAGGTTGTCTTGTCCAATACATCATTTTTCTTAAGTCTTTTTAATATTAGCCAGTGCAAAGGAGAATAATCTGCTATTTTCTGCCTTAGGGCACAAGAGACTGTTTTCTTTTACCTTCAGGACCAAGTCATTCTTGTTGCTTCCATTTCAATGCTATTCAGTTTGTTTACATCTCTCAAAATGCTACACCCAGCTGAGGCTTCACCAGCATTTTAGGGTTTCCTCTTCAGGTGTTAAGACAAATGGCTCTTTCAATATAGCCCCCAAAATAGTTTACGACTTTTTACAGTGCTATCACTTTGCAGACATCTGTAACTTGTGACTTGACAAAACAAGTCTGTCTGTCCTGTTTCTCAAATGTATTGAGATCATTTTCAATTCTGAGCATGTCGTTGAAAGCATATACAGCTGTTCCCAGCTTGGCATCAGCTAAAAATTCAGATAGTTTAATTAGGTCTAAGATGTCCCTCACTTAGCTGTACATATATAGTTTTATAGCAAGAAACAGTATCGTTTCCTTTTCAGGGTGACCAATGTCAGATTTATCAAATTCAAAACAAATTTAACTTGACTGATCCATAGTTATTGAATATCACTTATTATCTATAGTAGGGGAAAAGGAAAAAAAAAAAAATCAGTAGAAATACAAGATGCTTACATTGACATTTATGCACAAACAAAACCGTAACCCCACATTACTACTAAACACAGCTGGAGATCATCACAAACAGCCTCTTCAGGTTTTAGCCTCCATATCAAATTATTTTAAAACCACCCAATACAAAATTGACAGTTCAAATGCTCAAGTTTTTTTAAAGTGAGGAAATCCATTTAAAATGCTTTAGAGCATCTTTCAGAGCACTTAGGATCTCTGTACACAGTTTAAATACATTCTAAAGCTGTCAAAAATTGTAAATTCTGCAACTTCAACTAATTTTCAGATATTTCCTTTGCCATCTTCAATTATTCTTTGAGTTAACGCTTTAAATGATAGTGGTAGCTTCTCTTCAGAACCATTCAGACACTTACCAGTTTACTTCTTATTGTTTATGTTCCACCACAGTGAAAGGACACCAGATTCAGAGGCTGTTATTATGACTAATCATAATCAAATCACGGCATGCTATTACCTTTAAGATGTTTGTGTAAAGCAAGTACTTACAAGCTTGTAACTTTGAATTTTAAAACGACTCCTTCGTATGATGTAGCCTACCATATTTCTTCTCAACTGGAAGAATCATCAGAGGTCCTTACACTGAAGCCCAGGTATTTTATAGTACTTTGAAAACCAGACTCAACATTCTGCCACCAACAGCATGAGACTCCAGAATATGCTTGTAGCAGTAATTTTCTCTCTTGCTATTTTTATAGCTTAAATATATCTATAAAATAGTTAATGTGCTTAGGAGTATTATCCTTCTTGTTCTGCTCTCACCAACTAATGAGATTAGTTATGCATGTCATTTCCCCCCCCCTTTTTTTAATATGTATGAATTGTTTTATGTAGCTTTAGACAATAGTGTTTTCTTTTCCAAAATCCAAAACACCCAACCACCTTGCAAACTATACTATCTTAAATCTTCCCTGTGAAGGATAAAGCCCACAAGGAATTGAGAATTACTGCACCTGCAGATTATCCAAATGAGAATTCACCAGGTTTGGTCCCATAGAACTCAATCTACTTCCTCTCACCATGACCAGGCAGCTAGAGCTGCTAACTTTGTCATTTTTGACTTTCATGCCCATCAACGTACCCATGCATTTCTGCACACAGACACCCACGTTAATAACCTGGTAGCAGCTCCTTACCATACTGAAACAATTGTGTATTATGCATTATATGATGCAAGAAAAAAAATCCAGTTTCTAAAAGTTCTATATTATTGCACATAACGCTTTGGATTTGGGCAAAAACTATGTCTGGGAGGATTTTAGCTCCCTGATTTGTCTCTGTTTTATTATTCCTTTCAAATGAAGACACTTAAGTCCATTTCTTTATCAAAAACTGTCTTGTATTTTGACTGCCAAAAAAATCCATGCATTTGTTCAGTATTTGCAAGTAGAACTACTGCTACAAATAATCTTTTCAGAATATTTCAGCAGATGGTTCTTTATCCTTTGAAGAATTCATCTGATTGAATCTGATTGCTTGTAAAAGCAAGAACCAACATCTCTGAAATGGGTGGTAGAGCAAGCGGAGTTTTTTTTCCCCTTAAAGAGCTCTGCCAATAAACTAATCTTGACCTCCAATTCTCATCCTGCAGTCCAGAGCTCAATTCTCCTTAAGCACAACTACTGGCCTCCTAAATTACAGGTAATTCTTAAGGGCTAATGAAATCCAGAAAAAAGTCCTGAAGACATTTATTGGTTTTGAACTTGTCAGACCAGGTACCTAGCTGTCACTCAAAGGTGAAAATCAAGTACGTTGATTAATTATTTCACTAATCCAAAAGAGGGTATTGGTAGAGATGTACTCAGTAGAAAAAAAGGCCAGCCACAGCTACACACTGTTGTAATATGTGGTTTGTGGCTATCTTGCTCCCAGCTACAACATCAATTACACACCTCTTAATTCTGTAACTCTGCAGTATACAAACACAAACCCAAATCATCCCACCTTCCACAGTTCTTTTCCTAAAAAAGAGGATGCACATGAACAATAAAAAAAAAAAGCAGATCAGAGGATATAGCACAGAAAGCACAACTGCTGCCACTTTATGTACAGAAACAGACAAGTTTTAGCAGTTACAGAAGACTGAGCCTGCAAGTCCCTACAAAGAAGAGTTAAAGGTATCAGACAGATGTTGAAAGGAAGAGATTTCAAATAAACTAGTACCATTTCCAATTTAGTTCAGTCCATCAGCTGAAGACTGTCCATCATTTGGCTAAATACCAAATTAAGTTACAAACTTTTTTTGGTAACAATTAAGTCTCTGATGTTTTAATTCAATTATGATGTTGTTAAATCCATACTATTTGAAGGCTTCCATAAAAGTCATATTCAACTCTGTATTGCAAGCTAATGACATCAGCAATGGCCAGCAGTGCAGGAATTTGGTATACCCACAGAGGAAAGGAAGCACTCCCACACTGTCATCTCTCTCGGCTGACATACAAGACTAGGTCTAAAAGGAGCCATATTCTTCCCTCAAAAAAAACCCACAACACACACACAAAAAAAAAACCCAAACAAAAAACCCCTCCAAATCCAACAGAACTGATATAAGGCTGGGGGGAAAAAGAAAGAAAAAAAAAAAAACCACAATAAAACAACTAAAAAAAATTCTTACATACTCCAAAAAAAGCCCCACACCAAGCATGAGGAGAATCACCAGGAGTAACAGAGAAGTCACAAGTCTGATTTGAATGGACACATTTCACTCTCCTTACCCATTTTCTCAGCCAGTAATCCTTGGCCATGCAGCAAACCACCATGCATACAAAGCTCTCTTTGCTGTCCCTGTTTATCAATCAGTTTTAAGACAAATAGCTTAAATAGGTATTTTTGTGTACTGAAATGTAAAATGACAAAAATTGCTTCGGTTTTATTTATAAAAATTATTTTACCCAAGCCTATAGTGGCTGACTGACACTATCGCAGCCTTTCTTAACTCACATTTCTCTCTAGCCTGCTCAGAATTTATAACCTCCTTCCCGTTCCCCTCTCACCTTTGCCTAGGGATGCTGCATGACCCGACTGTGTTCTGTGTCTATGTACAACCCTAAAATATGCTTAGACCCCAATGCCAAAACACCACAGAGCACACCATATGTGACCACATCTACATCTTTTCTTTCACCCATTTAAAAGCCACACACAGTACAATGGGACACCATGTGAGGAAACTTAACATAAATGATAACTACCACTACCATAAGGAATACGTTGCCAGTCTTTCAGTAACACTCAAAATCATTACGCTTTACTATATGAAACTAAAAAGAATAGTCTAGCAAAGTACAGGAAAATATAAATAGCAATATATCAGCTTCTGAGTAAAGGTTGTGTTGAAGCTTGAAAAGGACAAGATGACCATACCTAATCAGCACCCTATACAGTGAACATTTGTGTTCTTAGTTTTCTCTTCACCTAACAATCACCAATTTTCAGGAGCTTTATTTTAGTTATTGTGGACCTGTGAGGACGATTGAGATGTAAACAGTCTTTTTGAAGATCTACCCATACACTTGTCAGATTCTCCCAGACTACAACCAGTCTCTGACTGCACCACAAAATTAATTTTTGAATCAATTCAGTGGCTTAACTAGAACTAAGCTAAACACCAAATTTTGTCTTTTTATGAGAAGACAAGTCAAACAAGACAGAACTCCTTACAGCACAAGCATACCTACAGCTTACCTGCTGTCAGTCTCAATAAGAAAAGGTATTATGCCTTACATCTATTCTAAATGCAAGCATTCCGAACTCTCCTGCTCATGCCTTAACAAAAACTGTAATACAAAAACAAGCATAAACTGGCAACATGGCAAGTATCAGTGTCAACAAAGTACTTCCTTTATGAACAAGCCATGCAGCCATACATGTTAGCTGCAGAGGAAAGGGTGCTTTTGTTTCATTCCTAAATTGATAGAGATCCACTCTGCGTGTTATTTTACATTGTGCAGGAAGAAGTAATAGTTACAAGTTCCAGCAAATTAAGTTTTGCCAAGACAGATGAGCCTTCCTTCCTATGCTATAGAACAATAATTATTTCATCACATGGACTGAGAAACAATCACATATAGCACAGTAGTCTTTGTTTCATATACAGCTATAATCTTGTTAAGAAAACAAACTGCAAGTTTATTATGTTGACAAAGCTGACTTGTCCACGTTTAGGCTCCAACTTGGTTATAAACAAGCACAGTACAAAATCTACAATACATATGAGCCCTTTAATAAAAGGATATGGCCCACAGGGAAAGAGATTCCAAGATACAAAACAGGACTCCAGGTTGTTAAAATGGACCACATTTCCATACTGAAGATAAGCCCAGCATATGTCTGTAGCAAACATGCACAAGGCACAGTTTGGCTCCCTCGGGAAGGGTTTCATGATCCCAACAAGATCTCTTACAAAGAACTCAAAAAACCCCAAACAAAAAACCCCAAACAGAAAGCAACTACACAGAAAAAAAGAAAAACCACTGCATCACATACTACAAAGAAAAAGTTGCAGAGAAGAGGCAAGTCTGTTCATTAACTTGCATTATTTTAATTCAGAAAGCCTTTTTCCGAAGGAGGGGAAAGGGGTAGGAGGTTGCAGATTTTCTGTTCAGTTAACTAGGAGCAGCAAACTCCCTCCCTTTGTCCCTCCCCTACAACTACTAGCTTCACACATCTGCATTGTTACCTTCACTTTTTCTCTTCTCAGGCAGCAGAAAAGACAATTTTCATCAAAAGACCAATCAGAAACACCTTCAGGCTCACAGTCTGTAAATCAGAGGAATAGCAAATTACTTCATATTCATAAATCGCGACACAACTGGAGCCAAAGAGAAATGCCAAATTAAATACCTGTTTCACAACATTCTTGCCTGCATTCTGAGGATGCAGGCTTCATTTCGGCCATTTTTCTAAATCCCCAGATTACCAAACTGTATACATTTTATCTATGCACAACAAATCTGTTTTTCCGAGCACTGCCAAATACACTCCCAGCTACATAAAGATGAACACACACTCATTAGTAATTTTAGCCAATATGAAACTAACTGTGAGCACTGCCTGGGGGAGGGGGAAAAAAAGAGCACAAATCACCACGGTAACACACATTTTCTAGAGGCAGAGCTGGGGCTGCTTCTGTCATTAGAAATGCAGAACAAGATACAAACATAGAGATTGAATACCTTTAAACAAACTGAGATCTTTTAATAATCCAGGTCCAAACAGGCCTTCTAGAATACTTTCAAACCCTAAAAGCAAATAAAAGAATTGTTAGCTTTCTAGATTAAGTACGTCACTGCAAGAATATTCACAATAGCAGTTCTATATTTATCTGTTCCAAGAACAGAGCTCAACGTGTTTTCTCTAAGTATTACAAGATGCATGGGTCAATTGTGATGACTGAACTACTGACAAACCATAGCACAATCTAGAGTCCACCAACTCCTGTACTTTTGTAAATAGCTAGGTTAAAAACAAAGAAAATTGCAACATTGAAATAAACCATTTTGAAAACAAAATAGGAAGTTGTAAGTTCTACAATGTGAAAAGGTAATTTCTATATGAAAAAAAATCTCTTGCTTAAGCCTCCAAACTGAAATAAGGTACGCTTTCCCAATTAAAAAGATACATTCTTCCATCTGAGTGGCATTCAGTTAGTTTTCTGAATTTCAGCAAATGTTAGAATCAGTGTTCCCTGAAGAGTTACAGGTTCGAGGAGCAAAAATTCAAAGGAAAGGGATTCACCAGTGCCATGCCACTAAGGAACCAAATTCTAGCCACAGATCCACATCTAAGACACGGTACAATTTACTTCAATGCCATAATTTATGCTTCACTTAAATTTAACCAATTTTAGTTTATTCCAAAAGAGGAAAAACCTTTACCAAAATTGCTGCCATTATTTGGAAATGTTAAATCAATATTACACTAAACCCCTGCTGGCAGTAAAATCTACAGAGCTATTACCTACCCAATACTGTGAGAAGACAGGTTGGCAGAATGCATATGAAAAGTACGAAGACTGCTTTAAGGGGGACAGACAAATTCCATCTGCTTAAAAAGATGTATTCGCAGTATGACCATAAAACTCAAGACTACAACTTTTTTTCCCACATTAATACTTTTGCTTTGTAGATTTAATAATGGTTTGCATATAGCTACGGGCAGCTTCTCCTACTTGCCTGAATCTTTGAGAGGCAGAGGAAGACATGAAAAATTAAGAATTAAGACATAAAAATATGTTTTAAATTCACAGAAACTTGCATGGGTGAACTGGGGACAGACAACTACTTGAAATAGCCCTTTTAGGAAACCAGTCAAAATCTAAACAATCACATGCTATGAAGGAAATCAGTTATTACATTGCAAAAGAGCAATGATTCTAAAATAACTCTGACTATATACAGATCTAATATCAATGCTATCTTTTGGACAGCAGCCTTCAAAAGGAAAGGACAAGTAGGGTTACAATCCCTCCAGGTGCACTGGCACTCTTGCCAGTGCAGTAACACCTTTAGCTATTAGATGGAGGACCCTACAGAATTTGCAGCCTGCAACACGACCTAGATGGCCAAAGCATTGTGAGGGCACACCACCATCCTTGATCTAATGCCTATCAGAAACTGATACTAAAAATCTAATCTCAGAAAGCACTGACTGGAGAACAAAAAAAAGGTGAGAGTGTGACGGTGAAATAGCAATCAAGAGTAAAGAGAAATAGGGGAGAGATCAGAAAACAAGGTGAAAGAGGAAAAAAACCATCCCGTTGAACAGCACCTTGTCAGGCAGAGAAGTAGCACTGCCTCCAAAAAAAGCCAATTCAGGCTTCAGGAAGTGGCAGGAACAGTGGGAAAGGGCCGACCAACCTGACCTAGAAGAAAAATAGGAGAATCAGGGTATTGACCCATGGGTTTATAATACTGACTCTTTTATGGGTAGTGACCCCTCAGAATTTGTATCCGAAATGAAACCTTAGGGAAGACAGCTAACCAATCTCATTCTTTTGTCTTTTGTTTAAAAAAAATATATTTTTGATATATATATATATAAATAAAAATCAAAAGAGCTCAGAAATTTTACTCAAACTCACCACTCTTAAAATAGTAACTGCCAATGACTCATGCCCCACAGTTTGCCATGCATGCAATTGCACACTGAAGTCCCTGCCAAGTTTTACAGCTTGGATATTGTACAATCATAGTTTGCTAGCCCACTGTTCTCAGTGATGCTAATGCCACTCCATTTTTATTAATATTAAATATTGGATTTAGCAGTTGCATAGCAACAGCAGAACATCTTATGTGCAATGCTTGACATTAAAAAAGGCAAATAAGGGAAGTATGAATGTATTCAAAAATTATACTAAAGACTGGTAAAACTGCCATGAAGCTGAGCCGTATTCCCCCCCAAATGCAAAGTGCAATGCAGCAAGGACAGTATAAGCCCTGTGATGTAGTATTTGGTCATTTGGGACTCCAAAAGAGCAACTGTGTACAGTTCATCATGCATAATACATTGAAAACAAAATCTTGAAAAAGGAGCTGCCTACTTTTTATAGTATTTTTTCTCTCCATTGTCACTGCTCTTAGAAGCTTGAAAAGAACATTTCTTTTCCCACCGATTGTCCTTTTCCATTTGGCAGATGATATTTTCCTGCATTTCAAATGGAACAAAAATTAACATGGCTGCCTCTGCTAAATTCCAGTTTCTATATTTTCATCACTTATATTTCAGTGTCTGACAATTCACAGCAGCTGAAGAGCAGGGCCAGTGGAAAAGTTGCAGGAATAACAGAATTAAAAGAGAGAAAAAGGGATGAAGATCCAAAATTTTAGAGCTTTCTCTTAGATATGTTCCTCACAATTAAAGCAGCCATACATTTAATCCTTATAATGTTACTGACGACCTATGGAAGGAAACAGGTCTTTTGGATGTTAGTGTAAGAATGTAGAAAAAAAAAGGGTTTAGTTTTTAAAATCCCACAACATTTACAAAGTGTAAAACATCTCCATCTCAGAAGGCTCTCCAGCAAGTGAAGAATTAGCAAAAAAAAAAAAAAAAATCCCAGAAAGAACAAAGAAAACACTTAGTACTGAAGCCAGGGTAGAATAACTTCTTAAATGCAGAAGTCCTTACACAGATTACTATTTCACAATTGTTAGCTCTAAAAGTAAAGCAATATTTAAGAAACATTCTCTAAAATGTCCTCTGACAAAAATCAGAATATGGATGTGCCATTTTTATGCTAAGAGTAACAAGCACAGAACTTAAAACTCTGGAGAGAAAAAAAAAGTTGACAATGCAGTTTTCAGCATGGTCAAATTTCACTGGCTTTGTCTCTGCACCTAAACAGTTTTATTTTAATCCTCCCTTCTGCAACCAAATATTTTAAGTCATGAATTCAAACTGTAATTATAGTTTGTTGATTTACAGTTTAAAGACAACAGTTTAACTTCAAGCTTTGAAAAAAAAAAAAAAAAATCCAGTCAGATCCTCATATCATCTTTTGCCTTAAAACTGAGAGTACTTGTGATGATTAAGTAGCTACCGGGCTCCTTGAGATAACACTATTATAGGTGTTGATAGTTCAAGAGAGAACTTCAGTGGCTGATGTCTAGTAATGTGGATTAGCCAAAGACACATTCTCCCCTCTAGAAAACAGGAACGAAGATCTTCAGAAGGAGATAGGGATGCATTTCTGGACTGCCATTGACACAGAGCCTGCATTTCAAACAATGCTTTTTCCCCTGTGAGAGCACAGCTCAAACATACCCTTTAATACTACATAATTCGGCCCTACACACATATCTAGTCAAAGCAGTGAAGCTTGTACCACTAACTAGAAGTCAAATAATTCTGAGGGTAGCAAAGAAAAAAAAGGCAACAATCCATCTTTATTATTACACAAATTGTTAAAGAACTCAAGAAAAAAAAAAAAATCAACACAGTAAGGGCCCTGATGGAGGAAAATGAAAAACAACATACAGTTATCAACTCTTCAGCCCTAATCTGTGAATACCAATTTAATTTGAATATCAATTTGTAAACTGGATCTCAATAGACTTAATAAGTACTAGCCAAGGCAGTAGTTAAATATAGTAGATATCGTAGACTAACTGCAACAGAAAACAAGATAACTGATTCATCAGCATTTATTTATAATAAACAATCAGCCTAATACATAGCAATTTGCACTTTAGAAGGACAACTTCAAAAAGCTGGAAACTGAATCAAATCAATTAAGACAATAGTTGTCTACATCTTTTGTTTAACTTTCTTAACAATTTCAGAACTTTTTACTAGAAACCCTCAAAACAATATCATGGAAAAAAACACTGACCTGTTAATAAAAAAAAAAGAAATAAAAAAACCCCAACCACTCCCCAAAACCACACAAACTACGATGCAACAAATAGTGAAAGCACGAAGAGGAGACAAGAGGGGCAGGGGGATACAGAGCAGAGAACATAAATCAAAATTCAGAAATGTTACAAAGGTCAGAACGAAGAGATGTGCACAGAAAGTAAGCAAAGATAAAAATCAAAACCAAGGCACATATGCATGCTACCTAAAAAAAATAATCTATAAGAATATGGTAGTATGTTAACAAGTATTCAATAGAACAGCATATGATCACTCAACAAAATCTGTCGAGGTAATGTTATTTAACATCTGTAAATTAACAGTCTTAAAATGCTATGGAAGTGATTTTTTTTTTCCTGAGTGTTACTCAAAGAATGTTTGCAGCAGCATTTAATTCCAGAAAGTCTTAGAATATTGAGAAAGTACCAATGGGCTGAGGAAAAAGAATCATCCCTTTGAAATGTCAGAACATTAAACAAGGGTTGCAACTTGGTAAAGGTTTTCAAAACCAAGGAACAGCTCAGAGGACTACTGAGGAATTAACAGCAAAAATGGTGTCAATCAACATGGGCTTACAAAAGTTATTTAATTTGACTTTTATGGAACTAAAAATTTCATTAACAACAGTAACAGGTTTGATATATTTTTAGATTTATGTAACATTTTTGGGCTGGCACAACATATTTTGACTAAAACCAGCCAGAAAGAAAAAAAAAACAAACAAAAAAAACCAAACACCAAAACAAACAAACAAACAAACAAAACAAAATCAGCCAAGTAGATGTAAAACAGATTAAAAAAATCAATTAAGTGGCAGCTCTTGAAATGTTGGTGTCAATAGGAAACTACTGCTAGTGAGGTCCATCAGTTGCTGGGTTTTGGCCCTACACCATTTAACATTTTAATCAGTGACTTGGAAGAAAGCAGTCACTAAATTTTCAGGAGATACAAAGACAGGAAGAACAGTAAATAACAAAAGGCCCAGGTCACAGAGGCTGCTTGCCAAAGCAAATGCAATTAAACACTATGTTGAAAGGGAGGACAGGAGGGGAATGGAGAAAGCCACAAAACACACATCTAGGAAAACAAGTTCTCAAAGACATACCCAGATCCAGCAGCTGAAATTGGAAGCTGACAGACACTCTTAATTTCACTGAAAACACAAGACACATGCTCCAGGACCAGACTAACACTTTCCCTACCCTAGGATTCTGGAGGTGTTATTTAGGGAAGCTTGGGCTGGCCACTAACATCTATTTCCCTTGTACACTCCCCAGCACTTATATCCATCATGTTAGGAGTCTCATTAACTAGTAGGAAGCAAGAGCCACCACCATCACATCAGGTTTTTATTGGATTTCTCATGCCTAGATTTTCTGGTCAAGATTGGATATATTTATCCACAGCTATGGGATTTAAAGCAGGAATTAATTCAGAAAAATCCTACAGTCTATGTGTAACACGGGAATTCTGTCTCTTTCAGGACAAAAATCTATTAAACTTGAATGTTTCAGTTACCAGCATCTTAATAGAAAAGCAAGACCAAGCAACAAGGGAGGGGAAAAAAAGTCACAGGACAGTTATTAATACACACCAAGTCTCAGGACATGCATATAATTATAAGTTGTGAATATTCTTTTATTCATGCAACAAAATAAAAGAAACTCCCATCCACCTATGATGAGAGATCTCGATAGCTGAATGGAGCCCAATTAAGAACTCCAGCTACAAGTTAAACCCAACTTTGTCTTAGCTTCCTGGGGAACAAAGAAAAAGCTGTGCATCTTCAGCAATTTTTCAAAGTTCATGCTTCCACATTCTTGTTAGTAAAACTGCACTGCTCAGGGACTTATTGCAGACATTCCTGCTCCAGAGACAACAGATGCTTTAGTAAATCCAAGGACTTTCCAGGGACCTTAAATATCAATAACTTGGTTCTGCAAGAGCAATACAGAGACAAGCACACAGAAGAAAAGAACTAAAGATGCTAAGACAGGCACCATTTAAAAGAATAACAGGTATGACCAAGTCCTATATAGCAATACATAGCTGTTCTATAGCTTTTTTCAGCAGAACAGCTTGTGTTCCCAAGACAAAATACGTGGTATCACCTGCTAAGGTCTCTAAAGAAGCCCTTGGAGCTCAAGAGAAAAAAAAAAAAAATTCCTTTGGCCTTAGACTAATGCTTTATTTGCTGTAGAACAGCATCTCCAGTAAAGAAGTTTCAACTGAAGCAATCAAGAAGCCAACAAGGTACACGTTCTGTCAGCCATTTTGCTGTTACAGTAACTTACGACAGCAATAAGCCAAGAAGTCAAAAAAGGGACAAAAAACCCTACTACAGCAGCAGACAAGCACTGCTGATAGAAGTGCTTCTGACCATCCATTCTGCAAGACTTCATTAAAATTCTGCTACTGGTCTGTAATTTTAATAAAGAAGAAGCAGCTGCAGCAGGCCATCCTCACTCTTCTCTCCAAGCATCCCTCTCAACTAAGCAATTCCTTTTCCTCTGAGAATCAAGTCTAAACACATTTTCTCTGATGCAATATCAAACTCGCAGCAAGGAATTTGAAAGTTAATGAGCTAAGTATGACAGAAAATGAGCTACGTATCTCAACTACAGTGCTGCAACGCACTTGCCTTCACAACAGAAGAGCCCTGCCAAGCCCCCTACAAGGTTGATCTCTCCCCTCTACAAGGGTGAACAGAGAGGCAACGGAAACAAGTTACCAGGCTGTTTTGCAGTGCAAGAAATGGAAACAGGTCTCCCCATCCTATGTTAGCACTAACTAGCAGATTATCTTGCCATTTACAACTGAAAATTCAACCCCAAAAAAACAGAAGTAACAAGTTATAAAGCTTGTTGCCAGAGTAGAGAGTATAGTAAGGCATAATATGGACCATCTCCTGCCTCCCCTCCCGCAAGGAGTATTTTTGTGCATGTGATCTGATATCAAGAAGAGAATTACACGAAGGCACACAACCTTCTTATCTGTAATCAAAAGCCTCAGCAGCAGAATTCAAGAAAAACCAAGGACTCTCTGCAATGACTGTTTCAACATCACCTCAAGACGCAGCTATTGCTCTGGCAGACTGAGCTGTAATCTTCATGTGGATTTGCGGGGGTGGGAAGATCCTACGTTTTGTAGATAGTGCACCACTAATCTGGCTAGTTGTTCAAATCAGGGGTTGTGGGCTTTTGTTTTACATTTTAACTCAAGATCGGGAGGTTTATTGTATGACTATCTGGTTTTCTTCACAGTCAGTCACCACCAATGCAGAACCTGACTGGAATCTTCTCATGTAAATACTTGCATTTTATTACTTTAAAAAATAAACCAGAAACCACAGACATCACAAAATGCCAAAGAATGACAGAAGAAGAGTTTCAATAACTACCAACTTTCTATGCATCCTCAAAAAGGAATGGTAGAATAAAATCTAAATTTAACAAAAAAAAAAACCAAAACAAAACACCCCACACAACAACATAAACCCCAAACAAACAAACAAACAAACTTTAACACTAAAAATTGAAGTAGTATTTGGTTTTCAGTATCTGAATTCAGAGATGGTGCTCTTATTTGTTCAGCAGGCAGCCAGGTACAACTTTCACTGAGAAGAAGCTACATCAACTAGCTAGAAAGTTTATACACAGATTAAAAGAGCCAAATAGCCTAAGAATGGAGTACTCAATAGCATGAAATATCATGGACCAGAAGTTTTTATAGAGAGACCCAAATGTTTCTCAAACTTGACACAATTTTTTTCCACATCCAACAGTATTGCATTATTTATTGCACCAAAATAAAAACCTTGTAACTCTTTCCTGTTGGAGACAACCTGTTAATGCTTCACTGCCAAGCAAAGTCAGGATGACATTCATTAACTACCAGTGTTTATCCCCATACCCCATGCTTTTCTGACACAAGTATAAGAATTGCCTTGCAGTAGACAGACTTGATCTGCATGGAAAATGCCTCCCACAGAAGAGAGGATTTCCAGCAGCATCAAGTCACTGCTCCATTTTATTTCTTGGCCATAGTAAAGCTTGTACCACTGATCAGCCTGAGTCAGGTGTGCTGACAGGTCAACTCACCAAAAGTAGGTATAGCAGAGGCCCAAGTCAATTTGAACCATGGAGGAACCCTCTCTCTCCCCCAGAAGTTGTATATGTGGAAGCACAGGATACCAGTGATTTCCATCCCAGCCTCAAGTGCTATGTAATGGCATAGTGCAGAAGCATGTTAGAGGTGTGGGTTAAACTGCTTGAGATATTAGCCATATTTCATCCTCTGCAGCAGTCCTATTTGAAGAGAGTTGCTTTCCTCTAGCCACTCAGTCCTGCCCCACATCATTCTCAGTCTGCAACAGAGCCACCTACTGAAACCAGACTAGATGCAACAATTCATCTAAAAAACAGCCCAGAAATGGATTCAACAGCTTGTGCCTACCCTTTAAACCAGGGCTGCCAGCAGAAAAGGCATCTACCGAACCACAGCTTTAATCTAGCAAACCCTTGGAGCATGACTCAGTTTCACCTCCTTGATCACAGGAGTTCAGTTATATCATCATTCATTACTGAATTAACTCATTACTGTCTTCTTTTCAGATCTCAAGTTATAAATACCCCTTTTACCATCTCTACAGAGATTTTCAAATCTATACATTAGTCTGCAAAGGGGAATGAAAATGTGATTCTACTTAGGAAACTAAATAGTTATATCATTCATCTTGAAAATCTGATGATCTTCAACAAATAATGTAGACCTGTGAGAGTTTTTTGAATGTTTCTTAGTTGAAAGGTGAATATACTGAGCTTACCTGTAGGTAAAAACTGCCAAGAGCCTTTTTACTGTGTTATTTGTGATTGTAAAAGTCTGATGTTAAATAAACCTCCATCATAAGTCATTACATAATTGCCCCCATGAAAAGTATGCCTTCTGACTCCAGCTAGCTAACAGCATCCTGAAAAATTTTATGATATGCAAAGATACACCACTTTATTAAGTTAAGTGATTATTTCACTAAAACACCAATGAGTGTATCTAAATTCTGATTAAGAAGCTAAAAGAAGAAAAGAATAATCTATATCATGGAAAGCAAGCTGAATCATGACTATAGGGAATATGAAGCACAACTGATGATTTGAAAAGGCTTTGCAGAAACTCTGGAACAGTATCCTTAGCCTTTTCAGATGGACTGTTCAGTTCTGTCTCAACAGAAAGGATGATCTAGGTGAAATCAGTGAGCGATACAGGTAACTACACAAAAACAAATGGGTAACAAAGCAGGACAAGGGGCAAAAGTTATCCACCTTAAACAAAAACCCCCAAAACAAACAGATCAGCACACAGAGAGAAGAAATATCTTAACACTGAAAGACATAAGCATAAAATTCATACTAGCTACAGAGCAGATTATAGTGACCAGCTGTCATCACTGAAGTCACATTTGAAAGTATCCCTCAAGGCATTTGCGAGTCTATAACGCAAGGTGCAAACCCACAGGGAGCACAGCTAAGCCTAACAGTCCCCTCCAGCTTTATGGTAATTTTCAAAATAGTATCAAGAACACAAAAGTAGAAAGGAAATGCATGACAAGATATAGCTGTATTACTACTGTTACTTTTGTGCCAACAGAACTAAATACTAGCAGAAATATTCTTACCTATCCTTCATTCACACCTCGGGTTACACCTATGCGCTAAAAAAGCTGTAAGCCCTGATACTCCTTTGGAAACAGAGAAGCGTAAGTACAGCTGCTGACAACTTTGTAACAAAAGATTATAGCAACAAAACAATTCGGTGCTGAAATAACTGTGAGAACCAAAACCAGATGTGATGGAGCATTACTCAGTGTAGACTAGGAGCAGCAAACCTTCCTTAAAAAAAACTACACAGAGATGCAAGAAACTTGCAACAAATAGCTGTAAGATAGCCTGACCTTTGGGGTTTAGTGGAAATTTTCCCAAAGAGCAAGTGACTTCTAAATTTCTCTCGCATCTCATGTCATGTAACGTTTGCTATCATTTCATGTAGCAACTCTTTGCATCTTACTGACCATTTAGCTTCAGATACACATCAATTCCATAAACTATGCCTGCAGAGGTGCTTCCCAGGAAAAGCACCCAGTTTCTTTAGGGTATTTTGTGTCCAACTACAACTGGGGTTACACTAAGCTTTGCTTTTTCCTCCTTGACAGCAACATGGGACAGAAGAAAGGCTGCTTAACATCAGGCATTTCTATTCATGCTCTTCCCTTTTCACTGTCACAAACAACCATACATGCGCATACAGAAGACAATGACAAAAAATAATTGTTTTCGCTTGCCTTATTTCTAGACAGGAATAATTTCCTGGCCTGGTTCAGTTATGACAGCAGGAACAAATGGCAGGACAGGGACAGCTTAGACAGCAACACTGCTGAAATAAAGACCTGTTTGACTTCCTCATTTGCTCCCTCAGATTCTTTCCTTTATTCAGATTTGAGACAGATATCTGAAGTAGGTACTGGATCAGAGCTGAAGATCCTAGTCAGAAAAGGTCCCTTGGGATTTGGCTGATGCACAGGTAACATGACAGAGAATACATCTTTTATGATGGCCATTCAGGATTTCAAGGTTTTACTTCATGCCCAAGTGTCTTTTCTGGGTAGCTACAGTGAATCTGGTGTCTACAGGTATATTTAACAGTTTACATTGCACTTAACCAAGTTATATACACAGTATTTTCAGCTCCTGTCATCACTAAGTCTTCCTCAAGCCAAGCAGTTCTGTGCAGCTTTTTGACATTGCCCAGTCTTCTCCACCTCATTTAGTCTAGACCTTCTAGAATTCCTGAAGCACAGCATGTTATCAGCCTTTCATTTAATCCACTGTATTTTGGTTGAGGCCACCCTATTCCCTCACAAATTTTGGTTTCAGTCTAGTTTAAGTTCTTTGCTTGAAAGCAGCATGTGTGATCTGAATTTGAGAGAAGACAGCAGTCCCACACTTTCTGCATGCTAAGTTTGTCAATGTCATTGAATTACAGCAGAATCTCGGTATATGCTCACAGTTAATCAAATTATGGGTTTCTACTCAAGAACAAACTGTTACAGAGACAAACATCTGGAATCTGCCTTCTAGAACAGCCAGTCTTGCTCCAGTTTTACAGTCAATATCTCAATAAAAAGGTCTTAGCAGACATCTTACTGCCTCAGGTCTGTTCAAAGAATGAAGTCCTTGTTTAGAATACCCGGCAGCCCTAAAAACAATTATTTGGTGATAAGTGAGGAAACACTGGGAGAACACTCAGCTTTCTAAGAAACTGCCTACCACAAGTCCTTTCTTCAAAATCTGAGTTAAATTTTCCAGGTAGTCTACACACAAAGCTTCTCAAGCTTGGCATTCCACACTGTGTTGTATTGCCAAATTCACTGGAGACCAAAGTATCTGTAACAATCTCTGCATGAAGAAACAACAGAAACACTTCACAGTTTTGAGTACTGCTTTGCTAGAAAAGCTTCAGCCTTTAAGATGAGGGTCACTGTACACTTATATCCAAAGCAGCTCTTTTTGTAACTTCTGAACAGTCCTTTCAGAGCAAAATCTCAGAAATATGTTTCTTAATCCATGGCTAGGAGCTGCCAGCAGTACAGCCATATAAACAGTGAAGGAATGTGATACAAACTGCACTTCTGCAGGCTACATGCTAATCGTTTGATCCCAAGGGATTAAAAGTCTAGCGTAGCACTAACAAGTATTCAAAGTTACAAAGCAGGTTGATGTATATGATACTTTGTATATATCTCCCCTTAAGGTCATTTTTTCCCTACAGAATTCTTCATACATACATTTCGCTAAAAGAAAAAGAGTATCATGCGCATGTAATGAACAAAGTACGACATAAAGGATGAACAATAACGTGCCGAAGACAGCGTGTGCAAGAAGCATTAATAGCGTTTTCATGTAAGTGTCTTGTTTTCTACTACTATCAATTTTATACTTTAAATCCTCTGAAGGTTATTTCAGATACAGCTGACTTTTTTAAAAAGTGCTCTTTGACACCAAGAAACATTTCCAGGCTCAAGGAACATTAGACTTCTAGAACACATTGTGCTTCAGCAGATTTGATAAAACAAACAATAGTACTCAGTGAGTCTCAAATTCCCTTGAAAAGCTAGTAACCAACCATAACAAACTTGCTTTTCTATAAAACCATGGGAATAACACCAGAAGGGACGAGTGAAGGAATCAGCCACTGAAACAAAATGCAGCACAATACTAGAACAGGTGTTGCAAAGCACTGCACTTTCCTACCACTAGTTCTTCTGACAACATCTGTCAAAGTAGCTAAGCCAAAGAACTATTGCAGTTTTACCTAAATTTAATACTCATGTACAGAGCTAGAGAGTACAAATGAATCCAAGCAGAGAAACTGTAACCAATTACTTGAAAACGTTAGCCCAGAAGATTGGCAACAGTTTTAACAAAAGAAATTCAAACCACCTGAAGAGAAGGCTCCTTTCATTTGCAATGGGGAAAGAACGGAAATGCACTGGAAAACTAAGGCTGCAGAGGAACCTGCAAAATCTCCAGCTACACAGTGAATACCGCATTCAGCATCAAATTCACTTCAGTAATTTAAATAGTTTCTTATGGTAGTGTTTCAATAAGTAATTCAGTTAAATATGGTAGTAGTTGAATACATGAGACACTCCAAGAGGTGGCTGGGCCAAAAATACATTTTTTTTAAACACAGCACATTAGTTTAATGCTGACTTCTTTATCTTTAAACCGCTAACTACTGCCACACAATTGCTTACATAACAGAAAACATGCAGTATCTCATTTTGCAATAACTACACAGTCACAAAACATATTTTAAAAGGAAGCTGCATTATCAAACCTGCAAAAATAGTTTAGCATAGGGTTTACTCTTCCAGACAACTGGTTCTTTACAAGTACCAGAATAATGCGTTTTGTGATGCAGGGATTTTAAAAACTTCAGTGTGCAATTTTTTTTTTTTTTGTTAACACTTATTTGATGCAAGTATTTCTATAGATATTTGACTATTTCAAGTATTTAAAAATCTCTCCTAGGGCCTGTATTCATGCATTCAGAAGTCTGAAGTGGTCTTTCATAAATATCTTGAACACAGTCTAAAGATTTTATATGTTCTTGGATTAATCTGCAGTTAATCTTATTAAACAAAGAGCCAAGATTTTCAAGAATGAGTGCTAAAACTGTAACACTAAATAAGCCTGGCTCATTTAAAAAGCAACCCTGAAATTCTTCCTATTCCTGCACTTGTTTTAAAGTCACCAATAAGCACGAGTCAGACTGCAGAAAAACTGTTTCTACCAGCAGGCTTCTGAATATGCATAATGCCAATAAAGCTAATTACATTTCAAAAAATAATAATCTATGTGCAATTAAGATACTGGCAACAGTTTAATGCAAAAAATTGTTTAAATATACTAACATCCTAGTCTTGGGATATCCAGTCAAGCTACGCAAAGAGATGTGTTTGTCCCTTGCATACTCCCAAATGTGGAAGTAGGATCAGAAACTGGATCTGGAAGAAAGGGTAAACAGCATGTTAGTTAAATTCACAGAGGATACTATGTTCTGAGATGTTGCAAACATTAGTGAAGACAAATACATAAATGACCTAGAGAGAAAATAAAATTAGTCTGGAAACAAAAATGTTTCATGAAAAATAACTTCAAACACTCAGTGTAGAGGAAACACAGGCAATAGGGGGAAAAAAAAAAAAAGTAAAATGAAAGAAACCTAGAAGCAGCAACAGTGGACAGTCAGCTGAATATTTGCATTGAAAAACAGTTTGAAGTTGCAGAGGCATCAAACAGAGCAGGGAAATTAAAGTCCTTTCTACAGTCTTTGAGCCAGTAACAATAGCCATCCCCTTGCACAATTGCCAAGGACTGAAAAATTCCCCTTCACTCCCAGCAAGTGGAAAGCTCTTCTCAATGGCAAATCAAGTTCTGCAGGAGGTAGGGTTTAATTTTTTTTAAGCAAAGTTAACATACGGTTAGCATAAGCCTACGCAGCAGGTTCTTCCAGTACTTCTGCTGCTCGTGGCTTTGTGCAGAACAGGAGGAAGCTAACAAAATGAATCCATTTTTACAGGTGCAACTCAACCTTGTATTGTTCAGATTTATTCATGTGGTCCTTGAGAAAAGAAACCAAAACAGGTAGTTCAACTACAAAAAAAAAAAAAAAAAAAAAAAAGGAGGGGGGTGGGGGTGCGGAGGAGAATAAAACCCCTTTACTTTTGCCTTAAAGTTACTTTGCTGGAAATGACATCCACTCATCCATCACGGTAGATGTCTGCACTATCCAACTTTAAGAGCAAAGGCAACAGGAGGAAAGAACTGATTCTACCTTTAGAAAGGCTACAAGAGGATTCCCACCCCCAAGAGCCACATAAACTTCAGCATTTATATTTAAGTAACGAGCATACATCTTCAGCGACTGTCAATACTTTCTCCTTCAGAAAGACTTCCAGGCACAAACCAAGGACAATTTATTCTGCTTCATCCCCAGATTAACAGAATAGGCTAGTTTTGCAGGATTTGTTACTCTTAGACAGAAACGAGGCAACTCTGTTACTTCTATGTTCTTCTTGTTACTATCAGTAACAAGGCAACTATGTAGATTCTTTATACCCAGAGCAGTCCACAGATCAAAATGGAAATGAAAAAAACCCAAAAGCCTTCTAATAGAAGCCATCTTTCTGCCTATCGTGTTGCTGAACCTTAGAACACGCTCCAGCATGGAAGCTTCAGTGTACACATATCATTGTCACATGAAAACAGGAGTGAAGGTTTTCCCTCCTCTTAACAACCACTAAGCTATGTGATGTCTGAAATGTCATCCTATGAACATCCACAGCTTCTGCTTGTGGTGTGATGGCAAGAACAAAGAAACAGTTCCTAGCAGTCTGCTTCATCTTTGACAGAGACTGGTTAGTCCTGTATATTTCAATGGAGATTCAAATGACAGATTCCCAGGCATCCCTCAAGCCAAAAGCACATGAAATGCATTTATTTAAAGGTGTTCTAGTACCACTTTAAAGTAGTTCAGACTATAGGGCCAGTACAGAACTGAGAACCACATCACCTCATTGAAGAGTTCAATGCATTTTTGGAGGATGTGAGGCTTTGGACGTGACAAAAACTAATCTTTGCTTTTTTTGCACCAGGGGATATTGGCAAAATATCCATGTAATCCTTTGCCCCTTTTGAAGGGTAAGTGCTAGCATAAGGCAAAACTCCTGTAGGCAAACTCCAATCAAGGCTATGGATTCAAAGCACAGTCTCATGAGCATATCTTTCAGCAGTAACAGCAGGTTCTGCAGCCCTTCCCTTCTCTGTTCTATCACTCGTTCCTACCCCTGCACTCCATATCAGTTACACTATTGCGAGTTCATAAGACTGAATAAGGGACAAATTATTTCTGACCACCCCATCCCCCTCTTTTTTTAAACAAAAGAAAAAAAAAGAAGTAACTACAAGTTCACCTTGCATAAGAATGGCTGTTGAGGGTTAAGCCCAGAATCCCAGTTCCAATAAGAGCAAACTGTAAGTGGCCACGCAAGGGGTTGCTTCAAACAATGCCACCACGAAAAGCAAGCCCAGCAAATCCTGGAGTACATGGTCTTAGGGACCAGAAGGGTAGCTACTGCTTAAAACCCTGTTCAAGAACTGAGCATGCACTTACTCTAATTGTTAGATGTGTTAGCCTTGGACTCCTGGTAAATGAAAAACACGGAAGATGTGTATTACAGTGAAGATGCTAGAGAATCAAGGTTTATTAGAACAGAAAGGAGCTGGCATCAGCAATACTATGTGCCGCATAGGTTCTTGCACAGTGTGCTGCCGAGAACAGACGAGACATCCAGGAACAGGCTGGATTCATGCTCCTGCAGGAGAGACCACCACACAGATCACAAAGCTCCCATGGAAGGCAAAGGGCTCTACTGCTGAATGAGCAAACAGATGGGAGCTGGGAATGGCTCTTACGCCAGTCCTCTCTCCCGAAAGCCGTGCTGGTCTGACAGCCCTGCTGTGCTCCTTGGGCAACAGTCAGAGTTGCTGGCCAACAAACCTCAGCAGTTGAATTCAGCACAAGTGCTGAACTGCCCTTAGCACTACCTGGTTTTTTGCCCTGGTGATTCCTGTTTGGAAGCAGGCCCTACAACAACTTTCAACCTTGTGTAAAGGCAAAATCCCCAAGCCACCAGCTGTGATGAATATGCATCCTGACTGGATGACCACACAGAAAGCCCAGTCCAAACCTGCTCGACTCATACATCTTGTGATCAACCCATGGATCCTCTGTGGTAGGGATTATTTTTCAGTGAAAAGGGAAGATAATGAACTAAAACAAGAATGCTTCACAGTGGTCTGGTGTAATAAAGGGTCAACTACCCTCAGGGTTTTCCATGGCTAGAAATCTACTGCCTCTGCCATTTGAGAAAGTACTGCCCCTAAACAAGCTGATTCAGCACTGGCCCATCACTCCAATTAGCATGATAAACATAAAGGTGTATGGTACCCTTTCAGGGATTGTTGTCCTCTCCTTAAAACCCAGATATGCAGATGACCCAAATGGGTAAAGAGAAACCCTTCCATTAGGCCAACATTCAAAAGTATGCTGACTCTAACCCAACAGAAGAATTAAGATTACCATTATACTGTAGGAACCAGAAACAAGAAATACCTATGAGAACTACTATTAAGGATATAAAGATAGATTCTGCTATTCTGATCTCTGAAAACTACCTTTTGCTGACAGCAACTAGTGATGATCCTAATGTCTCCATTACAGCATCATTTCTTCTGTAATCTTCTGTTAATTTTATGAAGAACAAACACATTGGATAAAAGATTTTTATCTACTCAGTGGAGATATACTGCAACTTGAGGCACATTTGCTAGCAAGACAGCATCAAGAACAGAATGAAGCTTGCGTGACTCAAGTGCTTTAAAGGAGGAAGAAAAAAATTCCACAGCAGTGAAACGTGTGTGCATGTAAAATGTATGATTGCAAAATAAACTGTTGTAAATTGTTGATTACAAGAAGCAGAGTAAGATGACTCAAAATTCCACAACTTGATTATCCCAAATTACTAGAAGACAGATTACTGCAAACTGAAGGTTACAGGGAAGTCCACTCTGCAGCATGCCTTCAATGTCTTGAAGCTATCATTACTGATTACCTGGCACTTTAATCCATGATAAATCCACCTCTCCACCGAAAGGGCTGATCCCACTCATCCTCTCCACCGCCCCAGATGCTCACTCATCTTGAATTTGCATGGTAACATGAAAAGATGGTTCAGGGATCAATTCCCTAATCCAACCCATCACACATCTACACAAAGCGAGGGCACTAGTACAAAGAGAGTGGCATGATCACCCTTCTCTGCAGCAGAGATTACACTAGATTAGAAACTACTGTGTAACCATGAATTGTGTTTTTACAAAAAAATTTGCTTCCTGCTATGCATCCCTTGGATGTGTATCTGTCTTGTTGTGGTGGAATCAAGACCTTTCACCTTTCCTGAAGGATTTCTATACTGGCCAGCATTAAAACCTCTATTCTCCCATACTGCTCATTTAGGTTAAATTATGTAAAATCGTGATTTCTCAGAGATTACCATCAGAGTTACTGCCCAAATCTGTACCTGCTATAAATGCAACACAAATTTGCACAGTTTGGCAAGGTCTGTAGACAGACTTGCAGTTTCTTTAAAGTCAGGATGAAATGCTTTATTACAGTTGCTCTAGAATAACCTCTCCTGTATTTAAAAGGGAAAAAAAGCCTACAGAATGTTTCATGTAGCATCTTCTATACACATGAGAAACCAGGTTTAGGATATATAAACCAGAATCAATACATTTCAACATTATCCACTAAGTAGTAATTTTTGCAAAGATTAATTTAACGTGTTTTCAAAAATCTGACCCTCTATAAACTTGCTTACATTACTGTGATGTACTATAGTTACAAAAAAAATATATAGCATAATGTTTAACGCTATTCTGGAAAAAGAACAACTCATGGCTCAAAAGCCAACAGTGGATCTATTAAATATTCTTGAGGACCACTTCCTGATGTTGATTTCCTTAAAAGAGAGGTTCTCTGATGAATCTATATAGGCAAATCTCTATGCTGTCCTTATCCTTAACTCATTAACTGAAAACAATAAGCTTTTAGAACAGCTTTTTCCAGGTAACTTCTATTTGGCTTTCTAAGCTTAAAAAACTACCAAAAAAACACCAAAACCACAGAACCTGCCTGCCTTCTCCCACCCCTCTCTCCCCAAACACCAACCCCCAAGTTTCATGGCATAACTTTAATAAGCAAAGGCTTCAAAAGAATATACTTCTTTCCGTCTTATGGGAAGATGACCTGAAACTGTTTTTCACCTAGAGTAGGAAATACTTTGTCCATTTCCCAAAAATGCTTTAAGATATATGTGGAAGACTATCAGAGTTTAGTTTGTAACTGAGTACCTTAAAACTAAATAGCCATGATTTCCTTTCAGACAGGTCTTAGTTATCCCTACCCCACCCCATCAAAAAAAAAACAAACCACCATACCCCCCAAAAAACCCAAAACAGCAATAACAAAAAACAACCATCACACCACTAGAAACATCTATTTAAGACTATTTTTATGCAAAATGTATTTCATTTCTCTGGTTGACCTGCCATTTTTCTTGTCTCTGGATTTCACCGAAACATCCCCCAACTAAACTAACTATATCATTTAGTATGGCACTCCCAGCCCACTTAATCCAGAGGTAGAACAACAAAAACTTTTTCATTCTTTGTTTTAGACGCACCTTTACATTCTTTCAGTGGATTCAAACAAGGCAAGTAATTATACAGCTATTAAAGTTTATTATCTCCTCTTCTAAAAGCATTCTTTGTGAAGTTTGACCCTCATTTATGCCAAATCTGGATTTTCAAAAGAGTTTTAGAGATATTAATTTTCCTTCACTGCTTCTGAGAGGAAAGACTCTTGGGATATTTCAGGGATATGATGTCCCATTAGCTCATACTTGGCTCTATCTTGTCTACCTCTCCTCAGACTGAACTAACAGGGAGGAGCCACCTGAGTAAAAGAATGCATTACCAAGGAGATTCAAAGACTGTAGACAAGCATTTTGCATGTCATTTTGAGAATGAGAGTAAGCTTATGACCTTCTGTGAGGCCACCTAAAGTGAAAGATCATATTCCTAAAACCATCTGACTCATTCTGCTTTAGCCCCCAACCCTACGCTGAGTGTGAGCTGGCAGAGGAGAGAAAGGGAATTATTGCATTAAACAGCCAAAGCCTGTTTGCATGCTGGCTGCCACACTGACAGAAAGCAGGAATTTGTCCACAGGAGAGCCTCACTTGTCACACCTAACCACCAGCTGCTCCAGCAGGCACCAGTGTGCCCTTTTGCTGTCACTGCAGCTTGACGGTTTGTAGCTCAGAGGCACAGGACACCACTTGCAGGGATTCCTCCACATACCCACATTCATCGCTTTCATTATGGCCCACTCACAGCTAAGGTCCCACACACCCTGCTCAACCTAACCGAGGACCTCTCACTAAAGCCAAGGCTTATCAAACCTTGATTTCAGGACCCAGCTTAGAAACAGTCCCTGATATAACTACACTGGCAAAACCATGGAGCAAACAGTGTTCAGAGCAAGAATTCTTTAATTTTTTTATTTTTAAGAAAGTCTTGCCACCACCAACAGAATCTCAAAAACTATGCAATAAATTCAGCACTCCTAACTCTTCAGTTCTGCCAGCTCTGAAATTAGCTGTCTGCTGCTTACAGGCAGAATCATGAAAACCCTCCCAGGCAGCATCACGGCACGCAGAGAGCAAAGATCTACCTGCCTTAAAGATGAGATCAGAGATTCACTCATCTCTTCCCCAAAAACAGAATATGAAAGGACTATTCCTCTTCCCTTACAGCAATGGAAAGCCCTCCAAGTTCCAGATAACAGAAGAACAGACAGGAAAGAATGTAAAGCAGAATTTAGGGTTAGGATGCTGAAATGCCCGTAAGCATGATAAGCAGAAGGTGATAGTTTCTTAGGAACTAGTATTTTTTGCACAGACTTTTTTTTTTTTTAAGTAGGTTTAGTAGTTTTGGTCCTGAAAAGAGGAAAAAAAAGTTTCCAGAAATAACTGCTTACTTTCTGAAGTTTGTGAGGTGTCATCACAAGCGCATTTAGCTGCTAAAGTTCATCAACATGCCTGTAAGTATAGACCAAAGCAGCTGTGATCGACTTCTCCCTACATGCCTTCCTCTCCACCATCTCCCATTATATATAAAGCTGCATAAGGCATTTCCTATCCTAGGGGCAGGAGCAGTCTTTGGGCTACAAGGGGTTGAGAAAATTTAAAGCCCTATCTGCTGTTCTTATTTGGAGCACAGAATTCAGTTCAAAGTACAAGCAGCAGGAAGATACAAATTCAAGATTAGTCACAGGCAAACAGATGATTTAGGAACAAGAACCAATCTGTTTGTTATAGGCAAGAAGTGCAGCCTCCATGTCAAAGTAGACTACAGTTCTGCAACATCTTTCACTTACAAAGTCAATTTTTAATCTAATTTGAAACTGAGTAACTTGTTGAGCAGAGCAACCTCTGAACTCTATATTAAATTCTGTACTGTTAGCGCACTCAGTCTGTGACCTCAGCTACAGTTCCAGTAAAAGAGGGTGAGCTGCAAGAGTGGTCAGGATGGAGAGACTATGTAGGCTTTGATACTCAGTAGTGCAGACCTAGAAATTGCCAAACAGCTTAGTGTCCACTCCATACTTCAAATACCTTCCAGTCATTAAAATAAATAAATCCACATCCTCTTGAGACCAGAAAGGCAGTTTACCTGATGTTTCAGGGTATCTGCCAATGCATGGCACAGAGACTACATTAGTTTACACTCAAGCCTGTGTATTCAAAGTTCACTTCACAAACAGGTAAGGGAGGAGCACTAATGAAATCTTTAGATCTGAAATCTTTAGATGCAAACTATAGCAGGAGTCTGGCCTTCACAGCAAGGTTCTTGGAAGGGAAAATACAGAAGCTCTGAATATAGGGAGTGCAGCACTCAAAACAGACCTCCTTAGTGCCACTCTAGTCTTTTTCCAGAAGTTAGCTTTCAAGTTGAAGTTTTCCAGGGTTAGTGCCCTCCACAATATTCATTTTTGGATAAAATATACTTTTAAATCGTTAAGTATGAGAAGAGAAAGGAAAGATAAAACTCAATCCTAATCTAATAGATGACTAAATATCAGCTCATACCCCTTAACACCTACAGCCACTTTGGAAAGGAAAAACAGTCCTTGTTTACAAATCATTTAGAGCAGTAATTTTCAAACTGTGGGCTCCTGAAAAACACAAAGACCCCACGCAATTTAAACTACTGGCAATAGCCTTGTTTTTCCACAGTTGCTTCTTGCCAACTCCAGGTTGAAAACCACTGATTTAAGAGAGCCCTGGCAACACACAGTTCTTCTCTCAATGGTTTAGGCTTGTTCAAGAGATAAATACAGCATTCCTGCTGAATTGAAAGATCATACACAAAACTGACCCCTGCACAGCCTGTCTCAACTGAGCACCGAAGCCATTTGCTCCCAAATTGTGGCACACCACTCAAGAAAAAATTGCAGAGGCAAGATCAAGGGATTAGATTTTGTGAAGAGTTCACAAAAATACTCCTGTAAGATATGAGAAGTAGGTTCTTGTATCATCTTACCATACAGTTCCAGATTATTAAATTTTTATTATTTTGTATGAATGCACAGGATGGCAATGAGGACAGAAAAGTATAAAAACCAAGCGAAATGTGCAGGCAATAGTTAAGCATTTAACCAGAAATACCAAAATTAGTGTTATACTTACTATAATTTTGTCACCCAAATGTAAGCTAGAATAACCTAAAACATTTACAGGAAGCATTTCAGGGAAAAAGTTACTTTTTCCTCCTCCTAGAGACTTTGATTTTGCAAAGGCTCAGTACACTTGTCTTACACGACACATTCTGAAGTATGGATACTCATCTAAACCTACACATAACCAACATTTCACACTTAGTTTTTCCCTCACACTTCTCCATCCTTCACTCAATCTTGTAATATTTTGAAAGACAGTAAGCTACAGTATGCAGATAAATGATAACGGCTAAGGTCACTGAAACATTCCACTTCCAGTTGAATAGGAGTACAACCTTTCCAAAAGACATTTAGAACTAGCAAGGGGCACTCGTCTTACTTAGCAGTGAGGTCAATTAGATCAAGAAACGATCATCAAAACAAAAATGCAGAAGTTTTTTCAAAGAGATGTTTTCCTCACTGCCTGTTTTGGAAGTGAAGACTAGCAGATGGCTGGTTTTCCATAAGAAATAAGTAAGATCCTTGTGAGAAACTCCAGAAGAGAGAGTATAGTATCATACAAACTTAAGTTTCACTCATGACTTAAAAATACTAAGGGGAAAGCTAGGGATAAGGTAGCTATGCTCCTCCTTTTCCAAAAGGATGTAAATGGAATCACCGATTTAAGAAGATTGCTTTGAAGTTTTCTTACATCAGAAAAGGAAATGACCTCCATGCTTTCCTATTCTCTTGCTTTTGGAGTGCAAAATGGAAGTGTTCACCTCTGCAAAAAGTTTTCTTCACACAAAGAATACAATGACATGTTTTCAGAAATGCGTCTAGAGATTGTGATAAAGCATCACCCACAAAGCAGCTTTCATCATTCTTGCCACAATTATGAATCTTAACCCAGCAGATGATTAAACTTGAGACAAGCTCTGCTATAACACTAGCTTATCTTCAACTTTTTCAGAAAAAAGACAAAATAACTGTCAAATAAGCCAAGAGCCAAGCAAGCCTGTTTGCTATGAGCATTTAAACAAAGACAGTTCATTTTGTGTATTCGAATATATTTATATACTTCTTAAGAAGCCCAAGACTGCAGGACACAAGGCAGAGCTGAGGGGGCTCTTCTGGACACAAGACTCCGCAGTTGAAGCGTACAATCATATCACTCCAACTAATCTGTGGCCAGCCCATGATGAAGTTTCAAAACTGACCCACACGTTTGTCCACACATTAAGCAGGGGCAGAGTATGCGAGAGCTTTGTGCATATGAATTGCTGTGGAACATTTAACATCTGCAGGACTAGCCCGTCCTAGCAAGGCAGGAGGCTGAACCCAAAGTCAGTTACACAGGTAACACAGCAAGCTGATGCCTGTCACATACAGACAGTAGCAAAGGGATCCAAACAGCACACCGCCACAGATGCGTGACTGACACAACTGTGTGCTCAGGAGGACAGGGTGAAGAGCATTAGCATTATGTACTGGCCTGGAAGTATTAGAGTGGAGAATTGCAGGTTGTGGGCTGAAACTTTGACATCCTTTTGTTACTGTAACCAAAGAAAAAAGAAATTAAGAAATGAAGAACTCTGCAGCTTGACTCCCTGTTCCTCTTCCTACTCTGGCAGTTACTCCACTTTCAAAACATAGCTACCACCCTAACCTAGTAACAGCAGCAGAGGTCGAAAGACCACATCAGATAGACTCATCTATGCAATTCTCTCCAGCCAGATCTTGAAACATCTGTACTATAAACATATGCAAAAAATGTTCAGAAAGAACCAGGAAATTTTTCATTAGTAAACTCAACTCAAGAGTTAAGATTGCCTGGTGGCCTCTGATGTCTTTCCACGCTGCTGGATTCAGCTTCTGAAAGGTTCCTTTGTTAATGAATACTAGGCTCTTGTCCGATCCTCTTTTCTCCCCCTCTTCTCCCTCCCATAAAATATCATGGTCCTCAGGGCATAAGGAACATCCTTTGTCTCCCTGCAAGTCTTCCCTGTGCAGACACTTTGCCACTGCTTCTGGAAAATGCAACGGGAGTACCATCTTTTCTCTTGTCTGTAAGAGGAGTGGAAAAAACAGATGGAGACATCATCTAATAGCAATTTTGCTATGTAGGAAGTGGTGTCCTGCAGAAATGATGAAACACCATAACCTTCACTTCATCTTTCGGTGTTGATGTGTAACTTAAATCTCCTACTCAGCTCTAAGAGCTGAATTTTTTTGTCAATTCACCATAAAAGAACACACAATACTACACAGCAAACTGTGGTGAAAGGTAAATAACTTGAAGATGTCCAGAGAAATAATAGTACAGCATTCCTCAAGAGAGCTTCGGCTTCTTTCTTTTTCTCATTTCACAAAAGAAGCTGAGGCCACATGGATTTAGCAGAGAGAACTGAGGAACCCCAGAGGCCTGCTGAGATACTAGGGAGAGGTGGTGTAAAGCTGCAACTTTATTAATGTAGGCACTGGATGAGAGCATCCAACATGGATGGGAAAGCAAAGCTCACAGTTCATTATAAGAGAGAGAGCACTGTATAACCCACGAGGCTTTGAAGAGGGAGAATAAAGCAATCTCCCTGCTGCTGTAAGTGAACATGATGCATGCAGAAATTAGCACTTATTCAGCAAAAGACAACTTGGATTTGTGCATGTGTGACAATACCAGTTTAATAGCCTCAACTCTTCATTCTCTGCCTCTCCATCCTCTGCAGATGTTGTAAAAAAAAAAAAAAAAAAAAAAATTATTTTCCAGTCAGGTCTACTCAGGGAACTGATTCACCAAGCTGCCACACACACTTGTGCCAGCACAGAGGAGACTATTTAAGCCAGCTTCGACAGCACTGCTGTCAAACATAACCACAGTCTGTAGCGCAGTTACAAGACAGAAGATGCAAACTTGAAAACTCCCTGCCTTTGGAGGAGGCTACTCTGTTCCCCTCTCCCCTCTCCTTTGCCCCACAGACATGATACCATCCATTGCTCCAGTTGAGCTCTCCTGCTCGTCTCATTCCTAACTAGGAAGACTCAGGTTACTAAGCATCATCAGAAGATGAGTTCATTTTTCAGTCTTCTGTCAGTTTAGTAAAAACAAGTACTACCACCCCTTTCGGCCAGAGGTAGAGCCTAGATTGGCTCAGCCCATCCCATCCAACCCTGCCCTCAGAAAACCCCAGAAGTTTTGCATTTCTCAGAGAATTAGAAATATCCATCCCACCTTTGAGAACCAAAGCCTCAGCCCCTTAAGGGTGAAAACATACATACATAGGAGTGTTGGAAAGGACTGGAAAGTCCCCTGTAAAACACTGCAGCAGTGTCCCCTTCGCCCCAATCAGTATGACAGGGCTACCTTTCTTTAATCCCATTAAATGCCTGGTTTTCCTCAAACCTTGCCTAAACTGACTTTTAGGAAGTATTCTCATTGTTATTTTACGTTAGCCATGACAGAACACTAGCACTCAGACCAAAAAAAACACGAAACACCCACATGACAGTACTTGTCTGGATGTAAGATAGCTTAAGATGGCAGAGCATTAAGCCATTTAAGTACTATGCAATAAGCATTTAGACAACTGAGCACAAGAACTGGGATTTCCTATCATCCATTCTTAATCAAAGTGCAGCTATTGTGTTTCCATACATAACAGTATTTGGATTATCACCACCATACGGCACAAACCGTCAAAAAATGGCTTAAAAATTTTTAACAGTCCTTCAGGTACTCTTTTAAAATGGTGCCATACCACAAAGCTGTAAATCTGTAGTGTATATATAACAATATAAATATTACAAAGATTTTATCTAGTTGAATTTGGACCATTTCCTGCATGCACAGAATGGATTACTGTAATTAATTTTGAGAAGCTTTATTAAAAGTGGATGAACTCTGAATGTCATTAGCTCTTTGTTAAAAATTAAGTCAAAAGCCCCTATACTTCCTGCAGGGTGAACATGTCCCAAGAAGGAAGCCTCCCATCTTGCAGTGATAGTTATTACTTCATACAAATTAAAATAGATTTTTGTTGAAATGTGAAACAAAACAAGTGATTTGGCCTAGTTCAAAATTTCATGTTGCAGTCACCAGAAGCAGAACTCAAGATGGTATAATATGAAGTGATTATCAAGATTTTTTTGAGTATGCTTTTGTTTGGTTGACATCATTCCTGTCAGGGTAGAAGTTATTCTTCATTTTCAAATAGGGAAACAAGGGCAAATCTGAAGTGATTTATGAAGAATCCAAAGAGATATTTGAAACAGATCTAGATTCATCCCCCGCAGTTCAACTTCTACTGTTCTTCAGATGCATACCATCCTTCCATGCACATTTAAAAGTAAAGCTAAATATCAAGCTGTAAATTTCACTCCTTACAACTAAGGATTTTTATTTTTAAGTGACAGCTGCCTCAATTTTTTTCCTGGCATAGCTTTGTCATAAAAGGGTAATTCTCCCTCCCTGTATCCATCCTGCCAACAGGCAAAAATGTTTGTGTGTAAACCAGATCTTCCGGAACAAGCCTTCAGCTACTATACTGTAAAGTTTCTGTACAATGGATATTTATTAGTAAAAAATCCTGCAAGCTGCATCTACATTACATACAGGTTGAAATAAGGTAAATAGTACCACTTGCACATTTGCTAGGGACGTGGCTGGGGGCATAGCTGAATCCGATACTAGTTTAGAATAGCCCTACACTTAAACTTTTACTTTAGCACTTACTTTAACTTGCTTTCTATTTTTTTTTTTTTCAGTAACATCAGGGCTATAATAAGCTTTCGCATTTTGGAATGAAGAAATACAATCTGCCCTTTGAACTAAAACTACGTTAAACATTTGGAGACTCAAGCCTACTTCCAAAACAATGAAATAACACAGATAACTGTTTGGAAGCAGCAGCTAATTCATATCATATAGAGGCTGGAACCAAGCAATAATCAAGATAAGAAAATGTAATAAAGATTTCGGAATTATTCAACTGTTATACACCTTCTCTTGATTATTATTAGCTTCTAATACTTCCTGATGTATCATATTTCTTCCATAGGATCCACACTTTAGTCCTAAGTATCTAAGGTCACAGAAGACCACCATTATTCAAGAAATTAGTACACAAAAACAGATCAGGTACTTAGGTTACAGTATTTCACCAGCGGCAATCATTAAAAAAAAAAAAAAAGAAATTACTTCAGCTTATTTTGACAGCTTAAGAGTAAAATCAACAGCTAAGCAGCATTTCAGTGAAACACTGACAGCTCCAGATGACTGGAAATCTTATATGAATGTTACAGGTTTTCCTTCTAAATCATAATTTTGCTCCAAAAACTAGGGATCGCTGCTGTAGAGAACCAATACATTCCCTCCCCACCCCCGCCCCCCCAACACAGGCTGTAATTCAGTCAGGGAGTCTCTAAGAGTACAGCTAATATTTAACAAAGGGCCAAGCATCACCAGCTGGTAGAAATGCATGCGACCACCTCAAACTATCACTCCAGTAACCGCACAGAATTGCAACACTATTACTGCCTGTATAAAAGGTGTCAGGAGGGTTTCAAGCATCTGTGGGCTCTCTCCTCCCTCAAACTCTCCATTCCTTAGCTGATCTGATCTGATCAACCATTTCCCATCCGGCAAGCGCCTGAACAGCAAGTGACGGGAGGCGGGGGGTGGGGGGTGAGAAATTATTAAAAAAATAAAATCATCACACACATTTGTCTCTAGGTATCTGCTTTTGGCTACCAAGAGAGATGCTAACGCTCAAGACTGGTACAGAGAATACATATGTCAGCATCACATAGTTATCATCTGGCATACCAGGTCTCTAGAATCAAAGTCCTACAAGGGCATCAAGACACCACGCACCACTCCTGGCTACCCTCCTACGCTGTGGTTCAACAGCCCCATGCATCTCACTGCAAAGAGAGCTTAGACATCCCTTCTCCACTTCCCTCCACCTCCCGGCCTCAGCATGCTGCCCCCTCAGTTGCACCACTGCATCAACAGAACTGCTCACAGAGCCGTCCCCCACCAGCCCCACCACCTCCCTCTCTCCAAAAAAAGGGGCTTGAAACGCATGACAAGGAAGAAAGGTTTAAGCCAGATCAGTTCCCTGAGCCACCTCCCACAAAAAGCTGCGCTGGCACAACCGAAGGTGAAACTCTGTGACAGTTCAAGACGATCTGCATCTCTCTTGCTGCCTTCTCACTCTTTTTCTTTCCACCAGCTATGCATTCTCACCCTCTTCCCTGTGCTAGCACTGGTGCTTGTCTGACCCAACAGCAAGCCAGTTCAGGGAGCTATACCAGCAGAAAATTACCCTACCCACTCCCAAAGATGATGTTTTCTGCTAGCATAACTACCCTGAATTTGCTCCCTGTGGGCAAAGGTGGTCAGTCCTTTGGCCCTCCTTGTGTTATTGGTCCCCTTGAGAGCACCAAACTTAGTTTGACAAACTGTCATGAAGCCACAGTCCAAAAGAGCAGCCTGCTGCAGAAGCAAGAAACAAGAGGGGAAAGTGAATTACTTAAGCCATTTTTATTGCTAAACACACTCGTTCAAACCACAAGCTTTATTTTTTCTGACTACCGCACTGTGTATGACTTTTCAGGGAATGATGCTAAACCAGATAATCCCACACACCTCAGATTTACTTTCAGAACTAAATATGAATGGGTATTTCTGAACTAACAAGAAGGATCTTCCCATATTCTGCCTCCCCATACTTATCTATCAGTATTTATTACAGGAATAAATTGAGACTTCTACAAATGGCCACAGTGAAACATAACGTTACATCATTTAACAGGTCAGCTTCTAAATCTCAAGGAACATTGTCAAAATTCACTTTAAAAGACAACAGAGATGGATTTGGAGCAAGGTGCTAAGATGACTACATCATTTCAGCTGTACATCCTGGGTTAGTGCAATAAACCTTTTATAGTTGTGTGAGAAAATACCAAACCAAAAAAGATAACAACACATTTACATGACCCAACAATTTATGCAAGATTCATACTAGGAACAGGGCAGGTCCCGAGATCTCATAAAGTAGATCAATTTGAGGTTGAAACTATTTATGACATAGTGCCATCAAGATAAGTCACACAGCACTGTTAAACTTTGGACTTTTTTTTTTTTTAAATGGTTTTGTACTTTACCTCCAAAAAATCCCAGTGTTTAACAGTGTTCACAATATCTTTTGTTAAATACACACAGAGGGACTTTCACAGAGGGAAATCTTTTGGAGGAACAAAACATATATCAAATTTAAGCACGAGGAAGAGATATGGAAGGGATAGAGGAGAAAGCAACTTCTTCGGGAGCTGGCAATTTAAATGGCTTTAGGGAAGTGGAACAGGGTGTGTTTGACTGGGGGTGGCAGGGGGTGGTGGTGTTTGTTTTAAGTTTTAGCACTTAGGGTTGCTAAGAACTTCAATAATGTAGCGTTTTCCTTTAGTCTGTAGATAGCACAGACTTCTCTAGCTACCAAAATTTTCCAAAAGAGCAGCATAATGAACAGACACAATTCTTGCATTTCACCCCAACACAAGATCTTGAACAGCAGCTTTAAAATTGCCCTTTTCCCCCCACCCCATTTACTCCTCACAGCTCTCTGGTTAAACGCTGAGCAGCAGGACAGCTCCCCTGGAAGACTGAAGGGCCCAACGACAGAGCAGCGGGCATCGAGAAGAAGACAAGATGACATGCTGCAAGTAGGGAGTTTAGAAAGGACTAGAACAGGTGATCCCCAGGAGATGAGAAAAGGAAACAGGAGCAAAATAAATCTGGTTCAAGCAGAGGTGGAAGCCAACAAAGTGTTCCTAACATAGCAAAGCTAGACTCCAAATAAAATCTCATAAACTGGATCTAGAAGCATCACTAATCAGTTGGAAAGAAAATCCAACACTTTTGTGTAGAGGCTGAGTTTCTCAGCAACATATTGCCCTTGAATCGCTTTATGCTTAAACAAGTTAATCGCTCGTATTAATCTGGGGTTAACAAGCATCTAGCATACACTTTTATATTACAGAAATTTAAACATTTAGATGAAGCCGAAAATATGTACGGCAGCAGTTACACCTCCTGGTGTAACCAAAAACGGTGTTTCAAATCCCTGATAATGAACTAGGATGCTGAGCTAACTGACAATAAGAGGTTTAACTCTGCACACAAGGAACTAAAGTGAATCTGTGAATGTTATTACAGATTACCTACGCTGAGCAGTCGCTGGCAGATTATAGCCATATTTGCATATTTAAAAATAAAATGAGGATTTGTGCTCAGTTAGAAGGAGGAGGCCAAATAAGAAGAGACATACCAGTGTTCTAGTCAGAGATTTTTAAGATTACTCTGGAAGTTCACAGTCTACTGTTGTCAAACCCATTTTACTATCTTTGCAGACATGCACCAAATTCCTGGCCTAGAGCTGGCGGTTATGTGTATTTTGGGACCCATAGAAGAGGCCTCGATTTCTCACTAGGGAAAGAGAAAAGGGCAAAATCTGTATTTTGAATGGAGAAAGTTACTGGAGATGAAAGGACGCCGGGGACTTCTTTTTCAAAAACCCCAAATATTCGATTGCAAGGAGCCTGCATAACAACAAACGCGCACAAGAGAAGAGGGGGAAAAAAAAAAAAAAAAAAAAAAAAGGGGTGGAGGGGGAGAAGAAGAGAAAAGCAATCACACATCCTTTTAACCCCCGCGGCCTCGCTCCGGATTCACGGCGTCAATCCGGCACCCCAATCCACAACTTTCCGCCGGCCCCACCGCCGCGCTCCCCGAGCCTCCCCCCGCGGCTTCTCCCGCTGGGGCGCGGGGCGGGCGCGCCGCCGGCGGCTCTGCGGCCGGCCTCCCTCCCTCCCTCCCTCCCGCCTCGGCTCACGGCGGCGGGCCGGGGGCAGGCTGGGCCGGGCCGGGCCGGGCTCGCTTCCCGCGGCGGCGGATGGGCAGTGACAGGCGGGCCGCTCCCCGCCGGCGGGAGCGGCCCCGGCCCCGCCGTAAACAAGTTTGAAGGGGCCGCGGCCGGGCCGGGCGGGGAGGAGCGGGCGCGGCGCTGACAGGGGCCGCACAAAAGGGCAGGGCAGGACCCCCCCTCCCGGCGAAGGGCGGGGCCCGGCCCGGCGCCGCTCGCCTCACGGCGGCCCGCGGCAGCGGGTGGGGGGGGGGGCGGGCCCGCAGGCCGCGGCGCCGCTCGCCTCACGGGCCGCCCGCCTCCCCCCCCCCCGCCGCCGCCGCCGCCCGGCTGAGCCTCCCCCGACCGCCGCCGCCGCGGGGCCCGGCCCGGCCTCCCCGCCGCGCCGCCGTCCCTCACCTACACAGTGAATGAGCTTGTGTCGCCACGAATCGAGCTGGTGGCGGACGCCGCGCCTCTCGATGGAGCACTGCTGCCGCCCGCACGGGCTCGCCATCTTCTGGGCGGCGGGCGGGGGTGGGGGTGGGGGCGGCGGCGGGCACGGCCAGGGGGGCAGGGACGGGAAGGAAGGGCCGCGCGCCGCGCCGCGCCACGCCCACCCGCGTCAGCGCCCGCCTCGCGCCCGCCACGCAGGCGCCGCCGGGACGCGCCGCGCCCCGCCCCGCCGCCCGCCCCTGCCCGCCGCGCGCATGCGCCCGCCGCCGCCCCACCCCCCGCCCGCCCGCACGTGCGGCGCCGCCGCCCCCGCCCGCCGGGGGGCGCCGTGTCCCCCCGCACCCGCCGCCTGCCCGCGCTGCCCCCGGCGGGAGCCGCGGCCCGGCCCGGGCGGAGGCTGCGGCGCAGCGGGAGCTGCCGTCCCTGCCCTGGGGGAATGACGCACGCCAGAGGGGTCACTGCCCCTGAGGCGACACCCCGCCCCTGAGGGATCACCGCCCCTGAGCGAGGAGACACCCACCCCCGAGGGACTGTCCCTCAGGGAACACCCCCCCAGATGGGCCACTGTCCCGTCCCACCCCTGAGGGGGCCACATACTTTTCTGCCAGGAAGAGTTGAAATCTCCGCCTCTGCTCCACAGTGTAGCTCAAAACACCGGGTCTGTCGGTGGCCACGAGGAAGAGGAAAGTCACCCGGGTGCAACGGCCAGGAGGCCTCCCGGTACTGATGCAGCAGTGACAGCTCCCTGGCACAGACACCTCCTGTGTTTTAGCGGTATCCATTTACCCTTTACACCACAAGAACAAAGACCTTCCTCCAGCATGAGCTCAGACATAAGGGGTTGATGATGCAATAACTATTTCTGATGGCAAGCAGTGAGCGGCGAAGGAAGGCGTGGTACTGCCTGGTGCCTGTGCAGGAGGAAAAACATCTGTAAGCTCAGGGGCTGAGCTCAGAAAGGTGAAGTGTGTTACCCCAAACCCTGCTGCAAGGACAAAGATGAAGCCCAGGAGTCGTGGCCCTTATTCCCTCGTCCTAACCACCGGAGCCATTACCCTCACCTTGCCAAGCCACGGATGGTTAGGGAGCTTGAAAGGCAGAAGGGTCAAAGCTGACTGTATGCAGATGTGGTAGTAGGATGTCCCAGGTAAGATACTTCCCATGGAGACAGGGAAGTGTTTAAGCTGCTGTTCAGGTGCAGTTGCAGCTGCAGTAAGCCAGCTGTCCTGTTGAAAGGGAACTCCAAGAGGCACAGAGCAGGCTCTTGGTGCACGTAGGTAGGAGAGCAATGAGCCTGTCCTACAAAGGGAGACCAGGACAGCTTGGTTTGGCTAGTCCAGCAAAAGGAAAGCAAAACCAAGGTGTGGTTGCTCTGCTGGTGTACTGGAGAAGCTCTAGTGGGGAAAGAGTGTAAATTCCAAGGGACAAAGCTATCTAAAGCCCAACCGATGGTAGCATAAGGACAGATTACTAATTGGCCCTTAATACCCACGTGGAGAAAGTCAGAGGGTGGTTTCTAACTGTAGGAGGTGGAACCTCCCAGCAGACAGCAACCAGAGTAGCAAGAGGCAAAAGCCTGTTTCAAAATACAGTTTCCCTGTGAAGAAGGCAACATGAAGCTTGTTTTCACAAGTAGAGCAGACAGGTGTAGTGACCAGGGAATCCCTGTCCTGATTTGAAAACCATTAGCAGTGGAAAGAAGGAAAGCATGACCTATGTAGAATTTCTCTGCTACAAACAGTGGGAAAGCTCCTTGGGCAGCTCTGTTCAGGTATGATACCCTTAGCTGCACCTCACTCCAGTTGTGAGGGATATCCTCTTCATTCCACCTATTTTTCAGCGTGATGAGCCATTGGAGTCTACATGTCTTCATTTCCAGGCTCCATATGTTGGCAGTGGGGCATCTTCCTTCCACTCAAAGTCCAGACATGCCTCTCGCTGGAGCCAGTTCAAAAGTCTGTTAGGCACTGTACTAACTACAGAAGAAGTACTTCTTCCTGAAAGGTAGTTGATTTAAACAAAAGGATTGCAACATGAATACTCCAGACTCCAGCAGCGAACTTCTGTCTGCAGTCTGGATGGTAGCTAGAACAGCAGGTGGACAAGCTGCTACAGAGACTAATGGTCACTGAATTTGCATCTTATCAGGCCAGATACACCAGGACTAGTGCCTGCCCACTGTGATCTTCACAAAAGCCTTTCTGCAAATTCTTCCTTGCAAAATTCTTCTCTTGCTCCAATACCCACAAAATAAACTTTATGGTGGTGAGCTTGCTGGCAGCATGGCTACTGGCCATCAAGCTGTTCCTATTTCCTCGGGTTTTCTGCACTCAGTTTGCATCCCTGCTGTGACAGACAACTGCGTCATATGATGCTGGTCTTAAATGTATCAATCTCAATTTCAGAGCAAGTTTGGTTTCTTGCTACCACTAACTACTTTCAGGCGGCTTCCCCCAAATTTCTCTTCCCTAGTGGCTGCAGACCCGCTCCTAACATACCAGCAGCTTGTGTTCCCCAATCCACTTACACCCAGGCAGTGCTGAAATGCTCTTTTAAGCATCTTTTCTCCCTGGCCTGCCCCTAACACACTTCTGTGCACAGCCTCCATATGGCCCTCCTTTTTCTAGAGTGGACAAGATAAATTTCTATAGTTCCTCCTCCTCCTGTGACAGTTTGACTATTGCCCAGATGGTATTAGCTGTCCTTCAGCATGCCTGATCAGTTTTGAACATACTTTTCTGTAGCAAGCATGAACAGAAAGAGCACCTGCCCTCTGGAGAAAGTACCTTGCCTGGAAGTTACATCCTACAACTTTGACTCTTGAGCCTTGGTAGCTTTAACTGTTCTGGTTGTGCCCTGCAGCTCTATCATCTGCCCTGAGGCTGGAGGTAAGCACTCCCACAGCAGAGCTAGCAGGAAGGAAGCGTGTGCTGGCTAGCACATCTTGCTGTGGTTATACCATCTCTAATCTTGAGCTCCAGCAATTATTAATAGAGAATTCCAGTTTTGCGGTTCTGTTTTTTGCAATCCTCTGTTCCTAGACTGATGTTTAGATCGTAAACTCCTTGAGATAGCCACACTTTTCTATTCTGTGCTGGTGCAGCACCTACGAAAAAGCTTCTGGTCTCTTGACTGGGACATGTATGAGGATTAATTCATTTTCCAAACCCTGCTGCCCCCACGGGCTTAATCACAGATTGTTAGCAAGATAAGTGCCAACAATTTGGATTTCTTACCCACCACCAAAGCAGAGAGGAAGCGGATGAGGAAAGCATGAGCCAGAGGATCCAGTACATAAGGCAGGAGAAAGTGCTTGAGAGCTAGAGGAAGGGAATGGTCCTGTAATCTAAATAACAGTTTAATTCCACAGGCCTCCTGTGGGGAAGGGCAAACAGAGGGTCAAGGTCCAGTTAAAAAAAGGGCAGAAACATCTGGAATTACTAGCCAAAATTTTTGTGTTCAGAGGGATGGAGGAGAAGGGTGTAAAGAACAGTAGGACTGACCTCAGGAGACCTGTTAAGAGCAACCACTCAGTGAGCAGCCCCGACTATACCAAGGCAAGGGCAGATCTGACTTGATCCCAGAATTAGGCTTGACTGGGTCTGGTACACAGACCTAGCACCATGCTGCCATCAACACCATCAGATTGTTTTGTTCAAAACAAAGTGGATCCACCATTTTCTTGGCCAACACCATCAGCTGGCCTCAGCAGCCATTCCTCCACTCACTCCTGCAAACATCTCAGCACAAAATCTCTAGATGGGACAGAGCTTCAGCCTCCCCCCGCTTCCCCACCAGCCATGAGACTTGCTACAGTGGAAGCGTTGTTTTTCCCCAGTTTCACAATGGCTCCCCTTTGATGTTAATTGTTTGCAGGCAAAGCTTAGTGGAGAGCGTAGCTGTTCTCTGGTTCATCTGCTGGTTACTACTGAGCTGCCCAGACCAGTGGAGAAAATGCTTTGATGTTAATGAGCTGCAGACAATTTCACTTAACACCAAGCAGGGCCTGGCATCTCAGAGGTAAGACTTTCAAGGTAGATTCTACAGCAAGTCTCTCCAACATCCGTTTTGCCATAGGAACAAAAAATAGTCAGAAAGACATTGGAGCAGAAAGCTGTCTTCTCACCCAGTTTTGCACCACATCCAGTATCATAACAGCCCCAGAGATGCCAGAGGCAGAGAAGTAGCGGGAATAAAAAATGGCCCCATTGAATCGCATGGCCTTTAGGGGATTCAGTGGAAGCGTGATTTACCTCCTCACCCCACAAACTGCCTGCCTCTCTGGTCCTGCAGTACAAATACACAGAAGTGGGAGAAAAGGATGGACTGTAAATTGCTGATTCTCAAGAGGCTGGTTCCTGTGCGGCTGGTGCTTGAGGCAACCCTGCTCTGAAAGTGGCACTTTCTCCACCAGCACAGCAGATGTCTGAACAAAATGGGCCAGCTGCAGTGAAGTGAGACTTGCATAGGCAGCCTTGGACTATGCTCTTTCTTAAGTGGATATGCCAGTAAAACTCTCTTCTGTAGATCTGCTACAGGCAGCAGCACACTGCCAAGTGCTTGCAAACCTACGGGCTAGCTATGAGTCCCCTCAGCGATGGGGTATAAAACAGCAGCTTCCCCAGCTTCAATCAGCCTTTGTCGTGGGCCCCAGACAAGGAGGTTGTGACTCCTCCCTAGGGTAGCACCTTACATGCTCAAGGGAGAACCCGGATTAGGCAGAGCTCCTGCTGTGGGGAGATGGTGTGGGAAGCAGGCAAAGGTGAAAAAGAAATTTGCCCAGTGGAAATGTGAGGTACCATAGTCTCAGGAAGCCAGCATTGAATCATGAGTACGAACAAAGGCAAGTGAGAAAAAAGGCACAAATTCAATTCTGTAACCCTCTGCCAGTCATCAGCAAAGTATATTTACCAAATCACACAAACTCTGCTTCTATCCACACACTGTGAATTTTTGAATGAAGCAGCAAGTGACCCAGTCCTCTGGGGGGCCCCCAGCTAAGCAAAAACAAACACAGACTACGTCTCATCAAGTAGAGCAACAAATGAGACCTCACTGAAGGTTAAGGGGAAACATGCCTTCTTCTGAGGTATGCAGCTTAATTCCAATATATTGCCTTTGTTAAATGATTTATAGTAACAAGAGAGAGATATTATCATCTCAATTTTCTTGCCAGGACAGGATTGTTCCCTGCAGCAAACCTCGGATTACAAAGTCAAAATAATGTAAGCCAAGACCAAATGTGTGTCCCGGGCCTGTTGCAGGGAGGAGCTCACATAAACGTGTGTACTCCATCCTACACTGAAAGAAAACCTAACAAGGTAGATTTTTTTCTTTCCTGAAATTAAGAAAGAAAAAGCAACCATCATAGAGGAGACCATGACTGATCACAGGCCAAGGAGAGAACACCGCAGTCTGGAAAGTCTACCCAAGTCAATGGGAAGAGACATGAAACTAACCTTTGACAAGGCATTTGGCACTTGCTGTGCAGCAAAAGTCACTCCCCAAAGTCACTCCATCCAAGCAAAGGTCACGGGTGGTGTTTTGACACTGTGGGTACAACTGTACATCCTGCAAGAGGTGCAACTGGCTGAAGAGAGGCAGTCAGGCTGAGAACAGCACAGAGTGACTGACACGCACCATGATCCACAGATAGTGGGAAGGGAAACATTGTGACCTACACTGCTGGACAGCGAGTCTGCAAACCACTGTGAAGTGTGCACAGGATGGTTGAAGAGGGCAGCAACTGGGCCTCTCTTTCAGAGGGTTTTATTGTCACGTGCAATAGCAGCTTCACTAGAGATGGACAGACTATCAGCCTGAAAGCAAGGGAGATATTCATTAAGTTTAGTGTGGATTTCAGTGCACAAGGCAATGTGTTGTCAGTAATTGTAATATTAATGTAAATAGAAAGCAATAGATTTGTAAGATGGACAGGAATAATCTGGGGTTTACAGCAGGGAGTTTATCCCCATTAAAAGAACAGGAAAGCTGGAGGGTTAAATAAATGGACTAGAAAAGATCATCTTTGTAATAAAAGAAAGGGCGTGTGCAGCAAGGTGAACAGTAGGTCAACTTGTAACTGTTTCAAGGGGATGAGGAAACATTCACCTGAAACCAGGACAGAGCTGGAAGAGCAGTTGTCTGCAGCACATATGTCTTGAGGTAGTTCTTTTATCTTTATCAGAGGCTAAATAGCTATAATGCTATACCTGGAAAAGTCTCAGGATGGATTTAAAAACAAATAAAAAAAATCAAGAATGGGGATACTGTAGGAAGATAATAGATAAAGCCTTTCGTTTACACACAGGTGCCCTCCAAATCCAAATAAATACATACAAAGCCCTCAAGATGAGATCTTCTGATGAATACAACACTGAATATTTTTCCACTTTGGATGTGTCCATAGGGTTTTGCAACTGCCCTTAGCAAAGCAAAACATGGGATTGCAAGAGCTCTTTTCCTTAGACTGTTGCTAGGGCTGCATCTGGCACCCATCACAATCCAAAGAAAAGCAGACTTGGTTCAGCTCTGCATGCTTTGCTCCAGTGCTGCTGTCCCTTGCACATCTGAGCATATCTTCTCTGCATGACACTTACATTCACATGAGGCAGCACAGCTGGTCATACCCCTGTGTGATTGATGAACCATTTTGCAGCTAAAGGAACAGATAACTGCTGGGTTCTGCTTTTCCCCCACTCAAGAGTATCTTTCGTCTGTGCCACTGCTGACTATCAGGAAATTTGCAGGAACTTAATCAACTTTGGTCTGATTCAATCAAATCTGCAATGGCAATCGCACTATAGTTGCAAAGCTCTTAGCAGGGTGATTAGCAGACAACAGTCTTGTGAGTGTCAGTTCATTAAGGAGCTTGCCCAAAACTATAAATGCTACAGAAACAGGAAACAACAAAACGTTAACTCAACCAAGCATGCGGATAGCTCAGAGGAAGGCCTGGTCCATCCTAGAGACCAGGAGAGAAGCAAGGGGAACAGGCAGTTGCACCTTTCAAGCTTTTCACACCAGCAACCTGACAGGTTCAGCGTCACCAGAATGAAGGGTGCAAAGAGTTTGAGAACCTTAAGTTGCTCATGAAAGAGCCCCAAACCTAATATACTATGACAATAAAGGTAGTGCTCAAGAATGGCTTCAGATATTGGTGTCCTGCACTCACAGCCACATTCAAAACTATGCTCAATGTTAAATGTGTCTGTGGTCAGTGTGAAGGCACAGAGAGATGCCTGAGGCTCAGTGACAAATGACTACTTATGATAGCACTTGCCCAGGAACTTTAAAGCCTTTCAGATACATGAAACCACTGAATTATTTGATTCAGTGTACAACCTTCTGCTTAAACTGGCCTTGGTAATCAAGAAGTGAAAAGTGGCAAATGTAGTGCCAGTCTCTGAATTGAGATTGAGGAAATTAGGGAATGATTACCAAGAACTCCAGTATGAGTATAAAAAGGTGAATGTCTTTATACACGATAAACTGACCTTAACCAGCAATGACCATAACATGCTTCTTGGCATGACAGAAGATGGAGGGAGCACATGCAGCCAGAAAATATCTTTGCCTTTCTCCAAGGTGATACAAGTTTTCTTTACAGTTACAAATGTACATTCAGCAGACTGAAAAAGGAGCTGGTAAAGGAAGACATTTTCATGGAGCAAAGCCCAGAGGTAGACATTGAATGTGTGAATTTTATTTTAAAAAAGCAACAACAAAAAAACCCAAGCCAATGTAAGATCTTGTCTCATTTCGGTAGGAAGATGATTCCCAGAGCAGCAGCTCAAGACATGAAGCTGCAGAAAATGATTCAGGCTACTAGCATGGTATTTCTACAGGTTCCAGAGAAGAAAAGCAAGAGAGGAAAAGAAAAGAAAAAAAGCCTGAGATATTGTTTAAACTACCAGAGAACCATTATGTATTGACATGTGCCTAAGTAATACTGAGCATATACTATTGACCACCTGATTAGGATAGTGGAATGAAAAACAGCTGGAGGACTTTAAGAGGTTGTCAGGGGAGAAAACATAATGATAATGGGAGATATTAATTACCCCCATATAAACTGGGTAGATACATGCCAAAGAATGATGCAAAGACTGTATTTTTAGCCCTAATAAATGAATAGTTCTTAGAATGACCACTCAGAGGACCAAAGTGGAGGATGAACTCTTAATTTAGTCACAAGTAGTACACAGGAGGGAGTTTGAAATGCAATAGTGAATGGTCGCTTTGTCACAATGAACACAATGTGCTCAAATCTGGTATTACCGCAGGAGAGGAAAAAAAGTACACTGCAGTGCAATATAACTTAAAAAGGAGATGAGTATATTCTCATTCAAAATGAAATAAGTATAAAAGTCAGGAGAATAATTAAGAAGAATTTTAAAGTAGCGGATGAAAGGACAAAATGCTTACAATGACATTGAGACCCTGTATTTAAAGCTTTAAATATGCCATCACTCAAAATATGCTAACAACAACAAAAAAAGATATCTCCAAGTCTGGCACAGTTAAACAGCTGAGCAAAAAAAGACATTTAGAAGTAAAAAGACATCCTTCAAAAAGTATAAGTTATGGCCAAAGAAGAAATATAGAAAATCCAAAATTCTGCCAAGTTAAATAAAAAAAAAACACCCCAAGAAACCCAATCCATTTAGGCCAGCCAAAATAGTTTTTGAACAACAGCTTGCTAAAACCATGAAGATTACTAAATAAATAAATAAATAGATTACTAAATAATAAAAACATGTTTTATACAGTAGGAGGAAGTCTACAGGGAGTCAAGGGCCCAACAGCAAGCTTTAAGGAAGAATAGTCAAGAAAAATGACCTTAACTAGAGACTACTGTCACCACACACAGTTGTGCACATCCAAACATTTTTTTGCTAGGTATTGAGTATCCTGCACCACTCTGTAGGCAGCAGCAGTTTAACAGGAATGGGTAGATGTATAATTTCTACTGAAGTTTGGGTCTAGTCTTGTAATTGCCTCACTCTATTATGTGCCTTCCAGCAGGCTGAAGAAAATACTGCTGAAATAATAATAAGGTGGTGAGTGATGGTTTCAGACCGGATTTCAGTCCCTGTTAACTTACGGACATTTCGTTAACAGATGACTCTGAAGTGAATAGTCAAATGGGAAGCACTGAGGTCTGAGGAATTAGCCACTAGTCAAAGCACCACGACAGAGAGGAAGCAAAGACAAAACTGAGCCCAGCTTGTGGTTCTGGGAGAGGTTACTGATTCACCTACCTTGCTCTCACAGGGAGATGTTTAGAGATGTTGATAGAGATGGGGATTAGGAGAACAGCTGTCCAAAGCAGTAAGTGGTGTTGGCTGCTGTCACCTCTTTCCCCGGTTGCTATTGGCACTCCAGAGATCCTGTCCTGCTCTGACCTATTCCTTTTATCCAGGCCATTAATAGCATTGCCTTCTCTGGAGTCTGCCTCCACCAGCATCCGGAGGACTCTGACTTATTCATTTTCCTCCAGTGGCAGCCACAATTCACAACCAGATACATCCTGCAGGTCTCTTCACTCACACAAGATTGTAGGTATCACTCACTCTTGTCCACTGTTGAAAATGGACCAGAATGGGGTCTAACCATCCAGTAGCCAGGATTCAAAGCCTATAAAAGCCCAAGTACAGTCTGAACTAGTTTCTCATGCTTTGTACCATGTGTTTCCCTACAGGTTATGATCTTCTATTATACACTTAATGTGATTCTTTTTCCACCAATGAAGTACTTTGCCTACATGCTAAGTGCAACCCTAGGTCTTGGAAGTTCTGATACACAGTCATTGCCCAGTCTGCACATCTCCATTGCACAACTCTGTAAATGTTGTGTGCACTTCAAGAGGCCTTTGATGGACTACAGACATTTTGCTTGCTAGGCTTATCAGGCCATTTGAACAATGCTGGCAAGCATGTCCACTCTTGGATTGCATGGCTAGAGCTAGAAAACCTGTTTTCTAAACCAGTGCAGCCTTGCTCTAGCAAACAAGTAGTATTCAGGAATCCCTTTGCCCCCAGGTACTCAAAGGAGAGCTTCTTTATTTAGGGACAAGTTCTAACTGTCTCTAGGTAACAGAGAAAATGTATTTTCTGCTGCTTCTCTACACACTTCCTGCCTCTAAAAATAAGCCATTTAAAGATGCAATTTCCAATACTCACCAGTTCACCTGGGAACAGAACTTGTACGCAATATTGATATCGTACGCAATTTCACAACCTTGTCACTCACCCATTGACTAAGCCCTCTAGCCACACTCAATTTACCCTGCTTAGCGTTTTCACATGGACTTTTGGGTCTCCCTTGAATTAAGCTAGGAGGTGTTAAATCCATTTGTCCTAGCAGTGTTATCTCCTAAGGCTCAGTTGTCACCTAACCAGAATCTTCTGAGGTTAAACTAGAAACACCATCCTTTATTTCCCTCACCCATTCCCAGTACAAGTTCTAAGATGTTGTGACAGCCTGCAGCCACTGATTTTGTAGGCTTGTCCCCAAGTTCTGCTATTTGCAGTGGTCACATAAGGCAAGCCAGAGTCTTGGCAGACTGGCAATACGATGAGCCAGAGGATGGTGCACCCCAGCACATGTTGGGGTGCTCAGCAGAGGCAAGCATGACACCTGGAAGGAAGCCGCAGAGATAAGCAGGCATGGAAGCTGGCTGGGAGCACCCGGTCAGCAGGAGAGCAGGAAGCTGTGAGGGACTGCTAACAAAACAGGTCATTGTAAGGATGTTAAAGAGGATGACATGGATAAGATGCGTCCTGAGAAGGTGTGAGAAAAGCTGGTGAAAAAGGGCGCTACACAGGTATTCTCAGGGGTTGGCTACAGACACCCCAGATGCAGCCTTGAGTATAAACTGTGCTATCTCTAAGGCTATGAGAAGACTAAAGAGTATAAATTGTGCAATTATAGGAGCCTTTAATTTCCTTGTGAATGCCAGGCAATAAACATCACCAGAATAACAGGGCTCAAGTATTCTCTGACAAGACAGAAAGCAAATTTCCTTATTGATTCATTGTAACATAAAACACAGCATTATTTCAGACATGGTTGTAGTGAATGGTGAGATTGCTCCATCAGTCAGGCAACAGACTGGCAGGGAGGAGCAGGCACCCAGCGTGGGCAGAGCTGGCGAGGAGACCAGGGGAGGAAGAGGAAACGCGAGCCACCCCTGATCAAAACACAAAAGCGGGGTTTACTTTGTTTCAGTGAAGGTGATTAGGGAGCGGCGAGACACCTAATGAAACAGGAAGAGGGCAAGAGAAATTACACTTAGATGAGGCTGCCAGTTTCTTAGTCTAAGGCACTCAATTCAGAGTTAAGGATGATGCACTACAAACCAGGAGAAACTGCTGATGAGTCCCAAGGTTGGTAAGGAGATACAGGAGAAAATGCCCAAGCCGCAACAAAAACAATCATGACCAGACTGCAGGAAGGATATTAACCACGTATCTTGGGAATAAATTTAGTTAGCAAATCCACTGGTACTTTCAGAAGAGACAAGCGCGAGCTCCCAAAATGCAGAGGCAGCACAGGGTTGGGAAGGACTGCAAGTGCTGAGAGAAGTAGTTCCTCACAGAGGAAGAAGGGGATCTTGACTTTGTCAAGGGATGGGGGAAGTAGGGCGAAATATAAAAGCAGAAAGGGCAAACACTTGAGGAGCAGCAGTAAGGATATTTGATATAAACTGATGAAATAGAGGCACCAAAGGATTAAAAAGACCTTACTGCACTGAAGGATGAATGTGAAGCAGCAGCGTGATGTTTCTGTGAAAAAGGAATGGCATGATGCTAGGATGCATCAGACAAGTTATTTTTAGCAGAGACAGAAACATTGCCATTGCGCAAGGCATTGTGAGACATATTCCAGAATATCCTTGTAGCTCTGCATCCAGGAAGGATAAATTTCCACTGCACAGAGAAAAACTATTTGGGTACCATCAACAAACAAGCACCAGCTGATGAAGATCTACTAGAGGAGTTTAGCTTATTCTGGCCAGACAGAGGCTAAGAGTGGACAAAAGTATTTCTGAAGAACCACTGAAAGAAAATTATAAATAAGAAAATGTTAAGAAATATCTTTAGGACATACAATCATGGCCCAAAATAATGAATAAGCTTAGATGGTGAATTGGAGAGTTTCTAGCCCTGCCAGGAGTGAACTTCTGGACCACCCTTCGAAGAAGGGTCATGGGGCAGAGAAGCCCAGGCCAATTCAATATACAGTTTGATAAAAGCTGCCTCTGTATAATTCTAAATGGAGGAGACCCGGAGATGGGCAGTTCAGCACAGGACACAGCTCCTGGCTGGCCAGGGAGTCAGCAGCGCTAAGATTATTGGGAGGAGCTGCTGCTTCAGCCTTAGGCTTCCAGGTCTCTGCTGGTCACTGTGAAGGTGAAGAATAAACAGTTTTCCCCCTTAATGTGCTTCTAAAGGTACTGAGGTTTTCCTTCTCCCAGGGCACTAGGCAAGCTCTGGGCCTCATGCATTGGTGCTTCCAGCATTACAGTCCCAGAGGTCTGCTCACACATTAGGCTTAACACTATTGCCAGATTAGGGTCAGGAGGGTATTTTCCTGGATTGACAAAAATATTGTCGTTGCATTTTTGTGTGGTTTTGGGTTTTTCTGTTTTGCTTTAGGCTTTGGGCTTTTTTGCACTTCTCCAAGTTCACGTCTATTTTCTAGATCCTATGTAATTTTTCCCTCAAATTCTCTGCCATCACCAGGCTGCAGATCTGATGGTCCCTTAATCCCCTTGCTTGCTTCCTGTGGCACGTTACAGCTGCAGCTTTTTTGCTGAGGAGTCAGGAAGCATTTGCAGCACCTGGTTTGTGGGGGCAGCAGAGCAGGTGTCCAGTTTAGAGGCACCGGCAGAACATTCATTGCACCTTTACTTGCAACTGCAGCACACTTGGCTATGGGGTGACCCTGGAGGGCTGCCCCAGTGTGAACACAAGTACATGCGATAACTGCAAAAGCAGCTGTAAGAGAGAACATAGGAATTAACCCAGGCTCTCAGCTGTACAAGCACAGATTTAAAGCACGCACACCCACTGGCTGGCCTCCAGGGCTTTCTTGCAGGCAGGCGGGGATTTGGGATGAGGGATATATAAGAGAGCAGAGAAAGTGTGAGGGAGGGAGGCCTGAATCTGCAGGCTCTGCATACCACAGGGGGTCTAGTGTGTCTCCCAGCTCTCAGGGGCCCCTCTGAGCCCACATTTCCAGTGATCCCAGCACCAAACTCCCATGGCCCCCCCTCTGCATGTACCCTGAAGCAGGGTACCCCTGTGAAGCTCCCAGTGCAGGAAGTCCAGGCTGGGGGGGTGCAGACATGACACAGCAGCAGTCCCTGCTTTGGGTCGGGACCCCCGAGCTCTTGGCTGTGCGGAGTCAGTCTGAATCTCAAGGACTGGTGGTCCCAAGGAAGGGAATGGGTGCAAACGGCGAGGAGCACTGCACAGCCAGGTTTGTGCCTGGCACCTCTCCCCACAGCAGTCCCGGTCAGCTTTCAGGATGAGCACACTCAACATCTGAAGTTGGATCTTAAGTGTGAACATCCTATGTGTGGAAAAGCACACCTACCTCATGGCAGTGTGGGTGCTCAGCACCTGGCAGCATCCAACTCCAAGGTCCCAGAGTAACCTTTCCTGAGGGTAAGGGGCTCTGCTGTTGCTAGGGAAATGTTGAGCTCTGCAAAGCTGAGGACAAGTGCTGTGCAGCCTCCAGCCCCGGGCAGAGGTGTGCAAGGAGTGCTGCTGTCAGAATCTCCTGTTGCCCTGCTGCCTTTTGCACATGGGGTCCAAACCAGCTTATGGATGGAACACAGGCCGCTCATCTTCCAAGTTTTACTCACAATTAAAGACCACTATGAATGCCCTTCTAGCTGCTTTCTAGCTTGGAGATCATGTTCAGGACATAGTAATGCAAGAGGGAATGAGAAGGGAAAGGGAGGAAGAAGGTGTGAAATCAGCATCAGTTCCTTGGAAGTTTGTTCCAGCAGCAAGGCAGGGAGGGTTAGGGACAAGAGAGTGGAATCTGCAGCAGGAACAGGAGAAAGGAAGAGAAATAGAGTGAAAACCCAAGCTCCGCTTAGTGACCTCTGAGAAAACACCCCCTGTGTAGTTCCCAGCTACGGGCTGCTACATCTCAGAGCAGAGCCACTCACACAGGCAGTGAAGGATGCCAAAGGATGCTGCGACTTGTAGGAGGAAGGTTGGCTGTCCTACACGCACCGTGTGCCTTGGGTGAAGCAGATTTGTTTCCAAAAGACTCTCCCCAGGAGCTGGAGTCCCTACACTGCTCCATCTCTGCTCCTCCCCTCTGGCAGGGGAAACCCTCATGGGTTGCCAGCAGGACAAAGGCTGTGCATGAGCTGCACCCTCAGCCTCTTCCAAAGGGCATGTGCAAGGTGAAGGGGACTATTCTGGGCCAGTGATGTGGCCACCAGCAGGACTTACCTATTGGTGTGTGCAGAGGAGAGCCAAGGCACGGCTCTGCCTTCAGGTCCAAACTCCCAAAGCGTGCTGTCTGCAGCACAGCAGGGCGGTCTGTCTGGCACGGGGGAGGCACACCGAGCTGCCTGCCGTCGAGCCAGGGGCCGTCCATGCACGCAACAGCTCCAGCAAGAGCCAAAGGCAGGCACATCCCGCCTGTGTTAGAAGTCAGGAGATGTATCCGTGGTACCCTGCTACCACAACAGCTACGGTCACCTCTGCAGCTGTGCCTGCTGGCTGCAGGGCTGAGTGTGAGATGTGCTCTGAGTGCTGCTCCTCACCGCTGTCCCCAGTCCTCTCCAGACAGCTCCCACGCTTCCAGAGAGCTGGCTGTGCACCGCTTCCTGCTCTCCTGCCTCCTCTTTGCCATGGCGCCTTTGCTGCTGGCTGGGCAGCAGGAAAACACCTTTCTGCAACTCTCACACCCTCCTCAACAGACCTTAAATCAATAACCCCAGAACACAGGGCCAGGTTATTGCTAACGGAAACCATTAAACTGTAACACAGAGGGGATAAAGCCAGCCTCTAACACTTGAAAGATTTATAGGGCACAACAGCAGGGTGTTAATTCTTCTGGCAACACAAACGCTTTCACACCCCCTGCCTTTCCTCACCTGCAGGAGCAAGGAAAGGGGACCATGTGCAGCCCAGCGCCAGGAAGGCAAGGACACAGCCTTGCTCACGCTGCAGCCAGCGACACAAGCATTTGGGGTGATGCCATGCTCACAGGGCTGCCCAAATGCACACGCCTCAGGTCCACAGGGTAGCACATCCCCAGGGGTCATTCTGCCAAGGGTTGTCCCTCATGCCCAGCTTCAGCTTCCCAGTGACACTCCCAGCTCCCACCTGCCTCCACAGCTGCAGCAGAGGTTTAAGAAAAAGCTGTGAAGAAACTTTCGGACCACCTAAAGCAGTTGGAGACAGCAGCTCAGCTCTTGGGCACACAAGCTCACACACCTCAGACCCAAATCAGGCTACAGCTTGGGGCTGTGTTCACGGCTGGTTGAAGAGACACTCTCCCTGCAACACTTTTGCTCAGATCCACACAGCCTCAGTGCTGCTGTGGCAGCTTGGAAACCCAGGAGATGCTTGTCAGCACTGTGATTGGCACAGCTGCCCTGGGCAGGAGACGGGCTGCATGGGTGCTGCAGCAAAAGGGGTTTGCATGGACTCTCAAAAAGGGACACTCACATCCTCCTCGCGAGGCCCTGGCTTTCACCCCTCCTGCCAAGCTGACGTCCCTGGGAAGAGCTGCATTATTGATTAACAGCCCCCTGCCCGCCTTCCCCACAATCCTGCTCACACCTTTGCCTGCAGCTGCCTCCTTGGACCCTCCCTTGTGCAAAGTCCAGGGCCAGGCAGGAGAGGACAGGGTGGGAGCTCGCCCCAGGGCTCACCCCGCTGGCAGCCTCACTGCACCCTGCATACCTGGGGTACTGTGGAGGCCTCCCTGGACTGAGCTACAGAGCAGCATGGCTCACCCAGCGTGCAGGCGGGAGCATCCCTCTCCATCCAGAGGAGCAGAGAGGGCACAAGTGGGCCCCAGGTGCTGCGGTAATCCCAGACCATAAGACTGCTGCTGCAGCACACCCCAGGCACACTCCCAAAGGGCCTCAGAGGCCTGAGCGTGATCTAAACGGCAGCATCAGCTTGGCTGAACCCCACACCCTGGGTTTATTGCTGCTATTCCCCTCCCTGCTCTCCTACTAGAGGAGTGGGCATTGCTTCCATCAAGGAAGGGGTCTGGGGGGACTTTGACCAGCTCCCTCCCACCCCAGGCACTACAAAGTGCCCTGGGGGGTGGCAACCCCTGTCCATCCCTTCCCTCCACACTCCCCCAGCTCTGCAGAGCCCAACTGGGCAGCCGCAGGCTCCCCCACCCCAAGGGGTGCTGAGAGGGGGCCCAGCACCACTGCACCCTGCCCAAGCCTGTCCCAGTCCTGCTGCCAGGGTGCTCGATGCCATCTCTGGGTTCCCAGTCAGCACAGTCAGCTCAGCCCCACTCTGGTGCTGGGGATCCCAGGGCTTGTCCCAGCCCAGAAGCAGCCCAAGGCAGGGCTTTTCTCTGTCTGCCAGCACAAAAGAAGGGTGCAGGGCCCTGGCACTGCTGGCTCAGGACAAAGTGCAGGAAAGATGCTTGGCAGCAGGCCCAGGGACAACCCCTTGGGGGCTGCCTGGGATCGCCTCCCTCCTCCTCCGTGAAGCTGCAGCGCACTGGGAGGCCTGGCCAGGCGTCCTGCATCCCCTCCCTGACACTGTCCATCCTTCCTCTGCCAAACAACATCCCGCTCTGCTCTGTTCGCTGTGGATACCTGTAACTTCTCTGCAGTCACACCAACACCTCTCCCTCACAGGACACCCAGAGATGTGATGTCAGATATCCCTTTCCTTCTGGCGAGCTGGAGCAAAACCAACGAGTGGGTTTGAAGGGGACAGGCAGACATCACAGTTGCACATGCTGCCCTCAGAGCGGGCAGACCCCTGCGGGTGCTCCTGCCAAGGGCTTGAGCCCCTTGTACCCCAGCCCACAGCAGGAGTGGTGGTGGAGGAGGATCTTGCACTGCCCCTCCGTGGCCACCACGGGAGATGCAGGTGGCCCCAAAACCCAGGCGGGTGCTCGGGGCTGGGGTGCCAAGTCCTCGCTCCAGCAAAGCCTGACAGACGGTCTGAGGGGTCTGCACTGCCTGTCCTCAGAGGCACTGACCCCGTGCCAGGCCGTCTGGGGGCTGTCACAGACCCCTCGGAGGGGCTCAGTGACCCTAGTCCTGCCCCACTTTCCCCAGACACCCCACTCCTGCACCCCGTCCCCAACCTGTGCTAGCTCTCACAGGGTCAGACCCAGCAGAGCCCCCGGGGTCCTGAGAGGGCACAGCCCGAACCCACGCCTGGCAATGGCCCACGTGAAGGAGGAGACGAGGCAGCGCTGCTGTTTGGGCATCCGCATTTATTACATGGCTGGGGCAAGCCTGGGGCTGCCACTGGCCTGGGCCCCTCTGGTCGAAGGCAAATGACCCGTCCTCCTTAAATATTGGTTATAAAACAAATTTCTTTTTTTCCTTTTTCTTTTTCTTAAAAACCCCATCTCTCTCTCTCTCTCCATACTTTTTTTGTCTTTTGTATTTGAATATAAAAGTGGGGGCGGGCGCTCCGCCTCGCCTGCCGCTACCTCCGCAGGCTGCGCTGTGCCTGCCGCAGCAGCGTGTCGAAGTCCAGGGAGTCAAACTTGCTCTTGACGGGGGCTGGGTCGAAATCCTCCCGGTTTGAGTCTGGAAGACATAGGGAGAGACTGCCTTGAGCCATGGGGACACCAGCACAGTTCCAGCCACCCCCACAGCAACTCCTTTCTATCTCACTTCACGTGTCAACCTCCAGACCCAGAGCTGGGCTGATGAAGGACCAGACCTGGCCTCCACCACAGCGCTGGAGGAACAGGGACCCCCGTCCAACCTCCTTGTGGGGCAGGACTATCCCTGGATGTGGTCCTGCCCAGCCAAGCCTGACCGACCCCAAGGATGGAGACACCACTAGACCTCTGGAGAGAGGACCTAGGGTGCCACCCCCCAACTTGGGAGCTGCGCGACTCACCCAAGTCAGCATAGTTCCTCCTGCAGAACTGCCGGCGGCCACCGAAGCACAGGTCAAAGGGCTGCTCGTCCGGGCGCCGCAGCTTGTGCCCACTCTCGATGGCGGCAAAGGCTTCCTCGGCATAGCGGTAGGTGACAAAGCCATAGTTGTCCCTGAGCCGGAGAAGAAGGAAGGAGATCAGCAGCAACCCAGTACGTTTGTCCCCCCTTGGTCTGCTCCATCCCTTTGAGGAATGGGAAAAGAGGAGCCATTTCCGGGAAGGGGCTGCCCCATGTCCCCACAGCTCTTACCCCTCAGAGCGGAAATGCAGGGTGCACTCCTCGATGTCCCCGAACACAGAGAAGCGGTGCCGCAGCTCCGACCGTGTCATCCTACTGGGGATCTTGCCAATAAACACAACTCGCCGCTCCTCCTGCAGGCAGGGACGCACCATCCCATGAGGCGGGAATGGGGGGACTCTGTGTCTCCAAGCCCTCCTGGAGGGCAGGACCTCTTGCAGCGAGCACCCTCCCTTCATTGCCACCCATCACACCACGCCCTGCCAGAGCCTCCCAGCAATGCTGCCTTCAAGGCTGCGACCCCACGGCTTTCTGGAGGGGCTGGGGACACCCAAATCTCCACCCTCAGTTTCCTAGCTGTCCAACACTCACTATTGCACGTTCCTTCTGGAGGATCCTCTGCCTTTGGTAGTGGTCCTGTGCATCATAACTGTACCTGGCAGGGCAGAAACGGGACACATGAGCTACAGGGTCAAGGGGGTGCCAGAAGAGAGTGATCCCAGACACAAAGGAGATACTGAAGGAGTGGATCCACTCCTGTCCGGGACACAGGAGGCCCAGAGGTGGGTTGGAGGGAGCTCAGACCCCCGCAGGGTGGCCACGCTCACCTTCTCCGCCTGTTACTCCTCCTGCATGGTGAGGGGGAGCGGGACTGGCTGCGGGATGTGGACCTGGATGAGTAGGAGGACATTGATGACGAGGATGAGGACCTGTCCCGGGACCTGCCACATGACCCACAGCTGGAGTGGGAGGAGGAGCTGTGGGAACATCTTGAGCGGTACCTGGGGGAAGGAGAGACACAGCTCAGCGCCGAGCCCACCCCATGCCCAGCACCACGAGGCTCCAGAGAAGAAAAAGACCTTCATCCTTTCCAAGGTACCCAGCACCCCACTCTGACAGGACCCATCCCCAGGGTGAGCTGGGCTATGGAAACCTCTGCCCAAGTTTCCCAGGGCAGTAATGACACTACAGAGATGTTGCTCTGCTTGGCTTCAAACACCACAGCAAAAAGGTAGCAGGCTCACAACAGGAACAGCCTCCGAAGAGCAAGAAACAATCACGGGGGAACCATGCAGCACACGGCTGTGACCAGGGGAGGGCCCAGGAGGAGCTGGGGCTGCCGTGGAGCCCCACACAGCGCACAGGATGACACTGGAGCCATCACATCCGCACTGCACTCTGCAGCCGTGCAAATGGAGACCATACACGTCTCCAACCACACCGAGGGCTGTGGCACGCACAGGACAGGGCTGGGCTTCTGTGCCCACAGCCTCCTGTCAGCACGAGCTTCTCTGGCAGGGCCAGGAAAAGCTTAAAGGCAGCTTAAAAGCACCGAAACCCCTCTGGGATCAAAACTGTGCTGCCTCCAGCCAGCAACAGGGTCCCCTCTCTAAACATGCTGCCCACAGGTGGTCCTCACCATAGGCAAACCCAGGCCCTGAGCAGGGTGTGCTGCCTGGTGCTGCCACATACTGTCCTGGAGAAGAGCAGGTCAGAATAGCACAGCCCATGGGGACATTTTCCAGCACAGGAACAGCTTCATTTGCTGGAAAGCCAAGCCAGATGGGGCAAGTCCCTGAGCTGCACATCCCTGGGACATGGCACTATATATGTGCCCTTTCCAGCTCCAGCCTTCACACCTACTGGCCACTGATGGAGGGGCCTTAACTCTATCCCAGCCAAACCCAGGGCACAAGCTCTTCACGCCCAGTGACCTGGGATGTCTCCAGAACTACCTGAACACTCAAGGAAGGGTGGATGAGGGATCCCTCACCAGCTCCAGTGCCTCCCACCCCAGCTGGGACAGGCTGTGCATCACTTAGATGCACAAGGACACCAAAAGAAACGCACTCTGCAGAGACCAAGACGCCCCACTTTCCTACACAGCGACCTCCATAAGGAGCACAGGGAGCCCCTGAGGCAGCCGAACCAGACGGTTTTTTCCTCTGCTTGCCTCCAGCAGCTCTCTCGAGGGCTCCATTGTGGCTCCTCTCATTTCTACATCTAGGGCTGCACCAGCCTCACAGCACAAACACAAACATCTGCAATAATACCCCAGAAAAAGCATGAAAAGCTAAGGTGCAGCCAAGGACTTGTACCATGGTGTTCCAGGAGGAGTAAGGAAGCCTGGCTCAGCAGTGGCTTTGCAGGCACACCTGCCCAGACATGGGGTTCAGCCAGACACCCAGTGGCAGGGTGTTGCAGCTGCTCCCCCAGTCTCTGCAAGCCAGGCACTCCTCCAGAAGGGCCACAAGAACAAAAAGATCAAATACAGACATCAAGTTGACCCATAAAGAGGTGTCTAGGCATCCTCACAAAAGACCAGTCACCAGACAACTGCCCAAAGAACAAGCAGACAGATGCTCCACTGCTTACCTTCGCCACCGCTTGGGTGGTGGGGAGAACGACCGTGACCGGGATCGGGAGGACGAAGATGAAGATGAAGATGAGGACTCGCTAGCTCCATCCGAACTGGAGCTGAAAGAGCGGCTTGCACGGCTCCGGCCAGCCCTCCAGCTGCCGGCAGAGGGGCTGGGCGAGTCCCGGGGTCTCCGGTAGCAGCGCAGAGATCTCTTGGCAGCAGCACGGCTGGGCTGGGCACTGGGAGTCCGCAGCTCCTGGTCCCGGCAGGGGGATGCAGCTGGAGACAGGAGCACCGAGGTGGGAGGGCTGCTGCACCCGGCGGTGGCCTTGTTGGGGACGCTAGTCCGATAATCCAGGGGGGCAAGGCAGGCTGTCCCCAGAGGCTCCTGGCTGGGCCCCACGGTGGTGGCGGGGGCTGGCAAGGTGGGCTTGGGCTGGTCCAGCGTCCGTTTGGTTAAGGAGGAGATGGGTTTGATAGTGATGTCCCGGTGGCGTTTGACGTTCCAGCGGGAGCCGCCCTCAGCTGGGGGCTGTGTGCCAGGGCTGCCGTTGCTCTCCGGCTGCACTGCCCCTGGGATGCAGTAGTCGTGATCTCCCAAGCAGACATGGCTGGGGGCTGAGCCGGTGGGGGCTGCCACCAGGCTCTTCCCCTGGAGCTTGCTTGGGGGCAGCGGCTTGGCTTTCATCAGCTTGGCTGTCTTCTGGGGCCCTTCCTGGGGTGCAGACCCAGGCGACTGGGCCTTGGCCAGCAGCGAGACAGCAGGCAATGGCTTCCAAAGCTGGTGGGGGGGTGTCGCTGGGGGGGTGAGGCCTGCAAGAACAGCAGAGGGCTTTCAAGAGCAGCCCCTTGCTGCAACCCACCCAGCTGGGGCCACCTCCCAGACCAGTTTCCTTCAAGCCCCAGTGTCTCGCTCAGCCCCAGGACAGACTCTAGCAGGACACTGTGGGCTCCCCCCCCTCGCTCTGGGCATTACCTGCCACATTGGCCAGCTCAGAGGCCTGCAGGCCATCTGGGGGCTTCCTGTCCTGCTGGGTCTCAGGCCTGAGAAAGGGAAAAGAGCTCTGTCAAATGCAGCAGCCAAACCCCAGCCCCAGTCCCCATGCCTGGGGCACCCACCTGAGCTGCCCCACCAGCCAGACCAGAGGGACTGAGGATCCCAGAGTGCTGCAAGGATGGAACTCGCACAGCCTAGTCATTTCCATCACCACTTCCCACAGTTTTCCCCCCTCAGTGCCAGCTCTGGTCCCCAGCTCAGCGAGGGGCTCAGCCCCTCCTGGGCCAGTGGACATGGCCCCTGGCACAGTTCAGACTCTGCCAGGACTGAGAGCTGCCCTGTGCCCCCACCAAAGACAGGGCTCAGCCCTCCGCCAGGCTCCAGGCTGGGGCACCGGCTGCAAAGGTCTTGGTACTCACCCAGAGCTCCCCGCCGGCCGCCTGTCCTCAGGGGGCTGCACGGGAGCCACCTCCTTCTTGGCTAAAAAGAGAGCAAGCGGGTGGGTGAGGGTGGCAAGAGGCTGGGGCTGGAGGGCAGGGGATGGACCCTGCATGTGGGGGGACATACAGAGCACCCCAGGCATGGCCAGGGAGAAGTTTCACAGCACCCCAAACCCAGCAATCCCCTTTCCTTCCCATGCTCTTCACCACCCCTTTGGCCACCCTGAGGACCCCTGCCACTTTTACAGGCCAAGAAGGAGACAGGGGCAGAAACACCCCCAGGACAAGGGAGCCTAGGGAGGCCGGCACAGCATGGAGGGAGCCCCATGGGGAATGCCACACTGCATCCGCACCTTCAGACTTCTCAAACTGCTCCAGCAGGCTGGACAGGTCGGTGGCTTCGATCCCTGGGCCAGGGAGAGAACACAGCAAGTCAGGTCAGCCAAAACCCTCCTGGCACCACAGGGATGCACCCCAGCCACATCCTCCTCCTGTATCAACCTCCCCAGGTGATGGGGTGAGCACGGGAGGAGAAGCAGCGGCAGAGCTGCAGTAGCTCCGCATCTCCCACAGAGAGGACAGGAGCACCTAGCTCGGCAGCCCCAGGAGGGACCAGTTTGGGCACAGCCAGCCCAGACCATCCACTGGAGGCAACATCCTGGCAAAGCGCTGGGAAGAAACCGCAAGGCCGCAGGCACAGCTTTGCCACCCTTGCCCCCAGAAGCGCCAGGAACCAGTCCCGCTACCTGGGCTGCCAGCAGCACCGCTGCCTTGCCGGCTGGCGACACTCAGCCCAGCACCCCACAGCCCTCCCACTCACCGATCTCGCTGATGAAGGCTTGCACGATGTCCTTGCTCCTATCACTGGGCTGCGCTGGGCTGAGGAGTGGCTGGTGCCTCCACGGCCGTGCAGCAGGTGCCTTGCAGGGCAGGCTGCTCTCTTGACCCGCTTTTGGTGGTGGTGCCACAGCCTGGTAAGTGGATTTTTGGCTGGGTGGCTCCTGCCCAGCAGCTGCCATGGGCTCTGGCAGGGCTTTCTCCACTGCCCCCTTGCCTGGCCCTGCAGCCTCCTCCATCGGGCGGGTGCCAGGGGACTCCGCAGCTGGGCCAACGGCAGGGGACACCTCCGCAGGGCAAGAGATGGCAGCTGGGGGGGCCTTTGGGAGATGGGTGGGTGTCACAGCCTGGGGCTCCTCCAAAGGCTGGGAGGGGGCAGCCTGGGGGGCTGCCATGTGCTGGGCTGGCGCTGCAGGGGGGACCTTGCTGGGCTGGGCAGTGGCAGCTGATGGGGCTGCCAGGGGCTGGGCAGGGGTTGGGGTCGGAGGGGCCTTGGGGTGAGAGCTCTCCCCTGACAGCCGTGCCTGCCTCCTGGGGTCTGACACCCTGCTGGTCACTGGCCTGGCCGGGCCACCCGCAGCCCCTGTCTCGCTGGCTGGGGTGGCGAGCGGTTGCGCAGGGAAGGCCGGTGGCTCCGGGCAGGCGAGTGCAGGGGTGGTGGGAGCCTGCCCGTGCAGGAGGGCCGTGCTGGGGTGGCCGCCAGCCGGGAAGGCGGCGGCACCCTGCAGCGCCGCTCCAGGGTCCCCGTATGCCAGGGGAGGCACCGGAGGTGGCATGGGGATTCCTGGCCAGTACGATGGTGGTGGCCACCCCACCGGGGCATAAGGGCCACCGGGGCCAAATGGAGGCGGGGGTGGCATGGCCGGCTGGGGCCAGGCCATGGCCGGAGGCGGGAGGCCAGGCACCATGTGAAAAGTACTGGAGGAGCCGGCACTGGGTGGTGGGGGCAAACCATGGCAGCCCACGGGCTGCGGGCTGAAGCAGGGCCAGGAAGGCACTGGTGGGTAAAGGGTGTAAGCACTGGCAGAAGCTGGCGGCATCCTGGCGGGGGCCACCCCAGCAGCTGGGGGCACGTTTGGTGCAACAAAAGGCATTGGTGTTGATGGGGGTGGTGGAGCCGTGGTGGGTGCCAGAGCTGAAGCCAGAGTGGCGGGAGCTTTGCTGGCAGGAGAAGGGACAGCAACGGGGCTGCTGGGTTTCTCCGGGCTCTTCTGTGCGCTGGCTGCCTCTGCGGCCGGGCGCACGGGCGACACGAGGCAGGGGATCTCTGCCAGCTCCGTCGGAGGCTCAGGGACGCTAGGCCACTTGCTGGCCACTTGCTTCTCGCCATCCTTCCTGCTGCCCTGGCTGGGCTGGCGGTGCAGCATGCGGATGCGGTATTCCCGCAGGCTCAAGGCCTTGGGTTTGGCTTCCCTGGGCAGGCCCTCACTCGGTTCTGTCACCAGCAGGCTCGGGGAGGGCTCCAGCCCCATGCCTCGCTCTGGGAGTGGAGAGGCAGCCTCTGAGACTCTGCCATCCTGTCCGGCAGCCGGGTGTGCATCTCCCCTGCCCTCAGCCTGGTCTGCAGGGCCGGGACATGCAGCTGCTGGCTGCTCCTCCGCACTTGCTGTGGTCTTCTCCAGAGGCACCACAGTCTCAGCCTTCTCCAGGGCCATGCTCACCGTTTCTATAACCGGCTCCTTTTGCAGCTCCTGCTGCGCTTTCTCAAGCAGGGAGGCCCTCACCGTGCTCCGGGGCCTGCCCCGGGGCCGTGGTGCCTGCTCGGCCCGCAGCTCCATCTGCCCCTCCTTCTGGGCTCGCTCCAGCTGCCGCGCCAGGAAGTCCGAGACCTGGATGGAGGGACACGCCGCCCGCCGCCGGCTTCCAGCAGGCTGGTTCGGTGGCTGCCCAGAGCCGGCCGAGCGGAGCCGGTGGGCCACGCTGTCCCTGCCTGGCCTGGGCTTCTCACTTTGGTCCTCCTCAGCTTTCTTTTTCCGACTTTTCCTTGCTCTCTCACGGCCACGTCCCTTCTTAGAGCCCTCGCGTTTGCCACCCACTGGGGCCTCTGTGCTGTGCCGGGAGCTGCTGTCAGGACTCAAGGCTCCGGGTGCTGCTGCCTCCGGTGGGGACGTGCTCTCTGGGGTAGTGCAGGAGGGCTCCTTCCCAGGCGGTTTCTCCTCCTTCTCCTCCTCCACCCTGTTTTCCTGGGCTGGAGCTCCTGGCAGCTCCTCTTGATCCTCTGGGATTGACTCCCCCGTACCCTCCTCTGCTCCCAGGAGCTGAGGCTCCAGGTTGGGGAAGCTGGGAGCCAAGGGCTGCAGGACCACGGGGATCTCCACACTCTCCCCCTCACCAGGCACAATTTCCAGCAAGACAGGACCGCTGAGGAGCTCCTTGGCCACAGGCTCAGTCTCAGGGTCCAGGCACACAGTGAAGGTGGGCAGGCAGTATGGGTGCATGGACTTCACCAGCTCGCTCAGGGACACGTCGCCCGTGTTAATGATGCAGGGGTCTTCACGCTCCTCCAGTGCCACCCCAGCCCCACTCACACAAAACTCCCCAGCCTCCATGCTGCTGTCTAGCTCTGGGCTCAAGGCAGCCTCCTCCTCCTCTTCCTCCCCATCGCTGCGCTGTGGCAAGGGTTGCTCTCGGGCCCGGTGCCAGCCCACCTTCCTCTCCACCCTTGGGGTGCTGCAGACTTGCTTTTTTGTCAGCACCGGGTCCTCGAGGCCATGAGTGACACGGTCCCAAGCCACATCTGTGTCGGTCTGAGAAGGGGAACCAGATTGAGCATCATTCCTGGGCTTTTACCAGAGCCCCCCCCAGGCACAGCCAGCTGCAGGTCTGCGGCAACTCTGCAGCAAAGCCCCATGGCAGACAAAAAGCTAGAACACATTTGACCCTCCCAGTACGATACAACAGAGCTGGAAACCTGTCCACCCCTATGGGGGCATCCACAGTATCCCCCGTCCCACAGCACCCACCAGCTGGGGCAGGCCCTGCTCCCACAGCCACGGGTGCCCTGTAAAAGCATCACTTCTGGGAGAGGATGCTTGTGCCAGGTGGCAAGGCAGGGGCCAGGTACCAGCAACAGGGACACAGTTACCCCAGCACCACCCTGACACTGCTCCTCCAGCTTCCCCTGCTCAGCCGCTCACCTTCCCAACCACAGAGACGCTGCTGCCGCTGCTGAGAGATCTAAGAGCCTTGGGCTGCTCCAGGGCAGTGCTCTCGCACTCCAGCGATGGACGGGATAAGCTGAGAAACTTCTGAAACTGGTAAGGAGACAGAGAGTGAGGCAGCAGCAGGTTTCTCCTGCTGGAGGGGACAGGACACCCCTGGCCCCAAAGCGGTCATGCATATCACCCTGCAGAGCCTGGGAGCAAAAACTCAGCCCTGTTTCACCCACAACATACACAGCCCTGGCCGGTTGAGCAGAGGGGGACATGCTGCTCCCCGGAGCCTCTGGCACATCTCTGGCTCCACACCAAGACCCAAGGCAAAGGCACAGCCCCTCTAAGCCCACACCAGAGCCCCTGGGGTGTCCACAGCTGGCTCAGACGGACCCTCACAGGGTGCTGGGGACAAGGGTCCTACCACCTCAGGGCACCCTCATGCCAGGACCTGGTAGAGCCCTGCCTGAGCATCTTCCCACCTGTTTTGGGGTCGGGCTGGCTCTGCCCCGCAACTCACCGAGGGATTCTCCCGCTCCCGAGGCGAGGTCAGCAGCTCTGCGTCCATGATGGTGTCAAAGGGGGACAGGGTCTCATCGTCCGTGCTGTCCAGGATCTCGGTGATGGCTGTCAGCAGGGACAGCTCGTTCTGCGCATCCAGGCAGGCCTTGCTCTGCTGCAAGGGCAGGGGCAGCCTCAGAGGGTGGTGGGACAAGGCCACAGGGGACACTATCACCACCCCACCCATGCCACGGCCAGAGCCAGCCCAGCCACCACTTCCCGTGCCCGTGTGCGGGCTCCCACCTCGCTCAGAGAGAGGTCTTCGATGATGGAGATCACAGAGGAGTCAAGATAGTTCTGCATCGTCCCCAGGATCTCTTCAGCCTCCAAGATGGTTTCTGCATCCAGTGACGTTAAGTTCAGGTCATCCTCCTCGAGGGAAAAGCACTGTCAAGGAGCATGGGGAGCCAAGTAAACACTTTGCAAAAGCACCACTACCCGCGCGGATCTCCTCTGCAGCGCACAGGGCTCCCGACAGCCTGCGCTGCAAGCAGCGGCTGAGCTCACTGTCCACTCCCAAAGATGCAGGGGAGGCAGGTGGGACACTGCTGCGCTGCAGGTCAGAAGATGGCACAGGGGACTTTCCCCCTTGCTGTTTGGGGAAAGGTTAGGGCCACTGCACCCCACTGCACAAAGCCCCGTGCCTCTTTCAGCCCAAGACTCTTCTGACTACTAGGGATGCCTCCACACCGAAAACTCCCACCCAATTCACTCCACACCTGCATGATTGGAATAGACAAATTCTAAACCCCCAGCAATTCCCAGACTCTGCCCAGCAGCACACATCGCTCGTGCTGGACAGGGAGGGGAGAGGCAGGCTCCCCTCACCCTACGGACTGTCACGCGCTCCTCCAACTCGGACTGTCGGCGCTTCAGATAAGCCCAAAAACATTACGAAATTCATATAACAAAAGCGCAAGAGTCAGCAACAGGGATACAGCCAGCTGCTACTGCTGGGGCCCTACCCCGACACCTCTGCTGCAGGCTACAAGAGGACATGGACTGTGCTCACAATCCAGGACAAAACCAGCTTTGTTGCTCTTCTTCCTTGAAATTCCCAGCTCCACGTCCTTTCCAGTCTGCCAGCCAGCTCCAGGGATGTTTGGGTAATGCTGGATAACTTCGGAAAGGCCTTCGCACCACGCTCCACAGTGTCACACAGCCCAGTGCTGTAGGGCGGCCAGGAAAAGCAAGATGCCAGGCAAGGGCAGGGGCTGCAGCCCTCGGCTGAGCAGAGTCGTCGGACACGCAGCCTCCGCCAGAAGCGGCGCGGCAGCACAGGCGTGTCACTGGCACGAGACAGAACGTGAATTCCTGTTTGCAGATGGGCTTAGGCAGAGATAACGCAGGCAGGGAAGATAAGGGCACCAAGGACGGAGCCCTGGGAAAGCACATCTCCTTCCCAAAGCAGCAGGGAGCAGACAGTGAGCTGTCCTCCCCCTGGAGCAGGACGGGGAGATACTGGCCAAACTGTGGGGGATATGCATCTGATGCGGCTCACCCGCGTTTCATGTAGGTACCGCAGCCTGCACAAGCTTGAGCCCATGTAGGACAAAATGCTCCCCATCTCTGCATGTACTCTGAAATCCTCTTCTGGAAAGAGGAAAGCTTCACCAGAGGGAGAGCAGGCGTTTCACTAAATAGGCGTTTCCTAAAACATGGCAGCACCAAAGCCACATGCCCAAATCCCCAGTGCCTGGGGCTCTTCAGAGACCTGCCTCCATCAGACAGAGCAGGCAGCTCTGGCCATGGCACAGCCCTGCATGACCCTGGAGCACAGGCATCCCAGGACCAGACTGGGAATCAACACCAGGGCCTCCACGGCAATGCCCTGAATCCACCCATCCCAAATCCCCCCAGCCTGTTACTGAACGCTGACACAGCAGCCCCAAAGAGCAGGAGCCTGCAGTGGTTTGAGGCTCAGCAGGCTGCTCAGCAGCCCAAGCCACCCTCTTCCACAGCTCTCTGCCTGGAAGTGGAGCCCACCGGTGACACCACTCCACCCTGTCATGCAGACCAGGCTACGGAGGAGTAGCCAGTCCCCTCCCTCGGACAGCTCTGGCTGCCGGTCAGAGCCCGGCGCAGAGCCCCGCTGGCAGCCGTCTACAGCACAGCCTGGCTGTGACGATTCCCAGCCAATGCTCCTGGAGATACTGGGAGGAGCAGAGAATCACATCCAGGCTCACACGCTCAGCATTGCCAAGCGCCAGCGTGCAGCCCTGAGTCAGCGGTGACCGGCAGGCAGATGCACACGGGCTGCCGGAGGAGACAGCGGGAGGGATCTCAGGAGCATCAGCAGCAGAGGGACACAGGGGCTGCCTCACCCCAGCCTGCGGACAGCAAGGGGGTCTGGGGGGTGGCCCCAGGGTTGCATGGTCCTGCCCATCTTGCTCCAGGGCTGGCTCTCCCCAAAGGCAGCATTTAATAAGAGGTTTCCAGCCATGACCAGCATTGGACATTTGGAGGAAGCAAAATCCTCCCACTCAAACCAGCCTCTTCCCGCGGCTCCTGCCCACAGTGTGGAAGGGAGGGAGGGAGGGCAGACGATCTCCAAAGCCCTCCTTGACTCCTTTGACTCAGCGCCTTGCAACAAGGAGTCCCACAGCCATGAGTCACTGACGAAAGAGGCTGCGTTCCCCCAGGACTCCCTTTGATCCACCTGGGGCTGGGCACCTCCTTCAGCCCTCGTCAGGGCGGGGGTACAAACCAGCCCAGCCTGCTTCTGCATCCCTGCCCCCTCTCCTCCCTGCCAGGGACCCCTGTGCCCCCCTAGCTCAAGAGGGGACACCCTCCGTGCCAGCCCAGCTCCCTGTGTTTTATGCTCAGCAGCACAGCAGGGAAGGAAGGGGCTGCGGCTCACAGGGATGTTCAAGGACGGGCTTGGGCTCAGGCCACCCCGTGCCCAAGCAGCCAGCACTGTGGGGGAGAAGGGAAGATGCCTGCAGGCCCAGAGCAAGCTTTGGGCACATGGGGAGACAGGATTTGAGCCAACGGTTTAAGACTGAGATAGCCTGAGCGTGGCTACCAGCTCCTGCAGCACCCAACCGGAGCAGGGGAAGCTACGCTCGCTGCTGTGGCACCAGCAGGCACAGCCGAGGCCTCCGCGGGCCGCTGCCCGCCCAAGCCGCGCTGGCGACGCGACACGTGTGCCCGGCATGCCGTGCCGGGGCTACGCCCCAAGCAGAGGGCAACCACCCTCCTCACGCTGGCCACCGGTGGGCTGCCAAGGCAGCTCTCACCTGGCTGGAGCTGCCAGCCAGGGCACGGGGCTGCCGCCTGCCGGGGCGCGGGGTGAGCCCGGGAAGTCGGGGGGCTCCAGGCAGGGCGGCACGGGCAGAGGATGCTCCGCGGATTACTCAGCTGCTTTCGGGAAGCGTCAGGAGGGAACATACCGCTCCTCCGCAAACGCGGAGCGCTCCCCCCACGTCAGGAGAGGCCACACAGGCTCAGGGTCCCCCTGCCTGCGTTTGGGGGCCTCCCCCGGCAGCCCCACGGCCAGGGAGGAGCGCCCTGCAAGGGGCAGAAGCATAGGGCTCCCCAAAATCCCAACCGACTCACAAAGCAGGTGCCCCCAGGTCCCACCCAAGGGTGCTGCGCTCCCGCGCTCCCCATCCACACTCAGCGCCCCAGCCTAGCACCGGCAGGGTCCCAGCGGGGCCGGTGACACCGGCGGTATCAGGGGCGCCGCGCACGGGCGGCAGCACCGCGCCCCGGACCTGCCCCGGAGCGGGAGGCGCTTCCCCCGGGATAAGCCCTCGGTGCAGTTCGGGGAAGCTCCCCCATCCCGTAACGGGCCGAAGCACCCCGCGTTCTCCACCCGGAGCTCCTGACACCGAAACCGGCGGGTGTCAGCGTCCCAAACCGCGCTCCCCACCCCCCCGCCCCGTCCGTCCGCAGGTGGCGGAGGGCGGCGCCGCGATGGAGGGACTGAAGGGAGGGGGGGAGCCGGCCAGCGCTCCCCCGGCCCCACACTCCCCAGAGACTGGGTGTCAACTAACGCGAGGGAGCACCGAGACGCCTGCCCCCGCGGCTCTCGGGGCCGTGCCGCGGCCCCCCCGTCCCGGTGCCGCCACCACCCCGCCCCGGCGGGAGAGCACTGGGCACCCCCTCTCAGCCTGCGGGAGAGGCGCCCCCAGCCCATGCAGGGCCGCCCCGCCCGCCAGCGCCGCCGCCACCACCGCCGCCGGCGCGGCAGGCCCGCTCCCGGCACACGTGGTGGTGCCGCCGACGCCGCGGGAGCCGCCCCGGCCTCCACGTGTCACGGCGCGGCCCGCCGCGCCTCCTCGCCGCCTACCTGCAGGGGGCTGCCGGCGCGGAGGGGCGGCTCTCGCGGGGCTCCGCCGCCCGCCAGCCCTCGCGGAGCGGCCGCGGCGCCGCCGACCCCAACCCGGGCCGCGGCGGGCACCGCTCCGCCCCGCAGCGCCGCCATCTTGGCGCCTCCGCTCCCAGCGCGGCCACTGCCGGGCGCAGCACGTGACCGCCGCCCGCCCCGCACTACAGCTCCCGGCAGCCACCGCGCCGCCCCGCTCCGCCCCGCTCCGCGCGGGGCACGCCGGGAGCACACCCCTTCCCCGCCGGCGGCGCGCCCGTCAGCGGGGACCGGCCTGCGGGGGCGCCCGGCCGCCGGGGCGGGGCGGCCATCTTGAGGGCGGGCAGGTCCGCGGGCTTCGCCGCCATCTTTGCGGCGGGCGAAGGCGAGGAGGGCCGGCCCCGCCCTGCGGCGCGGGGTGGGCGGGGCGGAGCGGGGCGTCACTGGCGGGAAGCGCCCAACCGGGGCGGGGCGGGGCGGCCGCGCGTTTTCCCGCGGCGCCGGCAGGGCCCGCCCCGCTGTCGGCTTGGCCCCACACGTGGGTGCGGGGGCTGGCGGGGCCCACGCGTGTCCCCCGGGCGCCCAGGAAGCGGAGACAGAGCTGCCGCAGGAGCAGCGCCCGGCCCCGAGCCTGTCCTGCGCCGGGAGGTGCCTTTGCAGCAGCGCGAACGGGGCTTCATTGAGCCAAGCCTTGTGCGGGGTTGGTGGGGGTGATACGCACATGTGGCGGGCAAGGGGGAACGGAGAAAAGAAAACTTAAGGGTGAAAGGCAGGGTGGGCACCGTGAGCTGCCCCTCAGCCTCCTGATGCGGTTGCGGGACAGGACTGGGTACCCTGGAACAGCCTGTGTTTGGGCTGGGGCAGCTCTCCCAGGCAGAAAATCGCCTGGAGGATGCAAGGGATGGAGGAAACAAAACCCAGCCCGTTTGACACGGCTGCGGTCCAGCCCGGCTCCCCCGGGACGAGCAGGGGATGCACAGCTCTCGGCCTGGCTCTGTTCTGGCACCCCCTGTTCAGTACGCCCAGAGTCCCTCGGGGTGCTGTCACCTCCTGGGGCTCTTCCTCCGGCTCCCAGACAGCAGGATTGTCTCGTGGGGTGCAGGGATGTGCTCACAGCAGCACAACTGCAGCATGGACATGCTACTAGGAGCTCCGTGGTGTAGGATTCGTCTGGTGGGGGCTAATTGTCCTGGCCTCTCCATCAGTCCCTAGAGGCACAGACCTGGCCAGGGAATTCCTTGGGGATACAGGATGGAGCTGCTTTATTCAGCCTTGCGTGCCTGGTCACGGAGCCGGGGGCATGTCTGACACATGGAGCTTCATCCTGCTGCTCCTTCCTTCCACAAGGGACCTTTATCTGCAATCGCTTGTCCCACGTCACCTCCCCCCCTGCTCCTCCCTAGCAACAAACAGGCTTTCATCTAGGGGAGCTGCTCCCCTCCCCCTCTAAGAAGCCCATAGCACCTTCCAAGCCTCTCCCTGACACCCTTGTGTAGCCAAAATTCTGGCTGAGCAGCAGCCAGGCAGCTGGGTCCTCCTCCAGGGCCATGGACCCACATGAGAGCACTAGAGATTACCCACTGGATCGTGCACATGTGTTTTGGTAAGGGGGGGATGTGAGCACAGCTTGGGGTGCCAGGCACAGGAGGTTGCGTTGGTTGTAAGCACAGGCTCATCAGGCCAGCGCTTGCCTCGAGCACTGCAGAGGAAGCAGGGAAGCCTCGGCAAGCAGGAGCAGTTGCCCCTCTGAAAGCCATTTTGCTGCTTCTGAGCTCAACATGTCTAAAGCAAGGAACAAGTCACTTTGGAAAAGCCCACATCTCTCCACTGGCCTGAGAAGCCGGCAATGATCCGTCACCCAAGGACCCGCCAACAGGGATGTGGAATTATGTTGCCCTCAGAGCCCCTCAGCTTTCCTCCTTCTGCTCCAAACCCTCCTCTCCCTCCATGTCCTCTCCCTGGGGCGCATTTAGGGCGTGCAGGGACCTGCCTAATCACTGCGTGTGGCAGGACCCTGCGGCACTGCAAGGCCGATCCCTCACAGAGCAAGCCTAGCCTGATGCAAGTCCTGCACGTGGGACCGTATCCCCTGCACATGGGGTCCCTGCGGTTGCGACCAGAGGGATCCCCAAGTACAGCCCATGGCAGGGGTGCTCTCCCAGCACAGGGGCAGCACCAGGCACTCCTGCTGGTTTACAAGGTAAAAGAAAGAACAGTCAGAAAGGAAAACGCACGTACATGACCCCAGCTCCATAGGTCCCCCCCTCCACACGCAGTGACAGCGTCCCCGGCCAGGCACAGCCTGCGAGTAGCCCATCCTGCGGCTGCCAGCTGCCACCCAGGCTCAGCCTGCACCGCACCAGCGGGGCCAGCTTGCTCGGGGCAGACAGGAACGGCCTGCAAAAAGTGAGCTCAAACCCCTGTGATGCTTAAAGAACACTCAGTGAAGAGGAATGCAAGTCCCACCCGGGCAGGAGCAGATGGGCTGGCATCAGCTCTTCAGCAGGGAGAGGAGGCACAGCCTCCCCCGGGGCTGGCAGCCCCCGCCGTGTCCCAGGCCGGGGCTGGCAGGGTCCCAGGCAGCGCCAGCCTCGCGCAGCGCCATGCCGAACGGCCGCCGCGTCCCCATCTTGTTCCCCCGGCCTCCCGGGTGGGAATCACCACCAGCAGCGCCGGGGGTCCGGGTCTCGGCCACACGCTGCCGGGCTCTGAGTCTGGGTGGGCGGGCAGGTGGGTTCACCCGCTGCCCCGGCCGTGGGTGCCCACCCACTCGTCCCTCCACCTTCTCCCCGGTTCTTTCTCCATCCCTGGGGAAGGGCAGCCCGGGCCGGGAGCTGCAGCCTGGGGCCTCTGCAGGGCCCGGGGCTCCCCCGGGGGAGCTGGAGGGAGCCGGGGGAAGAGGCTCGGCCCTGGGGAGGACGAGCCCCCACGCGTGGGCCTGCGAACCCTCACCCACGGGTGAGGTTTTGGGGGCCGCGCTCCCCGTGGACTCCCCTTCTCCGACAGCTGCAGACCCCGCGGGGAAGTGCCAAGACGCGGGCGCCTGCTCAGGGATGGGGGGCCCTTGCTGCCCGGCCGGGAGCCCGGCGGGGGCGGGAGGACGAGGCCCCCCTGCACCGGGGGGGAGGGCGCCGGCGCCTGACATGGCGGCGCCCACCCGCCCTCGGGGTGACGCGGGGAAGGACCGGGGCGGGGGGGCGGGGGGCGCGCGCGCGCACGCACGCACGCAGCACGCACGCGCCCGCGGGAGGGGAGGGGAGGGGGGGCCGTCCCGCGCACGCGCAGAGGCGCGCCCGCCCGCCCGCCCGCCGCTGCCGCCGCCGGCGCAGCCGCCCCCGCTCCCGCTCCGCCGCCGCGGCCCCCGCCCCGCCCGCCCGCCCTCTCCCCGCCGCCGTCGTCGCCGGTCCGCGGCGCGTCCGCCCGCCCCTGGCCGTGGCCGTGCCCGCGGCCGCGCGGGGCTGCCCGCCGCCCGCCGCGCCGGAGCCCGCGGCGCGCCGCCCATGCGAGACCCCCGCGGCCCGGGCAGCGCGCAGCGACCCCCGGCCGGGCCAGGCATGTGAAGATGTCAGTGGGCTGTGCATGCCCTGGTGAGTGCCGCGGCGGCGGGGGGCCGGGGCGTGGAGCTGGGGCTGGTTGTGGGGCTGGGGGCCCGCTATGGGGCGGGGGCCGCCGTGGTATTGGGGTCCGGGGCCCCCACGGCGTTGGCGTGGGGTCTGGTTGTGGGGCTGGGTCCCCAGGGTATGCGAACTGGGATGCTGGCGTCCGGCTGTGGGGCTGGCGTCCGGCTGTGGGGCTGGCGTCCGGCTGTGGGGCTGGGAGCCCATGGCACGGGTGCTGAGAGGCGGCTATGGGGCTGGGGCCTGGCTACGGGGCTGGGTCCCTATGGCGTGGCTGCTGCGAGCCGACTGTGGGGCTGGGCTCTCCAGGGCATTGGTGCTGGGGTCCGGCGATGGGGCTGGGTCCCCGGGGCATGGTTGCTGAGAGCCGGCTATGGGGCAGAGGACTCCTTGGTGTGGGTGCTGTGGTTTGGCCATGGGGCTGGGGTCTCCGTGGCACTAGTGCTGGGGTCTGGCGATGGGCCTGGGTCCCCATGGCGTGGCTGTCGGGAGCTGGCTGTGGGGCTGGGGTCTCCATGGCACTGGTGCTGGTGTCTGGCTGTGCAGCGGGGGTCAGCAAGGTGCCAGGGACTGGGCTCCCAGCACTGCGGCGTGGCCGTTGGGTCCAGCCACGGGGATGGGATCCCCACGGTATGGCTGCTCCGGTCCAGCTCTAGGGCTGGGGTCCCCAGGGCATGGGGGCTGGAGTCTGGGTCCCCATGCCATGGGTGCTGGGGTCTGTTCACGGGTCTTGGACCCAACAGCATGAGTGCTGGGGACCCCATGTCATGGGTGCCGGTGCCGGCACCGGGGCTGGGACCACACGGGCAGGGCGCTGCAGGGGTGCTGGGTGCTGTGCAGGTGGCAGTGCAAGGGGTGACCCCAAAGCAGCCCCCGTGGCAGGAGCAATAGCTCTGTGGGGTGCCCCTGCTCCCCATGTGGGTGTGGAGCACAGGGTCCCTGGAGGGGCTTGGCCATGCTGCCAGTGGATGTGGGTGCTCCCCCGCCGTGGCCATTGTGAGGTGCCTGCTGAGGGGCTCCTTCCCCATGCTGGCCCCCGCGGGCTTGCAGAGCTGCTGGGATACCCTGGGGGGGTGTGTGACGAGTCGGTGAGGTCTCAGCGCCCGGCAGGGATGCTCACTCAGACGCCTGGGCTCTGGGGCAGGTTTGGGGCAGCTGGCCCGGCTGCATCGCAGGCTGCTGTGTGCAGGACGTCGCTGTGCCGGGAGCGGGGCAGGGGTCTCAGGGCTGCCGGAGCCTTCTCCTGCACCAGGTCCCCGTGGTGGTGGAAGGGGGGAGCCCTGTCCAGGGCTGCCCGGCCACCCTGGGGACGGGGTTCTGCCGTTTCCCTGGGCAGCCAGCACTTGGGGTCCCTGCGGGGGGACAGCGGGAGCGCTCCTCAGCTCAGCTCCCGCCACAGCTTTGCGGTGCCCCGGCGGTCCCGAGAGAGCCTCCCACCAGCCTGGGACCCCCGTGTTGGGGGTCCGCGGGGGGCAGCGGGACACTGTGACAACATACGGTCCCCGTGCATCCCGCGAGCATCCCCCGCGGAGGGGTTTGCAGCTGGATCCCTGAGGCGGGGAAGGGGGGTGCCCCTGCGTGGCGGCCCCCCGCCCCTGCGCTGCCTGCGCCTCTCAGCCGTGTTTCCATGAAGGCAGGCGGCCCCTTCCCCCATCCTCCTCCTCCATCTCCCACTGGAAGCTGCCAGAGCGCTGCTTCCTCAAGCAGAAAGTCACGTGAACCTCCCTGCGAGCCAGGCCGAGCAGCCACAGCACCCGCCCCGGCGGGCACCCCGCACCCAGGGCCTCGACACCCCCTCCCTGACACCCCCCCGGCCTTGGCGGGGGTCCCGCCTCGGTGGGGGCGAAGGCAGAGCGGCGGATAACGCCGCGTCCCCTGGGAGCTGGCCCCGTGCCACCGGGAATGTCATCGCCATGTTGGTGGGCGCAAAGCGGGGAGGGGGGGCGGGGGGTCCTCCCTCAGTGCGGTGATGGGGGACCGTGGGGTCGCACCCCCGGCTGTCAGCATCCCTGCGGACAGCTTCGTGTGTTGTGTGTGTATATGCGCGCGTGTCCCCCTCCGCTACCGCTGCCCGCTCCCCCGCGGCGGGGAGGACACGCGGGTGCGTGCGATGTGTGTGTGCACACGCGTGTGCCCCCCGCCTCTCCCCCCGCTCCCCCGCCGGGGCTGGGTGGCACATCCAGAGCCTGAGCCCCCCTCCCCCTTCCCCTCCCCGGACTGTTTATCGGAATATAGAAAAAACAAGCTCTGCTGCTGGCCTCCCGCCAGCCAGAAACATTTAATGAGCCGCTCTGCCCAGGCTGCTCTTCGGGGCTGCGTTAACTTGGAGGAGTTTCCTGCCTGGGAGCTGCTGCCGGGGGGGTCTCAGCCACCCCCCTTCGAAATTGTGCCCTCTCGGGGGGGGGTGACGTGCTCCCTGCCATCCCCAGGGGTGCATCCTACCCCACTGCTGCTCCTCTTGTAGCCCCCCGTGGATGTTTCCCTGCTCCTCATCCCCATGTGCAAGAGGTTTGAGGAATGGGGTGGGGGGGCTGCTCAGCTGGGAAACTGCTGCGGTCCTTGTGCCCGAGGGTGGCGGAGAGCTGCTGGGGTCATGGAGGACTGGGGGGCCCTCGGCCCGCAGCCCAGAAATGGAGATGTGAGCAGGGAGAGCATGCCAGGCTGAAGTGGAGCCAGCGGAGGCTGAGGCCGCCCGGTGCTGGTGCTGGTGCTGCCGTCCCTGGTGCTGCTTGCAGCAGGGCGGGCAGCCTGGCTGCCCGGCTCAGCCCTTCGCACGAGCAGGTCTTGGCATCCAGACCACAGCGGGGTGCTGACCTCCAGGGGCACCGCACTCCCAGCATGCTCTGCGCTTTCTTTTTTAATCTTTATTATTATTATTATCATCATTATTTTTCCCCCCATAGTGATGGTGTTGGTGCAGAGAGGGGGAGGAGTGGAGCAGGGGAGCAGAGCTGTGCTCTCTCCCCGTGGGGCTGGCTCCATCTCTGTCTCCACAGCAGGGAAGCGACATTCCGAGGTCAGCACCTTCCCTGGGATGCCTTGCAGGGATCCTGCCTGCGCACCCCTCTGGCAGGAGGGAGGGCTTCCCGACCCACGCGCTTTGGGTCCCGGGATGGACGTGCCTGGCCAGGGGACAGCCCGTTGCCGTTTCCCTCCCTTCTGCCGAGCTGGCGCTGTGCGTCCCCCGCCGTCACGAGGCCGAGCTGTGCCACGTGCCTCCTGTGACAGATGCGCGGGGAGAGGGACGGCGGGGAGCGGGCTGGGTGCTGCAGCGGGGGGGGTCGGGCAGCCCCCATGAGCGTGGGCTCCCGCTCTGTAACACCCCCTGGGGCTGCCTGGCACCTTGGGGTGCACCTGGGCATGCTGGGGGGGGGGAGGGAGTGGCAGGGGTCCCAAGGCCTCGTCCTGCACACCTGTGCACTCTCGCCTGGGCTCTCTTCATGTTGCTGGTTATGCTTGGATGGAAGATGCCATTTGTCCCGTCCCCCTCTGCGCAGCGAAGCATCCTCCTGGAAGATGCCACGTGCGCTGTGTCACCCGCCTGGTGCGCTCTGGTGAAGGCAGCGTGGGGTCATGGCTACCCCATGCTGGGCAAGGCGGTTCCTCAGGGTTGCACGCGCTGGCATGAGGCTGGACAGGTCACAGCATTCCTTGGGGCTGGTGTGAGCCCACCCTGCTGCCGGCTCGGCTTCGCCCAGAGAAACGTGGATGGGTTAGTGCCGCGCCCGTGCTCAGCACTGTGTGTCTGTGCTGGGCTCCGAGTCTACTCCAGAACTGGTGTTGTCTGCTCAACACAAACCTGCTGTGAAAGCTGCTCCCTTGGGGAGTGGGTGGGTGCCAGCCAGCAGGATGGGACCCTCGGGGCAGGGAGGTCTCCCTGCGACTTGGGAGTGCTTGTGGCCACCAATGTGCTGGCCCGGTGGCTACCTGCCCCCAGGCAGAGCAGGAGCAGCAGCACAGGCGTCAGCTCACACAATTTCATGCCACCCTCTCCTCCCCGCCCCTGCTGCGGGATTCCCCAGCCACATCCATGTTGCTTGTACACACGAGGCGCGGGCTGCGTGGCGTGCCGGGAGCGTGCGTGCCCATGCACGGCGGCTGCCAGTGCCTCCTGGGGCCTGCTGCGCTGCCGGCACGGCCTGGGAGAGCCCCCAGCTCCATGTGGGGTCACACGGGTCTCGTGGGGCTGCTGTTGTGCGTGGTGTGGGTGTGCTCCTTGACCTCGTGTCTGGGAAGCAGCAGGTGTCGGGGCAGCTGGGCTGGGTGCCCCCTCCCCGGGGCGGCGGTGGGTGCAGGCAGGATGGGGCTGGGTGACCGTTATCGGCCTGCCTGCAGGCTGAGGCTGTGGTTTCCTGCCGGTGCCTGGGGGGAGGGTGCCGGGGAGCCAGCAGGGCTGCCAGGGGGCTGCCGGGCCCCACCTGGAACGGGGGTGATGGCAGCCGTCCACCTGGGACCCCCGGCTACTGTCCTGGGGGTTCTGCTGGGCAGGGATGGGGTGGCCACAGTGGGGGTGATGCGGGTGGGTTTTTGGGAGGTTCGATGCAGCATGCTCACAGAGGCCCAGGAGTGTGGGCTGTGCACCAGCGAGGGGTGTCCCCCTTGGGAGGGCGTGCCGGTGGGTACCAGGAGAGACAGGACGCACACACACACGCACCCCACACACCCCCCCGCCGAGCTGTCAGGCTGGCCCCCCATCACTGCTTGCCCCTTTCCCTCACAGGCAGGTTGCTGATCGGGGGTGAACGTTAGGCCTGGGGTATAATCTGCCCCACTGCAGGCGTCAACCCCTGCTTGGCCCCAACCCCACCCTACCCACAGGGCAGCCGATAACGCCCTGCCTGCACCCCTCTGCGGCTGCTTTCTTGGGGGGCCCCTGTGGGGTGTAGCTCCTGCCCCCCCTTTGCAAGGTCTCGCTCTGCCTCTGGCTTTGTGGGACCCACAGGCAGGTCCCGGAGGTCCCCCTGCACCAAGGTGATGGTGCCTGCCCCCCTGGGACAGCCTCGCGGTGCGGGGGTAGCAGGCAGGAGCCGGGGGGGTGGGGGGGGGGCCCTTGCTTTCTGCAGGAGCGGCAGCCCCGTCCCCTATCCTACGTGCTTAGGGGCTGGTGCTGGGAGTGCAGCCAGGTTTCTGCAGTGCAGCCCAGGTGGAGCTGCCGCCTGAGGCAGGCTGGGACGCCGGCCGTGCTGGGGACAGCGCTAGGCGAGGGCTGGCAGGGTGTCTGTCCCCCACGGCGGGGGCAGCTCCGACACCCCCCTGCTCTACAGCAGCCGGTAGCGCCAACCTCTGCTCTGCTACATGCGTTCTTCTCCGGGGTCATGCACAGCCCCAGGGGCTCCCCTCGAGGGCAGGGTCTGCCCCTGCCTGCTGCAGGCAGCTGCCTGCCCTCCCACCCCTGCAGGGCTGGGGGGAGCCAGCTCTTTCGCGCCCCAGCCTCCCTGCCGGTGGGAGCAGACGGCAACACGCTGTGTCGCAGGCGGGCACGCAGCTCCGCCGGGCGCAGGGCAGGCCCGGGCACCCCGACCTGCCTGCTCTGACCGGCCCGGGGTGAGTCTGGGGCAGGGGCAGGCAGGAGCAAGGCAGCAGGAGCTCTCTCCCAGCCGGGGACAGTAGCGCTGGTGCGAGGCTGCTGGAGGAGCCCGGTGTGGGGCAGCGGTGCCTGGAGTCAGGAGTGGGGGTACCAACCACCTGGGCACCAGGTTGCCAAAAGTCCTTGCTGAGGGGCATTGCCCCGCCAAGGCCGGGGAGATGCCATCACGTTCCTCCCAGCTCGGCAGCCCCTGCCAAATCCTCTGGGCAGCCACAGCATGCCGAGGCGCCCTGCCTGCTGCCAGCGCGTGTGCGGCAGGAGGCTCGGACCTCCAGCGACGACACCCCCCCCCAAACCCTGGGGTGGACAGGGCTGGATGTCCACTCCCAGTGGGAGTTGGACACAGAGCTGTGGGAGCTGCCTTCCCATCCTCTGGTGGCCGTGTCCCTGCTTGGCCTAGGTGGGGGGGGGGTGGCGGCCGCTAACAGGAAGGACACGCATGTTAGCAACAAAAACACGGCAGCGAGAGGAAGCAGAAGCGATGCATTATTGATGGAGCTATTTGATGCTGCTATATTCAGAGAGCTGCTCCGGAGCGCACGGCAGCACCACGTGGGGGGTGGCAGGGGGGGTGGGCTCTGCCGGCAGAGACTTACCTGCTTTGAGTCAACCACATGTGGCCATGGCCCTGGGAGATGTCCCCTGCCTTCTCCTGGAGGGCTTCCAGCGCAGGATGGCATGGTGACATGGGGGTAGCAGGAGGTACAGGCCAGCCCTGTGCTTATCCCTGGGGGGTAGGGGCTTGGTGGGTGGCAGCTCCCAGCCCTGCGGATCTCTGTGGGGGTGCCGGGCGTCCTGCTGTGGAGGCAGAGGGGAGGGGATGGAGGAGAGCAGCAGGCCAGGGACCAGGGTGCTCTTCCAGCTGGGGAGAGAGTTGCTGGAGCTGTGGGGCTGGGTGTCGAGGGCTGTGCCTTGGTTTCCCGTTTTAAGCAGCAGTGCCTGCCCCTTGGCAGGGTGAAGGTCTTCTCGGGGGACAGTGGGCAGATGCAGAATGCTGGGGCTGTGCAGCCATGCTGCATGTTGCCCCCTCCTTGCCGTGGCATCCCACACCCAGCCAGGCTGCCGGGACCAGCCCTAGGCCAGGAAAGAGGCTGTAAAACAAACCATTCTTGTAACATGAGAGAATCCACCTGGAGCCTCCGGAGGAGCCTTAAAACCCTGCGGCTCTGGCAGGCTGGCCCCGGGCTGCTGCCAGAGGGGCCAGGGCTCGCTGCTGCGGGTGGCCGCACTGGGGCTGAGCTCTTGCAGGACACACGTTGTGATGTCTCAAGGACAGCACAGGAACACTGCAGGGCATTTCTCTGGTGCTGGTGCCATGGGGGAACCCATTGCCAGCAGGACCTGCCAAAGCCTGCCTGCGGACTGCACCTTCCCCTCGGAGCCTGCGGCCAGCCGGGCAGTGATGTGGCTGACCCACTGTGCCAGAGCAAAGCATGATGTGAGGGCAGACGCCCCATAGGGACCCTGTGCGCTTCAGGGTCCTGCACGCCCCTGTAATCTTTCTCCTCCTCCTCTTGTTTTGGAGGGGATGGGCACAGATGCATGCACTTGGTTGCTGCTTGTGGGTCCAGTGCTCACATACTTTGGTTTTCTTCGCTGTCCCCTGCAGGGTGTTCAAGATGTGACCCTGTAACTTCCCACCCTGCCCTGGCAGCCAGTTTTTCCCCCAGCCCTTGGGCTTTCCTCCTGCCTCTGGGTGTCTGGAAGCAGTTTTGGTTTTGAAGGGTTAATCCCAGGAGCCCCCGGGATCTGCTGCCTGCCCAACATGACTCACCGTTGAGTTTCCAGCCTCCCCCAAGCCTCTCTCTCCGGGGGAGAGATGGAACTGTGCCTTCTCCAGCCAAAAAAGGGGGCCCCTCCGGCTCCAGACCCCCTCCTTGATCCAGCTTTAGCAGGGAGAGAAACCCTTCCTTGAGAAACATGGAAGCAAAGAATATTTCTGTTTGAAAAGTGGTAGGATTTGGGGGGGGGTGGCTGTTGTCTTCCTGGAAGTGGGGCTCTGGGGTGCGTGCTGTGCTGCACTGCTGCAGGCTGCGTCTGCATGTGTGCGTGCGACGGTGCCTCTATCTCACTGCTGTTTGGACAAGTCCAGGAGGTTTGGAAGCACCAGGCCAGTTTGTCCCCCTGTGCAGGCTGTGCTGTTTGCAGAGCTAGCAGATTTTTATTATTATTATTTTTTATGTAAGCGTGCGTCCATGTCCCGGCTCTACGCCTGCGCCTGCCGGGGCCCTGGACGGGTGTCTGTGTAGGCATGCCCTGCCTCTGCCGTGCTGCTCACCCGGGATTCCTCACGCGTGCTCTGGGGGCACACCGAGTCCCGGCCACAGGGATCAGAGAGACCCAGGCATCCCCCAGCTGCCGTGGTCCCCACCGGGCTCTTCCCACCCGCCTGTCCGGGATGCGTCCCTGTGCTCACTCCTGCTCCCAGGCTGCCACCAGTTCCCTGGTTGAGACCTGCACCGGCTGTCGGAGCAGGGCTGGGCTTTGGGGCGCCCAGGCAGGCGTGGGGCCCTTGCTAGGGGGAGAGTGGAGGCTGGGATCCAGGGGATGTGGTGCCCCATCACAAAAACCCTGGGAGCTGGAATCGCCCTCTGCTCCCCCCGCACTGCGGGCGTGAGCACATCGTGAGGAAGGGGCTCCCCCCACCACTCTCGCCGCCACACACGCTTCCCAGCTGCATCCCAGCCCTTCTGCTCTCCATCCAGCATCTATTTAATTATTAACTCGGCTATAACCATAAACAGCTGGGGCTGCTGCAGCCACGTGGACCAGTCCAGCGCTGTCGTCAGAGCCGAGCAGGGACACGTGAGCAGTCCCGGAGGGCTACTGAGCCCTGGGATAAATTGCTCGGGGCATGTTTGCCGTGGATGCGCGGGGCTTTGCAGCCCAGGGACTGGTGGGGGCTCCTCTCTGATCCCACTGGCCATGGCACTGGAGCCAGGAGTCGCTGGTACAGGGGCAAAACACACCTTTTTGCGATGTTTTGCAGTAACGGTGGGATGTTGAGCGCTGGTGGCTGGCTGTGCCTTGTGCATCCTTTAGCCCTGGGGTGGGAACAGGGCACGGGCGAGCTGTATTTAATGGCCTGGCTTGACCGGGAGGGTTGTGCCTTCCCGTAGCTGTCACTGGTGTTACAGCTGACGTGGTTTATTGGCCGAAGGATGGTGGGTGGCAGCCTGCTGAAGCCCCATCTCACCTGGTGCCGTGCAGATTCCGGCTGGCAGGGGGATGGGCAATGTTGGGGCAGCGTATCAGGGCACTCGCAGCATCCCTCCGTGCCCCGTTCTCGCGGCACTGGCAGGGTGGGTACCTCCGGCTGCGTGTGCCTTTCGCAGAGCGGGGTTTCACCGAGGTTTTGGGGTTTACAGGGAGGTTTTCTCTCTGTTTATCTGGGTTTTACAAAGAGTTTTGCTGTGTTTATCCACATGCCCCTGTAAAGGAGTGCTCACTGCAGGTTAGCCTGCAAGGGGAAGGGGAAATTAAGCATGATGGGGTGATGGGGACCAGCATGGGATGCGGGGGGTTGCTGCTGTGGAGCTGCTCCTGCCTGTCCCCCCCTTCAGCGGTGTCCCAGCCGGCAGCACATCTGGTTGGGGAGCAGGGGGGTGCCCCAGGTCCTCAGGTCCTCAGGTGCAGGGCTTTGGGGGTGTACAGGCACAGAGGGGAGGACACCCCTGAAACCTCGTGGCTGAGGTTTTAACACCTGCCGTAAGTGCACTGTCGGGGGGCACAAGCATGCTTGGTGGGACCCAACCAGTTGTGCGTGGGTTAGCCCGCAGGTGCTGTTTTGGGGAGGGGACGAGGTGCAGGCCTGGTTGTGTGAGCGAGGGGTGTGGGGAGGTGTGTGTGCCCCAGGCGTGGGTGCACACCCAACCGGGGGTGTGCCGGGAGGCGTGCCGGGAGACGTGCAAGTGCATGCCGGTGCGTCAGCGTTCACGCCAGCCCTCGTGTGCAAGAGGAGATGCACAAATGCGTGTGTGTGTTGGTCTGAGATAGTCCCGCACCACGAGCCTGGCTCTCCCACCTGGAGCTGGGGGCTGTTGGCGCTCGGGGGGGGGACGACACATGACACACCCAGGCTGGGCTCGGGGGTGCCGGCTCACATCCCTGCTGCCCCTGGGCTCTCCAGCTGGGTTGGGAGTGTAGGTCTGTGCCAGCACCCTGCTAGGGCAGGGAGCAGGAACTCATGAGGGGCAGGTGTGGGGCAAGGGGGGAGATGGAAAAAATGGGATTTTTTTTGTAATGGAAATTTTTATTATGGAAATTTTTTTATAGAAATGGAAATTTTAATGAAAACTCCTAATTGGAATAACTTGGAGTTTTGTCAAGGAAAGGAGACCTTTTGGGTCTGCTGGCATTTGCAAACCAGCACGTTTTATTTTTAATACCCCCTCCCAAGAGAAATGGTTGGGTTTGTTGGTTTTTTTTTTTCCTCACCTTAAACTGGGGGAAAGAGGAACAAGTTTCAGAAAGAAAAAAATCCTGAAAAACTTCAAAGAAAACCCCAAACCAAACTAGGGAGAAGGTGTATTTTTATTGGAACTTTCGCAGGGGGAATGAAACCTTTCCCCGGCCGGTGCTGAGTTGCTCAGCGGGGCCCGGCTCCATCCCGCATCCCGGGGAGCGCTAGGGGGGGCGGGGGGCGGCTCTCCGGGGACCCCCTTTTTGGCCGCCACCCCCAGTGCGTGGGCACCCCCTTTCCCCCCGAGGTAACGACAGGCCGGGGTGGTGTTGGGGGGGAGGTGCCGGTGTTGGGGGGTGGGGGGAGCGGTCTCCGCCGCCGCCGCAGCCATTGTGGTCCCGGCCGCGGCGCAGACAAAGGAAGCGCCCCCGCCCCGCCCCGCGCCCCGCCCGCCCCGCCCCCGCGGCGGCCCAGCGCCCGCCCGCCGCCCGCCCGCCGCCCGCCGCCGCCGGACCCCCGCCCGCCGCCCGCGCCGTGAGTCACCCCGCCCCCCCACACTCACACCCCCCCCCGCGGAAGTTTCCCGGTCCCGGCCTGTCGTCCCCCCACCCCTACCTCGGGCGGCGGAGGGGAGGGCCGGGGTCCCAACCGCGCCCCCCCCCCCCCCCCGGCCTGCGAAGTTGTGCGCGGCCGCACCGCGCCGCCGCTCCCCGCCCGGCCCCCCGTACGGCCCGGGATCCCCGCTGCAGCCCCCCCGCGCCTGCCTGCCCCCTCTGCTTCCCCCCGCCCGCCTCCTCTCCCTCCCGCTCCGGCTCCATCCCTGTCCCCAGGTCCCCTCTCCCTCCCCGGCTCCTCTCTCCATCCCTACCTGGCTCCTGCGTCCCTCCTCTCCACCGGTTCCCCCGTGCACCCCTGCCCCCCCCGGCTTGTTCCCTCCCCACCAGCTCTCCTGCCTGTTCCCCCTCTCGCTGCCTGTCCCCCTGCCTCCCCTCTCCATCCCCCAGATCTTGGCTTTTGGAGAGGCACCCCCGGCCCCGCGGGGTGCTGCCGGCAGCCCCCGTGCCCTGCTCCATCCGAGCCCGCACCTCCCTTTGTTCTTCCCCCGGCTCCTGCCCCAGCCCCCTGACAGCTGCCCCGCGCCCTCCCGGTCCCCCCACGCGTGCTGTCACAGGGGCTGCGGGGCCGGTGTCCGGCTCCGGGGGCTGCATGCCCGCCTCGCCCCGCTGCCTGCTGCAACTTCATCCTTGCCCGCGGCTCAGAGGGTCCCGCCAGCCTCCCACGGGTGCCTCGAAGGGAATAAAAGGTCCAAGGGGTGCAAACGCAGGGGGGCCACGCATCTTCTCGCAGCACCTGCCCTGCCGGGGTCCGTCTCGGGGGGGCTGTGGGTGCAGGGGGCTCATCCTCCCCGGCAGACAAAGCACCGGCTCAGCCCGGGGCAGCTGGAGTGGGGGTCCGGGCTGGGGGCAGGGGAAACTCAGCACTGCAGCTCCAGCTCAGGAATAAGCAGAGGGGTGTCTTTTCCGGGGGGATGTTCCCCTGAAGGCCCCCTGGTAGAGCGTGCTGTGGCAGGCTGCCCTAATCTTGGGCGGCTGGTCGGGCTCTGACCTCCAGCGGTCCCTGCCAGCCCGCCTGCCCGGGATGGGCGATAAGCACCCCAGGGGAGCGCTGGCCAGGCTTCCTCGGGCAGCTCCCGATCCCCTTGCTGCATCCCCGGCTGGCCAGGAGCCCGGGGAGCAGCCGCCGGCTTCTGCCAAGGCCAGTGCTGCTGTGGGAACCCGATCGAGAGGTGGTGGCCGGTCTCTGGGTGAGGTGCGAGCAAAGGGCTTGGAGGCTGTGGGGTCCCACGGGGAATCACCCTCTGGGGCACGGAGCGGAGCACCCATCCTGTATTGTAAACCTCCAGCTGCTTCCTTCTCACCAGGAGGGCCTGAGCTGGCTTGTGGGTGCCTGGCAGGTCAGGCAGGCGTGGGAGCAAACACCCCTTCCCGGGGTCTCCCCAGTTTGTTCTCCTCATGCTTTCGATACCGCCTTGTTTGGGCATTTTTGCAGTGGCTCCTCCAGCTCTGGTCAGGTATTGACTCTTACCACTTCTGTTGTAAGTATGGGCAAATTTGGATGTCCTTATTCCTCCTTTAAAGCCTTAGGTTTTGGAGTGTTCTTGTGGGAGAATTGTGGTTTTCACTGGAGGAGAACCGAACATCGTCTCTGCCCTCCTGATTTTGTACAAATCTCAGGTCTGTGATCCGAGCACACCTTAAAGATGAGGGAGAGAAGCACCCAGCAGGACAACACGCAAGCTGTGTTGCTTCAAAAAGGGAAAGAATGGTTGTGATCTGAGGGGGAACAGGCTGGTGCCGAAGGGTTTGGTGATACAGGGTATTTGCCGTCGTTTGGTGGGAACTTTTCCCCTTGCCCCCAGCAGATCAGTCGATGTAAAATAGGAAGAGCCAGTGAAAAGCTGCAGAAGTTCATGTGTGAGCAAAGGTACCTCAGGCTGGAGACTTGGAACCTCTTAAAGCTTCTTTTTGGAGAGCGGTGAGAGCTGGCAGCCCCGAGCCTCCTCAGCCCCTTGAGATGTAGGAGCGGGGGGGTGAGGTGGGCCAGCCCAGCCCCAGGTCCCCTTCCCTGTCCCATGGCTGGCAGGGTGGCAGCAGCGCTTGTCCCTGAGTGGTCTCTCCCAGCGTGCCGGCCTCCTGCGCTTGCAGCTCTGCACCGGCGTGAGCTTGAGGTCTGCGTAAAAAACATGAACCCCAGGTCCTGCGTGGTGACAGCAGCTGCAGCACTTCTCCTGGCCCCTCTCCCTTGGAAACCTCCCATCCTCCGAGTGACCCAGGGGTGTTCCCGCTGTTTGTGCCACATGTGTCTGTGTTTGAGGGTTGGAATGCTTGCCGCAATGAGGTTTGCTGCCCCACTGGTGACTGTTGTTTCGGGTGGACTGATGTTACAAATGGGGATGCCCGGCTGAGAAGGTTTCCCTGGGGCTGTGCTGTGATGGTGGAGATGGTTTCTACAGCACTGTGCTGCTGGGGCTGGGAGCTTGGGCTGGGTTGCTCGTGTTTCGGGAGCACCAGGCAGGTGTGCTCAGCTGTACCCTGTCCCTTTGCTCCATGGGGTTTTGGCCCTATCCTGCACTGGTCATCCAAAGCCCGGATGCCAGCGACAGTACACAGCAGCACAGTGTGAGTCCCGCAACTGCAAGTGTTTGCTCTGTTCCCAGCGCTGCCAGAGGCCTGCTCTGTCCTTCGCTTAGGTGCTCCCGCATCGCCTGGTAAACCGAGTCCTAAAGAGAGAAGTTCAGCCTGAGCCGGGGGGGGGGGGGGGGGGGCAGAAGCTTGCCCTGACAGCTCGAAGAAGCAATGAAGATACTTTGCAAGCTGCAGCGAGCAGGTTCCCACCATGCTCGCGCTGTCCCTCCCCTCTGCGGGCATCTGTGAGTGGTCCGGACCTCGGGGCAAGCGCTGCACCCGAGTGTCGAGGTTTGCCCCCGGGCACGCACCGCCCTGGCGCGGCCAGCTGGAAGGCGCCAGCTCCCACCGCATCCTTGCAGCGGGAGTTACCCAGCTTTTTTCCCCCGCCACCCCTGGAGAGGGTGGCTGGCCAGCTGCCAGGGCTGTGGGGGCTCCACCTAGGATGCAACATGGAGCGAGGCGGCTGTCGGCGTTGGGGCCGCCGTCTCCAGAGACTACGCGTCCCAGCGTGCAGCACTCGGCGCTGTTGGCAGCGGCGGGGAGCGAGGTGGAGCGTTGCATCCCGGGATCGCAAATCTCCATGCGCCACGTGGGGGCTGACAGCCTCCCACGCTCCGAGGCAGCGGCACTTGGGGGTCTTGCAGGTCTGGGAGGTCAGCCCGGGGATCCCCCTTTGTGGACGGAGGGACAGATCTCAGCCCCTCTCTGCCGCTTTCCGGCCTGCTGGCTCTTGGCTCCAGCCCTCCCGGGCAGATGCTGTCCCTGCGGAGGGCTGCCCCGAGCAGCAGCCCCACAACACCGTGTGGAGCCATGTGGTTTTGCTCCACCACTTGCGTGGCGGGCAAGGAGCTGGGAGTGGGAGCAGAGATGCTGGCTGCGGGCTTTGCAGGGCCATTGCCACGGCTGGCTATGCCTGTGATTTTTCTCTTGCTGCTGCAGAGCCTAAAAAACCTTTCAGGATGGAAATCCTACTTTGTCGGGAGGCTTTTTTTCACAGGATGCTGACAAGGGTTTATTTTCCAGCCCCACGGTTCACACCCCACATTGTGTGTGTGTTGATGCTGCCCCGGTGCATACTGCGGGAGAGACGGGAGCCCGGTCGCTGCGGGAGCCCTGCAGGGTGGCAGGGCCCCCGTGTGCAGGGGTCTGGGTGAGAGGGAGAGCGGCCGAAAATGTGAAAGGTGCATTCCTGAGGCGGAAACCAGCAGTCTTTGATTATGGATCGTCTTTGAGACGGCAGGCTGAAAGGAGTAATTAGGGACAGTGGGATATTTCCCCGAGAGTCGCAGGAAATGACTGCCTCGTGGTAAGTTGATAGTAGTGGAGCTGAAACTGGGTTATCTGTGGGATTGCATCTGGGGCTTGCAGCCTTGGACGTGATTCAATTTTCAGGCTGTTTTGCAATTGGCAGGGCGTGCTCTTCTCCCGTTTTCCCTCCTGGAGAAATCCCCGTCCACGTGTCTGAATTATCTGAGGGCCTGGATGGGAAAGGGGAGACTCCTGCCCTCCCTAGGGTAACTGCAGGGCAGCAAGGTCCCCCCAGATCCCCGCTGAGTACCCAGCTCCATAGGATGCCTTCTCAGGAGACACGGGGGTCTGACAGAGCTGAGGCTGTGGGACCACTCTGAGCCTCACCCCCCAAATCCTGGTCCTGGCCTGGGCTCTCCTCGCCCAGTGCTTTTTGCTTAGCGCCACCTTGCAGCTTGCATCAAGTTTGTCACTTTGTAATAATGAACTGCAGCTAATTATCACTTCCCTGGCCATCCCCCCTGAGTTTGAAAGCCAGTCAATAGAGAGGAGCACCCGCTGGTCCAGGGTGCTTTATGTGCTGCAGTGGGGGCTCTTGCACGAACATCGCAGGATGTGACCGGGAGCTGCGGCATGTGTCCCTCCCCACTGCCTTGCGCCCAGGGACACTGTGCATGGCCATGTGGTGTGGGTAGGGAGGCAGCTCGTGGTCAAGATAAGCTCCGTAGCTGGCTTGGCTGTGTGTCTTGAGAAAGGAGAGGGCAGGCGGTGCTCTGGGTTTTGCCTCCACCCGGGTCAGAGCTGGGCAGCGTGCTGGCTGGGTTCAGTTTCTGGGTGCCATTGGGTCCATGGCATTGTCCTGTGGTCCCTTCCAGGAGTGACGTCTCCTCTTCCCTAGACAGCCTGGCCTCCTGGGAGCTTCAGCTGGGTCAGTTCTGCATTTTCAAAGCAAATGGGGTTGTGCAAGTTGAGATTGTCCCTGATTATGTCTTGGGCCATGCCTCGGTGTGTGCTGCCTGGGTTCCTATCAGTTTAATAACAACACTGGGGTTTGCAACTGGCCTTCCTCCATCCTCTCCGCTCTGAAGAAAAGGAAGAGGTGAAAGCAGGTTTGTGGGGGCAGACCATGGACTGCTTGGTGTGTTTCTGCCTGTCCCAGTTGCTCTGGATACTTCTCTGTGTTTACCCCCCTGCCCTGCCAGCTTCTCCGACACCAGGCACGGTCACTGGGCAAAGCCACGTGAATTATTTGAGACGCTGCCCTGTGCCCAGCTCCGGATAGCACCCTCCTGGATAGCACCCTCCCCACAGCCCTGCCAGCGGGGCTGCGCTGGGAAGATGGATTTCCTGCCGCTATCACGGCTCCCACACCCCGGCGAGGCAGCCCTGCGAAACAATGCCGCTATTTACACTTTAAAGCCTCGTTAGGCAGCCAGGAAGCAGCAGGCAGGGTGCATGCCGGGAAGCAGCGACAGCCTGTAGCCAAGGCTAGCCCCTCTCCTTCGCCGCCGGGCTGCTGGGAGGAGCAGGATGCTCCCTGGCTGAGCTGTAACCCTGCGGCCTCTTTCAAGCCCTGTTTCTTCATTTATTTTTATCTTTTTTATTTTAGCCTCTGGAGTCCCTGCCTCGTTGCTGAGCTTTGCTGCTTGTGCAGAAAGTGTGTTGACTGCCTGGCTGGGGACGGCTCCTCTCTGGGACAGGGAGCACCAATTCCTGCTGGTGGCTGCAGGTGTAGGAGCAAGATGCCGGTGCTGCTCTGCCTTTGTCCTCTGTCCTCAGCAGCTCTTTGCTCTCTGCTGGCAACACAGAGCGAGGGAGTGCAGGCAGGCGCTTTTCTCCCTGCCAGACACCAGGAAAGGCTCTGTGTGTCCCCTGCCCAGTCAGGCAGCTCCCTGGCTGGCACTCGTCTCAGCTCATGGTGCCCAGCTGTCACCTGGCTGTTGCGGCTCTGCGAGGTGCCTGCCGTGCTCTTAAGCTGCTTGGGAAACCTGACGTTCCCCAGCTCTGGGGATTTGGTTAGGGTTTTAACTGTTACTGCTCAAGCAAACCTGCCCGGCAGCGAACCAGAAGAGTTTTCCCCACGGGACTGGCAGCTCGCAGGCAGGGAAAGCAGAGGAGAAGGCAAGCAGAGGGTTGGGCAGTGCTGGACTGTACGTGAGTCACTGGCAGAGCACCCGCCTTCCCTTCCCTGGGCACCCACTTGCCTGGAGCTGCTTCCTTGCCCAAGCTCTTGAGGCAGCTCCGTGCCGTGCTGGCCGGCTCCATCCTGCCCTGGGCAGGAATCTGGCCTCAGCAGAGGATGCTGAGCTGGGGCATTCCTCCACGGGGTTCCCTTCTCCCGTGCCTCCCTGCTGAGGAGCAGTTGTGGGGCCACCCACCTGGCCATGGGCACTGCATTGTTTGCCCAGACCTGCCTGGGCCAATAGCTCACAAACTGCAGGTCAGCCTGATTTTTTCCCTTGCCGACCATGCATGTGTTTCTGCAGCGCAGGGTGAGCACCTGGGGACAGCCATGGGCAGCCTCTCCCGTCAGCTCGGGGTCAGCAGGGACATCTCACATCCGGCTGCCAAGTGGCTTCCCTGCTTGCACCCAGCCTGCCTGGATCCTCTGTGCAAAAAGCAGGAAGCAGAGCAGGGATGTGGGGAGGCATCGTCTGGGGCCAAGCGCTGGGCTTGGCTTGGGAAGGGCTGCATCTTGCAGGTCTGGGTCACTGCACCCAGCGGTGTGGGGCATGCAGGGAGCTGGGGCAGCGTGAAGGGGTGAGGTGGTGATGGCGGAATCTCCCAGATGAGGTGGTGTGACCCATGTGTGGGTCAAAGTTGGTGTTGCTGCTGCTCCTGTAATTGCATTATTTCGTGTAATGTGTGTAGTGTGAGTGTCTACAGTGAGAGCAGAATTCGAACAGCCTGTATCAAATCCTAAGGCTATTGTTAGTGTTATTTAAAACCACTGAATCCAATAACATTTTACGCTGCATTAAAAATAATACCTGGTCAGGATGCTAGTGTTGCTGAGGTCACCTAACAGGCTTCTCTCCACTCCTCTAGATCCTGAGATAGGTCACTCAGTGAAGCCCTGAAAGCAGGTTGTGTCTGTATTAACCTGCTTGGGAAAGCCCAGGGTGGAAATGGATGCTTGTGTTGGAGCAGCAGGCCGACTTGTCTGCTGTCCCACCTCCAGGAGCAGGGGGCTAAGGAAGAAGCAGAATGGATAGAGGGTGATGTGTCCCCCTGGTCTCACCAGCCCAGGAGACCTTCCTGCACCCCAGGAAGCAAGATGGGAACTGAGGAGAGCAAGAAGTCTTGGGAACTTTTCCCTCCCATCTCATCAGTGAATAAAAACAAAGCATCAGAGGACAAGACCTGCTGAGTCAGGTTTTTTTCCTTCCCTCCTCGAGGACATGGTGACCAGAAACAAGCAGTTCAGCTCCCCGTCTCCAGCCACTGCTGTCTGCCTAATGAATTAGTTTGTTTTCAACAGAAGACACATGCTTTTGGGAAGTTTTCTATGCATCAAGCACACTTCGACATCATATCATTTAACAGTAGTGCAGAGGAAATGGAAATTCTGTGTTTCTAGTGCAATTCTGATTGAATGATAATTTCCATTAGACACAAGCTGACAGCGATTAAAGTAGAAGGAAAAAATTCCCTTGTACCAGCACCGACCTCCCTATTAAAAAAAAATTTTATCTATGAAAACATTAGGTAAGAGCAAGGGGCCAACGTTGTTAGCAGCCGTATGAGAAATTGTGATGTGCCCCAGTTATCATCACTGCAGGCAGGCAGGAGTGGGAGCGGCTGGGCTGGCTCCAGCCCCACAGGACTGGTGCGTCCTGGTGGGTGCTGGGGAGAGGCTGGGTTTGGCTGCCACGGGGAAGCACAGTGAAAAGGCACCACGGCCCCAAAAAGACAAGAATCAAGGAGTGAAATGCGGTTTTCCTCTGTTGCAAGTTGGGATTTAACGCTGGCGAGGTGACTCCATTTTTGACCAGCCCTTGCTGGCTCAGCTGTGTGTGCGATCCCTGTGACTGTGGCCTCAGGGTCCCAGGCAGCTCGGCAGGGGTGACGGTGATGCCCTGGTCATTCAGGCTCTTGTGCTGGCTAACAGATCACAACGAGCTGGACATCTTGGGTCCCAGTGCTGGTGGCACCGCCTTCCTTAACCCTAATGCTGTTTGCTGCGCTCCTGCACCCATCGCAGCATAGTGGTTGCTCTGATCCTGGGTCCTTCCCCACAGGTGCAGTGGTGCCTGGTGCCTCCCAAATGCTTCCCTCCACTGCTGGCCTCGCTTTCTGCAGCACCAGGCAGCAATTCTGGCAGCTTGTGGGTGTTGGGAAGTGCCCGGCCCCGGGCTTCGTGTGGGTGGGTGGCCCGACGGGGATCCCGCCTTGGCCCCAGCTGCAGCCAGCAGCACGGTGGGGCTGGCTTCGGGGCCCCCACCTGCGGCACGGTGCAGGGAGACGTGCCTGTGTGCGGCAGGGCCGGCTGAGCCGGTGGAGCCGGAGCTGCCTGGCAGCCCGCCCGCCGCTGCACCCCATCCATGTCAGCCCGGCTGCCCGGCTGCCCGCCGGCAGGGAGCCGCGTGCCTCGGCAGCGCCCGGGCACAGCGTGCTGGGTCCTGCCAGCCACGGGGCGTGCCGGGGCTCCCGCGGGGCTCGGGGAGGGGTGCTGGCAGCAGATGCTCCCGGGAATCTGCCCTGGTGGTGGGAGGGGGCCAGCGAGCATCAGAGCCCCCGGCTGCCCCTTGGGAGCGTGGCTGGATCTGGCGAGCATCCCTGTCTCCTGCTGGCCTGCCCGGGGGGGTCCCCAGGCTGCTTTCAGGGATGGGTGCTGGCTTGTACATGTTGCATGCCCGGTTGCACACCCTATTCCACTCCATGGTCCTCTGAGCTCCTCATCCTTTGCCCCGGTGCTGCAGGGGGCAGCAAGGCACTGGGGTGGTTTGATCAGGGCTGGGGGCTGCTGGTGTGTGGGATCTCTCCATCCACCTGGAGCCGGGTGGCCGCTGGCCTGCCCAAGTGGCAGATGGTGGCTGCCTGGGGACCCGCCATCCATCCCTCTGGGTGATTATTCACCCGTCACCATGACGATAGAAAGGTCAGCAAAAAGATCCTGTGTGATTCCCGGGTCGGGTTGTTGGGATTAGGAGCAGCGCGGGAGGGAGGGCTAGGGGGAGGATAGGGCCCAGCCAGCCTCCCCTCCCTGCTCACCAGCTGGACTGTCCCCCTCGGGCACCATCCCCAGAGCCTGGCCAGCTGAGAACTGAGAAACTCCGGCACGAGTGGGAAATCCCCGAGATGGTGCTGGGCCCCTTTGGCTGCTGATCCTGAGAGCTTGGTCCTGATTCTGTGGGTCCCATCCTGCATAGGGGAGACCTGGAGCTGTGTGTGGGGTGAGGAGGCTGGCCTGGCATCAGGGACGAGCAGAGGAGGAATGGGGTTGTGCTGATGGGGGCTTGGCTGGTATCTTCCTCCTCCTTCTCCTCCCTCCTCCTTCTCCTCACATCAGGGTGTCCCTTCTTGCAGCATGCCCCCAGCTGACCTGTGTGTCCTCTCTCTCTCCAGGCTGTTCCTCTAAGTCATTCAAGCTGTACTCGCCAAAGGAGCCCCCGAACGGCAACGCCTTCCCCCCCTTCCACCCGGGCACCATGCTGGATCGAGATGTGGGGTGAGCTGGGGCCTGGGGAGGGATCTGCAAGGTTGGGGGTGCTTTGCAGTCTGCACTCCAGGGTGTCTCTGTCAGGCTTCTCAGCAGCGTATGGAGACTGCGGCACATGGAGTTGAGTTAGCACAAGGGGAGAGAGAAGCAGGCATGGGTGGGACTGGGACGAGAAAGGGCAATCTTTGGGATGAAGGGAGCCCCAGGATCCCCAAGGTCTGTGGGTCCAAGCCCCTTGCCAGGCCAAGCCCCTGGGGTGACCCAGGGCAGGTTGTACTCCCAGTTCCTGACAAAACGGCCCCTTCTCCAGCCTGTGTTCTGCCTGGCACCAGCCCCAGCTGCAGATGAGCCAGGCACATCCCTGGAGAGCTGTGGGTCCAGGAGTGGTGGATCAGCCATCGATGTGGGAGCAAAGCCCAGTTTCAGGGGTGTAGGTCACCCCATGAGGCTGTCAGATAGCAGCAACCGGGGTACAGCCCACACCACGCATGGGGTCTCACCTCCAGCGAGCCTGACTGCCTGCTGCTGTAGGCGGGGATTGGGGAGCTGTGGTGGGCAGGGAGGGAGATTCCCACCAGCACTGACCTGCCTGCATCTTTCCCCCCACCAGACCTACTCCCATGTACCCACCGACGTACCTGGAGCCTGGAATTGGGTAAGCACGGGGGGCTGGCGAGGACCCTGCTGGGAGGGGATCTTGTGCCCATGGTGGGGATGCCTCGGCAGGGCCAGCATACTGCTGGCTGGGGTTTGTGTGGGGTTGCTCAGACTCTGCCCAGCCCTGGAGGGGCTGTGCGTCCCCCACCATGGGCTCGGGACCCTTCCCCACCCCCTGGCTGCCTCCCTCTCTGACTGCTTGCTCTGCTCTCTGGGCAGGAGGCACACGCCGTATGGGAACCAGACCGACTACAGGATATTTGAGCTCAACAAGAGGCTGCAGAACTGGACAGAGGTGGGGAGTGAGGGGTGGCCAGGGGTGGAGGGACACTCCCAGGGGGGTATTTTGGGGACGGGGTCCTCTGTGTTGCTTGCCCTCACGAGGTGCCTTGGCTCTGGAAGGAGCCCTTGTCAGCAGGGTCCTGCCCCACCGTGCAGGTCCCTGAGTGCCTTGTCCTCCGCTTCACCATGGGACAGGGCTCATCATCCCCATCTCTGAGCGCTCAGCTGGAGCGCAGTCCTCCATGGGCTGAGCACGTGGCTGCTGTGCCTGGCAGCCAGCGTCTGTTTGTCTGTCTGTCTCTCCTCCCCGTAACCTAGCATCTCTCCACCATCCCCAGGAATGTGACAATCTGTGGTGGGACGCCTTCACCACGGAGTTCTTCGAGGATGATGCCATGTTAACAATCACTTTCTGCTTGGAGGATGGACCAAAGAGATACAGTGAGTACCAGACCAAGCCCTCTTTCCCCAGGGCATTGCCTCTCTGGGAGGCTATGTGGTGGTTGTGCTGCTGGCGGTGGGATGCTGGCAAGGTGTCAGAGCTCAGCTGCCTCCAGGTGATGGGGACTGGGGAGCCCCTCCTTGTGCAGCCTCAAGGCACATCTGGGTGAACCAGGTTTACTGACATTATCTTCTTCCTTCTCCCACTCCAGCAATCGGCCGGACTCTGATTCCCCGTTACTTCCGCAGCATCTTTGAAGGGGGGGCCACAGAGCTCTACTACGTGCTCAAGCACCCCAAGGAGTCCTTCCACAACAACTTCGTCTCACTGGACTGTGACCAGTGCACCATGGTCACCCAGCACGGCAAGCCCATGTTCACCCAGGTACCAGCTGCGCCCGCGGCTCCTCCTGCCCCTCATGCCTTGGCCCAGTGTGTCCTCGCGGTGGCTGCGGTCCCACGGGGCCGCTGTGGGCTCATGGGTTTGGCTTGTGCCGAGTCTCATGGCTGGCAGGGGCAAGCCACCAGGAGGGTGTTCCAGTGCGCAGCAGTGGGGTCCCGGTGCGCAGCAGTGGGTTCCCAGGGGATCTGGGCTGGGGGAAGTGGTGTCAGGCTCTTCTTGACCCTGTGCCCTGCCTAGGTGTGTGTGGAGGGGCGGCTCTACCTGGAGTTCATGTTCGACGACATGATGAGGATAAAGACGTGGCATTTCAGCATCCGCCAGCATCGAGAGCTCATCCCCCGCAGCATCCTTGCCATGCATGTGAGTACTGCTCCGGGAGCCCCCCCACGGTATGAGTGACACAGGGTGGCTGAGCAACTCTCCGTGCTGTGCAGGGTTAGGGGGGCCTTGACCCTGTCCCCTCATTGTGGGCCAGGGCACAGGAGGGCTGTCCCCAGCCCAGATGCGGCTGAGCCATCTGTCCCTCTCTCTCCTAGGCACAGGACCCCCAGATGCTGGACCAGTTATCCAAGAACATCACCCGCTGTGGGCTCTCAAACTCCACACTCAACTACCTCCGAGTAAGTGTGCGGGGAGAGGGGACACAAAACTCTGATGCTGGGAGGGGACCTTGAGTGGCCACATTTTGTGCTCTCAGCTGCCCTGGGGTGTGGGGAGGCAGCGGGTCAGGCTCTGCAAGAGGGGACTTGCAGGTGGGCTGCAGAGAGCTGTGGGGCAGTGGGTTTGCCGGAGCCTGCAGGCTCCCAGCGCGGTCTGGGTTGGTGCAAGGCAGCCGGCTGCCTGCCAGAGGGGCTTTTGCTGGGACCTGGAGCATCATGATCTAACCCTGTGTCTGTCTGCTCCCTGCAGCTCTGTGTAATCCTAGAACCAATGCAGGAGCTCATGTCACGGCACAAGACCTACAGCCTCAGTCCCCGGGACTGCCTCAAGACTTGCCTCTTCCAGAAGTGGCAGCGGATGGTTGCTCCGCCTGGTGAGTCTCATGCTGCCCACGGGTCTTCGGGGCTATCCACTCAGGCCCTGCCCTCAGCTCAGGCTTCTCCCAGCCCCAGAGCCTGTCCCTGGCCTTGTCTTGTGAGGCTGGGGCCGGTGAGGCTGGCAGCTGGCTTCCTTCTCTGCTGGCCTGCCTTCCTTCTGCGGCGGAGTGGGGCTTGTAGGCAGCCGGTGCTCCCTGCCCGTGGGCTTCCTGCTGCCCGTGGAAAGCAAAGCAGGGATGGAAATCTTCCTGCACCCCCTCTGTCCCCTGCGCTGGGGGGACGGTGAAGCTGTAGAGGGGAGGAGGGTGGTGATGCCACCTCGGAGGGGGGGATGTGGTCCTTGCAGAGGAGGGGGGTTTGCAGAGCAGGGGCTGGGGGGCACTGGCTCCTTGTCAGGACTGACTGTGTCTCCCTCCTCCGCCAGCGGAGCCAGCACGGCAGCAGCCCAGCAAGCGCCGGAAAAGGAAGATGTCAGGGGGCAGCACCATGAGCTCCGGCGGGGGAAACACCAACAACAGCAACAGCAAGAAGAAGAGTCCAGCCAGCACCTTTGCCCTGTCCAGTCAGGTACCTGTAAGCATCCCGTTTCCATTCTCTCTTCCTCCCCTGGGGTGGAGGGGAGGGCTCCCTGCCCCAGCTCCTGGGAGTGACTAGGGCAAGACCCCCGGGGACTGCCTGTCCAAGCCCCCCGGCTCTCTCCAGGTGATGGGAGAAGGAGGCAGTTGTCTCAGCTTCCTTCCCTGAGCTTCTTTGTTACCCTGTGAGGGGGTAAGGATGTGCTGCCCAAGCCTCAGGTCCTGTGATTGAGATGAGGAGGTGGCCCTGTGGCTGGGGGAAGGGTCTGTGGTGCTGGGGGGGTCTGGCGGCCCGGGCTCCCCCCACCTCGATTATGTTTCGGGACCGTCTCCCCTTTCAGGATGTGATGGTGGTAGGCGAGCCCACGCTGATGGGGGGGGAGTTTGGGGATGAGGACGAGCGGCTCATCACCCGGCTGGAGAACACGCAGTTTGACGCCGCCAACGGCATCGATGACGAGGACAGCTTCAACAACTCGCCGGCGCTGGGGGCCAACAGCCCCTGGAACAGCAAACCGCCCTCCAGCCAGGAGAGCAAGTCAGAGAACCCCACGTCGCAGGCGTCACAGTAACGGCCCCCCCGCTGCCCCGTGGACTCAGTCCCAACCGATCTACCTGTACATTTGCAATGGAGAGTGACTGGGAAGCGGCGAGGTACCGGGGGCAGATCGGCTCCGTGCGGCTGAGGGGGTGCACGGCCCGGGGCGTGTGCCAGGCGGGCAGCCCCCAGCCCTCTCCCCCCGCCGCCTCCCCACTTCCCCCACGCCTGCCTCCCCACCGGACCCCAGGGCAGGGGTGGGTTTCCGGGGCCGTAGCTTCGTTATTCCCCCTTCTCCCTCTTCCTCCCTGCTTCTTCCCCGGAGAACTTCTCATTCCCCGCCCGTGTGCCCAGCCCCTGCCTGCTGGGCGGGGGGAGTTAGGAGGGAGGTGTCGGCAGTGGCTGGCGCAACCGGGAAGCCGGTGGTGTGCAAATGCTGTGTGTTGGGGTCTGGCACAGCCCAGAGACCCTCCTCTCTTCCTCCTCCTCCTCCCCAAGTCCTGCGGTTGGGGTTTGCTGGGCAGCTACCTGCAGCGGGGTTGCACGTCTCCAGCCCAACCTGGGGCTGGGCTGAGGGGGGGCCGGTGATGGAAAGCCTTCCCTGTGCTGCCGGCTCTGCCACGGAGCCTCCTCCGGCCGGGGTCGGATCCTGCTGTGCTGGGGTGGTGTCGAGGATAGGGCCCCCCTGTCGCATTTCCCTGCTCTCCCTCCCCTTCCCCTCACTCCCCAGGGGCGAGAGCGCAGCAGGGCCATGGGGGGACTCTGTATATAGGAAGTGCGTGGCGGGGGGCTTGGGAGGCTGGGAGGGGGCATGGAGGACCCACAGCTCTGCCAGAGCAGCCGGTGCCCTGGCTCCCTGCCCACAGCCCCTGTGTTTCCCCCTGCTCTGTGGAGTCTGCCTGGGGCCCCTTTGCAACCCCTGGCTCCCGGTACCTCCTACTTTTGTCTTTTTTTAAGAAAAAAAAATAATATTATTAAAATTGTAAGTTTGAAAAAAAAGAAAGGAAAAAAAAAAATGGGAAAAGCCCCCCCTAGCCCCCTCGCCAGTTCTCCCCTCCCTGCCCTGAGCCCTCTCACCCTGTCCTGACTTTTGTACAGGCTTCTTCTCTTGGGAGTCTCATTTTATATCCAGTTCGGAGAGCTTCAAACCAAGGAGAGACTTTGCAGACTTCCTTTCTAATCCCTCCAGGGGCCGGGGGCAGCAGCCCCCCGCCTCCCTCCTCAATGTAAATCTTGTGTGCTGTTGTCCCCGCTCCCCCCCCCCTCGGGTTCGTGTACCTCGTGCTTGTACATTTCCGCGCTGTAGACAGTGTGTACGATACTGTTCTTTCAATGTGTTATCACTAGAGCAGGTGCCTCCATTGATGTTAGGGGAAACGATGAGAAAAATAATAATTTTTGGGGTTTTTTTGGTTTAAAAAAAAAAAAAAGGAAAAAAAAAAAATCCCTTCCAAGGCTTCTTCCAAGGAGAAGATGGGAGGTGCCAGGGGAGGGCGTTTGTGCTCACCAGCTCACCCCAGCAGCCTTGGAGGGGGGTTTTGGGGGGAGCTGGGGTCAGGGCTGCCTGTGGGCACCCCCCGGCACAGCCCTGAGGTGGGGTTGCAGTGAGTGCTGCCACGGGGGTGGCTGGGGTGGGGGGCACTGCCCTGGGCTGGGGGGGGATGTGTGTGTGTGCAAGAGCGCGTGTGCAAGAGGTCTGTGTGTGTGAGTGTGTAAAGGAGCCTGGGGCAGGCAGAGCAGCCCTGCGGTTTGGGGGAGAGGGGGGTGCACCCCACTCTCTCCACCAGCCTTGGCCCCCGCCCCAGCTCCCCACCGGGGATCCCACAGCCTGTGTCCCACTGCCCCGTGGGGCTGGGGGCTGGCGGGCTGCACAGAGGGGCTGCCCCCCTGCGCGGGGTCTCTGGCTGCAGCAGGGGTGTTGCCTGCACCCTGTCTCTTGCCCGCTCAGGGCTGAGACTGCAGGAGGGGACAACACACACACACCTTGTGTCCCCCCCTCCCTCTGCTGTCTCTGGGGTTGGGCAGGGAGACAGGAGCCCCATGGCTCAGCCCTGGCCTGATCTCGAGCCCAGAATCCCCAGAGAGACGCCTGCATCGGCTCCTGGGCCCCTCCATGGGCAGCCTGGAGGCAGGGAGCTCAGCCCCGCGGACCCCCAGCCGCAGGCACGGGGGGTCCCCACGGCCCCTTCGTGGGTTGGGGGGTAGGCTCCCAGGGTGGGAGCCCAGCGTGGCGGGGAGGGGGGGCTCTGCTTTGAGATTAAGGTACGATTCTCGCCACCGCACTGCTGGGCTCCTGTGGAGGGTGTGGAGCCCCTCACTGACCTCCCCGGGCACACTGTAATGCCTTTTTGTTTCTTTTTTTTTTTTTTTTTTTTTTTTTTTTTCTTCCTCCCCTCCATAGTTTGTGCCATTTATGAGTCATGTATGGTACCAATAAAATGACTTTTCGGTTTGAGGCTGTCCCGACCGCTTATTTCTGAGCATCAGACCTGGCTGATGTGGGCAAGGCAGAAAGGGGTCCCCTCGTGCTCCCAGTGCCCTGGCAGGGGGTGTGGGCACAGGGCTCGTTGTGCTCCCGGGGACAATGCTGGCTTGCCTCAGGCTGCTGGTTCCCAGCCAGGCCCCAGCCGGCTCCCTGCCACGCTGTGGAAAGCAGAAATCCCAGCAAGGACAGGGCACAGGGCTGCTGGGAAACGGCCCTGTCCCCCGGCCAGAGCAAACAAGCAGCTCTGGGCCTGCCTGGAGACCAAGGTGATGGGCATGTTCCCTGGGGAGCAGCGGGGGTGGCACGGTCCTGCTGTGGGAACAGGGTAGCAGCAGCTGAGCAGCATGGAGGTGTCTTGGGGGGGCAAAGGAGGGACAGATGACCCTGCTGGAGGGGGAGGCACAGCACCACCTTCCATGGGGGATACCCAGATCTAGAATCTGGAGGACCGCGTGCCAGCAGTGGGGGCAAGATGCTGGTTCCACAGTTCCCCCAGACCAGGGGAGATAGCTGACCCCAGAGATGGCATTTTGCTGTCCCCACTGGGTGGGGGGGTCAGGGAAGCCGGGTCCAGCCCCCAGCCATGGGAACACAGTGGGGTTAAACTGCAGGTGCCTCATCCCATGTAACACCCCCCCTGGCCAAACATGCAGGACAAGGAGCCTGCAGCTGCAGGTAGTGCTGGGACTGAGGTGTCAACCCCCTCGCTCCTGATGTGCACTGAGCTCTAGTGGCCTCAGCGGGATGTCCCGGGCTGAAGGGGAGCAATGCCCTGCAGAAGCAGATCCTTCCATCTGGGAAGGATCCCATGGGTGCCTGGCCGGTTGCTGCCCACACGTGGCCGTGGGAGCTGGGCACGCGCCAATTTGGGGTTGTGCAGCACCCCGGGCAGCCGGCCCTGTCCCATGCAGGGTCGCTGGTGCCTGGCTCCACATATGCCCCCTGCCCCCAGGAGCTGGCAGAGGGCCCTGAGGCAACACTTTGGGGTTGAAGTCTGAACTGGAAAGCCCAAGGATGCCCACAAAACCCCCAGACCTCTCACCCCACATCAGCCCCAGTGCTGTGAGAAACTTGCTAGTTCCTACTTTTTTTCTTTTTTTTTTCCTTTTTTGAGGGAATGCATCTGTGTCCTCCACTGCCCTGCCCTGGTACCAGTGCTGAGCTGGAGGGTCTCACATGGTGCCCCGGCACCCGGTATGGTCCAGGCCAGGAGGAAACCCCCAAGGCAGGGCTGCCTTCCTCCCCATGCTGCCTTGACCCAAGGTCATGGAGAGCAGCGATGCCTGCTCGTGCCAGGGAAAGTTAAGCAGTAACCTGGGAGGTGGCATCCAGCCAGCCACCGGCGCTGGAGGTCCGGGGAACCCGTCCGTGCGAAGGACATCTGGGTAGGGCTCAGCTGGACCCCCTGCGGGTGCCCGTCTGAAAGCACATGGTCCCCATGAAGGGTCCCGGGGTTGGCGTAAGGGCCAAGGACCTGTGGGGCACGGCTGAGGGGGCAAGGTGGGCAGTGTGGGGAGCTCTGGGCACAGGGGCTGGGGCAGGGTGGGCTGCTGGAGGGGCCGGCACTGGGTCTGGCAGTCTGGGGACAGAGGGGGATGTGCCCCACTGGGTCTCTGTGGGGCAGAGGGGGAGCATCGCCCGGGTGTGGGGCAGAGGGGCGGGGGGCAGTGGGCTCTCCCAGGTGGACAGGGCAGGAGCCGGGGTTTCCGCGGGCGGGTGCAGGGTGTCAGGGCGGGGTGGGGCAGGGGTCCCCCCGGAGCCGAGGCGCGGTGCCAAGGCACAGCGGGGCGGGAGCAGGGTCTCCTTCCCGGCAGAGGCGGGGGCCGGGGCGGCCGCACGCCCCGGGCAGACCCCGGGGGGCCGGGGCGGAAGGGGCGGCCCCGTCCGGTCCTGCCTACCCCTCCCCGGGCCGCCAGCGCTGCGGTCTCGGTGCCGAGCCGAGCCGGAGCCGTGTCGGGGAGCTCCTGTCGCCGCCGCCCGCCGGGACGCGACCCCCGGGGCACCTGCCCCGCGCCCACCGGGTGCGTCCGCGGCACAGCCGGGAGCGACCCCCGGCACCCCCCTGCCCCCGGCTGCGGCTCCCAGAGCCCCGGCGGGACCCCGGCAGCGGGGCGGGGGTTGGGGACCAGGGGGCGGTGGCAGCGGTAGAGCCACGCGCGGCTCCCGCGGCCTGGGAGGCTCCTCGGCGCGGGGGGATGGAGTCGGGCAGGCCTTGGAGGCAAAACCCTGCCTGGGGGCCCCTGAGGTTGTCCCCCACTTGCGGGGGTCCGGGTGCATGTGGAAAATGACGGGTTTGCTGCAATACCCCGTTTGTGAAGGTTTTTAAAATGCAAAACCTGTTTCTGCGGCCAGAGCTGGGTTGTGCCAAAACTGTGCCCGGCCCAGTGCACCCCGTCCTGGGGGGGGTGCAGCTGGGGTGGGGCGGGCAGGATGGCTGCCTGCCCTCGGGGCCACCATGGGTCACCCACCCCTGGGTCGGGGCAGGAGGAACCCGGAAAGGACACGGGAACTCTGCGGAGGGCGAGGAGAGGAGTTTGTCCCCGTTGCCTAGGTTGGGATGGGTTGGTGGTGACCCTGACCCGGGTACGGAGAGGTGGCTCTGGGGTGGCTGGGCGCCAGGAGGTGGCAGGGGCAGGGTGGGGCGATCCCGGCATCGCCGCCTTCCCCGGCAAGCAGCTTTTCATCAATCACAACTGAAACTTAAACAAACCATAAAGCCTGGGTGCCGGCACTGTGCAGCAGGGCCCTGCAGCAGACGGTGCACAGAGGTGCCAGAGGACAGGGTAAGTGTTTCATCTCTGCCTCACCCCCCACAGCCTCTCTGGTCCCTCGTGGGCACCTCCTGCCACGGCTCCCGGGACTTCCCATCCCTCCTCGGTGCTCTCCCGCAGCTCTTTCCTTCTGGGCAGGAGCTGGCAGGTGCCTGATTTTTTCTCCCCGTATTTCCTGCTCGGAGGCAGAAGGCAGGGCACACCGGGTGGCCCTGCACCCCGACGGCACCGACAGCCCCTCTCTGTGCCCAGGCACCCGCCGGAGCTGCCGCCATGGAGCTGGGGAACGTCTCACAGCCCGTGTACGGCCCTGGGCCCGAGGCGCCGGGGAGCAGCGTGGTGGGCCTGGTGGGGATGGTGCATGGCTTCCTGCGGCTGGTGCAGCCCAACGCCCTGCCTGTAGGTGTGTGCACGGCGGCGGGGGGCTGGCGATGGGGGGTGGGGGGCTGCTCAGAGCCGCTGGGTCCCTGTTGAGCCTGAGCTCTCCTGGACTGGTGACCGTCCATCCAGCATTTAAATGCTGGGGTACTGGGTTAGGAGGGGTATGGGGAGGGAAATGGAGTGGGGTCCCTAAGGACTGCCAGCTGTGTCCTGCCCGTGTCCCATCACAACTGTGGGGCAGTCTCAGGTGGGCCCCAGGACAGGCTTTGGTGGCAGCTCCACTTTGCAGAGTCCTGCCCCATCCTCCAGGTGTCTTCACCACAGGCCCCCATGAAAGGTGCAGAGCAAACCCCACGCTGCCTGTGAGATATGGGGTCCTTGCCTGGCTTGCGGCCCTCTGCTTCGGCAGGACCTGACTTGGGGCCACCAAGAGCAGCGTGTCCCAGTGCCAGCACCCGCACGGCAGTGCTGCAGGCACCCGCTGCACACCACCCTGCTTGCCAGCGCTCGCCCTCCCTCTTCCACCTCCGAGGGGATGTGTCGCTGGCACAGCTCTGCCCCGAAGTTGTTGCAGGTCGGCATGAGTGATGCCAGGACCCTGCGACTGCTCAGTGCCTGCGGAGCAAGTGCTGCCCACCCAGGGGGTGATTTGTCACTCTGGCTGCTGGCACTTGTGCTTCCTCCTTTGCTGGGCTCGGCCCTTGCTCGCCAGAAACTTGCAGGCAAACGCGTGGCTGGCAAACAATGCGATGGCTTTGTGGCATTGTTTGTGTCGCACAGATACTGGGGTACGATCACACAGCAGCGTGTGTTGGTTTGGCTTGTAATGAGGCCATGGGGCAGGGTGAGCCCTGGGGATGAAAAAGGCTGAGCAGTGGGGGGACCTACTTTGCCCTGGTGCCCATCTCGTGCTGGGTGGGCATCTGCCTGGGGCTGGGCTGCAGGAGGGCAGCCCAAGGGCAGCCAAGGTGGTTGTTGGAGCATCCTCCCCCGAGCCTGCCCCCAGTGCCTGCTGGGGTGAGGACCTCCTTGCTCTGTGGACCCCGAGAGCCTGGGGGCTGGCAGGGCTTTTCCTGGGTGCAAAGGGCTGTGTCACATGATGGCTGGGGAGAGGCAGCTGTGAGAAACCTGCCATGCACTTACAGCCGCTCTGAGCTGCAGCACTGGAGGTGATGCCTCGTGCTGGCAGCCCCTCTCTGAGGTGAGCAGAGTGCGGGGCCCTCCTGGAGAGACCAGTACCTGCTCACAGCCCTCTCCACTCCTTGTCCTGCAGAACTGATCTCAGACTTTGGGCAGCCCCAGAGTGAGGATGCCAGCAGGGAGCAAGTCCAGAAGGTGAGCGGGCAGCCAGGGCAAGTAGCCAGCAGCCCCAGACCACCACAGGTTGGGGGATGCTGGTGGGTGCTGCTCTGAGGCTGAGACCTGGGTTCTGGGCAGCAGCAAAGGGGAACCCATCCTGCCCCATGGGGGTCTGAACAGGACCCTCAGAGCTGGAGAGCCTTCAAGAGCACCGGTGTTATGCTGCCTCTCATTCTTCCTCTCCCAGCTGCTGCTCTACGAACTGGGTTTCCTGGTCTGCATGGCCATCGGGCTCCTCTTCATCATCCTCGTGCCCCTGGTGGGATGTTGCTTCTGCTGCTGCCGCTGCTGCGGGAACTGTGGGGGCCGCATGTACCAGAAGCAGGGCCGGCAGATGGGCTGCCGGCGCCGGGCGCTCTGGGCCTCCGTCCTGCTGGTCTCTGCTCTCCTCCTGTGAGTACGCCGGTTGGGAGGCTCCGGACGGGACCTAAGGGCGGGTGGAAACACCGGCGCTTGGCGGCTGTGCCAGGAAGCTGCCATTGTTCACAGGAGCAGATCCCAGCACGGCAGGACAAAGGAGAGGAAGCAGTGGCGGTCGGGAGCTGGCCCCGGGGGGGCTGTGTGTTGGCAGGGTGCAGACCCTTCCCGACAGCTTTGCTATGGGGAAGTGTGGGTGTGCCAGGCACCAGGCTCCCCTGTGCCTCAGTTTCCCGCATCCCTCCTCTTGGCTGTGTGCAGGGCTGATGCTCTGGAAGTGGGGCTCAGTGGCATGGTCTGGACCCTGTAGCCTGCGGTTGGTGCAGGTGGATTCAGAGAGGCCTGGGGGGAGCATTGGGACCGAGCTCCCCGTGTGCTGACCCTGCCACCCTTCCCTTGTAGGGCTGGTGATGTCTGTGCCTTCGTCAGCAACACCCGCTTCTCCCAGGCCGTGTGCGGCACCTTCCCCAACATCAATAACACCCTGGACAACGTCCGCACCTACGTGGCCTCCATCCCCCAGGCAAGCCTGGTCCCCCTCCCCAGCTGGGTTACCTAATGGAGGCAAGGGGTCAGGTGGAGAGCAGCCCACATATCCCCTTGGGAAAGGGTAACAGTGGGGCTGGAGGTGGGGCAGGGTCCCCACCCTCACTGACACCCCATCTCTGTCCCTGCAGCAAATCAATTTTATCATCGACAGCAGTGATGTCCCGCTGAGCCACGCCAACCACAGCCTCCAGGGTGAGGGTGTGCAGCAGAGGGGGGCTGGAGCATTCCCATGCCCCCACGGCGAGCTGCTCTGGCAGGGTTGGGGGTGCCTGGGGAGTGGGGGTGTCTAGGGGTGCTGCATGGGTGCACCCTGCTGCTCTGCAGATGGCTGCTGACCCTGGGGGCCACTGGGGTGTCTAAAGGGAGTGGGTCTAGGGGCTCCTCCTGGCTCTTGCTCTGCTCCAGCTGCTGCTTTTCACCATTTCAGGCTCCTCTCCAGGGAGGGTGAGGAAAGTGGTGGCACGGTGGGGGTGTCCCTTCTGCCTGCCACATGGGGGCTGGTGTAGGACGAGGTCTTGGGGGGTGTGTGTGTTGGTGTTGGCAGTTCCCCTGCAAAGCCCTGGGACCCCAGGGGTTCTGTCACTGACACCATCTCTCCCACCTCTGCAGACACTGGGCCTAAGCTGGGTGGCATGATCACCTCAGGCATCAGAAGCAGCATGGACGGGGCTCTGGGATCCCTCCGGAGCCTCCTGCAAGGTAGTGGCCCCATCCCTGGGGGGCTGGCAGGGCCTTGGAGGGGACTTGGGGGGGAAGCCGAGAATGAGAGCTGGAGTAGGTGCATGTTTGGGTAAGGCTACCAGGGAGGGGGGGGTCCATCTGGCTTCCCAGCCGCAGCCCGGGGAAAATGCTAGGACTTTGGGGGATGCCCCTATGTTGCATTTTTTGATGGGTCCCTGAGGTCCAGCTGGCTGAGGACTCTTCCAGGCAGAATGAGGCCCCAAGCCCCCCCACTGTCTCCCCAGGGATGGAGACGTTGGCGGCCGCCTTCAGCAGCATTGCCAGCACTCGCTCGCGCCTCGAGCAGCTGCAGAGCAACTCCAGCCGGCGGCTGGCCAGCCTGCGGGATGGCCTCAACCAGACCCTGCAGCGCTGCGGCCGCCCCTGCGCCAGCGTGTCCCTGGAGGGCCTCGCCTTCAGCGCCAACTTCAGCACGGTGAGGAGGGGCAGGGTGTGGGGCCAAGGGTCCCCCACAGCCCCTTCGCCAGCACCCCGCAGCCCCCTCACCCCAGGCTCTTCCCCGTAGATCCCCGGTGTGGAGCAGCAGCTGGAGGCACTGGGTGATGTGTCTGGCTCCAACATAGCAGCCGATTTAGAGAAGGTAAGAGGTGACCCCTGCACCCATGCACAGGGCTGGGTGCTCCGGGGGCTGCGGGGGCTGTGCTGCAGAGGGGTGGCTTGGTAAGAGCCCCGCCAGGAGTTAGTTGCTGCTGCATGGAGAGATGTGCTGGTCGGAGGCCTGCCTCGGCCAGAGCCTGCCCGCTGTCCCCACCACCCGCAGGCATTGGCACATTCAGGGATGGGTGCTGGGGGGAGTATTGGCTGTCCCATGCCACCGAGATCTGGGGACAGACGGAATCTGCTGAGGCCTGGGTGTGGGCAGGGACATGAGCTGTGTGCTGTGCCCCCCTGGATGCAGGTTAACAGCACGCTGGACATGACCCCTGCCAAGGTGCAAGAGCAGTCCCAGGACATGGTGACAAGTAAGCAGGGCTTTGTGCCCCGTGTGCTGAGTCCCCCCTCTCCCAGGGCTCCATATCCAGTTCTCATCCCATCCCTGCTTGCAGACCTCCCCTGCTGCCGCCCCACTGCCTGCAGCCCCGGCTGTCCCCAGGTCCCCATGTGCTGTCATGCTGATTCCATCCTTGACCGAAGCCACCCCCTTCCCATCCTCTCCCAGTCCCTACTGCCCCAGATGAGCTGGACCCAGGCAGCAGTTCACAGCACCAACCTGTCTCTGTCCCCTGCAGAGACCCAGGACCAGCTGGGCCTCATCAGGCAGGAGATCAGGAGCTTGCAGGAGCACCTGCCGCTCCTGGATGTGGAGGGCAATGTTGGGGACTTTGTGGGAAATGCCACGCTGGTGCTGAAGGAGTACAGGGAGCCGATAATCGGCTTGGATGGGCTCAGGTAGGTGAGGGGCTGCTGCATCCCCCAGCTCCTTTGTCTGGAGAGGCTCAGGCTCTTGATCCTCCAGTTGCTGGAGCTGGGGGTTTGCTCAGTGCTGGGGTGGTGGGTGCAGGGTAGCCAGACCTACGCCTTGCAGCCATCCATGCCCCTTCTCTGGCAGGGTACCGGAGGGCTTATTTCCTCCCTGGGAAGGAAGCTGATGGGATGTTGGGCACTGCTCAGGGTCCTTCTCTCTGACTCCAGCTCCTCCTTTTGCCCCAGGTGGGGCGTGTGTGTCCTCCTGTGCTGCATGGTGCTGCTGGTGGTCCTCTGCAACGTCGTTGGGCTGCTGCTGGGGCCCCTGGGGCTGAAGGAAAGCGTGCTGCCCACACAGCGCAGCAGCCTCTCCAATGCCGGCGGGAACTTCTTCATGGCGTGAGGCTCCCTTGGCTGCCAAGGACGCGCATGGGTGTGGTGGGACGGGTGGGCAGGCTGGGCCTGGGGATGTTCAAGCTCCTAAATCATCAGATTACTGTGGTTTAATGCCTTGCCCCACATGGCAACTCACCGTGCAGGTGGTAAATACGGGGGTAGAACACGGTGCCGGTGAAAAGCGTTTGAACAGAGCCTGTTCACCCCGTGCCAAGTGGGGGCCTGGCAGTGTGTGCCTGGTCCCGCAGCTCTGTGGGTGGGTGGTGGCTTCAAACCTGGGGGAATCTATGCCGGGGTGCAAACACCAGGGTACAGCCTGGATGTGCTCCAGGGCCTCCAGGGTGCTGACAGCGTCTCTGTCTTGACAGAGGGGTTGGCTTCAGCTTCATCTTCTCCTGGCTGCTGATGCTGCTGGTGCTGATCACCTTCGTGCTGGGGGGGAACATCTACATGCTCATCTGCGAGTCCTGGCACAGTCAGCAGCTTTTCCAGGTGAGCTCCCTGTTGGGGAGACACCCCTGCCTGGAGCCACTGCTGCCTTTCTGAAAGCTGCTGGTGGAGCGGAGGCAGAGCTGGCCTGTTTGGGATGTTCTTCCTAGGTGTCCTGCCCTGCACCATGTCTAGTTTCTCCATCTCTTCCCTTCCTCTCAGCTCCTGGACACTCCTGGCCTGATCCCCGGCTTCAACCTGTCAGAGCTGCTGGGCCAGGAGGATGGCACAGCAAACTTCTCAGAGATGTACAGGTGGGTCCCAGCCTCAAAACCATGTCTTTGGGGAGGGGTATAACTGCTTGGTGCTCGCTGATGCTCCCTGGCGTGGGGGCAGCTTGTCCTACCTGGCTGCAGGCAGGCGCTGATGCCAGGGAAGGATGGAGGTGTGACTTGCCCGCATGGTGAGGACATGCTCCTGGGAGGAGGTGGCCTTCACCTGCCATGTTTTCAGCCCTGCATCCTCCTCCTGCAGGCAGTGCCAGCGAGACACTGCTCTGTGGCAAACACTGCACTTGGACCAGAGCGTTTCCCTGGATGAGCTCTTCAACATCAGCCAGGTGAGCACAGGGGTGCCATGGCCTGAGGAGCAGAGCTGGGGATGTAGGGCTGGTGCTGGGGGGACAATGAGGGGATAGCACCCCGCCCCATCACAGCTCCCCTCATGCCCGCAGTACACAGCAGAGATCTCCACGGCCTTCGAGAAGATGAACATCACCCTGAGCCCAATCTCCCTGCTCAGCCAGAGGCAGAGAGACTTGCTGCTGAACGCCAGCCGGGCTGGGCAGCCCCCTGACTTCACCTCCACCCTGGAGCAGGTGGGCTGAGGGTAGCCTGCTGTTGGGATGGGGGAGTCGGATGTGTGTTGATGCGATCCACTGCCCCCTGCCCTTTGCTGCTGTGGGAGTCCCACTGCAGGCTTCCAGGGTGTCCCCTGCTATCCGTGTCACCCCTTGGGGCAACTGGGCACCTCCTCCACCCGGGAAGCCCTGGCTCTACTCTGCCCCATAGGGATGGTGTACAGGCCCCCCATCAGCCCCATTCCCCATTCTCACGGCTCTGTCTCTGCCTTTTCTAGCTGGATCAGAACATGACCCACGGAAGCCTCCTGGATCTGGCGGTAGAGCTGGAGCAGCTGGCAGACAAAGTGGTGAGAGACCATGACAGCCCAGGGCCATGGATGCCCTGTCCCCAGAGCCACTGGCTGTGGGGGCTCCTCCACAGATCTGCCTGGGTGCCGAGGGGAGGCAAGGCCCTTCACCCTTGCCCAGCTCTTTTCTTCAGCCTGGCCCCACCTCAGATGGCTGCGGGGCAGGGACCCTGTGCTGGGGGGCACTGCTGACTGCAGCTCCTCCAGGGCGCAGACATGAAAGACGACCTCAAGGCTGATGCTCGAAAGCTGAGGGAGCTGGACAACGAGATGAAGATGATGTTCTCTGGGCCACTAGTGAGTGATACTGGGGTAGGGGAAGGTCCTAAGATGCTGGCTTGGGCTCCCCCATAGCTTGGAGCCTGTTGACAGGGTCTTGGCTGAGCCATGGGGTCCACACGTCTGACCCCCCTCTCTCCATCCCCAGCAAAGCCTGAAGGAGAACATCCACTCAGTGCAGAGCAGGGCTGCGCAGCTCGAGGTAAGCGGCACAAGGGGGCCTCCCGAGCACACCCCACTCCAGGGCTCCCTGCAAAGTGCCCCTGAGGTTCTGCAGTGGACATGGTGGGGGCTAACCTGCAGTCTTGGGGAGCTGGTGTCTGCTGTGGGACTCTCCAAGAATGTACTGTAGGGGCTGCTCATGGGGCAGAGGGAGGGGGCCCACACCACGGACCCTGCCAGGCACAGGCTCCCTCCACCCGAGGTGCTTGGGCACTACCAGCGCGTGACTGCTGGGACACCACAGCTCAGAGATGCTGCGTCCCAGGGATTGCTGCCGGGCAGGGTGAGGGAGATGCAGGGACCCCACTTTCCCCATCACACTGCTGAGATCACCTTCCACCCCAGGCACAGACAAAAGCTGCGGTGGACAAAGCCAGCAAAACCCAGGAGTTCCTGGAGAGGGAGACAGCAAACATCATCAAGAATGTGAGCTTGCCTTGCCCTGCTGCTGGGCTACCCAGTGGGGATGTGACTGGACCCCCGCACCAAGACCTCCCTCTGTGCAGGGATGCCAAGCAATGTCTGGCTGTTTGTTCTGCCCTGTCCTCTTCTCCAGGGGTCTTCTGCACCCCTGGGTGCCCTCTCCCCTTATGGCACCCCAGGCAAGGAAGTAGGGTGGGGCTTGCAGCCCCATTGCTGCTGGGTTGAGGTGGTCTGACAGCCTTGATCCTGACAGGGAGGGGACATGGGGCATGGATGGGGCTGGGGGTGCAGCATTTCCACTCTCTGTTTGCACCCTCGCACCCCCTCCACCCCCTGCAGGAGACATGGGCCTTCCTGGAGGAGCTGTTGGATTTCTTTGAGACCTACATCTCCTGGGCCAAGAGCAGGGTGAGTTGAACCTTCCTCAGCGGGGTAAAGAGCAGGACAGGCTGCAGGGTTTTGGGAACACTGACATGTCCTGTCCCCAGCTGACGGGAGATGTGGCACGTTGCAAGCCCATAGCTCAGACCTTGGATAATGTGGAGGCCATCACCTGCGACTACATCCTGGACTCTCTGGTGAGTGAGGCAGCAGTGTGTGAGGTGACACATGTGTGGGGTGGCAATGAGATCCCCTTTTCCCCCTCATGCACAGGATGAGGGGTACCCATTTCTGCCCCAAGCAAGCAGGGCCCAGCATCTCCCCAGCAGATTGCTGTGGCTAAGAGCAAAGGCCAGGCTGCAAGAAGGGGTGGGTGGATGGTCTTTGGGGGCCCTGGGAGCAGGAGAGGCTCTCCCAGTCGCTGCCTGAGCCCTGATGGCACTCTCCCTGCACCCAGAATGCCTTCTGGTTCAGCCTGGGCTGGTGCACCTTCTTCCTGCTGCCCAGCATCATCCTGGCCATCAGACTCGCCAAGTTTTACCGCCGCATGAACATTGCCGATGTCTACAGGTGAGGAGCTCCTGCCCCCCTGTGACCATGCTGGGTCTGGGGTCACCCCTGTGGAAACTGCCCCTTCATGTGCCTCATGGCAGTCTGTGAGGCTGATCCTAAAGTAGCAGGGGCTGGGGGGGGGGGGGGGGGGGGGGGGCAGGGAAGTGGCTTGGGACCTGCCGCCTCTGAGGGTGGAGATATTTCAGAGAAGAGCCTGGCTCTGCCTGCTCTGCAACTCCTCTTTGGGCAGCTGAAGGTGTGTGTGGCCCCCCTTGGAGGAAGGAGCCTGGCTTGCATGGCAGGGCTGCAGCCCCCAGCCTGGCTTGGGGGTCTGCCATCTGACTTGCTCTGCTTTGCACCATTTTCTGTGCTGGGGCCCCCAAACAGGAGCACAGCATGGTGTTGCGCAGAATGCAACACGCTGCATAGTTGGTGTCATTGCCATGAGGGTACAGTGTTTTCTCACGTGCTTGTGGACACCAGCGCCCTGGGGCTGCCCCTCATCCCTCCGGGGCCCTTTCCCCATCCCTCCGGGGCCTTCTGACCAGCAGCCCCACTGCCAGCATGGCCACCAACCCCTGAGGGTAGTGAGCAGCTTCCAGTGAGTGGATTTCCAACTGCTTAGGGCTATGGCTTGGCCCTGTGGTGCAGACATTTTTGCTGGGGGTTCCCCAGCCCCCCACCTGCTACCCCTCTGCTCTAGGGTCACAGCCACTCGGGGAGCCAGGTTTGCAGCACCCCTGTGCCCAGCGCAACCCCAGCCAGCTTTCCTCACTGCCTGCCCCACTCCTCCTCGGTCCATGCCCTGGCTTCCCCTGGACCCATGCTGGGGTGGTACGTGGTGTGTGTGGGATGTGGCGCCGAGCTGGGCTCTGCCCTGCCTGCAGCGTGTCCCCATCGGTGGCCCTGGCACCCTTCACTTCCCCCTGCAGCCAGGCTGGCTGGAGACACGGGCTCAGCTGCCAAGGAAACTTGTGGGAACTGAAATTGTGGTACGGGGGAGATGTGTACCAGCGCCGGCGAGCGCGGGGCCCCACTGTGCCTGCCTGGGGAAGGAGTGGTGATGCTCGGTGGGCAGACACGGTTTGGGGGGCTGTAGGAGCCTGTGCTCTCTGTCCAGATGGGGCAGCCGCGATGGAGGGGACCATAGCACCCTGCAGCCCTGTGTCCTCTTTGTGTGCCCCAGGGGAGACCTTGTCCCACTGGCAGATGCTGGACTGTCCCAAGAGGCATCTTCTTGCCCCACTGACACTGTCCCCTCTTTTTTCTCCCCTCCAGGAATGAAGCCTTGGAGATGTAAGTAGCAGGGCCAGATCCTTGTATGGGGTGGGGGACAGCTCCTGTGGCATGAGGGGGAACAGGGCACAGAGGGAGGGAGGCAAGGAGGGGAACAGGGTGAGTGCAGGCCAAGGAGGGTGCTGGTACCGGGGGAGGACTGGGAAGGTGGAACCTGTGCCACGTAGACTGTTCTGGAGTCCCCCCATCATCTTCCCACACTCCTAAGTTAGGGGGTGCTGCTGCTCCCAGCCTTCCCCAAGCTGGTGGGGTGGGGTGGGGGTCCTCTTTCCTGTGGGGCTGGGTGATGGGTGGGATGACGTTTGGCCACCCCATTGCATCTTGTGCTGTCCCTTGCTCCCCTCTGTGGCTGGGGGTGACATAGATGATCTTAATTTTTGCAGGCCACCCACGTTCAACTTCTACAAAATCCCACGGCCGTCCACGAGGCATTAGCCCCTGTTGCTCACAGCATGGGCACAGAGGAGATGGACATGGCGGCTTTGTCTGCTGCACCTTCTCCTTGGGCGCTGGGGAGCAGGTTGGGACCCCCTGGCTGAAACCTCCTCTCCTCTCCAGTTCCCATTATGTGACAGTGCCCTGGTATGTGTGGGAGGGGGCTGCTCCTTGCACTGCCCCAGGTGCGGCTTCACACAGAGCCCCCACCAGACAGAGTAGGCTCAGGGCAGTTTGTACTGCCCATGCCACTGCAGCCTGTGCTGCTGGCTAGCGGGAACCTGCTTACCCAGGGCCCTCACTTGAAAAATGTGACTATTTATTTTTGCAGGGAGCCTGAATCTTTCCAAGGCTGTGATTTTTGGTGTCAAACAATAAATGGGGTGCTTGTGTGCACTGCAGGCATATGGCTGCGCTCTTCACGTCCGGCTGCAATGGAAGGATGCAGGGGTAGGGGCAGGGAGGGTTCCTCACTGCTGGCACAAGCCGGGCCTGTGCCTGGGACTAGAGGGCTCTTGCTGGGGTCTCCCAAGTGTGCCCTGCCCACAGCCAGCTCTTGGAGTCCCGACCCAGCCCACAGGTCCATGCAGGACCACAGCTCAGAGTCACCAGGGCTGGGTGACGTTCCCCTCACTGGGCAGCCCCTTGCACCTGTGGCTGAGTGGGTGCCAGGTCCTTCCCTGTCCACGAGGTGCCACCCCATGCTGTCTCCAGCACACAGGCACCCTGTGCCCTCCAGTGACCCTGCTGTGTGTTACCTGTGGGTTTCCAGTTAGCTTATGGGGTGCCTGCAGCCCTCACCTCCCTCCCTCTGCTGGGTGTGGTGGCACAGGGACTTTGTGTCCACCCATGCGCGTCCCACACTGCTGCATGGCACAGATGGGCACAGCGAGGGCTGCATGCACAGACAAGCCAAAGGTGATTTGGTCTGCACCCGTAGCGGCGCCAGTGCAGGTCTTGCTTTGTGCTGCTCCTTGGCGCAAGCACAGGGACCATCCTGAGATCCGGGTCAGGCACGGGGTATGTATGTGAGCAGCTTGACTCATTTCCTTCAGTGCAAAGTCCAGGTCTCTCTGGAGGGAGCAACAGGGCCAAAACAGTCAGTTTGCCCTCCACTACGTGCATCTGCTTTATCGCTTTTTCCATTTGCCTTCAGATCTTCTAATCACTGTTTTTTCCTTCAGGCGTTATCTGAAGCTGTACCAGCCTTACCTCCTGCTATCTCCCCCCAGCACCCGTCCTGACTGCAGAGCACCCCATGCTTGCCTGTCACCCAGCTGAATCTGTCCTGTGAGGTGGCTCAGCCTGTGCTCCGGCGCAGGGATGCCCCTCCCTTTCTGGTACTTGGGGCGGTATTTCCCAGCACCCCCTTGGAGAGCATTTAGCTCAGTTTTGTCTCCATTTGTTCTGCCTTTGCTTTTCCCCACCCCAAACCCTCAACCTCCCAAGTTGTGACTGTTTTGAGCTTCTCTAGGGGATGCATGTGGACGTTTCCATCCCCAAGTCCCAGGCTGTCCCCACCACACAGCGTTCCCCGCTTCCTCTTCCCTTGCTGTGCTTCGGGGACACCAGCCCGCGCAGGACTGCTACTGGCTTCAGTTTCCACTAGCTGGCTTTGCAGGCACTGCTCCCTCCCTGCTCCCCTCTGCTCAGCCTCCAGCCACAGCCTTTTCTTTGCAGAGCTAGTAGTGCTGGAAGGCAGGGAGCTTGACACTCCACTGTGTCAGCATGGCCACCTGAACCTAAACCCATCCCTGGCCCTGAAAATCTCCCCCCAAATTATTGCACAGCCTTTGCCAAGGTGTGGGGCTTGCTCTCAGCAGCTCCTCATTCAGCGCTGCCCCAGAGCAGCATCCTGGTCCCTGGAGCTGTGGCTCTGAGTGGGGCTGGGGTCCATCCTCCTCCTCCTCCTCCTAAGCAGCCTCAGGCAGGGCCAGCAGCTGCTGGGGAAGAGGTGAGGACGGCTCATTGCAAAAATGCCCACGGTGGCTGCCACCAGCTCTCCTTTCAGGCCAGGCTCCCTCCACTCATGTGAGCAGCAGCTGCCAGAATCCACTTCCCTTGCGTGGGAGGGAAACTCGCAGCTCCCCACGACCACAGCACAAGCACTGTAAGGTCTCATCAATAGCCAGCTAGTCTCTACAGAACCGTTGCAGTAGTTCCTCTTCCTCTTTGCCAGGCTTTTTTCTACCCACAGGGACTTTCTGCAGCCGAGCCCTTGTCTGGCAAGAGGCCCTGCTGCATCTTTACAGTGGTTTGATGAACGAGGATCCCTCCAACGACAGCTCTGCCTGGAGTAGCGGGCTCTTGCTGGGACCAGCCTGGTGCTCCCTGTTGCTGGTTTTCCAGCCAGGAACAAAGGGACAAGTTGCAGCTCTTGAGAAAAAAATTCTCCCTTCCTCAATTCTGTCTTGGGCTCAGCCACAACCATGTGCTGCCTGGATGGCCGTTCTCTGTGGCATACACACACACTGCTGCCTCCACAGCTTCAGCTTCATAGGGGTAAGGAGCTGAGTACCACAGAGGGAATGGGCTGGCCAGGCACAGCTCCATCTCTGAGGCCCCAGCATGTACCAGTGGTGAGTTGAACGTGGCTGCTTTTCACCAGAAGCAAAATTAAACTGCCCTCTTCCTGAGGGTGTGCATCCTCATAACATCCAACATTGCCCAAGCACTGCTTTAGGAAACTTTATTTTTAAAAGGCATCTGTCTTCCACACTGAACCGCACTCTCAAGAGGACTAATGCAGGTGAATCTCCCCCATCCCATCCCTGCTGGGCTCTGCCAGCCCAGGCAAGAGGCAGCTCCTTCACACCACAGCCCAGATGGAGGGGCAAAGCCCCAGCCAGGGTCTCTCTCCTGGAGGAGGGGGCCAGGCAGTAAGCTCTGGAGAGAGGCTGGAACCTGGATCTTCCTGCACGACTGCTCTCAAGTTACACTGACTTTGCAAACAGAGGCACAATATGAGCCAGACAACCCTGACAAAGCCCCTTTGTGTGCAAAGGGCAAAGGTAGGGGAGATGGGAACGGAGGGCCCGGGCGTCCTGCAGCATAATCTAAGCTTCCACAAAGGAAAGGGAGAGGCAGGGCCAGCCCCAAGCTTGCACAGGCTGCTGCCAGCTTCTCAGCTCGGAAGAGAGTTTGGGTACCGTCTGGGATAGAGAGATAAGGGAATTAGGCTGCTCTCTCCAGCTAAGTAGCTGCAATCAGTCACAGCTACAGGATTGATCCCAGAGGAATTGCGGCGAGACAGTGTGCAGAGCGCTGCAGCTGCCAGCGCGTGTGCTGGGACCCCCAGTACCATGAAGCTGCACCACACGGGCATTTGGCATCTGACTGAGCCCAGAGCAGCAGGACTCAGCAGCTCCACTGCAAGAAACATGCCCAGCTTCTCACAGGCAGAGCTTGGAAGCACCCCCAACCCACTGAGCAGAGAATGGGGAGGGAAAGATGGTGTGTGTGCCTGCCCACCACTCCTAGAGGGTCAGGGAAGTAGAACTGAAGTTATAAAGGAGCCAAGAAAACCGAAAACAAAGTGCTTTGGGCAGGGAGCAGTTCTGTAGCCCTGTAGTGCAACCAGCACTTTCATCTGCAAATGCACCCGGCATTTGCTCCTCCACCGGGGCACACGCAATTGCACTTGCTAGAAATAGCCAGAAAGCCTGCCCTGGCTTCAGATGAGATCCCCCAACCCCAGACACCCGACAGACTCTTTGAGATGTTGCCGCAGGGAGACTTCAGAAAGGAGCAGGCTTTCATTCTGCCAGGCAGGGCAGGATTTCCTGGGGTGGATGCGGCTTTCCCCTCCCCATGCACCCAAGGCTTGGGATGCCGTTGTGCTTTCCCCCTTCAAGCAGTGTCATCCTGTGCCAGTGTGGAGGGGGAGGAAGTCCTTGCCACGGGTGGCTGAGGGGCATCATCGGCCGCTACTTTTGAGGGGACCTTGTGCTCTCGGGGTGGGGCAGGAGGGGGGAAGGTGGGGCTCTGCAAGGCATCCGAGTACATCTCATCCTGGATGCAGGGACGCTGCATAACCCTCTGCAGCAGCGGCTTGAGCAAGCCTACAGTCAGCTGGTTCCCCTTGCTGGAGAAGGGTGCTGGGTCCCCCTGGGAGTCTGGGAGGTGCTTCAGGACCACGGCGAGGATGTCAGAGGTGGTGAGCTCAGTGGGACACAGCTGCCACAGCGTGTCCAAATAAGGGTCCAGCTCCCGGTGCTGGGCAAACTCTGCCAGCAGTGTGGTGAATATCTCCTTGTTAAGCAAGGGGCTGAGTTTGGAGAACTTCTCTGCCACCTCCACCACCCGCTGCCACTGCTTTAGGCGGATGAGAAGGTGCAGAGCTTGCAGCACGGCCTTAGGCCTCTTGCTGCAGAGCAGCAGTTCAAGCTCCATCTCATCATCTGCCACGCTGCGCTTGTTCTTCCTGGCCAGTACTCCCAGCGCTCTCTTGTATAGTGGCACCCGGCCCTCTGGGCCCTCCTTGCTGCTGTATGCCCAAGAGACGCTAACATACTGCTGAGTCAGTTCCACAAAACTGGGCAGCCACTTGGGTTTGAATCTCAGGAAGGAGGCGCAGATGAGCTCAAAGAGTGGGACCACCCCATTCTGACCCACCTCCTCCTGCTGCGGCCCTCCCAGGACCTTCTTCCACACCTCTGGGGTGGCCCTGGCTACCAAGAGGCCATCCCCGTTCTGCTGCAGCTGCAAGCAGCTCCTTGTTGCCTTCCAGGCAGCCTTGGGGAAGGAGGCAAAGACAGAGTTCAGGTAGGCCAAATTGTCCTTGTCCATGTCAGAGCACAGAACACGGCTGACCTCCTGCTCCACCAGTTCCTCGCAGTAGCTTTCCACCTCACTCTCTGGGGCACACACCACGCAGGTCTTGAGGAGCTCCAGGCTCGTGTAGCTCTGCAGCTCCAGGCTCATTGTGCTCAACAGCTTGGTGTAAGTGTCTTGGAGGCCTCGGGCTGGCTTCTGGTGGAGACTGTGCTGCAGGATGGCAGTGAGAGCCACAGGAGCCTGGAACACACCACCTTTCTTCAGCTTCTCCACTGTCAGCTTGGAACTGCTGAGGCTCCTCCTCTGGTAGTATCTGCAGGCTTCCTCAAACACCATCTCCACCAGGCATGGCTCAGGTCTGCTGCTGTCCTCAGGTTTGGAGAAGCTAAAGCTGTAGATGCCAGTTTGAGTGAGGAGCTGGATGCTGTCCTCCTCTCCTAGGGACTCCAGGAAATGCACCTCTTTCATGCTCAGGATTTTCTTTTCTATGAGCCTTCCACTGTTCTGGTCGACGAGGTAGAGGACCCCAGCCAACACACAGGCCAGGATGCTGCCAAAGGTCTTCAGCTGGACAGGACTTCCTTCGGCCAGAGGGCCCCCCTCCAGGTCAAAGATATGCCTCTGTGTCCCATCCGGCTCCATCATGTTCACATCACCCTTTCTGCTCACCAGAAGCAGACCCTCACCGTTGGACACAGCGGAGGTGTGAATGTCCAGAGGTGCCAAACCTGAGAGAAGACCCACAGAACCAAGCAGGAGCTTCCTGAAGTCTGACTCGCTGCCGGAGCGTAGCACTTTGCTGTGGATGAAGCCTGCAGAGGGGGCTGTGATGGTGAGCTTTGCCTTCTTGGGATGCCAGATGAGGAGGAATTTGGAAGTGGTGGCAAAGCTGGTGGTGGCAGGCACCAGGAAGACATGCTGGGGGGAGGCCAGTACCTGGTACTCAGGGCTGTTGTGCAGAACTATCCTTAGAGTGCCCAGCCGCACACCCTGCTCCCCAACCTCCAGAGCCCGCGTGCAGATACAGAACCTGAAGGCACACTTGCTCATGTCCGAGTTAGTGTCCAGGGGAGGCCTCTCCTCACACCACACCAGGCTGGCTCCTTGGCTGCACACAGAGACGATTCGTGCCCGGGCACCCTGGCAAAGCTCCACTGTCTGCAGCAGCTGCCAGCCCACGGCCAACACGAAGTGCCAGACCTCGGTGCGGCCATGCTCCCACACGACTGCCAGCACCCAGGCACCCAGTGTCACAGGGTTCTGCAGGAAGAGCAGTCCCACAAGGGCTGGTTGGGGCGGCTGCCAGTTCCTCTCCAGGTCGGCTCCACCGATGCCGTGGCGCTGGAAGGCCACCACCCGAGGCTGGGGGGGCGGCCGGCTCTTCTGCAGGACCAAGAGGTGCTGCCCGTCGGGGCTGGACTGGACGTGGCTGGGCTCTTCTCCCCGGCACAGCAGCTCCTGCAGCCAGTGGCCTCGGCTGAAGTCACTGAAGTCGGAGACCTGCCGCAGCGTCCCGGCTCGCTTCATCTTGAGGCACCCACCCTGGTCACCGAGAGCACGCACCAGGGTGAGCCGGGACACGGAGTTCCTGCTGCCACGGAGTCCCCTCCCACGACCTGCCCCCGTCGCAGGGTCTCTTGAGACCTCCCGACCCCCAGGGACCCCCCCCGGGCACCCTCCTCCCCCGGCGAACCGGTTCCGCAGGCTCCCAACCCGCCGAGGTACCTGCCGCGCTCCCGGACACCCACCTCCGCTCGAGCGGACACCCCCTCCGGTCCCGGCGGGGCCTGCCTGCCGCGGCGGCTGCCTGCCGGGCTGGGCCGCCCCTCCGCCGGGGCCGGGCCGGTGGCGGCACGGCTGGGCTCGGCTGGGCTCGGCACGACGCGGCGCTGCGCAATCACGAGGCGGCGGCCTTCCGGGAGGAGCCGCGCCGCGCCGGCCCGGGCCGCCCCTCTCCTACTTCCGTCGCCGGTGCGGGGAGGGCGGCGGGGCCGCGGCCCGGGGGCGGCCGGCGGGGCGTCGTAGCCGGAGAGGCCATTTTTTTACCGGGGGTGAGGTGGGTGTGTCAGTCTCCTCGGGGAGAGGCGAGCTCCGTCCGGCTCGGGGAGGAGTCTCCCCGCCGCTGCCCCTGCCCGCCCTTCCTGTGGCTGCCGCCGAAACGGGGGGCCGCCCGGGCAACCGGCGGGCGGCGAGGCCCGACGCTGACAGCGTCCCCCCGCCCTCCTCCGAGTGCCGGCGGCGCTAGGACCGCGCGGCGCGGAACACCAAGGCGCATGCGCGGCGCGGGCGGCGGCGCCTGCGCAGTGGGAAGGGGAACGGCTGCCCGCAGGTGAGTGCCGGGGGTCGGGGCGGGGGGGACGCGCGGCCCCCCCCACCCCGGCGGGGCCAGGCCACGCCCCCCCGCCCCTCCCGATCGGCCGCCCCGGCGCGGGCGGGCGGCCCCGGGGCTCTGCCGCCCCGGCCCCGGGGGCCCGCGGGGCGGCGCCGCTGTCCGCCGCGGGGGGCCTCGCCGGGCACCGTCTGCCGGCGGCGGTGTCCGTCGCTGGCCGCGCCGGCCCGCCCCGCAGGTCCGGGGAGCTGCCCCCGGCCTTTGGGCAGCCGGTGCTGGCGGAACCTTGCCGGGGGGGGGAAAACCTGCTTTGCCAGAGCTCCTTCCGCGGGCCGGTGACCCCGGGCTGTGTCAGGGCCCCTTGCCGCCCACCCTGCCCCGCGTGGGGCCTGCCCCTTTCAGGGAGCTTCGGGCCTGCGGGAGTAGTTTTATCCAAGTTTGTTGCTTAAGAAGTTGTAGGTCCTTCCCCCGCTGTCCGCAGCGCAGCCGTGACCCCTGAGAGCGCGTTACCACAGCGAGTGCCCCCGGGTGCCGAGCAGCGAGTGCTGCCTCGCCCGAGGAGGCCTCCCAGCAGGCTGGAGTTGCCCAACCCTTGGGCCGTGCCGGTGCAGCTGCTCTTGAGCCACAGAGCCCGCCCGCTGCCGAGGTGGTTTGGGTTCAAGGGAACTCTTTCTAGATGAAGAATGAGCAGGGCATGTTCTTTAATCACTGATCATTCCAACTATCTGGTTTACCTCACGGTCCTACAAGCACTTGTATGGGCAAAGCCAAGGGGAGCAGTCAATTGTGGTAAAGGAGTGGGAGCGTGTTATGTTTATTATGCTGAAGGCAGAGGCAGCTTGCTACATAAGCTTGCAGCTTCAGCCAAAACCTTGTTGCGTATGTCACTGTAAGAAAGTTTGCTCTTAAGCAGAGACTGTAATCTGAATATATGATGAGAGCCAATTCGGGCTGAGCAGGTGGGTGGAATATGCAAAGCAATAAGATAATTTGGATCATTGCGATATGTGGTGATTGCAGTTCACCAGCTGTTTGAGCTCTAGGTAGAAAGCGTGACAGATTTTTAAGAGGAATTTTGGGGAGAGGGAAAAGGACATCAGTTTGGTTTTCCCGTAATAATAACGTAATCCTCTGTTTGTGTCCCTTAGGGCACTTTTTGCTGTGTGCAGAGACTCTGCAGGCGGGGTATATACAAGTAAAAATGTTACCCAGTTATTGGCCAGCAGGTACAAAAGAAACAGTGAGGCTTTAATGAGCTGCTAGGCTAAGCATTCATCTGCTCACCACCCCTGCTAACACACCAGGCAGCCATGCAGTCATCCCTCAGGAGGGGAAGGGTCAGCCTCAGCTACTCAGAATTGCTGAGTTGCTGTATTCTGGCTCCCTGGTGGTTTTGTTTTAGGACTTACACCTTTTTGAGTTCGTGTTTTTCCTTTTGCGTGTTTGTGCTACTAATGGTCCAGATCTCAAAAATGTAACCTCTCTGCAGCTCTACCTTTCTTATCTTGTCGAGGCTCTGCTGTGCAGCTGCTTAGAACATGGCAGCTTCCTCAGAAGTCGGAGCTAAGGTCATACAGCTGCGCTGTATTCGACATGGGCCTTGGATCCCCACTGACAACTGAAACCACGGGAAAAGGGCTGGGGAAGGTTACAGGGAGAGTGCTTTTCTTCAGAAGGAAGACATCTGAAAAGGTCTCTGAGTGGCATGAGCTTTTAGGTGGGAGTGTAGAGGCAGTGTGGAGTATTTCATGGTAAACTAGGTGGGATGTATTCTAAAGGGCTTGAAAAGTGAAAACTCAGAGAGACCACCTGATATGAGAGAGCTGGGCATTGTAGCCAGGAATATGGGAAGGAAACGTGATGAAATGAAAAAATGAATTTGTAAAAATGGTGTGAACAGATGGAGGTGGAAGCGTGTGACACGTGTCTAGATGGACTTGACAGGAAGAAGCTTAACTAGTTGATGGTGTGAAGTTGATGGATTGGGTGTTATTTTAACTGGACAGCTAGAAATGAAAGGCAATTATGGATGAAGTGTGAAAAATGTAGCTTAGATGTTATTCTTTTTTATCATTGCTGAAGCAGGTGTAGTGGGAGATAGTCTGTGGCTGTATCTGCATTAGGAAACTGCTTTTCCTGTTTTTCAAGGGGGGAAATACAAGTCAGTAGTAGTGCAACTTCAGATTGTACTGTGTAGAAGCACGTACACTGCTAACACTCTGAGCAGGATGGAAGGACTTGCTGGTAAAAATGCATATACTGGGACTGTGCTGGGGATTATTTTGCTTGGTACTGCAGAAAAAGAAGTAGGATCTATGTGGGTTTTTGTCATCAGCACACCCTCAGAATATAGTTCTCGTTATATACTGCTTGAAGGCACCTGGAAATTCTGCCAGCTGGATCCAAGGCTTGTGTTCTGTGAGTGTTACTGTTTCCCTTGGTGGTGGGTTGGGCACCTTACAGTCATAAAAGAAGGTACACTCTGAAGAATTTTCATTCCAATGGATGATATACAAGTAAGGTTGTAAAGAATGGATGAAATATAAAACCAGCGTGGATGTACTAGCACAAACTGTAACTGCCAACGCAAGAGTTGGTGGAGAATAAGCTGCCAGAGGGCTTAGAGCAGGAATTTGGCCATGATGGTTGCTAAAGTCTTGACAAAATCTAGCCCAGTGTGTTCCTTCTCTCTCTTGTTTCCAGTAGTGGCCTGCCAGGCTGTGCTGGGTGGTCCTGGGAGTTTTAATACTGGAACTTGAACTGGGTCAAGGCACTGTCTGTGCATGAGGATTCATAAACTCTTGTGCTGGGGGCAGATTCTCTATTGCTTCCAGTGATGGATGAGTGCTAGAACTGTGTTCTAACTGCCAGCTGCTCAGGTCCAATACTGGCTCTGTGGATTCATCATGTGGATTAAGTGCAAGCTTCTTCTGGAACTTAACTGAAGAATTTATGGACTACGTGGCTTATAATTTATGGCTTTAGAAGCTCTAAGTTAACTTTTAGGCAGCAGTTTATCCCCCTCTCTTGCGTGATCGAGATGATAATTTTTGAACAACTTTCCTTTAGACTTGAGTGATGCACCTGCAAAATACCTTGAAAGGCAAAGAGTGATCACACTGGGTCCCAAGTGCATGCAGTTGTTGGTGGGGACAAGTACTAGCCTTCAAATATTTAAACAAGTGAGTTGGATCTTAGTAGCAGTGGTAAGTCAAGGGATACTGGATTCTAAAAGCAAAAGTATCTCAGTTCTTTATTCAGTGTCTTTATAAATATTGATTGAGGTCCAGGGCTTTGGCATTAACACACTAATGTAGGTCACATCATTTGCACTACCTTTTTCAGATAGGGAATAAATGTGAATATATGTGAAAATACCATTTTATGTCCTCTGTTTGTTTCCCTTTTATTTAGCTAAGAAGTGTTAGAGTACATTTTTTCTTGAGGTGTCCAGACTGAAAAAAATACACTTATTCATGTCTGGTTGTATATGGGGGTCGTGTATATGCATCTGTAATCTTGAAAACTTCTCAGGTTTCTTAGCCTAGGCAATTAATGCAAAATACAGCGCTTGGTGGGCTGCATGCAAGATTACAGAAGTTACAAGTTTTGGATCCTGATGTTGTTACAGTGTAGATGTGCGTTAGTGTGATGTTCTCTGTAGCAGTATTTTTGCTATTAAAGGGTGATCTATGGAATAATAGTATGTCTGTACAGGAGCTGAGTGACAGTTGGAGCAGCCAGAGTTTTCAGTATGCACAAGTCTGAATAAACCTCAGACTTAAAATGTCAGGTTCATTTTTCCTGTGGATACTCTAACAAAAAGCCAACAGAGATGTGTTCATCAGAATGTCACATGTTTGGTTGGAATCTCTGCTATGAGCTCTGGAATGAAATGGAAAGGAGGTGGATGTTTGGTTGTGCTCATCCCTTTCTTCCTGACTGGATCAGCTGGTCTCCTGGGGTTGATGATAGATAAAGCAAGAGTCTGCCTGAACTTCTGTCTGCCATGAGTTTTATCTTCCAGTCTTTGTGCTGCCAAGACTCGTGCTCTGTTGAGGTTTCTTTTAGTTCCAGATGAAGCATCTTGGATCTTCTGCTGCACAGCAAAGTACTTGCTGTTCTAAAAATCCACATGCATGCACTTCCCTGGCCCTGAGGGGTAGTTCTCCTGTGCAGTCAGTAACTACAGCAGGATTCATTTAGCAGCATGTGTTAATGAGACTGACCTATTGACAGAATAAATTATCCGTTTGAACCTAAAATGTGGAAAATGCACTGATGCTTTTTAAACGTGATGCATTTAAAGGATAATTGTTAACTATATTCAGTGTTGTTTTTTTCATTAGCTGTCACGGTGTCCTTATAATTTGACACCTCTGCAACTTATTTATAAATGTTTTCTGCATTTAACTGTTGCTTTCTGCAGCTGCCTAGAAGGTCCCCATTAGCAAAATGCAGTTTCCTGTTTCTGTCTTTATGACATCTAGAAAATGTAATTGCATAAAGTGAAAAGAAAAAGCCATTTGTACAGCCTGATCATCATAGGTCATGAAACAAGCGCAGCCTAATAAAGCATTGGCATGAAAGGCGACTTTTGCTTTTCTCCCCTTGTTCCTCCATATGCTCATTTGTAGAACAGCAAATTATAAACAAGAACATTATTTAATCCTTGCCTCTAGCAGTCTTCTTTGTATGTGCTCTGTGCAGCTTTGGTTGAGAGAATATGAATCTCAAGTCCCATTTTGACAGAAACTAGAATGTTCACATGATCATGCAATCCCTCTGATGCTCACCCAGCATCAAGCCTTTGTATCTTGTGGGATTTAGATTTTTCTGTCTTTCTGGAAATGTAGGAAAAGTGTTCAAATGCAGCTCGCAAAGGCCAGGGACTAAGCAGAGCATGTTGATCCCTTCTCATTCACATATGCATTTGATGTGAGCATGCTGACCTAGAAGCACTGAGAGTTAGTTTATTAGTTTTGACATTGGGATTCGTTAGCTGTAATTCAATTAGAAGCACGCTGATGGATGTGTTTGTATGCTGGGGCTGGCAGCTGCTTTAGATTCAGAAACTTACAATTCTAGTTGGGAAATTGTTTTGTGCAATCTTGGGTAAGATTTGTATTGCTAGGCTAAAAGTGACATCGTTCTTGATTTGGTTTTTAATAGATTTCTCTCTGTTTCCAATTAAGTTTCTAATTAGAATAATGTCTTATTTCCCATGACAGTTTAAAAATAATGCAAAGTCTGTAAAAGAGAAGCTATCAAGATGATTGAATAATGTTTTCTTTTTGGTTTGTTAGACTGAAAACTTTTTCCATCTTAACTGGATGCATAGACCTGCCTAGGCTACAGGAATAATTTCGGTATTTACAGAAGGTTATGGTGCAGTAGTTGCTAAGCTTTCTTCTGTCCGTGTGTCTTGGGGCTGTTTCCATTCTCAGCCCAGCACACACAGCAGCCCTTGACCAGCCAGCTGTGCATATTCCCTTTCTAGTGGGAAGGCAGAGCACCCAGCTTTTCAGGTGCGAGATCTGCTACTCTCTGTCCTATCCTCTGCTTTCCCATCCAGTCAAAGCTCCTTCCTTCACATCTGGCATAGGGTCTTTGGCAGAAGCATTGTTTCACAAGGCCCAAAGGTGTTTTCCTGCTGCTTAGAACTGAGATTTATGGCTCAAGGGATGGATGTCTGAATAACTGACTCTGGGAGCCTGAGAGTCCTAGTTGAGAACATAGCTGTAGTTTAGACAATCAAAAGTTGTCTGCAGCGGAAAGAATGTCGAAGAGATATGGAATTGGCATTCAGTAGTTGCTGGAACTTAGTCTTTGAGGAAAAGATAGATCTAAACATGCTGTGGTTGTTGAATGGGTTCAGGCAGCCTGGGATGGAGGCTAAATCCAAAGTTGTCTCTATGGCTGCCAGCTCAGAAAGTTCTGGGTCTTAGATGCTGACTGCAGTGAACTTACCTTTCTATGCATAATTTAACATGGCTGAGTGCAGCTACCACAAGAGCCTGCCCATGTTTTTCTGGAGCATGACTTAAGTCAAGCCTCTGCCTGAGGTATGCTGCTGCTGTGTGTGTAATTACCTTTGGAGGTATGGGAGAAAGGTTGGGAGCTCAGGGATGTGAGAAGGGATGGCATTCCCTTTCTGCTAAGTACCTCAGTGCTGTCTGTAGTGACAGAGGAGGTTAGAACAGTGCTGAAGCTGTGAGGCTTGCCAGAAGAATCTGTGATTGCAGAGAAATGCATATTTGTGAGGTCAGAGTGGTGATGTGCTTTGTAGCATCAGACATGAGGTTGAGAGAGTACACGGCAAGTCACGCGTTCAGTCAGCCCCTGGAATGGGTTGACTGTCACAGAAGGTTCAGGACTACAGTTATAACTGTTTCTTGTTGTAACAGCTCATTTTGTAATAATCACGTTTCATTTTTAAATAGAATAATCAGTAAGCTTGAGACACCAATTAATTATAGTAAAACCTGTTTGTGTTTCTAGAAAACCCTTTGCTGTCAAATGGGTCAGGAAATTCATCTGGTTTGAAAAAAAAAAAAAAAAAATCTCTGCAAAGCTGCTCCCTTGTGTTCCTCCATCCTCCTCCCAAAACTGAACCACATGTGGTGCTTTTGAGGCCAGGGTTCTTCTTTGGCTTGATTTTCAGATTTGCAATCTGCCAAGGTGCAGAGGTGGGGATGAGCAAGGGTGGCAGGAGTGCTTTAGGAAAGCTTTACAGCCAAATGCTTCCTAGTTTTGGATGCCACCTTAGAGTGCAAAAGCAGAATTTGAAGTGCTTTGGTAGGCAGCAAATTAAACAGATAAGAATTTTTCAAACATTTTCAGAAACTTTTTGTCACAAGAAGTCCTTGAGGCTTGACCAGCATCAAAAAGGACTGGATATCCATTTGATAACAAGCATCACAGTTCATGCAATGAGATTAAAAATATATTTCTAGATGTAAACTGCACTGGTCTGGATCATGAATCAGTTTCTACCAGAGAAGAATTAAGAAAATTTATCCATAAGGAGCTTATTCTGTATCTGCCTGTGTCTGACTTGCGTCTTTCTTTGAAAGGGGCTATAGGGCTAGATGGGACCTTTGGTCTGATTTCTTATCTGCTGTAGTTATTAAAGCCTCTGCTTTCAACTTGTGAGAGACTATTAGTATTTCATTGCAATGAAAAAGTCTTTCATAGTTGAGGCAGGCCAGATATGCCTTGAAGGAAAGTTCAGGTTTCCTTAACCTTTTTTGTCTATTCTTACCTTCAGGATATACAGCATGGCCCAAACAGAGAAGAAAGGTGGGCTGCTCCGGAAATCTTCAGCCTCCAAGAAGCCATTGAAGGAGAAAGTTGTGTTGATGTATGATGAGATTTTCACGGTAAGGACTTGAGTGTCTCTTCTTTCTAAAGTGTTAAGTTTTCTTGGTTTAGTTTGTGCTGAGGATTCTGCATGGTGGATTTTTTTCCCAAGGTAGGGATTGCACAGTGTAGGCACATGTTTTAGGCCTTCCTACTGTCATGCAGAGCTCTGTATTCTGCTCTCATCCTTAATGTCAACTTGTCCTGTTGTCTACCAGGACTGTTTGTCATCTATGGAAAGTCATGGCTTTTCAAGTATTTCTCAAAAAATAATACAGACAATAAACTGAGGCATCCCAGTTAAGAGCTGCTTCTGTTTGTCCCTCTGTTTTGGGGAATTTGTGTAGACAGAATTCTATAATGTGAGGCCACTTGGTCATCCAGCAGGATGATGCTGATTTTCAGCTACTTGTGATTTATTTTTTTTTTTTTTAATTTGGCCTGAATGATTTCTTCTTGTTTGATCTCATGGCTGTTCCTTTTCCTTTCAGACAGAGGACCCCAGTAAATGCAACCCTAGGTTTTGGGAGGAGCTGTTTCTCATGAAGGTAATGGGAACTAAACATCCTCTGATTTGCTGCTGCTGTTCCACATAGGAAGCGGCAGACTGTCAGTGCAAGGACTTGTGTTTCTAAGGTGTCAGTGGTTGTGTAACATGCATGAACTGCTTCTTAACTTGACAGGTCAACTTGGAATATCTAGAAGGCAAGCTGGAGGCTCTGGATGGGGAAGAGTTAATGAAGATAAAAGATAACATCAACTGCTTGTTTCAGCACTGCATCCAGGCACTGGGTGAGGAGCACCCAATCAGAGTGGTCAATGCATTACAGGTACCACACTGAGAGACAGGAAATGCTCTCTTTTGCTTCTGAGGAGGCAATGTATTTGCTGCTGTTGTCAAACATTTTGTGCTCATTTCTTTGTTTCTGAGGAGAAGTGATGTCTACAGAGCAGTTGTTACTTACTGTCTGTGGTGGATACAAACATTCACAGTCTCTTTAGTCTTTGAAGAACAATAGCTTTTTTCAGAATTCAAGAGGATCTGGTGATGCAGGATGAAGTGGATGGCAATGGGGGGACAAGAGGGGCTTGTTCATATTGTAGGCTGTCAGTTTCGGGGCTCAAGAGTACTCTGTGTAGCTTTGTATTCTACTTTCTCCTCCCTCATTTCAGCCTCCTCTTTGAATTTCCATATGGGTTGAAAATCAAATAAAGCTCTGGAGAAGTTAGTGTGAAATTTATACAGAAGACTGTGCCTGCTGGACATTTCCTAAGTGAAAGCTGTGAAGAATTGTCACCCAGAATTAATAGCCATTTTCCTGCAGGTTGCTCCTCTCCACAGCTGTGCCATCCCCTGTCTTGTGTGGGAGACTCCCCTCCTCAGTCTTGATGCTTGATGTTATTAGTTCAAGGGCTGAGTCTTACAGTTTGGTGAATGCATTTCTCGCAGCTTCTCTCAGCTGTAGGAATACAGGATATGTGTTTCAGGTTTGGAGAGGTCACCTGTAGGAGACAGTGGATAGGGAGTAAGCTGGGAAAAGTTGATTTAAAACAGAATATTTACACCTCTGACATACAATCTTGCATTGTTTTATCATTATTGGCAAAAGTTAGGCCAGGGCACAAGTCTAGACTAATCTTGCAATTTGAGTGTAAATAGGAACAAGGTAACACATCCTGAGCTTGAGTTGGGAGATTGTTTCTTTAATCAGACTGTATTAGTGTGGAAAGTGATCCTGAAGCCCAAACTTATTTAAGCAGTTTTTTCTTGAGAATGACAATGGTGACCAAAGATTTGTTTAGCCTGACTCTCACACTAAGAAAAAAAAAAAAAGTCTACCTTACCCTTTTGCTTCTGTATGGTTCTGGAGGTCTGCTGATTCCTTGAGGTCTGCTTGTCTCCAGCTTTCTATCTTCTGAAATGAATTACTTTTTACAGTTGAATTTAAGCTGGAGACTAAAATTGCAGTGGTTATATTCCTGGTCAGTCCCCTCTTCACAGACCTGAAAGGTGCCTGATGACAAAAGTCACCACAGACATTTCCATCTCCTGGGGCAAATGAGACATTTGCTGTCCATAAATTTTCCTGAATGTCTGCTGGAAGCATAGTGTGCTGATACCTATATGTTGCGAATGATTTCCAAGAACTTGGAGAATCAGTAATCCAGTGCCTGCAACAAGAAATGTGAAGGAGATTACGTTTAGCGGGAAGGTTCTTAGAGCCCCTGAGGTAGGTAGGAAAACTTAGCCTTGGAGACATTTTTTCTTTTTTTTCCTCTTTTTTTTTTTTTTTTTTTTTTTATTTGACGAAGTCAGACTTTGTGTAGCGGTGTGGCAACCAAACAGAAATTTGTGCTCTCTATAGCAAAAGCATGTGCTCTGTGGATGGGCATAATCTGATAAACTATGATTCTCCAACATTGGGCACTTTTAAGATTCAGCTTGATGGGACATGTTTTAAGATTCAGCTGGAGAGGCTGTTGGGCCATCTTGTCTAGACCCTGCTTTTGCCAAGAAAGGTTGGACCAGGCGGTCCTTGAGGTCCCTTTCAATCTGGTCTTCTGTGATTCTGTGTTGTATGGATGTTGTGTGTTTTGGCATGCTTGAAATAAATCAATCTGGAAAGCTCTAAGGTATGTCTATCCATATATTAGACACTGCTCTGTCTTGCAGTTTCCTGATCAGTATTTCTGGCCTAAAAGTCAGACTTAGCTATTTTCCAAAGATCTTGGTCTTGTCTGGTACAAACTGACTATGGATGGAAGAAGCAGTAAGATTACCTTTTCTCAGAGTGCTATGAAATGAAGGGGTGAACAAACAAGAAAAATATGGACAAATATATTCTCTATTTTTTTTGAGGTTTTCAGCACCCAAGATCCTCCTTAGAAACAGCAGAGGTGGAGGAGTGGTCAGACAAAATGTATGGCTTCCAGGCTGGTGGTATTCATTTAAATGCTTTGCCAGTGCTAGGAGAGGGTCTTATGGTGGGTTTTGCTGTTGAGTTGTAGGTGTTGTCTTACATCTTATCCTCTGATTTTTCCCTTTGCAGACTTTGTGTGCATTAATTCGGGGTGTCCATCAGAAGAACAAATCCACTTCTGGGTTTGATATCATCAACATGCTTGTGGGTTTTGATAAGGCAGAGCTGTGTATGAAGGTGAGGCCCTGGCAATGTAGAGCCATGTTGCAGGAGCAGTGATTTGTAGACAGGTGTGTGTACCAGGGTGCAGCTTTTGGGGGTAATACTGCAGCCACTGATTAAAAACAGCTGTCCTAAAGTTCTTTACCTGCTAGTGGCACCAAGACACTTGGGGTCCTTGTGTTTGTTAGTAATGGAGCACTTTTCTTTCTTTTCCTTTAGTTTCATGCTGTGCAGTTGCTATGGTTAAGAAAAGTCTAGCACAGGCCTAGTATTGAGACTCATACCTTGTGCTTAATTTTTAGCTGATAGTGATATCCTGTGTTCTCACATTTCTGTGAGCACATGTACTGTTTTAAACTTATTTGATGTTCTTCAATGTAAAGCTGTTGAATTTTGGGAAATGACAAAATAATCAGTGACAAAGCTGAATTCCTGTTGTATCTTTCATCTCTTTACAAGGAATAGTAATTTTTCATCTCTCTACAAACAATAATACATTTGGGGAAATTATTTAGTAACTTGCCTATCAGAGCTCAGAATTACTTTGTGAATAAAGTCTATTACATGTATGCAAAAATCTCTCATGCATCTAGAGAGGACTCTTGGAAAATGAACATGATGTTATGCCTTTAACTGTAGTTAACACAAAACAATGTTGAGAGCCAGTAGTGTGAATGTGGCCTGTGTAACAGTAGCAATGGCTCAGTTATTGGTTCTGGAATAACATGGCTTTATATTGGTGCTGTTGTATTTGAATCTCCTAAAAAGCTTTTTATTACAAAAATTTCAAATAATTTTAAATACTGCTTTCAAATGCTGTGATTGTCCTTCTTTAGAATCTGATGGAGAGCTTGGACTCACTCCTATGTGCAGAAGGTTCTGAAAGCCTCAAAAGCTTGTGTCTGAAGCTACTTCTCTGCTTGGTGACGGTAAATATATACCAGCTGTATAATAATAACTTAAAGGCTTATATGAGCCACATCTTGAGGGATGGAGCTGTCTCAAAACTTGAGCAGAATGCTGCAGTGTGAAGCTTAAGAAAGGGGAAAAAAATCGTGAATGAGAACAAGGGTCAGCCCGGAACATGCATCATTGCTCTAACCACATGCCGGTACAGACTGGCAGACTGTTTTCGCCTCCTAAGATAGGTGTCAACTGGGGCAAAAGGGGAGAGACACAGGAGGAATTGACTTTTTTTTTTTTTTAGGGAAAAAGGTATTTAAGAAGTCTCCTCTGCTCCCTTTCCATTTATCTGAGAGGGGTTGAAAAAAGACAGGAAGTGTGGAATAGACAGGAGTGGTAAGGATGTAAAGAATGAGGAAGTTGAAACAAATAGTCACTCATCATCTCTTGGACACAGTCAACTGTGAACTATTTTAGCTGTGATAAGAGAAAATTAAGCATAGGAGAGGTCTTCACTGCCCTGTTCATCATGGGGAAAGTGTTCAGTGGAGCATATGCACCCTGTTTCTTCATTCACTGCCTTCTGTATAGCAGCCTGCTTCAGCTGCTGATGGCTGTTGTCATGCAGCTGTGTAAAATACCAATCTGTGGAGGAAAGGGGGAGCTCTTAGTACGTGGGTCGTGCTTCTTGCCAGAGAGAGGGGTGGAAGGCAGGACAGATTTCTTTTTCTTCTTGTCTAGCTCTACTGCTAGTCACACCTTGACTTGCTGACTAAGTGTGAGTTTCTGGTTAAATGTGTCAATCTGGTAGTAGAACTCTTCTGTTCCCAGTGTGTGCCAGAGGCAGCTAAAGGATCATGGGAGGCTTTGGGTGAGATTTTAATACTTGTGTTTGTACTTAGGTGACAGATAACATTAGCCAGAACACCATCCTGGAGTATGTGATGATTAACAGCATATTTGAAGCTATTTTACAGGTAAGGGTTCTTCCTTCTGCTGCAGGGGCTATTGTTCCATAGCGAGAGCTCTCAGTGATATATTTGCTTTTCACCTTTTTCACTGCAGCATGGTTGACTGGCACGGTGCGTGGCTTCCATTCATAGCTCAGTCATAGCTTTTTTTTTTTTTTTAATGCAGTCTCCTCCTTACTCTAGTCTGCTGTTTTTAGTCACTACTGACTATTTAAAGTATTTTCACTTGAGACATTTGTGCATAGATAGAAACTGAACAGATTTCTGGGCTAATTTCACAGAGAATTCCTGTATTGGAAGAACTTTTTTTCAAAAAGCAGTCTGGATATATTGAGGTTTTTTTCTACTCTTGATAAATTGTACTTTTTAGAAGTGGAGCCGGGCTTGGGGAAACCCAGATAACTTGCACATATAATGTTGTTGGTGCTCTGAGATACTGTCCAGTGCTGTCGAGAAATATATTTGCCCCTTATGCCCATAAAGCCTGTGTGCATCCTCTCTGTGATAAATAAGCTTCTCTGTGTGCAGAACTTCTTGGAAGCGCTGACACTCCCTCAACCTTAAATATCCTCTTTCAGTTAGGACATAATTTGTTCTTACTCATATATATCATGACCATGCACTGTCTGAGAGTCATTGCAAGCTTCCTGAAGCAGGCCTGAACAGAACAGTGTGATTATTTATTCCAGATCTTGTCCAGCCCTCTTAGTCGCAGGGAACATGGCTATGATGCTGTTGTCCTTCTTGCCTTGCTGGTCAACTACAGAAAATATGAGGTAGGTATTTTTCTGGGTAACAGAAACATCACTTTATTAATTTACACTGCCCTCTGGATTATTAAGGCAGTGTACAGTACAGTTTTTAGCTCTACACACTGTATTATTTATCAGGGTATCAGCACAGAGCTACAGAAGTTTGCAAGGCAGTTATGTTAACTGTATCTGTCTCCAACGTATGCATATAATCAAATGTGTATGATATTCATACAGCTCGTTTTGTGAAAGCATGAAAGAAAATACCTAGGGGATTTGCATTTCCTTCATGGAAGTATTCTGAGGAAGGTCCTTTTGGAAGAGTTATTGTTGTGCCAAACTTGCATGTTTGCCTCTGAGTGTGTAACTGTGTGGTTATACATAATCTCCAAAGTAAAATGAGCTGTCTGTCAGTCATCTTGGTCTTCAGATGGAATTTGTGATTCAGAACCTGACTAGTAGACTGAAAGAGCACAGATCCCCAGAAGAGATGGTGAAGCTGTGACCAAAGAATGAACTGAAACATCACAGCTAGTATTTCCAAGAGAAGTCTGTCTCTATCTCTTTGACTGATTTCTCTCTGAGAAACTTTATTCGTCTTCCTTTTTCTAAACTGGTTGTGCTACTTTGTGATGTATTCCCATTTTTTCTGCTACTCATCACCTTGAAAAAGAAACATTTCAGACGTCACTAAAACATCTCATGTTGGCTTTCCTTTGTATGAGGCATGATGTTTTAATGATCGATCTTATTTTTTTCAATAATTAGGAATATCTTAATATACTCAGATTGGCAAAAAAATGGGAAAGTGCTGGAATACCCCCTCCTCAACAGAATTATGGCAAGGGGAGCAGGCTGCAAAACCTACCTGGTTTTATAATAGATCTTGTTTTGAATTATGAATAGACCTAGAGAATAGACAAAAGACAGGAGCTATACTTACTGTCAAAGTAATCCCTGTTAATTTCTCATTCCTGTGAATGTTGACAGAATCATGAATTACAGATTCTGTTCAGCAGCCTGTTCTGTGATAGTGTGGAACAGGAACATGGAGTTTCATTTCAGTATATGGCTAGGAGGGAAAACTGTTGGGAATCGTATGGGTAGGGTTACTGTTGAGGGCAGACTGGAAAGACCAGAGGTCTCGTTGCAACATTTTGGTTAAATGGTGGAGACCTGTGTAATCCCATCCCTGAGTTATGAATCCCTGTGTACTATAGTTTATGTCCTTAGTGAGGTAGAGTGCTGTGAGTATATAAGACTTGTCCTCTGCTCTTCGCAGTAACTTTCTGTAGAGTATTGAGGTGGGGTCAGGTGCTTTGGAAAACTTTGTCCTAGATGTCTTCAAACTGGGCACCCAAAAGAAATTGTGCTGATGTTTAAAAAGCACGATCCAGCCTGAGGCAGATGTGTAGCAAGGGGAATTTCAGTTTGAGTAGTTCAACTGGCAAGGTGGAAAGCAACTTAGAAGGTGTTATATGACTGCCTTTTGTAAGCAGTGCTACAAGCAAAACCTGTAGTAATGCGGTTATAATCTTTGTCCTTAAGTAGAGTAGCTGCTTTCATTTGCTGTGCTTTGGCCCTTAGAGTCAGTTTCGTGTTGTCAGTGTATTGCAGCATACTTTCATGCCTTAAATCCTTTGGAGTTCTCTTCAGTTAACTGTGCTGTAGTTAGTAGGTTCTCTTCTGTTCTGAACTTCACTGGTTGCTAAATTCTGTTTCCAGCTGCTTAAAAAAATCTAATTAGGCTGAAAACACATTAGTTGACTGAGTTTTGTGTCTGTCTTTAATGTGAATACCAGTATGTTTTTGCATCAGGGTGTTCTTTCATGTTTTGGGGATGGGAATTTTGTAGTCTCCTCTCAAATTCCTTGGGGAATATCTGTTCATGTTTTCATTATCAGTGTAGCTGAGATCTTGGTTTGCTCATTAACTTCTGTTTTAGGAGTAAAAATGATTTACATCTCTTTACATGGAACTTTAATGGGACATCCCTGATCTGGAACCCGATAATTTTCAAGAGTTGTTTCAAGTATATACTTAATTCAAGTCTTCAGCTACGTTTTATGTCGTCTTTTTTTTTTTTTAAATCTTAGTCCTGATTTCAGAGAAAATATTTTTACCTTGATACTATGTGAGAGAAACATAAAAGAGTAACTAAATAATTGACTATATCAGGAAAATGGTGATGCTAAGTTTACACAAAAAGCTGCCAAACAGGAGAAATGCTGTGAGGCAGAGTATTTATTTGATCACTTTCTAAGTGTTTTAAGGGATGACTGCTAGAATAGCAAGTTAAAACATAAAATCAGGTAGTGATTTTAAGTAGTTAGATTACTTAATAACATCTAGGTGGAAATTTCTTTTCAATTTGAGCAGGTTGAACACGAGGCATATTTTATCTTTTGCTAAACAGAGCTGAAAGAAAGTCAAAACGTGAATTTTTCCCTTTGTGTGCTTGTCTGGCAGCATATAGTGTGTCCAGCAGAGCCCTTCATGTCTGGTTACATGGTTACATGCACTTGACTCTCCTTGATATAGGCAACTACAGGTGCTGAAGAGACGCCTATCAACACTGAAGAGTCAGAAAATTCCTTTTTTTTTTTTTTTTTTTTTTGCAAAAGGTCTTGCAAAACTCAAGTTATTTTAAATGAATCTCTTTAACAAAAAGAGTAATTATTCAAGCTCCAATTCCCTGCACAATGGCCTGCCTGCAGAGGAGATGGTCTCATCAAGGCTGGCAGCAAAGCTGCTGAATCATCCCTGATGAGTGGTCAGGAAAAGGTCCTGTTGAGGGATAATTGAGTGGACTCTGGCCTTTGTGTTACAGATGTGAAGATGAGTTAAGCAGCTAACTAGAGATTATACATGGTTAACTTGGGATTTTTTCTGCTTGCTTTTCCTACCAAAAGAATTGTTTCCCATAGGTTTGTGTTGGAGGTAGAGGTACATTTGGGAGCATGGAGGAGATCTCACTCCCTCGGCAAAACCTGTGTCCTGCCTCATGTAATACTCACTTTGTACAGCATGTCTTACCTGGGGATTGCTTTAAAAATTACCTGGTAATTATCTCCCTGCAGCTTCCACCTTAATTTCTATGAGAGCATTGGCATCTAATGGTGGGTAGTTCATGGAGGACATTGTGAATATTCCCAGGTTCCAGGAGTTTGTGTCTGTACCTCATCACTGGCAAGATGATCGTAATGCTATAGTGTTTGTTATCTGGTGGCAATGATAGGAAAAGGCCTGTGTTCTCTGAAGAGCTGAGAATCATATTTTTGATTTTTTTTCTGGAGGCAGGTGGAGGCAGAAGCTATTTCTAAGTTTGTGTAACTGCTTCACTGACACACTTTGAAGTTGTAAAAATGCTTATCAACCACTTTTCAAGGCTGCTGCATGTTTCTGCGTGTCGTGGAGTGGCAAGTGTAATTCAGATTTTTAAAACTTCTGTTGTGATTCCCAGTGAGAGGGGAACTGAACTCTGAAACGGCAGGATCAGAGTTAGGGAAGGAGGCAGGGAGTGTAGGGTGGGTTTAGGAGTGCTTGCACAACTTGCAGGTTGCTGATGCTCATTGTGCAGTCTAATGCTCACAGACAATACTGGAACAGTTGGCTCTTAAGGTGGGGCAGGAGCAAACTGCACAACCTGTGGGCAGCACAGAATATTCTCATCATGCTCATACAGACTTGCTCACTGAAAGGCACTAGAAACTGCCTTGTCCCATACAGACTAATACAATGTGTGGATTACACTGGTTGGCTGTCTGCCAGGAGTTAGGGGAGCCTAGAGGAGGCATGGAATGTGTCAGGGGAATGGAATACTTCAGGCAGAAAATGACAATTGAAAAGATAGAGGGCAGAGATTTGTATCAAGCTAGGCCAGCTTCATGACCCTGTCAGCTATGCACTGATGACATCTTGCTGCCAAGGGGCAGGAGACATGGAGCATGCATCTTGGAAAGTCAAGGGCAGCAGGAGCATGAGGAGTTGTTCATAGCCTGGAGATGACAACGAACCCACTCCCCCTCCTTTGCTGTGATGGGACTGAGTGATGACTAGGTCTCGGGGCAGCCTGGTGGTGTTGGTCAATGTAGTATCTCCCAGTTTGCTTATTCCCCACATCTGGGAATTTGGATAACCTTGCAGCCTCTGATCCAGCACAGCCCTTCTGCCTGTTGCCTGGAAAAGCCCCATCACTTTTATTGGTCAAGAGTCACAGGCTGGCCTCTCTTCTGTGCAGGAGCTGTGGTGTGGAGAGCTTCTTGTTGTATAAGGAGAGCAAGAGAATGAAATTAGCGAAACTAAGATATATTTACAAGGATGGATTTTAATCTATATTTAATTACGGATTTGTGAAGCTTGCTTCTGCTTTACTGAGACTGACTAAATTTAATTTCTGAAGGGGAGCATGGTTGTACAGAGAGGACCATATATTGTTACTCAGTAGGAGCCTCTACTCCAGCCTCAAGGAAATGTCTTTGCATGCACTGTGCACATATGGGTTCTGTGTGAGTTTTCTGTCTTTTTCCAAGACAGCAGACAGTGCTGTGTGCTGCTGGAGGCAGGCTGACAGACTGGCTGAGCTTTGGTCTGTTCTCATCAGTTTCTTTTCTGAACCAAAAAGAAAGCCTGATCCTCCTAAAGCACCAAATAATGGTGAGAGTGGTGTTGTCTGATCAGCCTTATTTTTAACTAGCTGTCAAGCTGTGGGCAAATCAGTCGGATAACCGTGTATGTTGTAGGGCTGCATCTGATGCATGCTTTGTGGTTTTATTCTCATGTACTAGATAGAGCATTTCCTTTTATGTCCTGGTTCCAAATCAACTTGGTTAGTTTTGCACTGACACATATAAATCAAATGTACATTGCTAGTCTAAAATGCTTCTTAAATTATTAGGACTTATCTTTATAGGTGGAGCCTGTGTGCTTTGTTCAGCTAAATTCAAGGAAGTTATGTTCTCCAGAAACTTCTAGCTCTCAGTGGTGTAAACTGTTAAAGTGTTGAGCTCTAACCCAGTGGCAGTTGAGTCTGTAACATTGTCTTGCATTCATGGGTCCTCCTTCCTCTAAGCAATCTCTGCAAGGTGTTGCAGAAGGGAGATATCAGAACGCTAATGCTCAGTCCCAGCTTCACTGCTTGTTTCTGCTGCATAACAGCGTGTGTGTCACAGATAACAGGCTTGCAGGACAGCTGCTCTGCTTTCAAGACTGATGGATGAGCTAGTGGAGCAGCAGAAACTCTCTCTCGTCTCAATAAAATCAGGAGACTGCCTGTCGGAGCCAGTAAGGAGGTGTCCCAGGCATAGTGGCCTTATCGTGTGCTGTGACTTCTGGTTTTTTGTGTGTATTCTGCCTTGTGGGACAGGAGAGAGATTATTCTTAAGTGGTTGAGTAAACTTGGAAAGATAATAGTGTTTTTCTCCTGAAGGCTGAACTTAAATCCAATTTTCTTTCTTCCTTCTCCTCCCATCCTGAGCAGTCAGTAAATCCCTACATTGTGAAGCTCTCCATCGTAGATGATGAGGCCACACTCAATGTAAGTATTTGACTTGATCCCTTTGCGCTGCTGGGGACGCTCTTGCATGTGTGGTGCTACTGTAATGAATGCAGTCATGGTGTCTGGTAGAAAGAAGGCCTAGGAACAGTGCTGCTGTAAAGAGCACCAGTATAGTGGGTGTCTGCCCTAACTGCCCTCCTGCAATAACTTAGGCAGCTCATGATTTGGACAGTTTGATCACCAGTTGGGAGTGGCTAAAAAGCTGGGTAGCAAGGAACATGCCAAAGTTGAGCTATTATACATTTATGAACTATTTATACACAATTTGCTATCACATGCCAAAGAGGCACAAGATAGTTTATGCCAAAGATCTCATTTCCGTTGCTGTGTTACCCGATTTTACCAATCCACAGGTTAATTCTTGTAGCTCAGTGGAATCTTGTACTGGAGTCAAGAGCCCTGCAACATGTTTTGGGTTGTAGCCACTGATTAAGTTTTGTATCCAGGTCTGGATAGAAAGTGGCAGCACACTATCAGCTATGTGGGGTCTAGACTTAGAAGCTGTTTTTTAGGGGTGAAGTAAAAAGCAAGCTCCATGCTAACTAAAGGGTGAGAACAATTATTCTGAGTTAATTAAATTAGCTTGACAGAAAGGATGGTCAGTAGCTGTGGAAAGGTGGAGACTGTTTGCAAGAAGTGAAAAGGTTACTAGTGTTTATGGCCTTTGTTTTGAACTTTTGAATGTCCAGCTTCCTTCCTTACTGGTTTATTGAGGCTTCTTGAGTGGGTAAGCTCTGTCTGGAGGTCCAAGGAGAGTAAGTGTTCTCTGCTTAACTTAGTAATTAGATATTCACGTTTAAATTTTGGTGTCTTGATTTTTGGAAGATATTCTTGTTGTATCATAGCATGCCTTAATAGTTCAAACAGCTTCAGGGGAATTTCTTCATAGCGTGCTAGGTTATCTTGCGGGGGGCGGGGACAGCACTGCTATGTGTGGTGTGTGTGATATCTTGCATTGAGATTTGTACTGTAGAGGTTTTTTAATGCTTTTTTTCAGGGAATGGGACTTGTAATTGCCCAGGCTTTATCAGAATATAACAGGTAAAATCTAATTGTCTCTTGTTTTTCAATGCATGATAGTTGCTGAACGTTTCCGCAAACTTTTTTTCATGTTAAAGCATTTATTTATCACCTAACAGCCCTGATGCACCTGTAGAGGCAGGGAGTAGTCTTATGCTTCGAGGTACTTTGGCTCAGTTGTCATTGCAAGTGTAAATGTATATCTGTACCGGCTGCACTGATGTGCTTCAGGAGACATATTGTTGTTGGGGAAGATATCTATTGTATGTTTTTACTATCATGGATTTTTACCTCTGTGTGAAGCTTGTGTAAAATCTTAGTCCCAAGTAAAAAGACAAATGATTTGCTGAGCACTTCTCTGTTAGAAAATTGATTTAACTGAAACATGATCCAAAAAACCCAAATGTATCCAGGACTATCCACATGCCAGAAAGCATTAACTACTTCTGAAGAAAGAGCCAGAAGGCCAGCAGTAGGGGTAGTGTGTTCCCAGCTTCTTCTTCATAAGCAACAACACAAAATATATAAGCTTTCCTAAGAAGAAAGTGCTTCAGAAAAATTTGGAAACTTAAAGCAATTTCACTTGAACAACCCAAGACTTTTTTTTTGTGCAGTGGATTCTCAAAAGTATCCAGAAAAATGTTTTAATTCCTTTGAAGGTCTGCTATTATAGATATGCAGATGACTTGCAAGATCAGCAAATCATGTAAGTGTATTTAACAGAGTAAATTATTAGTAAATAGAAAAAAAATGCACCCCCCCAACTTCCTTTATTCTGACAAAAGCAGTCTCAGACTACGGTCTGTTTTGCTTAACTTGCTCTTTCCTCTCTTCCCAAAAAGTTTTGAATTGTTTTCTTTGCATGTTGCATTGTGTGTGATAAGGTTCCTGTACAAAAGACATGATAAATGGCCATGTGAGCTTTGCTGATCTGTCTGAATGCCAAATGAAGCAATTTACCTTAAATCTGAAGTACCCAACCTATTTGTTGACCTCAGGTACTCCAGTTCCAGTCTCTTCACTTACTCCAGGAACATGGTATCAGGCAGGATCAGGCCATGAACCATAATGGTCCTCCCAGTTTCTGCTGGCCATCGAGTGATTGACTGGTTGAGTCTGTAGTAGATGATGATTGAAATTAAACTATTCTGTGGTTACTGACTGTGTGTTCATGTGGTCCATTACTGTTTTGCCAGTGCAGGACAAAGTTTCCTAAGTCACTTGGTCCCTTTCCTTCAGTGTTACTCCAGACTGAATGTATCCTCAATAACAGCACAGGCATTGTTCAGTCTCACATCTTTTAGCAACCCCACTTCAACTCTACACAGTTTTCAGCTATTTTAATACCCTTTGCATCTCTTTTTGTGAGTTCTTGAAAAGGGCTTGTGAATGTTGAAGCTTTCTTCATCCTGTATGCTTATCAGTTAAGACTGTCTCATAGGGATTTAGATAAAATAATCCTAGTTCCATTTCTAACCCTGAAACTTCATCCTTATTCCTTTTTTTTCAGGCAATACAAAGATAAGGAAGAGGAACACCAGAGTGGTTTCTTCTCAGCCCTAACTAATATGGTAAGCAACGAAGCAGTGTTTTTCTACTTTTAAAATAGATGCCTTCATGGAAGTTCAGCAGGAGGGTGTTCCCAAACACTGTGAGTTTGGGATGTGGGTTCTGGAGGAGGAGATGCATTCAGTCCAATCCAAATACAACTGAAATAGCTGTGTTCTGTGGAGTGTGGTGTTGTCTGTCTGGGAAAGCTCTTTTAAAGGATGAGATATCTGTTCTGGCATTGATAAATGTAATTGTTTTCCTTCATCTTTTTCATTCTAGTTGACTTTTTAGAAGAAAATAACAATTACTTGTTGGACACTTTTAAACAACTTATTTTTTGTAAAAGTTGCTGCTCTGTTGATGTAGCCTAAAACAGAGAAGCTGAATATTTCAGTCTGTCTGTCACTAGCTTTAGAGATCTGTTTCTTTACTGTCTCTTTTCTCAAGCCTGGACACACTGTAGCTATGAAGTAAACTTGGATTCTGCAACAGGCAGTGTCTGCATTTTCAGAGGGGTACCCTCCAAAGGCAATTGTGAATTTCTTCCTTATAAAGAGTATTCACTGTTCCCCTTGTTTGGTTTGGGTTTGCTTTAGTCTGAGATTTAATTGTAGTCTGAGATCTAGCTGTAAGTAAGGATAGTTCAGTGTTGACAGCTGTCTGTCAGGAGTGGGTAAAGCTGCTACCACTTTGGGACAAGCAGATAGAAATTTATTTCTGTTGTCCTCTTACAGAATCACAGACTAATCAGAGTTTGGATTCAAGCTGCAGTCCTTTTTTTCCTCTTTTGTGGTTTGACAAGTGAAGCATTGGTCAGTGACAGTAGTGCAAAATAAAATGTGTTTGTAGATGGTCATCCTGTTTCCCATTTGTACTTTATTAGTATTAGAAAGTAAGTTGCATGTGTGCTTTGGATGAGAACACCTCTCCCAGGGCACTTCTGATTTAGTTAAATCCATGTCTTCTCTCTCGTTGCAATAGCTTTCACAATTCCTTCTATGCAATACTCTTTCTTTCCATAGGTGGGCAGCATGTTCATAGCAGATGCTGATGAGAAGATCTCGGTCCAGTAAGTGCACAGATGTTAGTTACACAACGAGTGGCAACTCACCACACAGGTCAACATGATCTGCTCTGTCATGGAGCTGTTCTAATACAGCAAAGCAAACTAGAGAGACAAGTTCTCTAGTAACTAAAATGGTGTCACACCCCTGCAAACAATGGATTCTCACTTAAGTGAGAAGGGTGCAGCAGGAGGAACCACAGCTGAATTGCTTGTAATGAAGTGTATAAAAAAGAACCCTGTGTTTTCTATGAGGCATTTTTAACATATAGGCATGTTGGAGGTGGCAGATGGGAAGTGATGGCTTGTGCACTCTTGTCCCCAATAAAATGGTTTCTAAATCAAGGGGGTGATAAATATAAGGGTTTGTGGTGTCTGTAGGAACCTTTGCCCTTAAAAGAAATTACTTTTAAAGGGAAAACACTGTTTGAGCAATGAGGGAGACCTTCAACAAGAGGGGAAAAAAAGACTGTAGTTGAGCTCTAAAAATAGCTATTTTTATGGATTGCTAAGGACTTCTAATAATCGGAAGAACAACTGGATTGCAGAGGCAGAGTTTTATAGAGTTGAAAAAAAAATTTCTTTCAAATGGGCCATACTTCTGATAAACTTTGCTCCTGGGATTCTCATCTGGTGTTAGCACTGAACTGACTGTGCTCTTGTCTGTATCCTTCCCACAGAACGAATGAAGCAATCCTTCTGGCCCTCTATGAAGCTGTTCACTTAAACCGGAATTTCATCACAGTTCTGGCACAAGTGAGTTCAGTGTGATGTTTGTCCAGTTCTTTACAGTGGATGTTTTTGAAACCAGGAAGTCAGAAGTGGAATTGGTGAAAATATAGTGTCCTTTTTTCCCCTGCATACTTGTCATAGGTGTGGATGAGCATGAAAGATCAGAAGCAGGCCAGGGCCTGGGTTTATTATATTTTTTGGAAATGCTTCCTGCCTTGCTGAAAAAGGCTAAAGTTTTGAGGGCACAACACATGTTGGAATGAATTATTTTTATCACTGAATGGGAAGAGCTGCATGGAGTGCCTTGTGTGCCCCACTGATACTGCCTTTAGGGGGAGGATGGAGTGGGTGGACTGGTAGGGATGAGATTTCTGCATCTGTCAGAGCAGTTCATGCTCTTGTTAGATTAGGGTTGAGGGAAAGGGTTGTTCTGGCTCCAGAGTTGGTGAATGTCCTGTCTGGGTGTGCAGAAACTGCATGTTGTTGTCTGTTTGGGTATCCTTTGCTTAGAGACTAATTGACATGTGATGACTGTTGTTCCAAATACTATTTTGTGCTCAAACTTGGAAAGCTCAACCCCTTTTGCTTGGGAGACTGTCGCTAGAGCGTAGCACTCTCCTTGTGCTGTTTATGGTGAAGAAACAGCTATGGCAGTCTTCTGAGAAGCAGTGGGCTGATCCATACCTCTGATCACAAACCTCTGGATGCTTTTCTAAATGCTGTGTGAGTTTGCAAAGGTGGTTATTGCTGGGAGACAGATAATGAGTCTGTCTGATCCAGTGATCGTGCTGTGGCTGGCTGGAAGGATAACCTGATATGTTTAGGAAAACCTTCAGGTTTAGGCTTTTAATTTGGTTTGTAAGTACAGCTGGTAATCTGTGAGAAAAATGACATCAACAAAACAGTTAACACCTTTCCCCAGTTATTTCAGGTCCTCAGAGTCCAGCCATACATCACAGGCTAGACACTCAGCATGACGGAGGAGACCTTTGGGGACTCCTGACAGTAGTGGTGATGGAAGAGGTCTGATAGGCAGATCTACTGCCTCTGAAGAAAGCTTCTGTTCCACGGGTGGTTAATTTGCTGAGGTTCCCTGCCTCTCTTTTTCCCAGGTTATTAATTCTTACCACATGTGAGAGATTTTTGCTTTTTCAGTTCTGCATAATACCAACTCAGGCCTTTCTGTTGTCAAGATACCCCTGAAGGAAGAGGGACCTTTGGCAGGAAAAAGAGCAGCTAGAGTAAAAGCCTCAAATCAAAGATAAAAAGATAAACTAGTTATTTGTGGAAGTGGTAGCTGAAGTGGCCACTGATCAGTAGGTTTAACTGAAGTGCAGGCCTGATGTTCTTGGGTGGATTGTCTGTAATCCTTTGTTTAAGAGAGGGCAAGGTAGGGTGGTCTGTCCTTTTCAAAATCACCTTATGAAGGCTGATGAATGCTGTTGTCTAAGTTGGTGTCCATTGCTAGGGACTGTGTCAATGACTGCCTGCTGCTGTGTGGGCACATAGGAAGATACAGTTGTGTTGATGCCTGAAGTGTTAAGGTTTTGGTATACTGACCAGTTTGTTGGTCCTCAGTTTTTGCTGCTAGGTGGCACTATTATCTCTCAACTGATGGCTAGTGTTTGGGGAAAAGAAAGGTAAACACCATAGAAAAATCTGTGGAAGCAAACCTCTTTTATGTAAGATTTTGCATGGAAAACTTTATTTTAAAGTTTAAATCAGTACCTGTAGTGATTTAAAATTGTCTTTGAATTGTAGTATGTGTGTCTGTGCTTCCCATAAAATACATGCATTTATAGTTGTTCATAAAATGAGATATTCAAAGACTATGTGGAGGATATCCACTTGTGAAAAAGCCTACAGAACTAATGTCAAATCAGCAGTTATGTCTCCCTTTCTTTTATTTTTAAATTATGATGATATATTATGGTGGGTGATACATTTATGTAAAACTTGCCCTATGAAATGGACACTTTGCTTGGCAGCCAGACTTAAAATAGCATGGCAGATTGCCTACAGTCTCACCAGTGTGGATAGATCCGGAAGCTGACAAAGAGTAAAGTTAAAGCAGTAATTAGGCAGGCAACTCTTAGCAAAGATGAAATGGAGAGAGTAACCAACTGATGGAAGCTGAGAGGATCGATAATGGTAGTGTTATTTATGTTATACACTCTTTTCCTGAAGTGCCTGGGCTTTATAGTGAAGGAAGTAATAAATTGCCATCATCTTTGAATATGAACAGGTGGAGAGCAGGAGTGAGGAGAATTCTTTTTTAGAAAGGAAAAAAAAAAAGGATCTTAGAGGAAGACTTGAAATGGACAACCTTGGGTTGTTTCAGGGAGAACAGGAAGCTATAACAGTGTAGGCTTCTGCATACCTTTTCCCATTCTACACTGGAGACAGTCATGTTATCTGTCTGCTGGGGACAGCCACCACTTTCTCATGTATTTTTATGTTTTGTGCAGTAAAGCACTTGATGTACAGTTTAATTGTTAGATGTCCAAGGTCAAGAAGCATAGCCTTGCTTTTTTTGTGGAGAGGTCAAAATTTCTTGAGTCTTCATTAGTCATGTTTATTGTGCGAGAGCATGGAACAGTGCAAGTAGTGATCTGTATAACTAGTGTCTAGGGGAGGTTATTGACCTATGTATGTCTGGGCATTTGTGTTTTCTGTTAGAGCCATCCTGAAATGGGGCTGATGACAACACCAACAAGCCCAATTCCAACGACACCTGTCACTCCACTTGGAACCACTCCACCTTCTTCAGATGGTAAGAAATGTAATGATCTCCTGGGGAAAAACAATTAAAAGCTGTAAAATAACTAGTATAGTATTTTCTTAAGATGGCAGCTAATGAGGTCTGTCTGGAGCAGATGTAAATAACATGTTGGTCTCTTCCTGGAATGACTTGTCTTACTAAACATGAACAAGATTCTTTGACTTGAGTTTACTTCTGTTTTGCCTTGTATATTGCTCAATGAAATTATGCTGATGTTCCCTCTGAAAACAGTACTGTCCCAGTATCTGCATGAAGATACACCCATCTTATTAGTTATTCTATGCAGGCTTTTACTTATGAATATTTCTAGTGTCAGGTTCTTTTCCTGGGATTATTTGTCATTGGAACAGATTTACAGAGAATTGCAGTGGATTCCTGCTTGTCATTAATGCACTTGTCCCCAGCTTTCAATTAATTGGGATTTGAATCCAATCTGGATGTGGAGGTATTCCTCCCTCTTGTTGCCTTTTCTCTGATGGGCTTTGTAAATGACTGCTTGCCATGAGATTTTTCTTCTAAATGAGATGTTATGTGTCCACATAAATATGCTTTGAAATAATCTAAAATAAAAACCTGGTTCAAGGTATGGATAGATATAGCCTAGTTTAAGAGAAGAAATCAAATGGCTCTTGTCATGTACTTTAATGACATACTCTAGATCCGAAGAAAGTGTTTAATGAACAGAGTCAGTTTGAATAGAGCACAGTTTGGAAGTATTTCTGGGGAAAAGCAGCCTGGGTTACTCAGTTATATCGGCTATTCAGGTCATTTGATATCCTAGTTAAGGATGGTCCTCCTTGTGGATGAATTCTATCTGGTTACCATGGATATCAAAAGCTTCAGTTAAAAAGCCCCCTATGTCTCAAGTCTCCCTGTGCATATAACATAAAACATAGAGGGACGGGCATTTTGTGGGCTTCTGTTCAATGTGTTCATTGCAAATGTATCCGCCCACACACCATATTATACAACTGACAGAATTTATGCTTACCTACATCTACAGCTTTGCTCGCACTCTTTTTTTTAATTTACTAAAAAACAGAAGCAAAACAAAAACTCCATCCTGCTTTCAGCAGAGGCAGTGATTTTGTGAAGCTTGAGGCTTCTTGCCGCTTTGTAAGGTTACTCAGTTTAAGGAGAGGAGCCGATCTTAACATGCAGCAATTACATGGGGAAACATTCTTTATTTCTATTCGCTGTCACCTTGCTGATGCCTACTCTCAATGATAATTTTGGTTTTTTGAGGACCTTGGCTTGGTTTAGTTTGGTGGTGCTTTAGTATTGCTGCTATTTTAAAGGTCTCTCAGAATTTTCCTCATTTTCTAAGGTCTTGCAACTCAGCTGTAAAATTTGCCTATGGCTGAAAGTTAACAAGAGGCTTTTTGGCTCTGGAATGGAAAGATTGCTTTCTTCTTTTTCCTGCATTTTAAAAAAAAGTGTAGTTGAGCTATTTTCAAGTTCCAGCAACACGTAGAAATCCATCTATGGGTTTCAGGCACTTTTTTTTATCCTGACTGGGATTAAAAAGGGGTTCATATTCTGGTTTGAAATTTCTCTGGCTGTTAGCCTATAGTGTGAATTAAAACCTTTTAGTTTCAAAATATGTGTTTAAAAAAACCAAGGGCTGTAGCGTGAACCAGCATAAGCAGTGATGTGTTCTTCAGAGTGATTTCCTCTTTTTTTTTTTTCTTTTTTTTTTAAAATGAGACTTTTGCTAGAAACTGTTGATCCATAATATGTAAATCAAGTGTGCCTGTCACCATAGTTATCTAAATGTCAGTTTGCTTACTGTTGTTAAATATTCATTCACTGCGTTCATTGTAACAGCTCCAGAAGGACCCACTGGGGATATAAATACATTTTTCAGACTTTTAGCTAAATCTTTGAGCTATTCATAATATTGGGGGTGAAAAAGCTTCCAGTCTCATTGGATAGACTTCACCAACAGACTGGGCGTGTTGGCAGTGTGTCGGGAGCCCCAGAGCTTCAAGACTGAATGGACTAAACCAGCTCAGGCTTGGGTATGTGCAGCCTTTAGAAGCTAAAAGCCCCATTTTCATTTCTTTGATGTGAGTTGAACAGCGAGGTTACATTGATCTATTTGGCCTGTTGTTTCCAAGGGCTACAATTTTGTATTCAAGGTGATTGTATAATCCTGAGATCCATGAGAAGCTCTGCTGTGCTCTGGGCCTCTCAGTGCTCAGTTTAACGAATCCTGCATTTTACCATTGGTTCGTCTCCTTTATCCTTCTGTGCCTGTGCTTGCCCCAGTTCCAGGGGTAAATAAGCCTTATGTGCCTCGTTACAGGGTTATGAGATAATGCTTGAATTATGAAAGGTGGTGTTTGTTAAAGCAGACTTTTCTCTGAACCGAAATACAGTTATGTACAAAATACAGTTGTGTACTTTCCTCAGAGCCCTAGACCTAGCCATCCAAAAAGCAGATGTGAGTAATTCCTCACTTCTTGCAAGAACTGATCTCATCGTAAATACCTTTTTCTTTCCTCAAGAGTGAGAAAAGCCTTGAGCATTCCTCAGGATAGATGGAAAAGAGATAATATAGTTCTTAAGATGTGTGTCGAAGTGGTCTGCAGATCTGTTTCCAGTGCAAAGGAAGCCCTGTCTTAGGCTATCTTTATAGCTTGAGAAGAGAGAGAGCCTTCTGGCAATCGTAATTCAAGCCACCTATGACCTCCTGCTTGTGTAGACCTGTGAGTCTGAGCTCCTAGGCAGCCAGAAGAGTAGTGTTATTGTTATGTCAGGACAGGCATGTAGAGCTGGAAAAGATCCCTTTGACTCCTTGAATCTAGTGCCTTGTGTTTTCAGGCACATCATTATAGAATCCCTTTAATTTATCAAACTCTATCTTATTAGGAAAGAAATTTAACAAATTAATTTATATGGGAAAGCAGTTTCAGCATCTTGTTCCTTAAAATCTTCAATCTTCCAACCTGCATTTTTTACCACTTTATACCTATTTATCATGCTGTTAACCTCACTTTGGGAACACAGATAGCTCTTTTTCATATGTTGGGTTACTTGCCTTTGTATTTTGCTGACTCATAAGAAGGGCACCCTGTTCCTCTGAAGGCTATTAGCCTTTCTCTAAGCTTGTTCAAGACAAGACCTCATCAGCACCTTGCACAGGACGTTAGTGTGTTTCTGTCTCTGCTGGAAGTGCATTTCTGGCTGTGTTGTAGGACCACACTCTTTGGTGCCTTGTGTTGGGAGCTCTTCATCTCATGATTTGATAGTGTACTGTGGTATCATAGTGTTTCATTTGCAGCTGATGAGCTCTCAGCTTGCCATAGAGATAAATCCCTGAATTCCCAACCTTTGGCTTGCATTGTTGAATTTAATTTTGTATTTATTATTTGGTCCTTATTTTTATCCCCTTCTTTATGTGCAGTCTGATATTCCTTGTCTGTGTTTACATATACCAACTTTCTGCCATTAGTATATTCATTAGCAAGCAACTGTTTCTTGTGCCCAGGTCACTCACAAAAAAGAAAACTAAGTTGTCACCTAAGGAATTCAAGTAGTAACTTCTTCCTAGACTAATAATTTCTCCAGCTGTTTCTTCTTTGCCACATCTTTGTACTTTAAATTTCTGTATTGGTTCCTGCTGATCTGCTTCACTCTTAATTTTTTCATATAGAACTGTATTAAATGCCTACTGAAGTCCTCCTAGACTAGCTCCATCAGGGTTTTTTTTGGTTGTTTGTTGAGTTGATTTTGTTGTTTTTTTTTTTTCTCTTGTCTGGGCTAGTTTATCTTAACAATATCAGACTTATCTGGCAGGATCTGGCATGCTGCATTTTCCCCACTTATCTCTTCCCCCCCACTCTCCCCCTTCAATATTTCTCGTAAAGCCTTTCTGAATGAGGAGGCTGAGAATGGCCTTTGCAGACAGCTCCTGCTCAGTAAAAATGTGGTTCAGTCACACGATAAGAGGTTTGACAGCTCATAAACTCAGTGCTTGAGATAGTACATGGGGAATGAGCAGGAGGCACATTGTGCAGTTAGCAGAGTAATTGAGATAGCGTCTCCTAAAGTCTAAGGCAGGTGATGTCCAGTGTTAAGGTGTCAAAAGTACAGCTGGTGGTAAGGAGGAATGTATCCTAGAGAAATACCAGTGAACTGCTCTTCTGCTGCAGGTATGGAAAATATGTTTCTGCTCCCTGCTGTGTTGTGATTTCTCTAGCACAAGCTATGATTGCTTCTGCTTCTTGATTTTTATAAAGCTGCTCTTTCTACCTCTCTCTTCTACTATTTTGATCATGCAGTAATTGTTACATTACCATCTTGTGGGTTGCTTCTGCAAGAAAGGCTGTTGTTGGGAGGGAAGAATGGAATTGATGTGGACCTTTTGGAATCAAAATTCCAAAATTGCTGAAACAGAAGAGTTTGCAGGGCATGTTTCTTTTGCAACTGAGAATGATGTGAATATTAGCTATGTTGATTGTAAGAATTAATTGGATTTTGATGAGAATATTTTGAGCTTCTTAGGTTGGAAATGTTGATGAGTGCTAAACAGCAGGCTGATCTCCCTTGATGGGGTGGGGTGGGCAGGACAGAGAAGGATGTTAGTTTGCTGGATACCACAACCTATACTTAGAGCAGGAGAAAAAGTCTCTGAGGGAGTGGTCCCAATCTGCAAAACAAAATCTTTGCTGGGTGATCATGAAGGAAGAGGTCAGGTGACCTTGCAAATAAGCTGATCCTATCCCAGATCTGGGAGTCTGTGACTTGGTTCTCTGTACAGTTATCTCTTGTATTTGTGGAGGGTAAATGTGTCTTATCTGCTTTGTTCCAGTTATAAGCTCTGCAGAGCTGCCTTTGGATGCTGATGTGCAAACTAGCAACCTGCTGATAACCTTCTTGAAGTACAGCTCGATTGTGATGCAGGACACAAAAGGTAAATGAATTCTGTTGATGCAGCTGTTGATGCAGCAAGCAGTGCTTCTTGAAGTCAGGAGGGCATAAGAACATGTCTAGTGACTCCAGAAATAGAAGTTAACTGAAGTCTCTTTAGAGGACTGAAGATTTCACCTTTTGAGAAAATGAAATGATTTCTTATTGTGAGATAAGAGTTATGAGACTAGGAGAGACCTAGTGCTGGCAGGAGAGAAGTCAAATATGGAAAGAATGTAGTAATAATAATACCTAATAACCAAGCCTGTACCTATGCAGGAGATGTGAGCATATCTGATTCCCAACTGTCTGTCAGAGTAGGGAAATCATGTACCAGAGAACTGTATTTTTAAGAACATTAGAAGCTGACACAGGAGGCAAAGCTCAGCATTAGGAGGAAATATTTCCTTTGTCCTTTAGTACTTGCTGGTTAAACAGGCAGCTCTTTAATTCTAAAGAGAACAGCTGTAGCTTACACTGTACTGGCAGTAATTTGCTTAGAAGATATATTTCCATATTGTGCTTTTTGTTTTTCCTGATAGTTTTGAAGGGTTAATTTCAGCTTGCTGGAGTTGAAGTATTGCTTCATCTCCTGCTTAAGGTACCCAAGGGTGCTGTTTTGCCCAGTGGTTGTATGGGCAGGACCATAGTGTGAACATAACAAGTGATCTTTGTACCATATTTCAGCCTATTACTGACTTCGGCTGTTAAGTTAGATGCAACAACTGAACAAAAATAAGAAGATAGCTGCAGAGCTATGGTACATTGATTACTGAACTTCATGAATGCTTGGCACTGAATAAAAGCAGGCAGGAGAGTTTCCTTGTACCTGTTAGCTTGCACTGAAATTGTAGCTGGCTGTCTTGTTTAGCATGTAAGCTAGCTGAGGAATAATTGAAGTTAGGACCAAAAGGAACTTCATGAAAATATCTAGTGCACCCCTCAAAACCAAGGCAGAATGAGGTTTACCTGTATCTTTTCTCAGAGATGTTGCTAACAGGTTGCATGAAGACACTCTGATAGTGAAGCATCATTTTAAGACTGTCCATTCCAGTGTTTAACTACCCTTATTGTGAGAAAGCTTCATGTGCTTCCTAAACTCTTTGCTGTGATTTAAATTAATCACTAGTTATCTTCTCCAAGATAGATATTGAGAATAGATTACTTATTTCTTTTTTGTGGTCAGCCCTTATGTATTTGAAGTCCGCTTTCGTGTTTCCTCTTGATTCTGTCTTTAAGCTAAACAATGTAAATCTTTGCTCAGTCATTTTTTATAGATTGCACAGCTCTCTACTCATTCTCATTTGCTTTTCTTAGGGTCTCTTTTGCTGATCCAAGTCTCTGGTGGAACGATTTTATGTTTTTCTGTTTAACTTCTGCACTTATTAGCCGCTGTAATATGGAAAGTCTGCCTAGGGCCTCAGGAACTGCCAAACTAGATTAGTTTCAGCTGGAGTGAAATCTGATAGAGGGGATTCCTTACTAAACAAGCCAGCAAGAGATGAGTTTATTCTGGTATGAGACAGGAGTTGATGTTTCTTTCTTTACTTTGGTTCTAGCTTGTATAACATTTGAAATTTGTATGACTGATAGACTTAATCTCCTTGCCACCATGGTAGTATGTGGCAATGAGTTCCACTGATGATTTAAAAAAAGCATGCCTTCCAAACCAGTGCTTACTAATTTGAGTGGGTATATTCCTCTCCTTATATTCTGATTAGGCCAAGCATGGAACAGGCTGCCCAAGGAAGTGGTTGAGTCACCATTTCTGGAGGTATTTAAGAGACATGTAGATGTGGCACTTAGGGACATGGTTTAGTGGTGGACTTGGCAGTGAGAGGTTAATGGTTGGACTTGATGATTTTAAAGGTCTTTTCCAACCTAAATAATTCTATGATTCTTTGTGACACCAATATAACAAGAGAAGAAGAATGAATAACTAATTTATTCCATGTGTCTTGAGATGGGAGAGAACACTTAGAGGGGAGACTGGTTTGTTCCACATCCAGGACTAGGCAGTTGTTTTGGTACTGTCCCAGACAGCATAATTTAATAGATTGCGTTTGCTAGATCCTCATCTTGTTTGCTCTCTTTTGTCAGTCAGAGGAAACTGCCTTGGAAGAAACAAACTCTGCATCATTTTTTCCCATCTATAAAACAGGGTACATACTGTTATACCTCCCCATAGGAAGTGGTATGCTTTGTTCCTTTAATGGAGGATCCTGTGAAAGTATGAAGTGTCTGTGTGAGTACCTGCCTGCATAGCTGCTGAAAATGGCATGATATTCACAACAGATCAGCTGAAGGCGAGTACTTGGTGCAAAACAGGTGCCTGGACAGCACAATCCCCAGAGAGAGAAGTGGTAGCAGCACCTACAGAAATATACAGGGAGGTCTTACAGTGGGAAAATAACAAGGCTCCAGTGTATCAGAGTTCTTTCAGGCCATTTCTCCTCCTTTGCTGGAGTAGAAAACTTGTCAGGTAAACATTTTAGCTGAGGTAAGGAGACATAGAAGAGACTTTTAACTCTCCCATTCCAAAATTCCTCTTCATCTTACTTAGTGCAGCAAGATGAAATCAGCACTCTTCAGGGCACATCTTGTTAGTAAATATCTGTCCCTCAGCAGCATAGAAAAGAAAACAAAAGAGGCATCAAACTAGACAGAACAGCTAGCTAAGACCATTCTGTCTATTTTTATAGATTACAATATACACACTAACTAGCAAAGTGTTTGTAAAAGTGACCTGCAAAGATGCAAGGACTTTGGCTGATGCTGTCTTCTGATTTCTGTGAAAGTGGTCTGACAGTTTCAGATTTCCCTCTCCTCCAAGTTTGGTATCTGAGGTGGCATGCTTAGTAGTCGTAGGCTTTAGAGAAGCTGTTGGAAGTCTCAGGAATGTGCAGTTTTAAGCTTCCTCAGAATTTAGTTATAAGCATGTTGCGGTGGTGGTATGTTTTGTATGTGGTGCGGGTGGTTTGGTTTTTAGAACAAAGGTTTTTAAATGAGCTTGATTGGACAGTGCCTTGAACAACCTGATCTTAGCTGGCCCTGCTTTGAGCAAGAACTGGGCCAGAGGTTTCTTCTATTCTAAGTTACATACAATTATAGAGTATCTTGGGTTTTTTGGTATTTCAAGGTTAAAATTGAGAGAGAAGAGTTTTAAATAATCCAAATTAAAATAGCATTTTTCTGCCTTTGGTCCCTCTCTATTTGTGAGTCTTTCAGCCCTCCAATTGTCATTCAGGGCAAAAGCTGCTTGAAGTTGTAAAATGAATTACAAGTTGTGGTCTCTCCCTCTTGTCTGAGAGGGAAAAAGTGCGTCTCTGCTGTGACAGAAAGGCAGGGACTAACCCTGGTATTTAGAATATCTGTGAAAGTAAAAATTAGACAGAAGCCCCACTGGTAGTTACAGTGCTGTTGGAGGTTCAAATCAGAAACTTTGCTGTTGGCAAAGACTGGCAATAAATTGCTGGGATTTAGCGGTCAGGCTGGAGGGAGAGTGCTTAATGAGAGTAGTTAGACTATTAGCTATTATGGAGGGAGTAGGAGTATGAAGAATCTCCAAGGGTGAGCTTTTCTCTTGCTGCAGCAGCTATCTCACTCTTCAGCATTGCTAGGCTTGTGTGGGTCATGGAGGATGTGTTTTTTCTTTTTTGCAGATGAACACCGGCTACACAGTGGCAAGCTGTGTCTGATTATCCTGACATGCATAGCAGAGGTAGGTTTCTTGTGTGAAACTGTTCAGCAGATGGTGTGTTACAGGGATCTATCTGCATGCACATCCCCTGCCTCCTGTTGAGCTGGAGCTGAAGATCCACCGTGGTGCTGAGTAGTGAGGACCTCAGGCACTTAATGTTTTGCTAATAAACCTGATGCAGTACTGTTAAAACTGACTTGAAACTTGAAAATTGGATAATTTTATTTGGGTTAGTCAACTCCCAGGGATGAAGAGAGAAAAGAGTGAACCTAAGCCTTTTTGCTCTTAGCTGGTGAGTGACCTTGTGCTGTGGCTTTTAGATGAGTAATGTGCTAATGGCTTTCAGCTTTGTGCTGTTCACGGTAAACATGGACTATGCCATATTTCTTCTGCCTAACAAGGATATGAGTCTGAAAGAAAGCCCCATCGTTGTAGGGTCCTGACAAGTAGCAAATCTGGTAGTAGGGTGAGAAAGTAGTATTAGAGCTATGTCAGCAGCCCTGGCTGAATGTGGTCCTGTCTCATGGGAAGTATGTATTAATGGCTTGACTGATGTCCTGAATAGTGATTGAGTTTGTGTGGCATTTGCATTTTCCTCGCTTTGAAGTAAAGATCTTTCATTCTTAGCAAAGAATAAAAACCAGTAATGTTGGTAGCCAGTGTAAGGATTCTGAAGTAATGTTTCTTTAGGATTCAGCCTGAAAGCTGATCATCTGCATTTCAAATATTTATAATTAAATGCTTTTGGCAGTTGAGTTCTTAGGTGGATGCATAGATAATACAAGATAAGAAATTCTGTTTCCACATAGCAAGGGTGTGTTTTGTTTCTGGTATTAAAGGGGAGGGTATATTTATTACCCAGCCTGACTGTGCATTATCTGGAGGAATCACTTTGGTTTAAAGCTGTTTGTGGAATCATCTTTGTCTGAGGTGTGGGACAGCTGATAGTGCTGCAGTAACTTCTGGCATGATGGGTCCATCAAAACATGGATATAAACCTTTGTTCAGACAGTCACGGGAACTTGGTGCTGGAGAACCACCTCATGCATTATACAGAACTTGTTAAACTCTTGACACTGTGGTGTGTGCAGTCCAGCGTTTGGATGAGCAAAGGAGGAGAATGGACGATAAATTGCTAACAAAACAAGCAGTAGTGCAGACTTTAACTAAAGTGGAACTGGAACTGGGAGGGATTTACTTTTGTGTGACTGGAGACATGGGTGGGGGCAAGAGGAGGTGACAGGTAGCTTTCTAACCTTATAGCCATATGTTGGGAGTTTTACATTGAAACGCATGTGATTTGAGAGGCAAGTGGAAGGTGTTGGACACTTGGTTGGTTATTCATATCTCCTCCTTCTTCTTGCTCTTTTCAATAGGATCAGTATGCTAACGCTTTTCTCCATGATGACAACATGAATTTTCGAGTAAACCTACACAGGATGGTGAGTCTTTTCCTCCAGATGGTCTGTTTTCTCTCTGGGTTGAGAACACAGAGGATTTGAATCCCTGTATGTTGAAAACTGTGTCACAGACGTCTAACCTAGATTGCTAAGGCATGTGGAAAAACTGTGAGAAATGCAGTAGATGGGGAATGATTTTGAAATCGCTCTTAGAATGCCTCACTCCTTCAAAGAACAAAGAGCTAGTTGCCCTGTCGGTGAATTCAGAGGCCTGTGTAGCTGGGGAGGAGCTGTGTATTATGAGGTCTCTGGGGAAATCAGTGGCAGAGAGAATGTTCTGCCTTAATCTTCAAGCATTAGCTCTCATGTGATATATTCATAGCCAGCTGGAGTTACACTGAGTGCTTTAATTTGGTTTATGCTTCATCCTGGGTGGGGTGATTCACCTTTAAGGTGCTTTTTCCTATAGGTGTCTGTGGAGGAAGTGTCCTTACCTGGCTCATGAAGCTTTGTAGTTACAAGTGACTTGAATGGTTATCCTAACTTGATGCATTATGTCTTCGTGGTACCAACTTCGCGAGTTCCACCTCATCTGACAGTGAAGCAGCACTTGAAAGTGTCACTAGTCTAGGAGAAAAATAAACACCTTAATTTATAGCGAGCATACTGCAAAGATGCTAGTCATTCTCACTTAACAAACTCGCCATTCAATTAGCCTTTCTGGTCTGTTACAATAAAGACCAAAGCCATTTAATACTGTACACACTGTTAAGAATGCAGATCAGACTTCTGGGTCAGGAGCAAATCAGGATGTTAACCAAAGGGGAGGAATTGCTGTGTGATTTTTTTTTTTTTTTTTTTTTTTTTTCTCCTTCCTCTCCTCCACACCCTATAATATAATAGTGCCCTCCAGTTATACAGCTAGAGAAACAAAAATCCAGTGGTCAGTGTGCTGAAGAGCAGGTACAATTTTGCTCCAGCCACAACCTTTAGGGTTAATACAGGTGAGATAGCAGATGGAGAAAAAGACAAAGGGAAGCTTGTGCTGGTGGTATTATTTCCATGAGAAATACAGTAATATAGAGAACGTCACTTCAGACTTCTGCTGACTACTTTTCATCTTTTTGTGTGTTTGAAGCCAATGAGACATAGGAAAAAAGCAGCAGACAAGAACCTGCCCTGTCGCCCGCTGGTGTGTGCGGTGCTTGGTGAGTATTGTTAAGGGTACGTGTGTCCTTGTGGTTCCTGAAGCATCTTTTGTTCTGCAATAGAAATAGGAGATTTGTGGATTAAGGGGAGGGGTGGATGGACTTGAAAGGAGGGCAGTTATATACTAAAGGTATTTCCAGCAGTGGACTGTCTATCTCTATACATGTTTGCCTCACAGAGAAATTAAAATAAAAATTGCTGCTCTGTATCAATAAATCCTATATACATTTACAGTAAGTTTTTTCAGAAGCTTGTTGTCCTCTCTTACCTGAATTAGTAACAGTAGGGAGGGAAGCTGATGAATAAATTCAGTCCTTTAGGTGAGTGTGGTAACAGTTAGTCACAAGCACTTTGTAGATGATGTGATGAGGGCAAACCTATGGAAAAGGACACATGTTTATGAATGTGTTTGCTGGGCATTTAGCCTTTTCTGAGCAAAAACCCAATGGCAATGTTAGTAGCTAGGGTTGGTTTTGCCTGTGGATACGGAGGCACAGTTGAAAGCTTTTCATGCAGCACATGATTAAATTGTGACACTTATTGCTGTGGGAGGCCAAAAACATAAATGGGTGCAGAAATGGATGGAGCCTGGATCCCTGAATGATTCTTTAGTCTGATGATATGGAAGCAGTCTCAGACTCCAGCATTTTCAAACAGGTGATTGTTGAGGCCAAGACACAACAGCTGTGTGAAGAATCTTTCTAGACTTACCAGATTTCACGCCCTAGAGTGTTTTTCGTCACTATTGAGTCATATTGCTGGGCTATTAGTGCCCTAGGAGGTTACATCTCATAGTTGTTACCACTGGCATGGGTTAAGCATTTTGTGCTGAAGTTGTGTTGGGCAGAGAACACACACACACACGCACACACATATTCAATTAGTATTTATTAGCTGAACCATGGTAACACCTCTTTCAATTGTATTTCTATGCTCTTTACCTCTTATCCTCATATTGGGAGCCCTTAAATGTTAGAGACGTTCTCCTATTTGTTTTCTTTTTCTTTTTCCTGAACAAGTCTGAAGCAGAAGCTTAGCCAATGTTGACATCAAGATAGGTTTACTTGCTTCAGAATTTATTTCAGGGAAAAACAGGTGTTCTCTACAATGTCTTCTCTTTAAGTAAACATCTAGGTTGTGCATTGTTTCTGGTAAGAATGGTTTTCTGAAATGTGCTTCTCAATGGAATTTTCCATTAGTGACAAGGCTTAAAATAAGAGAGCAGCTCTAAGCACCAGAATTCATGGTGTGTTCTTTATTTGACAAATAGTGAGGGAAAGCATATGGGGAAACAGTGCCTCAAAGCAAATTACATTACGTGCCCTCAGTTTCCAGTAGTTTTTTTAATTCCAGAGAATGTCTAATCCTCTTTAAAACAAACAAACAAAAAAAGTGACATTTCTTCATCTAAGTAGGATTATTGCCTGGTAGAGGTAGGTAGGTGGGCTAGTTTGACTTCCTCTTTGTTGTCTACTAGAAGTTAACCATAGGTAGCTCAATACTTAGTTTATCATTTTCTTTTCTGTCAGATTTGATGGTGGAATTCATCGTAACACACATGATGAAAGAATTTCCTATGGATCTCTATGTGTAAGTGTCTGTGGGATGACTTGTGATTTCATTTGAAGTTTGAATTTGGGTGGAACTCTAGTCATAGAGCAATCTTCCAGCTGAAATAACACGCTGTGGCTGGTGGGGAGCAGGATGGCTTTTCATGAACTCTTCTAGCAACTTTTTCTACTTCTAAAATGCTCTGTGTGCCAGAAAATTGAAAGTGAAATGAATTTCCACCTTTCAGACAGATTTCCTAATCTATTTGATCAAACACAAAGAGCCTTTCAGTCTGAAAAAAGTTTCATAACACAGTCTTTGCAAGAATCCCCACTTCCCAGAAGATGAGTCTTGGTGTAGAAACTGAAAAGACAGTTTTGAAAAACCAAGGATGACTGACATGAGGCCTGGAAGGCAATGTGCAGAGTGGGAGAGAGGTTTAAGCCTGAAATAGCTTGCTAGGCAGCAAGGGGTAAAACTTAGCAATGGGGAAAAGGAGAGAAGAGAACAGGGCTACACATGAGCACTCCATGTGTCCCAGGAGGCCCCTAGAATGCTTTGTTCTGCTTTAGCCTGGAGGGCAAAAATAGGATTTAGGCAGATCATTGGCTTTGCTCTGACTGTTTGTACAGTACTGAATTTCCCCAAGGCTTGAGCAGCACTGTATTCTGTAGAAGAGATAAAGATACATAGGCTTTTGCCCTTAAGGTAACTTTTCAGCATGTTCTGATTTTGCCCAAATAACCCGGCAACTATAGTGCCTTTGCAAGGGTTGTACAGTTCAATTATAAGTTTGTGAGAAATTATTTTTTAATCACAATTACGGAATTAGTTAGTTGTAGATGGGTGTAGTGAATTGGAATTTCAGAAGAAAGGTGTGAAGTGCCTTGGGCTTGAAAGTAAGGTCACATCTAGAAACCCTATGAGAGTAAAAATAATGAGCAGTACCAGCCATCAGTGGACATCTGTATCCATTCATTTTGTCATGTTTGTGCAGTCCTGTCATTACGCTCCTGTCTGAAGCCATCCCATAGCAGACACAGTTATTGCAGACTAAGTGGGTGTTCTGAATGCACAGCTAGTGTCATACTTCTCTGCAATACATTTAAAAGGTGACAATATGAAGCTGCTCAATGGAGGGTATATTAAAAGAGAAATCCAGGTTGCTTTGACCAAGGGTGTGTTTTGTCTGTTACATGTATTATGAATCCTCGGCACAAAGCTAAAAAACAAAGACACCCCACCAGGATGGATAACTTCATAACTAAAGCAGTTTCATAACTAAAGCAGTGTAGTCTGGGACTCTGTAGGCTGGTAGCTGGTGCTCTGGCTCTTTAGGCAGGGGTACTAGGACTGTTATGCCCCTCCTCATCCCTTTTCTTCCATGCCTTGATTTCACCCAGAAAACTGTATGCTACTGTATACAACCACAAGGTTTCAATGCTGAGATATGTCTGCCGAGTATTTTGCATTAACAGCTACTGTAATTATAAAGAAATGTTTTAGCACTTCTCAGATTCTCTCTGGTTAAAGTTGTTTTATTTTTTTTGTAGTGGCCAGTTTTAGTCTTACAGCCAAGCAAATATGTAGGTGGAACGGTACTGTGCATTGTCTGGTACCAGCAACATCAGAAATAGCAGGGTCTCTCCTCAGGGCTGATCTGAAGACAGCTGTCTGTATCCTAACTGATTTGCCTCTTATTCTTGGTTGAATTAGTGAGAATCCAATTTGAGATAGCTGAGCATCACATTAAGTACTGTATTATAAATGGTTTTATCTTTGTCTAAAGTTAGTTTCAGTACATACCACATTGTGGTATTTTTGGGATAATCTAAGGGTCTGAAAACAATAATGTATACTTTCTGTATATTATTTCTTAAGGGTTTGTAAAGCCTTGTTTTGAATTCTTCACCCCATTTTGAATAACTTCCATGCAGATTTTTAAAATTTGATATCTCTGTGTTTGATGTGTGGTGTCTTTTCAGAGAGATGTTGATATTAATGAGATAGTGGTTTTTGAGAACTGAGGATTTGGGGAAAAGGAATGTTTCCTTTTTGAAGTCTTCCTTCTGTTTTTTTCTAAATGTCAATAACTAAAAATAGCTTGGTCTAACAAATTCAAATTCACATATATTTTCTGTCTTGTCGTTAATGATAGCTAGTGCTAGAGAATTTACTCATTATGTTGTATATTTAGTTCTGATGTAATTTATGAAGAATGTGGACCTAAGAGTTTGTATGAACATTAGATGCTATAGAGATGTACAGAATTTGGAGACTTCACAAGTATACTTAGCTGTATGTTGGGGGATTTCAGAACTTGTAGGTGTTGTTTTATTTGTTTAAGGAAACTGGAAAATTGGACAAATATTTTTACTTTTTTATATAATTAAACTTCATGCCTCAGTCAAACTGAAAATCCTGTGGTTGATTTGATGCTGTCATTTCCTTTAGCCTCATCATTTGGGCCACAGAAACTGAAAAGCTCCATTGTGTTCAGATTTTACAAAATCTGAGCACGGTATCTTGTACATATGGTGCCTGCAAGTTAAGTAACTCCTTTTGTGGAGCTTATGAGATCCTCAGGTAAGGACAGCAAAGAGTCCGAAGTATTAATTATATATGAACAACCAATTTACATTTGTAATCAGTCCAATTGTGTTGAGCTTAAACTGGCATACAGGCCCCTTTGTCTTGTCTCATCTGGTTCTTTCTTGCGGGTGTTGCTTCCCTTTAGGACTCCAAAGCCATGAGTCCCATCCTCCTCTGATAGGCTTTGAGTTTGTCTGTTTCCCTGCTGTTGATTTCAGAGACATTTCCAGGTTTGATGTAGAATTGATGGGAAATACAGTGTAATTAATCCTCTGCCCTTTCTCTTCCAGACGGTGCATTCAGATTGTGCACAAGCTGCTGTGCTACCAGAAGAAATGCAGAGTGAGGCTTCATTACACCTGGAGGGAGCTCTGGTCAGGTACTTTGCATCTGCAGAGACAGTCAAATATGAAAAGCCCAGAGTGGCTGTTGGGTGGCTGTGACTGTTCCGTTGCTACAGGGTTAAACAGCAAGCAGCAATTCTGTTAAAGCATCTTTATTTTGCTTCTTAGTTGCTACATGCAAATTATCTCTTTTGGAAAGCCAGGTCATTATCATAATGGTAGCTAATTTACTTTCTTGTCTGGCCATGATCACCATGGTATCCACATGTCTTGGTTCTTCTGTTTTATTACCTGAGTCCCTCTTCACCTGATTGGAGAAATCAAGTAATGTTTTATGCAGTAGTGTTTTTCTCTCAGATATTTGTGAGTAGAAAGTACCTCTTGGGTAAAGGGAGGTGGACCTTACTTATCCTTTTTACTGCAAGAGATGGATACACATAGAATAGCGTGTGCATCTCCTTCTGAAAAGAATAACTGAGAAATGTCAGTGGGAGGGAAGAGAGGCTTTTAACTCTGTCTTTCGCATTCATGATAGATAGTGTAGTTCATGCTACTGGTATCCTGAGGTAGATAAATATTTCGGGGATTTGACTTGTAATCTACTGGACATAGCTTTGTAGGATTGTTTTATGATGCAGTCATTGTGTGGAAGGTCTGAGGAAGGGGGTAGCAGAATGGATGATAAGACCTAACAGGCTTCTTTCGTGAATATGATGTGTGCTTCTCCTCTATCTTGCAAGCAGTGAAGTAGTTCAGGTAGAAAAGTACAGCTAATCCCCTAGCAATTGTGGCTTAAGAGGTATAAAAATTCAGGGGAACGTGGCCCTAATTGTGTATTCCTGGAGCTGTGCTTGAGACCTAGGATAGGTGACTTGGCTTGTGTAATACAACTCCCGTCAGAAATTGGAGAGAGGAGGACTTTTGAAAAAGGTGGTGAGTTTTGTGCAGCTGTTCTCAATTAACACTGAGTACTTCTCTTCTGTAGCTTTGCACAGTTGAGTGTAGGTACAGAGGAATGAACCAACAATCTGAGTCACTTTCAGTTGTTAAATTTTCACCTTGTGTGACACGTGGCCCATTCAGACTTTATAAATTATTCCTGTAGAAGGTGAAGTGGGTGCCCGTAATTAACGGATTAGTGTTTTCTTTTTGGTGGTTTTCTTCAAAACAGAGCCTCTAGAGGCATGGTGGCAGTGTAGTGCCAGTTCAGGAGAAGAGCATGTACAATGTGGATGTCTATTGTGAATAGAAATTGCATCTGACAGCGTATGTGATATCTTCTCAGCAGTTACCAGTGAACCAGATCCATTACTATTTGGCCAGGCTGAGCTGGGTCTTTCCTACACACTGGTGGTATGAAAGTCTCAAGTATAATGCCATTTGCTTGAAGGTACTGTTCCACAGTTCAGAGAGTGCGCTCTTAGGGGAATCAAACTCCTTGCTACTCACTGAGATTCAGTATCTTGGGATATTTTTGTTAGCTATCTCTAATTAGCTGGTGTTTGTATAGTGCTTTGGAAACGTAAAGTGCCTCAGAAGTATTAAGTACTGCATGTGCTTCAAAAGCAAAGCAGTGAAGTAAAATGCACTCAGATTGGTCAGGTTTCTATGAAAGACCTGGAATGTCTGCACACCTGATGTAGCTGAAGAACTCCACACTCACTGTAGAATTCTGCACGTTTAGGGAGATCCTCTCATGTGGGAGTAAATTACAGTTAAGAATGTTTCAGATATTTTTCTTATAGGATGTTGAGGTGAGCAGAAAGATTCTTCAGTAGCTGCTAGGTGATTCATACAGGCTGGAAGGCCCTGGGTTGAATAATACATGCACCTGTGAAAGGGCACATCCTGGCTGCTCCAGGTATGTACTTCTAGAGTGCTATATGTGGCAGACTTAATGCTAATTGCCAGTCCTATCTTGAGATATTTCATAATTAACTCTTATCTCTGTCAAGGCTGCTCTTTGATTACCCAGAATGCTGCTGCCTTTGTTGTGAAAGAATGGCTATTTTTCTGGTCTTGATCTATCTGACAGATAATTCCAAACCAGAGCACAGGGACTTCTGACTTTCTATCCTTCATGTGAGCATATTCCCTTTTGGGCTTTTAGATCGAAGAATTCGTTATCACTGCTGGATGAACAGCTAAAAGGGAGCAGCTATTCACTGTGAGATCTAAGATCTCAGGTTGTCCCATCAGGCATGCTTTACAGAAGGTCTTCAAGCCCACACTTGTCATCTTGAATGACAAGGTGTATGATGACTGAAGCAGTGCCCCTGTTGTGCAGCATGGATAATAGCAATGGAAGCCCCCAACAGAGCTGAGTGGAACAAAGAAGCTGGAGGGAATTGGTGTAAGGAAGTATTGAAAGAAAGGGAAAGAATTCTACCTGGCATGTAAAAGGAGGAGAGTTGTTTCAAGCAGAAAATTGAGTGGGAGAGGAAGACAAAGGGAATACTGTGGGGTAGGTAGTCGGTGTAGGGTGCAGAGGAACTGAGATAAAGGTTGTAGGTGGAAGCAGGAGTAATGTATGTAGCCTTCTGTTCACTTGCTGATTCTAATGTTAGCTAGTCTCTAATTAAGGAAAGCCACTTGTGTGTCATCTGATGGATAGATGCTCTTCCTTTGTGGGTGCTTTGTCTTCACTATGGAAGGGCAGCAGCACTTTTGAGACAGTTTCTGCATTTCCTTTTTTGATTTTTAGGTTGCAGTGGTTGTAGAAAAAAGCAGCGGAGCCAGGTGTTTGGCATCTCTCAGGATACCTATCAGGCTGTTTGTGCAGTCTGTAATATTTGATAGTTTTTTTGTTATGCCACTGTGTGGCACGTTGCTTACATACGATCTTACTTCTGTTCGACTTCCTTTTTCAACATATGAGCTTGAGGAAGAACAATATTATTAGTGAGTCTTAGCTTCCCTATTAGCTTAACTCTTTCATATAAAGTCAAGAGGCCAGGACCATCGCACTCAATACAATATAAATCTCTAGCTCTGCTGTCCAGATGACCAAGAATGTTTAGCTGACAGAGAATGATGCAGGGGTTTGAGAGCTGGAAGCAGGACTGACAGAAAGGAAGCTCTGTAGGTGGCAAAAGTAGTATATATAAGCTGGCTCTAGCTAATAGTGTGAAAATAAATGTCAGATCACTAGTAGAGCTAGATTCTGAAATATCCTAAAAATAGTGCTGAAGAGCAAAAAGCAATTGTAATTTGATTAGCCTATGAAAATGATTACCAAGTGCAGTTACTGATAGGTGGTCCAGACATTCAGATCCAGAGGTGCCTGTTGACCTTGGTTCCTCTTTAATAGACCTTTTCAGCAGATTTTTTAGTTTCAATTCAATCATCTGTGGTTAGTATGTGGCTCTTCCCATTAGGAGCTGAAGATTTTCAGGTTTTCCTGCTGTGACAGTGTACCATTACTGATAACTAGCCTGGAAATTTGGCCAAGGTCAGAAACTGCAAGAGGATATGATTGTGTTGACCTGTTCCCTTACAGACATTTAGGCCAGTTGGAAATCTCCTGGGTTGTTATGCCAGACACCTTATACTTTTAAAATACTGATTTACTGAATGTCAGGTGTAAGGTAATTTGTAGAGCTGACGAAGAAACTTTAACAACCAGTTTCCTCCTCTCAGAAGCAGCATGTTATGCCCAGTGTTTTTCTTAAGTTCTGCCCCTTGTCATTTGAAAATGAGGTTGATTTTGCTGGTCATAAAGGTGGGGTTTGGGTTTTAGTTGTTGAACTCTTAACTAGTTTCTACAGCGCTTGAGTGATGGAAGGTGCTATATATGTTGTTGTTGTCAAGCATATAAGTTATGCCAAAAGAGTTTTCGTGAGTCATTTAAGCTTTTTATATAAAAAGACCTAATTTCTTCAACTCTTCCCACCTCAAAATTAGTAATGCTTGAGCAATTCACTCTGAGTTTAGGGAGTGCAGGTAACTTCTTTGCAGTTGCTATGGTTTGTTTTAAACAAAAGCCATATTTAAAGAAGCAGAAAAGCAATTCTAATATAGACTTATAATAGCAAGAGTGGATCATAAAAAATCTTAAATAATAATGAATAATGGTGAAATAGCCGTTTATGAAGGTAAAGTAGAATTAAAAATGAGCTTTGCCATTAGTAAGTGCTGAAGATCAGTTCTCAAATTATAAGGGCTAGAGTTTCTTAATCTTGTAGCTTAGTTAACTTGATAGATGCCAAATGCACCGTTAAAGTGAAGGTGCTTCATATATGTAGCATTATAAAGAATTAATTTGTTCTTATTTTAGGATTATCAAAGCATACTTCTGCAATGCTACCAGAGAAAACATACTTTTTTCCTTTTTGTAGACTCCTTGGATCTTTTTGTCAGTTTCTGTATTTATAACATGAGGATAATATCGCTTTCAAAATATTTTTGGGTGAATGCTAAAGAGGTGAAAGGTTTCTCTGTGGAACATTTTAAAATAAAGTAGCAATATTTTTGGAGAGAGAAAAAACCCCACTTTCAATATGTATAACAGACTTGCCCTTATACATGGCATACTTAAGGTGATATTGTTCAGTTGCTTGCACTTTGCTTTGTTACTTCTGTGGCTGAAATACTGATTACTGATAGTATTTTACTGATAGTATTTGTTACCTGTGGCATTTCTGGTTCTCCAACTGCTGATCAGGTCTGCTTGAGCCTTCTGATTTGTGTTGCTGAACAGATTGGAAATCAGGTGATGTTATGTCTCCCCCTCATCTCTAATCCTGCTGTTACTGTCACATTCTTCAGCAGCTACCTGGCAAGGGAAGCTTGTCTTCTTGCAGCTCTTGTGGAGTCAGGGTTCATATACTGGTGTACCAGACAGTGTATAGTTCACTGGTAAAATGCCTGATCACTAGATGCCCTGAGAGTTTGAAAGACTGTAGAGCCACTTGATAAGTTAGCAAATGACTTAAAGATTTTAGGGAAAAGAATTAAAGATCTAAAATTTGACCTTCTTACAAACTTGCAGAATATCTTATGTGACTTTAAAAAATGCTACCAAGGTTCAAGATCCAACAGCACTGTCTTCTGCATCCTTCTGAAGTCTTAAGAGTTCAGAGGAAGCAGTCATGATCCAGCTGATGGTATAGATAAGGCTGCTGTGGTAATTTCTGTGCCGCAAAGAATTCTATGATATAGTAACAAGGAAAGAAATGTCTTTAAACTGTGAGGGATTTGCAAGCATAAGACAATGGTCTCTTCGGCACAGTATCTTCAAAGGTAACTAATAAAGGTCATGTGTAGGGATAGAGTAGAAGAACAGGAGCTTGTGTGTGAAGTGTGAAATACTTTCATAAAGTGAAATCTAGGGTGAGTACAAAGAAGGTCTTTTTGTCTCTGTTAAAGGGTCTCATGTCTATGTGCCTTTTGATAGTGGGAGGCTGGCCCAGCTTTACAAAGCTGCACATTGGAATCTCCATGTAACTGAGAGCTCCCAGCCAGATGCTGTATGCCATGCTGAAGATCTGGGGTCTCATTAGTCATTTGAGTACAAGGTGATGCTGGCTTTTTAAAGAGAGTGCCACCTCACTGAGGAACGAGGCTGGAAGTGGGAAGGATGGGCTCCCTCTGAAGTTCCCACTGGTAGTTCAGTGAGAACACCAGGAACTGAGGGAGGAAGAGGCAAGAGCAGTGTCCAGGCTGGTTAAAGGTGAGCTGCTGAGCAGCTGCAGTGGGCATGGGAGTTCTGAGTTGATGGGATGGGTAAGTCTTTGGGATCTTGACCTGGGAGGACAGAGAGCCTAAGGTGAATTGGAGGTGATAGTGTGTTAGGAGGAATAGGGGTCCTGGAGTATAGGAGGGTCTAGGTGGGATGAGGTCTGGGGTTAGAGGGTTAGGGAGGGTGGGAGGTGTTACTGGATAGAAACTTTTGGGTTAGAAATCATTGTATGATATGGAAAGTGAACTGTTCAGCATTTTTAACTCTCAGGGATGGGACTAAATATCCTTTTCCTATTCTCTTATTTTAATGCCTTCCTGGGACCATTCTTCAGTGTGGGAAACTGAGGAATGAAAGCTAGCATCTAGCTTAGGTGTGTATCCTGGGTATTTTGTTTTCCAGTGCTTCTTAACTTATTGTATGCTTTAAAGAGGAAAGGATATTTTCTTCTCAGAGTGATGTTTTGACCTTTTCAGCCAGGCTTATGACTTCTTTCTGTGCTGAGTATGGACAGGACTCCATGGGTCTCGTATTAGCACCCTGACAGCAGAGATGCTTAGCTCTAGGATTGCAAAAATCAGTGAGGTCCTTTAGTATTCCTACAAACCGGGTCATTAAGTTGAAATTTTGGAATTAGTGTTTATTTCTAAGTGACTCAGTAAATCAGTATTAAGATTGTGATTAACTTGCGTTTTATGCAATGTCCTTGTCTATGGCAACTTACCTCACTGTTACTTATAGATAGGTGACTGACAAGCTTTATCTCTGTTCCTTATCTTTGAAATTGAAAGAAAATAGTTAATATTGGCCAGGTGTTCAGTAGGAGCCCAACAGGTTCACAAGCACTTGTGCTTGTTGACTCTAGTCTGAGGAGGTGGAGTAGTTCTAAAAATCTATTGGAAAGAATGTAGTTTCTCACACAAACTAAAGGCTGTAACTGTTATGTGTCATGGAATAGGTAGTAGGAGTTAGCAGCCCTTAGAGTTTCCTGCTTTATTTACTGATAGGAGTGCTGGTGCTTGCTTGGAGGTGTGGTACTGTGTTGGCACAACCTGGTACAGGAGTGCAACTCTTTGTCCTGCTAGCTATTTCAGTTAATCTAGGAGAGGACTGAAACTGAAAGACAGTTTTATAAAATAGGTTTTGTCTGTAGTTGTGATGTATGTTGTGAGTTGATATTCATTAATTTATTTAATTTGTACTCTGGTAGTACTCCGTGTTGCCCTAAAGAAAATGCCGGTCAAACAGCTAAGCTCACTTACAGGCAGAAGATGTGTGACACTCAGAAGGAAGACTACAAACATCTGCTTGGAGTCTTGTGCTGCCATTCTCAACTGGTGGTCTAATTTCATGTTAACCTTTCTGTGTTACCTCCTTCAAGCAAAGCTAAGACACTTCTGTGGTAAGAGCACACAGCCATTTGGTGAAATGTGCTGAGGGGCTCCGAAGAGGTGGACAGCAGCGAGGGACCCTCCTGAAAGCATCAAAAACCCGCGACAAAACTGCAAGATGTGAACGCAGAAGCTCAAGGAAGAGGGAGAGCCTTAAGTTGCGCCCCCCCCCCCCCCGCCCCGGGCCACGAGCGGGAAGAGTGAGCTGCTGTGAACGCAGGCAGCGGGGCTGCAGAGTGGGCAGAGACTGGAGTGACGATGCCCCACGCCCCTCATGGACAAGAGCGGTGAACAGGGCGTGGCAGTGTTTGTGGCGGAAGGGCGTGGCACGGCAGGAGGGTATGGGGCGGCAGTTGGCGCAGACAGGGCAAGCAGACAGGGTGCAGTCCCTCTCCGGGGTCTAGAACTTATCTGGGCTAGTTCCATCTTACCGTCCTCCTTGAGTAGACCGAACCAGGGTCTCCACTCGGGTCAAAACCATGACCAGAAAGAACATGGCGACCAGAGGGAGCTGCCACGCAAACATGCGGTAGTGGGTGCCGGTCCCAGGCTGCAGGGAGTGCCTGAGCCTGCAGTCCTGCCGGAGGGCAGCAGTGACAGCAACTGTGTGCGCTGCGATCAGCCGGGTGACCTGCTCAGCCTGGTGGTGGAACTCAAAGAAGAGGTCGAGAAATTAAGTATTAGGGAGTGTTAAAGGGAAATTGATGGGTGGAGTAGCACCCTAGCACCCCTGAAGCAACAGGAGCAAATGGAGGCTCCAAATGAGGCAGGTGATCCCTCATCCTCTTGCTACCAGGCAGAAGGAGGGTACCTAAGAGATGGGGGAGGCTGGAAACAGGTCCTTGCTCAGGGAGGCAGGAAAATCGCCTCCCGACCTCCCTCACCCTCCATGGTGCCCCTTCACTATAGATTCAGGGCCCTGCAACTTTTGAATGGAGAAGAGAAGGAGGAAGACAATGAGACAAATAAGGAGGAAGACCAAGGCCCACCAATGGTGGGTCATTCTAGACCAGGTATTAAAACCAGCTCTAAAAAGAACCCCGGAAGAGTCATTGTAGTGGGTGACTCCATTCTGAGGGGCGTTGAAGGCCCCATGTGCAGACTGGACCCACTTCATAGGAAAGTCGCTGCTTTCCTGGGGCCCACGTCAAGGACCTCACAGCAAAACTCCCCAGTCTAGTGAGACCTAAGGACTACTAACCTCTCCTGGTTTTTCAGGTAGGTAGTGACCAGATATCAGGAGAGGTCCTAAAGCAATGAAGAGAGATTTCAGGTCCTTGAGGAAACTGATTAAGGGGTCGAGGGCACAAATTGTGTTCTCCTCCATCCCTTCAGTTGGGGGATGGATGAAGAAGAATACCGGAGAACTCAACAGATGAACGTGTGGCTCCAAGACTGGTGTTACTGTCAGGGCTTTGGATTTTTCAATCATGGGTTGGTATATGGGGCACCAGACCTTTTGGCATTAGATAGGATGTACCTGTCCCAGAGGGAGAAGAGGATCTTGGAGCAGGAGTTAGCTGGGCTCATTGACAGAGCTTTAAACTAGATTTGAAGGGGGAAGGGGACAAAACATCGGCCCATCTGAAGTGCATATATGCCAATGCACACAGCATGGGTAACAAACAGGGAGCTTGAAGCCGTGATGAAACAGGAAAATTACAATGTCGTGGCTGTTACAGAAACATGGTGGGATGTCCCCCATGACTGGAGTGTGCCAATTGATGGCTACAAGCTCTTTAGGAGGAATAGACAAGGAAAGAGAGGTGGTGGGGTGGCGCTGTATGTTAGGGACTGTTATTGCTTTGAGTACAAGTGTTAGTGAAGACAGGGTGGAGTGTCTTTGCATTAGAATCAGGGAGAAGGCCAACAGGGCAGATGTTGTAGTAGGAGTCACTGTAGGCCACCCACCCAGGACAGAGAGGTGGATGAAATATACTATAGGCCTTTAGTTGAAATCTCACAATCACTTGCCCTTGTTCTTGTGGGAGACTTTAACTTCCCAGACACCTGCTGGAAATACAACACAGCAGAGCGGGACCAGTCCCGGAGATTCCTGGAATGTGTGGGACACAACTTCCTGACGCAGCTGGTGAGAGAACCAGCCAGAGAAGGTGCCCTGCTGGATCTCCTCTTTGTGAACAGGGAAGAACTGGCGGGTGATGTGGCAGTTGGAGGCCGACTAGGGCACAGCGATCACGAAATAATAGAGTTCTCTATTCTCATAGAGGCCAGGAGAGGGCTCGACAGGACTGACATCCTGGACTTCAAAAGGGCTGACTATGTCTTTAGGCACCTGCTTGAAAGGATCCCTTGGGAGATGATCCTGAAGGGTATAGGGGTCTGGGAAGGCTGGGCGCTCTCTAAGAAGGAAGTCTTAATGGCTCAGGAGCAGGCGGTCCCCAGGTGCTGTAAGAGAAGCCAGTGACAGAGAAGACAACCCTGGCTGAACAGGGAGCTTTGGCTGCAACTCAGGGAGAAAAGGAGAGTTTGCAGCCTTTGGAAGAAGGGGCTAGCCACTCATAGTGATTACAAAGAGGCTGTGAGGCTATGTGGGGCAGAAGTCAGGAGGTCTAAAGGCTGGAAATCAATCTGGCTTCAGCAATCAAGGACAACAGGAAATGTTTATATAAATATGTCAGTAGCGAAATAAAGACCAAGGAGAGTCTCCATCCCCTGCCAGATGGAGGAGGAAACATGGTAACAAGTGATGAGGTGCTTAATGCCTTCTTTGCCACAGTCTTTAATAACAAGACTAGTTGTACTGAGCGAATCCAGCCTCCTCAGCCAGAAGACAGAGACTGGGAGAATGACCCCCCTGCATTCCAGGACGAGATGGTCAGTGACCATCACATTGCATCACATAGACACACACAAGTCTATGGGACCAGATGGGACACACCCAAGGGTGCTGAAGGACCTGGCTGGGGTGCTTGCCAAGCTGCTTTCCATCATTTACCAGCAGTCCTGGCTGAGTGGGGAGGTCCCAACAGACTGGAAATTGGCCAATGTGACACCCATATATAAGAAGGGTCGGAAGGATGATCTGGGAAATTACAGGCCTGTCAGCTTGACTTCGGTGCCTGGGAAGCTGATGGAACAGCTCATCCTAAGTACCATCACAAAACATATGCGGGACAACCAGGTGCTCAGGCCCAGTCAGCATGGGTTTATGAAAGGCAGGTCCTGCTTGACAAACCTGATCTCCTTCTACCACAGGGTGACCTGCTTATTGAATGAGGGAAAGGCTGTGGATGTTGTTTACCTTGACTTTAGTAAGGCCTTTGACACCGTTTCCCACAGCATTCTTCTGGCAAAACTCACTGCTCAAGGCTTGGATGAGCACACGCTTTGCTGGGTAAAAAACTGTCTGGATGGTCGGGCCCAAAGAGTTGTGGTGAATGAAGTTAAATCCAGTTGGCGGCCGGTCATGAGTGGTGTCCCCAGGGCTGGGTTTTGTGGCCACTCCTGTTTAACATCTTCATTGATGATCTAGACAAGGGGATCGAGTGCACCCTCAGTCAGTTTGCAGATGACCCCAAGCTGGGTGGGAGTGTTGATCTGCTCGAGGGCAGGGAGGCTCTGCAGAGAGACCTGGACAGGCTGGAGCCATGGGCTGAGGCCAACTGGAGGAGTTTCAGTAAGGCCAAATGCCGGGGGCTGCCCTTGGGCCACAACAACCCCCAGCAGCGCTACAGGCTTGGGGAGGAGTGGCTGGAGAGCTGCCAGTCAGAGAGGGACCTGGGGGGGTTGATTGACAGCCGGCTGAACAGGAGCCAGCAGTGTGCCCAGGTGGCCAAGAAGGCCAATGGCATCCTGGCTTGTGTCAGCAATAGCGTGGCCAGCAGGGACAGGGAAGGGATCTGACCCCTGTACTCGGCACTGGTGAGGCCGCTCCTCGATTCCCGTGTTCAGTTTTGGGCCCCTCACTACAAAAAGGCATTGAATGACTTGAGCGTGTCCAGAGAAGGACAACGGAGCTGGTGCAGGGTCTGGAGCACAGGTCATACGAGGAGCGGCTGAGGGAACTGGGGGTGTTTAGTCTGGAGAAGAGGAGGCTGAGGGGAGACCTCATCGCCCTCTACAGCTCCCTGAAAGGAGGTTGCAGAGAGCTGGGGATGAGTCTCTTTAATCAAGTAATAAGCGATAGGACAAGAGGTAATGGCCTCAAGTTGCGCCAGGGAAGGTTTAGACTGGATATTAGGAAGCATTTCTTTCCAGAACGGGTTGTTAGGTGTTGGAATGGGCTGCCCAGGGAGGTGATGGAGTCCCCATCCCTGGAGGTGTTTAAGAGTCGGGTCGTCATAGCACTGAGGGATATGGTGTAGTTGAGAACTGTCAGTGCTAGTTGAAGATCATCTAGTCCAACCTTCAAGATCCTTTCCAACCTAGATGATTCTGTGATTCTGTACTGGTATAAATTTCCTAAAGAAGATAGTGTAAGAAATGCAAAAATTCAGTGGCTTTCCTGTAAAAGAGGATATTCTAAATTCCCTGCATGGGGAACTTTTAGGAAGCGTCTGCTTTTACTTAAATCCTTCTTAGTGTTCTATTACTTGATTCTAGTTACCTTCACTTTATTTTAACATATTTTAATATTGATGATAAAGAGTTTGGTTCTGTAGATGGAGAGAAAAAGAATAATACAAGATTTGTGGCTGTTACTGATAACCTAGTAAGATCAGGAGGGGAATTCTTCACCAACAGAGCCTTGCTCAGATGGGCACGAAGGAAATTTAGTCATTTAACTGAACAAAAGTCTAGTAACCTTTTGGTCATCCTGCCTCAGCCTGGCAGGTCTCATCCAGATATGTAGCTCTGTCCTGTAAATTACTTTTTAAATAAACAAGCTAACGCTGAAGAATTTGATTGTGAATCCCTAACAGTTTGCAGATCATGGTGACCTAGTGGAAATAGTGTGATAATTTCTCCTGGGAAACAGTCCCATCGATGACAGAAGCATTACAGCCAGAGCTGTTCCCAGCCATCTCTCTGTCTGCATGGAAGGGTTGCAGCATTCAGAATGCAGTGATTTATCCCTGTCTCCTTTTTGTTTTCAAGAAGCAGCACTCCTGGGTGTCTTTCTTTGCTGTCTTTCCATGTTCTTGCACAATGTTTCTGCTATTTCTCCAGATGCTCTTCCTTTTCTGTTTTAAAACCCCATGCAAAAATGTGCAACCTTAACTCCCAAGACTACTATTTAATTAACAGTGTGAACCTGCACTGTCAGACAGAACAGAATTGAGCTCAATACTTCCCTTTCCTCTAAAGAGGAATGAAGCTTGTGGGTGTGTGCTTTTTTATTTTTTATTTTTAAGAAAAAAGCATATTGTTCATGTGAGCTTTAGCTGCAGTTGGAAAATTTGATTTCTTTCTCACTGCTTGCTGGATTGCTATCAAGCAGTATTGCTCTAGCATCAGCAATTAGCATTTCCATTAAGCTTGCAATTTTCACACCGTTGGCTGAGGTTAGGTGGGAACAGTGAGTACTGGGGATGGAGACTATATAAAGAAAGTAAAGGATTGGAAGTGAAGTGGCCTACTCAACTGATGCTCAGAGTGATGGCTTATGCCAGCATGTGCTTCAGCCCTCTGGCAAGCTGTTGTTTCTCACTAAGAATGCAGGCTGCTTTCATGCTTGTACCCCACAAGTCATGGGGAGAAGAGGGAGCAGCTGTAGAATGCTGGTGATGGAGAGCTTGCCAACAGCCGGCTGCTGTCTGCCACAGAGCTTTGGTGGCCGGGAGCAGGAATTCCGCAGCGCCTGCGGGAGCAAGCAGGGAGGCAGCGTGGGCAGTGGTTAGAGGGGCCGTCCAGCCAGGTGAATTGTTACAACTACGAGCAGAGGGAAGGAGCTGAAGCATGTTGAATAGTGATGTTGACAGAGCTTTTATAGCCTCCTCTGCTCCCCTGAGAGGGGACTGCAGCAATGGTGCAATGGTCTTGTTTTCTAGCACTTCGGCTGATTGACGGGAAGCTGCAAGTGCTGTCCCTGAGTAATTGGTTCACTTGTCCAAGGATGCTGGGATAGTTTGTGCCTCAGGGGGTTCTGGTGCATTAGTTTGTAATGGCAATGTAGCTATTTCTTGGACACACTTCCTATTCCTCCTGCTCTATCTGGAAACTACCTCTGTTGGTTCTTTTCTGTCAAACCCCATCTGTAGATATTAATGTCCTGCTGAGTTTGTTTTGATCACTGTTCTGCTGAACATGGCCAGATCTGCACCCTTTTAATAATCAGATCATCTCAGTATATTGTGTTTGAGCTTTTTGCTTCCCTACTTCTGAATTTTTCTTCAAGTATATAGCATTTATTCCAGGTGATTACTCTGTCCCGGGGTCTCTCCTCCTCATAAGAGCACAGTGGGATATAGGATATATGGTTATCCTAGCTCAGCCCTTGTGACTTCTAGTCTGTAATAGGAGAGAAGACTGGTCTGTGGTTGTGGTATTCATGTTGTGAGAGTCTGTTATTTCCACACTTGCTGTAGTTTCTCTCATGTAAGGGAATGATGATGAATTTTGAAATCTGAAGAGCGTTATGAGAAAGTGCTGTTTGGCTTCTTACTTTTCGACAGGCATTTGGTGTTGACAAGTTAGAGACAGAATACTGAGCACAGGTGGGCCAGGGCTGTTATGGTTGCTCTATTTATTTTCCAGTGCTGTTGCAAACAGAGTGGTGCATTTTTCTCATTTATGTTGGAGAAATTGAAGCACAGAAAGACCAGAGTGCTGATTCCTGAGGAACTGAATCCAGTTTCTTCTCAGTTCCAGTCTAGTGCACTAATCCTACCAGATCAGGTTTACCATGTGCTACAATGAGTGGTATGGACCTTGCCTTGAGAGTATGTAACAGGTTGGCTATAAGAGGTCCAGAGTGGTTACTGTGCTGCTGAAGCACTCATAGGCAGAGGATTTTGCTGCAGCATACAAGTGTTGCCCAGATGTCATTATCAACTGCTCTGTAGTGACATGTGGGTGGGAATTCTCTTAAGGGGGCTGTGAGTTGAAACACTGAAAGGAAAACACTGAATATACTCTTGGTACAATGGTAACTTCCAGAGGGAACAGGAAAATCACTGTTCTTCCCAGCGTGCCCTAAGAGGTGGAAGATTTTAGTAGTGTACAGTATCCTGTTAATTGATGTTATACTGCAGCTGAGGAGCCCTCACATCTCTTTCTCACTTGCTCCTTTGTTGAGGGCCATTATATGCACCATTAGAAGATTTTTGACCTGTAAGTGCAGCAGATGCGATGACAGAGGCCTCCATACTGTGCTCAACCCATCCAAGCTCTCATTGATGTGTGTCTCAGGGCTGTTCTCTTCTGCTCTGTTGTGCAATAACGCATCAAAGCCTTCTGATGCTCTTGGCAGAGCCTGTGCTACATTCTGACTTGCCCAGGGGATGGTACTACTTTTTTTTTTTCCCCCTTTTCTCTACTTAACCTACCTCCATGCTCCTGTTGCATTACATATGATCCAAACAGTGAACACTGAGGCACTAAATAGAACAAAACTTTGTGTGAATCCCAAATGTGCTGGGGCTGAATATACTTCTGTTTGAAATGAGGCTTACTGGGAGAGAAGGTTAAGTCTGCTATGGGAGGAAGGAAGAGAGGAAGGAGGGTGTGAAGGGCATCTGTCTGTAACAGGAATTATGTCCTTCCTGGTAAAAGAGAAGAAGAGATGCTGGCTGCCCACAGTCATCTTACAGAGGATTGGCTTGAAGAAGGGCTGCAAATAACTGAGCAGGAGTACTGTTGCTCCTCAGCAAACAGATTGGCCACGAGAGCTGATAAGGACAAGTGTCTGTCCTCAAAAGCAGCTGTGTGGCAGAGGAGCTAAGAACTTCTTTCACTGCAGTCATTTCAGTTTAAAAAGCAGGGTGGGTATCTGTAAAAGCTGGTGACGTCACTTTTCATGCTTTGGCTGTAATAATCCTTGGGGGAGAAAATTGCCTAAAAACCAGCCTGTATGCTTTACACCACTTTCACATACAGCCAATCATATGGCTTCGTGTCCGATGTAAGCGTCCACTCAACATGCTTTTCTACTTGATTTTAAGGCTGTAAATGTAGGTGTTCAAGGCTGTGTTCTCTTCTTGGTTTAAGAAGCACAGCCAACGCACTCAGCTCAGGTCACAAAATGAGGAGCATGCATGCAAATACCGATGGCTGCTAGTTGAGTTTAGTTACAGCCTTCTGCTTTTGTTGCTAAAGAAGTTTTAGTGACACTATTGTATTGTGAAATTATAGGTGTTTCAAGACTCACTGTAGTGGATATATTGTGTCCTGGTAAGTGATGCCAAAGGCAGGTATCTTCAGAAAAAAAAAAAGGCTCTAGAGGCTATTGCAAAAATGGTGCTGTTTTACAGTCAATGTTGAAATAGATCTCATGACCAAACGATCCATCACTGTTAAATCCTGGAGCACAAATTGGGATAATGTGGCTGAGCCCAAGCAATAGCCACAATTGTGTCTGCCTGTGCAGCTGAGAGATCGAGCTGCTCCTCCATTGAGGAAAAAACATGGATAATTTCCTGGCTAGTGTGAGAGGGCAGCCTGCAGATGGGATATGAGAGGTGAACAGTTGATTGCAGCAGGGAAAAAGTGACACATCTGGTTTTGCTTCAGTTTGCTCAGGAGTAGTAGCAGCAGTGCCCCACTGAAGCTCAGGGGCAGAGGGGCATTCAGCCAGTTGGACCTTTGCTCTAAAGGTTTATTCTGTGTGTGTATTTGTCACTGAAGGGCACTGTGCATATGAAGCTGGATCTAAAAGTTGTTAATCCTGAAAACTCCAGGGCATTGCTGTCCTCATTTTCAGTACAGGGTCTGCCTTGCAAGAAAACTAGAGAGACAGAGGTAGCCATAGATTTAAGGGTTTGTTTTCCACAGTGTTCCTGTTCCTTAGAGCCACTTGGAACAGAAGCTGGTGCAGAATGTGCTGGTGTGGAAAAAAGATCAGTTGCTCTTTGAACATCAATGTAGTGTATATCCTAATTAGGAGCACTGCTTCTTTAGGAATGTGTGGTTCCAAACAGTTGGATAAATTTGTCTGTGCCGTGGACACAGTGACTGTAAACCTGGTGGATTGGCAGTTATGACCAGCTCTGGGTCCAGCACTGAGTTTCTTCATGTGAAGCACATCCCTCTCCTTCCTAGTTCTTAGGGAAGGAATTTAAGTCATAGGTTGGCTGTGAGTGAGCTGTGATGCAGTGCAATTCAGGTATAAAGACTGATTTCAAGCAGTGGGAATCTCTTGTCTTCTTTCTAACTGGAACAGGAAAATTAAATATGAGCAAATTCATCACAATGACTGGAACAAATGTAGGAGCTATTGTTGGGCTAGAACAGAGCAACAGTTCTCCTTCAAGTGTTGTCACTAATAGAGAGCAGTGCAAGTGCTTCAGGGTGGTATCTGAGAAATACCGCAGTGGGCAGTTGTCAGATACTTGTCCCTGGCAGTTGGTGAGTGCTCGTGCTCTAGACAAATGATGATTGGACTCGTTCTCTTAAAAATGTCTCCCCATCACAGGTGGCTTTCACGTTCACTGTGTTTGGTTCTTCAGTGGTTTTTTGTCATGCTGTACAATCACCCACCAGCAAGGGCCTTTTTGCAGGGCCCTGGTGGAAGAGTGAGACACAATGGGATGAACAAGAGCCTTTGCACCACTTGTTACAGGAAATCCAGAGCTCTGCTACTTTGCTTTAAGAAGCCCCAACTGCTAGCAGTTGAACAGTAGCGGCCGGTCATGAGTTGCAGTTGTGTTCACTTGTGTGGCCAAGGAAGAGGTGAAACCATGCTTATAACTTGGAGACATGGCCAATAAGCTGCTGTGACACACAGGGCAGCTGTCTTCAGTCCAAGGCACTGACTGCAGGAGACTCTACTTTTTTGCTGTGGAAGCTTGGTTACCTTGGCAACCTGTTTTTAGCTGGATCTCTGCTCCGTTGGAGAGCCCATCTGTACCTGCTACTTCTTTGTTTTGAAACGGCTGTTTTACAGAAAAATATCTGACAGGAGTATTTCCAGAGCTGGATTATTGTGGAATCCAGGCTCTACTTTCGGTCCCAGGAGTTTCAATCTGATGAGGTGATGATGGTATTGGGAGTTCTGTGGCTGGACTGAAAATGTATTAATATATCTGCTTCATGAAGTGGGGCTGCTGTCATAGAAGGGAGAGATGCTACGGCTGATTGTTAAATCCTGGAATAGCGCTGAAAGATGAATCACTTGCATGTCTGGAGTTTGCAGAGAACTTTGTTCATTCTGGTTTGCAGTTCAGAATCAAGCCACTAGCTGGTAGATTAAACTGAAGTAGCTTCTGTCTGCGATGAGTAAATACCCACACTAGGGCTGTAGGCTTCCCTTTTGGGGGCATATGTAAACTTTAGATACTCCTGGTGAACTTCTAGTATTGAAGGTAGCGGTTGCAGGACTGTATTCAAAATCTGACAATTTTTAAAAATTCCAGATCTTACCAGTCTCTTCACATCTATCTTTTTACTGTAGGTGTTCTGGATTTACCTTTTGTGAATACTTTGTGATCCTGAAGGGAGTGGGGGATATATCTAAATTTCGCCCTTACCTCATTCCTGTTCTCTGTGCTTTATCTCCTCTTTCACAGCCTGTACCTTTGGGCTGAGATGAATGGTCTGTTCTGTATTTGCTATGGGTTTCTCTCAGACTGGAGTTGCTTTTCTCACAGGTTACTGGGTAGTATGTAACACTTACGTAATGGTGGGGGGAAGAACAGACCGACAGATTCTAGTTGTACCTATAAGAAATAGTAATGACTGGTATTACTCTGTTAAATGCAGTTACCAATTAGTAGGTAATTAAGAACCTTTTTTAAAAAGTCTATATAGTGTTTCAGCTTGACTTTGCAGGTCATCTAATTCACATGTTTTAAATCTTGAAATCTGTTGACTTCAGAGCGTTTGTTCTAGGCAGATATCAGCTTTCAGTCCTGAGCAGCTATAGTGCAGAAGAAAATAGCTTGCTTTATTGAAATTTTCAAGAACTAGGAAAAAACAAGATAAATAACTTCAGTTTATTCAAGTTTATGGAATACTATTGTTTACTGTAAAGTCTGTTTGATTAAAGCTCTTTTAGCCAACCTTTTTGTTAATTCCCACTATCAGTAGCTGTTTTTAGGTGGCTACAGCAGGAGCTTTTATTGTTTTTTTTATGACAAGTGTGAACCAGATCTGTAGTCTTTACCACAACAACCCTAGATAACTGACACAATAAAGTACTATATCCTTCCTTGTACCATTGCAGCAGCATTGACATAGAGCTACGGAAAAGCTATGCCGTGGCTTTTTTGTTACTTCTTTTTAAACTGCATGTATCAACAAGAGTGACAGTTTGGGGCTGACTATGCGTACATCATGTTGGTGATGTAGGAAGCAGAAATGAGATAGTTGGATTCTCCAAGCCCAAAGCTCACTTCATGATCTGGCAGATAGAAAAATCTCCCCTGAACTGACTAAGCTAACAAGAGACTTACCTTGAGCCTAAGCAGATTTGATTGGGAAGTCAGTGAAGGAGAATAAATGTGGAACAGTAAAATAGCTGTCACTTACCTATCCAGGACAGTATTTTAGCCATGAAAAAAGAAACCAACAAATCCCACATGAAAATTGATGTATTTCTGAGAGGTGAGTGTAGCTGGCATTTAGGTTAGTTTACACTAGATAATGAAAATGTGTCTGTATTTAAGTGACTTGCTGAGGATGGCTTTGCTTTTAATTTTATTTAAAAAATATGTATTATTTTCTCCTAGCTTTGATCAACTTGTTGAAGTTCCTCATGTCTAATGAGACTGTGTTGCTGGCCAAGCACAACATCTTCACCCTTGCTCTTATGGTGAGTCCAGACAAAACAAATCCTCTTATTTCAAACAACTTAATATTGAATGAATCTTAAGAAAGAATCCAGGATTTCTGGCCTGGTAAGGAGATACCAGAGCAAGGCCACAAAGCAGGGGAATATCACTGTGGTTGGTTTTGTGACGTGTTTGAAAAGGGTAGTGCTTGGACTCACTGTGGAGTTGAAATAAACAAGTCTGTATGAAGAAAGGCTTAGTTTAATTTTCCAGATTTGGTAATGTTTTTTTCTTGTGCTGTGGCCCTTTAAATACAAAATAATAGAAACCTGTTTTCCTGGCCCCCAGATAGGATAGTGTTTAAGTTTATTGTCTGTCTCTTCTGTACTGTAAGGAAAATGATAAAGCAATTAAATAATGTAATACTGTGTGATGCCATTGAGAGCTATTTCTTTAAAAGTTTTGGACACAGTTTGTATTGTTTCTGTTGCAGAATGGATTTTGTGTAAATATTCCTATTGTAACTTCTTTTCACTTCCTTGTATAGGTTGTGAACCTGTTCAACATGTTCATCACTTACGGAGACACCTTTCTCCCCACTCCCAGCAGTTATGATGAGCTGTATTATGAAATCATTCGTATGCATCAGAATTTTGACAACCTTTATTCTATGGGTGAGTACCTCCTGACTGGTCAGGACTACTGTTGACTGGAAATAAGGGTGGTGCTGGAGGGATGTTTGTGTCAGGTGTTTTCTGTCCAACTGCTACTGATCGGTGTCTTGCTGAGTGAACATGTTTTGTGTACTAGAACATGTCTGGTAAATTAAGAATTGAGAGAGAGATAAACTTGTTAAAGGGATAATTTTATTTTAGTCAGAAAAAAATAGGAACAGACCTATTGCCTCTTTAGCAGCCACTTACTGTGGTTGGAAATACAAATTTGTTGGCACAACCAAATATGTAGTATTTTATGCATCTTCATGTGGTTTGCATCTGTTTGACAGTTTTGAGGCAGAAGGCAGGTACATGCTGCGGAACCAGCCAGCACAGAGCTCAATGCAAACAAGAATTTGGAAAAGAATTTGAGAAACTTATAACAAGAAGCTTGCTGTGCTAGACAAATCACATCATCTACCCTCAATGCCAAAACAAACCAAGTAAACAGCCCTCACAAACCTGCTTGCAACGACAAGCAAAATCACTGGACTAGAATGTGCCTACTAGCAAAACAGGGAGAATCTGCCATCCTTCAGAGAGAGAGGCATGCTGGAATGCCACCAAGTGACACCCAGCAGGGAAAAGAGGAACAAAGGAGAGCAAGGAATGCATGGAGGCATAATCAGGCAGTGTATAAACAGGAGCATGTCATCAAGGGTAGCTGCAGCAGCACTGGTGTAGTGCCTGCATGCTTCAAGCTGTGAAGAAAAGAATATAGCTGTGTTCTTTGTTTGCTTTGTTGTAGAAGGACCTTTCTTCCTTTCACTCCCTGCTCCTTTCTCAGCGTGATCACCCAATGAACAACAGGAGTTAATATAAGCATATAAGGGGAATTAAAGGGCAGTGGGAGACAGACAGTTAGCCACAGCACTCTTTTGACACGGGAGAGAACCATCCTCGCCTAAAGAAATGTAGCCGAATGTTCCCTGCAACTGCAAGCAAAAATGAACTGCCCTTTTCTACAAACTTCCTACAGTTTTCAGCCATTATATAAGGCATCACTTTGCCATTTTTGTGCCCTTTGAGCACATAAGATTTTTTTGCTAACCCATTTCCTACTCCCAGGAATTGCAGCTAGTAAGATGAGGTGCTTTTACTAGCCTGTAATTTTTCAAAACGATCCCTGGTGGAAGCTGAAAGAAAGTGGAATGGAAGAATAACGCATACAAATACTTACTCAGTTGGGCTGCAATAGGCACATCTGACCTGTTGAAACAATTAATTTGTCACATGAATGTTTTCCATCCTGCTACACAGAGCAAACCCCTCTGAATTAATGTTGTAGATGCCTGAATGGAAACCTTCTCTGAATACATTACTTCAGATATTCAGCTACAGTACCTACTGTTCGACAAAATAATCTTACTCAGAGCTGACATCTTTTTTTTTTCTGCAAATGACACTAGGAAGTGAGAAAATAACACTGTCTCAAGTTGATGAAAGCCACAGTTTAACCAAGTGTCCTGACAGCTTCCCTTTGCTTGTCAGTCCACCTCGTTGGGACTACAGTCACCCTTCTGTCCCTTAGCCTCTGGACATTTGTTAGCACAGATGAGAAAGCTGCTCTTGTCCTTTAGCTTTCCTGTTAATGTAGTTGAAATTTTCTACGTTAGGAGTAGAGGTAGAATCTAGTTGTCTTGGGTTTTATTTATATTTTTTGTCCTGAATCTGAACTTTATCCAGATCTGCAGGACTGAAAGCTTCTCTCATGAAATAATAGGCATGAGTATGCAGCCACTGTGCTTATGGATTCACTTGTAGCATCTGTGGTTGTAGACAATCCTAAATTCGGGTGATGTGCTTGTTCCTTTACTTTGAAGTCAAGGGTGAACCTTTCTTGTGGAATGTAACCTCCAGAAAACCCTGTATAATTCCCTTCTATTCAGGAAAAATTTAAATTAACCCAAACATTTGCTACAGGATCTCTTATTGTTTTGGTACTTAGCAAGAGATGTGCAGGTAACTGCCACCGCAGAAACACTACAGATTCTGACCTAAATAAATATTTTTGGTATGCTGGCTGAAAAGAATTGGATTCCCTGGAAGTTCTCCCTGTTGCAGAATGTTTTCAGATCTGCTTCCAAGTCTGTCAGAGACCATCTGTGCAACAGCACAACACCCTTGTTCCTCCAGGGAGCATTTTTCCCTAGCGTGGTGTGTAATTCCTCTCTGCAATCCCAGATAAACAGGGAGGTAAAGAATCCATCACTCCTAGGGTGGGTTTAAATTGCAGGATATAGTTCAACTTGGATGGAACCTTGCATAAATAGGAGCTGGAGGAGAACAGAAGTGTGTGGAATAAAGGGTATCATAGACCTAGGATGCTGCCCTGTTTCTGGGGGAAACAAACTTTAGTATGTGGTGATGAAAGCAGTTAGGAGGACGTAGGCTCTTCTGTCCCCTCTGCTTCCTGTCTCCCAGCCATTATTTTGTTCTGCTCACCTCTCTGCATTCCTTACATTTCTTAGATGGGCTTTGAAGGGAACTTCTGCCCTGGATCACAGATTATCTCAAAGATGACCTTTGTTTTGATGTGGTTCCCAGACTGCCTTCTCACCAAAGCAGACTTTTTTTGACATTTTGGATTAGAAAATTGCCAGTTTTGTGCCAGCACTGTTAACTGTCTTTTGCTTTCAGTTCTAAGGCTGTCTACCAATGCTGGTCAATGGAAAGAGCCTGCAAGCAAGGTGACCCATGCATTAGTCAATATTAGGTAAGGAGTAGAAGTTAATAACCATTTTAAAGATTCTTGTGTTCTGTGTGGCTGCATTCTTATCATGACACTTCCACATTTGTTGTATTGAATTTGTTCTCTTTGTTGGGCTAAACTGCTGTTCTAAACAGGGCCCACTGGGATAAAGAGAGGATCACCAGGGTTTGATTGTCCTCTCTCTAATAATTCTCTTGGCTCTTCTGTAGACTGAGTGCTTTCAAAGCATGGCACAAGCTGTAATGAATTAATCCTCACAGCATTCTTGGGAGAAGTTATACAGTAGGGAACAATGCTGTGCTGGCAGAGCAATTGTGTACCTAATGGATTTCTGTTGCGTGACTCTATTGCAATTCTTTGAACCTATGAAGGGGACTATAAGCCAGCTGTAATAAGCAGATTCAAGGCCTCTTTTAACATTGCAAGGTTTTTGCGTGTGTTTAAAACTGATTATTTAAGGACATTTCAGTATTCTCTTAAACCTCTTCCTCCTGTTCAAGGGCAGAAGTTATGCTCTACTTGTAAGGCTAAGAAATGTCTAGGGGTGCTTTTGTGCTGCATTCCTTCATGACAATTGTAATTTCTTTTTCTGGCTTTTGAAGCAGCTACTACTGACCCAACCGGTTATGGGGCAAGAGGCTCATGGATCTGATTGATTGGAAAATGGAAGAATGTTGAGAGAGAAAAAATACTCTTTATCTCTGGCTTGTAAGCAAACCATAAAAGATATAAGTATTTATACTGAAAAACATCTGTCTGTCATTTCCCTGGTCACCCCAGACACTTGGGTGTCTATGCAACACCAGGTAGTTCAGTACTGCTACATTGCTAGTACTTGTCATTTTCCTCACTACAAAAGAGATTGTGTAGGACAAACTCTCTGAGGGCATCTTTGAAGTCATTATACATCTTACGTGTCTATAAACCACCTTAAATGTTCCCTTAGTAAGTCTGTAAGCTTAATAACATCACATATGGTTCCAGAAGATTTATTTTGCTACTATCCTTATTTTTTGTAAACAGACATAAATGAACACTTGTGGGCAGATAATGCACTCGGAGTGAAGCAGCAGAACAGATAGCTGTTGGCAAATTAATGTCATTTAATGTGACACAAAGTGTCTGCCCTGAGAATTATCTTTATACCCAGGGAGAGAAGTCTAAACTGGGAAGAGATAAAAAAAGCAAGTGGTCACAGAGGATTTGTACTCACCTCTGGTTTGTGCAACCAAGATTTTGCATTGGCTCACTTCCTTTGGCTTAAGAGCTGCTTTTGTAAAGATTACAACTGAGACAAGATACAACAAAAAAACTGGCAGCATGGTACCCCTCCCTGGACAGCCTGTGTCAGACATGTTCAGTGCATGGTGCTGTCTGGAACCAGTGAAGCCTCTAATATGTTTGTCTTCTAGGCTTTTGGTAGCTTTCTCCTGCTCCACCCAACTGCTCTCGTATGTTGAGATTTCATGTGGTCTTCCACTAGCCTTAGAAGTTTTCATGAATGACTCCTTTTCATTTGGTGAAAAGGTCTAAATTAGAGATGATTCAAGGCCTGGAGAGAGATTAGAATTCAGATAAGTTAGTCTGATTTATCCCATTTCCATACTTTATCTCTCTCTCTCAAAAAAAAAAAGGGGGGGGGGGGGCGTGTTTCAGGTATTTCATCTACCAGTTTTTCTCATGAAAAAAATAATTACATTTGAAGGGTTCTTTAACTGAATGGATTTCAGGTCAGATAGTTGTTGGAAGCTGGAGAAATCCAAAGGTACTGTGCTTTTGTGAAGGTGATTGATAGTGTGATGTTTCAAAGTGGTGACTAGGACGAGATGCTTTTTTTTTTTTTTTTTTTTTTTTTTCCCAAGAACATACTTTAGAAAGTTCTAAAAGACTCATCTCCATACAGGGAAAATGGATGAAGTGAAGGGCCTATGATAATGTAATACTCCATTTTGTCCTAAAGACTGGATTTAGTTGCAGATCATGCAGCAGAAGGGCAAGAGGATAATTCTTCAAGGAATGTGTCAACCCTTCCAAGGTCTGAAGTTTTCTGTGTTTTGTTCAGAAGGACCATTTTGTCCTGGTGTGTTGGCTGTCCCACTTCTGCAGCAATGAGAGGAGGAGGATATAATACCAGGGCCATGTGTTTTCTTCTGGTGTTGGACCAGGAGCGCAAACTGGAGCCTTGTGCACAGACACTTGTGGCTCTGTATTGCAGAGAGCCATGGAGATGTTGCAAGCCCAAATCACCAAAGAGAAAAGGGAGAGAGGATGCTTGAGAAGAATAAACCATTTAGGGCTGTCAGGCTGATGGCTTTATTACAGAAACACAGTATGTTAATTAGTGACAATATTATTATAAGATGTAATTATGCATTGATAAGTATGTGCTGGTTTGAACTGGATTTAGCTCCTCATTGTCTGGATTACCTGGGGTTTTTTATGCCCCTTTGCCTTCCCCATAGAATGGCTTTAGCATACTGTTCTGTATTTGGATGCCTTTGCCATGAAGGCAAGGAGTTTAGGGAAATCCACCTCACACAGGATTTTTTCCTCTGCTTGTTCTATTACTCTGGAAAGTTTTTATGAGCAGCGATTACCTGCTTTTTGCTGTAATAGTGCAGTGCAAAGTAACACTTTGGTTTGTATCTTCATCTCATTACAACAGCTATTTAAAAATAAATGAGTTGATATTTCCTTATCCTAAGGCTTTTGGTGGGAAAGATTACACATGTGAAAACATCTGTGTGTGCGTGCATGCAGTGGGCTTTAAAAAGTGTGCTAAATTGTAGTGTACAATCTTACGTGTATTTCTGCCAGGAGAGGAGTGCTGAGTTGTTTACAATTTTCCAAGGCTGCAATGCATTTGTGTTACAGGAGTGGCTCTGGGGAGACACATTAAACAGTCCTGCTTGTACCCCACAGTGCTGGATTGGCGAGGTCATCTGATTAATACAGAGTCAGGATGAATAATACCTAGAGAATCTTTGACATGTTCTTGTTTAAACTCAGTTGCAGAGAGAGATCCCACTTTGTGTATTCTGTTATGGTATTAACTGTACTTTTTAGTTGGATCCTGTTCTCGACTAGGCAGTCTGAGTTTTGTTGCTGATTATCTGTTTTTTCTAGTCCTTATTCCAGTGAAAAGAATGTTCTTTTTGAGTACTGAGAGACAGGCAGGCTATTCCTACCTTCTCTCCATAGCTCTCCTTTTTACAGATGATTCAGAACTTCTGTCCAACCTAAAGAAAATGAAAATTTGAAGAAGACAGAATAATAATAGCCTTATCTGGCATACTGGAATGACTGATCCCTACTGATGTGCTATCCCATAATAGTGATTATAACTTCTGTCTGTGGATTTGTCTCTGTGGTTTACATAAATAATTGAGACATGATGGACTGCAAGATAGAGCTGCAGCACTGATAGGATTGAAATAAGAAGCTGCAGCAGTTAGTGGTTTGAAAACTCACCTTCTCACCTATGAGGAAATAAGCATATTTTTGAGACAACTAATTTTTTTTAAGCTAATGAGCCTCTTTAAGATACCATTGTGCAGGTTTGCATTAATGAGAATTTTATTAACACAGGGTTCAAGGGGGCATCTTCTGATTGCTTACTCAGTGAGGAAGGTGGCAACTGAATCCCCGTATTCTTTTAATAGACTTTCTCCTGATCAGGATTTTTTCAAGGTGAATAAATAGATTAACTCAATGATTAATAGACTGAATCTCCCCACTGTCTGAAATTCAGTCCCATCATCATTTTAAAAGTAATTTTATTTTTCTCACTGTAACACTTCTAACAAACAGAAAGCAACTTTGTAGTATGGATATAGGTAATAGGATTTTTTTTTTTTTTAAAATGTGTTTTATGTTCTGATGTAGCATATGCTGTAATCCATGCTTGGGTGCTTTCATTCACTCTTCCATCTTGCAGCTACTTTTGTTCCACATGAGACACCCTGTGTGATTTTCTTTCTTTCTGCAGGAGGTGCTGCTTCTCTCAAGGCTGCTTTTGGGGTTGTAAAGGAGAGATTGGGGATTTGGGAGAAGTACTGAAAGCATCACATGGATGTTTATAAAATGGTTATGCTTGCTGCCAGTCTGGGCAGGAGCACTCTGAAGGAACATTACAATTTTCCTCAGGTGAGGGCGGCCAAATTGGGCTGTGCTTGTTTGCACAGAATACCTGGCATCCCTTCTCTGCAGCTATAACTCATGTTAAATTACCAGCACTCCGTAGAACTGCACTTAGTGAAAACCTTGACAGAGGAGGAGGTTCCATTCAGATATTTGTTAGAAAGTGGGCGACTGCAAGCAGTCCATGTAGTACCTTCACCATTGTTCGGCTTTACAGCAAGGAATTTAGCATCTGTTCAGGGGGAGAGAAGAGCTAAATGCTGCTGACCTAGTCATGTTGTAGTGGATGGCTGTATCATTTATGCAGGATACATGAAAGGGGACCTGCTGATAGGTAAGTGCTTCTGTATGGAGTGGAGGTCTGTGGATTACAGTCAGCTGAGACTGTGTAAAACAAATATAGATACATATATCTCTATACAGACATACACACTTTCCTCTTTCTCTTTCTCTCTCTCTCTATACAGCCATAATGGACAGACACACACACATTCACCCACCCATGAGTAACAACATGAGTAAGAGAATGAAAAAGGGAGGGTAAGCTTAAAGCCTGTTTAATAAAATAAATGTATGTGCATATATATATAAAATATGGCTGTCTGTGTGTGTATTATATGAATGTGTGTATCCATATATGTATATACAGATATCTGTGTATATATAAATACATATGCATACATATTCACACACATTCACATAATTAGAAAAAATATGTATATTTATATATAAAATACACGCACAATCATCTTGCCTTATACAACGGTCTAAAGTTACAATTTCAAAGCTGAAAAAGCCACTTGATTGTTTCCAACTTCTCTGAGAGGAACCAGGAGTATTGGTTAGGGATGCTCAGGTGTTAGTCCTTTTAGCAGCAGCTGCCAGCAGCAGTGTTGCACTGAGTGTGTACATAACCCTGGGACTGATGGAGCGTGCAGAAGTGCTTGGCTCCAGCTGGCCGGTGCTGAGCAGCAAGCAGAGGGTGCTGAGGCATGCAGGTTAGCCTGGCGCCTGATCTGGGGTTCGTTCCCTATCCATTCTTAAACCTGCTTGTGGGGGCTACTGCTGGTGGAATAACGACTCCATTGAATTGCTCACTGAGGTGTGTTTAATGGTAATGACCTTTGACATCCTGTCGCTGCTAATTAGTCTAGCTGAGATCACAAGCAAGTACAAGATAGCCAACAATTATTTTTCTCTAATAAAAAAAAGCAACAAAACACAAAAATAAACTAATAAATGTATTTTATTGGTATTTTAAAATCCTAACATAATTTTGCCAAGATTAAGGATCAAATTATTATTAAGATGCTGTAAGAAAACTTCCAAGCTTTATGCACATAAGCTATCTGAAGAATTAGTTCATCACAGTTTTCAGGTGGTAGCCTGAAAAAATTATGATGCTAAAAAATTGAAAGTGGATTCTAGTTGAGGATTCTGGCTTGGTTCTAGATCTTTTCTTGTAACCTGTAATCACTTCACTCCTCACCGAAGGAGCAAAGTTAGTAAACCCTTCTTGTCATTTCATGTGTTTCTTGTTACATGCTTTTCTTGTTACACAGAGACTCTGGCACAGCAGAACAGTTCCTGAAATACCGCGGTGGTTCTAACAGAGTTTCGTTATTCAGAGTTCATCTGCAAGTACTGCTTGTTTTCCACTTGACCTTGCAGTATTCTGGTAGGGAAAGTTCATTTGCTAGGAGCAACAGATTTTGACACAAACAGATTCTGGCATTAGCTGGCACCTGAACAGAGGAAGCAGGTGGATTGAAAGGGAAAGATCTCACTTCCAGGCCATTGTGACCAGCAACATCTTAATAGAAGAATAAAAAAGGAAAGAAAGAAGCACTCCTGGCTCAGGGTACATTGTTTCATCTTTTCATGGCAATCTACCCATGCTTCCAGTATTTTATTAACGTTTAGGGTTTTTGGCTAGTGGTGTAACTTCAGCATTTAATTTCTTTAACATTAACTGATTTCTTCTTGAGACAGCAGTGTTAGTTTTCAATTATTGCTCTTTATTTACTAGCTGATTCATCTTGGTGTGCTTCTCTTACAGTGCTGTAGCCAATTTCATTCTACTATAATTTTCCTTCCTTCTTTCTCATTCATGCAGCGGCTTAATTAAATGTTGTCTCTGCCACTGGCCCAAATCCAGAGAGCAAATCTGTTAGTTGAGTGGCATTGTATGGACTAGTTCCACTAACACAGCAGCATGGTTCAGCAAGTCAGGTGCATCCCAGGTCACCTTCCTTCTTTCTGCCAGTAACTTCCCCTCCCAGACAACAGTGACTGAAATGGACTCTGACAATGTCAAGCCTGTTTTCTCCCTAATGACTTTTTTTTTTTTCTGTGGGTTTTTGGGAGGATTAATTTGTTTGGATTTTTTTTTTTGGTGTGCTGACTTAACGTTTCTAGAATTGATGTTGATTTTGAGTGAAGCTGTTTGTATGGCAGAGAAATGCTTCTATCTGAGATGCTGTACCATGACTTGCTTTCTTCAATGTGTTTAAAAGCCATGCTGCAGGGATCACTTTCTAAAATTTCATCCTCATAGTAAGCAATGCTTTTTGGATTGGTGTGGGGATGAACTTGACGTTTATGGTTTATTCCCAGGATGGCAGCCTTGCTTAACTAGCTTTCTTAGCTTCTTTCCAGTGTCTGCAATTGTATCAGCCACTTCCATCTTCTTTCCTCATGTCATGAAGTCAACAGGTTGGGCTTTTAAGAGGGAATTTGCAAATTCGGTTCTGTATTTCATCTGCTCTGTAAGGATTGCTGTAGAGGTGAGGCATCTGTTCGAGGGAGGGCTGTTTGCTGGGAGCTGTTCTGCAGCACAGCTGCTGTTTGGCAGTCTCTTCCTAAATTCAGCAAGTATCTTAGTTCATGTGATTCTTGTAAGATTAACATCTCACTGCAGTTTACCCACTTTTGAACTTTTATCTTCCTGGTCATTTTGTTGGAAACATTTCTTTCTTGAGTTTTGAATGTTTTGGAAGGTCAGTCAGGATCTGTAGGCTACTTAGCAAAGTTTGCTGTGAAATGTTACAGCCATTACTGAAGTGTTGCAACCCAGATTTCATCTACTCTGTATCAATGCAATTGTCCTGTGAAGAGGAGAATTTGTGTCTGCAGATCTGATTTATTGGATTCATGAGCACAGATTGTGGGATTATAAAATGGAGTTAGTTAAGTTGCTAGCAAGCTTTTAATGAAAACCGTGTATTCAGCTTTCGGAATCTAATGTTTGGCACATATTTTTTGCTTTTGTGCGAGTGAATTGAAGGTCTGGAGCTTTGGGAGAACAGTCAGCAGAGAAGAAAAGTGAAAAAGACTTCTCAGTGCGATTGTGCTCTCCTCTTTGATTTATGTGAACGACTTTGCACTGCTTGGTCTGAAGAAGTGTGGTACCAGGAAATTCTTTCTTGTTTTTCTTGCCAAATACCTTTCTTTGTAGAAACATAAAAATGGTGGAAAGTATATGTTAGCATTGGGAATGGTTTTGGTTTATTTCACAGGTAGACATAATATTTACTGGTCAGAAGTTATTTTTCTGACTTGTTTGCAGATGTTTTGGTCTTGAATCCTCTTGCTGGGCACAGGCAAGTTATGTATGAGCTCAGTAATACATTAAAGCATGTGCTGCAAAGCTAGGATGAACTTTTGTAAACATTTCAGGGTTTTTGTTGCAGCACAAAATCCAAAAAGGTCTGCTGATTTCTTGCTTTGAATGTTCTTGTAAACAGGATGAAACAATACAACCAATCTTAATTATTTCTCTGATACTATGGCTGGCATGAGTTCAGTTCCTAATTGGTAGATTTCAACCTTACAGTCGACATCTTTGTCGGTAGCTCTAATGCAGCCAAGAAGCAATCTGCAAACAGATTCTCTTGGCCCCAAGAACTGGCCCTACCAGAGCATGATTGAAGCACAGTTTGAACCAGCAGTTTATAGCTTGTCAAAACTTTGCCCATGCTGTTCTTATTCTTTAAGTAAATATAAGGGACTCTGATCACCACTGGTCTCAAATCTAGCTTTCAAGATTTGCTTTAATGCAGAGAGAACATTAAGTGGCTTTCTTCATAACCCAAACAATGTAAAAATCATTGTGAGCTTAAATAACGCCTTTATCCCTTGAAAAATGATGTAGTATAATGCTGTTTTGCTCTTTCTGTTTAAAAGAAATCTGTTGCTCACAGCAGCAGTCAGAATTATTATTCCCTCTGAAAGTCTGTGCTGTGGGACGTGTACTTAAAAAAAAGCTTTTCAAAATCCAGTAACATGTATTTCTTATTATCTTATGCTAGTGGGGGGCCTAACATTTGGTTTTGCTCTAGAAATGTAAATGCCCTATTCTCTTAATTCTTCCTTTAGGACTAAATTGACAAAGTACCTGCTCATTAAGTACATCTGCTCATTAAGGTAATGAAGTACCTACCTTATCCTGAACTGAAAGCAAGGATAATACATTGTTAGCATGACTGCAGAACTGCAGTCTGTTTGAAGACTGCACCAGAATCTGGAGCTCAGTTCCCAGGGAACTGTGAGAGGAGGGCATCTTGTTTGTAAGACTTCGGTCATTAAAAGAAACACGCATCCTAGCTTTCAAAGTTAAGATGCTTGTTTTTAAGGAGCTATTCCCACTGAAGGCAGAGAAGGTTGTCTCACCCTACCAGCACAGGCGCTAGCTTCACAGCCATCAGTAAATACCAGCTGTTGTGGCCAAGACTAAGGTGAAAGTTAAATAACTGCCTGGAGGAAAAAAAGGGAGCTCGAGTGAATTGTGGGTTTTTTTATTAATTTTTTCCCCCCTCCCTTCCAAAATGTGAAAGTATTTTGGGCTCTAATATCTGTTTGTCTGGATAGAGACCATAAGATACATCTGAGCTTCAGGTGGTCTGAATTAAATTAGCTGTTTGGGAATACCAGAATGCAATTTTTTTTAGTCTTTACATTTTTTTTCTAAGTCTTGTAGCTAGACAAATAATTCAGAAAATGATGGTGCAATACTTCTGAAGTATCAATTTCTCCCTTAGCTTTAAGGTCAGATTTCTGTTGCCTGTCTCAAGGGATGCTAACTGTGAAGGTTTGGCGGTCAGAAATGCCCATGTGCTTGGCTGCTTCTCAGCAATCAAAACCAGCCAGATTAAGGTAACAGTGATCTCATGAAGAATTCATCTGTGACGGGTATCGGATTCTGATATCTCATGCTGATAAGGGTTTAGCTGAAGGATGTTACTCTGGCAAAACTGCCTCAGTGTGCTTCCTCAGCCTGTGCTTCTGCCATCACTTGGAGCAGGTGTAAACTGACAGTGTTGCTGAGCAGGAGGATTCACCTGCCACTCATTCCTGACATCTTTTTTGGACGAGCAGCCTGCATCATGCAGCTGCATGTAAAGGAGGAGACGGGGGTCCTGACCCAGGATAAAATTGTCTAGGCAGGAAAAAAAAAGAACAAAACAATGTGTTTTAGCCTGGGTCCAATCTCGAGCCTGGTTCATTGCGAACGGGTATGTGAGTGGTGGTCAGCCCTGTAGAGGGTGTGCATACAAGCAGCTCGGTGTTAGGGACAACAGGACATTCTCTCTAGCAGCACTGACCTCTTACACCAGTTTTAGGCTATAGTGTTGCAAACTGTGTCTGCTGTCATCAGTTCACTGATGTGACTCTTTGCAGGGTTCTTGGCACGTTCTCTTGTTTGTGCTGGTATAGTGCGGGGTGGGTTTTGCAAACTGTTCTTGCCAGTAAGAGAAATATCAACGCAACCACTGCCTAAAGTTTCAGTTTGGGTACTGGGCATGAGACAATACTGCCATGAGCCCAAAAAGTGAGAACTTGGATGCTACTCGGAAGGAAGTTATGAGTAGGAGATCGCTGATGCATTGAAGGCATCTCACTGCAGTGGACTCCCGTTTGATAGGATATAAACACATGGTTTCAAATGTGTCTTATTTTGAGGGTGGCCGAAAGTGGAATGACCTTAAAAGCTCCCTGGTAATCCTTTTGCGTGACCTTGCTAGAAGACTTTGAAAGCCCAAAAGCTTTTTTCATATTGCTGCTTTAGTGATTAATTAGGTCATCACTTTGTGTGTTAATTACAGTGACATTTTTCTTCTCATTAGTTGGATTATGGAAAGTTTTTGAGTCCGTGTGGGATAGGAAGTAATGCAGCCTTTGTGGCCAAGGGAGAGATGAATTCAAACTTTAGAACACTGAATTTCAATGATGGCTTTGGGTACTGTGAAAAGATGCTCCTATCCACTGTAGAGAATGAAGCTGGTAAGAGCTTTGAGGGCAGGAGAAATCGCCTTTTATTCTAAACAAACTTGTGATGTTGCCCACACTTTGGATGAGGAATTTTAAACTGGATCCTTCTTCCAGAATGTTGTGTGTTGTGTTAATTAATGAAAAGCTCTTGCTACTGACAGAGGGGCGTGAATATGATATAATGTCCTTCATGAGGTGTCTGAAAAGGCTTAACAAGGAGCCTCCTTAGGCAGGACAGTGTATGTGAGCAAAGGCCGATTGCTTTTACTTATACTTTTTTTATGATTATTTAATGTCCTCATAATTTTGCAACACTGCTTTGGAATCTGAGCTTGACATTAACTTTTTATGGACATTTGAGATGAGCTTGTCTGAGGCAGACATTCCCTTCTAAACTCAGAAAGTGATAGGTCTGCCATATGTTGTTCTTGATTCCTTTGTTCATTAGCCTTTGAAAGCTCTGTTTGCTCTGAGGCTAGCCCGTGTGTGGTGTCTTGAGCCTTGCTGGAGGAGCAGACTGTGCAATTCTCACTGGGTAACACCTATTTTTCTTCCTTGTTTGGTCACGTCACTTCCACTCTGAGCATAAAATTCTGTCAGAAATGAAGAGCCACAAAGCAAGACTGCTCCACAATCTTAAGTTTGGCTGGGAAATAAAATAAGTCAGATTGCAGTAAGGGAGGTTCTTCCCAAATTCTTTTTGACATGGGTGATCCAATACTGGAACAGATTGCTCAGGGAGGTTGTGAAATCTCCATCCTTGGAGTTATTCAGATCTTGTCTGAACACAGCTGTGAGCAAACTGGCCTAACTGGCCCTATGCTGGGTATAAAGTTGGACCACATAACCTCCAAAGGTCCTTTCCAACCTAACCGATTTGATTTTAGAGAGCAGTCTCTTCACTGCATGGTCAAGTGATAAAAGAAGCAAAAAAGCCTGTTTTCTTTGAGTGTGCTGTACTATATATGTTAACTCTGGGTCTAACTGCTAAAGATGCTGAGTAGAGCACTTATTTAAATCAGTGGGAGCTTGTGGTGCTTTGCATATATTTTCTTTCTGTGAAAGATCAGTAAAGGGTAAAAACGAGAGGACTCGCAGTATGTGTTGCTGCAGATGCCCAGTATTGTCTGCTGCCTGTGAACTTACCAGTAAATTGGATCCTGCTGATGAGATCCAACTATGCAACTCAGTCATTTGTGAGAAGAAACTATTCTCAGTATGATTAATGCTGTGGTTGATGATGGGGACAGAAAGCGCTTCTTTGAATAATGCCTATAATGGCATATTCCCCCGTGTGTACGTTTAAAGGAAGAGTCTATGGTTATATGAGATTGAGGGCATTTAAGAGGCAGTTAATGACAAATGAAAATGATAGCTAGGGTAGATTAATTGTTAAATGAATTGTGCCTGCACTTGCTGTCATTTTAATGTGGTATCAGTCTAATTGTAAGTGTGATGTTATGTAGCAGGAAGGTATCAGGAAACAATACTGTGCACTGAGGTTCAGGTCAGAGGAGTTTAAAGGCTTAGCTGTCGGGAGTTCTTCTCAAGTGTAGTCATCTTCTTGCTGTAGGTTTTTTTCTTTTCATCTGTAGTACCAAAATCTGTATTTTGATTAATTTTGCTTTCATAAGTTTTTCCCCATGCTTTTTTTGACAGTGCAGTAAAGCAGTATTTTGTCATAATTGGTTTAATATGAGTTTTGTTTTAGCTGTTTTTGGAATGAGATGATATTAACTGAAGTTGGCCTGGAACATCACTCATGGATTATTTTCTTTTTTTTGTTGCCCTTTGTCTCCAGGACCATTTATTTAACTTTAATTTGGCATGGGGCTACTTTACATTCATGTCTTCAATCTGAGTGGAGCATAAGGAAAATTAGCAGAATGAAAGAGGACTGAAAGCAGCCAGGCATAGTTCTCATATTGTCATTACTCTGAAGAAATCTGTCTTTTGAACTGATTTGGAGTGACTGGGGCAGGAAAGTACTGGCAAAAGCTGTATGTTGCTAGCAAGCTTTTTTCACACATGGCCCATAGCCTCACTTGAGTGAATTTTGTGTGGTTTCTAGATGCAGTGAAATGTTGTCACTTTACTTTTGGTAAAGTCTGCTGATGCCTGTTAAGACTTCAATGCACAGAATGGTTCTTAGGGTCCTTTTTTCTGTCTGATAACACCTTTTTATTTTTTAAACCATTTGCTGTGTTTGGAGGGGAATCAGTTTGGGCCCAAGGACACCTAGAGAATGTGAGCTTTGATTGCTTTCAACCTTCTAATCTTCATGATCCAAACTGTGCAATCAAGCAGAAGAACAGTAATGCTCTCTACACAGTAAGACACAAAAGTACTCAACAGAAAGCCTTTCCTAGGAAGAGAGGAGGCCTTCAAATTCATCTTCTAGGAAGATAAACTTGGGTGGGGACAGATGCAGACACAAGCAACAAGAATCATGATTTTCTTTCGAAGGACACCTGGCATGTGCTTTGTCCAATCCAGCAAAGTGAAAACTAGTGGTTACTAATGTAGTGGGAAACAGAAGCGAAGTAGAACATTTGTTGAAGCTAAAGGCAGTTTGTAGTAAAGTAGTAAAAGGCAGTTCCCATACGCATGGGAAGTATGTCCTGGTTTAACTCCAGCCAGCAACTAAGCACCACACAGCCGCTCACTCATTCCCCTTCCCCCAGTAGAATAGGGGAGAGAATTGGGGGGAAAAAAGTAAAATTTGTGTGTTGAAATAAAGATGGTTTAATAGGACAAAAAAGAAAGAAAATAATAATAATAATAATAATAATAATAATAATAATAATAATAATAAAAAAATAGTTAGAATATACAAAACAAGTGATACACAATGCAGTTGTCCACCACTCGCCAACTGATGTCCAGCCAGTTCCCGAGCAGTGGTCCCTGGCCAGCTTTCCCCTCAGTTTATATACTGAACATGATAGCATATGGTATGGAATACCTTTTGGCCAGTTTGGGTCAGCTGTCCTGCTTGTGTCCCCTCTCAACTTCTTGTGCCCCTCAAGCCTTCTGGCTGGCAGGGCACAAGAAGTTGAAAAGTCCTGACTTAGTATAAGTTACATAGCAACAACTAAAACATCTGTGTTATCAACATTATTCCCATACTAAATCCAAAACACAACACTCTACCAGAAGAAATTTCACTCTATCCCAGACAAAACTGGGGTAGAGCATCATGAATAAATAGAAGTTGGAAGTGAAAGGATTTCTAACATTAAAAGCACTGAGAGTCTGGAGCAGTCTTGTGATCAGTTAGAACGATGCAATCTAAACTGATCTAATTCCATTTAAAACTAATCAGGGAAGGATTATCTTGTAGCTGAGAATGAGAGGACGGAGAGAGCCAGAATTGCACCAGGAGGAGCCCAGATAAGAGATGCCTGCTGAGGTTCTCAATAAGCAAGAGTTGATATTTCTTTTTCTTGAAATTGCCCCCACTCCCATCAGTAATGTTATCAGCTCTAGGGCATTACCAAGACGGACCAAATCAGGTTGGTCAGTGGATTAGGACATGATTCAAATAGTTTGGTAAATGCCATTGTAGTGTTTTCTAAAGTATAAGGCTTGTAAAAACTTGTAGCTGCCTTTTTTTTTTTTTTTTTAAAGCTATTTGCTTCCTGCATCGGTGATTCAGAACCTATTAGTGTTAATAGGCTAGCTGGTTCAAAAAGACTGATGCCACTCCCTCCTGTCAGTCAGGGATCACTTCTCCACTAAAGGAAGACAGTCAGTGTCTTCTGTAAAATTCAGGGGCTGGCTAACAAATTGCATCTTAGAATACATTACAGATGATGGATGTGATCTCCTTAAAGGGAAATCTATTTGTTTGACTTAGTGCTCTTAGGATTAATTGCTTGCCAGATTAAATTGCTCCATAAAACGCATGCTACTTTATTCGATCTCCTCATGATGAGATTAGCTAGGCCATGCTGGTTCTTTGTATGTTAATTACAATGGTATTTTCTTCTTCAATTTAATTATTAAATTGTTTAGCACAGCATGCTTTCTCCTAGCCTCAGGAAAGATGTCTGTATTTTTCTTTTGACCACCATTTTATAATCTTACTGCACTTTTCCCAGAAATATTCTAGGTTTCCTTTATAGAAGTATCACACACTGTAGAGGATACATTCTGAGATTTTTTTGGTGTGTTTTCTTTGGTGTGCTGCTGAAACACAGGAATGGTACTACCCTTGCATAGGTTCACCATGCGACAGTCTAGGGAAAGGAATGAGGAACATCTGAGCTGAAGCAATGCAAGCAGATTTCTAGAGTTGCCACTCAAACAGGAATGTATCTGGGTAGTAAAGCTCAGCTTTCATCTTCTGTTGAAAAGTATAAAGTTCACTGAGTGGGCAGGATGTTTGCTTTTTGTCTCACCTGAAAAATCAAAACTATTGCAGTTCAGTATTCTCTATGTTGCTGAACTTTCATGGCAGATTTGGAGGGAAGAACCATGTGTGCTTTCCTTGTTCTTAGAGTCCTCCTCTGTACTCACTGACCATACCCAAGACTTTTTTTTTTTTTTCCTGAAAACCTACAAAATGGAAACACAAGAAACTGAACAGCACCAGAACTGTGGTAAAGCCCAAAATTATTGAATGAGGCCAACAGTAAAAAGAAAAAGCTATTTTAAGTTCTCATTATAAAACTTGCCCCAGTCTTATAGGATATTACTTCATTCTCCCTTCATCAGTCAGGGACTGATGTAACATGTGTAACTACCGCCCCCCCCCCCCCCCCCCCCCCCCCAAAAAAAAAAGCCCTATCCTTTTGCAACACAGAATTGCATATAACTTAATGTTCCCACAGCAACATTATAGTGGCTCTGTTGTAAAGCTGTTGGTTTTCTTTATTTTCTTTTTTTTTTTTTTTCTTTTACTGTTTATGCTGCTGTACCACTCTAGATGAAATCTTCAGTATGCACCAACTAAACTGTTAGTTGTGGTGTTTAAAATCATTCAAGTCTCCGGGTCTAAAATGGAGCTTCTCTCTTACACAGTTATAATATCTTTTTTTAAATTTGCTTCTCAACCTAACTACTCTCCTTCAGTAAATAGTGTATTATCTTCTATTGGAATTGATTCCTAAAGGTAAGACAAGGTTTTGTATTAATTAACCTAGCCTTTCATTTGCTGTGTATCCAGAGTTTAGAAAATTCAAAAAGGTGTAGCAGAACTAGGAAAGTTTCAGAGAGGGGCAGTAAGAATGACTGAAGGTATGGAACCAGATGTGTTATGAAGAACATTTATATACATGACAAGTCTTCAGGCTGGAAGAGAGATGGCAGAGAATGTACAAGAGTTTGTGAAAAATATTAAATGTCATAGAGAAGATGAAGAGGATCTACAAGAAAAGGGTGCATCAGAAGATCAGATAAGCTCAAACCAAAGAGATATTGCTTCATGCAAAACTTAGTTAAGCTGTGGAGTACCTAGAAGGTTACGTGAATTTAAAGCAATGATTATACAAATTAATGGAAGAAAATTCCATTGTGGGTTACAGATCATACAGATAACATCTGCCTCACATACCATCTTGAACTGCATGCAGCTGGAAGTAAAGGTTTTTTTCAGGGGCAGTATCATTTTATTCTTGTCTGCTTTTATACTGTTACCTGAGCTCCCATTTCTAGACACTTTCAAAGTCGGGACACTGAGCTGGCCTTTGCTACCTGACTCAATGTGGCAATTTTTAATGTTTACATAAGTTTTATCTGTCAGCAGCTTCTCGGGAATCAGCTATTTGCTTCAAAGCCTTTACTAAGGGTAAGGCAATATGCCAGCATGCCCATTCCCCTGGGATTGAAGGATTACATTTGATTTACAATCACCCATCTAGGTTATATATATGGTTTGTTAAATCTGTCATTACTTTCAAGTGGAGCAGGCTGAATTCCCATGTTAGGTGTCTGTAAGTGTTCATTGTTATGTGAAGGAGTCTCTTAACTACATGTTTTGACCCACATCAGCTTTGTATACAGAAGAGAAGGCCTCCAAGCTTCTCTGTGGCTTGCTGCTGCTGCTTGTGGGTTCACAAGAAATACTGTCCTTGGTAATTTAGGAGAGAGATGTCTAAGAAAGAAGACTGTACTTTCCTATGAGCTGGGCTCCTGTCTAGCAGCCTCTTGCTCTTTTTGGGGAGTGGCAGAGAAGTGTGTAATTTTCTGGAGCACTGATGGAGAGAAGAGTGGAATGATTAACCATGGAAGATTTTTCTTGTCTTGTGATTTTAATTCAGAATTTCAGTCATTATCTTCACTGTTCATTTTTTCTCCAGGAGGAGCTAGCTGTCAGAATCATGAAGTCTAAATCTCAAGAAAGTAAAACCCATGCTGGCTGAGCAAGGCATGATTTTAATTAAGACTAACAGGATTTTTTGTCATCTTTTTTCTTTCTCACTAGCCCTGATTCATATATAACGGTTGGGAAGAAAGGTCTTCATAAGTTCAGTAGCCTATTGTTTGTCAGCTAAAGAAGACCGAGTTGGTGGGACCATTTGAGACTTAATTTTTTTTTTAAGTCAAAGAAAATTAGAGGCCCTAGATTTTTTTTATTTGGTTAAGGGGACAAATCCTTTTACTAAGCCTTTGTAGCACAAGGAATTGAACAGGGGCATAATCTGTTTTTTTTGTTGCAGGTTACTGCTCTAAAGGAAGTTCATGTTGGATAATTTATCATTCATTCCTTTTTCCTTCTGGCTACTGCAGATCTCCATGCACTGCTCTATAAATAGATGTTTAAAAGGTTCTTTTGCCAAAATGTCTGAAAAAAACCTTCAATTTCACTAAATCAAAAAAAACCCTTATCACCAGTTTTCAGTGCACAAGTTAGATGGGTTGGGAAAGCAAACAGATCAGGGTGGGAGATCTTTGCTTTAAGTGCCTCAAATGATCTGTTATTTGTGAAAAACATTTATCTCTGAAGATCAGCCAAGGTTGAATTAAAAGAGCATTACCTGGTAACAGGCAGATGTGAAGTCGTATACCTTACTGTCATCTGCTGTCCCGTGTTGGCCCAGCTGTGGGCTGTACCCATGGGGAGGGTCTTTCCCTCGCTGAGGAACTGAGGCTGTGTGGCTCCAGCTGACTCTTCTGCCCAGTGCTGGTCTTGCAGGCCAGTTCTGCCCCTCTCTGTCCTGCCTACAAGCACCAACAGAGCAGAGGCTGAGAAGTGTCCCCTTTGGAGTACACTGCTGACCTGACTGAGTGCCAAACTGAATTTGCCTTCCATCCGTTTCTTCCTCAGTCCGGGGTGTCTCTGACAGGGAAAGCCATCTGTGTTACAGCCTTTTTATCTTATCTTGGGGAGGGGAATGAAACAGAGCTATCGTATCGCTTGCAGTCTGATGTTGCAAAGCAGTTGAAGTGACCTATTGCATGCAAACCTAGCCCTGACTGTTTAGCCTCTAAATGAGGCAGGTACAGTACTCGTTGAAAGGTTGGGTGCCTCTAATTCTTGACTTTCTAAGCAAACCTATCCTTCAGTGTTACCAGTTCTTCAGCTGAAAGAGTTTGCTTGGTGTGGAACAATGTTGCTTTGGAACCCTACTAAGGCCCCATCTGCTAAGACCTTGTATTGATTTGTGTCTTAGTTTATAAAAGCCTTCATTTCTCCTTGTGTAAATGCCATAAATAATGCAGATGTACTAGATTAAATGTGCTGTAGGAATATCCCAGAAATAATTTTGGTCTGGGTTGAACTGAGCTAATCTAATCATGGTTAGGAGTTTCTCAGTAGCTGTGAAGCAAAAAGTATATTGTCTTATTCTAGCTTAATGTATTAGTCAATACATGGGGGTAGGAAAATAGGTATTTGAAAGTGGTAATCAACTTTATAAAACAAGAGCTTTTAATGTTAAAGTATTGCAAAACTTTATCTACAACTAGTTGTAAATTGTATATATACACACAGTATATAAACAGTACAATAAAATCCAGTCCTGCGCCTGTGATTTATCTGCATAATCCTCACATTTGTATGCCTCTTTGTCAGAAGGACTGTGCTTCAGAGGCTATATGTATATATACTAAATAAATCATTTTGCCCACTCACAGCAAACAGCCATTTTGTCCTAGCAACATTGCAGAATGTGTTTTAGTAGGGGACATTGATGAATAATTTGTCCTTTTGAGATTCCATGGGCTTTAGGGCACTAAAATGTATTTCAGGTTGGACTAAGTCCAGATCTGTATGAGAACTCCTTGGCAGTCTTGTAGAAAGTATATGGAAGTTTTAGAGGTGACCTGTTTTTAGAAATTTCATTTGATTTTTGCTCTATTTTACGTCAGTTATGTGTAAAGAAAGCAAAATATAGAGGGATGTGGTATTTGTTAGATTGGTGGTGGCTTTCCTTTGTTCTGTTAGAAATATTGAGCATATCAAGGCTGTGGAAAGAGGATGATTTTCTTCAAAGTCATCTGTGGTCATGGCAGCTTGGGTTCTTCTCTGCATTGGAGAGATCAACTGGTGGACCAGTTTCCTCCTGCAGAGGAAAGAGAATGTGTTTGTATGCTCATAAATTCATTCTAATCAATATTTCCCTGGCAGTTACTTGATGTTAGTTACCACAGTTGCAAGATGAAGAATGTGTTTACATGCTATTAGCATTGTTAATTGAGGGGAAGCATGGATACAGCCTATTTTCAGAGCTGAGACTTGTCTTCCTGTCACTTTTCTGCACTTGATGACCCCAAAACTGCTGATGTGATCAAACAATGCGTTGCAGACTACAGCTATAAGACAATTTCAGAACTCACTAGTTATGTTTCAAATTGTTTAGCATCAAGCACTTTGGCTTGGCTAAAGCAAACAAATCCTATGAACCAGGTTGCCCATTGGCAGAGAGTTTTTAGGAATTTGGTGTCATATGTCAGCATTTGTTACCAAAGGAACTGTGGGTACCCAGAGGACCTTGGGAAAGCTCTTGAATGTCAGTGCAGGGGGAAACTTCAGAAGTCATTGAGATTGCTGCTGGTCAGACTTGGCTTTAATTTTCCCTGTTGGTTCTCCAAGTATTGTTTGCTGACATGCATACATTATAGCTCTTCTACACAACCAGAAAACTTGTGACAGTAGAGAGAAGAGGTCTTTAAGAACCATTGTATGTTAGTTTTATAGCAGAGATTACTGAAGTTCTATGGAACGTGAAACTCAGTGTCATTAAAGATCATCTAGGTCCAACCCCCCCGCCACAAGCAGGGACACCTTCCACTAGACCAGGTGAAAGCCCCGTCCAATCTGGCCTTGAACACTTCCAGGGAAGGGGCAGCCACAACTTCTCTGGGCAGGCCCTTCCGGTGTCTCAGTGGTTTAAAGAATTGCTTCCTTGTATCTAATCTAAATCTGCCCTCTTTCAGTTTAAAGCCATTACCCCTTGTCCTATCACTACACTCCTTGACAGAGAGTCCTTCCCCATCTTTCCTGTAGTCCTCCTTTAGGTACTGGAAGGCCACTATAATGTCTCCCCAGAGCCTTCTCTTCTCCAGGCTGAACAACCCCAACTCTCTCAGCCTGTCCTCATAAGGGAGGTGCTCCAGTCCTCTGCTTATCTTTGTGGCCTCCTCTGGACTCACTCCAACAGGTCCGTGTCCTTATTATGTTAGGTGCCCCAGACCTGGACACAGTACTTCAGGTTGGGGTTTCATGAGAGCAGAGTAGAAGGGGAGAATCACCTCCCTGGACCTGCTGGCCACACTTCTCTTGATGCAGTCCAGGACATGGTTGGCTTTCTGAGCTGTGAGCACACATTGCTGGCTCATAGTCAGTTTTCCATCCACCAACACCCCCAAGTCCTTTTCCACAGGACTGCTCTCAATCCACTCTTTGCCCAGCCTGTGTTTGTGCTTGGGATTGCCTTGACCCTTGCACAGGACCTTGCACTTGGCCTTGTTGAACTTCATGAGGTTTGCATGGGCCCGCCTCTCAAGCCTGTCCAGGTCCCTCTGGATGTCACATCCCTTCCCTCCAGTGTGTCGACCGCACCACACATCTTGGTGTTGTCAGTGAACTTGCTGAGGGTGCACTCAATCTCACTGTCCATGTTGCCAACAAAGATGTTAAACAGCACTGGCCCCAACACTGACCCCTGAGGAACACCACTCATCACTGCTCTCTCCTTGGACATCAAGCTGTTGACCACAACTCTTTGAGCTCAACCATCGAGCCAATTCCCTATCCATTGAGTGGTGCATCCAATTTAGAGACAAGGATGTTGTGTGGGACAGTGTCCAAATGCTTTGAACAATCCAGATTGATGGCATCAGTTGCTCTTCCCTTATCCACCAGTGCTGTAACCCCGCTGTAGAAGGCCAGCAGATTCATCAGGCACAGTTTGCCCTTAGTGAAGCCATGTTGGTTGTCACTAGTTACCTCCTTATTTTCCATATGCCCTAGCATAGTTTCCAGGAGTATCCACTTCATGGTCTCGCTGGGTACAGAGGTGAGTGACTGACCTGTAGTTCCCTGGGTCTTGCTTTTTTCCCTTTTTAAAAATGGGGTTATGTTTCCCCTTTTCCAGTCATTGGGATCTTCATCAGACTGCCATGACTTCTCAGATACGATGGATAGTGGTTTAGCCACTTCATCCACCAGTTCCCTCAAGACCCATGGATGCATCTCATCAGGTCCCATGGACTTGTGCACCTTCAGGTTCCTTAGATAGTCTTGAACCTGATCTTCTCCTACAGCGAGTGGTTCTTCATTTCTCCAAGTCCCTGCCTTTGCCTTCTGCAACTTGGGTTGTGTGGCTGGAGCACTTGCCAATGAAGACTGGGGTAAAGAAGTCATTGAGTACCTACCTCAGCCTTATTCATATCCCAGGTAACCAGGTCTCCCATTTCTTTCTGGAGAGGGCCCACATTTTCCCTGGTCTTCCTTTTATCACTGATGCACCTATAGAAGCTTTTTCTGTTGCCCTTGACATCCCTGGCCAGGTTTAATTCTGTCAGGGCTTTGGCCTTTGTAACATGATCCCTATTTGCTCAGACTGTTTCTCTGTATCCCTCTCGGGCTACCCGTCCTTGCTTCCACCCTCTGTAGGCTTCCTTTTATGTTTGAGCTTGTCCAGGAGCTCCTTGTCCATCCATGCAGGCCTCCTGGTATTCTTACCTGACTTCCTCTTTGTCAGGATGCATCACTCCTGAGCTTGGAGGAGGTGATCATTGACTATTAACCAGCTTTTTTGGGCCCCTCTTTCTTCTAGGGCTTTATCCCCTGGTACTCTGCCAAGCAGATCCCTGAAGAGGCCAAAGTCTGCTCTCCTGAAGTCCAGGATAGTGAGCTTACTGGGAACCCTCCTGACTGCCCTAAGGATCTCAAACTCCACCATTTCATGGTCACCACAGCCAAAGTTGCCCTTGAACTTCACACTCCCCACCAGCCCCTCCTTGTTGGTGGGAACAGGGTCCAGCATAGCACCTCTCCTCTGGATCCTCTATCACTTGGAGAAGGAAGTTATCATCAGCATACTCCAGGAACCTCCTGGATTGCTTATGCCCTGCTGTGTGGTCCTTCCAACAGCTACTGGGGTGGTTGAAATCCCCCATGAGGACCAGGTTTGTGAACATGAGTCTGCTCCTATGTGTTTCTAAGAGGCCTCATCTGCTTGGTCTTCCTTGTCAGGTAGCCTGTAGCAGACCCCCACTATGTCATCTCCTGTCCCTGCCTTCCCTTTAATCCTGACTCATAAACTCTTGGTTGGCTCCTCATCCATTCCCTGGCAGAACTCCATGCACTCTATGATTCTGTGATCAATAAAAATGCTGCAGATTCCAAGAATAAGTGATGTGACACAGCACTTGTCACGGAGCATCCCCAGAAAGCAAAGATGTTGAGGTTGCACTTCCTTTGGTGATGAGTATGAAAATAGTGCTACGTGGTTTTTCAGTGATCAGAAAGGACATGAGAATTTCTGATAAATTTTGCAAGTTACTGGAAGACTGGCAGAAGGTTAAATCATGAAGTAGATGAGGTAGTGTGATCTGAATTGCTTTTTAACCTGTCAGGCAGTGCAGTTTATGAAAGAGCAAGTGCTGGTCTGCAGAAAGGGACTATATCTTGAAAAGCAGTAACTGAAGAAGCATTGACTGGAAGCTTTACTCTGTCATGAAATGTTCAGCTAAAAAGGTTTATTTGACCCTTGAAATATTAGCAAGAGCAGGAAGGTGATTTTACAGTCTCATATATATATTTTGCATTTTTGTCTGGTATCTGTTTCAAAAAGTATACTGCAAGACTGGAGAAAGGACAGAAAAGCCTCAGTTATGAGAGGCTAGTAAAAATGCTTTCAAGATTTCGGTATCTTAATCTCTTTAAAACAAAAGCTGAGGTATGCTCTTTAGAGTGTTCAAGCACCTTTGAGAAGACAAAATGCCAAAGCAGAAAAGGAACGTAAGGCTAGACACTGAAACCAAATTGAAACTGCAAATTAGGTACCCATTTTTAAATAGGTAATTAACCATTGTAGTAAATGATGGAAGGGATCCGTTTTCTTCCTCTCTTTGTATCTGAACTGATTACATTTGTGAAGCATACTCTTAACTAGATACTGGCATGAGTCTACATGGTGCAAGGATAATGTTGAAAAATGCCTGTGATAGAAGTGCAGATAAGCTGATCTACTCACTTGTAGTTTCACGAATCAGTTAAAGTCTGGCTCAGAGATCTCATTTTGCATTTAAACTTAACAAATTCACTCTGGATTGCTGCGCTTCAGGCTTGTATTTTTGCATTGAGAGAATTCTCCTGTACATCAGCCTTAGACCTACTGAAATATATGTATGTAGCAATTAAACAGAATGACTGTCCTGAGACTTGTTTGAGGGGTTGTTGCTCTTAAGATCACAGGACAGAGGCAAGATTCAAGAAGATGTCAGTGTCTGCAAACTTTTAATTTTTTCTGCAGTTTTCAGTCACCATGATGGCTATGCTCAGTGAGTTATAGGTCAGGATGGAGGAGTTGTGTTGCAAGGAAGGGTGGAGAAATCACTCACTAGCTTAACCTCCTGGTAAAAATACCACATTTGTAATGTATATTTTAATTCATGTATGTTTCAGTTTTTATATGGGAGCAGGGATTTTGCCCCTTGTGTTTCAGAATGTCAGGAGTTTTACACTAAGTTGTAATAGCAAAAGAAAGCTAGAGTGTTTCAGAGACTCCAGGGTCTATTTTTAAGTGTATTTCTTATTTAAAAACCAAGTTCTTACTGGATGAGTTTTTCCCAGCCTTCCATGTTTAGTTGTGGAATTCATGGACAGGAGTGGTAAATCATACTGGGAATTGGCCTCAGACCCAGGTAAGGGTTAAATATGCTGTTTATTTCATTGGTAGGTGGTTTTGTTTGTTTTTTTTTTTTTTTCAGAAGTGCATAGGTATAGACTAAGTGTTATTCTAGTGTTGATGTTCTTAAACACTGTGATCTTGAGGATGCTTGAGTCATCAGGTCAGGATGTCAAGACACCCTTTGACACAAGAAGTACTGCTTATCAGCTTCAGGGTCTGCAACCCAGTACTCCTGAGAGGCCTCCATCTCCATGTGTGCAGGCACTCTGCAGTTTGAGCACAACTGCCTCTTCCTGTAGCAACATGTTAGGTGTAAAGGTATGGCAGAAATGGAATCCTAATGATGTCCACCATCAGAAGAAAGTAAAGTGTGCCAAACTCTGCCCCAGTTGAGCAGGCTATGGTGAACCCCAACTCCGGCTAGAGCTGGAAGAAAATGTGACCTCTAGCAGCTGTCTGACTGCAGTTTCCCTGACAGGGCTAAAAACACTTAAAAGTGATGGTATGGTATGGTTGACGATATGTTATAAACCATTTAAGGAAACAGGAAAGGCTGTCAGTACTTGATGCAGCTCTGTTACTGGGTCATGAAGACCTGGTCTGAGTGAGGATCTAAAAAAGCCCTGTACGGCCTGTTTTGGGAGCTTTCATGAGCTGCCCCAACATGTAACTTGCAGAGAATCTATAGGGGGTACAGGTCTGTCTTTGCTCTTTTCATGCCGCCTCTTAATTCTGCCTGTTGAATGATAGCAGGGGTGTTTTGAGGCAGTAAGTCATTAAGGTTTGTTGACACTCAGGTTTGCCATTGCTATTCGGGAGGTTAGGCACTCTGTTTACTCCTGCTCTCCTGTGCCACTTGTGTTGAGGCTGGAGGTCTGTTGCCTCTCCCTGTTCATCACTATGCAGAAAGAAGCCTGAGAAGTCACCTGAATATTAATCTTTCAGGCTTTTTGAGAATTCTGGGAAGTAAAGGTCAGGGCAAGTATATTGGCTCCCATTAAGGCAGAATGGTGAACATGCTGAGCAATGAACAGGCGTGCCAGCCTAAGATAATGAGCCTCAAACTTGGTCCTGCTGTCAGCACCTCTGGCCTCCTGCCAGGGGCCAATGGACACATTTATCTTGCAGTGACTTTTTGTACAGATCAGTTGTATGTCTCCTCCAAATGCAGACATGCAGCATCTGAAGATTTAGAGGCCCACAGATCTTGAGCTGAGCTTCCTGCTCCATGGCAAGAGGAGCCCTCCTAGAAAAGGGAGATGAACAGTTAGTCCTGAACACTTGGTGGGTCTGGTATGTGTATACGTGCATTGTGCAAAGAAATAATTTGTGCTGGAGCTGGTGGATTTATTTTAGAGATAGCTCAGAAAGAACTTGGATGTAACCATTTTCCAGTGGAAGGCTGAAATCAACACACTTTTCAGTATTTGCTGATTCTGATTTTGAAGCCTCTTCACCTCGATTTTTTTAATAGTTGGATGCTTTCAACATGAAAATTTGATTTGTCACAGTTTTTCTGCCAAATCTTGTATTTCAAAGTTGAACTAAAATCTTGAATTTTGTCCAAAAAAAAGGTTTTGATCAATTTAAATTAAGGATATATATGAAATTTTAATGTAGAAGTTAAAGATCATACAATTTCATTTGGAATTTGAAACAAAGCCAGACTTCTAAATTTGAAATCCTTTGTAAGAAAGGGATCTTCAACTTGGTTCTAATTTTGATCGTCTTGCTGAGTATCACAATGTGGTTTGTCTGTGAAGCCAAATACAGTTCTGACCTTTAGATAGCATTCAGGTTTCTTTTTCCTTTTTTTCTTTTTGTGTTTTTGGGTTTGGTTTTTTTTTCTGGAAAAAGGTTTAGGCAGTTTTTTCTTATAGTAAGAGTGTTGCCAAGCCTTGGCTTTCTCAAACTGGTAAGTGTCGTTGCTCATTAGCATCAAATGCCACAGCCAGTATCACTTTTGCTGTGTTGCTCAGCTAGCACATGTTGTCGCTTAAAGTAGCAATTAATCCCTTTGATAGTGCATGGGTTCTGTAATCATCTGACCTCTTATTTAAAATAATAATCAAAGTTCTCTAATGACTTGCATGGTTTAATTCCTTTAGGAGTCTTGCAACAGAGAAGGAAATTTTGCCATGCAAGCTAACTTAGCACAGGAGAGCTGGTGGCAAAGAATGGTTTTTAAATATAGTCAGGGAAACGATGACTTAAGCAAGTGCAGTGTGGGTGAAGGGGGAAAATGGGGTTTATTAGGTGAACAATAAGCAGTCTGATCACTTTATGTTGCACTAACCAGTTTTTTTGCTGCAAGTTTGACTAGTATGTTTGGAGCAGGATTTTTACAGCATTTTACCTGGCAATAAATGCTGCATCAGTTAGGCTAGAGCAGTGTTTGATCTGGGTTAAAATGCCAGAAATTTCTACATGTGTGCCTATCAATAGTAATTATGCATATTCTCTGAATGAATGCTAACCGAGGTAATAGAAGCCATGCAAATTTTTTTCCTCTTTAAATGTGGGGGAATCTGCAGTATCACTCACAGAAACATGCAGTAATTATTGGCAGTTTAAATCTTTGTAATAGCGACCTGTGTATGTGCTGAATGCCTTTTTTTGGTAAGATATATCTTTTCCTCCATATTTCCCAAAATGCTTAAATTGAGCAGCTTTCCCTTCACAGAATATGGCAGCACTGTTATCTCAAACATTTCTAGTGCAGAGATGATACTGCTAATGCTGCAGCACCAGGAAAGAGATCCTGGCCTCTTGTGTGCAGATGGAAGAGTGGTGAGGTGGGGCAGGAACAGGAATCAGCCTGCTGCAGCAACTGGACCAGGAAGAAGTGTTGTCCTTCAGTCTTTGAATGGAAGAGCTAAAAAAAAATGAGGAAAAACCAAATATCTTAATACTAGTAGTCAGCACTGTATTTTGCCAATGCAAGTGTAATAGTAAAATGACGATTCAATATTTTAGTGGCCTTTTAATGCTTAGATTGTTTTGGTGTTTGATAGAGCAACTCTGAATCAAATAGAGCTTATAGAAATTAATGCAATCAAGTGTGGTGACTTCCTTTTTGGTATTAGTTATTTTGCAAATAACTACAATACATTTGGCTCTTTACCTCAAGTTTGGTCTTTTTCTGCGTTTTCATTTGGTTATGGGTAACATTTTTTAGTATGGCCCTGCTTGTGGTTGTGGAAGTTTGTGTGGTCTTCTCCATTTGCTGGGTGTCTACAAACCTTGTCCATGACAATTGAATAGATGGATGCTTTGTGTTTAAAAAACAAAAGGAAAGGAGGTGATAAGACACAGTCTGCGTTGCACAGCTTGGAGATTGGTCCAAGATCTGGAAGGTTTAATTGGAGGTGCTGGTTTAAGAACTGTGAAGCTTAAGCTTCGCAAAGAAACTAGTTCGAACTATTCAGAATTGCTGCCCTGTTAGAACTGACATACTTCTCCAATGTGTAGTTGTGTATTAGCTATTACAAGAAAAAAGCAGAGACAAACCTTTAGCTCTTTTTTTCAGAGAGAAAAGTCCAGGCCTCCCTACTACTTGCAGATCCTCTGCCACCTGTTTTCTGTCACGTGTAACTGCTTAAAAAACATGTGGCTTCTTGTTGCATTATGTTTTTGTAAGAGCCTTGGAAAACACTTTAAAACTTTTAAAGTATAAAAGACCTATCAGTAACAGAACACTGTAGGAGTTGGGCTTTTTCTTTGACTTGCTTGATAGGAAAACATCAGCAATTACTTTGAAATGTTTGATTCTCCACTGTTTCTTAGACTGGTGAACGGTACTTCACTTTTGAAATAGAAAATGCAGTTCACTGGCCTTACTTTCAGTAACACCAATACAAAGAAGAGACCAGAAAAAATAAATGTAGGTGTAAATTACAAAACCAAAGCTTTGAGGGAGAGGTGAGCACAGGTACGTATGTCAGGTATGATGGTGGATGAGAGGACAGTGTGGGTATTTGAAAATAAAATAATTTTCTCCTCTCTGTGACATGGGAAAGTCTGTCCCCAAAGATTTGACCTTCAATGGCCAATTCAGCTGAATGGGTTTTGTCAACATCTGCCTGAAATTTGAACATCCTTATTCTGCACTAAAATAAAAGTAAAAACCAAAAAAAGCCAAGGCTGTTGAAGTGATTCTGAAAACCCCTGGTGTGGGCAGGTGACTAAAAAAGTTGCCACTTGTCAGTTGGGTTGTGATAAGTTAACCCCCAGTTCTTCTTTTGTTCTCACTGTTGCCTGATGAATTGTGAGTGTATGCTCACAGACTAACCTGAAGTATGGCATTTTACTCTGCAGTTACAATGGATTTAATGCCTACCTGTTTTCAGTAACTCAGTTGATAACTTGTTCAACTCCAATAAATCACTTGCTTCTGATCATCACCCCTTAGATATTGAGAGTAGAGATCTCAATAGAGAGTAGGTATTTGTGAGATCTGCAGATACTGGAACGGAGGTAGCTTGGCTTTCAGGGAGGCAGGTCTGGTTAAGCAAATTAAATGGGAAAGAAGATGGATACACATGAAATACAACAAATGAGTTGGATATCTCTGATGAGATGAAGCTCTTCACTGGTTCATAAAGCAGGCACCCTGTCTCAGGAAAACAGAATCTTAATCAACAGATCCTCCAGCCTTTCAGACACGAAATAAGTATTATAACAAGAGTACCATTCATTCAGCTGTAATGCTATTTGGCTTTACGGATTTCCTTGGCATCGAAACCCGATGTCACCTTGTCCCAAATGATGTTTGATGACATGTTTATTGAGGACACGGTATTCACTTGGGGTGTGTGTGGAGGGGTCATCAAGAGTCCATGCTTTAGCCTTGGTCCTGGATTTTGGAAAGCAAGGCATTGCTTTAGTTGCTTCCTTCAGGCATTTCTCAACAAATGTGATTCTCATTTGCACCTGTCTGATGAGAAAATACTGTCAGGTTGCAGCATCTTGTACTTTCAGAGGATTGGACTGTAAATAATCAGTTTTGGTTGGCATGGTAGCTGGTAGTATCCAAAAGCTTAAGATTGTGAACTCTTTCAGATTTACATGGCTGTGCAGGTACAGCCGTAGCTGACATTTGGTGTAATTAAGTTAATTAAATATCATTGTGGGACTCAATTTCCTTTGCAAAGTAGGTTTGACTGTAGTTGATTCTTTCTTAGGCGATGTTCCTTCCCCCATCTCTCGGTGTCATTTAATATCCAGCTATTTCACGACTCGATTGTGTTGTTCTAACCCTTTACTTGCTCAATCCAGACAAAGGCTGATGCTTCAGTGCCTTCATTTTCCTGTAGGACTTCTCCACAGGCACAGGTTTTACTGAGTCAGTGGAATAAGGTTGTGTTATGTGACCTAAAGAGAGAGGTTTCTGTCTTGCTGCCACAGTCTGCAAACAGGGTGTTCAGGGCCTCATGCAATACCTGCCAGCTTGTACCCGACAATATGGGGTAATAAGAGTAATTTCTGCACACTCTAGATAATACGGGGTTGATGGCAAGTGTTCACTATATTAATTAGACTGGCAGCCATGCTCAGTGCCTATCTCAGAGAGCTTTAAAAGGTCCCAGTGGGATGGTTTATAAACTTTTTAAATTTCACTCTTTGCTTGGAATGTTTGGAAGCTGATGTGTGCAGTCCATATGGCATTCTACCCTAAATGCAGCATCCAATAAGGTGGACTTTCTGCTTTCCTTAAAGTTAAACATCTAATATTAAAATACTAATGGGCACAAAAGTAATTTAAAATATTTCAGATTTTGATTCTGTTTGGGGTTTAGCAATGTCTTGTGTCTCAGGAGGCTTGGATGGCAGTCTATAATGTGAATTATGAAGCAATGAGTAGATGCTGACCCACATAGAGTGCTTGCAGAGAATAAATATTTGCCAAACGTTCTTTACTTTGGGTCCTAACTAGAGAGGGTGGCTCTGCAAACCTGTCTGGTAAACCATTGTCAACAACCTTGTTTGTTTTGGAGAGCAGGTTGCCTTGTACATGAGGGAGTTAAGAGTAGTTGTAGCTGAAGGGCTGTATTTGGTGTTGAGGCAGTGTTTTATGATACATTTCATTGCTGTAAAACACCTGGCTACTACAGAGTATCATGCTGTTTGCATCAAAGGCAGCTTAGATACTAAAAGTACCACAGCCTGCTTGGTCTGTTGACTATATTTTCTGCTTGTTTGGCACATCTGAAGAACTTTGGACAAATGAATATATATGAGGTAAGAGGACTGGGGAACACATGCTGCAGAAAAGGTTGTTTATGAAACAGAACTTCCATACTAATATTGTTTGTTATGGGTCTGTGCAGATATTGAGGCAGAATGATGGCCCTAGGGCAGTAGGTACCTTCTAAAAGCTATTAAGTAACCTTTCAAGGAGGGCTTCTCATTTTAGAAATTGGTTGAAATTTCAAAACTGGTGATACAACTGTGGAAGCATAGACATTGTGCCTAAAATCCCATATGCTGGTGTATCATGGTCAGCTCTTGCATCTTGAACATGATAGACTGATTTGCAGGTTTTAGTGCTGAGCAGCCCAAGTCCAGAGGGCAGACTTCATATCTGTGACATCTCTGTATTCTGTCAAACAGCACCAGTTCTGTTTGTAGCTGGAGGTGAGCAGGTATTAGTTAACTGCTGCTCTCTGGAATTGAGGTGTAATGGAGGGTTGGCTTTTTTATGCATTTACTTTGGTGAAAGTAAACTCTCACCATACTTTCACTGCCAGTAGCCAGGTGTTACAGAGAAATGAAATATGTTGTAAAATGTGTGATCTGATCTCTCATAAACTACATGATAAAAATGAGAAATTTATTCCTTATCAAGTCACAGCTTTGTTGCAGAACAGTCAATGACAAATTGGCAGAACAACAGTAACATGGGTCAGGTTGGTGCCCCATGCTTCAATAGATATTTTCTATGCCTAGGCAATATGTTCTACTTTGTCATTCGTATCAGTTACACTAGCACTGCCATTTGTTATGTATACTTAAGAATTTTGATGCCTACATATTGAGGAAAGGGAACAGAAATGCATCTAGACTAGTTTCCAGTGATGCACTGGCCACATGAAAATATGCGAGTTGATAAATTCCCTGAGTTGTAGTCTCCTGTGAGGTCATGCAGCTGTCCCAAAAAAAGTTACCTGCTCACCCATGAGGACTTTCTTAATTAAGATGCCAAATAAAAGTTGTTTCAGGGTAGAGGTATTTGGTTTGCTCGGCTGAAATGCATGAACATGAACTGTAAGAAGATAAAATCAGCATATCTTGCAAACCATGGTGATATCAGGTTAGTATCCAGCGAACAGTGAAGTGGAAAGATGCACTGCAGAGCTGCATGGTGTGTCAGAAAGCACACCTTCTGCTTCTGCCCTTGCAGAATGGGGCTTGGTAAAATGATGCAGAGAATTGTGAGAAGCTCACTTGGAGTGTGTGCGCTCTTTTGTCCCTTCCTTATTAAATAAATAGACCATGTATCTCCCTCTGCCATGGAGCCTGTCATTGCAATCAATAGGTTTCAGGATGGCAGAATTGAACAGGTGTAGCAGGTTTATTTCTTCTGTGAAATTGTAACAGTGCTGACTCGGATATTTTCAGTGAGCTGTAAAGCAAGTGCTTTTGACTAAAAAATCCTTTTGTCTTGGATTCTCCCCTGCAGTTTATTATTGTGTCTGGAAGATGCCTCCTCCTGTGAGTTGTGGACTTTCAGCTTAATGTCAGTACTCATTAAAGTGTAGGAGCAGAAGAAATTTAACAGACTGAAGTTAAACCACAGTAGAAGGAAGAATTTAGTGCACCATTCCAGGGGGTCTGCTTGCTTTTAATTGATGCACACAGCTTAGGTATGGCAGGTATGTGTACTTTATAGCAGTGCCTTGTGGACATGTGTTAAAATAATCTAAACCCTCTCACCTCCTGCCAGGTGGGGCTGTACATATGGAGTAACTCAATCTAATTGTTGCAGGCACTGAACAGATGGAGTTTTATTGTCTTGAGTGCTGGGAGTGTGTAAGAGAGCAATGCCAGCAGGATCCTTGCCCCAAAGAGCAGCTTGCTGTGACACAGCGTGTGCAGGAAGGCTGGCTTGTGTCTGGGAGTTTTGCACAGGTCTCCAGCAACCATGATTGTGATGGCATGAACAGGGGGAGAGGATAGGTTGGTTGTGTTCATTTTGGTCTCTGTATTATGTGTAATTTACTTACTGCCTTGTGCTTGAGCAGTTTCCAACATATCACATAATAAAACACTCTGAGCTCTTTTCACCTTGTTGGTTTAAAACACTTTGTGGAGGTGATTGTTCTTATTCCCATTTTATAAAGGGAGAAGCTATAAGGCATGTGGGAAGGAGAAGGAACGGCCGTAGCACATCAGAGAGAAACTGGTCACTTAATTGCTGTTCCTGAACAATAACCACTGTATCTCAGGTCTCCCTTTTGCAGAAAGCAGCTTTATGAAGTGGAGTGTGATAAAAGATGACTATGCCCTTTCCTGCTTCTGCCTGTTCCCAGTCTTCATCATGGTACTACAAGCTTAGCGTGTACTAGAGTATTTGTCTATCTCAGATACTGTCAGTTTTTATTTGCAGAGGGAGAGTGAACTGCCTTTGCCGTGCACTTGGCTTACTTGATGAAGACAGAGGTATGCTCACCGCTGCCCAGTGCACTGTGCTGGCATGAGCATTCAGCTGAGAAAGTGTGTGTAGTTGGGCATAAAGCCACCCTTGATTTCTGTGAAGGGTTAAATACCAGCCAAGTGTTGCTGTATCTCTCTCTCTGTTCCACTGTAACAGAATGTAGGAAGAAGTGAACTTGTGGCGTTGCTTTTATTGTACAAGAAATGTTTGGATATCCACAAGAATGGTTTATGCCAGGCACTGCATACTGGACCTGTAAAGTAGGTGCAAAGACCAGATTCATGCAGTGAATGATGGCTCAGCATTCCTATCTCTATAATAAGCTTTGCAACCTTTCTGTTCTTCCCTTAGCCTACTTTCGGCACCTCCAGAGTGCTTAATTTCACTGCTCAGGACAAGAGAACAGTGTTGTCTTATGGGACTCTGGAAATGTAGCTGCTGTCAAGCAAGAGTGGATATTAGACAGCTCATCTGCAATAACTTGATGGGGAGAGTTTGGAGGTCAGAGAAAACGTGCTGAAGAAGTGCTGTCTGCCTGAGCATCGTTATTTTGCTTTCCCTGCTCTTTGGACCCAGACCAGCTTGTTGTGAGGTCAGGGTGGGCAGGGTGGTGTTCCTTGTCGTGGTGGGTACATATGGGCTGGAAAATGCTAGGAGTTAAGGGACTGCTAGCTTAGTGTTGTTGGTGTGTTTCACTTCTCACATGTGATGTTACACCTAGTGGCAAATTAAATTGAGCAAGCAATTAAATCTTTTCTTTCCATGCATGCCAAATCCATTTTCACAGGAGCCCTTTCCTATGAGCAGACTCTGCATCTTCAGAAGTTCTTTGAGCTTCTCTGAAGCAGCACTGATTGTTTCTGTTTATCAAGGAGTAACTCTAGGCATTTTTAAAAAGATTATATAGAAACAATTTTTAAAATGTTACTTACTGGCTGGAGAGCTACTGCGGCCACTTGCAGAAGCCAGCCCTGTTGCAATGAAGGTGAGGGAGGGAAATGCAACTCACCTGGAGGTATACCTTCTCTCACCATAGCTCAAGGTGAGAGCTGCAACGGGATGTCTCCAGTTTGGGGGAAAACAAACTTAATAGGTCCCACATAGAGATTTTTCTGCTTCTTACCTTCCATCCCATGTGTTTTTGTGGAAGAAAGGGCTAATGACAGTCGCTTTGGGACTGGTCAATTGTTGCAGCCTCAAGAACAGCCAAAGTAGAAACTTTCCACAAGTCAGGGCTTCCCAGTTTGCGGAGGACAGACTGCCTTGGGATCAGTTGTTGTTGCTCTGATCACCTCTGTCCTGCAGTCTTTTCACCTGTGCTTTTCTTGATCCTGTCTGCCCTTCTGTCTCCTTTTTCCCATCTCTGTGCTTCTTCCTTCACTATTCTTTTTCTGTGTTTTTTCTATGCTTGGTTTCTCTCTAACTGCAATCTTTCATGGCACTCAGTAAGTAACAGCACTGTTATCTTTTCCATTGCCACTGTACTTTTCTGAGCTTTCCCTGTTCTCCTGCATTTGAGATCATTAGCTCTCTGGGACAGAGGGTGTGGACCGCCTGTTACAGTGGGACCCACTTTTACAGTCTAATAACATGATTAATACAGCTAGTAGAAATAAATGATTCACCGGCACTTAAATTCCTAAATCAGGAACACTTTATATTTTTCCTGCAATGATTCCCTTCTTCCCAAATAAATAAATAAATGCATTTAGTGCATAAATGCAGGTGTCCTTGTTCATCCTGAGGAGAATACGGGTTTGTTCATGTATGTTTCTATGTGGCTTCTGGCATCGTGATGTCTAGGTAGCTTGGTCTCTGAAGAGCTGCATCAAGAAGTGATGGGAGGTCTGTGTTTTTCTGAGAGTACTGGCATGGCTAGTGTGTAAATGACTCTTACTGGGAGACTGGGGAGTAAAGAATGCAGAGGTCGCTTGTGGTCTGCCTTAGAGCACTAAGCATTAACCTCAAGACAAGCCACTGGGAGCCATTTTTAAAATTCCTAAACCACTGTTTCACCTTCTGCCTGCTCGACATCCCTCCCTTGTCCAGTGACAGTCTCCTCATGCCAGTTGACCGCTGAACTGTGGATCTGTCGGAGGCAGCAGTGTTGCTAAAGTTGACATCTCTCCAGACATCTCTTGGTCCCTAGGGAATTGTGTCCCAAAAGCACTCTGGTATTTGTATGACAAATGGCAGCCAGCCCCACTGAGGGACTTTGCAGTGTGGAAATATGTAAGTGTACACACTATCAAAGGGTGGTTGGGGAACTGCAGTGTTTTGTCTTTCAGTTGACACTTTACTATTTCCTTGCTTTAGAAATGCGTTGAAGATACTAGTGCTTCGTGAATACCAAACACAAAGTTTTTATTTTCTTTTTTTCCCCATGATCGATACGAAAATCTCAGTGGAGCACAGCACATCACAAATCTTTCCAAGCGCTTTAACTGCTCCCATCCCCCTACCCAAACGTACTGGCTGATGTCCCAATAATCAAGGCAATCACAGTGTAAAAATAAACCATTGCCAAGGCTGAGTTGTTACACGCTGGTGTGTGAACTAATGATGGCAAAGCTGCTGTTCTATTGTCCATAAGGGGGAGACTGTGCTTAAAAGCTCCAGTCCCCTGTTGTCTCCAGGAACAAATGCCTGTGGAGTGGCAGCTTTGAAAAGTGAAATTCCAGCTGTTACTCAGTAGCCCAAGAGGCAAGTTGCCTAAAAGTATGCCCCAGCGACAACATGTATTTTGAGAGATGGAAGAATAGTGGAGGCATATTAGAGTAGTTGATGCAGGAAGGTGCTGCTATTGCACAGCAGCTTGGGCTGAGTGTAGCAGTGGAATTTCTTGTAGCAGATGTGTCAGGAGCAGCTGTACAACATGCAGAGCCTGGCCTTGGTAACATATGCTGGGCAGTAAGAACCTGGCTACACAGCCAGGATTGAATCCAAGCTCTTCATACTCCTCTGCCCCAGGCTGCCTGCAGGTTCAGGAAAACGGCTCTGCAGAAAATCAAACTGGGAAGGACTTCTTCACAATGAAAGAACTCTCTTAAATTAAACAGTTCAACTTCTTCCTGTAGTCGCTGAGGAGTTGTCCATTTGCTTTTTTGGGAAATGAGGAAGGAGACTTGAATTCTTTCTTTCCCTTAATGTCTGTTGATTCTTACTGCAGTGGCAGCTGGTTGCTGGGTTTGCTTTCCCTGGGTGAATCCCAGCTGTGATTGCAGGTGCCGCTCCACTAGCTCAGATCCAAGCAGGGACTTGTGAGCAGGCAGCCCATGTTGAAGCACTTCACAGCAGTGGATACAAATGAATGCTAAATCTGTTCCCTGGTAAATGTTGGAACCGTGTGAGTGCACTGAACCCCACCGAGCTGCCAAACCTTCTGTCAAGCCAGAAGTTAAGTTGTTGTAAGTCTGTGTTCCCTTTTCTTTCAATAGCTTGTAGTGTGTCCTGTAGGAGTGTAAATATGACTCCAGCCAGGCATGAAACATGCAACTTGAAAGCCACAGTGTTGGAGCGGCTGGGTAATGGAGAGTGTGATTGTGACTCATAGGGGCTGCTTCTCTGGTTGGATTGAAATGGGAAGAGTCTGGACATGTCTCTGCCTTGCCTGCTTGCCCTCCTTCAGAGGGAGGAGGGGTGTGGGAAGCCTGGGAGGGGGCCTGCTGTGAGTTCACTTTACTGATGTAGCAGTCAAGGCTGGTGAGACTGCAGAAGGCCCCCTGTGCTAAGTGTGGACTGATGCTGTAGGAGCAGCCGCTGGAGTGGCTGCCCCAATGCATGGGCTGCATCTGGCATGTTGATGAGGTGTGTGCCTGGGAGTGTTGCAGTGAATCTGAAGATTCTGTTTGGGTTGTTGGTTTTCTTTTTTTCTAACTCTTCTCCCACTCCCCACTCTCTTCCACACTGTTTTTCTTTATCTGTGTATTTAAAGAAATAAGGATGCTTCCAGGTGGGTTTTCTTTCCGCTGGCTCCAAGTGGCACCACTGAATGTCACTTATTGCTGGACTCAGTCACCAGCTCTTAGCTGTGATGAGGTCTGGAGAAAGCAGCTGAAAGCCCTTCTGCAGGGGGAAGTGTGTGGAGGAGAGAACCCATTAGAGTGCAACAGAGGGAGCTGCAGTGAATTTTCATGCTGATGAATATGAGAGTGAAAGCCCTGACTGCTGCTGCGATGTAATTTGACCAAGCAAATGTTCTCCAGGCACTGTCAGTGTGCATCTGTGCTGAAAACTGACAAGGGCTGTCCCCATGATGAGCGTTTACCTCAGCAGTGGATCTCATGAGTAATATCCCAACTAGACCGCTTGCAAACTCTAGCCCATGGAGACTTTACTGTCTTGCTATTTGTTTTCTCAGCTGCACCTGGCAAGCAGAGAAGCTGTGTAAATATTCCAGCTGCAGTTTGATATTTTTTTTCCCCCAATTATTATTTTACTTTCAATTTTAGATTTCTTACACCCACCTCTAGAGCCACTTAGAAGGGAAGGGGGAGTATGTTGGTGTATGCAGTGAGATAAATGAGGCAGAGAAGTAGGAGTGATCAGTGTTTCTGCTGCTGTGTTTGGGAAACTGACTTAAGTTACCCTCTAATGATCTAAATTGGGACTGAGGACTAAAGTTATGGGAAGAAGTCAAAGTAGTGGCTGCAGTGATGGATGACTACGAGTAAGAGCCAACTACAAAGCTTTAAACATAGTGGAGATCCAAAGCAATAAACCATCGGCTTCAACATATCAGGCAACAAAGTTCTACAGAGCCGTATGTTGGGCAATAATGATTTTGGAAGAGCTGAGGAGATGCACTTCCTGAGCAGGATGGGGCAGCAATGGCCGCATTTGCTGTGTCTCTGCTGGAACACTGAGCAATTTGCAGCCTGTTCCCAGCAAGACAGCAATTCCCTCTGCCAGAGTGGTGAGCACAGCCCTGCATCTGCTGGGACAAATGCACCCAACGCATAGGGCAGTGGCTCTGATTGCAGTTTTCAGGGAGCCTGTGACTGAATCTGCATTGGCCTCTCAGCAGAGAGGGTGCCTTTGGCGGAGCAAGCGAGCCCTGTGGCCAGGAGAGAACTACTTCCTGCAGGACTGTGGCTCCACGGGCACTGACTCAGGCTGGCAAGGAATTTCTGCTGCATCCCTAAGTTGTTCCTGAGACCTCTGAAAATTTCCCTCCTTTGTTTCAGAGCCATCATCAATCACTTCAACCCGAAGATAGAGTCTTACGCGGCAGTGAATCACATATCACAGCTCTCTGAGGATCAGGTAAGCCAGGCGTGCGATGACCTTTTTTCATGTTGACCTCTGATATATAGGTGTTTAGGAGTATCTTGTGCTCACTGGGATTGATGATGTGGCAGTATTATGAAGGATGAAGGCAGGACTCTCTCGTGTTCCTTGTTCAGATGTGAACAGGTGAGGGGAAGACTTGCTTTAGCCAATTTTACCATCACATGCAGATATCTTGGTCCAGCAAATGCAGAAGAATGGGTATCAACAATGAAAATATGCAGCATTGTCAGCAGGTGGGGTTGGAGACTGTGAGGATACTGGCATTTAGAATGGGGCAAGAAGTTTTTGGCAGTAAATTTAGTTGTTGGAGAACTGTTGGGTGTAACTTGATTTTCTGTCATATCGGGGAATTAGAACTTAGGTAACGGTAGGAATGTTCTGGCGTGATAGAATTCAGTTGGTTTAGATTCTGACAAGAGAAGGTTTTTAATAAAGAAGGTGATAGGGTTAGGTTTCCCTTTCTTAATTTGGCCTGGTTTGCTCTCTTCATGTCCTGCTGTATTGCATAAACATGGCTTTTTGAAAATAGGCTACTGTGCGTGGTCTCAGGAAGGGAAGATGGCCTATTTCCCAAAATAAAATATGGGCAATTATATGTTAATCACTCTTGGAGAGGTGAATGACTCTGCAGGAGCCTGTGGTGGACAAAATAGAGAGCTGACATGTGAACTGGGGGGGGGGGGGGGGGGGGGGATCGTCACAGACATACAGCTGTGTCAACATCTCTGGACCTTCCGAAGGAGAAACTGTGCACGCAGTCTAGGAGAGACCTCATTTGAGTCACTTTGGATTGCTCCTTCCACTGGATGGGATCCTATGTTTGTGCCTGTTAAAATATCCTGACTGTATCTTGCTCTGCAATTCATTTTTCTTTCTGTCCGTGACATTTTTACTCATTGCTTGATGATACCCTTCCATGCTTCTTCCTAACCTTTTAATTTATTCTCTGTAATATCTAACACCACAAAGTCTCAGGTTGAATGCTGTACTGGTGCAAACGGGAAAAAAATGTGGACCCCACTGCTTTTTATTCTCTTCTTGATATATCTGGATAGAAGAGCACTGGTTTTAATTTACTCAATTTTTTCTGTATTGTTCTGCCTCTGAGAGTCACTGTACCCACAGCTGTGCTTTGTGATGGTTCATGTTATCAATCCTCATTCATTGATGATACACTGACTGCATCAACCCAAGCCTCTAAAAAAAGAAAAGCCTTTGATAGCCCAATTTAAAACCGGGGGCTTGGATAGAGGGGAATTTTGCATAGTCTTTGGGTTAGCCTGAGAAAGAAAACGAGCTTTTCACTGTCAGCTCTGTGTAGTGTTCATTCCCAAGCAGTTCAGGGAGGTCAGGTTAAATCCTTTCTTCCTTGTGTGTTATTCTTTAAATAAAATCTCTAGCAGCAGGCAGATAATGAAATCAGTGCTGATGCATGGAGCATTTTGAGGAAGATGATTACAAAGTTGAAAGGCAGTTAGATTTCTCTTATTTCTTTTCTCCCTTCATGCTTTCTCTCAACATAGGGAGAACATCAAACAAAGCAAAGCAATAATAAGCCCTGGTGATTTTCAGAGAAATAACGGAGATGTCACTGTGGTTAGGGGCTGTGTGGTCTCAGTGAGAGTGTTTAGTTAGTGATCTGCAATTTACTGCACAAGGAGAGGGATGGAGACTTTTTGCCTCCACTTTCAATTAGTCAGTGAGCTCAGGTCTGTGTGTTGGACTGTGATTTCCCCTCCGTCAGTAGCTGTCCCACGTGATAAGTATGTGAGAGGTAATGGTAGATGGCTGAGATCAAGGCCAGGGTCTGGCTTCTGTGGGGTAACAGAATTTGTTGTTTTCATTCTGTTAGCTGTTGAGCATGGGGTAGGGGGTCAGGACTGCGTTTTGGCTGCTGCAGTCTTCTTTTTTTTTTTCTTCCAGATGTACGTTTTGTTTTTACATGTGTGTTCACTTAATTCTCCTTCTCTTTTCTCTCCATAAATATTTTCTATGCAAAAGCCACCCTCCTTCATAGCCCTGTTTTTTGAAATGTACCACATTGAAATATTTAATGCTGACATTTAACTTGTGTATCCCCACACATATACTACATTTGGGACTGGTCATTCTCTTTTTTAAGTTATTTCGGTAGTTTCAGGAGACTGGTATTTCTTTACTGGGAATATTTGTTTTTACAGTTTTGAGGATCAAACTTTTCAAGATTTCCTTTCCAGATACTAGCCTTTGGCAAGATTATCTTATGACTGCTTGTACTCCTCTGTAGTATCTGAGAATCTCCTATTAATCAGGCAAGCATGGCTTTGACATAGCTCTATCTGAAGGGGGATTTCCAGCTGCTCTGAGTTGCTTCCAATTCACTTGAACCTAATCAGCCTGCAGACTCTTACTTGAGCCTGCATCAAACTTACTATGCTGCTCTCTGACTGTTCTGGCAGCCCATTCATGTGTTAGATAATATTTTTTTAATAATTTTTTTTTTAGTTTTGTATTTTTAATGTCCTTAAATGTAGCTAAGTAATCAGCTGAAAAGATTTTGCTCTATTTTTTTCTTTTCCTAATCCTATTGAAGGCTTTATTACCTTGTTAATCAGTAATGTCCGTTTATTACCATTCTCTGTCATTTCAGTGCTTTCTCCTTTTTTATTTATAAGCATTAATGTAACATTATTACATGCTGAGGGGATATGTAGGCCCTTGAAAATGATGGACATGGGATTGTTTTAAGGATAGACTGTTAATACCACTGTACATCTTCAGCCCTAAAGATCTCCAGGAACCATGGTTTGAATATACAGACCCGTGCTCTAGGCAGGTATATTCACAAGACTTCATGGTACTACTTTGCTGACTGTTGTGGAGTTTATTTAGTGTTCAGATCAGAAATACTGGGAAGAGACCTTTTTCTTTCCATATTCTCTTGAGCAAAGAGTGGGAGATTCCCAGAGGCAAGCAAATGCCAGGGATTTGATAATGAGCATCCTCTGTCTTATCAACACAATGTGATCCTTGTCAATGCCATACTGTAAAGAGTCTACTTGCCAAAGCAAACTCATCATCCTTCCTAGTTGTTAACTATTTTGACCTTGCTGTAGTTCCTCGTCATAAAACAGGAAATGTCTTAGCTGGTTCTTGGCATCTTCCCTCACTTGCTAATTTGTCAAACCTGACTTCAGTGTTAATTTGTGGTTTTGTGGTATGCTCCCTTTCAATGTGTTTGGCCTGCCTGCATGTCCTTTAAGGAGCTGAAAGATGCTGCGCAGTCAAAAAGATAGAGTTGGCCATTAACTGCCGACGTAGTTTTAGCTCTTCCATGCAACTGATTATTCCCATGTCTTCAAAGATGTTTCAGTCCCTTCTCAAGTCAAAGGGCAAAATAGCCTTCTGTGAAATGAATTCTTAGGCTTATCTGTACTCTCCAGATGACTGGACTGCCTTGTATTTAATACATTGGAGGCAGTAGACTTTCTCTATGTCATATCTGGTCTGAGAAGCTCCCAACATGTTTTCTAGCAGAAGCAGTTGCAGAAAACAGGGTCAAGGCAGTGAGAAAACAGCAACATAAGAGTTGCTCCAGAAGGACAAACACAGACAAACAGAAAGACTGAAAACACAGGGCATGAATGGTCTGGATGGGCTCTCATATCTGCCTTTCCTGGATGTGAAAGAGCAGCTGTTTGTAAGAAGGCAGCTCTCTGTCTGACGGTGATGTAGCACAATTATTCTGGAGAGGCTAAAGTGAAAGGAACCCAGTACTTTTGGTGAAATCTACTCCGAGTAGGAATGTCTTGTGGTACCTTGTATGCCAAGCAAGTCTTGTGTCAGTTAGCAAAACTGCTCGCTAAGGTCTCATTTTCTCTTTGGCACTTGTTCTCTCCGATTTCCGCTCTAAGGGTCTTAAAATTGAGATGGCAGACACATAGGACTGATGATGCTTGCTAGTCACAAACATCTATGTGCTTTTTCTAATAGAAGCCCCTCTTTCTTCCCAGCCACAGTGGGGACACTAGGTACCTCCTGTTTGGAGGTGGCGTAAAGTTCAGTGTGAGGGACTGTTGCGAACACCTGTACTATGTGTATTAGTCTGGTAACTGCAGATGAAAAGTGCTGGGAGCCAGAAAGGATTGTCCAAAAGCGATCCTGTTGTCCTGGAAAAACAGGACAACAGTATCGCTTTTGAAATTGTGACAAATTAGTGTAATACTTGGGTTGTTCCACACTGTAATACTTTTATAACTCAGGTAGCTGCAATCCAGTTTGGTCAGGCAATCTCACAAAGCCATATCACAGAATCATCTAGGTTGGAAAAGACCTTGAAGATCATCTAGTCCAACCATTAACCTAACACTGACCATGATTTCCCTTTCCTTGAGGTCATACCTTAAATGTTGAATGCTCCTCTCTGCCCCCCAGTCCACATGGTCTTTTGTTACCTGGTGGGGCTTCGAGGGACTAACCCAAAGTGCAGTTCAGGGAGGCTCCACCAGTGACTTGCACAGAAAGTCACAAAAGGGTGCAGCTGGTTTTAGATGCCCTCGAGTATTTGAATTCTTAGCCATTGATGTCAGGGTTTATTCAGCTTGGTCTGGTTTCCGTAACTACCAGCAAAACCACTGGCAGATACCAAATGCTTTGTTATTTTTTAGCACTGCTGGCAGTGGTGTTAAGAGTTAAAACCCTCTTGGCGTATATGTGTTTGATATTTTTAAAATGCCAAGTACCATCGGTGCTAGGTTCTACTACAATAAATCCCACTAATCTCTTACATTAATATAGCATGTTGTGAGGACTCCAGAAATACTTTAAAATTGGCATAATACTACTTCACTTCTAAAATGCAGCGAGCTTTGGGGTGGAAAGTGTCAAGCTTGCTAGTGCCGCGTTGCACACAGTAGTAGGAATGTGAAGCTCCAGCTAAGGGGTCACCAAGGCAAAGCCCTAATTTAAAGTCATCACATCTTTGCAAATGAGACAGGGATGTTGGGTTTCATGGTCTCATTACAGACACCTACTCATGATTAATGGCTTGAAACAGATTTTATTGTTTTAATAGAAAGAGCTGAGCTGTACCACCAGGTGAAATTGGAATCCCAGGTTTAAAAGAATCTATATAAAAAATCTTCTGGAGCTGGCAAATTGCTGGTTTGCTTAGCTGATGGGGGGGTTTTTCTCTGGTTTAGATATATTTTTATCTCTTTTTGAGGATTTTTGTTTGTTTGTTTGGGTTTTTCTTTTTTTTTCCTTTGTTTTGCCTTGTTTGTTTACCAAAGAAATATCCCTGCAACTTATTAATGCTTCAGACTGCTTTATGCAGTGTGCTAGACTGAATGGGTCTGAAGAGGCTTCAAGGACTGATCAGCTTTGCTGCAAGGAGATTTGAAGCTGGAGGTGAGCTTTGGAGCAGTGACTTTGTGCTGTGTAGTGCTGTTTATTAACATGCAGAATACAATAAACTGCGTCACTGGAGGAGGGGGGAACAATGTGTGGCAGGCTGTTAGAGGGACAAAAGAAGGGCTTTGGTTTTACAAATATGTAATCCAATTCCTAATTCAGTCCCAGAAACCTCAGTAACAAATAGGAGAAACCCTTCAATTCCTTTCAGGCTCAACACATGGGTGCGCCGGCATCCTGCCATTACTGCTAGTGGCAGTTAGCTGCTCTGTGCCTCTCGGAGGCAGCGTGACCCTGCATCACCTTGGCTGCTCCCAGAGCAGAGGAATCTTTCCACTGCCCTCTGTGCATTGCAAATGCTAAGGCAAGTCTTGCTTCCTACCACTTCTGAGAGCTGTCCTCTTGGGCAGATTAGGAACTGTCTCAGAGTACAAACTGGTAACAAAGTCAGTCCATTAAACTTCAAAGCAAGGCTCACTTTCAATTCTCACAGCTGTTTTCATATCCTTGCCTGGCTTTCACTAATACCACAGGGACTGATAAGGGACTGAAAACTGTTGTAGTATAGGTGGACACTGAATGCTGGGGACTTGTTTTGGAAGAGCTGCTGCTTTCCAGAGCTGCTACTTGGTGCTGGCTGCAACAGGGTAGTCTCCTGAAGCTAGGTATGTTTCTGTGATGAGGCTACAGAGGCAACTCTTGGGGATGTGAGTTATGAGCCCAGCCTGAATCACAGATGGGAGTGCGCTGAGCAAGGGCTATAGGTTTAACTTAGTATGGGCTGGGAGCTTACTACAATGGAGACAGGTTGATGTTGCTCTGGTTCCAGTGCCTGTCCTCGCCCCCGGTGAGTGTTTCACAAAACACTTCTCAGATGCCTGGCAGATTTGTTTTATATGTGTTACTTAACTAAACCTTGAAAAGGGGCTCTGTGTAGTTAGAGGAAGGGGCTGCAGGCTGGGATCTGAACTCCTTCCTAGCTGTCACTGTGCTGCCATGAGTAAACCTTGAGCCCTGTGTCCTCCCTAGTGAGTGGGGCAGCTGGTGTGGAGCCCCTGGGGAGCCAGGCAGCGTTTGAAGTTCTGTGTGATCTGCTGGTAAGGCTGCTGTGGACTGGAAAGCGATGGTACAGATTGCTGTCACTGCTAAGCGCCTGTATAGGGCAGGGAAAGCTCCACAGAGGATTGCAACAGAACGATCAAAACAGTCTGCATTTATAAAGATTAAATTACAACTTTGCACATCTACGATTAAAGGAGGAGCTGTCAATGGCTGGCTTGTGCAAACCCGCAATTCAATTTGCATTTTGTAAAACTTCATATTGAGGTTTTTTAATCCCTTGTGAAAGGGGAACAATAGACACTGGCTGTTGCCAGGTGCATAATGCATATAGATACTGTGCAAACTTCTTTCAGAGTCCTCTGTAAAACTGGATTTATAGCACTATACTTTGTTGCTCTAGTCCTGAGCTCCACCCTAAGCTTCCTTACACTCAGTCGTCTCTCTGCTTGGGAGTCATAAAAGCAGAGAGGCTATAGCCTACTGTGCCAGTTAGACGGCAGTGTGGCTGTGTGTAACCATTCCTGGAGTGAATCTCTCCTCTCGCAAAAGGGGACAGCTTTACAGTGACTGCCAGCCGTACTCATTCTGGGGCTTCTTTAGGATAAGACTCCTGCCTTTAGAGACTGCTACTTTTTCTTCTCTCTGGCAGTATCCTCCTCTAGCTGGAGCTGAAGCTGTTTCCCAAAAGTGACAAAATGGGTCATTGCTCTGATTTCAAAGTGGAAAACAAATTGAGTTTTGCAGTCTCCACGCCTACCAGGGCAGGAGAGTAAATGCTGCTGAGCCAAAAAGTCCCACACCTGAACAGAGCTCCCCTCAGCTGGAAGTGTTTTTTTGACTCTCTAACATTTGGCGTTTGGACATTAAGACAATAAGTTCAAGTTTCTTGACCACAGTAGGGAGCTCAAAGGTAAACCTTTTAATAGAGGAGAAGGTAGCATCTCTGATGTGTGTCACTCTTCCTGTCTTCATGGGAGATCTGAGGCAGGCAGCAGGATTGCTCAGGGAGCTAAGATGTGTCATTCAAAGAGAGCAAGCAGGGAGGATAGATGTCCAGAGAGATGGAACTGGGGAAGGTGGTTCTGCATCAGCCAAGTGCCAGGGGCTATAAATCAATTCCACTGGCTTAGTCAGAGGGCGCTTGGATTCCCCTGTGACTCAGTTAAGGCACAAATAAGCTCCTGGGGAGCTAAGTATTGCTAGCAGCACATGCTGTTTCAGCAGTAGCAGCTGCCTGATGGCTGGCATGAGTGTAGGCCTGTGGAAAGGATGTTAATTCATAGCCCTGTATTTGCTTTCACCTGTTTGTAGCAGTTCCTCTTTCACTTTTTCCAAATCATGGATTTATGTTCTCCATCAGTAACTGCTTCACCGCAAGAATTACTAACAGGGAAAGTATATTGCAGCATCCCAGACAAGAAGCTGATGAATTGTCCTGGGCTGTTGTCTGAAAGTACCTAGGATTTCTGAAATAAGCTGATGTGACCCAGCACTATCACTTGCATCAATGTTAACTGGTGTGTCACAGTTGCACTAATGTTAGTTTGAACTAGGAACCTTTTTTATGAAAACACACATTAGTTAAGATGACCTCTGGCAGTAAGAGAGTAAGTATGAAAAATGTGCTGATTTATTCTTAACATTTGGAGAATGGGGTAGTTTCTCGCAAACTGACGTCTAATAATGTTGTTTCCAGTAGCCCCTGCCATATGCCTTAGCCTCCTAGTTGGAAACTTTGCCACTAAGTCTTACTGTGTGCAGAACCCAACTAATGAAATACTGTGCTTAAGGCTTATTTGTGCACAAACCCCATCTTGGTTTCTCAAGCGTATTTTCCTCAGTGGTTGTAATTCGCTAGGCTGTATTTGTTTTTGAGTTGAATGTAAAAACACACACAGAGTGCTGTTGAAGTCTTACTCTTGGACTTCCTGACTTCTCAGAAAATGTTGGGTTGCGGTCCTATGTAGAAGCCATAGAGGTGGAGGAGTTCTTGTGAGTGCTTCTCCCACGTACAGTGACATGAGTGAGCTCCTGTCCTACTAATGGACCGATCGCATCTCTGAGATGGTGACAGCTGATTGCAGTGAAATGTGATGACAGAGAAGGACACTGCATCTTTCTGTCAATGAGACTTAGTGTTGGTTAACTGATGTGGCATGATGTGCCTGGTTAACTGTTCTTGGGGTGCTTTGGCTTTGAGAAGGTCTGTGCTATCTTTTGCAGACCAAACTGAGCTGCCCTGGAGGCCCATGAGCATGTTTAACACAGTGGAAAGCTGGCAATAAGAGTATCATGGTGATACTGTGAGAATTTGTTTCTCTGGGCACTGCTATCAGCTCACCTCTGGTTATATTTTTTCAGTAATATCTGTGAATCAAACCATTGCTCTTCCTGCAAGTAAGACACCAGGTTTTTCACTTAGGCATTGCATTGTCCTTTGCAGCCTTCTCCTAGTTCTGTGAAAACTAATGTTCCAAACCCAGGACGAATTAATCCATATCTGAATATGGAGGTCACACAGAGACTACCCTGAGATGTCTTTCATTCTGCTGCCAGTTCTCCTTCCAAGTGTTTAAAGGAAAAATGTGCTCAGCAGGCTAATGACTGAGTTTCCCTTTCCAGTTCTCCACTGCACTAGAAATACATATGGACCTCCCCAAACCTAGATACTAGCCTTTGCCGAGCTGTGTCATACTGGTGGTTTGCTGGAGTCAGGCATCTGTCCAACTTGCATGAAATGTTAGCTGTTACTGTCACCCTAAGGTTTATTGGTGATTTTATGGAACAGGCTATAATATGGAACGTGGATCTAGGTGGAGCTTCACGTGAGGGTGTCTGCAGGGCTTTTTTTGTCCCTTTCATTTCTTAAAAAAGGTAGCTGTGAGCTACAGTATAAACCTTTTAAGGCTGCATTTTGTTTGCAAGAAGTACTCTTCTTGTTGAACATCTTGAAACACTAGGGCAGGAGCAATCTTCCAGCTGATGGAAACAGAAATGTGGATTTGTGAGGGAGCCAAGGTAGTCATGCTGGAACTTAGACTTCCTGACTGTCTGTGTTTGGTTTTTGCATCCAGACTGCTTTGCTGGGGATTTTCTACCCTGTTGTTAATGCTCCTGAAAACCAATGACTTGATGGAAGCATCTCACTACAGACTCTTAGTTCTCACCTCAGCTATAAAGATGTGCTTTTCTATATTAAGTGATGGACCTATTTAATTACGGTAGCACCTACACGTCTCTTTGTAGGCACAGAAAGGAAACTTAGGTCTGTTGCTGGGCTAAACAACCCTTCTCAGAAGAATAAGAAAGCTACTGTAATACCTCATCTCGGCCTTCTTCGCAGATACCTGTGCATGACACACTTTCTGCAGGAGAGAATATTAACATTAACTGAACTTAAATTCTCCAGCTGATGACAGTTTCCCACATCATCCAGTTCTTGCTGAGCTTTCCACCCTCAGTACTGCCCAGAGGGATAATATTCCAGGACTACTTGAGTTCTAAAGTGCATCTGTCACTATTTAGTATATTGATGTTTCAGAACTAGGACTCAGTGATGCTAGGGCTGGGCAGTTAATGTCGTACCAAACATTTTGGCATAAAGAAGTTGGTCACTGACCACTCCTGTCCCAGTTGCTCAGCAGAAAGTCAGTTGTTAAAACTTGTAGTCTACATTATTAGCTTGAAGCTTACCTGATCCCTAATCCTCACCCAGAAATCCTTCACTTGAGTGAAGCATGGCTTGAAGATGGAGGTAACTATTCTGTTGGGAGACCTGGATTCAAGCTGCCATACTTTTCATGCATAAGGTCATGACTCAGTATGACCTCAGTTTACATATGTCAAGGAGAGCTTTTTCTGTGATGAGTTTGGAAAAGGTCAGGTTAAGATGCTTGAAGAAAAATGCCCAGTTGGTTCACTCCTGATCTTTGTTTTAAAAAAGAATGATGCAAAATTCTCAGAAGTAAAATCTGGGGAATAGGAGGATTTATTTTTTTTATAGCAGTCCCCTTCAAAAAAAGGGGGGGGGGGGGGGGGGGAAATCACCTGCCTGTACTGTCACAAAAAGCCTTACTTCCCAGTGCTCAACAGGGTTGTGGTTTAAAAGGTGAATCCAGACTCTGGACTATTAACCCCATCTCCAGTAATCTTACATAGTCATACTCAAGTGCTCACGGGCTGCTGCAGATTCTTCTGCTCTGCGTCTTGTTACTAAGTCAAGAATAGATGCTGCAGAAATATCTACAAAATTAAGACTACATCTCTCCTCTGTCACTTGCTCTTGGGAAAGACAATCAGATCATTCTGATGCTAGGAGCCCCTCCCTGGCAGAGGCTTTAATGCCTGCTAGGGTAATGGCAAGTAGCATTTCAAATCGCAGGCCTCTTACTCTGTATAGCTCCTGCTGTATGTTCCCTTCTCTCTAGTTATTGAATTGTTGTTCTGGCACAGTATTTGACTTGAGTTTTTCCCTGCCCTTGTTTCTTCCGTAGGGGGCTGTGTGCCATCGTGCTGCTGACAGCACATGCATTTGAGAGGATTCCTTTACATGTGCCTCTTCTGGCATTTTACGATCCTGTCTCTTTCAACATGTGATAGCAGAATATAAAGTAGGTCGCTTTATTTCCTTTCTGCTTTTCTCAGTTCTGCAGCTCTTCTCATCTTTGAATTATTTCTGAGTATCAGACAGTTTTGGAGACTTGTGCCTGGGATTGTTCAGCAGGCTCCTAAAGCCTCAGTAGTCATCTTGGGACTGGGCCTTAACAGGACACTAGGGACATCTTTCTTCATAGCCTTTGTATGCCTTGGACACCCTGTTAATTAGTGCCCTTGACATGTTTAGAGATATGAAAAGGAAGAACAATGGCAGCTTTCCTAATGCACAACCATTGCTTGCTGATATGATGCATCCTGTGGCTGCTGCCAGCCCTGCCCTCCTGTTCTCTCCGAGCTGATTGTAGCTGGCAGTTGTTGTCTAGAAGCAGTAAACCAAGTGAACAGCTCTACTTATTACCATTTATAAAAATGCACCAAACCAAAGCTCTAGGCACAGTCACAAGGCAGTCCTTAAAAGGCATATGGAAGGAATTTAGTCTTTCCTGAGTCAGGCCAGTACAGGCTATTGTAGATTTATAGCAAACCCCAAAACTTTAAAGTACCTGAGTTTTTCAACCTGCAGACTTGCTTTGGGGTTTTATTCATACAGCCCATGGTGATGGAAGCATTGGGGCTAAATTACAGCACTGTTTCACTGAAACTCCTTGTGAATGATTCTCAGAACTGTAAGATCAGAGTCTGCAGAGTAGTGCAGAGATGTGGCCCCCTTCAGCCTCTGTCACTTGGTTTCTTAGCAGGATAAGTGTGATACCAAATTATTCTGTGTTAACCCAGGGTGAGAATGGATCCCTGTGGTTTATTACACCTTAAAGGTATGGTACTGTGTTGTCAAATGCATCCAAACTCCAGATTTTGTAGAGCTTCTCTGAAATGTGAGATTGAGTTGGAGATGCAGAGAGACCGTGTCCAGAGCTTCCACCCAAGCTGCCTTCTAGTGGTGTTGAATTCCTGAGGTGACTGCTCAACCAATATTCCTGGTTAGCTAGGAAAAGTCAGGTAGAACTTGAACTTGTGTGTATTAGTATAAGGTGCAGTTTAAGAAATTTGCTATGCAAGCATGAAGTCCTTTTTAAATATAGTCAAAAAATCAGATGTGAGAGTAATACCAAGAGGGCAATGCAGCAGCATTTTGGAAAGAGCAGAGTTTAAGGTTCCCATTAAAACAAAAATAGTTGTGCAAATAAAACTACCAGCTGATGCAGTACAAATTAATGGGTTTAAAATCTGGAGAAGAAGCAGTTGAGTTATTAATCCCTGAACTGAAGCCCTTAAGTCCTTTTAGTGGGTGACTTCTGCTTGTCATCTAATCCCTTTGAATCATGGGAATCATAGACACGGAGTTGTTCTCTGCAGTGTAGTAAGAGGAAATTTAACCAGTGAGCTAAATAAAATAAATAGATTAATTGGCAACAATAAGGAATTGTGTATGCACTGTATCTAATTGCTTTTTTATATTGTTTTCCTCTAACTTTTTGGAAGACACAGGTATGTGGATTGCACATGTAAAAATATGCTAAAAAAACCCCCCACCTCACCAAGGTTTTGAATCTTCAGCTTCAAAGATCATTATGCGGATCACCTTCTATTGCTTTGGACAGTCTCTAACGGGGACATTGCTCAGCCAAGCTGAATTTATGCAGTAGAAATGCAATCTGAAATTGAACGCACCTCAAAATCATGGAGTAAATCAAATCTCATTTCCTTGCTTGCAGAGAACGTGGGCTGTGTGGGCTCTTTTCCTTCTCCTCCTCCTCAGTAATTTTTATTCTACCAGGTCAGAGCTACCTTTTTCTTATGAGAAATACTGAGCGAGTGGCTTCCCTGAGTCTTATTCAAAAACCCATCAGAGCTAATAGCTTTGAAAATGTTTGATGTCCAAGATGCACTTGGGAGCACTAAATCCTCACACAGGGATTTTTAGGATGTAGAACAATGGTGTCCTCCAAGCACTGCAGAAATTACCGTGGAGATGATATTTCCATTACAGATCCTGCGGGTACTTATCTGGGAACATGGCAAAAGAGAAATTTAGAGAGAAACTGGAAGCCTTGGTGATCAACTTCTTATCCCTAAGAGAGTGGCATTGTCTTTACTTAAGTCTTCAGTAGTGCTGTATGTACAAATGTATCGCTGTATGTACAAATGGGATATATCCCATCTCAGTAGCCAGCAGGCTCAGTTTAGAGCTGTGACAGCAAAGAGTGCATGTTTTTGATTTAGAGGGCAGGCATTGTGGACAAGTAGTTCTCCAGCTTGCTGCTTTGTGTACTGATTAGCTCAACTTGAGGATAAAACAGCTAAAGTTATGTTCTCCTCATCCTTTGGAGAGAATGGGTCCAGTGCCAGCAGAAGTCACCTTTTCCTTGAGTGTCAATGATGGGCATACAGCCAACACAATAATCTTATCTGGCCCATTAGCAGTAAACCTCCACTTTGTGTCATGTCCTTCCTGCTCATCCAGCATCTGAACCTCTGTGGAGATAATACAGTCACTCTCCTAGAGGTAAGATGCCTCTATTCAGTCTCTTCTCAGCCATACATTCTGAAGGGACTTGTCTCCTGTGGTGTTTTGGGGTTGTTTCTGGGAGCGTCTGAATTGTGAAAAAGCTGGTGCTGAAAAGGTGGTAGGTCTGATGCTTTAAGGTTGTAAGTGGAACAAATGTTGCAGGGATAAACACTAAGTTCCCAGGCACACAAGCCCTTTTTGTCTTCTAAATATCTTTGGACTGCAAGATGACACTTAACTGTGGCTGGAATCCTTGAGAGACATAGCTATTATCTTGGGCCCTAATTGCTTCTGTTAGGTATAAGGAGAAACGAGTAGAAATAACTGAGTGTCAGCAACTTTTGGTGCCTCTGTGTTTATTTCAGAGAACGTACACGGACTTCTTTCCCTGAGAAGAGCAGTAATAAGCGACAGACCATTTGATTTCTTGGAAACCTCTGACCTGTTTTCTGTGTGTGTGATACATGCCTAGGTCTCTGCTCCCTGTAAGATTCACCTTGCTGACTGTCTGCTGGCCAGCTATCCTGCACATCTACATTTTAGTCAAGCAGTGTCCATTGCTAGTATTATCTTGGATAGTAGCCTCTGTATTTCCAGCTGTCCCAACAGCCATTTAAATGTTCATTTTGAACTAACATAGCAGTCAGCTTTAAGCAGCAATGTTTATACAGGCAAAAGACATTTTCTGTGCTGGTCGTGAATGCTTCCAAGCAGAAATGGTCTCGTTCTGCTTCAGCTCTGGACATTGCCCAGATGGAGTTCAAAAAGAATGACACGTTCCAACAGCACAAAAGGGGATAATTTAACAAATTAAAATGTTAACAAGCTTCAATCCTTCAGCATGTCAAAATAGAAATTATTTGGTTCTCTGTTTTCTGCCCTCATCACAGACTTTGTCCTTTCCTTTTCCTCCAGCTGTGCAGTACAGATTAGAGTAGGATTCACAAGTGTGTCTGGAGCTTGTGAGGAGTCTTACTTGGGACAGATTTGATCCCATTGTCTTGGTAGGAATTTCATCACTGTCATAATTCTTACAAACTTAACTTGCACAGCTGCATTCTCAGTATTTAGGGGACAGTCATCTCTGCTCCTTCTTACCTTCTCAATTACTCCTGATGTCAGTAGTGTTCCGGGTCATCAGCACCCTCAGTGCTTGTGTCCAGAATGAAGAGGCTTCTGAGCTGCATATTAGAATGTCTTGTTTCTGCAGTAAACACCTTAAACACCTTTGAAGGAGGAACTCCAGACTTAGTATTGCAGTTTAAGTGGCCTGTGCTTAGCTTAGATTGATTTAAACCACTTTTGGAACTGCAGCCTTAGAGCAGACATTTTGCAACTGAAGTTCCCTTTTCACTACAGGATTTTCTGTTTATAAGGATCATTCAACAGCTTATAGCTGTCTGTTCCAACTCCAGATTGGCAAAAGCCTTAATAGCTAGAATTTTTATATGGGTTGAGTCATACAAACTTCCAAGCAATGCCCACCTTTCCTTATTAGCTAGCTACCTTAGTTAGCATACTGCTACTACTACCTATTTGTAGCTAATCAGTTGAGTACAGATCTTCTATTTCTTTTGGGCTGTGTCTTTAGAAGGCATTTTTGTAGATTGAATTCGTAAGTCCCTTAGAGTCTTTAAAATGTAGGAAAGTCTGCTAGATATTGCCATGCAGGAAAGGACTCTTGGAGTCACTGTGATAAGCCTGAAAATGCTGGCTCAAAGCTCAACAGTGGTCAGAAAGGCAAATAGAGAATTAGAAATTATTAGAGAGAGAAAAAAATAAAGCAGGAGTACTGTGTTGTCACTGTGTAAGTCTGTGACAGCCTATGTTTTAAATCTTGTATATTGATGCCAGTGCCCTTATTTCAGAGAAAATACTGTAGAACAACAAAATAGTACAGATCATCAAACAGTTATTTGCTCATCTGATTTCTTGGCTCTCCAGAATTCTTGCTTGTATTCAGAAGTTCTTATTTTCTTTGTTTTAGAATAGACTTGAGTTCATTTTCTGCATATGGTCAGGCAGGTGAGCTCTGAATTTCCTCTTTCTTGTTTATTGCATCTTCTCAGGACACTGAATTATTCCCTTCTGTCCCTTTCATTGAGCAATTAATAGTTGGCCTTCTATTGTCACTATTTTAATTGCTTAAATATAAGTAGGAGCCATGGAACTGATTCTCTAAGCTCTGCACTTCCAAATGCATACCTTTCCCAGTTCTAGCTGAGTGTTTCTCTGTCATGCCCTGTATTGTTTTGACTTACTTTAAATATACAGCATCCACTTAGTTTGTCACCAGTTTTTTAGAGTATTGTTATTTAGCTTTGCAGCTTCCTTTAATTAAATTTATTCATGTTGTGCAAACCAAGTTTAACAAGATTTCTGATCATTAAAAAACCCCAAATTCAGTAATGAGTTAGATTAGCATCTACTTTTTCTCAGCAAGTGCCAGACCCAGGGCTGTACTACTAGCATTTGTAGAGGCCATTTGTTGGCTAGTTGATGTAAAAGAACAAGAAAAAAAAACAAAAACAAAAACAAATGCGTGGTGAGCTCCATAGATTTTTAGGAGTGTCTGTGTTCTCCTTTCATTCCTCTTGATCTTCAAGTCAGAGTCCTGGTGAGTTTTGTTTGTTTTTTTTCTAAGTCAGTCTGTAATCATTGTATTTTGTAGAAGTCCGTGGTGACTTTGTGAGGAGCATAAGCATTTTTGGATCCTCTGTGAACCTGACCAGGTGTCATAGTTCCAGAAACCTCTTGTGACTGCAGGTGTTTGATTAGACCATAACCAGACTAAGCCTCCCCATTTTTTTTCCCTTGGGCACAGTTAGGTTTTGGTTTCTTCGAACTGAAATAGTCTACTTGCTTCCATCAGGTTTTGATTGAATGGAAAGGTGTTTGTTGCATACCTTGTCTTAAGCTCTTCTCTAGACAGCCTTATTCCTGAGCCAACTGTCTTCTGGGCAAATTTGAATTTCTTTACTAGGAATGAGTTTCCTCTGGTGTATATCCTGTTGTCACTCCGTCAAGACAATCTGAACTAAAAGTTGTGTATTTGAGTTTCAACATTTGCCAGGATGCTTTCTGGCTGCTGGCCCTATAAAGATTTTATTTCAGAACTTTTCTAAAAATCTTCAGCTACTGTTTTTTAGGTTCTTGTAGCTGTCTTTGATTTCTGTAACACCTTTGTACGTTCTGGCACCAAGGTCTGGTCTTACTTTGGTCAGTTAACTGGTGCTGGAGAGATGCTGCTGATTGGGTTTTTTTCTCTGTGTTTAGGAGGACGAGGTCTTCTGTAAATAGAGAATTGCACCAAAGGTTGTGCACAAATCACAGCACTCATTTGCTGAATGCTGCTTAGCCACTTAGGCTGAACGGGTAATAGGCACATAAGGATACTCTTGTCCTCTTGTCTGATGTTTTGGTGACAGCAGTTGATTTACTGCTGTGCTAGAATGCAGCTGGTAGATAAAAAGCTTCTCCTGGAACAGCCCATCACATTTCAGCACTTAAGTTAATTGTAAGCACAATGGGGAAATAAAAAAATTAACGGTCCGGTCCATAGCTATCTGCAGTGCATTTCAAGCCTTGGCAGAATTGCAAGTGCTCTTACGTACCTAATAGTGAGAAATGTTTTCATAAATGCCACCAGCTGGAGATAAGGGTTCACAACTCAAAAATGGGCTGTAATTCCAAAATAGCAAATCTATCTCAGGGTTTCATGCTCCTGCCATCATCCTGGCCTTCCTTATGCTGCCTGCCCTCCTCACAGGCAAGTTTAGTGGACCTCATTCTGTTTCTGGCAGATCTCATCCACATCTAAAAGTCTGCTCTGGAGGGTGCTTATTTTATTAATTGATAATTTTTATATAATTTGTTTCAGGATCTTTGGCTTCTTTTTCCCTGCCTGGGCTTTGAAAGTGCCAGCTTTGTGCAGTACATGGATGTTCGTTCTCTTGGCAGAAACCCACTGAACCCATTTTCCTCCCTTGAATGACACAGAAGTGCCTCCTGTATTTCTTCTCAAGAGTCTGTCCCGGCTGTCTGGGAAAAAGTGCCCAGGGTCCCACAGAGAGTGCCAGGTTCTGTGTGCCAAGTGGGATGTGTAGAGTGGTATAAAACCACTGACTGTCTTGGAAACTGAGGAAAGCAGATTGGTCTTGAGAAAAAGCAGTGCGAGGCTAAGTGCATTTTTGCTCCTTGTGCTCCAAATCCAAATGGGTTGGGCATGTAACATGTATGAGAGTTTATGTGTATGTAGACATGACTTCTTGAAATTGCTTTGTAGTAAGTGTTCATGGCATAAGCTTTCTGATGAGGTGAGCAGGCTTCCAGCTACCCAACTCCTGGAGCTCAGAGGGTGTCATGCTCTTAGTACAGGACTCCCTAGCCCTAGTGATGGCTACACAGGGATGTCAAGGGTTATCAACAACATTAGTATCTTATATTTGTCTATACCTCTTACAAATTAAGTCCTCTGCAAGCTGTGCACATAGCCAGTCTCTGTGACCATATGTCTCTGTCACTACTTGCCTTTGTCCTACTTTGCAGCCTTTCTGCTTCTTAAAGTAACTGTTGAACCTTGGTATGAAGTCCTGTCCCATGAGAGCTTGGAATGGGCACTGCATTGTGCATTTACAGCTGCTTCTGGGTGGAGTCGGATAACAGTTTTGGCTTTGGGATGTTTCTGAAAGCTGTGTGATTTCCAGATTGGTTGGATCTCTGAGTCTTTCCTCACCATTTAATAGAGTTGAACACCTTAGGCTTCTAATGGATTGTGGTTTTTAAACATTTCTGGAGCAGGTAACTGTTGTCCCAAAATAGGATGCCATTTCTGCTAGTAGAGTTCAGAGAATAACAGTCATTTTCTAAGTGAGTTTATAAATTATTTATCTTTAGAAGAGGCACCTGTGGGCAGAGGAGAAAGACTGTACCCAAACCCTCCCACTCCATGGATAGAAACTGTCAGCTTTGTAGGCCGTTCCTTTAAAGGTCAGGGATCTCTGTGAGATCCTTGAAGAAACATCTGAGCTACTGTGTATCATCTGAGTCTAAAAGAATGGTTCTATATTGAGGTGAGGAAAAGGGGATGTGAAATGTCCCTCCTTGATGTTACTAAGTAAAGTAGTAATAATAATAATCTTTTATGTAGGATCAAAACTTTTTGCCTTGTGTAGAAAAGTGGCAAGGCCTAGATTTCAATACCGCTCAAGTGCAAATGTATAAAAGCAGTCCTTATGAAGGATTTGGTATGTGGAGAGTTAGTCTTTCCTCGTGTCTGGCTGGGCACAGAGTAGTGCAGTGAACACAGCAGGACTGCCAGGAGTGACTGGCAGGGATGAAGGACGAATGATGGGCAAAGACTGTTCACTATCGGGCTCCTACTCACAGTGTGTCCTGGCTAATGCTCAATGAGCTGAGCAGAGCAAGATTGGCAAACACAAACTAAAAAGTGTCTGGAAGTGTCCCAGTAACCTGGTGGGAACTGTGTGCAAGGGGTCCCTGCAGTCACTTTAGCAGTGGAAAGCAGGGTGAGGCACATTCTCTCCCTGTCTCACTCATCTTTGCTGTGTGCTGCTCAGCCTTGTCCATCTGTCCGACTCATCGCACTCAAGAGAGTCCCATGAGTCCCATTAACTTTTGTTTCTCCACAGCCAGGACTGGAGCATGTATTCATGGCCCAGTGCCATGGGGGGGCTCATGGGTAGCTGCGCCCACCTCTGCAGGCCTTTGCTACCCGCTGTGACCTAGACAGACCTTTTGTGTCTTACTGCCCAGCATTGCTGATGCATTCTGCATCAGTGCAGTCCTGTTTCACTCCTCAGAGGAGAAATTTGTCCTTGGTTGCTTTCACTTAATCTTTTAGGATAGCTGAGCTTTTTACTATTGGAAAAATCTTCCTCCCAGGAATTTTTCCTGCCCTCAGGGCAGACGGGATGCTGGTTCCTACTGTGAGAGTGATAGTTGTGTGAACTGGTGGAGGCTGTTTTATAGGCTTAGTCTGAGCAGCCTCATGATCTCAGCCTGCAGCAAGAGAGGCCTGTAGGTCCTTCACCTACATGTAGTACAACCAGCAGCTGCTTGATGCAGGAGATCTGGGGCACTGGAGCAGGAATGAGAGTGCGCTGCATATCTTGCACATATGTGGCATTGACTATACTTGCATCTCAAGCCCAGATCTTTGTCCTTCCCACTGTGTGTACCAGGCCCACTCTGCATCCTCTGGATCCATAGGTGTGTGCTGTACGCACAGCATATCTTGGGAATCTGAGTTGTTAGACTGTCATAGCAACGTCCTCCTCCCCTTCCTCTTAGCATTCATGAACAAGGAATTAATACACATGGCTTGATCAGTTTGGGGGTGAGGGATGGTATTGCAGCATCAGCACTGCATTTAGCTCCACAGCAGCTGCAAAGGTAAAGTAGTATTGGGTCAGACAAAAGCTCTGTGCTGTTGCTTGTCCTAGGGTGGGTGCTTTTCTTGAAGTCAGTGTGCATGGCAGCTACTTCCAGCACACGTGTGTAGCACTGACAGTCTTTAGTGGATCCTCTCTGTGAATTTGGCTTCTGCAGACAGTGAAAGAGGGAAGGGAGAAGGAAATGAGTGCAGCAGGGGTCTGGGCAGAGTCTGTTGGGAAATGTGGTAGCTCTTTGCGTGTGTTTTTATTTAACTTCTAATTATTTAGTTATGTACTTTGTCTTTGGCACTTCTGGGGATTAATTCCAGCAAAGACTCCAGCCTGCATCAGCAACTTTTAAGTTGTTCTGTGAGAAGTGTGTTGCCATATGGAAAAAAAAAAATCTTTTTCCATATTAATTAGAAGATACTACTGTAAAATTTATGTCAATTATCTGGCACTGTATTATGGAGAGGCAATAGCCTCTTCATAGTCCAGGTGGCAGCAGCCTTTTCAGTACAATGAGAAATGTTGCTATTCAGTGGAATTCACTAGGAGAAACACTCAGGGACTGAGTTGCTCGTGGAGATTAGTGAGGGAGAAAAAGGGGAAAATTTGTACTAAACCTGAAGCAAGCAAACCAGTTTGAGAACTCCAGTTGAAAATGCATATCAGGCTTCTACTAGAATCGGGAAACACTAATGTCTCTTCCTACAGCCTCTGTCCTCTGAGCTGAGGGGACAGAATGCTGGGTTTGCTTGTGGTATCTGTGTCTGCTGTAATTCCCTCTGTGGTACCGCCCAGGCAGTGACAGGCACTCCACCACCTCTGCAGAGAGGACAGAAGGCGTGTTTGTTTATCCCCAGCTGCCCCAGCCCCTATGCCATGTCCATGCGGTAGCACTGGTGAGTGGTTGGCACTACATGCCCCATAGACTGACTGCTCCATCCTCCAGCATGGGAGAGCTGGGACAGAAGTGTCTGGCTTTTCTGTTCTGTGAGGGCTTGTTAGGTCTCATCTGGAGAGCATCACTTATCCCAGCATTGTGAGTCGCATGGAGTTGTTGGGGGCGGGTTTTTGCCTTTTGTTTGATGTGAGATCATTCAGTCGGTTCTTTTCCAACTGCTTCTGTGTCGTGGTAGCTAATGACTATCTTGCAGGCATGGAGAGGCTTTAGCAAGGTACTGGTGGTGCTGACTGATTGTATTCTTGTTCTTTCCTGTACTGATTAAAAGGACAGTGTAGAGACCTTGCTTTCCTCTTGCTTCTGTTTTCCCTTTATTTTTCTGTCATTATCCGTGCATGCTTTCCAGAACCTACCCACCGCCAGGTCCTTTCCTGGGTGCTGTGAATTGGTGGTGTTCTCATAATTTTATGTTCTAGTAAGGCAGAGACTGCAGTTGCAGATGATGAAAGATTCTGCAGGTTAAAAAGTTACTAAACAATGAAGCATACCATGTCTGACAGATAGACTGGCCGTAGTTCTGCACGTTGCCCATCAGATTTCATTGCTGGAGCAGCTCGCTTTCTGGCTTTGCTGCTAAGAGTGGCTGTGTTCTCCTGGGCAGGATGGGGATCGGAGACTGCTGCGTGTAATCCCCTTGTTTCCCCAGGACAGGCTCTTCCAGAAGGTCTAGTCTCTCCTGGAGCAGTGCAGCGAGTCAGCTCTTGTTGAGGGTGAGTTGGAAGAACATCTCTGGTGCAGTAAGGAAGGAGCCTCTGTGTAGAGAATGGTACAGCAAAACATGATCTGTTTTGGGTGCAGAAAATTTCAAGTCAGGGGCAGTTGGTTCTGGGGGAGCTGGTAGCAGAGCTTGTGTCCAGAAGAGTCCACTGACCCTTTGGAGGTTGTCCATCCAGTTTGCAAGGGAGCAGTAAGCTGGTGGCTGCAGCAAATTAAGGAGCCCAAAGCAGAAATAATCTTGTTCCTCAGGGTGCAGTGGCATGGCACGGGTGGGATTCTGCAGAGCCCCACATCAGCCTCTCCATTGGAAGCCAGCCTCCCTGCTATATAACCCGAAGGGGTGCCTGTACGCACAGGTGGTTGGTGTTACTGAGGAAGGAGAATTATGGGGCATGAGCAGTTGTAGCTGCAGGAGGAAGCTGAAATCTGAGTGCCACAGAAAGCACTGGCTGTTCACAGCAGCTCCTGAGAGGTTGGTTTGGGGATACATATGCAGGGACCTGAAATGCTAACATTTCTCTGGAACTTCTGGAAAGCAGTCAGTGAGTGAGTGGTGGGGCACAGGGTTAATTTGATGGCAGATTATCTTTAAATTACAGTGGTGCAGCTCCACTGACTTCTGTTTTGTTGCAGTGGAGTAAATGAGCAAGTGTAGCCTCTAGGGCTGATACAGGTAGCAGCAGGAAGGTAATTCAGCAGCCTTCACTTTTCTTGTATTGACCATGTCTGAGTTGCTCAGTTCTGTCATAGTGCTTTTTTAAGATAACTCTGATCCCCCTAAGGTAACCTACAAAAAGATACTTAGGTTGTGACTCTTTAATTTTTTTTCCACTGCACTTACCCTGCATGTTTGTCCTTGCAATCTGAGGAGTGTCGCATCAAGCTCCTTGGAAATCAGCTACAGGTCTATTTTCCTCTATCCTTGCCCGACACTAGAAATAGTGTTCTTCCAGCTGCTCGTGAGATTTTAAAAAACTGAATGACTATTTAAAATCTGTGTGAAACAGTCCAGCTGGAAGTCCCTTCCCTTAAGTTATTCATACTTCAGCATCTTGGAAGTGATGTTTTCTAGTCTTCTGTATAGGCTTCTAGGAAGACCAGGTTGAACAAGACCTTGTAAAAAGAAATGCTTTAATCTCAAAATTAAATTCTTCTAGTTCTTTTGTACCTGACAGGAAGGTGCAGAACTTGTGTGTTTAACGCAAAAGGGCATTTTTCCTGCAGTAGTTTTCCTGAGCAAAAGTCGAAGCAGGGTGTAAGAAGGGAGAAGGATGCTAACACACCATCTTCTGTTACACAGAAGATGTGAGTTCTTGTCATCTGTGTAGAAAGCTGATGCCTTTCAAACCTTCATGTTAGATGTTCTTAATACCTTTTGTTGCTCTTTAACCTCTTCTCTGTCTAACAGCTGCATCTTAGAGCAAATGAAATCGTCTCAAGGATGGCAGGTCCTAATCTCAGTAACAGTTCCTATCCATTATAAGGTATGAAGTAAAATGATCTGTGAGTGGGTTTCTCTCAGATCCCACGTAGCGTTTTTACAGCAGCAAGAAAGGGAAATTATCAGGCAGTGAGGAGAAGCTGTTTATTTTTAACTTAGCCTTTCTTTTTAAGTTCCATTTCATAATTAAAGGGAATAAGGAGTGGAAGCCAATGAAATTACATAGCTGAAGGGATAAGTTGATCTCTAGTTCACTGCAGAGATTATGATAAGTAGTGGGTAACACAGTAGAGGCTTCGGGGCCTCTTGTTCCTTCCCTGTCCTCTTCCTAGAGTATCAAACTGAGTTATTAGTGGCCTTTCAAAGGTGACACAGGAGAGCTGATTTAAAGGATGCTGCTTGCAGAGCTCGCTGGTGCCCTTGGAGTTTACCAATCCTCACTGTGGTTTGAGGATTCCTCTGCTGAGTTTCTGAAGAGATCTCTACTGAGAGCTAGCAAGGAGGAAGCCTAATTCTTTGTGAGGAAGTGTGTACATCCATTGTCTGGGCACACCTGTGTGGCACTATGCATGGCTGTGCATGGGGGCACAGGGGAGTGAAGAGGAGCCCAGGGGGAAGGTTCCTGAGGAGTGAGGCAGCCTTGGGTAAGATGCCTCCACTCATTGCTGCAGAAGCCTGTTCTGCTCCTCACCTTTCAAACAAGATTTCTGCCCTTCAGTTTATTAATCTTGGTCAGCTTGGCTTCCTAAAATGGACTGGAGTATAACCTTCTGATTCATGCAGACAGCTAGATTCTTTATTGCTCAGAAGAAGGTGCATTATACTATTATTCTCCATCCCTAGTGGACAGTTGCATCCCAGAGAAAGTTATTTCTGTACCCAGGTGTCTTGCTTTCATTGTTGCTCTTGGCTCTGTGATACTTCTCACAGCTTCTACACACAGGAACAAGAAGGCCAGACGGAATTTGGCGATGGCTGTCATTGCAGGGGGTTCTTCCTGTCTGCCAGGAGAGCTGACAAACAGCATTAGAAATGAGTCCTGGAGAGGAGGCTGCGTGCTCTTGCAGCAGCAGGACACTGACAGGCTGTTCTTAAAAAAAATGTTGCAAAATGCTGATTCCTACCCCTAGCTTGCCTCTGCAATGCTGGAGGACATCTGAGCTGCAGACTCTGTGTGACCATCTCACCTCGGAAACCACTTCTGAGACCCTTTTTTGCCCCCAGTCCTCATTTGAATGATTCCCTGTGGCTTCTGCCACCTCAGGGCCTAGCCTGCTTCTAGGCGGTTGCATTAGTGTCTCTGTGTACCACTGCCACATGCAAAGCTTGGGGGAAACAAGCTTTTGAAGGAACCCTAAGCAAGTCTAGGTTTCCTAGAGCAAAGCATATAAGGACATGACTCGGTCCTGTAAAGGGCAGGATCTGCCAGCTGCCTGAAAGTGACCTAGTGTTTACATTGTTGGGAGGACAAGAGAAGTGTTCCTTAGTGTTCTGGTCACTGTTGTCTTAAATCCTCTGCAATGTTTTTCTTTGGATCTTTTCTGAGTTGTGATGCCTTGGGGCAGAGTCTTCTTCCTTTGCACCTTATACTATGTAGTCCTTGTGGCTGAGGCTTTTTATGAACAGAGGCTGCCGTAATGCAAACCCCAGATGTTGATATTGTGTTTAGCTCTCAGATCAAACAGTAACAGCCTAAGAAAGAGGTTCACTGTTTAAGAGAATTGTTTCAAGCATATGTTTTGCCCAGGAGTGCTGAGCTATATGGTTCCTGGTAGGAAGATTATTGTTACTTACCTTCTCACAAATGTTTTGAGGAGTGTGTTTGTCCATGCAATGCTTTGAAGCTAAAAAGCATTGTGGGAGTCCCTCTTGGTGTTCCCTAGTTAGGAAAATGAATAGTTCAATAGGAAAGAGATGTGTAACTATGAATTTGCAAGTATAGCCCAGTGCTGGGAGCAGAGTAAGGCAGTAATATAAGCTTGAGTGCTTTAGTTGCGGTGAAGACAGATAATAAAATATCTCCTGGGCAGGAAGACCCGGATTTGTGTTTCCATCCGTTTCTAAAACCAGAGTCTGTACCAGGGTTGGTCTTCTCTTAGGAACAAGCTTCTGACAGGCACTATCAGGAGAGAAGTGCAGTGCTCTGTGTGGAAGCTGACCTGAGCAGCTGTAGAAGCTGGTGGTTTAGCAGATTATGAATGGTGATTAGCAAGCCAGGAGGGGGGCGTGTTGGCAGAGACTAGTGTTAGAAGGACCATGGGGTCAGGCAAACCTATGTTTGCATGGTGCCTACTGTGTTACATTTGGGTGTACACATGGTAATTAGCTGCTTAATTTAATGAGATCAGGTCTACTTCTCCTGGTGACATAATAGTGTTTGGAAAACTGCTGCTGTCATAGATACAGGCTCATCCACTGCTCTCACGAATGGAGAAAATCTGTAAATTTGAGGGCTGTTCCTTATTGGCATTAGAAAGACTTTAGTGCCCACCTCCGTGTTGTTAGTCATGAGCCGAATATTGGCTGTTAAAGCCATGTATGTTGCAGAAACAGGTGCCAGAGCTGTGATCTATCTCAGCCTTGCGCCTCCTATGTTGAGGCAGCTGTGGATGTTGACTCCTCCGCTGTGTCTGGCTGTCTCTGGCAGGTTTTGGAAGTGGTGCGGTCCAACTACGACACACTGACCCTGAAGCTGCAGGACGGACTGGACCAGTATGAGCGCTACTCGGAGCAGCATAAAGAGGCCGCCTTCTTCAAAGAGCTGGTAAGCTGCCTTGATTCTGCAGAATCAGCAACCCTTTTTCAAAGTCTTTGCTTACGGCCTGGGCAGTAGCATTTGGAGTATAGCCCCATTACTCCACTGGGCTGCCTCCAAAAATGGGCAGGAATAGGATCTGAACAGACACTGCAAGTCTCAACAGATCTGAAATCTCCCTGCCCTGCGATACATGGCTGAGGAGGAACCACCAGGCTGCTCAGGCCAGAAACCAGTCAGTCAGTCTGTCCCTTCTGCTGTGGAGATCCACTGTGCTTTGTGGTGGTAAATTTGCATGGTGGAGAAGCAGACTGCTCCCACCTTGGGTTTATTATGCAGAGCAACTTAGCCTTTTTGCCGTTGTTAAGGGGACTACAAAGTATGGGACTGAGCGGAATATGTGATGGTGGTGAAACACGTGCCTGCCCGTTGCTTTCCTCCATCACTCATAAAATAGGGTTTCCAAACAAAGAAAGCAAAGGCATTCCCTAGAAATGTCTCCTTGTCAGAGGAGAAGACTAATGGTAGGAAGCTCCACAAAAATAATGTAGTGAAGACAAAACTGAGTCCAAATAATTTGAGTTGGTAGTTACATTCTTCAGCAAGCCAGCTTACTCACCCTGTTCACAACATTTTTTTGTCCGACAGCTGCATCACCAGGGAGGCAGTGTTTTTGTAGTGGCTGGTATCTGAGGGGAGCCTGGTTTTCCTCACTTTTGAATCATTACAGCTTCAGCAAAGGGAGAGATCTCTAACTCTGGCAGCTTTCTCCACCAGTTTGAGAGCTGATTCCCTCTCCCAGCTCTGTCCTTGCTGATTGATGAGTAATTGATGCCTGCCCACTCTGTCACGAGTCTGCATGAGTTTGGGAATGTTATGCCTCTTTCTGTCTAGTCTGCTCCAGAGCAAGCATGCCTGAACTGGTTTTGCTTCCTTCTACAGAATGCTCTTTAATGTTTTTTTGGGTCATTCTAGCACTGCCATTGAGTAGTATATGGGCAAAACCACTTGCAGTCACTTTCATGTCATTTCTCTGTGCTCTTTTGTGCCTGTTTTTGTCTCTCTGACCTGCTGTTTGATACCATATCTGGAATACATGCAAAGAAATTTGGCCATAGCCTTCCTGTGATACAGGCTTCTCCTATTACTGTACCCTGGAAATAAGATGCATTCATGTTTTTGTTGTCATCTGTTCTGTCCCAAGGGCTCCTGCCCTCCTCAGCCAGCATCTCCTTCCCTAGCCTCTTGGCCACATGACTGCTCTGCTTCCTGCATGCCCCACTTTCCACTTGGCCTGGCAGAAGCTCAGGTTGATCATGCCAATTGATTAAAATGACATTCTCAGTCCTAAGATGATCACAGCTACAAAACACTTCAGCTAAAATTTTTTTTCTTGCTAGCCCAATTTTTTCTTTCAAAATCCCAATTTTGTATCGTTTAAGAATCTGTTTAGCATAACCAGTCTCTCCTCAGTTTCTTTCTGAAAATTGCCTGTCCAGGTACACTTGGGACCCTCTCCTCAAGAGCATATGAAAGCCTGAATAATTATTATCTAAATGTGCTGATTTGACCCAGTTGTGAATCTGTTTAATCCACATTTCTCTAGATGCCCTGAGAATTGGGACCCTATTAAATGTTCTTTACTCACAGCTAGAGAAAATCCCCTGCATTCCATTAAGCTGTTCCCTCAACACAGCAGGAAATCAACCTGATATGTTATGATTTGTCTTCAGCAAACCCAGCTGGCCTCCCATCCTCCACACTGTTTTTTCCTCTAGGTGCACCGTAACTGTTGGCTTTGTTAATTGTTTGAACAACTCATCAAAAAGGCCCTAGTCTGCCCTGTCCTCCCCATTTCCTCTTCAAACCAGGTAGTTAGAAGCCTCACAAAAAGGGAACCAAGTCTTTACTTCGGCTTCTGTCGCTGGTCTAATGTTGAATAATATCCCCCTACCCAACGCATTGTGTTTAACTGCTGAGGCTTGCAGGATTGCATGGAGGGGGCAGAGTGAAGTTGCTGCAATATTCTTTGTGGACTCTGCCAAAGGAGCAGGGCTGGTGGTGAACTACAGGTTTCCAGTATGGTTTCCAAACTCATGCTGGTCCCATCAGGTCTTCCTGAACAGGATCTGTTTGCAAATAATTCTTTCCAGATTCTGCCTGGTCGTCTTGTCTTTATGTGTGTGATTGCATTACAGCAAATCCTTCTTGGTGGGGAATGACATGCAGGAGCCATTTTCCTTTTCAGTTGCCTTTTCATCTCTCTGTGCACCCATTAAGTGGGTGAGCAGAAACTTCCCCAAGCCGTTCTCTTGGCTCCTTTATGCTTAGAAATCTTGTTCTCACTCCTTTGAGGTGCTCTGCTAATGCACTGCTTCACTTCTCTGGCTTTGCCTCAGTGCTGCTCTTTCTTGCTAATCCCAAAGAAAAATCTGCTTTCTTCTCCCATTCCATTTTCAAAGAAGCTTTCAAAGGCCTGCGATACTGCAGCCACATTGTGGTGGAAGGTGATGTGCAGAGTCAACTGGGTTTTCTGGCCTGTTGTGCTGCCTTTGAGGGGCTAGAGGAAGGAAGTTAGGAAGTTTTGTAACACTTTTTATTTCTTTTCCTTTGAACCCTCAGGGATGTCATTTGAGGCCTGTGCTGCTTTGATAGAATGAATGGTGTGGATGTGAGCTTTTGAACCCTCACATTGCAGCTGGAGGAAGTATGGAAAGAGATTCAGCATCTTTCCAAAACATTCACTGTTTCTGCAGTTGGATAGGCTTCAGCGTAGTCTCAAAATAGTCTGATTAAGGATTGATTTCTGCAGGGGAAATTACACTAATTTGACTTTTAATTAGATGTAGTAGTCAGTGTAAACCTCCCTCCCATTGTACAAATTTTTGAAGAGCTGCTTGTTGATTTGAAATAGGTTTAATTGATGGGACTTGCTGAGAAATAGGAGTGTCTGTACAGTGTTGTACACGTCCAGCTGTAATGACACAAAACTAGAACTGAATGTTTTCCTCACGTGGTTAATCCCACCTTTTCATCCATTCTTTCATTTGCTCATTGTTCTCCAGGTGATGTCAGCATTTTGTGTTTCCCATTTCTTCAAAGTCTGTGGGTTAAATGCGATCCAAGCTGCTAATAGGGAAAAACAACTTTAAAAAGATCTTCTGGCCCTAGTGTGCTCCAGCATGCTCCATATAGATGCAAGAGAGGACACATGCTCTGCTTTTACTTTCTTGCAGAATTAATTTTAAAGCTCTGAGCTTACTTTGAGGCTGGTTTTGGCCCTTGTATAAGCCACTCCAGATAGTTCTGGTAGCTTCCAGGCTGGCATCCAGGCCTGGGCTGCCCACTGCACCACCAGCTAGGAGGAGTCTTGGAGCGTAGCCTCATGGACTGAGCAGCTCAGCCAGACTGCAGGAAGCTTCTGAAGTTTATCCTTGTTACAGGCTGACACCTCCCTGTGTCACTGTCTGGTCTTCCAACCCCAAAAAGGAGATGAGCTCTGGCTCCCTGTGCTGAGCCCCGGAGCTGGAGATAACTTGATTTAACTGTAATTTGAGCTATTCTTACCTTTTAAGCTGCTTGGCTCAGAGCTGCCTGCTTTCTCACAGCACAAGAAATGCTGGGCACAGATTTTTAAAAACGTCAGAGTCATCTTGTGTGTTGTTATCATGCCCACTCCTCTCCCCAACTTGTGTTAAAGCAGATCTAAGTCCATCTTGATCAAAGTTTGTGTCTAAGCTCTTCTTGAAACCTGAAAGTGTCTTTAAGTGAAATCAGCTCTGCACTGGCCCCAGCTGATCTACTCCACTGCTTCACAACCCATAGGTTTAAAAGTATTTTCTCTTTTTCTGTGTAAATCTTCTTTGTCTTAAATTAAGCTGAGTATTCTTGCCCCATCCCAGGGGAGCCAGAGAAATATTACTCACTGTTCTCTTTCTGACCTCATTTTACATATTGGAGAGTGTTTGCTCTATTCCTCCTAAACCTCTGCAAACTAAATAGGCTTAATTTCTTGTGCTCTACCTCATAGCTACAATTTCTGTTAAGCCCAATGTTCTCATGACCTGCCAGTCTGGCCACCTGTTCTGGGCTTGTAGAGGCTGCTGCTGCATCCTTCTTGGAGACCTTGATGTGTGTGCAAGTTGGGCATCTCCTACTGCTGGTACCTGGCCCCTGGCAGCAGTTTCTGGCCTCAATTTCTGCTTGTTCCTTCTGTTGCTGGGACCCGATCTAGTCAGAATAAGGATGCTGGCTTACACTACATGTGACATCTGCCCCTTTTCTGCAGGCAGTGACATTCTCCAGGCCAGAGAACTCTCCACATCTGTTTAGCCACGTTGTTTCCCTCTTGTCAGAACTGACTGGATCGCTGTGGTGTGGAGCACTCTGTAGGACTGGGAGCAAATCCTGTCCGTGGGCCTGCTGTCTCCTGGCAGGGAGATGGCCCAGTGCAAACCCAGCGTTCTGGAGACCACTTGCAGTGGTGTTTAACATAGGCTATAACCTGTGGTTATCTTACAAGACATGATCCCAAACTATTTCAGTATGGACTAAGTCAAAAGACATCCATCAAAGAGAGGTGAGGGGCATGCTCCAAGGAAACGAAGATGCATGGGTTATCTGCCAAGCATCCTGATAAAGGAGAGTTTGTGGTTTCTGCAGATGCCGTAAAACTTAAATATTCTGTCTGTGCGTAGACAGCTTTGCTAGCTTGCTCGGGTTGTTCAGGTCTGTGCAATGGGGCTCACTGGGGTTCATTTCATGGCTTTCTCTGGTAACCTTCTATGTTTTGGTTTGCTTCTTGTTCTTACGCATTCTTCCTTTTGGGGAGCTTTCTGCCTTTCCCTTCTTTTTTTCTCACAAGGGCAGCAAGTGGAACCCTCAGCAGTATAAACACTGTTAACTTTCTCTTCCAGCCCTGCAGTGTTGGATTCCTTGTTCTGCTTCTATATAATTCATCCCCCAGTGTTTTTAAAAAGCACAAACCACTAACCAGGTCAGCAACAACCTTATTATCACAGGCTCTGACTCTCTGGGAACTGTAATCCCGTTGTTTGGATGAGCTTGTGTCAGTTTTGCTTTCTGTCACTGCTGCACAGTCGCTGACACAGATGATGTTTGACTTTGTTTTCTTGTTGCTGAGTGCAGCTGAGACTGAGCCCAGTCTGGGGCCTGCGTGTTCGGCCAAGGAGTCTGCAGGCATGAAGGGGGAAGGGAAGCTGCTGCGCAACAGGGCTGCCCAGCTCTTCTTCACAGACTCTGTGGGTGACCAGAAGTCCAGGCGTCATTGAGGGATAAAGGTGTCTCCTCATCAGAGACAGCTAGTGAGCAGCTTCAAGTGTGAGGCACTCGGCACAAAATACACACAGCTGGCTCTGAAGCCATGGGTTTCTGCCAGCTTGGGTGATAATTTGTGTTTACAACACAGTAGCATGGCCTCTGTCCTTTCCTTGACTCCATATCTTCGTCTCTGCCAGTTCTGGAGCAGGATAGAGGCCATGGCACTGCATTCATTCAGGAGAATGCTGTCTGGCACTCCAGTGGGCAGCGGTAGAAAATGCTCTTCCAGTTGCAGCGTGGAAGTGCTCACGTTCCCCATCACTTTGTCCCAGAACAGGAAACACATCATAGCTCAGGCATCCAAACAGAGCATCCTCTCCCATCCCTGCCTCATTTGGAATTTACTCTCCTTGCTTGGATGTCATTATAGACGTTTCTGTTATTCCAGGAGCAGTTAATCCTCAGGGATTTCTTGCTAAACTGGACCCTCAGTGAGAGCTGGCTGCAGCAAGTTCTCTGGGGCTATAACAGCATGCAAAACTGTTTCATCCTGAACCTGGAAGTCTGCAGTGTCAAAGCTGCCATGCTCATGGGGAGCCAGGAAGAGTCCCTTTGCTAAAACGTCTTGTTTTGTCTCTGTCAGGTTCGGTCCATCAGCATCAATGTGAGGAAGAACCTTGCTTTCAACACGCTGAGCCAGGAGCTGCTACTGAAGGAATTCTCTACGATCTCTTGAAGCAGGGATGCTGCTGCTGCACAGGGCTGCCCAGAGACGGGCCTGTCTGGGCAGGGACACTACAGATCTGCAGCTGGTCGCCCCTTGCCTTCCACCTGCAGAAGGGACTGCATTTGTTTTAGGGGAGAGCCTTGCTGCTGTGTGTTTGATCCCAAGGCATGTGTTTCAACAGGACTGGGGCTGAGGAGAGGTGATCGGTGTGTTGAGGAGGAGGAAGCAATTTTGTGAGGTGCCATGAGGGTGGGCAGCTGTTTCTGTGACATAGAAATGGGAGATTCCTTCCACAGCCTCAGGGAAAATGCACTGAAAACCTTTGTAGCAGAGCTGGGGAGAGCTCACAACCAAAATAATAAAACCAGTCCAGCTGTGTGAGACAGTTCTGGGTTGAGATTGCTCGCCTGCTCTACAGGTGAGGGCTGTTCTTTTCTGTCAGGCTGCATCAACCTGTCCTCCCACAATGTAGGCCAAATCCACTACCATCCCACTGGGAATGGCTTTGGGGTATGAAACCGTTTTCCCAAGGAGCAGGCCCTGCTCACTGCTGGCTCCTGATGTCAGAAGGTGTCACTTGAACCAAGCCATCACATTACTGGAGAAGGAGAAATTTTGCCTCCAAGGCTGCTGGCTTACATGGCCCAGTCTGAGCCAGTATGCAGAACATGTGTCATCAAACAGAGCACTTTGTAACTGGAGACCAGCTCTGCTTGGGGTCATTGTTGCTTCCAGTAGTCCAGCCCGTCTCTGCTGTTTCTAAGGTTGAGCAACATTTTTAGATATTCCATTTTCATGGGGCAAAAGACAGACTGACTCCATCTCCCCACTCCTCTTACTGCCCATCAGAGACTGCACTGTGACAATCCTCCTCTTCCTCACAGGAATGTCTGCCTTGCACATGTTTGCAAGTGCCTGGTGAGCTTCACAAACTACGAAGTCCCTGGTTCCTCCCTTGTGTGTAGCACGCAATTAAAATGCAGCTGAAGAAGTAGTTACTTCACTTTCTCACTTGCCCCCCTGTCTTCACCAAGCAACGTGCAGCAACAGCCTGCTGAGAACTTCCTAAGGAAGAGCTCCAGATGATGCTCAGGGGCACAGGCAGACCCTTCTGCTCCAGAGCCAGTGTTTCAGAGGTGCCCAGGTCTGGCAGAGCCTATTCCGAGTGCTGCATCAGGCTGCCAACTCAGGAATATGCAGCATAAACACCCATTCCCTGCTTGTGCATTTTTGGCTCCCAGCAGTGATGTTGGGACCTGTCCTGACTTGGTTGATTGAAGCACAGAAGTTATTTACATCCCAGATCCACTTTTTTTTTTTTTTTCCCCTAGAAAATTGTTCTTTGAAAAAAAAGTGCCTAGTCCCACTCTTAGCCTCATAGGTTAGTGTGAGTGATGTGAATGTCATGCTCATTTACTACCATTTTTAGGCAAGGCTTATTCATGCCAATGTGTTAATTGCGTTAGTGTTTCATCTTTACCTGCCACAAGTATGGGAAACTGCAAGCTGTGTCCTTGGCCACCCACTGGGCACAGCACCCAGTGAAGACCGTATATTTTCCTTTCCTCCTGACAGGATGCTTTGCCTCAGCACGGAATTGTCTGGCTTTTCTCAGCTAAGCCAGACACTTATTTGCTGTCCTGCCATGCAAGTGTGTGGGAATGTATACATGTCAGAGGGACAGTGCTTGGGAGAGCATGCAGGATCCATAAAATCACTCTGAGAGCAGGCCAGGTCACATAGAAGGAGGCAGCTTCTCCAGTGGCGAATGAGTAAAGATGCATCAGCAGCACTGTTGTCTGTATGTATGGGGAGCTCTTGCTAAATGATCTCGCCTCTGAGGGGGGGAGTTTCTTATAAAGGGGGCTTGAGTTCCTTCCTTGAGGTGCAGCCCCAGCATCGTTGCTGTCAGAGCATTGAGTCACCCAGCTGTCCACATGCCTCCTTGTCTCTGATCCCACTTAGGCTGAGACTAGACAGATAGATGAGAGAGTTGGGGATGAGTCTGCCTCAGCAGTCTCCGGGATTTTCAGCTTTTCACTGTGGGCTCAACTGTCAAAGGTCTCGTTTCCCCTGGGGCGCTCCCTCGCTGGGATGAGCTGAGGAACCCAGACTGTGATCAGCTCCTGAGGCCAGCCCTCATCCCAGGCTGAGCTGGGGAAGACTGACACACATCCTCTTGTCACGCTGTCACCAAACCAAGCACTGTAAATGGATGTACATACAAACTTAGAGCTCAATAAATAGCAGAGCCCTGCCTGCCAGAGTGTGCAGTTTGTCCTTACAGAGGGGAGAGTGGGGTTGTTACGGGGTTGGCCCTGTCACCGTTTGGTGGCACACTGGCTGCAGCACGGCAGTCGCCCTTGGGCGCTTCCTACCTGTGCAGAGGGAGGTTGTGGTGCCGCTCAGTGATGCCTCCTCCTTGGTCTGAGCTGCAGGTACCAGCCTGTAGGCAGCAGCCCTCCGCCTCTTACGCACCCCTGGGGCTGCCATGGAGGAAAACACAAGCAAGACCGAGGGATGCAGAGGTGTATCTGCACGATACGATGCTCTCTGCTGCTGGTGTCAGCAAACTCCTGCTCATAGATTCTGTTGCAGATTTGCGTGTTTTGTTAAAACACCCTACTACTACTTGGGTTTTGAGGCCAGCTTGAACTGAGCAGTCATTTAACTCTAACATTTGACTTGAGGATGTGGCTGATAGCCCCAAACTTGCTCGTATCTGATCTCAGCAGTTGAGTGTGTATTTTATAATATCTAATTCATAACCCAGTCTATTATTGGAAGAGCTGTTTTTGAGGCTTGGGGAGTTTGGGGAGAAATCAGATTGCTGCCTTTAAATTAGGCAGCCGCTGCAGGGAGACAAATATTTTACAAAATAATGACCAAATTCTAGAGGAGAAAAATTGAGTTTGAGCTAAACTTTGGAGGGAGTTATTAAAAATTGATTTGTAAGTGCCACTGTGATTTTTGGTATCATCCCTTCTTCCTTAGCTCTTACAGGTCCTATTTTTCATGCAGACTCATGAGAGAGGCAGCTCCTCAGGAGCTGAGTCTCCCCTGCCTGGGTTGTCAGAGGGGGCACCGTGCCTTGGGCACAGGGTACTGATGGCAGGCTGGGGGGGGTTGATTGCTCCTTGGGGGTGCCAGGAGCAGGTGGTAACAGACAGCTGAGTCTCATGTACGGTGGCCGGAGGGTAGAGTGCACCTTTGCCCCTCTGCTTTATTTGGTTTGCAAGCCTCTTCGTCCTCTTCCTTGTCATGGCTGTTACTGCTGTGATCCCACCCATGTGGCGTGGGGGCCATATCTCTGTAGGATTGAGCTGCCCTCCATGTGAGCACGTCCTGGTGCCCCTTGGGGTGCTTTTCTCTCCCTGCCACGCTCTTCCCCTGCTCCAGGGTCCTGCCAGCCTGTTGCACAGTGGGTATCGGGAGGAGAAGCTTGCTGTCCTGCAGACAGCTATCTCCTCGCCAGCTTACGCAGGGGCTCAGCCCCGCTGTGCTCCGTCTGCCTCCCCACGCTTCCCACCCGGGATGGAGCCACTATCCTGCCCAGCTCCCGGCCCAGCACCGGGTGGGCAGAGGCAGATGCTGTTACCCCTGCCAAGTCACGGCTGCCATCCTGTGTGTTGGGGCTGGTGCGCAGCCAGCCGTCTGCGCTAAGATTTACAGCTGGCTCTTGGCACTTGCAAGCAGCTCTCCATCTCAGTGTCAGCACCAATGCCTCATGGATATTTATTCTCATCTCCTGTCTTCTGTGCCCTGTTTTCTTGTCTGGTACTTACTGGGATGAGCAGGGTCATACTGGACGGCAGTTTGACCCGTGGAGATGATGGGAGGTTTTTTGACAGATGAACTGTTGCAGTAACCTTAAAGGAAGGGGGTAAAGCCCAGCTTTGGGAACTGCAGACATTCAAAGGGGCCAGGATAAGATGGGCTTTTCCCCTAGTGGAAGCTAATTAATGCCGTTGCTGATGCTTTCAGGGGGAGGGCAGACAGAAAAGTATATCATGGATGAAAGTCTGGGCCATGATACTCTAGAAGGGCTGTTGCAAGGCCTGTGGGATCTGGCCTTCTCTGGGACTGCTGCTGGGACTCTTGTGCTGGTCAGAGCCCCAGTTATCCCCAGTGCTGCATGGTGTGGGTGAGCTCAGGGGGACACTGATCAAACAGAGGGGTGATCCCAAATAAATGGGACAGGCACTATCTCTGGATGCTTTTCTTTCTAAAGCATTTTCAGGGTACCCTTGGCAGATGCTCAGGGCTGCAGGCCTCAGATCTGTCCCACAGTGGCTGTCACCTCTCAGGGTTGTGACTGACTGCAAAGGGAGATGCTCAGGATAGGGCTCCCCCCTGCCTCTGCCCCACAGCTGCCCACACATTACTCAAGACCTTGCTTGTGCAGAGATGAGCCGCTGCCTCTCCTTGCTAGAATGGAGCTCCCCTGCAGCCCCCATCATCCCAGCATGTCCCAGAGCGCCAGGACAAACGAGGGTCCCTTCTCCCAGCTTGGCAGCTGCTGGAGCACGGGCCAGGCCATGCTCCATGGCCTCCACTCTCCCGCGCTGTCCCTTCAGGGATAATTGAATCATGTGGCTGGAAATTGAATCCAATTGAATAGATTAAATGAGCCGGGCTTGCCGCTCACTGCAGCGCAGCTCAGAGCCTTGCCAGGCTGCTGCCAGAGGCTGGGAGCTCCCGGGAGTCCCGTGGGGGCAGGAAGGGGCTGGGGAGGCTGCGGGGAGATGGATGCCCGCTGGGCTGGGCTGGGCTGGGCTGGTTCTCCAGCTGTGCTTTGACAGATGAACACTCATCCATTTCTCCATTTCTTCATGCAGCCAAGCTGGGTCCCAAGGCCCACAGGTCATGCTGCTACAGGTGTGCACAGGTTGGGGTTTGCTCGTTTCCTCTCCAAAGCAATTAGTGACTAATTAGCTGGAGTCCAGCTCCTCCAGAGTTCAACCAGGGCCCTCCTGGTAGCATACGGGGGGTGAGGATGCTCTAATGACCTGTGGTTGTGCCCTGCTCAGCAGCTCCAAGCCAGTTGCTCTCCCAGCCTACAGCAAGTCACCCCAGCCCCTGCACCCTCCTTTCGGCCTCTCTGCTGTGGCCATTGCCTGGCCAGGGGGATGGGATGGGCAACAGGGAGCAGTGAGCTGAGACCACAGTCACAGCATGGACATCCCCTCCCACAGAGGTGAGCTCAGGCACAGGGCCTTGCCCTGGCAGGGCAGGAGGACACATGTCTGCAGCATGGACTCACGACAGAGATTTTCATAGCAGACCTGAGCTGCTGAAAGGGCCCTTGATGTGGTATCCAGCATGGTGTAAGTGAAGGTTGGAAATAGTATCTGTTTCCACTTTAAATAAAAGCTGAGTCCACAGGCACTAAGCACACAAACACTTACAGGCTGTTTTATAATGCTGGGAGGGCTTGTGAGACTTGGGGTACCTCCTGAGTCCAGGAATGCTCCAGTCCAGTCTCTGTTCTCTAAAACAAGTGCTTTTCTTCACCCAGATTTTGCATCTGTCATACAGAAGTGGCAGAGAAACATTCAGGGTTGGTACAAAGCCCCCACGCAGCAGTGGGGCCATGCTGGGGAGTCCCTCCTTGCTGGAGGCATTGGCAGAGGCAGATGACCAGCTTTCAAGGATTCAGAGTGTGATGCAAAGTCCGTTCTCCCTCCTGCACACCCAGATTTCTCCCACCTGCTGGTTTGCATTTGACAAAGGAGTTTCCCTTTCTCCTGCAGCATCCCTGCTTACAAGGCTCACGCAGCAGCTTGCAGGCATCTGTTCCTCCTCTAGCTTTGCAAGATCTTCAGCAGCTGAAATTCCCCTGCCAGAACTGAATCTCCCAGAGGCTCCCACCTACCCGTGTGTCCCTTCAGGGTGGGTTTGCAGAGATGGGAGTTGTCTGCCCCAGCTGCCTGTGTCCCAGGACCTCCTAGTCTGCTGTAGCTGCTCCCCAAGTCCTCAGGACCCCAGGTCTGCAGAGACCGAGAGGCTCATCTAAGGCCTCATGCCACCCAGATCCATTTCCTCTGTGGTTGTAATAAATACTGTGCTTTATTTACGAGTGCGGCCATTTTCTCTGCCTGGAGCCGCCCCCCCCCCCCCCCTTCCCCCAGCCACTGCAGGCCACAAGCATTCCTCCTCTGGGCGGGGGGCTCCCTGGGCCCTGGGAGGGGAATAGCCCCTGGAGCTAAGATGCTCATCTCCAGCTAAGGCTGCTGTTTGCTGGCATTTTTGCCAGAGGTGAAGCCAGCTTCGGGACCTCCCGTTTCTGTCCTCTGCTCCCAGAACCAGCCCCTGGGTGCTGCATCCCGTGTCCCAGCCTGGGAACTGCTTGGGAGCCCTCACTGCCGAGGGAGCAGGGCTGTTCCTCGCTGCCGAGTGTAAGTCTGAGCCCAGAGGCACCAGGCGACCACAGCCAAAATAAGATTAATGGCATCTGCTGAGACCATATCCTGAGGACTGCTATTGATGACCACAGCTTCAAAATACACTTAACAGTGGATAAAGCACCGTGATTTAGAGCACTCGGCAATTACATCTCTGTTTGGAATTTCATAAAGATAGGATCAGGCTCCCAAGTCCCACTGTCTGCTTTTCTGATAGAATTAATAAGAATGGAGGTATGCAATTACGCAACACACGGGCTGGTAGGGCAGATCGATGCCTTGTGGTTACCTAATGAAGTGTTAAATTGCATCTTTCCCTCTCCCTGTCCCCCTCTAACAGCCACAGTGGGCTGTTTGCAGAGGTCTTGCAGGACTCGTGCCTGGGGGATAGCTCCCCATACCCCTCTACCCCAGCCCAGTGGGGTGTGGACCCCAGCGCTCCTGCCTCCTTTCCAGGCTATTTTTGCTTTTGTGGATGGGAGCAGTTTGGGATCGTCTTGGGCTCTGTGTCAAGCCTGGGGTTTTCAGCCGGGCTCCGAGGGGACACGTCAGCAGCAGCTGAGAGCAGGCTGCTGCCCCTAGAGTGGGTGTCCCAGTGGGGAGCTGGGGCATGGATGAGCCAAAAGGATTGGCCCCATATTGCAGGGTGGGTGCCCTGGAGAGGAACAGGGATGGGTGTGGGTAGGCTCAGCTCTGTCCAGCCTGGGTCTGGATGAGGCTGGTGGCAGCCTGGCAGAGCTCTGCCTGCAGCCAGGCTCTGCATCCAGCTCTCTGGGCATCACCGGAGCATCCCCAAACTCGTCCCCTTCCCCAGTTACTCCCAACAAGGGTGTGCTGGCCACACACTGACCTGGGGACAAACAAGCCCCCTGGACAGTGTGGCCTCGCGTGCGCCTCCCGGCCCCTCTTGCCCTGGCTCAGAGCCGTTGCTGGCTGTGGCTCCGCTGCCTGGGGAGCAGCGTTAATCCTGTGCAGATGTCCGTTATCGAAGCGCCGCTGCCGCTGACAGGGTGACGGATAGGCCACTTAGGGAACGTGCCTCGCGCCCAGGCTGATGCCAACAGGTGATTTCCATCACAGTGAGGGTGGATGGGTGATCACGGGGACACCCTGTCTCCAAGAGACATGCAGCCCAGAGTGCACTTCAGGGTGCAGCACCCCTTGTGTCCCCAGATTGACTCCTTCCTCATGCCTCCCACCTGCCACCCTGTCCTCCCTCCCCATCCCACCCCGCTGCTGGCTGTGCCAAGCCCTGGGGCTGGGTTATGTGTCCCTGTTTCCCCCTTGGCTCTCTGCTGCTCTCCCAGAGATTTGCTCAGGGATTTGGGTGCTTCCACAGGACCCCTGCCCACCCCAGCAGGCTGAATCCAGCCACCTGCCTTTCTTCCACACTTCCCTGGCCCCAGGCATTGGGGTACGGGCTTCACGGTGAGCTGTGCCTCATTTGCTGTGGAGCCTGTGCCACTTCTTGCCCTGCTGGGGCATGGCCCTCCCTCTCAGTTACCCTTTGTAACAGGGATCTGGACTCATAGAAGCTGCCAGAGCTCTTCCCATCCTCTGAAAACAGTTAATCCAGTAGCACCTGCAGCAGCATAGCCCTACCTGTGGATGGCTCCTGCCCACCCCAGACGTGCTGATTGCTTTTGTGGTTGATGTGGCCAGTGGCAGCGGGGCTGTGCAGGGCACGAGAGCATTGATTAAAGCCTTGGACGCTGCTTAGGTGATCTTCCTCAGCCCGGCTCAGCCCTTCTGCATCTGCTGCACGTCCTGGTCAGATGTGCCACCAAGGGTGCTCTCTGCACTCCGGTGTGACATTGCCACCGTGTCCGTCCCTGGCCAGATGTGTTTACCAAGGTATCTCTGCACACAGTGCACCTGCAGCAGGGCCTGTTTGGGCAGGTGGGCAGGCAGGAACCAGTCTCATTCCTGCAGCAGAAAGCTGCTGCTCCCACCCTGGTGTCCTGCAGACCCCTGGCTCCCAGCGCCCGGTGGAACATTTAGGGGAGGACGTTGCATTTTTCCCGAGCAGAGGAAGGCTCAAAGGCTGTGAATCCTGGCAGGATGCCCAGCCCTCGTGTCTGCTAAGGAGAGGAGCCGTGACCAGCGAGCAAGTGAGCTGTGTCCCCCGTTTTCTACACTGCGGGGGGATGGGCTGTGTCAGCCTGGCCCTGGGGCTGCCCCATCCTACCCCACGGTACCCACCAACCCACCCAACTTTCCCCCCTCTCCCCAGTCTGGCGGAGCATCTCTCACTTGCCTGCAGGAACAGGAGCACTTAGCTGGGATAAAAATAGCCATGTTTGTCTCCCGATGGACCGGGGATGGCAGAAGGTGAAAACTTCCCCCATGCAGCTCTGCTGGCCCTGCCACATCCGCAGCGGGACGGACCGGCAGGATGTTGGAGATGGGGCAGGTTCGCCTGGCATCGCTTACGCAGCCCCCCTGACCGCCCAAATCTACCTCCCTCGGACACTGCTGGTCCCCAGGGGCTGCCAAGAGGATGTGGCTGAAGATGCAATGGAGAGGATGAAGGAAAGAGAACGTGGAGGGCAAGGAGCAGCAGGATGGAGAAGCCCAGTGGCACAGGGGTTCCCTGGGCTGGCCAGACTCTGGCTAAGCAGAGGGGCATCGCCAGGGCTGTCCCGGGTGTTTTTCTCCATCTGGGCTGCACACATGGGCTCTGTGGATGTGGCCGGGCCACAGGGAGGGCCAGGGGAATGTGTTTAGTTCTCTGAGCATTTCTCTACTGCGTTTTCCTTGCTAAATGGCTCTTATTTTTAGATCCAGGCAGTTGCTAAGCATCGCTGCCTCGCTAAGGCGGCTTCTTTCATGGCTTGACACCAAAGCACGCTGACAACACGCTGCCGCGTGAGCGTGGCCCTCCCTCCGCGCTGCTCTGGATTCCGTTTCTGCCCCGCAGCTCCAAGGGCCAGGAGGGACGAGCTGGGCACCAGGACTGGGACCCGATGCTTTGCCTCCCCTCCGGCTCTCGATCCCCTTTGTCTGTTTGCATAGATCATAGGATGAAGGGAGGAGAGGTGGGAAACGTCGGGAGCTGGGTGGCCCCCAAGATGCGCCCGGGACCCCTGGCACCGTATGAACAGTCAGTGTGCGGGCAGTGGCATGACAAAAGCCCGTGGCTTTGCCCATGTCAGGGATTGTCCAGGATATTTTGCATCCCCTGTGATGGCATTGTGCACAGGTGGCAGCAAATAACCGTGGGCATCAGCACCTGGAAGCCCCCCCAAGGCGTGCCGCTCTTCACCCGCACTCTGCTGCAGCAGATGGGGAAAAATCCTGCTAAAGGCTCCAACCCTGCATGGGAAACCTGTGCTCGGGGTGGGGGGGCGACGGGGAGACCCGCTCCTGTGCTTGTCTGCAAGCCGGCAGACCTGGGCCACCCTCCCCACACCTCTGCTGCGTTCCTCAGCCGCTGCCCGTCCCCTCCACCCCTGACCGATTTCCCACCCAGCTTCTCCCCGAGGCGAGGATGCAGCAGCCCCCCTGGACTGCGCAGGACTGGGGTCCCCCTTCCTCTGTAGCTCCCAAGGCACGGCCCAGCGTGGGCACCGACACGCGGGGCTTGGGGAGCCCTCGCTCGCCCGCAGCGGGGTGTGGGGGTCTGCGCCCCTCCTGCTGCCCCGTGCCTTCTCCATCCCTGCTCGGTCCCTGACCGCCGGGGCTCCCCTAAACCGCCGGAGCCCCCACCTCTGTGCAGCCAGGAGCGGCTCCCTCCCTGCTCTGCCCCGGAGCGCAGCCCCCCGCCCCGCCGTGCCTCAGTTTCCCCGCGGCGGCGCGGCGCAGGGCGGCGGGGCCGGGCCGGCGGCTCCCGGGAGGAGGCGGGGAAGGGCGGGAGGGAGGGGGCGGCCGTGCCCAGCCCCGGCGGCGGCGGGGAACGGGGCGGCTGCGCGCTCCTGCCTGCCGTACCGAGCCGCACCGAGCCGAGCTCCCCGGCACCGCCGGCCCCTTCCTGCTGCCGCGGGCGGCGGGGCGGGGGGAGGCGGCGGGCGCGGGCCCCCCCCTGCCCGGCGGCGGAGCCCGTGCGCCCCGTCGCGGTTTCCCCCGCCGCTCGGCGGGGCGGGAAGATGCGGAGCAAGGGCAGGAAGGAGAGCCTGTCCGACTCCCGCGACCTGGACGGCTCCTACGACCAGCTCACGGGTGAGTGCCGCCCGCCGGGGAAGGTGCAGCAACCGCTCGGGAACACGGCACGGGGGCGGCCCCGGGCACCCCGACCCGGCCCCGGGCACCCCGGCCCTCCCCGCTTCCAGACCCGGCTGAGCCCCGGCCCCCTGCCCGCCCCGCTTCGCCGCACGCCTTGCCCGGGGAAGGGGGGGCGGGGGCCGCGACTCCGGCGCTGGAGCAGGGGGACAGTCCCGGGCCCGGAGAGGGGGGATGCTCGGGGGATGGTGGGGTGTTAGGGTCGGTCCCAGCCGGGCAGAGGTTGCCCCGAGGCAGGTTTGTAGGGAAAAGGCTCCCCGCCGGGCGGTGGGATGCTTGAATCCCTTTTGGCTGCCCCCAAGCTCACCTTCCCTCACTGCTGCTCCCAAGCCCCTCGGAACACCAGGGCTTGGCACTGGACTCTCTCCACCATGCCATGGACCCCCCGCTGCACTCTGGGGTGGCACAGCAGCACCCCGGCCGCAGGTTCCCTCTGGGAATGGAGAGGCTCACCCTGCTCAGCAAACCCCAGCAATGTCACAGAGCCTGGTGTCTTCTCTGCCTGTCACCTGGTGTCCCTTAGAGCAACTCCAGAGATGCTCTGCCCCCAGGATGGGGTGGCTGCAGGACAGTGAGGCCAAATGTGACCCATCTGTGACTCTATTGCATCCCCCTCCATCCTTTGTCCCAGCAGGGAATTGCCTGGCATCCCTCATCCCACCACAACATCCATCCGTCCATCCCACCTCGTCCCCCACTGTCCGATAGCAAAGCAGCTGGGCTGGGGCTGGCAACATCCCTCCTTCCCCACGTGCTCTCCACGGATCAGGCCAAATCCCATCCCCTTTCAGGGCCTCCCTCACAGCAGCTGTGAAATGGGACAGGGGTTCCCACCTGCCTCCCAGGAGCCATGAGGGAGCCAAACCTGTCTGTAGCCGGTAGGTTGGGTGCTCTCGTGCCGCAGGCACCGGGGTGTGTGCAGAGGTGGCTCCCCTGAGTCCCAGTGATGCTTTTCCTGCCGCGGTCTGGTGTGGATTTCAGGCTTTGCTCTGGAGTTTCAAGGAGGTGGCGGTAGCAGGGCACGACCCCTGCTCTGCTTTGCCGAGCAGCCCCACGCGTGGGAAATGCTGCTTGCTGCCTGCCCAAACGTGCTGCAGGGAAGATATTTTTGAGCTGTGTAGGAACTTGGAACCCACACACAACTTTTGGTTTCTCCGGTAACTTTAAAATGTCCATATGGATTTAAATCAAACGGAGGTTAAAAATAAATTCCAGTCTCTCCAAGGCTGAGACCTTTTATGCCTGGGCTTACCACAGAGCCGGCAGTGCAGCGGGAACCTGGGCAGAGGGGAGCTGCTGTGTCAGCCCCTGCCCGCGGGGACAGGGCTGCTGGGAAGCCTCTGGGGAATAAGACTAGAAATATCCGCCCCATTTCTCAGCGTGGGAAGCAGAGGCCCCGGGAGGTCATGTCACTCATTTGCCGTCCCTGACCGGCCAGGGCAGAGTCGGTGTAACACCAGCTACCCAGGGAGGGAGCTGGTCGCGGCAGCACCGATTTCCCCCGTGTTGGCTGAACACGCAGAAGCCGTCCCTCCCCGTGGAGGGAAAGTTGTTTTTCTCCCAGAATGAGTGTGGAAGTGATGCAGCAGGAGGAGAGGGGATGCAGCCTTAGCTCCAGGGAGGCTTTAATAGATCAAGCCCCTGCCTGCTAACCTGGCCCAGGGTGTCACACTTCTTCTGGGATGTGTTGAGGAGCTGGGACCCCCATGGGGCCGTAGCAAAGCCCCAGGGTGGAGCTGGCAGTGCCAGTGTGGGCTTAGTCTCTCCCTGCAGTTGGGAGGGTCCCTGCCAGCACGCAGTGTTTGATAGCTCAGCCCTGCTTGGGGACAAGCACAGGCAGTTTGGGGTGTTGCTGCAGCCTTGGGGACCTCCATCTGTCAGGGTCCGTCAGGGTCTGGGGGACATCTGTCATACAAGAGCTGTTAACTGAAAGAGATGATGTCTGGCGATGCAAGAGCCCCACAGCAGCTCCAGTGATCACTGGTGTGCATGAGGACAGCAGTCAGTCCGGCTGCCTCCCCATCGCTCCCCAAAAACAGGGCTGCGGGCAATGAGACACCCATCTATGCATGCCCAGGGAAGGGTTAGCAATACCCCCTTCCAAAGGAGGGAAGCAGGACTCCCAGCTGTGCTCAGGGTGGGAACACCCCACACCTTTCCCAGCAGCATACTGATTTTAAAATTTAAAGAGCTGCTGAAAACGGGTGTGCAGTGGCAGCCCCCCCTCCTCATAGCATCTGCAGCAATGCCCAGCCATTCTGGGTCCCCGGCCAGAGCAGCCGTGGGCTGTGCAGGCGTGTGGCACGTGGACGTGTGTGTGAGAGGCGAGAGTGCCTGAGTGAATGAAAGCGGCCTGTGTGTGAGCGGCGGGGAGAGCAGGCACAGGCTCCCTGTGCTGGGGGGCACGGGCCGGCTGTGCTGGGGCCAGCTGGGATGGACTCTGCCCGCGCCTGGCCCCGCTGTGGCGGCATGGGGCGAGGGCAGGCACCGGCCATGCCCAGCTGCTGAGCCTGGGGCTAGGCGCCTGCCTGGGTGTTAAGAAGAGAAATGTTTAGGTTACGCCACTAGGAAATTAAACCGGTCCATTTGTGGGGTATTTAGATGACGCTAGCAAGAAGTAAAAGCCGTCCATAAATTACATTATTCCTCCAGCCCTCTAATGACATGAGTGATTAGCGTGCAAGCAGAGCCCGGAGCTAGTGTCTTGGGACTGCTCGGGACATGGCCCTGCGTGAGGGAGAAATGGGAGCCCAGAGCTGCTTTGCCCCAAGGAGCACAGGTACTGTGTCCCTGGCCCCAAACCCTGGCAGCACAAGAGGCGAGGGGGGGCTTGGAGGCAGCTTTCCTTTCTGCCTGCTGCTCCACAGGGGTGTGTGGGCAGCAGGAATGCCCCAGCCCCAGCTTGGGGGCAGGGGTGGGTGGCCCAGGGCCCCATCTCACTCTGAAGGACAAGCCTGTCCCAGCCGTGGTGTGTCCTGCGAGCGGGGTGGCATGGACCAGCACAGGGTCAACACCCAGTCAGGCTTTGAGTGGGTCAGACCCCCTAGCTGCATTTTGGAAGGATGAGGGATTCACCTTTGGGGCTGTTTGTCCCCCAGAAGGGGTTAGGAGGCTCACTTTTCACCCCTGCTTTCTCCCTCCGTTTGCTCCACCCCAAAGGCAGCCGCAGCGTTTGCAGTGGGTGAGCAATTGCTATAGAGACCATCTGCAGAGCTTTGGGATCCTCCTGCCTCCCAAGGCACGGCTGAGGGATGGGGACTCCCTAACTCTTAGCACTTTTAGCAGCCCACCCAGTGAGAGGAAAACCGTAGGTACCAGTGCAGCATCTGGCTGAGCTCTCCGCCCTACCTGGAGGGAGGGTGTTTCAGAGGCATCTCTCCTGGTGGAAGTAAGAAAGGAGAGATGGGGCTGATCTGTCCCCCACAGACATGACAAAGGGAGGATGGGTCAGTGGGGTTGGCAGGACGGCAGCAAGAGACAGGCTCTGGTGTCAACCACGGTGTAAAGCTGAAGAGCCATGCCCCAGCGATGCATCTGCCGCAGGCGGGTTCCAGGTGATGGGCAGATCTAGGGCTGCGCCAGGGGCTTATTCTGCTGCTGGCAAACCCAGCGGCTCCATCGTGGCTGCTCGCAGTCTGTGATCAGCCAGGCAGATGGAAAATCTCTGTGAGCTTGCTGTAGTGTACGATTTCCACCTCCAAGGGGGATAGTTTATTTCCCAGGATGTGGAGGGGGTGTCAGTGCTAGCCTGTCCCAAATAATAGTGTGTGTAAGGGAAGAACTGGGATTTGCAGCTGGAGGATGTTGTGACAGTGTGTGAGGGAGCGCAGGAGGCAGGCAGGGGCTGTCTGGGCACCGGGCTGTGAGCATGTGTGGCAGGTTGTGTGCCATGCCTGTGGCTGCCTGCTGGGGTGGATTCTGGGGAGGGGGACGGGGATGGAGACACTGCCCAAGACCGTGGCAGCACCCCACCCATACCCAGAACAAAGCTCCTTTTCTCACCTAGTTGCTTCCTCAAGCAGCACAGGAACACCCCTGGGTGCACGGCTGCCTCACTCTGCTCTGCCCACACGGGTCTGGCAGGGCCGGCCACCTGCATCCCTGTGGCCAGCAACGCGTGTGGGTCATCCTCTCCTCCTAGAGCAGCCCCCAAGGAGGGGTGACACACACTAGTGTCCTTCCCCTGGGGGATGCGGCCTGTGGGAACTGAGCGTGCCGCCTGTCCCCCTGCTCCCCCGCTAACTTGCCTCCTCCACACTGCCGCTGCTGCCCCACGCGTCCCCCCTCCACTTGCTGCTTCTGCTCCTGCTGCCCACGGCCCAGTGGTGAGGCTGGGCTGGAAGCTGAGCTGACCCTTGAGCCAGGTCCCCAAGCTCCCCAGGAGGCCCCCAGTCAGGGTGGGGTAGGGTGGGCAAAGGGCTCCCACTCATGTGCTGGGGCGGGGGTTCCCATGGGGTCTCCTCTGTGCCAAACGGATGCTGCACCTTCCCGGGGTGATGGGAGCATTGCCTGACTCTGCCTCATCTCTGTCTGCTGTCTCCCTCTCTCTGGCATCTGTACCCCTCTCCCTCTTCCCTCTTTGTTGTCCTGGCTTGCCTGCAGCCCTTCGATGCCAATGAATCCCCTCTCACAGGGCATTGTGGCCTCTCCTGACCAGAGGCTGAGATCCTGGCAGTGAGGAGGTGGGATGCTGCTCTGAGCCCACGCCCGGGCAGAGCCGCATGCGGGGCAGGGGGCACAGGGACGATGCTACTGGGAACTGCTGCCTGCGGGCAGGTTGGGTTATGCAGGTGGAAAGGCCAGAGCTGAGGTTTTGGCATCTCCTGCTGCATCCCTGCAGGCAGAGGCAGGTCGGAGCCCACAGGGAATTGGTGGCACAGGATTAATTGACAGGAAGTTCGTGGGTTTGGTCGGGGCGGTTAAACAGCTGATTTCTGCAGATGCTGATGCATAATTCATGGCCTGTCGCAACTTCGGCCAAGGTGCACAGCTCCTGCTGCACAGGGCGGGTGATGCATGGCCAGGGAGGGGTTTGCTCTTTCACCATCTCTGTGTTTGGGCATGAAGAGGAGTTTTTCCCCACAGCTGGCCGTGTTGCAGCTGGAGGTGTCTGGACTTGGTGATGCTGCTTTCCTGCTGTGTGCTGTGCTGGGACCAGTTGCCCCCAGAGCTTTGGGAGCTGGAACAGAAGGAAGTTTGGGAGGGTGAGCAGAGCTGGTACCTAGAGCAGGTTCTGGTTTCCCCCAGGGCCATACTGGGTCCATAGGTCCCCGCTGGAGCTGGGCCTCATCCCCTCGCCTTGCAGCTGGGGCATCAGGGGGTCACACTAGCCCCGAAGGACAGGCGAGACCCCATTAGTGGAGCTGCCCTCCCCCTTCCTTGCTGGCCCTGCTCGTTAGTGGTGTTTTCATTAGGAGAAGTGCTTTGGTTTTGTTTAAGCCAAATTGCTGTTCTTGGGAGATGATAAATCCATCTGCTGGCAAATCGCTCTCCTGCCACCGGGATGGATCTAAGCCCTGGGCTTTAATCGTGCTGCAGATGAATGAGCCTCTAGTGAAATGAATCTCCCTGCTGTGCCCCGCTGGGGGGCTGAGCTGGGCAGTCTGTCTCCCCGATGCCACAGTGAGGGGCTCTGCCTTGGGGTGGGGGATCAAAATCCTCCACTAAGGGGTTGCGGAGCACTGGGGATGGTTATTGCCAAGCAAGTGAACTGCTGGGGCTGGTACAAGCAGCTTCCCTGAGAGCAACGGAGGAGAGGAGCCCCTTTCTACAGGGCAGGGGCTGGGGGTGGGTGCAGGGGTCCTGTTCAACCACAGTCCATGCCAGGGTGCTCTGCCAGTGGCCAGGGCTGGGTGGGTGCCACGCCATGGGGGTGAGCAGCAGGACAGTGCATGGGACAGGGCTGGGGATGGGATGCAGGGGACAGAGTGGCTCACTTTCAGTGATACCCTACTGAGCGGCTCTGCAAAGGGGATGTGGCAGCAGAGCTGTGCTGGGTGAAAGGTACTTACCGGGGTCCTCCCGTCCCCAGGCTGCTGTAGATCTGGCTGCTTCTGGCTTTTAAGGAAATTTGTCTTCTGCTTCAAATGGAAATGGGTGGTGCAGCCCCCCAGGGAGCAGTGTGAGTAGTTGGCTTTGGAACCGCTCTGCAGGAGGGGAGCTGGGGGCAGGATGGCTGCTGCATTCAACAGGAACCGCGGGGCATGGGGCGAGAGGGGCCTCTCACCTTTGCTGCCTCTGAATGTGGGTGTTCTTAAACATTTCCTCTGCGGTCTGTAAAGGACAGGTCACCTATGAATGCTTGTGGGCAGGGGTGTGTGTTGTATACGCGCCCGTGCGTGCCCATGCTCTCACACATCAGGCCTCCCCTGCCTGTGGCTGATGGCAGCCCCAGGGCTCAGCTCTGTCTGGCTCTAGGTGACTCCAGCCCCTTTTTGGCAGGAGCCACCTGGCTTTTGAACCTGTCAGGTCAGGATCCCTCCCGTTCAGGCAGCTGGCACCCCTCTCAACCCTGGGACAGTGTTAGCATTACTGCTGGGAGCTCTGGGGTACGGCAAGAGGGACGGTGTCCCATCCATCCTTCTCCTGCTCACCCCACCTGGGCATGTTGAGGACTGGGGGACATTCAAGCAGGTGCGCCAGCTCTGAGTGTGGCTGCTGCGGTGCCCATCCGATTCCTGTGCCAGCTCCATGCTCCACTTAAGAGAGCCCTGGGCTGTACCTGGGACAAGCAGGTGGCTCTGTCCCAGATGGGAGGGAGTGGTGTGGGGTCTGGCTGACCCCCGGAGAGGTCAGACGAAGACCATGCTGCAGCAGCTGTGCCCATGGACAGGCAGGGGTTGCTTGGAGCCCCGAGGGCTGGTGCCAGGCTGGCAGTGGAGATGGATGGCTTCACCTGCCGTCCCTCTCCTGGGAGCAGGTCAGAGACAGTGATGGAGTGACTAACTCTGCAGGTGGGCTGTTGCACCAGTGTGCTGGCCCAGCTCTGCCATGTGGAGACAGAGGGACTGACTGGGCAGGACAAGACTCCTCTGGGCTGTCCTGCTGCCCCCGTGAGCCACCTCCCATGGCAGTGACATTCCTGCTGGGAAGGGGCTTGGCAGCCTGAAGCAGAGGGAGGTTTCTCGGCAAGATGCTGCCATGAGAGATTAGCAGGACCCCATCACTGACCCTCTGTGGGGCAGAAAGTGGAACCCTGCTCCTAGCTCCAGGCACTGACCCCAGCAGCAAGCAGGACTGGGATGCACTAACTTCCTTACCTGCCCTCTTCCCATCACCAAACCCACACATTTGGACACTAAATAAGTGCTTTTTAGAGATGGACCATTGGTGACAGTCTGGCCAGGATCTGAGACACAGGAAAGAGGGTTTCCAGGATTTTTCCCTTGGCCTGGCTGGGGAAGATGCAGCCCTGTGGGATGCAGAGAGGCAGTGGTAAACTCACACATCCATGGATCACCCTCAGACCCAACAGGAGCCAGGGAAGAGCTGTCTGGCTGCTCTCACCCGGTTACTGTGGCCCATCCAGCTGTGTCGGGGAGAAACGAGAGCCAGGCTGCTTGCTAACGAGATTAGACAGGCTAGCCACTGCTTCTGGCCCGTTTGGTTAATTGCTTCTTCCTAGACTGAATTTCTAAAAATTGTATTGGTTACAGAAAGCCTCCGAATTGGTTTAAAGGCAATAATCCACCCCATACTCTGTCACTGAAAGGGTCCCCCTGGGGCTACTTTGTAGTGGTTTGTCGAAGTCCCCAGTATGTTTCCGCGTGTCTCTGGTGTCCCCAGGAGGTGGCTGGCTGGGCTGGCTGGCCTTTGACGGCTCTTGATTTACTCTGGGAGGAAATATGGATGAATTTTTAATGGTGTGATTTAGCAAAGCCTCCCAGAGTTGAGGGAGAAGGGAGAGAGTCAGATGCCAGGCTCTGTGCTGCAGCCCAAGTGACAAGTCCCCTCCTGCCCCAAGGGCCATGTCAGGCAGCTGCCCATCCTGCTGTGCTCCTAGGGGCATGCTGGATTTGGTGGGGTCTGGTGGTAGGACACAGCACTCCCAGCCTCTGATTGCCCCTGCATGGTGTCTCAGCTCCCAGTTTTACCCCGAAGTGGGGAGGGATGGCTGCTGGTGCCAGGTTTTGGGGTTGCAATACAGGTTGACAAATGAGTGAGGGGCTCAGGCAGCGCAGTGAGGGATGCTGTAATATGCTGTGGTTACGACTGATCCCAGCATCCCTCAGGGACATCTCAGCCCTCTCCTGGATGGTGGCATCTGTCCTTAAGTACCTCTTTCTTTCCCCCTGACTCTACTTCCAAAAGTTGCATCTTCCAAGCCCAGCCCCTTCCCTGTGCCGTTCATGCTGACCCAAACAAATTTCCCCCAGAACCCGCCCTCCCTGCTCGCCTCCCCTCGCCATGCAAAATGAGTCACTCCCAGGCACTGGGAATCATTCATGTCATTTCCCCCTTTGCCGCAAAGTCATTAATGCGAATGAAATAATTTGTTGCATAGCGGAGAGGATCAGTGGGAGCACTGCTCTGGCAGGTGATGCCTGGCCGTGGCTCCCCACTGTCCTGGGAGAGGGCAGCTTGGTAGGATTGCTGGCTGGGAGCATCCCAGGTCTTGCTGGGGTTGTGGTCCCACAGCTGCGCTGTGCAGGCAGCAAGGGAGTTGGCTCCCTGAGGCATTTTCCCAAAAAATATCAAGTCCCGCCTGGGCTCTGGCTGTGTGGGATGGATCTGTTTGTTGTGGCCTCGGTGTCTGCTCACCCTCGCACAGCTCCTCCGAAAGGAGCTCATCTCAACTTCTGCATGGTGGCACAGGCAAGAAGTATCCCCTGCATTGATCAGGGTGTGTGTTGTGGCAGCCTGCGTCCTTGCCTTGTCCCTGCCATGTGCTGCTCCAGCTCCTCTGGGCTCCCCAAACTGTGGGGTTGCAGGTGCATCCCACCAGCAGCCAAATCCCTCCCAGCTTCTTGCTGCAGAGCTGGGGACCCTGAGGTGCCCCAACAGGGGTGCAGGCTGTGTGGGACCCTGCATGGCTTGGGGCCCTGCCGCCCCAAAGGGCAGCTCTGGGACTGCTCGCAGTGAGGTCCCAGCTGGCTGCTGCTGCTGGCAATAGCAAATCCGTGCATAGGTTGCAGATACGAGCGTGACCGGGGCGACCTCCCAGCCCCCCAAGCAGGGCGCTGGTTGGAGGGGGACTCACCCACCCCAGCTCAGGACCATGGGTGCTGGGAGCCCTTGCTTAAGTGATGCTCGCTGTTGTGGCAAATCTGGTCTCTCCTCTGCATGGTGAGGTGGGAGAAAGGCAGGGAAGAGTGCTTTTAGGCCTTAAAAGGCATTATGGAGGCTGCCCCCTGCCCAGGGTTAATTTCCTTCTATCCCATGCTCGGCTAGGCATTACTTTAAAGATGCTGCAATGGGAGAGGGGGACCCTAAGAGGATTTGGATGAGACCAGGAGGATTTAATAAAGGGAAGGTACATGGCTGGGGCTGGGGGCTGTGCAGGGGACAGGGGCATCAGTGGTGCAGGATGGGTGGCAGGGTGGAGGTGGCCATGCACCCCTCGGGACCGAGCCACCCTGATGTGTCCCAGCTGTGACTGTGGTGGCACCCAGTGGCTCCCACCAACTCCTGGAAGGGGACATGGGTGTGAAGCTCTCCCTGTCCCCTGGGACAGCACCACTGCTGGGTGGCTGGGCAGGGAGGGGGCTGTGGGCTGGTTGCTCACAGCGTGGCCATGCCCCATTTCCCACCCCTGTCCCTTGCTGCGTGTGGGAGATGGGGCAGACATTCCAACCCCAAGCCTGGAGGAACCCAGCAGATGGGCATCATGCCCAGCTCCGTGGGGGGCAGACAGGGCCCCTCTGGGGTGTCACATCCCAGTGGGGACTTTGCCCCCTTGCCCCAGCTGGGCAGCAAGTCCCTTCAGTGCAGAGGGCTGCCCCAAAACAACGAAGGGAGGGAGAAGATGGTGTTTAATATTTCAAAGCATCTCCCTGAACACCTGCTGCTGCTCCCTGGGGCTGGTTGAGACCCAGCATCCCCAGGAAGGGGTTGGGATTGGGGCCACCCCAGCCCCATGCGATCTGGAGGGGGAGGCTCTTGGGCCCTCATCACCCGGGCAAAGGAATCTTTCCCCCTCTGTTGCCCACAGACCCGAGGATCTCGCCTCTGCCCTTGGCCACAGCTCTGGGGCAGGGATGTGGGTGCCCAGTGCCTGCAGTGGCTCCCTGGGCCTGTGCCACCCTGCCTCCCTCTGCGCTGTTTGTTTTCACAGCCCGCCCTGCTGTAATTACGACCCGCTGTCACTCTCCCGATAATGTGTCTTTCCTTTTATCACTGCTTAATTAAATAACTGTGGGGAAGTGAGGGGCTGGTAACCCCTTGTTTACTGGCACGAACAAACCAGTGGTGCTGGGGAGGTCTCTAAAGGCTGGCAGAGGAGCTGGATGGGGAGGCCTGTGCCCTGGCTCGGGGAGCATGGTTGCATGTGGGGTACCTGCGTGCCCCTGAGAGGGCTGAAGTGCTGATTTTGTTCATGGGCACAGCATCTCTGGCACAGGTGTTTCCAAATCATCTCTGAGGAGGTGCCTTGGACGTGACCGCTGTCGCCCTGTCTATAATTCTCCCCTCGGCTCAGAGCTATGCCCACTGCCAGGACGGGAGGAAGGTGCAGGCCAGCCACCTCTGCCTGCAATTAGTTGGTGCTAATGAGTGTCCCTGGCAGCTGCTGCTGGGTCAGTGAGCTCCAGCTGAGTATCGGCTGGGCACTCCCCCTGCGGGGCTGGACTCGTGGGTCCTGCTCCCCGGTTGGCAGAGCATCTTTGGCTGTGCTGTTGGTCCTCAGCGCAGATGTGGCCTCCTCTGTCTTCTGTCCATCGCTTCCCTCATTCCTCCGCTGTGTTTCCACCTTTGTGCCTTCCCCAGGAGGCTGGTCCCTGCTTGGCCACCAGCAGTGGTGCACCTCCAGGTGCTGCCCCCATGTCTTGCTCTCCTGGCTGCCCCTTTTTCCCCATCCCAGCTATCCCAAGGTGCCGGAGCACCGGGAACAGTGTCTCTTACGGCACCCTTTGGAACAGGATGGTCCCCTGTTTAAACACACATGGGCAGGGGTGGTGGGAGCACTCCCCCAGGCACTGCCTGTCCTGCTGTGATGCACTGGGGAAAGGTCTGATCTGACAGGATTTCTATCTTCCTGATACAAAGCGCTGCATTGAACTGTGGCAGGGCAGCCCAGTCTGCGTGGGGATTGATGAACACCCCCAAACTGCTGCCGAGCCCCGAGGTTTGTGTTCGCCTGAAGCAAGGAACTGGGTCTCTTTGTAGATGCGATCCTCTCCCTCATGGTGCCGAGTGCCCGTGCACCACGCACCTGCCATCGCATCACCAGCTATGCTTAGTGTCGATTTTGTGGAGGGTGGGGGCAGCTCTTTGCGTTGGTGATGAGATGTACAACACGTGTGGCTGGGTTAGACTGGAAAACGGCCCCCATTTGCAGACTGGCCTCCCGGAGCTGTGGGCAGCCATGGGTGTCAGAGGCCTGGCTTGGAAATGATTGGTCTGGGGATGGAGAGGTTTTGGGGGCACTCTGGAGCTTTGTGGCAGGATGCTGTGGGGCAAAGAGCTCTCTGCCTGCTTAGGGGTTGCATGCAGGCAGGGGAGCATGGGATGATCTGCAGACTGGGGGTGCCTCTCTTCCTGGTGTGCTGCCTGTCCTCTTGCCTGCCTTGGATTTACAGCTCGAGAGTTGATTTGCACAGATCAAAGCCTGAGGGTATCTTTCATCTTGGCTTACCTGGGTCCCGCCTGCCCCCCAGCCTGAAGCGCGGGGGGATTTGGAGGTAATCCTTGCAGTCGGGATGCTGATAGCTAATTATAGCAGAGCCTCTCACTTTGTGGGAACCACGGTGAATTGTCCCTTGAGTCCAGGCAGCGATGGTACAAATCTGCTGCTAATTAGACTTGAAAGTCCTCTCGTGAGCTCAGGCACAGGATGGATATTTGATTATTAACATATTTATTTCTGAGCCTCTCAGCAGGTCTTGCACTGGGAGGCTGTACTCTCCCCCTGAGTAATTGCCAGGCACGTTTATTCCTATCAAGACTGCTTGGGGGCTCCAGGGGAGGGGCAGCTGTACAGCTCTGTGTGCTCATTTTTGGGGGTGTCTCACCAAGATGTGTGGAAAAGACATCTTGCTGATGCTGAGAAGGTCCTGGGTGGGACCACAGTCCCCCGGGTCTGCTCTGTGCCTCCTTGCCAGCCCCTCTTCTGGGTGGGATGCTCCTGACCCTTGTGCCCAGGTGAGGAACCCAGGGATGTTTTTTTCCCACCTACTCTCACACCTGTTGGCTCCAGGCACTGAGTAGGCAGCTGCGGGGGTGAGAACAACCCAGTGGTGTGGAGCTGGTGCTTAGCACCACAGCCCAACACAAAGCTGCCTGCCATGGCACCCCCAGGGAGAGTATTCCTCCCTCCGGCGGAGGCAGACAAACTACAATGGAAACACTGCCTATGAAACAACCGAAAATAGCTTTCCTGTCCCCAAAATGTCAGTTTAAAAAGGCAGTCTCTGGGGGCTCCTTCAGGCTGGCAGTGGGCTGAGCCGTTACCCTGAAGATGCTGGGTGGGTGGCCCTGCTGTACCATGGGGCAGGGAGTGTAGGGCAGGAGGCCAGAGGTCTGAGCCTTCACTCACGGTGTGAGTGGGAAGAGGGTCAGTACTGGCATGTGGGGACATCAGCCCGGCTGTGGGGCTGCGCAGTGTCTTGGGTTGAGGCTGGAGAAACGTGCAGGTGGGCTGTGGGAGAGGCAGTGCTGACCTTGTGTGTCTTCCCTGCCGTAAGCCCCTCACGTCCCTCCAACCAGGTTGTCACCCAGCTGGGGATTTCAGGCCAATGCTGGGGGCTGTCAGCATGCAGACAGGTGAAGAGCCATGGGTCAGGACCTCAGCCCCATCTCCAACACCATTTCTCTCTCCCTCCCTGCCTTGTTGCTGCATCTTCCCGTGTGAGGAGGGTCTGAGCTGGGGAGCGGGGGACAGGCGCCTTGTCACAGCACTGGAGTTATTAATAGCATCAGACACTCTCTATGCCTTCAAGCCAAGTCAATTTTGGGGGAGATTCCTGCCATTTGAGGTGTGTTTCCCCTCCCTGGGATCCCTTGGGTGCCTTATCTCCCTCTCCCAGCTGTGCAGCTGGTGTGTGCCAGAGCCCTTGGATAAGCTGTGGCGCTGATAGTCTGTGCTGCTCAGCCTGGCAGCGTCTGGCCGGGTGATCAAGGGTGCCCCACTGTCTGGCCCACAGCAGCCCCACGCTGCCTGCACACGTGGGAGCCGAGGTTGCTTCCCAGCCCATCCCCACTGCGCTTTCTCCTGTCACCGTGGGTAGATGGAGCTGTTGGTAATGGAGAGAGCACTGACTGCAAGGAAATTAGCCTAGTGCCATCTCCCATTTATTGGAGCCCAACCTGTGCACGATTGCATGGGCTTGTTAATTTGTCACTGTCACCGTGGCTTGACATGGGGCAGTGGGTGTGGTGAGGCTGGAGTGATGCTGAGGGCCATGCTCTCCCCTGGAGCAGATTTGGGAGCAGGGCTGGCATCACCTGTGGCCAGGATGAGATTTCTCCCAGTTTTGCAGTTCATGAGACCCTGCTGAGTCTTGGAGTGGGAGCTGGGACAGGTCTGGGGACACAGGCTGCTGTGCTGGGGATGGAAACCCCAGCTGATCCCTGTGGGGTGCCATGAGCATGGAGCAGGGTGGACATCCAAGGGGCAAAAGGATACCGGTTCAGGAAAAGGAGATGCTATGGCTGTGTTGTGCCTCAGTGTGAGCTGTGCACCCCCAGATGGCGACGTCCCCTCTTGCGAAGGCTGTGCTCTTTGGAGGTCCCAGGGGCTGTGCTGCCCCACTGCCCCATATATCCTGGGTGCCCCCAGCATTGCTGGGCTTTGCAGACCCGACAAGCTCAGAAATGGCCCCAGATGCTCCAGGCAGGCTGTGGTGTCCTTACTGCTGCTGTCTAGACATGTCAGTTCTATAACCAGGGCTGGGCTCAGGTCCTGGCTCTTCTCCCTTCCTTGTGCCTCGGTTTCCCTGCAGATATTGGTGCTGGACTTTGTCCTTCCTTTGCAGGGCAGGGAGGGTCTCAGGGTGCACCCCAGGAGCCTGGGTGGGAAGAGATGGAGCCCGTCCTCCCCGTCGTCTTGTCTTCTCCTCCCCGCCGCTGCTACCCTGTCGTGGGGGCGATTAATTATTCATGCCCCAGCAGGCGGGGGGGGGGGGGGGGGGGGGGGGGGGGCGGGGGGGATGGATATGTCTGCGGCTGCTTGTATGATGCCAGTGGGGCTGACGTGCTGTGGAGCACAGAGAGCTTTTCTGTGTAAATCCCTGAAATATTTAGCAGAACTGACTTAAAAAATGCAGCTTGGGACGAGATAGGGCCTCGGTGTAACCTGGAGGACTGGAGGCCATCATGGGGAGTGATGGAGGTGAAGGACGCACCAGGGTGGTTCCTGGGGACACTCTGACCTGGTCTTTGCCCTGCACTCACCGCCCAAGTTGCTGGTGGAGCTTGTGTCTATCTGTCTGTCTGATCACCCATCCATTGAGTCCTGCCTGTCTCTGCTGTGATACCATGGGGGTGTCCCCCTCCTTTCCCTGCATTGCAGAGGGGCCTTTGGAGCTAAATGCCAACTGGGGCATGTCCTGGTCCCCACCTCAGTGCCACCAGAGACAGGTTGCTGCCCCGTCACCCTCTGTGTGCCGGCTGCTGGCAGGTTGGCACTGCAGGACCGGTGCACAGCATTGGGCCAGGCACCTTCCCTGGCAGAGCCTTCCCGAGCAGACGGATCACGCCACATGCATTTTTTAACAAAATCCATCAGTTGGGAACGAGCCGAGCTGTCGCCGCAGGTCTGTGATCAAAGTCAGACGTGCCCTGGCAGCCCAGAGGGAGGGTGGCCCTGCATGCCACCCCTCTCCATCACACGGCCAGTTTATGGGGCATTTATCCTAGCAGAGCTGGTTGGGGATCCAGCAGCATCAGAGATAGCAGGTGTGTTGCTCCTGCATCCCTGGGGGTACCAGAATGGCCAGTGCCCTTCTGCCTGGCATGATGCAGCAGTTCCTGAATGGAGCATCTAAGGATGAGAGCAGCCACGATGCAGAGCTGGTGCTGCCACTGGGCTTTGTGCACAGCCCTACACCCCAAAATTGCACCTTCTGCTGGGAGTTAGAGCAAGCTGGGTTTGCTGGCAGACAGGGTGAGGTAGGAAAGGGTTTGGTCTTGTTCTGAGATGTGTTTTGGGCCAGGTTCACAAAGGAGCAAGAGGAGATAAGGGATGCAGGGAGCTGTAGTAGACTCTGGATGGGGAGGCACATGGAGCCAGCTGGCTGTGCCACAGCGGGGTTGCCCTGCGAGGCAGCCTGAGCTGCTGGCAGCTCTCCCTTGGCCTTCACAAGCTCACCCTTTCATGGATGCTCTCTGTGTGTCTTGGCAAGGTACGACCCGTGTGCTGCCCTGTGCTCTGTGCAGGACCAAGCCCCAGGGTGTGTGGCCGAAGATGGCGTGGCCTCATGGTTAGAGCACACCACTCCTCCCAGGCTGACTGCCCCACTCGGAGCCTTTCTCCCACTTTCTTGCCCTGTTTGGTCCTGTGCCCATTGCTTCCCTGCCCAGGGAAGCAGGCAAGGTGGGGTGGCAGGCACCTGCGGTGGGCTCCTGCAGCACGGTTGTGGTGTGTTTCCCTCTGCAGGCACCAGCAGAACCCTCGGGCTGCACTTCTCAGTGACAGCACACCCCATGTCAGAGCTGCTGCAAATCCTGCCTAGTAATAGCTATGCAAATTACCTCATTAGCTGCCTTATTTCTTTTCTCTGGCATCACATTTTTAGCACCTCCCCAAGTCCTGGAGGCTGTGGGTCCCCAGGGCTGGGAGGAGGCAGGAGCAACAGCGGGACCGCATGCAGGGCTGTCTGTGTTGAGCCTTCCTCTGTGGATGACAGCCGTGTTTGGCTCCCACAGAGCCACCCGCCCGACATAATGTGTCTGGGATCAAGGACTCACATGATTCCTGCAGTCTCTGCTGTTGGGATATCCCGCTCCTCAACCCTTGGTGTGCATTGGCTCTGGGATGAGTCTTGCTGAGCCTTCCCTCCAGCTGGGAGCTGTCGCGTCCTCCCCAAGCAGCTGTGGATCTGGCATTGCTAGGATGTGTGTGCCCTCCATCCCCCAAAAAAGGTGACTGATGGATTTAGATATAGAGAGAACAGAGCATCTGCCCAGTCCCAGTGGACCCAAGTGGCGGCTTGAGGCTTGGCACAGGGTGCCCTTGTGTCCTTCTACCCTGACTGCCCTTCCTCGTTAATGGAAATGTGCCTCCTTCCCACCCTGATTGCTCTTCCTCCTTGAGGGAGAAACTGGCAGATGCTGTCACAGGGGTCTGCCCTCTGCCAGCCCCAGGATGTCTCTGAAGAGCCCCCAGATGCCCTGGTCAGGGTGGCCCTGGGCTGGAGCTCTGCTCTGGTCCTGTCCCTGCAGTGTGTGGCCCCGGGCTGAAACACTTTGAAGCCATCCAGGGCTGGCACAGGCAGGAGTGGCCCCCAGGCACCAGCCCAGCATGCTGCCCCTTGGGGATGTCCGTGTTTGTTTCTGGTTTATTTTTCCCCTTCTCTTCGGGCTGTGCTAATAAGTATTTCATGACCAGGAACCAGCGTGAATTCCCCGCATCCACTCCCCATCCCCAGTGCTCCCACAGCAGGTACCAGCCCAGATGTCGGTGGCTTAGGAAGGATGTGTCTGCCAAGAAGCCATCTCAGGAGAGGACGTGGGCAGGGAAGGAAGCAATGGCTCTAGTGTTGACAGCTGTGTAGTGTCCCCCTCCCCAGCAGTGCTGTCACTGTCCCTTCAGCCTGCGAGGGACTGCCAGCAGGCCGTGGCGGCCATGTGTCTGTGCATGGGTGGCCTTGACAGTTCCTGTGCATCTTTGCTCACGCATGCAAAACCTTGCCCAGGTGGTCACACTTGCCTGCGTGCTCTGACACAACTGCACGTGTCCCCTCCTGTCCCCCGTGTGCCACCAGCCGCCACCTCCGTCTGAATGAACCGTGTCCCTGGTTCACCTCCCCGTGGCCCTGCCGCTGTGCTGTACGGGGGCTCCTCTCAGCGTCAGGCAGCAGCAACGGCACCGTGGCACCGTGCAGACTGTGGGTCAGATCGTGGGTCACACCGTGGCACCACACAGGCCGTGCCACCACAGAGGTGTTGCATGGGCTGTATTGACCACCCTGGAGTCCTGTGCATCCCAGGTGGAGGTGTCCCAGCACAGCCCGCAGGCAGGCAGCAGGGATTGGGGCCAGGGAAGAGGGGGACAACATTGCTCTTCAGTCTCCCTGAATTTGCCATTTATACCCTACAGTGGGGAGCTAGGCCGGTTGCCAGTGCAGGCGTGGCACTGGGAGGTGTGGGGCATCTGCTCCCCCTGCCAGAGCCAGAAAAGGTGGCGGGAGCAGAGCTGGAAACAGAGCCCAGAGCCGTGGTCTTCCTCCTTCCCATTGCTGTGGCTCTAGCAATGCCATGTCCCCCTTCGGGGCCCAGAAGATGCTCTGGGGACACAGTCTGGCTCAAAATATCCCTTTGAGAGATGACATCCTTTGCCCTGTGAGGTACTGTGGGCACTGGAGTTCCCCTGGTCTGGGGCAGGGGCTGGGGGACCACTGTCCTCCTTGGGGAAGGAGCAGATTTGGGAGAACCATAGGCTGGGTGGTGGGGTGGAAGGCTGGTGGGGTGCATCCTGCAGTGGCACCTGTGCTGGCTGTGACCCAAGAGATATCTTCAGCAAGAAAGGTGTGTAAGGGTGGGTTCAACAGCCCTGCTTTATGGCTTGCTTTTCATTTCTGCTGGATTCCTTCTTGTCTTGCCAGGGAGGACGTGGATCAGTGACCGAGTGTCTTTGCTGCCCTTCTGCAAGGGCAAGACACATGGTCCCTGGGCCAGCCTGGGGAGTGTGTGCTCAGAGTGAGCCCTGAGATGGCAGCAAGCTGGCTCATGTCTCTGTGCGATGCACTGTCCTTGTGAAATACCCGCTGTGGGTTGCTGTGTGCAGGGGGGAAGGACAGTCCCCTTGGCTCATCCTATTTTTTCCCCATGAGGGCCTTTTCTGGAGAGCCAAGGGCCAGCCCAGACAGGTGATGCTGCTTTGGAAATCACTCTCCAGTTCTGGACTGATTGTAGCACCCTGGGATGCTGGTGGGCAGCCAAGCCTGGAAGTGGGGTGGGTGACATTGGTGCTGGGCTTTTCTCTCCTGACATGTGCCTGCAGGCTGGTGTGGGGTGGTCTGCACTTGAGAAAAAACATGAGCTCCCCTGTCCCGCATGGCCATCACGACCAAGGTGCACAGGATGGCACTTGCATCTCCTGCCCACCCGGGACACACTGGGATGGAGCAGCTTTACCGGCCAGGTAGTCTCTGGCTCCCAAAGAACTGGATGGTGGATTTGGGATGGATATGAAAACTTTGTTCGCTGTCACGTCCTGTGGGCTCTGGCACCCTCCTGTGGCTGTTCTGCCACCTCTCCTGCATCCCACGGGCTTTTGGGGTGCTGCGGCCGCCTTGGGCTGAGTTGTGCTGGCTGGTCCCCGCAGTGATGCTGTGGAGCTAGCCCTCTCCCCCAGCGTGGGGGGAGCTCTGCATTTGCAAGATTTGGCCGCGTATCACACAGCTCATGGGATCTGATCGTTGCAAGAAACTGTCCCAGTGTGTTTGTGTAGTGAGTTTGAGCTGGGAGTGGGGCTCCTGGGTACTGTAGATAAGGACTAGGGTCCTAAACCCCTACCTGTCTGCGGAAGGTGGCAGGAGGGCACTGGACACTGCTGGTAGCCCAAATTTCTGAGCTTTTGGCTGTCACCAGTTGTCCGCAGGAGGTAGGCTCAGTCAGGGTCAGGGTACTGCATTCACAGACTGTCCCAACATCCGTGCCTCTGTCTGCTGAGCTGCTCACTCTGCCTCCACTGGCCTGGGCTGTCCCCTTTCCCCTGTGGGGTCGATGTCCCTTGCAGCCCTTCCCTGACCTGGGGCTTTGTGGGTCTATTATTGTAGGGTTGCAGGCTCTCGCTGTGCTGTGTGTTGTGCCTTGCTGTAGGGTCTCCCCAAACCTGGTTCAGCCCTGCAGCGAACAGTGCAGCATCCCCTGGTGCCTGCCCCCCCACCTCTGGGCACTGTCCACCATGGTGTGAGGGCTCTCTGTTGGGAGATGCCCCCCTTTTCAGGGGAATAGCCAGCATAACAGACAGGGAGGGCTTGGTTTGGAGGGGGTGACCCTTCTTCTTGGGAGCAAGGGGTGAGGTTACCCCACACCAACCTCTCGGGGGCTCCTGCCTTGTTACTTGGGGCTTCTTGTTGAGTCATTGGTAGGGACCGAACAGACTGATTGTTCTTGGCTGGATAACACCTGCACCCCCTTTTCCATCCCCAAAGGAGCAGAAGCTATAATTTCCATCAGGTCCCTTTTTGTTTCCTTCCTCCCCCATTAATAAGAGATGAAGCTTATGAGATAATAGAGCCGGGATGGATGCAGAACCGAGAGATCCTGCTCATATGGGGTGTGGATGCAATGTGGAGAGGGAACCGCAGCCGAGCAAATGGGACTTGGGGAAGGATGTAATTTTGCATGTGCACAGAGCATCTCAGACTGGCTTGGGAAGCAGGGAAATCCCACCACTGCCACGTGCCAGACTCTCTTCTGGCTCTGACATACTATGCAAGCTACAACTCGCTGCCAGGCTGAGCTTTGGAGCGAGCAGCTCTCAGCCGGAGTGGTCTGAGAGTCTGACTCCTCTTCCTCCCATCCTTGCACCGATCCTTGTCTCCTCCCCTGTGTGGAGCCAGCGGGAGAGGATGCCCGGGGATGCAGGACACGCCGTGCCTGAGAGCTGATGCCTGGGGATGCGGGATGATCGCAGTGCCGGAGGGCTGGTGCCCAGGAATGCAGGATGCTCGAAGTGCTGGAGCGCTGTTGCCACAGGGATGCAGGACACTCGCAACACTGGCTGGCCGGAGCGGATGATTGATGCCCTGGGATGCAGGATGCTCACAGTGCTTGACAGTGAGAGCGGAGGGCTGATGCCCAAGGATGCAGGATGCTCTCGGTGCCGGCTCCCATCCGGAAGAAGCATCCTTCCCTGCTCTTGGAGAGAGGCGGCCCTGGGATGCAGCAGTGCCTCATTGGTCAGCGGGACCTGTGGAGTCTGCGGGTTGCCATACCAACCTGCCTCTGGTTCCCGGCCAGCCGGGGCGTGAAGTGCCGGGTCGAGCTGGTGGCAAGGGGCGGACCAGGAGCCAGGGGCAACCCGGGACTCTGCCAGCCAGGGAGGCATCCATCTGCCTCTCCCGGAGAGCTAGCCGGCACCGCTGGGCTCTCCAACCCCGAGCATCGCCCTGCCGCTACTCCCCACCTCTCCCTGCAACTTTGCTGTGCAGAGGGGGCCAGCGGGCTGGCACGGCACGGGGGCGCTCACCCGGGCATCCTGCTCCCTCTCCGAGCTTGTGGTCAGCTTTTGTGAGCCTAAGCCCTGGGAGGGGCATCACCGCCGGCCCCCCGGCCCCTCTGGATTGCAGCCAGCCTGCACAGGAGCATCCCAGCACAAAACTTCCCGGCTGGCTGCCTGCCGCCTGCGAGCAGGGCCTGGCAGCTGCCGCGCTGCCTGTGCCCCCGCTGCCGGGCTGGACCTGCTGCCGATGCCCGCAGGCTCGCTCCGGGCAAGGAAGGCTCAGTCTTCCCCCGGGCACTGCCTGCTGCTCGGAGGAGCTGGGGGGCTGTTTGCTGGCCGGGAGGGGGTGCGACTTGGTCCCTCCCCAGCGCTGTGAGCTGGAGCCATGAGCCACTGCCAGCAGCGCTGCAAGAGGCAGCTGGGCCGGGTGATCCGCTTCTTCTACCAGTTTGTCACCGGGACCCTCTCCCAAGGTAGGTGCTGTCCTGGACAGCACGGGGGTCTGCTCTGTGGGAGAGGTTCTCTGTCTGGTGGGCTCTGTGGGGTTCTTTGGGGAAGGGGTGGAATTCTGTTCAGGTGCTGAGTGATTCAGCCTCAGGAAGAGAGTTGCACTGGGCTCCGTGTGGGGCAAAGATGAAGGTGCTTACAGGAGGCAATGAGAGTCCCTGAAGGTCCCCCGTGGACCTGGAGTGATGGGAATGTTTTATTTGGGGAGGGGGCTGGTGCAGAGCAGAGCGTGAAAAATCTGCTATGGAAATAAATTGCAGCTGGTCCGACCCTCCCCTGCTGTGCCAGGCATCCACCTCCTCTGGGGCTGCGGCTTTGCCCTCCATCCATCTGGCCGGAGAAGCTGTGCCTGTGAGCTGGGGCAGGGACACACCCTGATGCCTGCATATCCTGGGATGCTGCTGGTCCTGGGAACAGAGCTGTGTAGTGTGCTCCCAGTTTTCTGTCACAGCCGTGGCGGGACCCACGTCCCCCTGCCAGCCTTTGCACAGCCCAGCCAGCTGGCCAGGATCCCCTCTCCTGGGTGCAAGCCGAGAGCCACCTCCCAACCCCACTGGGCACAGCTTGAAGAGGTTGTCATGTGCCTGTTTTCTCTGGGACCCTGGATGCCCAGCTCCTGTCCCTGTCCCCTTGCCCCTGTGCTGTTGTTTTCCCCATGGTCTGTCCCTGCTGGGGACCCCTGGGCTGCCCCTCTGGGCCACAACAGTATTGGGGAGGGACCTGCTGTACCAGGAGCACGGGGAAGGCCTTGTTGGGCCAATGTGGCAGTGTCACGCCTTAGAGCAGGGCTGGGACTTGCACCGCCTTCGCTGGGACCCAGCCTGCATGGAAAAACCCTCCTTCCTCACCTGAGGGAGCTGGGTCTCCCCCACCTGTGCCTGTTCCTGGGACTGGGGGATAGTGGGGGCACCCTGGGGATGCTCTTGGCGAAGCACTGGGGACTGGGACACGGGAGCAGTATCCACCCTATGAGCCATGCCCAGCTGCCGTGCCACCTCCCTGCCCATGGGGATCTGAGTCCTGCAATGGAGGGTTGCCTGGCCCCAGGAAACACTCCCCGTGGGCATTTCCCATCACTTTGCAGCCCCGTGGGCCCTCCAGGGCTCCACGCCAGCCTACAACATGGCAATAGGGGAAGACATGCCAGGGTAAGTGTGGGCCTGGCTAAGCGGCATGCCGGGCTCAGGAGGCTGGGTGTGCCCGCAGGCAGCGCCGGGTCCATTCCCGCTAGTTGGCTCCATTGGGCACCAGCCAACTAGTCCAGAGCGGAGGGGGCAGAGGATGAGTCAGCTGAGTCCAGCCCTGGGTGTGAGGGACAGAGCTGCAGGTGATGGATTGGGAAGGGGACCTTGGGGTGCTCCTGTCCCCACCACTTGCAAGGATGTCCTATAGGTCCTTGTCACAGTGTCCTGGGCTTTCCAGCTGGGGACTATGGGACTGTATCTGTAGTGGGTGTCCCACGGGGACTGGGTCTCAGGGCTGGCTGTGTGCAGTGCCGAGTGGCCCCGAGGGTTTGGTCCCATCCTGTCCCCACAGCCCTGCTGGGGTGTGCAGATTGGTTGTGCTGTGTGGAACTGGGATGGATGTGGAGGACGGGGTTGTCAGTGGTGCTCGCTACTGCTGTTCACTCTCTTCTCGGTGTCCTCCCAAGCTGTGGGAGAAGCTGAAGTGGGGTGAAACCCAGAGCTGGGAAGGTCTGTGACCCCCCTAAGCCTCAGAGCTTGGGGCTGGGAGCAGGATGTGGGGCTTGCACAGCCTTATCCCCTCTGCAGCATCCCCTCCTCCCCAGCCACTGTTCTGGTCCATGTAGCACGTGGGTCACCTGGATGCTGTCCCCCACCTTGCCCCCAAAAGGGGCAACAAGCCCCTCTGCCCTCCCTGCAGAGGCAAAGGAGGTCCCGCAGAGCCCACTTCAGGGGTGCCTGGCCAGGCGGGCCCTGGGGTGGGGTGCCCTCCTGGCTGGGTGCCTTGGGGAGCTAGCCAAGGACAGGTCGCCGATGGGGGGAAAGAGAAATGACTCAATCAATTAACCAGATTAAAACTGTGACTTCACCTCCCAAAAATAGCGCTTTGCCAATATTTTAATGTGCTTATTAATAATCTGCTCGTGCTCTGATTAGCAGCGAGGTAATAAGGGATCAGCTGTAACCTAAATTTAACTCTCCCTAATGGATGATGGCCCCGAGAACCGAAAAAAAAGAAGAGGCTCCTATCCATCAGGCTGGCCCACCTGGAGGGTCAGCAGCACCTGAGGGACCTGGGCAGCTGCTGTCCAGCTGTGTCCAGGTACCATCACCTCTGCTGTGGCCCAGCTGGTCCCATGGCACATTTTGGGGGGGTAGCACCCTAGCACCCAGCAGCACCAGGCTAGGAGCACCCTAGGGGCAGCCACAGGGGTTGCTCCCAGGCAGGGCAGAGCCTGGTCGTGGTCAAGGTGCATGGTCCTCTCCCAAAGAAACAGGTCCCTTGATGATGGGTGATTGTCCTGTCCCTGCCCATCTGCTCCTGTCCTGCAGCAGGGAACAGTTCCCTGTGCCCAGCTGCTGTCAGTGCTGGGAGGATGGGGACCAATCACCTGACTACCCATCAGCTCTGGGTGTTGCCCTGTGCATGCCTGTGGCATGCTGTGTGCACGGAGCTGCTTTCGGGGCAAGAAACCCTGCTCCGGGGCACTTCTATTTATACACGGTGTGTGGCTGGTGGGTTGGTTAATTTTAGCTGGGTGGCAGGGCTGTGTTGACAGCAGTGCCAGAGAGTCAGGGTGGGGGTGGCCGGGCAGGGGACACTTCATGGCTGTTATTGTCACAGCCCGAAGTGGGACAGGTGGTGTGGACTTGGTGACAGCCTGGGCTGCCCGTCCTGGCACAGCTGTGCCTGGGGCAGTGTTACAGGGTCTGCCGTCCTCCCCAGTGCTGAGTTGTGGGTGCATGCTGAGACCACTTTGCCACCCTGTTCTGTGTCCCCTGTGGGATGCTCAGTCTTGGACATAGAAAGGAAAGTGGGGACAAATCTGGATGCCTGGGTTCTGTGCCCTGAAAGGCTCCTCATCCCAAACCTGGGTGGCTACATTCCTTGGCTGTAGCTGCGAAGGGCGAAGATGAGACGTATGCAAAGAGGTGTTGGGGTGAAACTCTTCCCCAGCCACATGTCCCATGGGGCAGCCAGTGGGGCCAAGCATGGTCTGGGGACCAGAGGTGTCTCAGGTGTGGGTGCAGCTCATGGGGTTTGGGGTCTGTGAGTGAGTGTGCCCAGTCCCACAGTGGCACTGCCCAAGCGCATCCGGCATTGCAGAGCAGGAACCGGGATGGTTGGCTCTGACTCCAAGCTGAGAAAAGGAGGTGCTGATCCCAGGCATCCCTGGGGAGGTGCTGCATTGGGGTGCAGGGGACAAGATGACAGCACCTCTCTGCCAGACCCAGCTATCTGGGTTGCAGAGCCACCCTCCTTCAAGGCCCTGTGTCTAGAGCAAGGACGGGCACAGGCATCTCAGCAGAGATCCTGGTGTTCTCTGATCCTGGGCTGCAGCATTGTTCCCTGGGGAACCCATTTCCAGGACTCCCAGCTCCTCCTGTGGAGTGGCAGCAAGGAGCTGAGTCCTGAGGATCCTGGGGTCATCAGGGAACTCAGAGCAGCCACTGGGCTGTGGCAATGCCTTGCTGGCCCCGTGGCATGGAGGCAGCCACATGTGTAGTGAGCCCCATCTGTTCGCTGCACCCTGCTTCTTCCTTCTCCTGGCTGATAGTGCCACTCTCCCCCCGGGCCAGGAGGGTTATTTTTAACTGTTTGCCATGTGCTGCCTGAGCACAATTAAGGTAATTGGTTCGGGAGCCTGGCTCTCACACAACGCTCCCAATTACCTGCTTGCTTGCCCACACAGCCCCCCGCCTCCCTGCCCGCGGTGGCCGGCTCCTCTGGCAGGGGGACTGCCGGGACAGGGCTGCCCCAGATAGTGCGGCGGGCTGGGTGGGGGGCGCGAGCAGGCACAGGGGATGGAGCCATGGAGAGGACATCCCTGCACAACGACAGCCTGCTCTATGCCTCCCTGATTGCCATCCTCCTCCTCATCTCCTATTGGTTCACCACCCGCTGCTTCAAAATCATCAGCGGCATTGAAGGTACGGGGTTTGGGACATGGGGGGACAGGGTGACACTGGCCTGTCCTGTCTTCCACAAGCCAGGCGGTGAGGCAAGCTAGGCTCTTGGTGTGGGAGAGGGGGATTGGGGGTCCCACTCTCTGCCTCTCTGGAGCACCTCAGTCTCCTCCTCAGTCACTTTATTTGTTCCTGCTGGTTCTAGTCCTGCTCCACTGTGTGTGAGAACAGCCAGTAGCAGTCACGGCCGAGCCACAGTGGTGTCCAGGGCTGCTCCGGGAACATCTGGCTCCACCGTGATGCCAGCATCTAGGTACCATTGCCCCTCACTGCGGGATGGGGATGCAGACCGACTCCCCAGTGCCTCCCACTCTGTGGAGGGTGCCTGGTGCTAATGTTGTGGCCTCAACTTGCATTTTGGGATTTTTGGTCCCTCTGGGCATGACCTACATCTTTGGTCCGCAGCTGGTGTGTTAGGGAGCTCTGGGATGTGGCAGGGGTCCCAGTTTCCCTGGTGAAGGGTCTCTCCAAGCCCCGCTGCAGTGGAATGCGTGTGCCAGTGGCTTTGCAGGGTGAGACCCCCACGGCAAAGAGCAGGGCAGGAGGTGTGGCGCCGGTGCTGTGTGTCTGGGGATGTGCAGGGCTTCTTCTGCCTGGGGCGGGTGTTTCTCCATCCATCCATGTGACCTCTCACTGCACAGCTCAGCCAGAGCCTCGTGGTTCTTCCCACAGCAAGGCCAAATGCTGGCTGGCTTCAGGGGTGAGGAGCCACCCCTGGGAGCGGTGCCCCTTGGTGAGATGGAGGGCAAAGTCATGTCTCAGTTCTGGTGGGGTGCGTACATTTTGGATGGCCCTTTGGGCATTCTTTGCAGGTGACTGTGGGTCTGGTTCCATGGGTGAAACTCCACCTGTGGTCCCATGTGTCTCCTCCATCCTCAGGTCAGATCCAGATGGAGGAGCATCCCTTGGGGACCTGGGTGAGCTGAGGCAGTGATCCCCTAAAACATCCCCTAGCTCATCTGGAGCTGCCCTCACTGGGAAGGGATGTGCTCTGGGTGAGCAACGCTAGTGAGTCTGGGGTGCTGGGAGCTGGGCTCTGGCACAATGTGTGGCACTGGAACATGGGACCAGCACCAGGTGCCTGTGCTGGTCCTGGTGGGATCCTGAGTCATGCCAGCAATAAACAGTGGAGGGCTTTTATTAATGGCCTCAGCATGGAAATGAGTAATCCTGACATGGCAGCCAGCATGTGATTTATTGCTGCTCTGCTGGGGAGGTCGGCTGGCACAGGACAGGCATGAAGGAAGGCAGGGGAAGCCATCGCTCGATGCCTGACCTGCCACTGTGCCCTTCAGCCCCAGCATCCCATGATGCCAGCGGAGATGCACAGGGGACCAACGATGGTCTGCTTACATGGGCTGAGCCAGTTTGCTTGGCAAAGTAGCGGCTCCAAAACCTCTTTGCTGGGACAAGTCCTAGCTCAGTCTGGAAGAGCTCCTCTGTCACCGTTTCTGGCCAAAATTAGGTTGAATAAACAGCCCCATGGTGTGGAACAAGCATTGGCTCTGGGAGCAGCTGGAGGCTCAGTGAGAGGATGGGTTACAACTAGGGATCAGCAAGAGAAACGGCTTTAAAAATGCAGTTGGTGTCAGTGGGAAACTTCGTCCGAGAGTGCAACAGGCCTGTGCTGCCCCATCCTCGAAGGGACTGGCTTGGGGCAGGGGCAAAGCCGGGAGCCAGCTGGGTGAAATCTAGGCTCAGTGCCTGGAAACTCACCTCTTTCCAAGAAAAGGAAATGTCAGGTCTGAAAACTTCCAGCCTGAGGGATGTTTCCCCAGGGAGGACTTTCATCTCTCTCCCCAAGCCGCCTCTGATGCATCTCTGGCATCTTCTGCTGGCGTCAGAGCCTTGGGAGCATGCTCCAGGCAGGCAGGAGACGCCAAGCCTGGTGGCACAGAGCCGCTAGATAGCCCAGCCTTGCCTGGGACTGAGCCACCAACCCTCTCTGTCCTCTGCCAAGGGACAAACCTGCAGCTTCCTTGGGCTGGGGCTGGGGCTGGGGGTCTGAGGGGGGTTTCTGGGATGTTGGTGTGGGGTAGCCCTGCTGGGAGCGCTTGCCAGCATCAGCGAGCACCTCCACCATCCCCTTCCACCTGTGGGTGTCCCAGGGTGATGTTTCTTGCCGTGGTGACATATTTCTCTCCTGGCACAAAGACAACAGGGAGGAAAAGGGGCTTTCTGCACCAGTTCCATCTGCAGGGCCCTTTGTGGAGGCAGGAGGACCCTAGAGCTGGGCAGGGGATTTGCCCCATAGCCTGGGCGTGGCCATCCCACCTGTGCCTGGGGCAGCTGGCCTTGCTTCTGGTGGGGACAAGGCAAGGTGGGAAGCAGCAGTGGCATGGGGGCAGCCCTGCCCCTGTCTGCCACCCCAGGCCTTGCTTCATGCCCTATATAAGACTTGTCCACTCAGGGACGGACGGTGCCAGGCACATCCCTGGGGGAAGTTGTGCACCCCAAGGGGTGCTGTTCTGGTGATGGGGAAGGGATCATTGGGCGCCTGGCTCCCCGATGGTCCCTGTGGCCTGTCATTGAGCAGCCAGAGAAGGGCTGGGATGCTGTTAAAAAAAAAAGTGTAGAAGGTAAATATAGTCCCGTTGGCTGTGCATGCATGTGTGCTCGAGGCACACGTATGCCTGGGTTCACCCTCTGCCTCCAACTGCTGTGTGACCTTGGCTGGGTCCCTTGGTCCTGCTGGGTCCCCAGCCCCTGTGTCTCCTCTCCTGCCTGTTGCTGTGCTGCCTGTGTGTCTGGCAGCATCTCAGGCATCCTGTGTCACAGCCCCCACTCCTGGTTCATTCCCCCAGTCCTGCTCCCTGTCTCCCCTTGGCTCTCCCAGTGAGACTGCCAGATCCATCTGCCTGCTTGGAGATGGGGCAGCTGGACCTGTTGCCCCAGGTTCTCCCCCAAGAGGGTTGCAGGGACCTCGGGGTGCTCAGCCATGGTGGTTCCCGTGGGGCACAGAGGACAAGTCTGAGTCATCCCTATCCTGGATGTTTAGCCAGTGCCCAGCGTCCTGTCTCTCCCCGTGTCCCCCCCCCCCCGTCCCCCCCCCCCCGGGAACCGAGTGCCTTTTAATATCTGTGGCCCGTTTCCTTAGCAACTGCATTAAGCAAATCGATGGAGGTGGTGTCATTGGAATGGGAGGGCATGCCTCCTTCCCCCTCCTGGCCCCCCCATCCTCACCACCCCCCCACGCCTCCCTCCACTTGGCCTCTCTCAGCTCTTACTCACAGGCACGGCCCTGCTCTGCCTGGGTTCTCGGCAGTGGCTTCTCAGGCCACCTGCCACAGCCCTGCGCTGACCCCTTGCTCGCTCACAGCTGATGGCAGGAGCCCCTGAGTAGAGGAGTGACAGCTAACCCCCCCTCAGGGACAGAGGCGGGGGTCCCTGGGGATGCGTGGGCCAGAAGCTGCAGCGCTGGGGTGAGGGGGCTCCAGGACTGCGGTGGGGAAGGGGTAGGGGGGTGTGGGGCCATGAGACACCCCCACCATGAACCTGGAAGGCCTTGAGATGATCGCAGTGCTGGTGGTCTTGGTCCTCTTCGTCAAGGTGCTGGAGCAATTTGGCCTCTTCGAGCCCGTGTCCTTGGAAGGTAACGGGCGCGGGCGGTGCTGGCTCCTCCGGGGACACGGCGGGCAGGCGGTGGGTGTCCAGAGCTGCCCCCAAGGATGCTATGAGGCTGCTGCATCCACGGGAGAATCCTGGGACATGGTGTCCATCTGCTGCTCATGGGGCAAACGGGGTTCCTGGTGCAAGTAGCGGGGTGTCCTATCAGCTCTGTTCAAGGTCCCAGCGGCTGGGGACATGGGGAGGGGACAGGTCTGGCAGGGTGTGTGCTGCACGGTGGTGACTTTGATGTGTGCTGAGGTGCTGTGGGCTGGGATTGTGTGTGAGCATGCGAGGGGGCACCAGGGTGTTTTCCACCACCCCTACAGGAACAAGGTGTCCTCAGGGTCCGTGATCAGCTCACCCCGAACAGGAGGTGTCAGACTCAGCACTAGCCTGCAGAGCAGCCAGACCTGGGCAGGGTGGGTGCCTGCTGTGCTCCCTCCTCCTGGCTCTCCCCAGGGCCCCTGGTGGCCCTTGGGGAGGGTGGGGGGGTCACAGGGGATGCTGCCCAGCTGGGGATGATGGGCTGTGCAAGGTGCTGAGCAGTGTGCATGGGGCGTGCTCTGTGGAGCCCAGATCCACTCAGGGGACTCTGTGCATGGTGGGAGGGAGGTCAGGACCACTTGGCCAGGTGCTCTCTGCACTCCCAGGGGTGATGGTTGTGTGAAAGGTCCCCCCAGCCCTGACCAGCCCCTATCCATGACTGCAGACACCCATCTGAAGGGTGCTGCAGCCCGCCTGGCCCTGGGCATGGGGGCACTCACAGGGTGAGGAGGTTACAGGCAGTTTGCCTAGTCCACTGGTGCTCTGGGATGCTCCTCTTTGGTTCTGCAGCGCTGGCTCTCACACAAGCTGGGTGCTGAGGCAAACACCAGCTCCCCTCCATGCACAGTGCCAGGATGCCCCTGGGCTGGACCCAGAGGTTGGCCGTGTCTACGTGTGGGGAGGGAGGGGGCAGATGGGGGGTGTCTCTCCCTCTGGGCCTGTGAACCTGCTTGCAGGACAGGAAATTTTCGTTGCTGTGGAACTACTTGCTCCGTCCTGTGCTCAAGCAGCAGCACTCCTAGGTGGATCATGCCAGGAGGGAAACTGAGGCAGGGGCTGAGGCATCCTGTCTATGAGTCGGGGCAGGGTGGGGGGGCAGGCTGACTGTGCCCAGATTGGACACCCCTGTCCAGTTCTGCTGGTGATTTGGGGGTGCCTCCTCAGACCCTGCTTTTCCCCCCTCCCTGTGCTTCTGTTTCCCCATGCAGCTGCCCAAAGCTTTGGACCAAAATCGGTGGCATCAACTGCAGCTGCTCTGCAGCACAGTGGCTTCCAGCCACAGTGAAAAGGGGCGATGCAGAGACACCCCCAGTCCTGGCAGCAACCCTGCTGGGGGGAACATGTCGAGGCAGGGGCCACCCCTTGGCCTGTGTGGCTGCTCCTTGCCTGAGCCCTGCTGCTCTGTCCCCTGGGACACACTCCTTGACCCCCTGCAAGTGTCTTTGCTCTGGCCTGGGCCAGGGCAGGAGGTCAGATATGGGATGTCCTTAGTCCAGCCTTGTCCCTGTCAGCTGGCACCCCTCCAGAGGGGACTGGGATGGACATTGGCATGCCTGTCTCCCATGAAGGACAAGCCTTGCCACCAGTCCTCTCTTGCTCCCAGGAGGACATGGTGTCACTGTGCAGTGTGGGGAGCACAGCCTGCCCTGTTCCCCTCCTTTTACATCCCCACACGGGAGCTGTGGGTCCCTCTGACCTGGCTGGAGATTCACCTCAGCTGTGGTGGTGGGAGTGGGACTCAGGTGTCCCAGATTGGCAGCAATTGCTCCCATTACCAAGAGATGCCTGGAGGAGAGGAAAACATGTTGCTTGAGAGGCAGAAATTGTCTGAGGTTGAGCTGAGCCCTGGGCAGCATGTGGGGAGTCCTGCAGGTGAGTGGCTGTGGTGAGGTGCTGTTGCGTGGGTCACCTCCTTTAGCTCCGGAGGCAGCAGATACCAGAGTTTGCTCTCTGGGAAGGTCCTAGGCAGTCTGGGGCTGGGACTGAGTCCCCTCTGGGGGTTGTTTACCAGCCATGCCTGGGCCAGCAGTGACAGCCCAGGGACTGCAAAGAGCCTGAAACTGTATACTAATGGCTTAGGTCTGCTAATGGACACGGGCCCCGCCACCCGCTCCAGAGCCATCAATACTGCCTGCCACACTTCCCCTTGCCCATCCCTGCCAGTCCCCTGCTTGCGACTGTCTCTCTGCCCAGGCTGTCCTGGTGGTGCAACCCCAGCATGGGTTGTGCTGGGAGGCGCATGCCACCAGAGCGATGGTCTGGGGATGGAGCATCTCCAGAGGAGACTGGAAAAATGCCCCAGCCCTGGAGAAGGGTTCAGTGGGAGCATCTTGCAGTGAGACCCTGTCTGCCCCTGGGGGGACTGTGGAAGGGAGGGGGATGATGTGGGTGAACTCCAGGCCTTGTGGGATCCCAAATTCAGCTGGATAAGGCCCTGAGCAACCTGTCCTCCATTTGGAGCTGGCCCTCCTCTGAGCAAGGGCTTGGATAGGGGTGCTGATTGTCTGCACCCCCTTGCCTTGTCCCCTTGGCATTGTCCTCCCTTGGAGCCTGCTGCAGCCTTGGTGGCACAGCTAGAGCTGCTGTCTGGCGGCAGCGGCGGAGCATCTCCCATGGGTGCGCTGTGCTCCAGGAGCGATCGATGCTGGAGCTGGCATTGTTTACCAGCTGGTTAATCACTGATGGGCGATGTCACCCCACCACTGCCCTGTGCCACTGTGCCTATCCCCAGTCCCGAACACCTCTCAGCAGAGCAACCCAAACACTGCCAAGCCGACCAGGGGGCTGCCAGCCCCCTGCTAAGAGCCTGCTTCCGCCAAGCACTTGGGAGGGGGCAGGCAAAGAGAAACGTTATTGATTTTGGCTCCTGAAGTGCAGCATCAATAATTCAACACGGAGCAATTGGTCCTGGCTGGGAGGAGGGGTGGGTGGGAGGTAAAAGGCGGGAGAGCTGCCTGTGTAGCCCAGCCTCAGATGAATATTAGATGAAGCTGCAGATTGCTATCGGCAGGATAACTGGTGGGCATTGGCAGGGCTGTCCCTTCTTCAGCTGAGTCAGGGTCCATGTGTGGGGCAGACAGGATTGGAGCTGTCTTGGAGACCCCCTGCCATGGGGTGTACTGGCCCCTGCCTTCCCAGGGGGGCTGCTTCTGTTGCCCCAGAGCTGAGGATGCAGAGATGGAAGTGGGTCTGAGGAGGGTGCCAGAGTCTGGGGAGAAATGGGAGGGAGCAACAGCCTAACACTGACGCCCCAGAGGATGCCAGGCGGGAAAGTGGTGGCAGTGAGCAGCATGGCCACCTCCTGGTGCCTGGCTCAGGGCAGAAAATGAGAGGGGAGAAAATCTCTGAGCATCCTCTCAGTACTGACAAGGGTGAAGCCCTGTGCCAAGCCCTACTTTCCTCCTGCTTTCCAGGAACCCCTTTGGCAGGAGCATGGTATCTTGGCTGCAGGCAGGACCAGCCCTTTGGGGCACGGTGCCAGGGGTCCCCTGGCTCAGGGCACCATCCAGCCTGGCAGATTTGACAGACCTGAGAGGTCAAGGCAAGCTGGCTGCAGGTGGGGTAGACTTGGAGCACTGAAATCCAGCCTGGGAGAGCTGCAGGTGCTCCAGGTTGGAGTTTGTGGTTCCCTTGGCTGGGGTGCACCAGAGACTTCCCCATGCACAGTGGGTTTAACCATTGCCTTTCCTTTCCCAAGGGCTGGCAGGTTTTTCAGCTGGCTGTAGGGCTGGGCAGGATCTGGTGGCTGAATCAGGAGAGAGCTGCTTGGTTATGGTGAGGGCTTGCAAAATGGGAGGGGAAGGAGCAGAGATATATGGTAGCCATGGCTGGGCTCTGAGTTTGGATTCCAGCACAGCCTTACACTCTGAGGCATGCTGTAGCTGGGCTACATCCTGACAGCACTGGGGTCTTGGAGAAGAAGGTCTCCTGGGGACCCTATGCTCCCCTCTGTGGAGCATCTTCCATATGCTCTGCACCCAGGGACATCAGCCCTGGTCATCACCGTGGACACAGAATGGGCTGCACTGTCTCACCCTGCCTGAAGAGGATGAAGCTGGGGGAGAGGGGGACCTGTCCCTGGGTCCCCTTGGCTGTGACCCCCATGGCTGTGGCCAGGGCAGGGCAGGTGTCCCAGCACCGAGCTCCCCAAGGAGTGCAATGCCCGCGACACGTACCCCGCTGACTCGGCCACTGTGTGGTGTCACGTCCCGCTCAGCCCAGCCAGACGTAATTAGCTTGTTGAATCTCTTCTCCCTCCGGCCTTGCGTTAATCACTCTTCACATTGCTTCCCTCCCAATTCGCTCTGGCCTGGCTTGCTCTTTCTGTTGCTGATGTGTCTGGAGAGGAGAGCAAGGGGACCCATCTGGACATGGAGCAGGGACACCATTCTGCTGCATCCTGCCCCAGAGACGGGCTCTGAGACAGTGGACAGAGAGGCAGGGAGATCGCTCAGCCAGAGAGAGGTGAGAAAATTACAGGCTGGAGAAAAAGCAATAAAGCTAGAGAGCAAGGGAGCCTGTTGGGACAGCCCTTCTTTGCAGCACTGCTTTGCTGATGAAGGATGAAACCTTGGAGCTCAATGGGAGAGGCTGGCTTGGAGTCAGCCTGGGGCTCTAGCACGAGGTTGTGTTGGGCTACAGGGTGCTGTGAGAGCTCAATGGTGTCTCCTTCATCTCTTCCTTGCAAGGGGCAGGATTAGACCCCAGGACCGGACACAGGTGGGAATAGAGGTGCCCTGGCCAGGGTTCTATGGGGTTGTAGTTCCCGGAGCGCCGGCAGCAGGAGGTCCCATGGACTGTCTGTACTTGGCTGCAGCATCCCCTCAGGAATTCAGGGAAATGTCTTATTCCCATGGGCGCCAACCCTAGGGCTTGCTGTGCTGCTGGAGCACAGGGTGGCCAGATCTGAAGCAGCTTTTAGGTGAGAGATGCATAGAAAACCAGCTCAAATAGGCTTTCTAATAACCACTGCTGACAGGCTGGGGTCTCTGCCCTGCTGCCCACAAGGCAGGGCCTGGGGTGGGCTGTGGGGAGCCCCCACCCTGGCTGGCCATCCCTTCATGCTGCCCGCTCTCCAGGCAGCACCCCAGAGTGGAGTGGGGCATGTTTCCCTCCAGCAGCAAGTGAGGCACCAAGGGCTGGCAGCCCTCATCTGCATCTCCTCCACGTGCCACAGATCATGCATGTGGCTGTGACTGACTTGCTGGTGTGGAGAGGTGCAGATGTTCCCCCAAGAGGTAAAGAGGGGAGAGGTGAGGGTGGCAGGTGTCCATGGAGGTGATCGTTGGACAAGGCCGAGCGCAGGGAGCTCTTTGTGTTGTGCTGTGGGGGCACGCAACGTGGGGGCACTGCTGGGGGCAGGTTTGGTGGTTGGGATGGGACAGAGAGGCTGTCCTGGGCAGGGCTGGTCCCTGGGCTGGGTGGCAGCAATGTTCCAGAGGGCAGTGAGCGATGAGGGTCCCTGCGCATGGCTCGTTTCCAGGGTCAGCCACCACACACAGCTGTTGGGTTGAGTTGGGGGCAGCCGAGCCTCCTCCACGTACCCACTGGTGCCAGCTCTGCACCCCTCAGCAGTTTCCAGTGCTGTGGGGTGCCCGTGCCAGGCTGTGTAGGAGCAGGGGTGCCCGGGGGTGAGAGCTGACCTCCAAGTCCCTTGAGCATATGCATGGCCTCTCCCCTCCCCTGCAGCCTGGGTGCCCCGAGGGACCCCGGAGGGTGCCGGGGCGGGAAGAGGGAGGGCCGAGACAGGTCTCTCCTCCCCTGCCCTCCCCTCTCCTCCCTTGCTGGGTCTTGCTGCCAGACCAGCTGCTTGCTGGGGCCGCAAGTCTAGGGGATGCCCGTTGCTGGGGCACCCTGGGACCCGCAGGGGCTGCAAACGGTGGGCATCATCCTGCTGCTCTGCTCCAGCCTCAAGCTACTCCATGCCTTGGGCATCATCGACCTGGCCAGGGGAGGTGGGACGGGGACAGGGATGGGGTTGCAATGGGATGGGGATGATGTGGTGGAGGTGCTCCTCACCTCCTGTTCCAGGGGCTGCAGGGTGCTTGGGGGAGGTTTGGAAGGATTAGTGTATTTTGGGGCATGGGGTGGGGTGGGGGTGGGGGGGCAGTAGTGTGGGGGAGGGTGTCTGGGGTGTATGGCAGCATTAGGGTGTAGGGAGCAGGGAAAGTGAGTGTGTCTGAGGGTGTCTGGGAGTGTTGGGGTGCTGGGGGGAGCACTGGGGTTCAGGGGTATGAGGGATGTTGAGGTGGGACACTGGGATGTGGGGTGTTGTGGTGCGGGATGCTAGAAAGTTATGGTGTCTGGGAGCATTAGGGTGGGGGATATCTGGATCTGGAAGGATTGGGGTGCAGTGATGTGTGGGGTGCTGGGGGACTGGCACGAGACTATCTAAAGTGTTAAACTCTAGGGGCATTGGGTTGCAGAGGGCTGGGCTTTATCAAATGATGGGAAAAAGGGCAGCAAGTGACTGGGGCTGGGGTGGGTGAGTGGGAGCTGGGGGCAAGGAGCGATGGATGTGGGGTATGGCACCATGCAGGGGAAAGCTTTCCCCACTGCTGCAGGAAATGGTGGCTATGAGGGGAGCATGGCTGAAAGAGGCTGGAGCCCCTGGCCCCTTTGCCCTCGCTGCGGGGCTGTGCCAGGGTTGGGGAGGGAAGGGGCTGATGTGGGTGCTGAGCTACCTGGATTGGCAGGTGGATGTTGAGGACAGGGCTGGATGTGGCCAGACAAAAGGACCCAAAACATGTCAGAGCAAGGGATGCACAACCTGTTGGTTGTGCCTGGTGAGGGTGGGAGTGCGGAGAGCTGCACGGTGCTGCTGCCTACTCTCCTTTGGCTGCCTTCCTTGGCTGTGTCACAGACAGTCCTGGCTCTGACAAGGGCTGCCAACAGACTTTGCATGACTGTGATTTGGGGTTTGTTTGCCCCCATCTCCTCTGTCTCCAGGCTGGCGCTGGGGATGCCGCGAGATGAAGGGGCTGCAGATTGCATCTCCTCGGGCAGCCAGATCTCAGGATGGGAGCTGTGATGGGAGAATGTGCAGATAGGAGTGATCAGAGGAGCAATAAATGGCTGAGCAGAGGGAAGAGAGAACGATGATGTGCCAAGGAGGTGCTTTCAAACCCCTTGTGATGGAGGATGTCCCTGAGCTGCCTGGGGTCTGGCTGGGCTGTGACTGAGGCATGTCCAGGCTTTGTCCCTGTGCCTTACTGGGGAGGGTATGGATGGCATCTGGGTAACGGGTATGCAGAGCACCAGCTCTCTTACAGAACAGGCTGCCTGCAGCCAGGAGGAGCTGCTGGTCTGATGGGGCATTTTTAGGGTAGTTCTTTTGGCAAGTTGGACGTGCTGGTTTGTGCTGACAGAGATGTCCCTGCTATGGAGGTAGTGATGAGGACAGGGCAGGATGTACCCCTGCTCATGGGTTTTGCAGCAGGGTGATGCACATGGCTGTCTCAGTCCCACAGCATTACCTGCTCCGCTTGGGGAGCCCCTGAGTTCCACTGGCCTTTGGCACCTGTATCCCCTCCCATTCCCTGCTCACAACATTTTGTTTGTGGTGTGTCCTGAGAAATTATTATTCTGATGATGTCTCCTTTGGGCACAGCCAGGCTGTCTGGGAGCACTGTCACAGGCTGGGGACGGCAATGGGGACAGCACTGCTGTGAGCCCTGCTCTGCTCTGCAGCCCCTTCTGGCCCATGCCCCATCTCCCTTTGCAGCCTCCTCAGCACAAGGGCTGCTCTCCCCTCTCTGGCACTGGGGAACATCCTGGCCCTGAGTCTGCTGTCCCATGAATTGCAGATATCACTTGGCAGCTTTTCTGCTCCCATCTCCTTCAGCCCTGCTGACTCTGGGTGTCTGGGCTGAGGCTGCCCTTGTGCCATCCCCGGGACAAGGACTCTCCATCTGTCCCCCGCCCCAGGAGATGCCAGCTCTGATTTCATTCCCCTAATGGATGACCGTCTGGCCCCAGCGGCTGCTGCAGGCACCTTGGCCCTGGTTACAGTCAGCTCTGTCACCACTGACTGATGAGGGTCATTTGCAGAGCTGCTGCCAGCAGGACCCATCCTGACCCCCCTCCCTGGGGCAGCTGGGGGAGCTCACTCTCTCTTCCTCCTGCCAGCCTTCATTGCAGACCCCAGAGAGCTGTTGTCCCCCTGAGAGGCAGCACTGCCCAAGGCTGGGTGCTGCGGAGAGGGAGCAGAGCTGGGGGCTGGTGGACTCTGCTCAGAGCTGAGCTCTGCATAGAAATGATTGTGAGCCACATTTTGTAGGGGCAGCTGGGCTCAGCATCGCTGCCTGGATGGACCCAGAGCCATGGCCTGGCAGGGGGAGCCTGGGGACATGCCTCTGGCCTCCCAGGAAAAGGTGATGCTCTGGAAGGGGATGGAGGCTCTTCTATGGAAAAGAGCATGGTTCTGGGAGCTGCTGAGTCCTTCCCTATGCTCCTTTGGGCCTGCCCTGTCCCTTCTGGCTCATCCCTCTACCCTGTCTGGGGTTTGCCCTCCTGATTCCTAGCCAGGCTATCTGAAAAGGCAGAGGGTCCCCTCACCCAGCTGCCTTCTGCCACCCCAGCCCCTAGGGCAGAGTGCTGGGACAGATCATCCCTGGGTACCAGCTTTTTCTGACCTTCCAACTGACCCGGTGTTGCCCCACTGGGCTAAGCAGGGGCTGTGGGAGCTGCATAGCCCACCCCATGGCTGCTGGTGCTCTGTTCCCATCCTGGAATGGTGCTGTGCCTGGGTGCTGAGTTTGGGACACTGGGGAGGTCTCACTGCCATGAGATGCACATCTTCCACCCATCATGATGATACATTTATTGATGGGTTACTGAGAGTGATGGGGGAGTTTCAGCACTGCCTGTTGGTTTGTTATTGTAGGGTCTCTTCTAGCAGGAGGGTGCTGTGGGAGAGGTGGGTTGGTCTCTCCAGCCAGCTGTCAATGGGAGGGTGCTGGTGTCTGTGGCTCTGTGGAGAGGGCAAGGACATGGTTATGCATCAGGTTGACCGCAGCTCCTGCTTTCTCTCTGGGGAGACCATGGAGCAGCCCTGGCTTGGGTCCTCCCTGGGAAAGGGGGTGTCAGCCCAGCAGCGTGTAACCCCCTGACATGGCAACACTGGCTGGATCCAGCCCCTGAGGTCACATCAGCTGCTGATGGCTCAATACAGAGTGGTCCATGGCCATCCCGGTGGTGGTCACTGCTGGGGTCAGGGATTCACGCATGGAGAGCCCCTTCAGAGACAGTGTCCAGCAACCCCCAGGATTGATTTCAACAGCATGTGGAGGTGGGGATGGGAAATCCCTGGTGCTGCCCAAGTATGAAGGCTCAGTCTGTGTGTGCATGTGTTTTGGAGTTGCTGGGCTATGGAGTGATACATGGGAAACGACAAGCCACTTAACACGGCAGACCTCCTGCCGCAGATAAAACACTGCCAGCTGTTTCTTTTGGCTTGTTTTGTGCCAGCCACATGATGGGTCTTGTAGAGGAGTGGAGGGCAGAGTGACATCTGGAAAAGGAGCTGTCACTGGCAGGGACAGGGCTTTGTGCTGTAGTTGTGGCAGTATGTGGCTGGGCTCTGTTCCCCATTTTTGGGCAGAGCTGTTTCCCAACAAGGGGGAGCCCAGGGAGCCCCCAGACTTGCTTGCGGTTTGAATGCTGAGGACAGAAAGGGGATAGTGTGTCCTCCCCAGCAGAACCCTTCGGTGCACCAAAGCCAGGACAGCAAAACCCCAGCCCTGGTCACCCCTCTCCTGTTGTAAAGCTGCATGTGCTGAACGTGCTCCCTCCCTTACCCTGGGGACCCTGGAATCGGGCCCTCTTTGGTTTCCTCCTCAAGAAAACGCCCATGTTCTTTATTTTTTTTTTCTTTTTCCTTCTTTATAACAAACTAAAGTGTAACTTGCACCTGACCTGACCTACTGCACGTGCCTATACCTGCTGCCCCTGTGAGTCCAACCACAGTTTACTCTCTGTTGCATCTCTCTCGCTGTGTGGTTTCCTTCCCACCCTGCTCCCTCCCCTGGGATTGAGTGTTGCTCTGCCCACCCCATCCCTTCCCCCTGGGCAAAGGGGCTGCTCCTGCTTCCCAGGTCTGTTCCCCCAGCTCAGCTCTGCCGGATGGACCTGGCCCTAGAGCATCCTTGGAAGAATGAAAGGTGCAATTTCCCTTTCCCTCTGCAAATTAAAGCCCTGGCAAAGTAGCTGGGCCAAAATCATGTTTTATACACAACTGATGCCCATTTCTAGGAAAGAGAAAGCCTTTTTCCTCATCTGCCTGCAAACCCCGGAGCAAACAGGAGCCAGGCCGTGCTGTCCTGCCAGCACCAAGGCCCTGACCCTCACCCTTGCCGCTGTCACCCTGTGACAAATGCCGGGGGGTGCCTTTGTGCATCCCTATGTATTTACATGGCATTCTGCTGTGGGTGCCACTTCCCTGGGGACAAGTTTGCCCTCTCTGAGTGGCTTTGTATCATGTCCTGCTGGGACAAGGACCTCCTGGAACTGTTCTCCATTGCTTCAGAGTGATGGAGCTGCCTGCCCCAGCCTGCTGCTTTGGCGTGAGCTCAAAGTGTCCCAGGTCCTACCTGTGGGCATTCAGGGACAGACCTGCCTAGCAGGGGCTGCTGGATGCCAACCCACATCCTTATCCTGGAGCTGGGTACAATGCAGCCTCATTTCCCCAGCACCTGGGGCTCAGCTCAGCCTCACAAGGCTGAGAAATCTGCCAGAGAAACTCCATCTGCTAGCCCTCTAGAGAAACAACCCCAAAACCAGGGCTCAGGATGTGTAGGCATTGTGACCTGCTGCTTGCAGATGTCCAGGGCGCTTGGAGCAAATGTGGGGTCAGCGGAGCCCCAAAGGGACTTTGCACCTTTTGTCCCATTGGTGCCCCATGCTGCTCGCTGCCTCCTTTTGGAGGCTGGAGTCCAGCACAGCCTTCGTTGCCTCCTCCTCCTCCCCTCCCCGCCTGCAGCATTAGTCCTGTGCTGTTTGCTGGCCTGAGGCACTGTGAGGCCCTGTGGGAAGGGAGGGAGCGGGTCTGCGGCCATGGGGCAGAACCAGCTGGGAGAGATGGGGCAGAGCAAAGCCACTGGGGTCTGGATGGGTGAATAGGGGGTGGTGGGGCGGTCTGTACAGTGAGGAGACCTGCTATTAATGCAGGAACACACTTGGAAGCAATGGCCGTGGGCCAGGCTGATGCTGGGAGCCCTTCACCCTGCCTGGCTGAGGCAAAGCCCTGAGCCCTGTTTCCCTTCTGGCTGTCCCAAAGCAGGTCCCCAGTCTCAGATCCCAATGCCGTGCTGGGGTGGGGGTGCATGCTGCAGTCTGGGCTGCATGGCTGGGTTTGGCGCATGTTTTGCATTCAGCTGTCGGGTGCCAACAGGATCAAACCTGGCCCTGAGCTCTGGGGAGGATGCAGTGCCCTGGCTTGGCCACAGGCTGTTTCTTGGGCTCCGTCCTGCTCTCCCCTCTCTGCACAGCCTCACGGGGAGGGGAGGGTCCCCAGGGAGTGGGTATTTGGCCTTGAGGCTAAAGGGCAGAGACCATGCCCACCAACTCTGGGCGACTGGGTGTCTCCAGTGCACACCGTAATGCTCCAGTAGGGGAGTGCAGAGGTGCCGGGTTGCCCCTTTGCCATCTCCATCCTTTCCAAGGAGGGGAACTCCAGTGCCAGGTTTGTCCTGGGATGAAGCCGAAAGGCCAAGCAGAGCCTGGGCTGGGCTTTGCCTTCCTGCTCCTCTGGCCTCACACTGCATGTGCTGCCTCCAGCCCCGCTTGCCCCACGCCGGGTGCCCTTACCCTGCTGTCTGCCGGGTCCGGGGGCCGCTGCTCTGTTAACTCTTCTTCTGCTTGGTGACTCCTTCTTTCTTCCAGGCAACCCGCCGGGCCAAACTAAAAAAGCGCTGAAGCAGCGATTCCTCAAACTGCTGCCCTGCTGCCGGCCCAAATCCATCCCCTCGCTCAGCGAAAGCAAGTGCTTCTTCTTGCCTTTGTGTGTGTGTGTCCCCGGCGGTGCTGCTGCCTGCCCTCCGGCCTGGCCCTACCCATGGGAAGGGGATGCCTGCCTGGGTTTGGGGCTGTCAGGATCAGTCCTGCCCTGGAGGAGTCTGATCCAACGGGATCTGAATCCATCTCTGTCCTCGCCTGCTTCCAGGCTGGTTTTCCCCCTCTCCAGCTCCCCGGAGTGGCTCCCACAGGATGCACAGCGGCGAGACCCGCTTTGGAGCTGGCTCGGGGCAGCAGGACCCTCCCGGTGCTGGTTTAAGGGCTGGGAGGCTGTTGCTCAAAGCTCAGTGTCGGTTTGGAGATGGAGGTGCAATGGGGGGGCGAAAGGGGCTGTCTGATCAGGGAGTGAGCTCAGAGCTGCCCAGAGCCCCCTACCCTCCCTGCACTGGGTGTGCTTGGCTCCTTGGTGAGCCCAAGCCCCTGGCTGGGGTCTGTCCCTGCCCTGTGGTGTGAGTTGATCCCTCTTGGGAGTAGAGGTGAGTATGGAGGGGCAGGGGCTGATCTGCCCCACAGAGGGTTGCAGTAGGGTCTGGGGGTGCTGGCTGCTGCAGGCAGGGGTTGCGCATTTTACCAGATGGTGGGGAGAATCCATCGATGAAGGGGGGGTATAGCAGGCAGGACAGGGTCTAGACAAGGCCAGGGGGGCACCTGGGGCTGGGGGTTCTCGGGGGGCAGCTCTCCTGCTGGACAGGAGCCCCGGTGCAGCACAGACGTGCAGGATGTCCAGGGTCTCAGCTCCACAGGGCAGATGTTTGTGCAGGGGGGAGAAGAAGGGCAGGCAGGGTGGGTCTCGGCACTGGAGGAGTTTCACACCCCTTTTCTGCCCAGCCTGGGCTGTACTGGAGGTGGAGGGAGGCTGTTGCTCAGTGTCAGACACTGGTCTGCCCCCAGGGTGTCTCTGAGTGTCCCCCGCTGGCATAGACCTGACTGGCTGAGCAGGGTACCCCAAAAATGTGTCACCCTGGGCAGGTGTGAGAGGACGGAGTGTGCTGTGCAAGGTGCCTCTCCTGCCCCCTGGCATGGCAGGGCAGGGCAGGACAGTGCTGGCCTCAGCTGCCCTCTCTTCCCCTGGGTTCCTTGCAGACAGCGTTGAGGATGAGTTTGAGCTCTCCACCGTCTGCCACCGCCCCGAGGGGCTGGAGCAGCTCCAGGAGCAGACCAAGTTCACCCGCAAAGAGCTGCAGGTCCTGTACCGAGGCTTCAAGAATGTGAGTACCCCTTGACCAGCTTTGCTATCCTCTCTCCACTTCCATGTCAGCCTCAGAGGGTGCTTTGCACCCAGCAGTGCCTAGACTTTGCAAAGGCTTTTGGGACCTTGGTGTTAAAGTTTGCATCAGGATACAGCCTGATCCCACCTCCAGGGAGCTCAGTGGGGATCCCTAATCCTGTGCTCCATCCCTTGGGTGCAGAGGGCCCCCTCCCTGAGTGCCTAGGATGCACAGCCCCTCTAGCAAGGGATGTAGCCCACAAAATCAGGGAGATGCTCCAAGCAGCCTTACCAGCCACCCCACCAGGCAGTACAGAGCCAAGGGGCAAGGCAAGGGAGCCACAGGGATTTAGGGGGTGGTCAGACCCTCTCCGCAATGTGGAGGTGACACTGTGGTTTGCCCTGGCAGGAGTGCCCGAGTGGCATCGTCAATGAAGAAAACTTCAAGCAGATCTACTCTCAGTTCTTCCCACAGGGAGGTGAGTGCCCATCCCCATGCCCTGCATGGGTGCTTCTGTGGGGTGGAGGGGTCACATAGCACACCCTCACACTGTGCGCCTTCCCCCAGACTCCAGCACCTACGCCACCTTCCTCTTCAATGCCTTTGACACTGACCACGATGGCTCCGTCAGCTTCGAGGTGAGCTGTGGCTGAGGGGGAGATGGCAGTGGGGCAGGGAGGGCACATCCCTTTGGGTACTGCAGGCTGGGCTGAGCAGCACTGCTGTTGCAGATGGATGGAGAGCTTCACAGGGGCTGGTGAAGTTTATTAAATTCCCGGAGGTAGTGGAAAAACTGAAAAATAACAATAAAGGGAGCTTTCTGTATTTTCTGACTAGTGTCCTGTAGGTACCCCTGACTGGCAAGCACAGCCATGGCATGGTCCTGATGCATGTTGTCCTCTTGGGTGCTGTGACCCAAGGGATCAGTGTGGGATATATTTGGGGATAAGCAATTGATTTCCTCCAGGCTCTTTTTCATACTCAGCATTCCTCTTGTCAGCCCAGCCCCAGGGCACAGGGCACATCTGCTTTGAGGTTGAGTTCCACTGCCCCCCCTTCCCACCATGGGAGGGACAAGCAGGGCTGTGTCCTCTGTGTCCGTGAGACCCTCTGAGGCTGTAACTCCAATCTGTCTGCCTTGTCCATCCTTGCAGGACTTTGTGTCTGGGCTGTCCATCATCCTGCGGGGCACCATTGACGATCGCCTGAACTGGGCCTTCAACCTCTATGACCTAAACAAAGATGGCTGCATCACCAAAGAGGTGGGATGGGGGGGTTTAGTCTGGTCCCCGGGGCTGGCGCAGGCCTGCACCCAGCAGGGACAAGGGCAGAACTCAACAGCATTGCCTGAGCTCTGGAGGAGAGCTGCGGGGATGTCAATATTTACTGAAGTCAGCTTTGCAAAGAGGTCCCTCCTGGGCCCCTGGCACCGGTGTGTCTCTGGGGTGGAGGGTGGATGAGGGCTGTACTGCTTTGGGGCTCCATCACACATGCAGGCACACACATGGCCCCACACTGCACAGAGCTGGCAGGAACACACCTGAGCACACCACAGGTCCTTCAGGAGCATCACAAAAAAGGTGTGAATTGGGGACCAGGCGGAGGCAGAGCCCTCTGTTGCCCATGCAACCCTGCTCCCCTTCCCTCCAGGAAATGCTGGACATCATGAAGTCCATCTATGACATGATGGGCAAATACACCTACCCGGCCATGCGGGAGGAAGCGCCCCGGGAGCATGTGGAGAACTTCTTCCAGGTGAGCCATGCATATCCTGGGGAAGCAGAGCTCCAGCACAGAGCCAGTGGCTGCACAAAAGCTGGCAGGGGACAGAAGAAAACACCCCACCCTGGGGATGAAGTAGGGCTGTGCTGGAGCCAGGGACATAAAAGGCTGTCCTGGTCCTGCCATGTACTTGGGGGTAGCTTGGGCAGGGGTGTGCTGTGTCCAATCCCTGCAGGACCTGGGCAGGGGGTGCTGGGCTCTCCCTGGGCCTGTCCCTGCCATGCCCCCCGTGTTGTGCTTGTCTGCAGAAAATGGACCGAAACAAGGATGGCGTCGTGACAATCGAGGAGTTCCTGGAGTCCTGCCAGAAGGTAAAGTCACCAGCAGCTCTGCTCTGGGGCTGGGCCACCTCCCTGTGGCCTCTGTTTCCCCATCATCCTCCTGGCAGAGAGGGCGTGAAGGCAGGGCTCCCAGGGGCAAGGCTGGAGCTCTGCCTTGGGAACTGTATCCTTGCTGGCATCCCTGTGCAGATGAGGAGAGATGTGCATCCCAGTAGGTCTTAGAAACTGCCTGTAATCCCTGGGGCTTTTGTCCCATAGGTCAGAGCTGCCATGAGGGTAAAGTCAGGTTTGGAGGGAGCTGCCCAGATTGCTATTTGTGCCGAATCCACCCGCTTCCCACCTTCTCCCTGCAGGATGAGAACATCATGCGGTCCATGCAGCTCTTTGACAACGTGATTTAGCTCCCGGACCTGCCTCCAGCTGAGCTCTCTTGCCACCAGGCCCAGAACCTGCTTCTCTCGACTTTTCCTTCGAGCCTCCCCTCTGCCGGCTGCACAGACACCCCCACGGGAAGGGACCTCCCTTCCCAGAGATGCGGTCGGCGCCGGGATCTTCCCTTCCACCTGGGCTGGCTCTGCTTTACTCGGGGGATCCCAAGCAGGTGCTCCTGGACGTCAGAGCATGGGCACAGCTGGCATGGGGAGAGCGTTTGGCCTGGATGGACCTCCCTGCACCCGTTCCTGGCAGGGAAGCCGCAGCTTTGGGCTGCGATAGAGGTTTCCCCTGTGCACAGCACCCCACGCAGCCACGGCTCTCCCACCCCTAACCCTCCCCAGCCCTGGGAGCCCCCAGCACCGGCTGCAGCCCAAACCCCCCAGCGACGCTGTCTAGAAACTAATAAAGTCATGCAATGGGTGCCAGTGCCTCGGCTTCCTCCCCTGCCCCGGCCATGCCCTGCTGCAGAGAGTGTGTCTAGCATATTGGCTGTGAGCCACCAGCCACCCTCCTTGCCCAGTCCCTGGGCCAGTGGGTGGGCAGAGGGGCCATGCCTGAAGAAGGCAGCAGCACAGGCACTGGGGGTTCATCACCGCATGAGCTGTGGGGAGCAGTCCCTGATCCTAGGGGGCCCAGTTAGGCCAAGGAGGCTCATCCTGACGTGGGGAGAGGGGAGACTAAAGGGACCCCAAGGTGCCTTCTTGTGGCACTGATCCCCCAGGATGGAGGATGCTGTGCTGGGAGAGCTGCAACCTCAGCCCCTGTCCCTTGAGTTTGGGATGCTGGCACACAGGGATCCTCAGGGACCCACTTTGAGGTTCCAGTGGAGAGACACCATTCAAAACCCTCCCTGAGGATGTGGCAGCCAGGGTACAGAGACACATGGAGGAAGGAAGTGTGCTGGGCTCCGGTGGCCACCCTGGCCCTTGGGCCTCACAGCCACACTCCTGGCATCGTTTGCTGCTGATCTTCCCCTTCTCCCATGCCCTGGCCTGTCCCAGCCCACCTGTTGTCCCTGCAATGGGGCAGAGAGGTGTCCTCTGTGCTGGGAGGCACGGCTGAGCTGGCAGCTCCTTGGGGAGAAAGTTGAGGCTGGCCAGGAGTTGTTGCTGTGCTGACAGTGGGCTGGAGGGTCACTTTGGGGCAGGGCAGGCTCAGCCCTTTCTCCTGGCATGGCCATGTGACAGCCTGCCTGGGGATCCCAGGGATGGAGCCAGCTACCACAGCTCCTCAGAGCTGGGCGTGTGCAGGCAGGCCTGTCCTGCCCACATATCCTTCTGAGACGTAGCTGGGACTGTGATGCCCATGGGCTAATGACCCCATGCCAACCCCAGAAGCCCCTCTGTGCAATCCAACAAGCATTGGGAACATACCCACCACCTGCAGCTGCTCCAGCCTCTGCATCCTTAGCAGTAAAGGGCAATCGGGGCTGGCCAGAGCTGCGGTGTCTGGGATCAGTGGGGAAGGGGTGAGCAAGTCCAGTACCATGCTGGACCAGGCCCCAGACCCAGGCTGAGCCCCTTGTGTTGAAGCCGTGAGAAATCCCCCCTGAGGGCCCTGAGCCAAAGCTACAGGACTGCTCCCCAGTGGGACCATCCACGGCCCAGCCCTTGCAGACATGATGTGTTTTTTAGGCTCATTCAACACATTGTTCATCTCACAGTCCTGTTCCTGGGTTTGCTATGGGGCTGAGCTCCCACTTGCAGTCTCCCAAGAGTGGGAGGGCAGGTAAGGTATACTGACCCTTACCCCTCCTGTCTTATTCTCCCTGTCCTCCCTCCTCCCAGGCTCTTGGGGGTACCCACTGACCCCGAGCAGATGCCGCTGCCACCCTCACGCTGCAGGTCGCATGGTGTGACCCCCTGCTCCAGGGCATGGTGACCCACAACCCGCTTGGCATCTCCAGTCTGTATATTTTGTATTATAACAATAATATGGGTTAAAAAAAAAAAAAACAAAAAAACAAACAAACAAACAAACAAACAAACCAATAAAAACTAACCACAATCGCTATGCACACCACTGTTATGTCTTTGCATCTGTCAGCTCTTGGGGGGGGAGGGGGGCGGCAGGCAGGAGAAATAGGGGCTGAGGGTCCCTGCAGAGGGTTGACAGCCTTTTTGGGGTGCTACAGCTGCAGGGTGCTCTGCGTGTGTGCTCTGCGAGGTTGAATGTGGGACAGACTCCATGCTGAGATGGCCAGGGTCCCAAACAGCCTGCTCATGCCATCAATGGCCCCATAAATAGTCTCTCCTGCTAACAGGCTGTAGGTGTTAGGTCTCATGAGTGGGGCTGTCAGGTGTGTTTTCAGGTTGTCATGAGATGCTGCTGGGTGAACTTGAGCTTGGAACTAGATGACCCTTGTTAGGATGCGGCATTTAAGGCTGAGCTAACAGGAAAATGGTCAGCTACCACCTTGTGAAGGTAACTATGGACTAAAAAGGGGCTTTTCTTAGGGACATGCATTGACGGGCAATCCTCAGAAAAGCGCAGCCTTGAGAACTGGGAAAAATGGCTTGAAGCAAAACAAAGAGGAAAAAAGAAGAACATAAGTAAGAAACCAGTAGAACAACAGGATAATGGACCTGATGTGGGACAGTGACACCCTCCAGCATTATGCAGTCTGTGGTCCAGAAACTGAAATCTCAATGCAAATAGCAGCGTGGAGACCCAAACATCTTAAAAGGGTGGGCTCTGGCTCCAGAGAGAATTATTACTGTGGGACTGGGAAAGCTGCCAGTCTGCTCTTTCCAAAGCCTCTGACTCCCCAGGGACTTTTTTTATCTGCTAGCCATCACCCAAGTCCATGTACAGCAGTATGAATGAGCCTGAGTGCATTTTCCCCTCTAACCCACCCTACCCAATATATCCTATCTCATGTGAGCTCTGCTTGGCCGGTTGCTGTTTTGGATAATGCCATCCATGGGCTTGATGTGCCCTCTCATGACACAGGGATGCTGTGAGCTGCCAACAGGATGCTTTGAATCCCTTTCCCCAAGATGAAGAGCAGGAAAGGGACTGGAGTGACAAGGGGAAAAAGGGAGCTGTGGGGCTCGCTCAGCCTTCAAATGCTGCGATAGCCTTTTCACACCAAATGGGAATATGTTTGTGCAGGAATGGTTGCTGGTAGCTATGGTGAGGGGGAGCAGCTTGTCCCCTGGGAGCCAAAAAAAAAAATATCTCTGCTTAGCTCCCCTCTTGAGGAAGGGGCTGAGGACAAGGAGGACTGGATCAGTCCCTTCAGGTGTGTCATCAGCTTGTTATGAGAAGTTGCTGTGTGAGGCAGGGCTTGGGAACAGGTGTCCCTTGTTAGGATGTGGCATTTAAGGGTGGGTATCAGCAAAGGTGTTGGGTCTGGGTTGAGAAAGGGGGTAAGAGCTGTTGGATCCTTAAAGCAGGGCAGCCTTGTGTTGTTTCAAGCCATCTTTTTTTGCCAGCTTTCAGAGGAAAAAAGAATTGTAGTTATGTAGAAAAACAGCTGAGCAGCTGGATGATGCAGCCTGGGGCAGTGATTCACTCCAGCATCCTGAAAACTGCCTAGAAACACAAGTATCTTGTAAAAGGAAGAGATCCCAACAATGGGGAACTGTTACTGCAGGATTATTTCAGTACAATCAAAGCTGTGAGCATGATGCCTGCTCCAGGGTCCCTTCTGACCTAGCAGCCAACTTGCGCAGGTCTGTATAGGGTAGTATGAGAATACTGTGTGTTTTTCCCACCCAAGTTCTGTGCATTTCTCCTCTCTAACCCTTCTGTAAAGTCTTACTGCATATTGATACGATTTAGTTAGTTACTATTTAGGGTAGCAGTACAATTGCTATTTTTGTTCTTTGAAAGCTTTAGATTGGAGGTGATGGTAACTAGAGATGCTCCTTGGCCAGGGTCTTTGCTGCAGCTTCCTGAGCACAAGTATAGATGGAGCCAGAAGTGCAGTTGTCTTGGGTTTCTCGTCGTGCCAAAATATCATCAGTGGAAATAAGCTCAAGGAGTAAGAAACAGACTTCAAAAATGCAAGGCAGGGTTTTGGGAAATCTGAGGGAGCTAGGTAGGGTGAACAGTGTCCAGATCGGTGGGGCATTTTTTTAATCAGTTTTTATTCATTTTGTTCAGTTTTGGTGAAATGTGATGCCGCAGCTGTGATGTCTGCAGGCACTCTCCAGCCCTTCCTCAGAAGCTGCAGTTTCCCCGCAGCTTTTTGCTCACTGGTTTCTTGTTGGCTGGTACCGGCCATGACCTCCCCAGTGCTGGGTGGGCTGGCAGGATCACCTTGCTGGCCTCTCTCACGGGCGGCCACCTTCTCAGCCCTGCGCTCTCCGACTCCTGCTCCGGGAGCCTGTCGTGTCCCAGCCCCACGTGGACCCACACGGCTGGAGCTTCTCCCTGGAGAGGCGCTGTCTGACCGCGGGCCCCTTCCCCGATTCCGCGGGATGATCTCAGCTTCGCAGCCCCTTCCAGGTGCGGAAACATCTGCGAAGCCCGACATCAGCTGGGCTGTGCTGGGAGACCCTGCCCCCGGGGCCGCGCCGGCGCCGTAAGTAGGTCACGGCTCGAGGGAGCCCGCGCGCTCCTGCGCAGGCGCTCGCGCTCCCGCCCGCGCGGCTTCCGCGCGCTGCCCCCCGCAGCGCACGCGCAGAGCCCAAGTAAACACCATTTCCCACCCGTCCACCTCCCCCCCCCCCCGCTCGGCGCCGCTTCCCTACACAAAGCGCGCGGCGCATGCGCGAGCCCCCCTGCCCGCGCCTGCGCGCTGCCCTCCTGCCGCCTCCCCTCTTCCCCGGGGCCTCTCGCGCATGCGCCGTGGGCGCGCACCCGCTCTCCGCGCAGGCGCTTTGGGCAGTCTCGGCCTCGCCCCTCCCCCCGCCGACCTCCCGCGCAGGCGCAGTGCGCGCCCTTCCGCGTTTCGCGCATGCGTCCTGCGCGAGCCCCCCCTCCGCCCGCCCGCCCGTTCCCTGAGGTAACTCCCTCTCCTCAGTCCGTTGTTCCCGCTCGAGTGGCGCGGTCCCGGCAGCGCGGCGGAGGGGGCCGTTAGGCCGCGGCGGCCCGCGTCGTTCCTCCCTGCGGAGGGAGCAGCTTCCCGCGGCGGTTCCTCTGCGCGTCTCCGAGCGGGGCGGCTGCGGGCGGAGCGGTGCGGACCGGTTGGGGCCGGTTCCCCGCGCAGGCGCAGGGCCCCGTAAACAGGAAGCGGCGGCGGCCCGGAGCGGCGGAGACAAAGGGGTTGTGGAGAGAGGAAAGGAAGGACTGGGGTTGGCTCGGCTCGGCCCGGCCCAGCGAGTGGGGGTCCTGGCGGCGGGCGGCAGGATGGTGCAGAAGGAGGGGCAGGCGGCGTTGGAGGAGCCCCAAGGCAGCCCCAACCCGGCCGGAGTGCCCGGCGCTCCCTTAGAGCCGCCGGGCGCCGCCGCGGGGCCGGTTCCGGGAGGTGAGGAAACCGACACCGAGACGGAGACCGCGCTGGGCTCCCGCCGCTTCCTCTGCGGCGTCGTCGAAGGTAAAAGCTCTCGGAAGGGGTGCCCGATATTCCTGGGTGACTGGGGGCATGGAGGGACGGGTCAGTGTTCCGGGGTGGTGGGGAGCTCGACGGTATCCCCGGGAGGTTTGGGGGCATTTGGAGTGGGGGGTGTGTGTCGGTATCCGTGGGAGATTGTGGGGTGGGGGGGGCTGGTCCCAGCTGGCGCTGCGGCTCCCCGTCTCCTCCCCCGGCTTGTTGCGACGCCCGGAGGAGCCCGCTCTGAGAGGAGGGTGGTGCGCCGTTCTTGGCTAGGGCTCCCTCCGCTAGAGAGGGCTGGGGGGCGGGGAGGAGCCGCGGCTCCCGGGCGGGGCTCCTGCCCCTGGGGCTTGTGTTGGAAGCTGTTGGCTAGTGCCCTGTGATGGCTGCTGTTCGGCGGGGCCAGGGCAGCGCTGGCACCCCCAGCGGGCCCATGATTCCTTATGGAGGCTGAGGCAGTGCCGTGGCTCGCTTGTAGTACGTGTCCAAAGGGGGAGGTAGGAGGGAGTGAGAGAGGAGCTACTGTGCGAGTATCCCAGCTGTACATGTTCTTCCTGCGCGCCAGAAGCTCGGATTCACTTTCCTGGGTAGGGAATAGGTGATTCCATAGACATCTGTTCTGGAATTAATATTAAATGCTCCCCGTTCTTTAAAGTGTTGTAGCTTACCAATTTAATTGCACTGTGGAACAGTCCTCCTCTGTCCTTTGGCATAGTTGCAGCATTAAAAGTTTGAATTGTTTCAGAAGCTGCAGAATAAAAGGACTCTCTTTGTGTTTCTCAGTAACTATGGAATTTATCTGCATTTCTTTCAGGTCAGTTAAGGTAGATGGTGCAAAGCCAGCAAGAAAAATGGTTTATTCCCAATATAATAGTTGCTTTGTAATTGTTCTAAATTCTTGTGGACTGATATTTTTTCTCTACCTATAATGAATCTCCAGTAGGAGAACAAAATTATTAACAGATGGAATGGAGAGGGAAGCAGGCAGTTTATCAAAGTCAGTATCTGCTTTGCTTGCAGATTGTTTGTATCTTAAAAAGAAAAGACCATTTGGCTTCTGCAAATGTCACTGTGTGAAGTGCACTAGGCCCAGTTAATGCCTTTATTTTTTAACACTTACCTAGGGCTTAAATACAGTCAACATGGAGAGAGATATTTTTAGGTTAATAAATTTAATTCTGTGAAGATAGTTGCTAGATTGAAGGCTTTGGAGACAGATGATAGTGAACAGAAATACAGATTGTAACAGCATGTTGTCTCATGTTCCTGCCAATCCACCTTGACCATGGATCACCTGTTCATCCAGGTTTATATTGGAACCACTGTGTATATCGTAATCATTGATTATCTTAGTTCATTGCTGATTGCCTCTGTATGTATTTTGGTGCAGGTCTTCTTGATGTCATTGTGCCTAAAACAAAGCAAGAAAATGGCCCCTGTCCAGTGAAGCAGTCTTAACACTAGTTAGGAGTTACCATTCTAACATTATGTGTACAGGAAAAAAAGGAATAGGGGAGTGTTTAAAAAAAAAAAAACAAACCTGAGCAAAAAGCCCAACAAGAGAAAAGCAAACTGTTGTGGTGAATGAGGTAAACGGTAATGGGTGAAAACATTTGTCTCCTTAGTGACTCAAGAGAATTATTGGGGTAAGTGAAAAACAGGGATTAACTTCAGAAGTGTAGGTAAATACTTAAACATAGTGCAGTGGTTAACACAGACTGGAGGTATGGTGAGATTAAAGCAATGAGATGAAGAGTTTGGATCTTTTGTAGAAAAGCAGGGGCAGGAGTTGGCTAAATACTGGGTGTGCACGAAAAATGTGAAGAGCTTATGATGGATATCAAATTCACTGTTTTGGTGAGTAATAAGATAGTACTGGATGCAAAGCTTTGGTGGTCTTGCCTCCAGGATATCCCAGTGATGGAGAGCTTGGTAACTGGGATGAGGTATTTGGCATGATCTGTTGACTTTGTTTTCACCTGACACACAGTCTTGAGGGAGTAATAAAAAACCAGATCGATTTTTAGCTGGACAAAAAGATCCAAGAATTGTCATCAGCTGGTGACATTAGTAATCTAAGAAATGTGGTGACAGATAGAAAACTATTGCTTTGGATTAGCATGTTCTTTTCAGTCCTATTTAATTAGTCTTTGTTCCCTGATTATTTTTTTTTTAATAGTAGACCCTTGCTCTGCTTTAGGCTAGTACATCTGAAACAGTAATATCATAGGTAAAGCAAAAGTGTTCTGAAGGATTTATGAGGCATGGGTAGTATTCATTAGCTATCACAGTAATTCATTCCTTTTGTGGGTTGTTGAGCTTCCTTGGGGCAGCATCAGAATTAGGTAATGCTAGTGAAAATGAGAAACTTCTGGGCGAAATAAGTTGAGAGGTTTAGAGGTTTTCATGCCTTGCAGCTGCTCTCTTGCTTGTTGCTCTGTTTAACTGTCCTCAATTTGTCACTTAGTTTGTAAGGAGTAGTAGTTATTCAACTTTGCCACTTCGTGGTGCCAGTTAGTCTCTCGAAAAGTGATCTGAGACTAATTCTTAAAACTTGAGCCTGCTTTAAGATGCTTAAAAGAGCATTACCCATGTAACAGGTAACCAAAATACTTGCTAATATATGGAAAATGCTTCAGTTGCATCAGTTTTGAGTTTTGGAAGGTTGTAGGAAGATGTGTTTGACTTCCATGAGACCAAATATTTACAGATTTACAATGGTGAGTGTCTCTGGAAATTAAGATACTGTCTACCTTTTGAGCTGGTGTTCTGTGTGGACTTCTGAGCTTTGCATATTAGGAGCATCGTTCATCACTGAGTGGCCATGCTGTTTGAAAATAAGAGCTAGGTAAATTTCAGTGTTGTTTTAGTCTGTGGTCTTTGCACAGACTGCCAAGGTGAAGCTTTGTTTTGAAGTGCCCACTTGTGGTTGAACTGTTTGCACATAGGTCTAAGTGATTTTACTTGACTAAGAGTGCACTGAAAGTGCTTTTTAAAGTATTATGTTTCTGAAACAGAAGGATTAGATTCAAGAAGCAGTTAAAATTTCCATGGAAATCCATTACTTTGAGTAGACACTATTCTAAAATCACTTGTGTGGATGCTTGTATATGATTATTCAAAGACATAGTCTTAGGCTGCAAAGATTTGGGAATTGTAAAGAAAGATGTCAGCTTACAAGTTAATTTTGACAAGGAGCCAGTTAAAACTGAATAAAAGGAATGACATCCTAAGCATTTTGTTGACTCACTTGTGCATTTTTTTAATTGCACATCATCTACCACATTATGTATTTATATACCCTGTGTGTGTATTTAGCATTCTAATCTGTGCCATTGGTTAAGCATTTTTGAGCTGGTAGATACTCTCAGGTGTCTTCAGTGTTCATATTACAATCAAATCTATTTTGTAGGTGTATGGAGTGATAGTTTAATTAGGTTATGACTGTTCAGTCTGCTCTTATAATAATGCTGACTTGACTTTTCAAGGGCATATGCTCAGGAATACAGTTTGGATTCTGAAAATTAATTGCTTCAGTGTCCAAAATTGTAAGACCTTAGATCATAAGAAATGAAGTAAGTTATAATTGCATTTTAAATTTAGATCACTTTAGGTTATTGCACTTTTCTAATGCTGTCTAACCAGATATTTTTTTTTTTCCCTTCTGCTTTGGGAAGATTTTTGATGAATGTAGCAGAAGAGGAAGAAAATGGTGGCTTGTAATATAAAGTTTCATGGAGCAGGCATAATCTAACTGGATAATTTTAACCTTGTTTCCCATAGGATTTTATGGAAGACCTTGGGTTATGGAGCAGAGGAAAGAACTTTTTAGAAGGCAAGTCATGCTTCCTCTTACTGCAGCACATTCCATCACAATATAATCATAATCTCCCACTTAAGCCTGGAAAGAATTATTGTTCTAACGTAGAGCAATTTTTTGCCTAATATCTATATCCTTGGGGACTTGTATTCATCTTTCCATCTTGCCTAAACTGAATTTGTCCATTATCAGTTGTGCATAAGGCTATTATGACTTAATAGTGTAACATAATGTTCGGTGAAGAGAAAGAGTAAGTTAGATCAAATAAAAAGTAGGCTGTTCTCTCAATGAAGGCTTTTTTTCTTGTGTTTGTAGACTTCAGAAGTGGGGACTAAATACGTACCTGTATGCTCCAAAGGATGACTACAAGCACAGGATGTTCTGGCGAGAAATGTACTCTGTGGAGGAAGCGGGTAATTGCCTTTATTTCTCCTCTGTGTTTTCTATAAATAGACTTTCGAATGAATTGGTCGTTACTACGTAGGCTTGTGTGTTTAATCACAGTAGTCATTTCCAAAGGTGAGTGGAGACCTGTTCTTAATACCCTGCAGATGTATTTAGTGGAGCTTTGCTTTTACTTCTTTTAACTGTAACTCTGCAGATGATTCCTAAAACTGCTTTTAAGTCTTTGTCTTACAAGGTTTACTTTTTTCCAGGGGAAGATTGCTCAGAATTATTCCTCTGGCTCTTGAACATCTGGGTCATATTTTGAAGTAGAAATTATTTGCTTCAGAAAAGAAAAAAGATTGATGAGCGAGTAGCATGCCCTTTTCTGTGATTCATTAAGTGCTTGTCTTACTGAAGAGAGTACCAGTTAGAAAAGCAGCTCCTGTCTATTTAGTCAGAACATAAAAGACCTGTTCAGCCTAGTGTGGGGCTTTTTATCCACCTCTGGCATTTATGCAATCTGCAGTGTTTTATTGGCCTGTGGGGATTATAGTTTTCCTTGGGTGAGGGCAAAAATTATACTTGCTCAAAATTTAAATAATATTTCTTGGAAGCCACTTTGAATCACTGCAGAAATATAATCTAAAGGATACTGCAAGATAATTGCCGGTAACAAAAATTGTTAAATATTTTAAACATTATCTTTATTCGTTGTATGGAAGATTAAATTTCAGGTTTGTGTTTTAAAGCATTACTTTCTGTATACTGATGTTAAAAAAAGCCCTTTTTCTTGTGCTCCAAGCTTCAGTTGTATGAGTAGTATGTGAATCAGTGTCATGCAGGGTGATATCTTACTGTGTGTGGAAAAAATGAGTAATAATTGTAGAACTCTTGATGTGCAATCTGTAGAACCAGACTATCCGCATTTGTCTTGCAGCGTTGAGATAAAGAGAATTTTTCAAATCTTTAAAAAATTTTAATATGAAAAATAACAATACAAGGACAGATGTTATATTCCCTTTGGCATAATTTCTGAAAACTTTTTCAAATAATTGGATCCTCTTTGCTGTGTTAGTTTTAAGAAATTTTGACAAATTATTATATTTATTTTTAATTATTATAGAAGAGGCTTCTATGTTTATAATTTACTTGTAATGATGTCCAAGATACTTTTTTTTTAAAATTGTTGAATTCTTCTTCTGCAATATTTGAATTTGATTTCCAGAGCAGCTAATGACTCTAATAGCAGCTGCACGAGAACATGAAATAGAGTTCATCTATGCAATCTCACCTGGACTTGACATCACTTTCTCCAATCCTAAAGAGGTATCCACACTGAAACGCAAGCTGGACCAGGTAAGTGTGACACACACATACACATCTTCTCTGCTCTCCTAATTAACTTCTTGCCTTTATCCAAAGGCTGTTAGAGTTAACTTTTTTCCAGCTTTGGACTGTTAAAACTAGAAAAGATTGCAGGTCTTTAGAGGTCTAATCTTTGAGAGAAGCAGAGCAGTGGGTCAGAGACAGACATTCAATGTGAATAGATACCAAAGTCTGTCTTGCCTCCCGTACCTTCTCTCCTCTATTCCTGTAGTTTTCCCTTCAAGATAGATTAGATTTTCTAACTCAAATTGTAGAATTAAAAAAAAAAAAAAAATTAAAGAATAAACCTTTTGCTCTTGTCTCTTGTATTAGGTTTCCCAGTTTGGTTGCAGATCTTTTGCACTGCTGTTTGATGATATCGATCACAATATGTGTGCAGCAGACAAAGAAGTTTTCAGTTCCTTTGCTCATGCTCAAGTCTCAATCACAAATGAAATTTATCAATATCTAGGAGAACCAGACACATTCCTCTTCTGTCCTACAGGTAAAATGAGATGAATCATTTAGTTCAGCCTGCTATCTTGCTGGTTTAATATTTAATCACTACTTTGAGTACTTGGGGGTTGTTTGAAGAAATTGACTTATAAAGAAAGGTTCAAGTAATTCAAATATATACAGAGATTTTGCCAAATCTATACATCTCTCAAAGGCTTAATACCAACCAAAGAAGGGAGCTTGATAGAATGGTTCAAGAAGTTTGAACTAGAAATTAGGTTAAAATAAGACTTCTGTTTGACTTGCACCAAAATCTTTTTGCTTCTTGATCTGTCTAGCTGTTAGTTTCTTAGAATTTTCTTAAGGTAGAGGTACAGCACAATCTGTGCTCTCTTCTGTCATCAGTACCTGTTTTTAATAAGATTACCGACTTTCACTAGTCACTGAGTTGATTTATTTATTAAAAAATAAGATGACTTGCACTCAGGTCCAATCATTGCTTTTTTTAAATTTACAAGCTTCCTCTATGCCTGTAAGAATATTTTAAGGGAGAGAGAATCAGTATGTTGAGTGGTGTGGATTGTTAAAGGAAGATAGAATTCAGTAGCAATGTCATTGTTAATATTTTTATCCTCTTATACTGTAGTAGTTTGGTTCTTGCGGACCTACTCTTTAAAGATACATAAGTTCTGGTGTTAATATCTTTAGGTATTTGCACTTAATAATCAGTCTTAGGGTTTCTGGTTCTCTTGCATATTGTCTGCTGTAACCTACCCTTCTATTTATGATCTTTCTTAGTTTTTTCTGATTTTGACATTTTAGCAATTTTTAATTATCTGCCTTTTCTAATCTTTATGCTAAGTATAATTCATAATGTCATTTTAATTTTATACTTCAGACTTCTGGGCCTTTCTTGATAAATTTTATAGGTGTTTCTCTTCTCAAATGGTCATATTCTCTCAGTGTGTTTGTGGGACAGTGGAGTATGTTGTCACGTGCGTGCACTCTTCTAACAGTGACATTCTCTTTCCCTGTGCAGAGTACTGTGGAACTTTCTGTTATCCAAATGTTGCCCAGTCACCGTATTTACGGACTGTAGGAGAAAAACTGCTCCCTGGCATTGAGGTGTTATGGACAGGTAAAAATGGCTTTGTTGATTTGTTTGGTTTTGTTGGTTTTCTTTAATTCACTGTTGGTGTTAAAAATTATTTCTCATAAGTATTTAGTAAAATAAAGTGTCCAAATACTTGGGGATTGAATCTTCAAGTATGTGCAAAGTCCTCCTGATTATCCTCTTTCCGTCTTAGGTCCGAAAGTTGTATCGAAAGACATTCCAGTAGAGTCCATTGAAGAAGTTTCTAAGATCATCAGAAGAGCACCAGTTATCTGGGATAATATTCATGCTAATGATTATGATCAAAAGAGGCTTTTTCTTGGGCCTTACAAAGGTCGGTCAACTGAGCTCATCCCTCGGCTAAAGGGAGTTCTGACCAATCCAAACTGTGAATTTGAAGCCAATTATGTTGCTATTCACACGCTTGCAACCTGGTACAAGTCTAACATGAATGGAGTGAGAAAGGATGTGGTGATGAGTAAGTATGTGTAACTTTTTGCTGGGATCTATGCTTAACCATATAAGTCATGCTGATTTATTCTTCACCAACTGGTTGTTTGGGGTTTTTTTTAAGATCACCTAACATTTTCTATCCCATAAGTAGACAGCAGTTGCCTGAAAGATAGTGAGCATCTGGATTGTTTTATTGACTTCCTAGGAAGTATCTGCAGCACATGCTATGAGAGAATTTCTTAGTCTTGAGAGGTATCTGTGGTTGTGTAAAAAGCACTCTCACCAAGCAATTTTAATGCCCAAATTTGACATAAATTTCCAGTGAAATAGAAGCAGTTCAGATCAAGAGAGAAACTCTGAATGCCAGAATGTCTACTTTCTGCATACTGTTTCTGTGTTGATGTTGATGTGACCATTTTGTCTAATTAGGTTATAATGCTTTGTCCTTTTTGTGAAATAAGGATGTTAGAGAGTTCTTGAATGCCTTATCTGATGAGACTTTTAAAATTTATTTTAGATGAAACTTGCATGATAACTTTTTAAAACTTGTCTCTGTAGCTGATACTGAAGACAGTACAGTTTCTATCCAGATTAAATTGGAAAATGAGGGGAGCGATGAAGATATTGAAACAGATGTTCTCTACAGCCCTCAGATGGCCCTGAAGTTGGCCTTAACAGAATGGTTGCAGGAATTTGGTGTACCTCAGCAATACAGCAGTGAGTGATTCAGTATTGTTCTGGGGTTGATTAAAAAATGAGGTTAAATGTTCAGTACTTGCATTTAAATTAAAATTATTTTACAGATCCTGGCAATTTGTATACTTCTCAGTTGAAAGTATTCTCTGCCTTTCTAATTGGGGAAACAATAATAAAGAAAGAAGAGTGCTTGCCATTTTGCAGCATGCCTGTAGTGCCCTGACTGATCAGTGGAAGCAACACTGGTGTATGATCCTTTGGCACATCTGACAAAAGATAGGAAAGAGCTTGGGTCTTGCTAGTCCCAGTTGTCACTAGACTTCCACAGGACCTGAGAAAATAGGAAGAATAGTCTTTTTTTGAAGTGGGTGTTAAATAATTGTAAACATTAGTTCTGGCCCAGATGAGTCTGTGTCTTTGCATTTGTTTAAAGGTGGCTTTTTTTTTCTGTCTGTGGAAACCAGCTGGGTTCCTTCAGCATTGTACACCTTCCTTGTAGCAATGGGAGCTTAGGATCTGAGGTAAAATCTGTTTTCTCAAATGTGGGTTTGAGGTGGTCACCCTTCTCTGATAACTGGTGGGGGAGTGGAAGAACCTCTTCTCCTCCCAACTCTACTTTGGTACAGCTGTCCTTTTGAACTGCTGTAGGGTTTGGGATCTTTCTAAAACTCTACTGCAGCAAAAATATTGGATGAGGAGTAGTAATTAATGCATCATCTTCCTCCATTTTCATGGAATAGTTTAGGTTGGACGGGACCTCTTGATCTCCTAGTCTAACCACCTTGCTGGAGCAGGGTGAGTTAGAGCAGGTTTCCCTAGACTGTGTCCAGTCAGGTTTTGAATGTCTCCATTTTCCCTGGGTTAAAGATGTTTTTGCAACTGAAATATTTAAGCATTGGTCCTTTTATTTTGAAGTGTGCTCTGTATCCCAGTGCAACTTTCAACAAGTCAGTTGATGTAGAGGAAAAAAGTTAACTTTGAGAGCTCTTTATTCTGATGGCACAGTCAGAAATGTTGCTGGCAGTGTGTAAATATTAATTAACTTTCCTGACTTTTCCCCATCCTATCTTCGCGCACCAGTTACGCAGAGAGGAAACTTGCGAAAAACAAAGTCAGTAGTTAGAATTACAGTGACAGAAGTGAAAAGGCAAAGGTACCAAAAGGAAGTTGCACTTATCAGATGCTGTGGCAACAGATTCATTTATGATTTGCAGAAGCTGCTGATTTGAATGTTAGTTGGCAGATACTGAAAACTCTAAATTTGTTTCTTCTTATTCTCAGGTAGACAAGTTGCCCACAGTGGTGCTAAAACTACTGTAGGGGATGTAGGGCCTCTGGTGGCACCATCCTCTTTAAATGCAGCAACTGTGGTTACCACTGTTTACCAAGAACCCATCATGAGTCAGGGAGCATCGCTGAGCAGCGAGTCACCGGCCCTGGGAAAGGAGGAGGAGAAGAAGCAATCTGATGAGGAACCAATGGACACGGTGGTGGAAAAACAAGATGACGCAGACAAGAATGCTAATCAGATACTGACAGATATTGCCGAAGCCAAGATGGCAGAGGAGTTGAAGCCAATGGATACTGATAAGGAGAGCATAGCTGAATCAAAGTCCCCAGAGATGTCTATGCAGGAAGACTCTGGTAGTGACATTGCCCCTATGCAGACTGATGAGCAAATTAACAAAGAACAATTTGTGCCCGGGCCAAATGAAAAACCTCTCTACACAGTAGAACCAGTGACTTTAGAGGACTTGCAGCTTCTCGCTGACTTGTTTTACCTTCCTTATGAACATGGGCCCAAAGGTGCACAGATGCTGAGAGAATTCCAGTGGCTCAGAGCAAATAGTAGTGTTGTCAGTGTTAATTGCAAAGGAAAAGATGCTGAAAAAGTGAGTGTCAGTTGTGTTTTTTGCCTTTTAAATCAAAATTGTGAGCAATGTTATCTGTTGTCTGTAATAAAAGCTGGTGTTGTACTTCCTGGGCCCTGAAGGGTAGTGTGTAACTAACCACAGATCACAGTAATTTTTATTCCTCCAGTGGAACAAAGCCCTGTAGTGCCATTTAGCTATGAAGGCAGTCTGGTGTTGTCATTTGACTGGTGATCCCTGTACTGGCCTCACATCTAACAGCCATAGAGAATATCTGTGAGTCCTGTGTGGTGGCGTGGTCTGTGCTAGTAAAGTGAAGTAATAAATTGGATACTCTTCCTCCATATTTAGAGTACTTCGCCTCCCTAGAAGGTTTTGTTTGATCTTGTGAATCTTTTGCCTTTGTTCATAGATAGAAGAATGGCGTAACCGAGCAGCCAAGTTTGAAGAGATGTGCAGCTTGGTGATGGGGATGTTCACTCGCCTCTCCAATTGTGCCAACAGGACAATCCTTTATGACATGTACTCCTACGTCTGGGATATCAAGAGTATTATGTCAATGGTGAAATCTTTTGTGCAGTGGTTAGGTAGGTGCATTGGGAGCCATTATAATCCCAGATAGTGTATCTTTTTTTTTTTGTTTTTAATTAGCCCACGGGGAAAACAAAGTATTAGGCAAATGTGTTTCCTTGGACATGGGGTCTGGTTTGACCCTGGTTTAAGGGTTTTCCTGTCTCACTATTTGAAGCAATGCTTGCTGTGAATTTGCTTTGGTATTATAAGTGAAGTCCGCTGGATGCTTAAGATTGGAGACCTTGATTTTCTTCTTGGGCTAATGAAACTTGAATCTCATCTGACACGTAAGTGTTGACTTTAACTTACTCTTGACTGAATGCACACTGGACTAAGCCTTGTAACTCCTTGGGTACCCTGGGGTATGATTGGAAATGACACTACGAAATGTGACCACATCAGCCATCTGCTGCTTGCTCTGTCTTGATAACATTATTGCTGTCTTCAACAGAACAATTGCAGAAGCGACCTTTCAATGGGCCTGGCCAAGAGGAAGCCAGTCCTCCCAGCCCTGTGCGCATGCGAGCTTTAGCATAAGGCTATTCTGGTGCAAAATAATTTCCTTTAAACACTTTCCAAATTGTTGATTCTTTTTTTGTTAATTTTATTTTTTGGTAATGGGTGGAAATTACGGAGCTCTCTAGACAGATTTAGTCTGAGACTTAAACTGCTGAAACAGGTTGGTTTTTTTCCTTTTTTTTTTTTTTTTTTTCTTTTAATGTGTGGCGTTTTGGTTTTTGTTTTGTCTTTTTTTTTCCCTGAAAGATTTTTGAGGGATCCTAAGTTGGCAGATAGCACCAGCATGGCCTGGGTAATTCTAGTGACCTCATTTCACTTTCAGGTTTCAATCCAACTGTAAGGAATATGCTGTGGACTTGCTTGACATACACAGCAGGCAGCAAAGCTGGTGGATTCACGTCACACTTCTTGTAGCTGTCACAAACCTCACAGTGGTTAACCATTACACAGCCTTGGTCTAGTTCGAGTGTTTGGATTGTCTTGAAATGATACTCCACACTGGCAGGTTTAAGCAGGGACAGAGAAGACCTGTTAAGTCATCAAGTCAGTCCATGTTCAACAACTTCTTGTATTTTGTGCTTATTAAATATCTGATCCCTATATGGATGGTTGATACAGAAGAAGAGCTTTTAAGGCTGCCTTCTGCAAAGTACAGAGAGGAAAACTTGGCAGCATTGTAGCACGTTAACATCTCTGCCTAATGCTGTTTAAATGCTTTAGTTCGTGCATTTTTAAGGCTGGTGTAATGCAACTTCCCCAGCTTTACTATTCTTGTTGTATGTTGACCTTTAGCTAGGAAGAATGCTCTCTTTTTTGATAATTTAATCTGTTTAAAACTCCAGGCCAAAGCTCTGTAAAGAGAACAGTGATTCTTGTAATCTCTTAAACATTGAGGGCCCAGCTAAAGACTGCATTTCAGAATTATCAGACGACCTACAGATTTCAGCTTGAAATTGTCTTCAGTTTTCAGTGTCCTGGTAAAGTTGGGTTCAAGTCTTTAAATGCATCAAATACTTGGAATAGTTCACGTTAGAAGCCAACTTTGTAAATACTAGCTCTGTTGAGCTTTGGCACTCTTATAGCATTCAGACTGGTATTAGTTGAAAAAATGAGTTCTTAATGTATAGAGTTTAATACTCTTAGGCTAACAGTGCCTCTGTGAGAAGGGGATGTTTTTGTCTTCAGCTTGCATTTTATCACTAGTGTAAATACATATAAAGCAAAGGTCTTTGATAAAATACACCATTATATAAAGCTAAGTATGTTACAAATCCAAACAAATTAGTTCTCACAATGGTGTGCTCAATGGTCCACTGAACATTCACTTTCTTCACTTCTCCTCCCAAGTCCAGCTAGCATTCAGTCCCTTAAATTAGTGTGGCTGTACAGTACTATGGATTACTAATGACTTCTATTGTCTTCTTCCCCATTGTGTACAGATGGGAGAATCCTCAGCACAAGTTTCTACTGCTATTGGATGGACAGCGCCAGATGCTCACAGCGCGTCGTCATTAATTTATTAAAATGGAAAGGTTTTGTCTGTGAGGCAGCTCAGATAGATTAGATGTGCAATAGGCATAAACTGAAGTCACATTTGCGCAGCGACTAAGGCATTAACTATGTTTTTCATTTATACAGCTCTTCATTCACGCAGCTCTTTACTGTAATAATTGGAAGTGCTAGTTAAGTTGTAGTCTCAAAGGACAGACAAATACGGTCTTCCAAGTTATTGACTAAATCTCTGTGAAGGGTATCTTTGTATGTGAGAACTCTAAAATGTGGGAGTAAACCAAATTCAAATTCTGATGCTTGGATCATTTCTGAAATTTACTATACTTAGGGTAGTTTGCATTTAACATATATTCCTAAACTCTCATGAATGTCAAACTTGGCACACTTTGGGACTCTCTGACTAGCACAACATACTTGTCTGTACTGATCTGAGACTGTTACTTGAACAGGAGGTAGATTGCTGTCCACAAAAGGAAAAGAGTATTTGCGCTGCTCATCTTGTCAGAAAACTAGGCGGGTAATTGAAATCTCCACTCCAGATACCATGCTTGCTTTTTTTTTTTTTTTTTTTTTCTCCAGAGTTGTCATTTCTGTTAATTGGTGAAGGCTGTGGTGCCTTGCTGGTGGGACAGTACTAAAAGTCAAACAGCTAATGGAAGTTTTTCTAAAGCAGGTGTAAACTAAAGCTGAGTACTTCAGTGGGCCTGCTGGGGCTGATTGATCAGCAGGGACCCTGGTGCACCTGATATGCTTGAGGAGGAAAAAGATCAAAATACTAAAAAGCAAAGGTAGCATTATCTGTGGCCAACAGGGTGTATTAGTTAAACTGTGAGTTAATTCCATTTAACATGACTTAGCTTTTTAATGTGCCAGCACCATTGTGAAGGTACAGCCTGGATTGTGTAAATCTGTGTACTCTCTTGCAAGAATACTGTTTCATACAACTGTCCTGCCTGCCTGAACTGTTCCAGACTGTTTGCATATATTGCCAGTCCTAGTTCTCTGACAAGATTAGAAACAGTCATTACTAAAATGTGACTTCAGAAAGGTCCATTTTTTTTCAAGGGGCTGTGATAATGGCATTTGCTTGATCTAAAATTTACAATAGTAGCTATTGAGCCACATAGCTTCCAAGACGTCGTCTTTTCACAGATGAAATGCATGCTTCTGCCACAAATACAGAAAAAAAAAAAAAAAGGTACAGAATGTCTGGGAAGCTTACGTAATTGCACATGGCGCCATTCTTGTGCCTTCTGGTCTGGAGTGAGGTGTGTTATCTTAATCACCTCACCTCTTCTTGGGCTGGTCTGTTTTAGGTAGTGAAAAATTTGGAATACTACAATTGGTGCACAAGCACAAGATCTTTATAAATCATACATTATTACAGCCTCCCCCCAAGCCCTGGATTCTAGCTCAGTTAGAGAGCTTTTTCCACAAGTGTGTGTTAGCTTTTTGGACATGTTAGAGACCCAGGAAATCCCCCTTCTCGTAACATTCTCCGCTTGGATCTGATCTCAACAGGGTGTCGTAGTCAATCTTCAGCACAGTTCTTAAGTGGAGACCAAGAACCCTGGGCCTTTAGAGGTGGTCTAGCAGGAGAGTTCCAGGTATCAATATGACTTCACAACTGAATGACATTTTCTTTGTTTTATGAGAAACCTTTTGTTGCACATCAGAGGTCTGGAAGGATTGGTCTGCCGAAGGCTTTCTGGTCCAAAGCCCATTAGCCTTACATCTTGGTTTAAAATAATTTTCCTCCCCTTTCTACAGTAATTTCTCAAGGAGATGCTGCCTGTCCCACGCGCATGCGAAGCGCAGCGGCTTTAGTTGTACATTTCACATTGTTTCTTTGCAGGTCGCACAGCATTTTTATCTGCGCCCGCAATTGCACAATGCGCGCATGCTTGTCTGCCGATGGGAATTCCATGAGCAAAAGAGATAGTCATACAAATTTTGGTTCCTCTCTAAATAAAGCTGTAATGCGCTTTGCAAATATTTCAATTGGCAAATACTCTTAAATCACTGTTTATACCATGTTCAGATTTGTTCATGGATTTTTCAGGCGCTATACTTTTCCCCCCTCACAGGTGCTCTGCGCGCAGCAAATTGAATCAGCGCATTGCTTTTGGGATAAAGCGTCTCCTCTGGCCAGTTAACCCTCTTCAGACCAAACCTTTCCTCCTGACATTCTATGTTCTTATACAGAGACAGTGTAGATATGATTGGTAAAAAGTATTTTAAAGCAGATAAGATTAACAGACTCTTAATGTGCTGTTTCAATTGCATATTATAAAACACCAATTGGATATTTTCTATTCAGATAAGGTCTTTGCATTTGTAAAGCATACCAACCCCACCTTCTTCTGGGGTGCCTGCAAGTAGCAAATGTTAATTTGGGAGTCTGCAGTGCACACCCAAGAATGATGGGTTTTGTTGTTCATACAGTCATATTAAATATTTTGTTTTCACAGCGTTTGCTGCCTATTGATGGGGCAAATGACCTCTTTTTTCAACCGCCTCCGTTAACACCCACTTCCAAAGTGTACACCATACGACCCTACTTTCCTAAAGATGAGGTAACTGCTTTTGACACTTGTCACTGTTGATGTTAGTGATATGTTTCCTGTTGTGGCAACACTGGTTACTGCTGAGTCTCTTCATTCCCTAATGAAACAGATGTCCCTGTATCTTGCACAAGGTACAAACGCAATCTCCCAGGAAAACTGAAGTGACTTGCCTACTGTTCAGCAATGTGCTGTGCAACAGTACAGGCATACCCACATCTTGATTCCCAGTCTTCCACCCCACTGCCTTTAAATCGATGAGTGCTTTCCTGTTTCTGAAAGGCAAGTTTGCTGCTAGAGGATGTATTTTTGCAGTGGGAACACATGCAATGGCTTAACCTTAGGGGGAGTGCGTATACATGTTCACTCAGTAATTATTGGGATGACTGCTGATATTCTCAGAGCTATATGGGCAGAACATTGATATTGTGTCCAAAAATGTAGTTGTAAAGTGAGATGATATTTCAGCCATTCTTACTGTTTAATTACAGTTGTAAACTTTTTGGTCTCATTTTGAAAGGATTGTTGTCAAATCTGCTGTGGAGTGTTTGATACTTTGCAACCAGAAATTTTGTCTTAATCTTTATGAATTAGAGGGGGATTTCCTTTTTTTATTAATATCTGTGGTGTAGTCTTATTCCTGTTAGTTTAGCAAGAAGAATACTTAAAACTAATGTCTCAATCAACAGTTTACACTCTATGCATTTTAAACAATCTGAGGATTAATGTAGCTTGAACTTTGCATTTGTAGCCACCTTGAAATAAAACATTTTCCTTTGAAACATACCTATATAGGTTGAGTCTGCAGCAGCTCAAATGAATCCTGACTTTGAAGCCAGTCAGACGGGGCATGTCATTTACCTGTTAGTTCTAGGCTCTGTCCTGTGCCATTCTCATGGGCAGTAAAGCAGCTTTTTCCATACCTTAGTGCAGCACTGTACCTAAGCTGGTTTGTTCCTTTGCAGGCAATGGAACTGATATTTCTGAGCCACCTGAACAATTGGTGATGCAGCTAAACATTCAGTCATAAAGAATATTTCTTCTGAGCAGGAGCTCCCTTTTTATGAAAGGAGGCCGGAAACTTGTCAAATACAAAGCCTTTTCATTGAAAAGCATGAAGCTTCTTATTTAAAGTGTGACTGATACAAGTTTACTCTTTAAAGAGATTCAGCTGAAAGCCTTTTAACCTGCAGAAAGTCAGGGTGTGTCTGTCCTTCACAGTGGCTAAATTATTGCACTTGAACACTGGGTTTTGAAAAGGGACTTTGTAGCAAGATCTTCACTGAGCGTTTGGTAACTAGTGCTCTGAATGAATCTGGTGTTGTTAGAGGGTGCAAGAGGGTGACCTCCTGCCTTGCCTTCCCAGCCCTTGAACTTAACCATGATGTTGATGGGCAACTTTGGGTTACTTTGTGGATGGGCAAAGTACATCCTTTCTCATAGATGGGTCTTTTGTTCTATGTAACTTAAGGGTGTGTCAGTACTAGTTTACAGTGGAGCTGTTAGTGAAATCTCTCAACAGCTTTGTTTTAAGCTTTTGAATGCAACTGACTTGAAAATATCTCTTCCCTCCTCTTAGGCATCTGTATATAAGATCTGCAGAGAAATGTATGCTGATGGAGCTGATCAACCCTTCCATAGTTTACCAGATTTAATTGGAGACAAGTATGTATTGGGAATGAATAACCTACAGACATTGTTCTGAAGGATGAAGTCCTGACATTGTATTTAATTTGAATTTTTGAAAGTGTGTGTGTAAGAAGAATGCAAAGAGCATTAGATTTTTTTTCAAAAAAAATCTGCCCTCTGCTGGCCTCAGGAAATTGGGGTTTTGGTTTGTTAATGATACCGTTTCTTAACAGCTATGACTCAGCTGATGCTCCGGTCATCTGTTGAGAGCTGCTAGAAAAAAGACTTAGCTGAAACCTCTGCATTATGAAACCTGTGCATCACAGTATCTATTATTTCAGATTTTGTGAGTGTTCATAGTCTGTAGTTAGACTCTAGTATTTTTTTTCCAACCTAATGTAGTCCTTCAGATAACTGAAATCTCTTTGAGAACCAATCTCCCAGCAACTGACTTGAATTTCTTCTGAAATACATGTTGTAGATTACCTGTACCAACTTTTAAAAAGAATAAGCAATGATAAGCGAGATAAAGTTAAAAAAAAAAGCATTAAATCTGAGCTGTAAAATGAGCTGCTTTGAGCATGGGTTTTTTTGTCTTGAGTGTTCAGTTCAGATAGAATTTTGTAAAGAGGTTACTCTGTGAGTGACAGGAAGGTAGTTAAGAAAGGTTGCGTAACTGGTGTCAAAAATTACCCAGAGGAGAGGTGGAAGAACAAGGAGATAATGTCAGCAGAGAAACTGAGGACAAAAGGTGAAGGAAGTTTGTTGTCTCTAGTGAGTCAGAAGAGCAGTGTGTATAGAGTTAAATTGTGGGATCCTGAGGTGCAGATATTGCTCATAGCTGAGTTTTGACAGCTGATCAGTCTGTTAATGCTTTGTAGGAACTAATTCCGTGACTGGAGGACTCTGTCACTTCTTTGGATGATCGTAGAGTCTCCTTCAGAATACCTGAAGAGCATGCTTGCTCAAAGTGACCATCTTTTGACTGAATTTGGACACTTCTTTCTGCAGGTTAGTAGGAGGTCTACTCACCCTCAGCCTGGATTACTGCTTCGTCTTAGAAGATGAGGATGGCATATGTGGCTATGCTTTGGGAACGGTTGATGTGACTCCTTTCATTAAAAAATGCAAAATGTCTTGGATCCCTTTCATGCAAGAAAAATATACTAAACCAAATAGTGACAAGGAGCTGTCTGAGGCAGAGGTTGGTATAACCCATGAGATCAGAACTGTATGCTGAACTCTTTCTTTCCAAAGCAGGTGTTTGGTTTTGTTTTGCATTTTGAGCTTCCATGTAATTCATTTTTTTTACCTTTCTGAATTCTTTGATGCACACGGTATCTGACATCTTAGAAGGTGACAGTAAAATTATTCACTGCCAGTCAGATATAGCTGTGTGTTGTAATACATCCATGAAGTGTACTTCAGTAGTAATCAATGCAGTAAATGTAAGCCACCTTAATCTAGAGAAAATTACATTTGGAAAATAAAGATTGCTGCTGCTCTGTTCTCCTGTGAAAAGACAATTAGTTTCCCTGTGCTGCAGGTAATGCTTAATCCCCTGATAGCCAGTTTAAGTATGGAAAACAAATTAAAGAGTACTTGATTTTTATGTTAAAATCTGAGCTATTTGTGGAGTGTGACAGCTGTAAATGGTGCAAAACAACATCCCACCTTTCTTTAGCAAGTGCTAAAAATCAGTATCTTGAATTGTTTTTGGAAGAAGTTAGAAAAATGATGACACCGAACTGTCAGAAATAGTGAAAAGTTCTAGATGATGAATGCTTGTTAAGGAAAGAAGTGTGTTTAATACTAAGAGGTCCTGATCCACACCTGCAAGTGGAAGGAGGGGTGGACAAAGCTGTAGTAAGAGCCAGGCCCGGAAGTACCACTTCGTAGCCTCTTTCCGTCCCTCTCAAGAGAGAAAGAATACTTTCCAGGAAGTATTCTCCGAGTTGTCTGAATAGAAATGGATGTCACACTGGTGAGCCTTCTAAGGGAATCCCCGGCTGGTAAGGACAGGCCAACAGAACAAAACCCACCAGCTCTGCAGTAAACATCGGTGTACTGGGGCAGGTGTGACTAGGAGGTATCTTAATAGCTCCACTACTGCTATTGAAGTGGAGCTAATTCTGCAGTCTGTAGGTTTTATGACTTGATTCTTTTACAGTGCTGTGCTTTGAACTGTGTGTGTAAATTCAGATTTTGAAGCAAAGCTGATATGTATGAAGATACCAGATACTAAACACAGCAAAGCTGTAGTAGGTACAGTAAAGGTGAAGGGACTTTGATTTCTGGAAGTTCAAAGACAGGCTTCAGAGAGAAAGCAGAAGGTATTTTGTGCTGATAAACTTGCTTTTCCATTGAGATGTTTAAGAACATTTTTTTACTGTTGGTACGTTACCCCAGGGTTTCTGCTGCTAATACAATATCTCAGAAAAAGGCTTTTTTTTCAAGACTTATGAGCTTGAGGGATGTTCCTTGGAGTACAGAAGAGCTTGTGGTACTTTGAGACAGATGCTGTGAGGTTTACCCATTTAGCCTTTTGACATTATAAAGGAGTGTAGAGAATATTCAATAGCTGCTTAAAAGCCACTGTCATGGAAGATCAGGTAGGGAAAAGTTTGGGGTTTTTTTCTCAGAATAGGATTGATTAGGTTTCCTTTACAGACTTTTTACCTCTTGATGATCTCAGTTTCCACTTTGGTTTGAAAAGCTGCTTTTGAGATCATTTGATTCAAATTGTTGACTTCTGATAATAGTTTAATTGTTCTCTAGTTTACTTAAATACTTTGAGCCACAAACTTCATAGGATAAGTAAAATCTTTTGTTTTGCAAAAGAACCCATCCTCTGACTATTGTGTTGTCATCTTGTGAGCCTGTCTTCCAGTTTTGTCTAGATTCCTATCAGGAATGTTCATCTGGTATCTGCTTTTCCTGAGACTACTTAATATTGATCACAAGAGATTAATGCATCCTGCCTCTAACTGCTTTTTAGCCCCACCTGTACCCTACTCCTTGATAACGTGCTTTACTTCTTGTAGTGCTTCTGTGGTTGGAAGAAACAGGTATCACTGTTGCCTTGGTGTCTGAAAGCAGCATGGCTAGCTTTGAACACTTTCTGTGGGATTGTGTCTGTTACAGCTATGATAATGAAAAGCCCAAAGGAGCATGCATGGTTCTGAACCTGAAGTAGCTCAACAAGTTTGAAATAGTAACTTTGAACAGAGACTCTCCCTGCAAGAGTTTGGGAGATGAAAGTTTAGAGGTTTTAGGGGACTGTGTTTAAACTTGACTTGGAAAAAAAAAAAAATATTTAAAAATGGGGGTTGCTAATGTTACAGTTCCTTCTGTGATGAAGTCCTAGTTTGGGTGGTTGTGACGGTGCCTTTCAGTTATACAAGAAATGAAGTTAGGTGGCTTGTTTACTTGAACCAGTGCTCCCTAAAGGTTCGGTAACCAGCAGGGTGAATGACTTGAATATATTTCAGATTTGGCTTTGTCTGCTTCTATGTTACCTCACTTGATTGTTCCATTTCCATGAATTGCATGAAGTTAACATCTGTTGTCATATTCCCAAAGCTCTTCCTGGGTGATGGCAGTAGTATTTAGTGATCAACTAAATCCGTTAATCATCAACAAGGTTTATTTCAAGCTAGAGACAAATTGCCTTTGTGGGGGCAAGTAGTCTTAAGATAATTGTGTGGATACTGGAGATGTTTCCAGTTCTGTGTTGTGAACCACAGAACACGTGGTATCCATGCCCAGGCTGTTGGTTATGAGTTGGCTTATGGGTGTTCCCACTTGAAGTGTGGGTCACTGACAAGCCATGCAAGGAGTCTTGTGTTCCTCCTTTGGTGGTCTGAGAAGCTTCTCTAGCCTGCTTTTTATCTGGAGTACAGAGAGCAATTCAGCAGGTAAGGAACAAAGTGGCCATCAAAGGTGTAGTTGAAAAGCATGCTGATTTGGAGGTGTATACTCTGTGAGCAAAGCAGCCTCCCTTAATAAACATGAATTAAAAGCTGCATAATGATTAAATGTCTGCTTCCCGTATTCTTTTCAGAAAATAATGCTAAGCTTCCATGAAGAGCAAGAAGTATTGCCAGAATCATTCCTTGCCAACTTCCCATCATTGATAAAGATTGATATCCACAAAAAAGTGACAGATCCAAGTGTGGCCAAAAGTATGATGGCCTGCCTGCTCTCTTCTCTAAAGGCTAATGGTAAGCTTCTTGTGCTCAAAACTCATTGTTTCCTAATCATATGTTAGTTCTAGGGTGCAAGGCAAGCTTGAGATGGTTATATTAACATACCATATTTGCATGTCAGCCTGAGATACTCAATTCCTGCCATAGCTGACACTCCAGATTTAGGTAAATAATTAAAAAAGCTTTCAGATAGCTAACTTCTGCTGCTGTCCTCTGTAGAAGATAGCTTTTCACTTTAGCCATTATCCTGCAAATTAGAAAACACGAAGAACTGAGGGAGCAGTTTGGCAATGAGAGCACACATTTTTACATCTTGAACATTGCACAAATGTTTATTTCCCCTGCTGGCATTGATAATGATGCTTTTTCTTATCTGTGGCAGCGTGCACTGGTGGGTAATTGCCAAACCTTCAATATGGGGAAGTGCTTGGCTGTCTGCCTTACTGTGCACCTGAGGTTCACTTCCTGTACGTAATTTGGTGCCCTCTTCTAGCACTGTTTTCTGAGCCAACATCAGTGTTTCAGGATGCTTTTGTGTAAAGTAAAAGGTGTGCAGGGGGTTTGTTGAGACCAACAAGGTGTCTGCAATGTGCAGTCCCTTTAGGGGACGGTCAGCTGTGTTGCCATAAATTTGGTCTTTTTTTGGGGCACTATGCTCCATATGGAATTGGATCAGTGATTTCACTGGTCTTAAGTGTTAAAATAGGTGGGAACTCCAGTAATATTTGATGTCATGCTTTTTATAGTAACTCTTCCTCCTACAATGTTTTGTTTCTTTCTTCTTCAGGCTCCCGTGGGGCTTTTTGTGAAGTGAGACCAGATGATAAAAGAATCTTGGAATTCTACAGCAAGCTGGGTTGTTTTGAAATTGCTAAAATGGAAGGATTTCCAAAGGATGTTGTTATCCTTGGAAGAAGCCTGTGAAGTGCTTGACAGCAAACTGTTCCAGTACTGTAGTCCCTTAACAGCTGGGCAGGTAGTGGTGGGGATCTTCATATGGTCTAGCTGCACAAAGCCAGCAATAAGCCAGCTTGGTAGAAGGGGCTATGCGAAAATCACCCATCACACATTCAGACTGTAATTTGTTGGAAGAGGATAATGCTGCTGAAAACACTGTTTTAACAAAGAGAAACCTTGTCCTCTCCCGGTCCTGTGTGAAGTGCCAAGGAATCTTGCATGGGCTATAGCTTCTCAGAGGAATCCCTCTCAATCGGTGCTGTGGTTAACAACCGTTCTCTGCATTCATGTGTCAAGAAAAGTGCTCTCTGTCAGAAGTGTCTATCAAGATGCAGGGTCTTTCTCTGTCCTAGAGCAGGGTGTGCAACTGAAAGTTGCAGAAATGGGAGGGATTGCTTGTGTCAATCAGCAAATTTAAAGATAAGTAGTTACAGTTCTATTTTTGACTATCTTTATGCTTGTTGATAAAGCAATGACCCGTTGTCACTTCTAATGACCATTGGTTCAAGCTTTGTGCTTTGTTAGGGACAAATGTGCAGTGGTCTGTGGCAGAAGTCACTTAATTACAAACTTGTAAATTTCAGTGTATATAAACTTAGCTGTACGCTGACTAACTTTTTGTTTACCAGTTTTTGTAACTTTTTCTTTTGAAAAGTGAAATGGTATAGGTCCAAGATGGCACTTTTGAATAACCTAAAACCACAATGAATCTGTCTTCAGCACTGACCTTTCTTATTGTGCCTCGTATCCAGGGCTAGAAACTGACCATCTCGGCTAAGGGGAGCGGGTCCCACGTGATCCTTTGGTCAGCAGTTTGTTACTGCTTGAGGTTATTATAATTCTCTGGGACTGAAACAGCAATTCACAGGGTGGTCTGCGGAACCCCTTAATTTTGGTAATAATCACAGGGGGTTGTGGATGAAAGATGGTGAGAGGGAGAGAGCTGGCCCACGGCTGGGGTTTGTCCTTGGAATAGTCACCATGTTTCAAAGCCTGTTCGTACTAGTTTGAATATATCAGGGTCTTCAAGTCCTGCACATTTGTATCAAATAACTTTTCTATATGAAATGCCACAATAAGCACATTTTTACACATTATTTAAATGATTACCTACTTTTAAATGTTCAAAGAGTTTAATGTTTTTACCCAGGACGGACATGTTTGGCTATAGGATGGAACCAGTGTGCTATGGGATCTGGTAGTGAGGTAGTTGTGTCATTTATGAAATTGGTATTTCACAGAAGTCCCGGTGTCCCAGATACGTAATTGGCCAGTGGTATACACCTTGCAATACCTTGCTTGTTTCACTTGCTGCCATCAACTGTCTTTATCTTCCTTTTTTCTTTTCCTGGGGTTTTTTCAGTGGTGTGCAAAGGAGGTTCTGTTCCTTTTACAAGCCTCCATCTGCATAGAAGTTAGGCAACCTGTAATGAATGGCATTAAGACAGCAGTAATGTCTGCAGCCTGTAAGGAGATGCTGTGTTTGGCCTTCTGGTGCAGTCACGTGCAGGATGTTTGTTTTTGTTTTTGTTTTTTCCTTTGCAGAATGTGAACAATTTTTTTAATGCGGTAGCGAAGTATTTAAGTTGAAACAAGTTCATTTCATTTTTAGAGAGAGGTACGGGGTTGTGCTATGGGGTTTCATGTAAGTCAGAGCTGAATGCCACTAGTTTTTATACAGCTTTGAGTGCATGTTGAGTAGCTGATACCTTGGTTTATCAGGTGGGAGAGTTTTATTTCTTCATGGATACCAGAGTCAACTAATTTTATCTGGATGCATAACATGACAGCATAGGATGCTTGTGGCCTTATTTCTTGACTTTTAAGGAGTTGCCACATTTTCTCTCCCAATGACTCTGTTATTATTATAGAAGTTAATTGTATAAGCCTATCGAATGTCAGGCCAATACCATCATTCTAGGATTGTAAAGTGATATGTTGACATATCTTTCATGGTTATGAATTTTCATTAAGGTTGGAATGCCACTTTCATTAATCTGTTTTTAGATCAACAGTATCTGTAGCAGAAAAAAACGACCTGTAAAACTGTATTTGAAGACCATGCGAGAAATAGAATAAAAATTGAGAAGTGAATGTAAATAAGAAACTTGTTTTGTGTGTGAGGTTCCAGAACCAGAAATGGTTCAGCAGTGCATGTTACATCACATGTTGTGTTGGCTGCCCTTGGGATCAGCTGGCAGAGAAACTTGTCTGTTTTTTTGATGGTGGCAGTGTGTTATTACCTGTGCTGATGCTTTTCAGGGGCAGGTATTCAGTGTACCTTCAGAAGTACTCGCCCCAAAAATTTTTGGGATGCTCTCTTATGGCACTCCTATGAGTAGCACTGGTTGAACTTCACCTGTTTTGTCAAAACCAGTTCTTTCAAAGGTGGTCTTCAGTGTCTGGCAAAGCCAGTGTGAGCTGTGTTGCGGCAGTGCTCATTCACCCTTTATCTCTTTTTCTCTTCGCCCCCCCCCTCCCCTCCCCTTGCCAGCTGCTGGGTTTAGAGGTTGCTGAAACCCAGAGAGCCTGCCAGCAGAAACAAGATGAGAGACGAAGTAACTTGAGGGATGTTACACTGTGTGTAAGGGGCAAAACCATCATGGCTCCACAGTCTGGCCTTAGTTATACATCCACAAAATCCTGTTTAGGAAGCTGAACACCTAAAGCAAGTACCTTATTGCTTAGAGTGACAGTCATGCAAAAGGGGTGGGTCAGGGGTATGAAAAGAGGCTTTTTCTGAAGGTCAGCTCACAAGAGTTCCTCCTCCTGCTCTGGGGGTATGCTGGTTATGCGGTGCAAAAGGCATATGTTGTGGAGAACGGGATGACATGCAAACTAAGCAGAGAAATCGGCAGTTAAAACTTTTCTCCTAAACCTGTGAAAGTGTACTATGTTAAAATGATAGTTTTTCTTCACCAAATCCTAAAATGTGTTACATAGAGGCATCTTTGTTTTTCTGAACCCTGTTTCACAAAGTTACAGCAGAAATGGAACTATGACTTGCCTCTGTCTGACATGCCTTAGCCCGGGAGGCAGGTCTGGACTTGGGTGTTGTGCCAGGAAGTTTCCCTTTAAGGGAGCGATGGGCTCCTGCCTCTGTCCCTCCAGGGTGGTGGTAGGGCACTGCCTGCCCAGGGCTGCGGAGAGCAGCTACGCAGAAGCAAACGCCTGTGCTTGTATAACCGCCGCCGAGCCAGCACTGGCCTTTTTCCGGGGCCAGGTTTGGCTTTTCAAACCTCTCCAGTCGTGTTTTCCTTGAACCGACTCCAGCTGGAGCAGAGCAAATGGCCGGCTGGTGGAGGTCTGGGCTGCGGCAGGAGCAGAGCCAGCTCCCGGCCAAGAACACGTGTGAGCTCAGTGTTAGCGGGGCTTGTTTTAATTCGGCTGCTTCCCCCTCCATCCCTGCAGCAGGGACCTCGCTGCTTCCCTTTCTCCTTTGAAAGGCCAGTGTGTGTGTGTGCGTGTGTCCCCTGCTCCCTGCCATAGGTTTTTGAAGCAGGATTTTGCCTTCTGTCCTCAAAAGCTCCTGTGCCGCAGTCCCCTGTGTCAGATCACGCTGCTCTTGCCTGCACTTAGAGGGGTAGAGATGAGCAGGTCCCTCCCCTTGTGCCCCTGCCTCGCTCCCTGTTGCCCCCCTACCCCTCTGCTACCCCCCTTTACACCCTTGGCCTTCTGCCTCTCCTGGCTCTGGTGCTGGGGAGAAGGGCGGGAGGTGGGCAGCTGCCCTTTAGGGCCTTTTTTCTGGTGTGGCATTTCCACAGCTCACCGTGGGGTCGGGAGATGCTTTGTCCTGCCCCCCTGGCTTTGGCTGAAGGCCCAGGGTGTGTCAGGAGGCCCCCTGATTCAAGGAGGTGGTGCTGTCTTTTGTCTCCTGGGTGGCTTTTAGGCTGTTCCCCCTCCTGCCTACCCCCCAGAAAAATCTGATGGAAGAGGCCAGTTACCAGGAAAAGTCATTAGCATCCCGCCGGGGTAATAACCTTCTCCTTTTATTGCAAGGAAATAAAATACTGTAAATTCGGCCTTTCACCACCCGCAGCCCCTGCACCCAGCGAGCCCGCCCAGAAACGACCCCTCGGCCTCGTTGATGCCAGGTCCCCCGCCCCGCGCAGGGTGCGGGACGATGGGGCGGGGCCCTCGGTCCCCCCCCGGGGGCGGTCCCGGGGCGGGGCGGCCCCGTGCGGCCCGACACGGCCCCCCCGCTCCCAGCGCCGCGCTGCCGCCTCATGGAGCCGCGCGGGCCCGGCTGCCCCGGCAGCGTCCTGTTCGGTGAGCGGCACCGGGGGGGCCACACGCGGGGGTACGGGGTGGGGGCAGGAGAGAGACGAGGGGGTAATATGGGGGGGGGCAGGAGAGAGGCGTAGGGGTATAAGAGAGATGAGGGGCGGGAGGGACACGTGGGGGCAATAAATGGGGGGCAGGAGAGGCACGGGGGCAATAAATGGGGGCAGGAGAGAGACGGGGGGTTAATATGGGGGGTAAGAGAGACATGTAGGGATCTAGGAGAGAGATGGGGGGCAGGAGAGACGCGGAGGGGGGAAGAGACTTTGTGGGTAACTGGGACGGCGTGGAGGCAGGAAAGACACGTGGGTGGGGAATAGACCGGGGGGAAGGGGCCGAAAGAGACCTGGGGACAGCAGAGACGCACGGGACGGGGGGGTGGGGGGTTGGCAAGAGAGACACGTGGGTCTGGAGAGATACGTGGAGGGCACTACTGAGCCCTGGGGGGTACTAGACGTGTCGGGGGGGCGGCACTGGGGAAGCGTGGGGCGAGGGCTGACCCTGGAGTTTGGGGAGCGTAGTGGCCGAGCTTGGGAGGGAGCGGGCACGGACTGGGGGGATCCTGGGGCGGTTTGTGGGGAGCCGCGTGGGGTTTTGGGGCTCCTGCGGGTGCAGGGGAGCGGAGGGGGGTGGGAGTAATGGGGTGGGTGGGTGGCATCCCCCGGGTCTCGCCGGCTTCTGCCGCTCCTCCGGTTAATCCCCCGCGCTCCCACGTCAGCGTGTCGTGGGTGCCCTTGGCGGGCGGCAGAGCCGTGTCCCTCCTCTCGGGGAGGGGTTTCGGCTGGGGCTGTTAAACCCCGCAACACGTGGCCCTGCGCTGCTCCTGAACGTGCGTGGGAGCAGGCGGGGACACACGTGTCCGGAGCGGCTCCGGCAGCGCGGCTCGGCGCGGGCTTGTGCTGCCAAGGGAAGGGGCGCAACGCCCCCCGCCCTCCCCCCCCGGCCTTTCGTGCACCTGGATTTTGGTCCTTGCCCTGGTGAGCTGAACGCATAAGCACGGTTAGGAGGAGGTCCTGCCTGGGGCCGTGTTTGCGAGGCGAATTCCTCTCCCTCCCTTGCACATGCAGGACCCAGTCTGGGTTTTTCCAATCTGCTTCACATGGGTGAATCATCCTGCAATAAGTCAACACACCCAGGGCACTCTGCCTGTCCTTCCTGCCCATGGTCAGCTGAATCCCGATCCCAAGAGCTGAGGACGTAATTTTGCATCTCCCTTGTTTTTGTAGCTGTTTGGAGAAGTACATAATAAAATCTAACTCAAGACTTGTCTTGAGGGACTCCAGCTCCCTGCAACCTGGCCCAGCATTCACGTTGTTCCTTGTCATGCAGGTCTCACGCTCCATGTGTTTGCCTCCACACTCTCACCAGAGCAAACGTTTCTCTGACACTGGGGAAAGCAGAGCTGCCTTTTCATCTCCCTCTCCTGTTGACCACAGCTGTGTGCCTTGGCTGTGCTGCTCTCCGGAAGGGATGAGCCTTGCCCTGCCTGTGCTTGGGGGCCTTGGGTGACCCTGGGCATGGCTTCAGAGCAGCCCAGTTTGGGGACACCAGGTTTTGTCTCTGTGTGGTGCTGCGCCAGATGCATAGCTCTTGGGGATGTGTTATCCTGGAGCCCAGGATGTCCTGGCTTGAAGCTGCTCCTGAGCATAAGAAAATGAAGTGGTTTAGGGATGCCGTGTGCGTGCCCAGCTGGGGCTTGCCCTGGAAACCCTTTGCCCGTGGTGCCTAGGGCTGTGTAATGGCTGCTGCAACTTTTCTGATCTCCTCTTTCCAGGCTGCGAGCTGACTGCCAGCACCAAATCCTACACGTTTCAGGTGGACAAAGAAGATGATTCTGACCATATTTTGGCCCTGTCTGTGGTAAGAGAAATGAAAGCTAACTGTGCTTGTCATCTCCCATAGCGGGCCTGCAGCACCACACCCCCTTCCCAGGCTCATGCCCCCTTCCCTGGCCGGGCTGGGCCAGGGGACCCCTTGGCTGAGATCTCAGCACTGGCTGCTCTCGGAGCAGGGCGCGGAGCTGTCACATTTCTCTGTTGTATGGAGGTGTTTAAGCAAAGCCAGTAGTGGCAGGAGGCTGCTCAGCAGAGGAATTCTCTAGACATGGGGTGAACGAAAGCATTTTTCCTTTGTATTTGACCTTGCTGGAGTCTCCCACTAGAACATGCCTTCCTCACCAGCTGGGTCTCTGGCCTGTTGCTCTCCAAGCCCAGCTAGATGCAAGGCTTCGTTCCTGGCTCTCCCTGGGGGTCACTTCCTGTCCTGGAAGCACAGGACCTGTTGGCTTGGATCAGATCAGCAGAAAATGCAGACCAGGTGCCATGTCTTGAGGCGGCTCAGGAACAGCTCTCCCAACTGACACAAAGGCACAAAGCTCCTCTGCAGGCACTAAAGGGGCAATTGTTGCAAGGGGGGGTTCCATACTCTCCCTGGTTTGTGGAGCAGCATCCTCACACATTGCATGGCAGCCAGGCTGGTAGCATTGCTGTGGGTCACTTGTCCTGTGGAGAGTCCTGGCTGTCCCTGCTGTGTCCCCTGGGAGAGCAGGAGTTCACGGTCTCTGCTCCCCCCAGGTCTGCCTCACAGACGGTGCCAAGGACGAGTGCAATGTGGTGGAGGTCATTGGGCGAAACCATGAGAACCAGGAGATTGCTGTGCCTGTGGCAAATCTGAAACTGTCATGCCAGCCCTTGGTAAGAGGTTGTTTTGAAGTCTTGGGTGGGGATGGCTGCAGGGAACCGGACATCTCTGGGTGTTTGTGGACCTTTCTCCTAGGATCCTGACCGTGGTCTGCAGCTTGCAGGGAAATGCCCTGGGTAGCCTTGGCCTGGCCGCAGATGCCTCCAAAAGGACATGTTTAATAGGCTGGGTGCCATGCCCGGGTACTGCAGGACATTCTGCTTTTTGCCTCTGACGCTAACTTGAGACTCCATCTCTGTCTTTTTGCAGTTGAGTCTGGACAACTTCAAGCTGCAGCCTCCGGTGACCTTCCGCCTGGCAGCGGGCTCTGGCCCAGTACACCTCACTGGCTGGCACCAGATCAGTAAGGACTTGTGTGTGGGGAAAGGCTTGGGAGGAGCGAGGGGTATGGAGGGGCTCCCTCCAGTGTGAATGCCAGCTGGGGAGCCCCTGGGAGATGCACTTTGTGCTGGTTCCCCAGGGTCCATCTCTGTGCAGGGATTCCTCCCCTGCCATAAAGCCGTGCATGGGAAAAGTGGTCTGGATGACCCACACTATCCCCTTTTCCCATGACTGGCTGTTGCCATTCCCCTCCCAAGACCTCCCTCTGGCTGGGATACAGTTTATTGCCCACAAGCTGCAGCTAAAACTACCCCAGTGCTCCTTGGGCTGTTCTGCTCTTTGGGATGTCTTGGGGGCCAGTTGTATTTGCAAAGTTTGTATGTTAGTGAGTAACAGAGTTATTTGTGTGTCCCAGTGCACAGGGAAGATGCTTCCTTTGAGGAGGATGATGACTTGTCTGAGGAGGAGGAGCTTCCTCCTATCATGCCAGCCAAGAAGTAGAGGAAGCAGTAACTTATCTCCATGGAAGGTGAGGGGCCAGTCAGCCTTGGAGGAAGGGTCTGGGTGGCTGTGACGCTGGTGTGGCAGGTGTGGGTAGGAGCTGTCTGCTGCAGGAGGCTGCTGGTCTCAGTCTGGTTTTTCCTCCAGGTACTCACTGGGACTTCTCTACCTGGACAGCTTTTACCTCGGACACCTCTTGCCGGGACCTCAACGTTTGCTGCTTTGGGTTTTTTTTGTTGGGTCTGGGGTTTTTTTGGTAACTTTTTGGGGAGCAGGGACTGGTCCCAGCACTGGGGTGTCTCCTTTCCCACAGCCCTGGGAGGTTGATCCCAAAACTGGATGGATGCTGCTGGTATATCCCCTCTCCTCTATCCCTGTGCTGGGAGTTGGGGATGGAGGAGGTGATCCTTGCCCTGTGCCTTTTTGCTGTCTTGGACCTCTGCTCTGTGCACCTGCTCTCCCTGGCTCTGAAATACCCAGTCTTGTCCCCTTCCCCAGCAAGTGGGACATAAAGCCTGCAGTGGGACAGGGAGTTTCACTGATTCTAGCATGTTTGCTTTCCTTTACTCACAATTCTGTGTTTTTTATGCACTTAGAAGTGTGAAACTGGGGCGTAGGCTGCATCCTCAACTGCAGTTATGATAGGGTGGGAGCTCACAGCCTATCTCTGATTTGGGGGTATGTTCTGGGTCAGTCTGCTCTGTAAAGAACAGTTTTACACTCTGAATAAAGGTCTCTCAGGCATCAGGTCTGGAGGGGGGTCATTGCAGGCTGGCAGGTTCTTCCCATGCATACTCAGTGGGAGATGCTTGTCCATGTCCAGTCCTTGACATTTGGTTTCCCTTGGTGATGCTGCAGAGCTCCCAGCAGGGACCCAGGAGGTCCTCTCTCTCCCTTGTGGGGTCTGCACACTTGTGCCCTGCAAGCCAGCTCAGTGCTGCATCCAGGATACTCATGGAATGGGCAGAGATGCCCCTGATTTGGGCCACATTGGCCCTGGTGCTGGGCGCTGTCACAGCAAGGTCCTCTCATGTCTTCCTCTCAGCCCAGCACCATCCTATGGAGCGGTGAAACCCCAATGCCTGAAGGGTCTAGGGCAGGTTTGAGCTCTGACCTTTCCTGGGCAGTCGTGTCCCCACCATGTCTGGGTGCCTGCTCCAGGGTTTGACCCTTTCTGCGCTTCACAGAATCATCTAGGTTGGAAGAGACCTTTAAGATCATCTAGTCCAACCATTCAGTCGGTGGCACTTCTCACCTCTGGGGGCTGGTCCTTAAAGGTTTCTCTGGCAGTTTCCTTGCATCCAGTCTTGCATCCCTGGCCCATGGGTCGATGCTTGTCACTGTCCTCCTTGTTTGGGATGCTGGCTGTTGAGAAGCACCATGTACTGCTTGCCCCGTTGGTGCCCTGGGACAGTGAGTTTCTTGTTTGCACGGACTCTGGTACGAAATCCTTCAGGGTGGATCCTCAGCTCAGGCTCCATCCTAGGTTGTGACTGGGGCTGTTCTCTCTTCTGGGGCCCGTGCAGTTCCTCTTCACCTCCCCACTGTTCCCTTCTGGACCCAAACAACCCTTGACCTGCCCCTGTCACCCAGCATGGATGGAGGTTTTAATGCCACTTGCAGCAAAGGGGAAAGGACTGTTGACATCTCACCCCCAGGGCGTGGGACCGTGTCCACCGGGGGGGCACCAGAGGACAGAGAAGAGCCGGCCTGGGGGAGACGAACCCCCTCGCTTGTGCATGGCACCCCGCAGCAGCGCGGGGGGGAGGATGCCGGGGGGCTGGGGGAGTCCGCGGGGTAACCCCGGTACCTGCCGGTGTGGCGGGAGGCGCCGGGGGCCGCTAGATGGCAGCCGGGCAGCGCGGCGGCCCCGCTCCCGCCGGGGGGGCCGGGGGAACCGTGCGGGGCCCGGGGCGCAGCCAGCCCCTGCCCTCGCTCCTTGCCTCTCCATGCCTGGCAGCCCGGCCCTGCCAGGCCCGCTGCGGGCTTGCACCGGGCCGCGGCCACGCTCCCCGGGTCTGGGCATCCCCTGGAGTGCAAAGGGCACCTTGCTCCTGCTCCGGAGGCCTTGCGGGGAGGACGGGAGTGGGCTGGGAGAGGTCGTGTCCCCCGGGGAAGTATCGCTCCCTCTGCCATCCCGGGGCAATAGGGTGCCCGAGGCTGGTGGCCTGTGCCATGCCCAAATCTCACTGCCCTGGGGCAATCTGGCAGCCTTGCCGAGTGAAGAGATGGGGGAACACAGCCCCCCCCCCCCCCCCCCCCCCCCGAGGGCTGGATGTGCGTCTGAGAGGTGCTGGCGGGGCACAGCACACAGGGGCCTGGCGCTGGTGGCGCAGGAGGGGAGCTCAGGGCCGTGACAGTGCCGGGGTGGTGCCCAGCTCCTGCTAGGGCTGGCACACACAGGGCCTCGTAGATCTCCCACATTATGTGCACGCGGACGGGGTCAGGGCTAATTTATCTGCTGGGCCTTGGTCCTGCTTGCTCTCCACGGAGGAGCAGCTTGGCTCGGGGGAGATAAGAGTCAGTAGATCACTTTTAACAAGGTGCTTCTGGAAGGGTGGGCTGGGGGAGGCAGCTGGCTCGGAGCCTGGTGAGGGGTGATGAGAGGAGGGAGCGGGCACAGCTCGGCGCTGGCAGGGTGATACAGCTGCTTCACACGGGGTGGGAGAGACAGTGCTGGCTGATGAGAAGGAGCATATGACCTCTCAAAGGGTAGAAGGAGATGGATTCAGGGTACTGTTTTCCTTAGGGGTGTCTAGGTAGCTGGGAAAAGGGGCTGTGGCAGGAAAGACAGTCTTGCCAGTAGGCAAAGGTGGCACTGTGGGGGATGTGGTGCTGGTGGCAGGAGGCTTAAGGAGACCAAGCTTGTCCACGCTGCTGCAGGACCCAGCCCAAGGCCTTGCTGTGAGAGTTGCCTGGTCCCCAGCATTGTGGCAGGGTGATGCCAGGGGAGAGGGAACACCCCAATCTCAGAGGGGGCAATGTTGGGGGTGGGGGTGTTGGCATCACCAGGTCCCTAAGTGACTTGGGCAGGTTTTCTCCCCCCTTCTGAGAAATGTCACAACCTTAATGTGCTCAGATCGGGGAGAGGGAGATAAATGCTGAGATGGCAGGAGGCTGGGAGCGAGGATGCGCTCACACACAGTGCTTAATGGGAAAGGATGGGATTACAGGGGTCACGCTAGGTGAGCAGCTTCCTTCGTTGAGCTGATGGTATCAAAACAGGTGCCCCCGGCTGCAAATACCTTGGGCAAACAAACAGGGCTAAGAGCAGGTGAGCTCGGGCATGGCTGGGCTGGGGGGCACTCAGGGGTGGTGGGGGGCAGGAGACTCTCTGTGCACAGGGAGTGAAACATGGGGCTCCTGATGTGAGGACTGTCTTGTTTTGCGTAGGGTGGGGGGAAAAATTAAGTTGTTGTCTGCCTATGTAGGTACAGCTCCTCATGCTGGAGATGCATGTAATGGTGTGGAGCCCATTGCTTTTCCCTGGGGTGGTGGAGGAGCCAGTACCCAGGGAACCAGGTGATGCCCCAAGCCAGCTGGTGTCTCTGGGGTTGCTCTGGGAGGTGGTTGGCTCTGAGCATCTCTCCTGTCTGCTGCATTTCAGGGCTCTGCATGCTGACAGCGCTGGGGATGGAGCCCTCCTGGCTCCTGCAGCACCAGGGAACCCTGACCCTGGTTGAGCCATGCAGCAGAGAAATGTGGTAGTATCACAGCTCAGTGTGGAGGTCACCATGCATGAGCACCATGGCCATGCACCCATGCTTTCACACTCTCCATAGATAGCCCTCCTGAACTGGTGTGCTGCACCCAGCAAGAGGCTCAGGCTGCTCGCTGTGGAGCCTGGCCCAGCTGCAGCCCTGCTGGGTTGCAACTTGGCTGCCTGCCCCAAGCCAGGTCGCTGGCCCAGCCTGGCAGCTCCCAGAGGATGCTCTGGTTTCAGAGGTCAGGTCTGAGTTGCTTTTTCAGGGATGGAGCAGCAGGATGGGGAGTTGCTCTGCTGAGTGTGGCCAGGCAGTGGTTTTCCTTGTGATGCCCCAGCCAGGCCTGCCCCAACAATTTTCTTGCTGGGTTTCAACTCTCCACGGCTGAGAACTCGGCCCCAGGGTGGCCGAGAGGCGCAGCTGTAACCGTGCTGTAGGTGGGGCTGGTCCCCTGCTCCATGAGCTCTCTGTTGCTGGTTCCCACACTGAACTGGGGTAATGCCGCTTTTCTCTGAAGCTTGGCTGCCTGGGTTACAGAGGAAGGTAGTGGGACACCCCTGGAGAGGCAGCATCCCCCGTTATCACAGGGTGCAGCGGCTCTGTGAGATGGGTAGGAGAGCCGTAGGGTGTGGTGGCACCTCGGTGGCAGCAGGAGCCAGGAAAAGGGCCAGCAGAGCCACTCCCATCCAGGACCACCCTTGGTGGGTGTCATGAGTGACCCCATCTCTGAAGCATTAGCTGACTGCTATCCCCATTCTGTCCTGTTGAGCAGCAGGCACAGGTACCTCGGCTATCGCCTCAGAGAGCCACCAGTACACTAACACACAGGGCTGGCCCTGGCAGAGCTGAGCCAGGGACACACTGCAACCAAGAGATGAAGCAGCAGGATCTAGAAGGGTCAGGCTGCCCATAATTCCCATCCTCTTCCCATCAACACACCTTGCAGAGGGAAATGCCACTGGTGCACTGTGTGGGAACAGCTCTGTCTGCTGAAGAAGCTGAAATTTAGGTCCGGGGTCATCTCCTTTTGTCATGCCTGTGCTTGGTCATGTGCTGGGTCCTCCCCAGTGTGTCTCGAGCTGGCTGGGTGCCTGAACATGTGAGGTTTTGCCCCACCAACTGCTCTGCAGGAGGAGAAGGGGCTCTTCCAGCTCTTGGCTCCACAACAGGTGCTGCTCATCCCGGCTGCTCCAGGCTGCACATCCCAGTGCAGGAAGTTGCTTATGGCCAGGTTCTGCTCTGGGTGTTCGCAGACTTCAGTAGCTGCTCAGTGTGTCTGCTTGCAGTGGGGACGTGTGTCCTCCGCTCCACAGTGCTGCCCAGAATACGAGAGGGGGCTGTTTCCATGAAGGTGCTGCTGCCACAGCTATGGCTTTATGGTCTGCAGTGGGGATGACACAGCAGAAGGTGCTGGAAGAGCACGGCGTGACACTGGAGTAGGGGTTGTGCCATGAGTTGGGTTTAAATTCACAAACACATAAAGCAGGTGCTAAAAATGAACAAGGTTGGGCTGTGATAGAGAGCCCCATGCAAGACAGTCTGAGTCAGGCTCCATCACAGCCACCCCATGCCATCCCCACCCACATCCCTCGTGCAGCCCGCCTCGTGTCAGGGCAGTGTTAGCAGCTCTGTGTTCAACAGCCGCAGCCGAGATACCCAGAGGTCACAGGTGTCTTGGCCTTTGACCCCTCCGAGGTGTGAATCTAATCGCTCTGGGCTGGGCTGTCCCCGACACTGGCAGAAGCATCACTGCTGGCCACACATCCCTGCCAGGGCTGGTGGTAGCTGGGGGACGGGGTCTGCCCAGAGCAGCTCAGCTGTGCCCCAAGGGGATTTAGGATCTGCTGGAGGGATCCTCCCAGGGGACACTTCCCTGAAGGGAGCACAGGGACCTTGCAGTCCCCTGTCCCCAGCCCCACTGGTGGCAGAGCCCTAGGCTGGATGGGCAGGATTTGGCCTCCGTGGTGTCCTTACTGGTGATGGCTCTGCATAAGGACTGTGGGACACCCTATATTTCCTCCGTGCCTCCAGTCCCTGCTCCCACAATGGGCTCTCACAAGGGTGGAGAACCCTGAGTTGCAGTGCATGAGATTTTTAGGGATGGGTAAGAAGGGTTGTGCTGATGGGCAGAGCAGAAGATGAAGACAGTAGAGGGGACAGGGATTTTGTCTGTGGCAGGTGTGCCCTCTAGACCTCCTGGTGCTCAGCTCATGGTGGAAGTCAGCATGGTCTAGTGGTGGAGCTGGGCCCCTGAGAGATGGGATTTGGGCTTCTGGGTCAAAAGTGGGAGCGGAGTCATTGGAGAATTCTCAACACCATCTGAACTCCCTGGGTGCTTGTTCCTGTGTCTAGGCTGGCTCCCTGAAGACCTGACCCAACCCTGCACACCCTGGAGATGGTGTCTGCACAGTGATGGGAGTTTAGGCATCTTGTATGTGCCATGGCCATGCTCCAGGATGGTGTGAAGTCCCCTACCACAGCTGGTGCCCGGGAGAAAACAGTTACAGGCTGTCTCTAGACTCTGGCTGTGGGATTTTCTGGGACCGCCTTCCCTACCTTACCAAAATAGAGGTGTGCAGAGTGACACAGAGACCAGACATGACCCTGGGCACGGGAGTTGGAGAGAGGCACAGTTCCTGTGCCAGCCCCAGTGTCAGCATGGGGTGGGGGCTGTGGGGCTGACAGCAGCTGGAGGGCTGACAGCAGCTGGAGACCTGGGCTTGGTAAGGGCTAGCAGGAGGGTTTGGGGCAGGTCTGTAGGGCTGGTCAGCAAGGTGAGGGGCTGCAGCCAAGCTGGGGAAGCAGCAGGTGCCATGGGGAATGTGCCCACCTCACCACTTTTTTGAGGTTCATTCTCACTGGCCCCACTGCCTCCCCCCATCTCCCTGTCTTCTCTCGCAGGGCTGTGTGGGGTGTCCCAGGGGCTAGCTCCCCAGGGCCAGGGTCAGGACGAGCTGTGGCTCTGCTGGGCTGGGATGTCAAAGGGGCCATAACCCTGGTGTTTTGCAAACTCCTGGGGTCAGCAGTTCAGCTGCCACTGACACAGGGGCCTGGAGACACACATGGGCATTTCGGGTGGATGCTGTAAGCAAACAAACGAAGGTAGAGTTACAGCCGACGGACAGCCCCCAGCCCCCCCCCCCCCCCCAACCACTGCTGTTAGGCAGTGTTTTAGGCTTAACCCCCCCATGAGCTGGGCGCAGGAGTCCTCTTCCTAAGAGGACCCAAACCAAAGCCAAATTGCCTTGCCCAGCTGGCTGGGAGCAAGGGCTGGAGCTGGTCAGCAAAGGGCCAGCATTTTGCATCTCTACCTCAGCTCCTCGTGGCCCTGATGGAGCCCCTGAGTCCATCCCACAGAGAGGAAAGTGACCCCGAGCATTGAGTGATGGCTCCCACCTTCCTGGGTGGCCAGTAGAGCCCCCTCCCACCCAGACTGGCTTTGACCCCCCCTTCCCATCCCTGCCTGATGATGTGTGGCAGGAGATCCCGAGGAGGGTGCTGCTGCTTGGGCTGGGGCTACGATGCTGGGGAAGTTGTGGCAGCTGGGAATGTCTTGAGACCAGGTCCATGAGGTGCTGTTTGTCTGTGCAGTGGGGTCAGGAATCAAGTGGAGCTGCTTCAATGCCATGAGCAGACACATCCTCAGCCACGTCCATGTGTGTCACCCCTTCCTCATGCACATGTGTCATGGCCATTCCTGGTCAGGCTGCTGGTTTACTGATCCCCGTTAGATGCAGAGCAGGTTTGCACAAAACTGCTCAACCTCGGGTTTAAATCACATAGGGCTGGGGATGCCACGTTCTCTCTCAGCTGCTCCCACATGAACTGTCCTCATTGGGAGCCTTCAGTCTTTGCTTCTGGCTTGCCTGGTTCAAGCCCAGCTGTGGGTCTCTGTGTGGACCCCTTCCCAAGCTGGGTGGTTGCAGAGCCATCCCAGTTCTCTCTCCTTGCAGATGGATATGACTTGGGGTTGTGTCTCCCCTCCAGTGCCCTCCACAAGGCTCCTGGCCTCGCTTAGCTCTGCCAGATCTTTACCCATATGTTTGGCTCACCTCTGAGCCCTGCCACACAACGGGTGTGGATGCCAGAGATTAAAATAACACTGGTTTTATCAGAGCCTAATGTAGCCATGAGGCGGATGCCTAACACCAATGGGAAGTTCCTCTGTGCATCCATGGACTGCCCTGGATGAAATCCTGCTCTGCCACCCGTGCCACGCTGGCAGCCTTGCTGATGTGGGTAGTGAACTCTCCTCCAAACCACCCAGCCTGGATGGAAAGCAGAGCCTTGCTTTGACTCCTCTGATCCGCAGGAGCATTGCTGCCTAGAGATCAGCATGTGGATACTGGAGGATGATGAAGTCACTATGGACACCAGCACTTCCAGGAGCACAGCCTGGAACTATGGAAGCAAAAGCCATGTTTCTAGAAAGCTGCTGGGCAGGAGGCACAGGAGGTTATGAGGGGAGAGGAGGGAGCTCAGTTCCCTGAAATGAAGCTGTGAGAGCAAACTGCTGAAGAGGGACCACGTCACCCAGGCTGGTCCTCCAGGGGGCTGAGACCAGAACACAGGGGTAGTCTCCTGGCCTGGCGTTCCCACCGCCCAAGAAACATGTCTCAAGCCTGCTGCTAGTAATTGAATAGAGAGGAGAATTAATTGTGAGAGGGCTGTGTCTCCCTTCCCACTCCTCATTTGCCCTGGGGCTGCCTTGGCGCTGTGGGTAGCGAAGACAAGGTCATTCCCATGTAACACATCTCCGTGGGGTTTGGCCAAGTTCCTTCCCTTTGGGGAGGGGGGCAGGTTAATGGCGAGTGGTGGGATTGCCTCAGGCTGCTCTGTGCTGCTCAGCCATGGCAGAGCTGCCGTTGCCTCTGAAACGCACCATTAATGCTGCAGTCCCTTTGCGAAGGATCAGCGGGCAGGGCCGGAGCCACTGGGCCACGGGACTGGAATTTGGAAGAGTGGAGTGGGCTAGCATCCCTCTGGCTCTGCTGGGAAGCCTCCATGTGTTTGTTTTGGGGTGAAAAATCTGGTTTATAGCCAAGCATCCTCCAGACAGGACTGTAAAGTGCTACAGGACCCTGGTTTTCATACATTTTGGCCCTCCATCATATGGTGTTGGAGGGGAGGGAGATGCTTGTGTGCAGGGCAGTGCTGCCTGCACTCCCGTGACCTCATCTTTGTGTGTCTTAGCCTTTGGCTAACCCTCAACCCCATGCCAGCCGCTCCACTGTCTACACTGTCTGTCCCCTTTCAAAGGCAACTGCTCTGCAGCCTCCCCGAGCCCTCTGTGCCTGCAGAGAGGAGGTCTCCACTCCCTCCAGCCGGCTCAGTGTTGCAGTGTGCTGTTGCAGGTGCTGCTCTCCTCCATCACTCGGGATTAGCGCTGTGGTCCTGTCTATGTCCCTGGCCTGGCAGGAACAGGGAACTGTGCGTGTTGGTCCTTCTCTGCAAGTGACAGCAATGTCCTGGTTGCTTCTCTGCCTGGTAGTTTCCCCTGGTAAAGAGATGTTCAAGTCAAACCTCCTGTCGGTGTTTTGCCAGCTGCCGCTCACCACAAATTCTCTCAGCCTCCTCTTGTGATGTGAACTCCCAGTTTGCTGGAAACCCTTGTCTCCACTCACCCCAGTTTGGACTGCTGCCCCTAAAGCCATGGTTGGTGTTGCTTTTCTTGGCTCTGCCTTTCTGAAGTAAGTGATGCTAGTGGGGAGGTTTTAGGCTGATGCACAGGGAGGAGCTGGTAACAGCTACACCTTGCTGGCTTTGACCTCTTGAGGGGAGTGGGGGCTTGCTCTGCCATCCCTTGCCTTGCAGGAGAGGAGGGGTGTCTGTGGACCACTTCTGACCTGGACTAGGCCAGGCAGGGATGATGCCCTAGAATAAGCAGGCTGGAAGCTGGAGCTGGGACCTGGCTGTGTCCTGCAGTTGTGCAAAGGGACATCCTGGGAGAGGGCAGGGCCAGTGCTGGGGTAGCCCTGGGTGGGGTGTGCAGCGCTAAGGATCGCAGGGGGAATGGGGAGAAGCCCCCACAGCATCCTCTGTGCTCTCTCCAGTCTCTGCTGTACAGTGGCACAGGCAGCCCCCTCCGCGGGTCTCAGTCTCTTGCCTACTGCCCCCTCCACCTCCTCAAATCCTCTCCTGGTCTGCTCATAGCCAGACTGCAGTCTGGGCTGCTCCAGGAGCTGCTCCCACTGTTCCTGGCTGTCAGGAGGCTCTATGTGGGGTGCAAAGGGGAGACAGAGGTGGGGAAGGTCTGGGAGCAAGCCTGAATCCCAGTCAGGCTGGGCCAGCCATCTCTGTGTTCTGGTTTCTCTCTTAGCTCCTGCTTCTTGGTGTTGCAGCTCTGCAGCTGCACCTGAGCACCTTCAACTTTGTGGGAAAAGGGATGGGAGGGATGCAGCTCACATCTCTGGTGTTTGATGCTTCATCTGCAGCATTTAACATCCCCAAATAACATAAAATACACGAGCTACTGTCTGAGGGAAACACACTTCTCTGTCTGCCCAGCCTTAACACGGTCCCAGTTCTGCAGATCAGGGCATTGGAGCAGTGGGGCATCAGGATGGGACCTGATGGGACCATGCTGGGAGCCTCCTCCAGGGATTGCAGCCTCATGGCTGCTTGGAGTGCTGGGGACATAGCAGGTCCCCAAGTCTTTCTGCTGGGAAGGGATTTCTTCCACCAACTCAATAGTAGCTTGGCCTGAGGCCCAGCTGGTCTCGGGAGTGGCAGGCTGGGGTTTCTCTGCTCTGCAGGAGGGCCAGACAAGTCATTTAGCCTCAGTGCTTAGGGATGGAGGGGACCCTCACTCCGTGGACCGGGGGCTTAGCTCAGATGGCCTGCAAAGGAGCTGACAGGCAGGCTGATTTCCCTTGTGCCACCTTGCACAGGAGAGAGACTTTCCAAAATGGTTTGTTTTTTTATTAAAAAACAAATGCGGGGGGGGGGGGGGGGGGGGGAGTGTGTCATTTGTCATGTGAACATGGTTGACACTGTTGTGGGCTGGGAAGCACCAAGAAAGGAGGCAAATGTCTCTGTGCAGGTGCCCGACTTCCCTGCAAGGAGCAGACCATGGCCAGGAGCTTGAAGCAGCAGCAGAGGTAGGATGAGCCTGGCAGTCGTGATGTTTCCTGTCCCCAACTGCTGTCACCAACCCGCTCATGCCTCTCCGCTGCCCAGAGGTGGGGTAGGATGGGGTCTGTGGAGGCTTTGGCTGCGAGCTCGAGGATGGCTGGCAGGAGCATCGTCTGTCATCCGCTGTCAGGCGACGTGTGGCCGTCCCTGGGTGATCCTGCACCGGCTCGATTTTACAGCCATGACTGGCACTTGAGCCTGTCAGGGGGCACGCGGGGCTGTTGGCTTGCGGCTGCCTCTGACCCAGTACAGGACACCATAAATCTCCCAGTTTAAGGCAGCCTGGGCTGTTCTGGACATGGTGCTGTTGAACACAGTGTGCAGGGCGATGTGCAGCCTGACACAGAGGTAAAGCAGGGGTGGCTGCTGATGAGCAAGAGCAGTGTCTGGGAAATAGGCCCTAAATCCCCTTAATTTTATATATATAGAAAAGTGGTCTGAACTTAGAGCATCGGCAATATCAAGCTCTGCATGCTCTGGTTTTGCCTCATTTTCCTTAGGCAACCCAGAGAGGTAGATATGGGGAGCTGCTTCACCCGTGCTGTGGCACATCAGCTGTTCGCAAAGGGTTTATCTCCTGAGCCTGTACTGGACCGATGAGCTGAGCATGTGAGTGTGTACTGCCCACGGAAACCCACTCCTGCTCCAGGATGATGCCAACGCAGGGGCTGATATTCTCCTTGATCCCTGCGAGGCCAGGCTGGAGACGAGGCAGTGCCCAGGCTCCCCTGCCCGCCTGCAGCACCCCCGGCAGTGACGATGCCGGGCAAGACCAGGGAGACCCCTGCCACCCCTCAGAGATCCATCCCTGGCAGTGACTGTAGGCAGCATTTTGGGGTGAAACACTGTGTGCAATAGGAAGAGGAGTGAGGGGGGTGTGTGTCTGGGGTTGCTGGGTGTCAGAGCAAGGGGGAAAATGCGTGAGCTGGATGTCAGTGTGTGTGTGAGAGAAAAGCCCTGGGGCTGCAGCTGGCGTGTGTGAGGCACGAGGGTGTATTTTTGGGGTAGGTGCAAGCCAGGAGAAGCGTGCGAAGGGCAGTGTGCGTTTGTGCATACGAGGCTGCGTGTGCGGGGCACGAGTGGGAAGGAGGGGGCCTGCATGGGGAAGGCCGCATGCGTGTGCAAGCCTTGCGGGAGCGCAAGGGCGTGCGCGGGTGTGGGGGCTGCGAGCGCACACGTGTGTGTGCAGGGGGCTGCCCAGGCGTGTGTGGGGCTGTGTGCGGGTGCAGGGGGGTGCGGGTGCAGCGGTGCGGCCCGCCGCTCTGTCACTCAGAGGCCGGCTGACAGGAGCTGCCTCTCCAGCGGCGGCAGATAGCGCTGATTGCTGATTCGAGGAAACAAAATAGCAATTGTAATTATGGGCTCTGATAAGATAAAGGAGGGCGCGGGGAGCGCGGGGACCGGCAGCGGGGCACGGACGGCAAATTAGCAGCTGTCACTCAGCGCCGAGCAGGCGGCGCCGGCCCCGGCCCCGGCCAGGTACCGGCCCCGGGGGCCGCCCGCCCGCCCGCCCGCCGCAGCCCCCGCCCCGGTGCGCAACAGGTGGCGGGGCCGGGAGCGCCGGGGCTCGCCGGAACAATGCAGCCCTCGGCGGCCCTGCCCGGGCTGCGGGGCTGAGCCCCGTCCCGCTGCCGCCGCCCGGCCCCATGGCCCCGCACCACCGGCCCTGAGGGCGCCCTCCCGCCCCACAGGTAAGCGCCCGGCGGGGATGCTCGGGGAGGGGGGGCGGGAGGTGTCCCCGCCGCTCGCTCCCCCCGCCGCTCGCTCCCCCCCTCCCCAGCCCGGCTGCGGTATTTGCTCAGCCTCGCTCCTTCTCGAAACTCCGGCCCCCTCCATACCCCCGGTAATCCTTTTAATGTCTGGCACGTCCCGGGAGGGCTCGCCCGCCCGCTCCCAATCCACAACGCGCCCGCGGAGCGGCGAGCCCCCAGCGGGGGAACCGCGGCCCCGGCGCCCCCCTCCCCTTCCTCCTAGCCCTTAAACCCCCTTTTACAAATGGGGAAACTGAGGCACGGGGCGGGGAAGGCGTCCCGCTGGCAGCTGGCCGCGGATCCCGGTCCTTAGTGCCAGTCCCGAGCTCGGCGACACCTGGCCCGCCGCCCCCCCACCTCCGCCTCGGCAGGTACCCCCGGGCTGGGGAGGGGTGCGGAGGGCTGCGGGCCGGTCGGGCTTCCCCGGGGGGGCGGCGGCGGCCACCATCCCCCCCTCCCCGCGGCCGCCCCCGCCGTCGGGGCTGCGGGCCGGCCTCGCCGCCTCCCGGGGCAGCAGCGGGGCCGCGGAGCGGGGCGGGGGGTGCCCCGCGGCGGGGGGCCGCCGGCCGTGCGCCCCGGGGGCTGGGCGGGCGGGCGGGCGGGCCGGCGGGGGCCTTTCCCCTCTGTAGCCGCTTGTGCCCTCCTTTCCTCGGGGCGAGGACGCGTCGGCAGGGCGAGAGGAGGAGAGGAGCCGAAGGCAGCGCCGCGCCGCGCCCCCCCCTCCCCGGGCGCTCCCCCCCCCGCCGCCGCCGCCGGGTCCCGGGCTCCCGGCCCCGCACCGGCGCCGCGATGGACCCCTGCTCCTCGCTCTTCAGCTACGTGTGAGTACCGGCAGCCCCAGCCCCCCCGCCCCGCGCCCGCACCCACCCCCCCCGACCCGGTTCACACCTCTCTCCTGCTTTCTCTCTCCCCCCTCCCAGGTTAATGCACTTGTTCGTCCTCTGCCTGCAAGCCCAGGTAAGTGCCCGCTTGCCCGCCCGGCTTTGTTCGCCCCTCGGGAATGGGGGGGTGCCCCGCAGCCGCTGCCGAGCGCCCCGGGCTCGGGAGGGAGGGAGGGAGGAGAAACAGTTTAAAAACCAGGAGACAAAAGTCGCCCGGCTGTAAAAAGCTGCGGCCGAGGGAGGACCCCCCCGGGCTTCAAAATACGGTGCGGAAGACTCGGGCTGCGAGGCGGGGAGTACTCGGGGTTTCAAGGAATTGCGCAGGATTGTTTTTAAGTAGCTTTAGGTTCCGTCCCCCCACCTCTAAATGGCACTGTGGATACCCCCGATCCTCTTGTCCGGTTGTTTGGTTTTTTGTTTTTTTTTTCATTACGCTGCTTCATCCAAAAAGTAAAGAGGAATTAAAAAGGAGAAACCTCCCCCCCACTCCAAACCTTACTAAAAAGCACAGGTTTTGATTCAGCTTAAAATTGTCAGACTTCAGCATCGCCGGTTTGTATCGCCAGAGACAGAAGTGTCATGAATAGATTAAACAGCCCGGGCAGAGCTTGTGCAACACCCGCATACCATCAGGCACTGTCACTGGGAGCACTGCACCTTCAAACTGGGGTGAAGCCCCCCTTCCCCCTGAGATCACAGGTGCAGAAGCTTTGTTTAAAATGCCCTTTAAGCGACTTTTTTTTTTTTAACTTATTTTCCTGGAACCTTGGGAGAAAAAAAAAAATCTAGTTTCCAGCTGAAAAGCAAAGGGAATGGAGTGCTGGGAGTGTGCAGTTGTATAAAAGCATAGCTGTAATATTTTGGAGTATGAGATGGAGACCAAATAGCAGCATGGCTAATGACCTCTCCTCCACATGGTACCCTCATCAGAGCTGGGGAGAGAATCCTGCTGCATTATCCAAAACCCGTCTATAGGAAACACACATGCACAGGCAGAAGCAGAGGGATAGAGATGACATTGTCAAGGGGAGATATCTCTATAAAGCCAGCTTTGGGAGAGCAGCAGCTTTTGCTTTTATTGGGTTTTTCTGTTGTTGTTGTTTAAGACGGGAGGAAATCTTCCCATTTGACGTGGGGGTGGCGGGGGGTAGTCCCAGCCTTCTGATGTTGAAAGGAGCTATCTCCTAACATTTGCTCAGAATACATCTTTATAAATGTCAGGGAGCAGCGAAACTTTCCAGACTTAAAAGAGGGATTTGAGACGAGGGGGGGAAAAAGACTTCTGTGCAAGCTCGCGAGCCGGGGCTGAGGGGGGAGCAGGTTTGGCTGCTCATGAAAATCATTTAAAGCCCAGGAGCAGCAGCGTCGGGTCTGACAAGGATGGGCTCAGCTGCGACTTCAGGGCTAACGGGTTTGGTGCCGGGGCTGGGGACATTCCTGCTGCTGGCACTGAACAGCTGGCTGCAGATGAGGATGCGTTTGCACGGGTAGCACATTAGTATCCTCGGGTTATTATGCCACTGAATGCCTGGGCTGAGGCACAGTTTTCTTAGGATTCTTATACCTCATAACTCTACCTTCTCTGGGGACTTTGTATTTAAAGAGCTTGATAAGAGGAGTGTTTGGGAACAAATAAAGAGCCTGGGACCCAGCGGCAAGGCAGCTGTGGAAACTGATGGGGCAGTGGTTGGGCTACATGTCCGGGGCAGCAGTATGTTTCTGCAGAGGCAAGAAAGGTGTGGGACAAATGTATCAGCCCCTTGGGGGGGGCAACCCAGTGCCATCCTGCATGCCCCCTCAGACTCCCTCCTGCTCTCAGCCTTGATGCTCATCTCGGGTACTCCAGTGCCAGCTGGGACCCACCGAGTCCCAGGGAGGCCTCTGGGGTCACCGAGCCCTGTCGCACTCCCGAGTCACCTGCACCCCTCTGCTTAGGGCATGTCTGGAGCAGGCACAGCTCTGTAAAGGGCTCTGCATCCCAGAGCTTAATGCTCCTTCTCCCGGGGAGGCTTTGCTGGTGCAGGAGGTACGACCACGGTCCCGGCTCTGTGCCTCCCTGTAAAGCCCAGCTGGACGCCAGCGATTTCGGCTCAGCCCATTTGCCCCGCTGAGGAGTAGAGATTATAATGGTGTGTCGTATATTTTTTAATTTCCTAAAGGTAACTGTTCAGTCCCCACCTAATTTTACACAGCATGTGAGGGAGCAGAGCCTGGTGACGGATCAGCTCAGCCGACGGCTCGTCCGTACCTACCAGCTGTACAGCCGGACCAGCGGGAAACATGTGCAGATCTTGGACAACAAGAAAATCAATGCGATGGCAGAGGATGGGGATGTGCACGGTAAGGACGTGCGATGGGGACGGGTGGGGGGGAGCCAGGGAGGTGTTCGCAGCCCAGCAAGGCGATTGATGATTTCCGTCCTGTTTGTTAGCCAGAAATCATTAAAGTCGTTCGGCTTGCGGGGGCTTGTAAAGGGAGAACATAGGGGTCAGCGATCAGTGGCTGTGTGATTCAAGGTGAGGGCAGGTTCCCCGTGCTGAGGGAGGGGACCTGTGTTTGCGGGATGGGCTCTGCTCCTTTCTTTTTCATTCTTGGTTTGCACCTGACTCAGAGGGCTCAGGGCTGCGGTGTGCTGAGCAGCACTGGTCATTTCAGCCCAGCTCTTTGCTGGGCTGGGAATCTCTGAGACTTCCTTTTGGAAAATAAACAGAAAGTTAGAAAAGAAATAGAAAGTTGAAAAAGAAAAGGTGGCAGGGGAGGGGTGAAGGGGGAACAGCTGCTTTACAAACCTTGCCTAAACCAGAACTGTCTGGAGTGGCATTTTCCTCATGTACTCCCCGTCCCTCCCTTTTCAAAACAAATGCCGAGCAGAGGGTCAGCGAGGCAGTTGGCCACGGGCAAAGATGCTGCTGTGTCTCCGGAGACAAAGCAGGGGGACTCGGCATGCACGGAGCCTGCGCTACACCGCAGCCCCTCTGCCATCGCCCTGGCACCCTTTCCCCAAAACCTCTGCCCCCTCCCTGGGGCACGATCCCTCTGCTGGCGACACCCAAAGCCCAAATACTTTGATCGCCTGCGCTAATGTCACATCAGGGCGGTCAAACGCTGCTCAGGGGTCAGCGGGGCCAGTGAGCCCTGGCGCTGCGAGGCCTGATCCTGCGCCCAGATCGGGGAAGTGCCTGTATTTGTGTGTGTTGTATGTAGGAATCATAAGTGTTTTTCTTTGGTATTAGATGAAATTTCCCTTTCTTGCTTGGGGAGATTAGTAGAAACACTTTTCTTTCTTCCCTTTTTTTGTTTTTTCCCTGTTCCTTTTGCTTTGACTGAAAATTTCATGCTGGACTTTAGCAGTTCAAGCAAAGCACAGATTCCATATATATGGTATCCCATACATGCAGCATTAATCTTCCAGATGAACTATTCCCATCCTAAAGCAGCTCTGGCTTGAAAGGGCATTAGCTAATTTCCCAAGCAAAAAATCCTGTCTTGTTTTAGACCTATAATGCCTGGATTTAAAAGGCAGTTAGTGCATATTTAAATAACGACCAGGTTTAAATAAGGGCAGAAGGAGGGGACTCGTGGTGGCTTGAAAAACTCTATTAAAACATAATAAAAAAAGGTTAAGCATTTGAAGAGCTAAGGAGGAAAATGAAGACTGATCTAAACCAGAAAGAGAACAAGCAGTTTTTCAGATGTAAAGTTTTAAAAGAGTTGAAAGTCTGTAAATGTTAAAATAGAGGTTCAGGATTGTTCTATATGAATCTCTAGGGAGGCCCCCATGTCTGGAAGAACTATTAAAACGCTTCTTACTTTCACCTTTTTTAACATTTCCTGAATACTTTCTCCTCTTCGCAGTCCAGTTGGGGGATCAAGTGTGTCTCGCTGCATTTTTTCAGCATTTACGTAGCCACTTTCCCTTCAAAGTTTGAGCATGAAACATAATTTTACTGGGATAAATCTGTCACTTAAGTGAAAGAATAGAGTTGAAAATGTTAAGCTCCCCCCCCTCAAAAAAGGGCGGGGAAAAAAAAAAAGGGCACCCCCAAAATGTTATTTAGAAATTGACTTTTGCAGCAAAGAGCCTCCCTCCCTGAGCCCGCCCTGCTGCGCTTTTTTTATCTCATTTTTGGGGGTGGGCGTGTAAAAGGGGTTGATTTATTTTTGCAGATGACCCCTTTCCCCACGCTGACGTTTTTACAGCCGACTTAACATCGAGTCCGGCGTTTTCAGTTATCTGTCTTAATTGTCAATATTTGATTGACTTTTTTTAATTCTAAGGGAAGGCGGGTGGCCGGTGCAGCCTGGCTCATCCCTTCTGGGCTGTGCCTGCCACTGAGCAAACTGCTGCTGGCTGCAGCGTGGGCTAAACCCTGCGAGTGGCCGGAGATGCTGGCACAGCTCCCTGCTGACCTGCAGGTTTCATCTGTACCCAGGGTTTTTCCCTGGTTGGGGCTGGAGTTTGTGGGGTGCACGGGTCACGTGCGGGGTGCAGGTCCCCGGGGACAGGTGGTAGTCATCCTCCGTGGCTGGAGCAGCGCTCTCGCTGGGCTCGTGCGGGGCAGCAAACCCAGCCAGCAGCTGTAAATCACAGCTGCCCTCTGGAAGAAAAAAAAGGCCGCGAGAGAAGTGATGTGCATCTTTAAAGCGGGGTTTTGTGCTCTCTGGGGCCGAGGCCTCCCCGCTCCCTCCCTCCCTCCTCTGTCCCTCCCTCCCTCTCCGATCTTTCTATCTCTCACAGAGAAAAAAATCAATTCTCCTCAAACCTTTTACTGCCTCTGAGATCAATTCCCCCCCCTTTCCCCAATATGGATAACTATGGGGTCACTGTCTCAGCACTTCATTTGCAGAGTGCTGTGGCTCCTGTGGGCTGGGTTTGGGGATGCTGGGCAGGTGCCAGGCTCTCGGCATTGGTGCTGGTGTGGCACACCCTGGAGTTGGCTCTTCCCAGATTTCTCAGCTCTGAGTCCAGTCAGACTACTTTGGAGCCTGTACCAAGCTACTGCTAGTCTGGTTAAGGTGGGGGGTCAAGTGCATCCATCACAGCGGGCTATGGGCATGGGGCAGTTTGGGGATGCTGCAGGGTGATGTTGTCAGGAGGGAGTGGAGGGAGTGCAGGGAGAGGGTGCCTGCACATGCATCAAGCTGCCTTGCCCGGCAGTACTGAATCAGTCAGCCCCAGCAGATTTTGGGATGCCCCTTCCATTGTTCAACTCAGCTGCTGCTCGCACTGCCCACTCGCTGTTACCACCCTTGGTGCCACTGACCTTAATAGTACCTGTCATGCAAGGGATGCTGGATCAGGGCCTCACAGAGACAGAGAGGCAGCAGTTTTCTCCCAGCCCAGAGTGTGATTTAGGCTCACTTCAGTTTGTACGTGTGCCCACAGCCTCCTTCTGCTATTCAAAGAACCCTCCTGCAAATCCACCTGCTCCAGAACAGCATTGCTGCCCTTGCCCGTGGCTGAACATCCTGGGGTAGAGATATGGAAGCTGGGGTGGACAACACTCCTGAGGAACTGAGTAGCTCTTGTGCAGAGGTCAGAGAGGAGAAATAAGGAATTGGTGGGCTTGGTCCTATAACAAGGTTATGGACTTGGAAGCTCTGTGGGCTGTGCTCTAATTTACCTTATCAAATTGGGCTTATGGTGCAGGGGCTGATGCTGGGCAAGATGTGATGGTGGTGAGATGGAACGCTCCCAGCTGCTATTCAGTATCATGGGGAAATCTTTGGTTCTTGGCACAGCCTTTTTGAGGTGCAAACAGGTAGCCACCATCCCTGCTGGGTCTTGCCCTGGGGAGGGTAGCTGGCTCTGGGGACAGCAACTGCAGGGCCAGGGAGAAGGATGTCCTGTCCCCATCCTCCCCCTTCTCTGGGGATGGATGGGCTTTGGGGCTCGGGTTCCCAGGGCGGAGGCAAGGGAGGGAAGGTGACAGGTCTATTTATAGGCGGCCCATCGACCCGGCGATTTGCATAGCTCCTTCGGAAGTCGATCGATGCCTCCATTAAAAAACTGAGACCAAATCAATACGCCCTCTCGACTCGTGCAAAGGTGAAAGGCATTAAAAGGATGGCCATACCCTTCACGCCTCCCCTGCCAGCTGCAAAGTCACCGCTCCTCCTGCAGCCCTGGCCCAGAAGAGAGATACGGAGCAGTGTCCCCTGGGCTGGGGACAGCTGGCAGCATGCCCTGCACTTCCAGAGGGTGCCTGCCTGCTCCCTGCCTGCTTTCTTCTTTCAGGCTCACCCAGACCTGCCTCGGTTTGTAGGGCAGCTGGCATGATCTCCACTGGCCAGTGCATGCCCTGCTCACTGCCTTGCCTCCTTACTGGGACGTCTCTGTGGCACCTGAACCCCTGAGCCCCATGGAGCTGGGAAAGGCAGAGCTGCTCCCCCTCCAGCACGACTCAGGGTTGCAAAGGGATGTGACCAAGGTCACATGGGGACACAGTGACAGGGCAGCTAATCTTGTGCTTTGATTTTTAGGGCTCTCTCTGGCCCAGCTGCCTCCCTTCCCAGTGCGTGCCCACAGTGCCCAGTGTCAGGCATTGCTCAAGTCTCCATCCCTGTGCCTGGCCCATCCCAGAGCACCTCTAACCTCCCTCTCTATTTCCTCCCATTGCTCTCCCCAGCCAAGCTCATTGTGGAGACAGACACCTTTGGGAGCCGCGTGCGCATCAAGGGGGCAGCCACAGGTTTCTACATCTGCATGAACAAGAAGGGGAAGCTGATTGGCAAGGTAGGGTGCTGGGATCAAGGGCGTGGGAGAGCCAGGGATGTGCTGTGGGTGCTGAGTGGGGCTTGCTGGGATACCCGATACAGAGCCCACCCATGGGGATAGGGAGGTGGGATGGGGGTCCCAGACATTCAGCCAGGGCACCCCTTTGGAGGGCAGGAGGATGAGCCATCCTGTGGCCTCGGGCAGTAGGAGGGAAGGCGGGGAGCAAGGGAGGCGGGCGGGTGCCTTGTGGGGCAAATTGTATCTCCCCGAACAAATAGGCAAATTGCTGGGCTATTCTCCCCGATTACATGGTACAAGTGCCAGGAATGTTAAGATGCTCCATGGGGCTGGCCCCAAGGCCAGGCCCTGCTGTGTGCCAGTTAGTCACGCTTGCTCCCTCCAAGCCTCAATGCTCCCTCCCCGGGGGTGGAGGGGGCTGGATGTGCAAAATCCCAATGCACCAGTGATTGTCTGGGAGGGTTTTCCATGGTGGCTCCTTCCCTGGGGCTGGCTGATGTGGGAGTCCCCTCCCTGGTCCTGCTGCTGCCCATAATGGGGAGGAGGTTAGCCTCCTTTACCCCTGTGCTCCCTGCCACCTGCATCTGTGGGCATCATCCCCATGGACCCCCCTGCCCCGTCACCTCTCCTGTACCTTGATGGCCCTCTTTATATTAAAGACCTCAGGGGGGATAGGATGAATAGGTGAATTGCCACTGAGATGGGGTTTGCTTATGGTCATGCTGGTGAGGGAATCCAGCCCCTGACATGGATGGAGGCAGGATAGGAGTGGGCAAAAATCCCCTTATGGGGGTGGTGGAAATGCTGGGACATGCTGCACTGGGGCTTGCAGCCTGGTGCTGGCATCACACTGGGGACACAAGCTGTGGTGAGCAGTGTTTGCCCATGACACAGTGCCTTCTCCCTGCAACTTTCTAAGGAAAAGCAGATTTTTGACCATTCTGACCTGTAGGAGAAGTGGGAAAAGTGAGCCCTTGGCTGCCCAGAAGCACTGCAACCCTGCTGCTACACCAGCCAGCCCAGTTTGGGGTAGTGAGAAGCTGCCCTGTGACTGAGTGCCTGTTACTTAAATCTCCCACTCTGTCCCATTCTCAGAGCAATGGCAAAGGCAAGGACTGTGTCTTCACGGAGATCGTCCTGGAGAACAACTACACAGCGCTGCAGAACGCCAAGTACGAGGGCTGGTACATGGCCTTCACCCGCAAGGGCCGCCCGCGCAAGGGTTCCAAGACCCGGCAGCACCAACGGGAGGTACATTTCATGAAGAGGCTTCCCAAGGGCCACCAGACCACTGAGCCCCACAGACGCTTTGAGTTCCTCAACTACCCCTTCAACCGGAGAAGTAAAAGGACTAGAAACTCCAGCTCCAGGGTGGGCCCTTGATGGGCCTACCTGTGCCCACCCTGTCTGCACCTCTCCTGGAGGACTCTCCTCTGAGTTTGGTGGACTATATGTAGAGACTTCCCCATATGGGTATTAAGCAAAAAAAAAAAAAAAAAAAAAAAAAAAAAGGAGGGAGGTTAAAAAAAATTACCTGCTCTAGTTGTTGATAATTTTGGGGGGTTGGGTTGGTTTTTACAAAAAAGAAACAAAAAGAGAAAAAAAGAAGAGAGAGGCTCTATTTTTGTACTCCAACTTTAAAAGAAATGAAATGTTCAAAGACTGGTGAAGGGGGAAGAGCCCTTCACTTAGAATGTTCTAGTCTGTTTGGGGTCGCGCATTATTTTGTAATTTTTTTTGTAGCTCTAGGGGGAAAGGAGAAAAAAAAATCACTGTTTAAAACAAACAAGCAAAAAGAAAAAGGAAATCCAAATCTGGGAATGATGTGCTACTTAAATGAACCGAATTAATGCTTACCGGAGAAGATGGAGAGGTTGGAACAAAATTAAGGGGAGGAAGGGATTTATTTCAGAGGTGGTTGGAGACCTTCCAGGTGGGTTTTGCAGCCTGCGTGAGCGTGGGCACTGCCTGTGGGAGCTGGTTGCAATGCCCAGGGTGAGGGCCGCTGGATGCTTTTCTTCCTCAGTTGCACCTATTTCTTCGGCTGAGTGAGGGGTTGCTGGAAGCCGCTTGCATCCTTATGAAAATGCTGCTGGCTTCACAATGCCCAAATTACTTTTTTTCTCAGGAGGGGACAGGGGTGATGGATGCCCCAGAGAAAGTCCTGAACTGCCTTGGTACCTCTTACCCATGAGAGCATCTTTGGCATTTGGTTTGTTTTAAACTACTAAGGTGAGGCAGTGGGCAACGGCTGCCATGGAGCGGGCTGGTAACTGGGATTTTTTTTTTCCATGTGGAAAATGTGAACTCACCAAAAATTGATATTTTTTTTCTGTTTATTTTTTTATCAGATGGAAGTTTTCATCCATAAAATTAAAAAAGTGTACAAATTACTGTGGAGCCATTTTGGGCTGGTTTTGTCATAATATTCAGATTGTGGTTGGCACTTCCATTGTCAACTGTTTCTTCCAGGTTTGCTCTTTGAGAAATACCACTGTCCTTGCCTTCCTAGTAAAGGAGAGGTTTTCTTTCAAAATTTCATTGTTGACAGAAGCCCAATTTTCCATAAAAAAAGAAACCCAAAGGAAACATTAAATCTCTTGAGTGAACATCCCCAGCCAGCCCCGCTCTGCACATGCTGCTCTGGGACTGTGACTCTCTCCAAAGGGTTAAAGCAATTATTCTTCACGGGGAGGGCAAACAAAGACACTGGATAGGAGCCAGAACCAGGGGTGACTTTTCATCCAATCTTTTTTGATTGTTTGTTTTTTCTGTTTCCTTGAGGATTTTTGTTTTGTTTTGGTTGTGTACAAATTGAATATGAAATGATTGAAATATTTATTTAATATGTGCATTAAAAATTTGTATTAGTCTAATTGAGCCTGATGCTTTCCAGGGAGGGCCTGGGGCTGAAGAGGCAGGTTGGAGAGGGGCAGAGCAAGTCGTTGAGGTGCAGTATGGGGCTGAGGCTGCCACTTGGCGTGAGATGCTTCCCAAGGGAACAAACATGGGAAGTGGGAGGATGCCCCAGGATCTTGGACCTAGATGAGTCTTGTGGAAATCATGGTTTTTCTTGCAACAGATTCTAGGTTTAATGGGCAGGTGCCACCCCCTTACCCTGTGGGGGCAGGCCCATTGCAGGCTGAATGGGGACATAGCGCAATGGAGCCTTGGCCACTTTTTTTTGAGCATGGGATGAGGTTTTCCGAGACAGAAAAGAGAGAGGGTATTTGCTTCTCTGGTCTGGATGAGCTTGGTACCTGTGCAAAATGGGCTGTTGGGTCCCCTCCTTTGGTGGATACTCAGCCCTGCTGAGGTGCTGGGTCTTGCTCACAGGAGCTGATGGGGGCATTCAGATACGGAGTGGTCTCAGATATAGAAAGATGCTGGAATAAAATTGTTAAATAGGTGTAAAAAACAACTGCAGAAATGGAGCAGCCTTGCAAGGTGAGAGTCTTGCCATTGCTGGCGCCAGCCCTGCTGGTGCTGCCATCCTCATGGGGTGCCTGTGACACTGCTTAGTGTTCAGGGTGTCCCTTGTCTTTGGGGTGTGAGGATAAGTCATCCCCTGGCTGATGCAGCGGGCCAGGCTGAGTTGTCAATATACATCACTAATTTCAAGGAGGGAAACCCAGGGGCTGAGTGCTCGGCCACACTATATGTCTGAGTGTTGCTGCTGCATCACGGAGGTCATGGAAGATGGTTGAGCTGCAGGATGGTGCGAACAGCGTTGTCCCGGCTGTCCCAGGAGGGACCCAAAGACTGCAGAAGCCTGGAGCAGACAGCACCAGGGCAAGCCCATGTTATGTTTTCCAGACTACAGGAACTAGAAGTGAATGGCTTCTGGCCTTTCCCTAGGCAAAGATGGTGTTTGATAGTCCTTAATGGGTGCTTTTCTTTCATTAATTTGTCTAATTGCTTTTCCTAATAGCTTTGTGAACCTAGGTGAATTGGTGACAGGTTGCTGCTCCAGGTACGGGTAGCTGAGGGGCAGGACCGGCTCCATGCAGGTCAACAGAAGTCTCCTCCATGTTATCTGTCCTCCAGGGACAGCAATGGCAGGGAAAGGCATGCCATGGGTGCTCAGCATCCAGTAAGGCTGTTCCCCCATCGCTGTCACCCTGGGGTGCAGCTGAGAGCTGGGGCAGGGGGCATCCAGCACCCTGGGAGCTTGAGCCGGGGAGGGATACCCATGTGTCCTTGCACAGTTCTGTACCACACACCATCCCCAACTCCTGCCTTCTGCTCTGCTGCAGCCTGCCTTTGCAAAAGGCACCCAGGCCTGTCTCCTGGGAAGGGACCCCCTGCTTTCCCAGCTCGCTTCGTCTGTTGTTAGTGAGCCCCTTTTCATTAAACGATTTTTGGGTGGCCATGTTGCCTAGGAGCACTGCAACCTGCGTCTTTGTTTATTGCTTGAATTTGTCCAACTTCAGCTTCCAGCCAGCAAATGTTTAGCCTTTGATTAGAAGATTAAAGAGCCCACTACTAGTTAGTTAATGAGTAAGTGAATTAATTAATGGTTCCTCATACCCTGTCTCTGCACTGATACCACTTAGTCCCTGGCATGGCTGGAGCAGCTCACGCTCTTCCCAATGACCTGGGCCCTGCAGGGTCCTGGGTGTGTGGTTCTCCAGGGCTGGTAGCTCCCACGCATGGGTGGTGGGACAGTCCCTGGTGGTCCTTGCTGTTTCTCCAGGGATGCAGAAACCCTGGCTGCTGGTTGAATGTGCAGGGCCCAAGAATCTGGGACTTTTCCCTTTCATCATCATCAGGTGTATGGACCAAGCTTGAGAATCACAGCCATCCAAAGGCCCTGGAGGCTGTGGGACACTGAGCTGGGGTTGGACCCAGGAGAGCGCTGCAGGCAGGAGGCTTTGGAGGTGGGCGTTTGCTTCCATCAACACATGCTGTGAGTGTGGGCATCTTGGGCAGAAACCCCTGCTCCAAGGTAGCAAAGTCCTTGTGAAAGGGATGTGCCTGTCCCTAGCACCACCTCTCCCAGTGTCACCCTACAGTCCCCTCCCTCACTGCCACTGGGTGGCTGGAGGGAGGTGGCAGATGAAGCAGGAGAAGAGCTGTACTGCTCCGGCTGTTGGTGTCGGGATGATTGCCCTGTCCTGAGCTCCAAGCAGTGGTGCATGTGTGTCCCTGCCCGTACAGGACTTTGCCATGCAATGCCATCTGGACACAGCAACAAGGCTGGAGCTGAGTGACGTTTGGAAGAGTCTGTCTCATAAGACAAGAGCAGAAAGCCTGGCTGGTCCAGCCAGCACACGTGGAATAAGAATATGTGGAGTGAACACACCAGGGCAATGCCAGGCAGGGAGAAGAGCTGTTTTCAGGTTATATGTGGCTATGGCAGAGAAACAGTAAATGGGCAGGAATAAATTGAAGTGGCAAGAAAAGGGGTCCGAGCAGGAGCTGCACCAGGGCTTGATCCACCAAGCCCAAGCCTTTTGGCACATGCTGTCTACACTCCTACCCTTTCTCTCACTTTACAACTTCTCTGTGAGGTCTGCTTGGGGAAGGGTGCCCACTGAGAGGGGTGGGCTGTGTGATGCTGTGGCAGGGTCGGGGCTCACCCGGGCCCCTTTGGGCACGCCCCAGCTTCGGAGGGAGGACTGAGGTGTTTGTTTATTGCATCAGGCTCAGCTTTCAAACATCTCCCTGCCATCCCCCTCCCCCTCCTTTAATTAATTCTGGGTAAGAAGTCCTGGCTTTATTGTGCCACCGAGCTGAGGGCTCCCTGTGGGAAAAGTCACACCTTCTGAACAGCTTCTGATACCATGCAAATGAAGGACAAGTCCAGGAAATGCTTTCATCTCGGACCTGTCCAGCCCCCTGCCCATTAATTACACACATTTCATTTGTGTGAGAGTAATTCCTCTCGGGGAGGGGGTGGGGGACAGCCATGGCTTGTGGATCATCTCAGCCCCACTCTCTAAAGACCCCTCCTTGGAAGGGGGTTTATAGCCAGAAATGGGGATGCTCAGGGTCTCAGTGGGGAGTCCCATATTTCTGCTCTCACACAGTCACTCCAAATCAAACCAGCTTGTTGGTGGGCTGCATCTTGCCATCAGGGAGGGCTCAGCATCGCCCCACACCCTGCTTGGTGCCAGCAAGTTCTGGCTGTGGGCCCAAGTGCTACAGTAGCATCCTGGAGGGAGGTGCAGGGTGGAGCAGAAATGAGCTCAGTGCCGTCCCAAGGGAATGACCCTCCAGGACCAGGAGCTCATGAGATGAACTTTGGGCAGGGTGGACCAAAAGGATGTTTCACGCAGGCAAACATCTTTCCATGCTTCTACAGAATTGCCTGTGTTGGAGGACTACATTACACTGTGACAGGGAGCAAAGTCTTCTTGGCCACATGTGGACCAGACCCAACTCTCCTTTTGAGCCTTGGTCTCACTGTGCTCCTCTCCTTTCTTCACAGCCCCACTGACCATGGTGTCTCTGTCACAGCTGCAGCTGAAGACACCTCCAGGGTTGGCTTCCATTTTCCTGGAGCTAATGGGGAGAAGGCACAGAGCAAGGGGATGTGGAGTATGGTGGATTTTCACAGCTGGTTTCCTGACCATGATAACACTTAGCAGTTCTGTAGCACCTGGGATGTTCAAGTACCTACACATCTGCTCCTCATTACCACCCCCTTCCCATCTGCAGCATCTCTGCCCTCTCCCCATGCACATTTATAGCAGTAACATCTCTCCCCTAGAAATGGGGTCACCCCAAACATTTCTCCTGAAAATTTCCTTCAGGGCAGGGTCGCAGGGAGCTGCAGCCACATTCTGCTTTGGGGCTGGTGGCTGCCCTCCAGGACTGGGGTAAGCAGTTTAGGGTGGCTGCTGTGGCTTTGCTGCAGAAGACCTTTGATGACCAGGTTTGCTGTTTGCCAGCTTCTCAGAGTGAGGATGTGCAATCTGTGTCCTCTTGACAACCCATGGGCCTGGGGAGACATGGTGTCTGTGGCTTGCTGCACTGGAGGAGCTCTTGGGAGAGGTTGGAGGGATATCTGGGACTCAGTTAATGGGAACCTGAAGCCTTTCCAGGTCAAAGTCATCATGAAACTGCTGCCGGACTCTAGCAAAGCTGCTCGTCCACCCACTGGCTCTGTGCCATATCAACTAGAGGATGAGAGAGGGCTCGTGTAGATGGGTTGAAGATTACAGCTATTGCTCCAGATTACCTGATTAATGGCCCAGGCTACTTGGCAATGAAACACACTGCAGATTTGCTGTACTGGGAGCAGAGAGGATGCTCTTGGGCTTCATGTGATTTATAGCATGTTTTCTATGTTCATAGTGGCTGTAGCACCAGAATGTCCCTCCAGGACAGATGCAATGACCAAGATATAATCTGTGGTTGCAGAATCCTACCTCAGAGTCTGGGGAAGACTTGGCTGTGTTGGGAAGAACCACTCCAGCCATTACCACTTTGCTAAGCTTGTGCTGTTGGTAGTTGCGGACTGGAAACAAGATGATGAGGGCTGCCAGAGCCTCCCCAGTTTGGTGGGTGCCTGATCTGAGCTCCAGGTCCCATTTAAGTCCTCTGTTCAGCCATGCAGTAACCCCTTTCAGCCATGATCATGGCACTATAAATAGGGCCTTTGCTTCCTTGGCTGGTTTCTCCTGCCAGTATGGCCAATAGTATTTTAAATTTTTTCCTCTTAAAAATTTTCTAGCAGAAGGAGAAGAAATAATTCAGCCTTGCTCTTGCTGTGATTATTTTGCCAGTTCTTTATGCTATAGTAGCACATCTTGTTAGCTGCAGTATCCTCTTTTATGAGCTGCTCACAGAGTAAATAGCAGCCCTGGTCCCAGAGATGTCTTTTGTATAGTCAGCTGTAGCAGGTGGCATAAGCTGACAAGACAGACCTCACCACAGGTCCAGCTGCTACCCCAGCAAAACAGAGTCCTGGGAAGGGATTTGAAGGAGGGATGGAAGGTGTCCATGTAGAAGTTCATAGCAAACATGAGAAAAACTCCAATTACAACATCCAAAACCAAAAACAAACAAACAAAAAAAGCTGCAGGAGTAGCTGAAGTGCAGGATGACAAGACCCTCGCTGTACATTGATAGGAAAATTTTGGCTGCTGAGATGTGAAATGGGACCTTGAGTGCTGGCTGTACTTGTCTGCTCAGGCCCTGGGATGGGGGTGATATCACCCGTGAGAAGTAGATGCCCAGCTGGGAGCCAGCCCTTTGGTAATGGCCTGTGAATTTCCTTCTGCTCTGTTAATTGCCGCCAGGCTGCTAGTTACAACTCCAAGTCAATTGCTGGGAGTGTTGGGCCCTGCAAAACAACCCCTTGAAATCAGTTGTTAGCCCAATTAACAACCAGTTTGGCTTCGGTTCAGGCTGTTAACCATCAAACAGCTAACTGTTGGTAATGATTGATTTCTCAGCAGTTGGAGCTGCAGTGGAGGAGCCAACCTGCTTCACAAAACACCGTTAAAGCCAAGACTTTGTGAACACATCTGGCTCAAACATTTGAGCTGTCCCATACCAGTAGATCAGGCAAGGTGATGACCGGGATTTCTATCCATTTTGATTAAAGCATGGGTTGTTGGGGTGCGTTAGGATGAACTGGCAGCCAGCAGGCCAGTGCTGCCACTGCACCACGCTCTAGGTAGGCAGCTGCCACATCATGCTCCAGGGAGGCAGCCAGCATTGTTTGTAGGGAAACCACTCATACTCATGGAGCATCATGGCATTCAAAGCCCCCATGGATGGGAACTGCTCAGTGTCCAGCTTTCTTCCACGGTTGCTCTTCCAGCCAGCAAGCCTGCAATGATTAGTTTGTCTAGTTTGGATGTTCAGATGTTTCCACAAATCACCTGGGCTATTTTCATCTGCACAACCAGCCAGGAACTTGTATGGGGAAAGCAGTTCCTGTCAGCATATGCAAGCCTGGGGATGCCTCAAGAACAGCCTGGGAGACTGACCTATGTCTATTGATGGGCAATGCAAACTCATCTACAGATGTGAGTATCACTGTGAAAACTGTAAAATACTCTTTGAGCTCCAGGGTTCAGGCAGGGTTTTGTTTAAGATTTCTGGTCAGGATTTCATCCATTTCTGTCTGCTGATTCAAGCCCTAGTTCTCTGCTGTGCACTAGGTTGATTCAAACACATTGCTGGTGCTACATCAAGGGCTTTTTACCCTGGGATATTTTCCCCCTGATCAAAGTGGCCGATTCAAGCTGTAGCATGTACAGGGAGGAGGGAGACAGCCACCTGTTAGGGCAAGACTTTGAAAATGTAGAGGACACGCTGCAGAGGTTGACCTTGTGAAATGTAAACTCCAACAGCGTCGGATAGCAGAGTGGTGCAGGGAAAGGAGTGAACATCTCAGCGTACAACACCATGGTCCTTGTGCTTTTGAGGGCACCTGTGGTCCTGCCAGGCCCTTGGCACCGCAGTCTTAGCTCTGTTTCTGAAGCTAGGTCCCAGTGCCTTTCAGCAGGACACAGGCACCTAAGACCCACGTAGATGTTTCAAAGATTTTCCTGCAGGATTCCTCCAAATGCAGATCTGGTTCCCCCCTGGCGCCATGCTTTTGCCATCCTTTCACAGGAGGTGTGGTATCCCAGATTCCTACCAGTACATGCCTCAGCACAGGTTTTCTGTAATTAGCTGTATTACATATTCCCTGTGCAAACAGGACAAAGTTGCTCATTTCATCAAATACCTACTAAAAGTAGCTTTGCTCTCTCCCATGTTGGGATTACCTTGCCATTCTTCTCGAGGAGCCTGGGGAGGCCAGATTGGGAGCTGGGACTCCCCCTGTGCTGGGCAGTGTATGTGCAGCGGGTCCTGCGCCCCAGAGTTTGGTCAGGGTTTCTCCTTCTGGTCGATACAAGGAAAAACTGATTCTCACAGAGGGAAAAATGAGAAGTCTGGGATAAACAGGAGACCTGATAACCCAGTTTTGCCACTCCTCGGGTCTGTGAAAAGATGTTTTATTTGCAGCTTGTATATTTAACTGGGCTGAATACAGCAATCCTGGTCCGTGCATCTTCTGAGTGTCTAATTCCCCCTCAGCTGTTGCTAAATGCATCCTTCCAGGAGGTGGTGATGCCTCTCACCTGCTGGAGCCGGGTGAGCTCTGGCTGCTCAGACTTTTTCTGTATAACAGAGAAGGTCAGTTATAAACAGAAACGGTTGGTTTTGTTGGGGGCTTTTTTTAGACATCAAAAATGCTCCATCATCATCAGGCTGGCTTAGCTTTCAGCAGCCAATGCAAATGGAGCCAAACCCTCAGCAGAGAATTCAGCAAAAGAAGTAGCACAGACTTTCCAGGGCTATTTTGCCAAAGCCTCGCATCCTCATTCCTCTGTATACTTTGTGCCACTGCAGCCGATGCTGTTCTGTGCAGACCAGGGTGAACCCTGGGGAGCTCCCAGCTGGAGCTGAAAACAAGTGGCATAGCCCCATTTTAAAGGAGGATTGGGGAGAATCAGTGCACAGAAAGATTAAGATTTGAAAGAAATCCTGGCAGAGCTGTGAATCAGCTGAATCAGTCTGAAAGAGGCCAAGAAAAGGTATGGAAGTGGTCCAATGGGGGAAGCAATGTAAATATGCAATAACCCAAGCTATAAATGAAGTACAAAACCACAAAACTGGTCTTTTTCTAAACCTCATGTCCGATTCCCCAGCTTTGACTGAAGGTTGGACTCTGTCCCATATCCCGACTGGAAGGAACCTGCTTTTGTACATGAGCAGGTTTCAAGGTCAGGTGGATTACTTTGAATGTCTGTCCCAGTCTTCTGCAATACTCAGATGAGAGGATACTGCTTAGTGCCTTCTGAGTGAAAGCCATAGTCCTTGTTTAAGGAAAATGAAGGAAGAATATCCTGCAGGGACTCCTTATTTCAGTATTGTTCGGTATTTTTGGTTTAAAATTGTCTGATTTTAACTTATGGCACTTGATCTTGCACACTTTTCTTCCAGCTTACAGTACCATCCAACCTGACCAAGCTTCTGCAGGCACTGCAAGTGGGTTTTCAAGGTCTCTCCAATCCCTTGTACAGATTTTTTTAAAGATGATTCCCATCTGTCTATATCTCTTGTGAAGCGCAGCCAAGTGTTTTGGCCACAGCATCTGGCAATGGAGTCTGGTGTTAGCTTTCTTGTGTCCATGATCTGGGGAGGAGAAATGATGCAGTGACCACCCACTGGAGTGATGTGTCTCTGCTCAGGGATGGTGTTTTCCAAAAGGTTCTTGCAGGGACTTGCAGAGCAATTGAAGCCAACTGTGGAGCTGTAACCCTCATTTGGTCTACTGTAACTACAGCCTGTTTTGAAGAAGAGAGGCATGGATGGTCCCCGCAGGAGGTGCTGCTACTGCATGATTACAGTCTCTTGTCCCTTGTTTCCTGCTGCAAAGACTACAGCACATCTCTAAAGCAAAGGTAGCCTTTATTTTATAATGAATCCTGAAATCCTGAGTCTCATGCTTGCCCAGGAGGGCTCCATCTCTGGTCATTCAAACATTCGGTTGGTGAAGTCTGAGCTATTTTTGCTCTCAGTTATGATGGGTAAAGCCACAGTTGTTCCCCTGACTTCACTTGAATCATCTGGATAAGTTCAGGTGAGTAGCGGTTGGTTTGACCTAATTATCCTCAATGCCCATATATCCAATTCTCCTACACTAAGCCAGCACAGCAACAACAGTGAGTGTGGAGGCTTTCATACTCCCAAGGTTTTGGCAGAATCTAAGAGCTGGTCGCTGTCCCACAGCACTTGCTGAGGTGTGACTGAAAGATGGAGGGGACATGACTGGGCAGGGATAGGAAAGGTGCTGTGGAAACCGCAAATTCCCAAGACTATGGTTATGGCTTGTGGCTGTATATGCAGCACCTGCCACACTGACCCAAATCCCACTGTTATCACAACCTGGTTAATTATAAGAAAAGCTCTTTCCTACTAGTTGCTGCTGGGTGGGAAAGGAGCATCCGCAGCCCCTAAAGGACCGGAAGGACCAAAATGAGAGAGCGGTGGTTGCTGACACATGCTGAGCTCTCACAGCTCTGTTGTGGGGCCCAGAGAACTGTCTGCACTTTACTCCCTCTCAGAGCGATCACTGCAAGGAGTTGAGGGTTTCACCACCTCCCTCCGCAGACCTGTGGGTTCACTGAGCACTTGACACCGGTGCAGGGGGATGACTTGTGCTTGACAACTGTCTCAACCACAACAGCCACCTGTCTTTCACCGACACTCCCCTCCAACTGCCTCGCAAAAAGGAGACATACTGTTTCTGGCACGAGGCTGAACACCAGGGTGTGCAGGGGGATGCGGAGGTGGCTGCCCCACGGGCCATGCTGCTAGCTGGTGTGTGGCAGCCCCTAGGCCACTATGGTCCCAGGCACTCCAGTTTCCAGCCAAGGCTACCCAAATCAAGTCTGGGGCTCACTGGTGGAATCAGCTTGCTTTAAGCATCTGTGAGGATGAGAAACTTGTCTACAGGGAAGAGAAAATCACAGCAGAGATTTTTGCCCTGATGGCGAGGCTCCATGAGCTGGGATTTTGGACAAACCCTCAGTGCTGGGATGTGGGATCGCCTTACACATGGTGAGGATGTGGCACTTCTTTTGTATTTGCTACCTATGGTGTGGAAGACTCTCTTGGTGGTGTAAACAAAGGGATAAAATCGGTGGGGACAAAGCGGACAACGGTGTGGTAAATCCCTTCTGGAAAGGCAGAAGAAGGCACAGGAGCCTTCTGCCAGACAGCCAGGCTCACCTGTAGAGAGGGAAGGAGGAGTTGTGGGTCCCATCTCTGTGCTCCCAGAAGTACATTCCCTGGGGATGAATGCCTGTGGGGAGGAGAGGGAAGCTAGAGCCAGTCAGTGAAGCATGTGTTTCTAGTCCTACTGTCACCTTGAAGGCATCCAGAGGTGACAAATGTGCAGCCTCTGCTACTGAGACCAAATGAACGCCTAATGAGCTGCTTCAGGGGACCCTCACTTAGACAAATACCAGTGAGGCAAAACCCCAGTAACTTGGGCAGCTACTTCATGGCTAGTTTGCTGGGTAGCACCCACTGCTCGCTGCTCCTCCACTGCTTGCTCCTCCCCAGAGCTGGGTGCACCCTGTGGCATGGCAAGCTGGGCTGACCAGGCTGTCCTGATACATGGTTCAGAGGAGCTCTGATGACTTCTCCGGGGAGATGTCAGGTGTCAAGATCAGACTCTACTCCGCTGTCTGGGCAGTGTCACAGGTACTGTGCACGGAAACCATTGGGACTTATGGGTCTGGCCTTTCCAGCTGCTGTCCATGCAGGAAAGCTCTGAGTGTGCTGACTTATTCTGAAGTGCTCTCCCTTGCTGTTTTTTATGCATGGGATACACTGCCATTGCCGTTATCTAAAGCAGGTTTGGAGCTGTTGTTTGAAGCAGGCCACTTGGTAAGTGGCCACAATACAAAAAGCCACAAGCAGCCCAAAGAGCAGTCAGCCAGGAAAAGGTAGGGTGGGTGTCAGTGAGGCATGAAGAGCTTGGGACAGGGAAGAGCAGAGTCGACAATATAGTACAAAGCCCTCATCCCAGAAACCTTCCTGTGTGGCTGCTTGCTCTGATTTCCACCTATAGCTGGTCTCTATAGAGGTAGGAACTCTGAAGCTGTTTGCTGCTATATTGTTTCAGGCACACACATTGTGCGGAAGCAGATATTTCTCCATCAAAGCAGTGAATCTATACCTCTGCCAACAGCCTACACAGAGAAGGCTCAGCCCTAGAGAATGGAGGCAGCAAGGTGAATGTCAGGATGCTGCAGGACAGTACAGTGGACTTAGCTGCAAGCTGGGTGCCCAAATCACTGGTGAGAACTGTCATTGCTGTCATGGAAGGCAACAGGTCTCCTTGAGTGATCTGGACTGTATTGTGCTGCTAGAGAAATGTCTGACCTTCCTTGAAACTAGAGCATCCAGACCAGCCTGCTTACCCCCAGCAGTGATCTCTGAGCAGGAAGCACAGACGTGAGTGATGAAGGCAGCAGCTTTGCTGAGGAAATGCATTTAATTCAATCTACACTGCAGTTTTTGTTGGGAAAAACGTTGATGCAGTAACATTCTGCACAGTAACTAGGGGTGGATTAAAGGTCATGGAGATAACGTAGTGTGCTGAATTCATAAGCAGCAGATGGGAAGAGTCCTAGACCCACTGGGAAAGTCTCCCTGAAGTGTCTTCTCTGCAACTTTGTCCATTCTCCTCAAGGACTGGGTTTGCTTCCCTTACCAGGTTTCACTCTTGCATGGAGGTTTTTCCTGAGATTAAACCCACATTCCCCTTCTCTTGCTTTATCCTAGCAGCACCAGTTAATGTGATTCTTTGCCATGCTAACTGATTTTGCTCAGGGATGTTACACCTCTACACACTGGGAATGCTTGGCCGGCAGGTCTGCACCTGAATCTTTCCCTCATGTTTTAAATCATGGGGTGGCAGCTTAGCACAGTGAGGGTGAAGCAGAGAAGTGCCGCCTTCTTGTGAAGTAAAGATGGCTGTGCAGACCCCCAAGAAGCAGTTTTCTGCAACTGGGTCTTGCTGCAGAGCACACTCCTGGGCGAGGGGAGGAGAGGGTTTCCCCAGTTTGCTAGAACTTCTGTGGTCATCTGAGGTTGATGCAAAAAGTCTCCTGTGGTGGAGAGCAGGTCTGTGGCAGAGCATTTTAAAGGACTGTTCTCTGAGGGGTTAAATCCAGCATTATGGTGTGGGAATACATGTGTCTCTGTGGACAGGGGAGAGAGACACACATTTCAGCCTGTGACATGGAACAACTGGTTGACCACCTGAGCTCCTCCTGTCCCCTGCGTAAAAGGGAGATGGTGCCAAATCACTTTGCAGGTCACTGGAAGTTTAATGCAAGTTTCCCAGAGGTTTTGGAGCATGCAGTGAAGGATGCTGCAGTGCAAAACATCGCTGCTTATTCCATCGTTATCATCCAGGGGAGAAAAATGCGGGGTTCGTCATGACATCTACTGAAATGCCATGGGAAAAAAAGCCAGAAGCCCAGTAGTGAAGTAACCCTGTCCTGCAGACAGACCCCCCCAGTATTTTGTGCTCTGTCCCAGCAGAGGGAGCCCGAGATTATTAACAAACCCCGATCCCGGAGATAGCCGCTATCAAGGTGGTCCCAAAGCCCGGGCAGGATGCTTGCCGTGGAGGAAAGCTGTAGAAGGTGGAGGGGGTCTTGCAGTGACGCTAAAAGGAAGGCTGTGTTTCCAACCAGGGAAGCCAGCTAATGGTTCGCCAGGAGGCCCGACAAGTAACTCTACTCCTGGGACACTGCAACCATGTCAAGAGATGGATGGCTTGCAAGAACCAGTGGATGTGCTCATTGCACGGGTACAAAATTTTGCACTGAAAGATGCATCAGAGCCATGCTAAAGTGGATCAACTGAGTTTTGCTTTGGAGACTTCCTCAAAGCACAGTCAGATACTTGTGTACCTATAATTGTACTGGGCTGGCCAGTGTTAATCCTGTCATCCAGACAGTTCTCCCAATAACATGCAAAACTATTGATGGATTGCAGTGCCAAATCCATCTCACATCTGAGTGTGATCCCATTCTTGCTGCACAGCAATGCTCTATAACCACTGCACGCACAGGACTGTGGGGCTGATACACAGCTTCATAAACTTAGTGGGAGCTTTTGCACTGATTTCTCTGGATTTTGGAGGCTCTGCATTAGTGCACAGAGAGTCACTTCAAAGAAGCAGGAGAATTTTAGTGAATAGCCTTCTCAGAGCTTGTTGGAATGCCCTAAGTTTTCTCTGCTGAGAACATGAGATGAAACGTCTCCTAGGGAGACAGATGAGTCTCGGCTGTGTGTTCTTTCTTACAGCCAGTAGTCGCACTGATGCCATGGATGCACACATAGGCACAAGATTATTTGAGAGGGAAAGTTGTGTGATTCGGATACAGGAAGATCACAATTTTAGGCCAAATCCAATGACCATTTAAATAAATGCAAAGCCCCTCACTAGCCTGAGCAACCACAGAGATACTTGTTTTAGAAGCTGAGTAACAAACTGGGATGTTTCAGGGTACAGGGATGGGAAGGCAAACGACTCAGGCTGCACTCTGCAGAAAGCAGCAGACAGATATTTTCCAAGCCAACTTTTGAAAGGAAGGTTAAATTTCTCCAAGATAAGGAGAGCTCCAGCGAGCTGGAATGCATTGTGACACCCCCCACCCCCCCCACCCCCCCCCAGCTCATCCTATGATAACAGCTGTTGTGTTGGAAACCTAATGCTGATGAAAGAGTTAAAGGCTAGTTGATGGGCAATATCGGTGACACACCTCTGAATTGAGCATACTCCTGGAGTGAGACTGCGGACTGGTGTTACTCAATGAATAGAGGCCACTCCAAGGGAGTTTTTCCTTGAATAGAATGGGGTCAGGGAGCCGCTTTGGGGAACAATGGTTGCCACCGGCTAGCTGAATTTCTTACAATCACACACCATACCCCCTGATCAAATAGCTCCTTTGTCAGTCTGATATAAAAACATGTCATACAATGATGATCTGGAAGAATGACAAGGGCTGGCCTTTCAAAGAGATCAGAAGGGCTTGTTTTGCACAAAAAGAGCCCCCATCAGAGTCAAGACAGAAAAAAATGGAGAATAAAAAGGAGGTGAATGGAAACAAACAGCAATAACAACAACAACAGAAAAGAGGGCAAGTTGGAAACTTGGGTCTGGCTTGTTTCACAGCATCCCATGGCTGCAGCAGCACAGCACGGTCGAGTTGAATCTCTTTTGGTACAGACGTGGATGTCAGATTGCACTGCCATTGGGTTCCCATTGTCATTCTGCACTGGGACAGAAGAAATTGCTGGATGGGAAAAGGTCACTTGGCCCAACGAATCATCTCCCCCCCCCGAAAGTGTCTCAACACCATCTCTCCGCTTTCTCACTGTAGTTCTCTCTTCTGCCTTTCTAATACAATGTTTGTCTGCTGCCATTATGCTCCTGTACAAAGTTCAGATTGCTCCGAATTCAGATTCTTGTCCATCTGTCCGTATAAGTGGGAAAACATCTTTATTCTCCCCCATTCCCTTGTTAGCTTCCATATTTTTTGTTTCTTGGAGTGTGTACTCTGTTTTCAACCCGCTTCCCAGGATTTTCAGGGACATAATTGAGAGTCTGGATTGAGAAAGATTTTTTTTGCCCAAATAATATTTTAGGATGTGCAGGGAAGTGGATCCCTTTTGGCTACTTAGAGGGGAACTGCATTCCTACAGTATCTATTGCAGGAGTCCAAAGAGATGGCATTTACACACAATCATGACGATTATTTGCAAGCTAGAAAAGTTCAGCAGTCCTGGAAGCGGGCAACCATAGCTGTTTCAGCACCTACAAGTGTTGGAAAAAGCTTATATTCAGATTTTAATCTTGTATTATATAAAATAGGGAGTCAGAACAGTCAGAAGAAATTATAGCATGTAAGAGACTAAGCTCTTAGGAAACTGATCCCGAAAATACACGCACAATGACAATACACTGATGCTTTGCCCCATGTTTAAGTTCTTTTTTTACTTTTTTCTCTTTTTATCAGTGTTGCTTTTCTCAAAAAAAAAAACCCAAAACCAAAAACTAGTGCTAACGCTTCCAGGGGACCATTATGTTTGTAGGATTAAGCACACTAATTGGGAGGTACCTTGCAGCAGAGATAACTATAGCTGCCTTTCTTTATGCTCTGAGACAAATATCTATTATCATCTAAGATTTCCTCATTGTACAATATTTTATTTGCCCTTTTCTGAAATTTTGTACAGAATCTGTTATACTGCATGTTGCTCAGTTACAGGAAAAATACTTGGTAAACCCTATTTACACAATACACTGTTTATTAAATACAGAGAATGTTTATAAACACACACACACAATACTGACATGTATAAACCAAATGAAATTGTTGCTGACCTGAATGGCTGAGCTCTTCAATTCCTTTACCTAAAAGTCTGTATTGCACAAAATTAGGATCATTATTAATCACCTCTTCTCCTGAAACATAGCTCTGAAAAGCTGTGCAGCTGGCTGAAAATAATTAGGCCACATTCTGGCTGCTGCCAAAATAAAGATACTTAGGAGATACTGGTTACAAATGTCAGGTAGTTTAAGTTGCAAGGCAATTACCTGATACTACCAGTGTATTTGAGGTGGTAGAGGAAAACCAGCCCACACCGTTTTGTGCTGTTTGGGAAATAATCTGGAATTGTAGTATTAAAGCTTGTACCACACACAAAAGGCAGGTGAGTTGCAGCACATGTAGTGTTAAGAGTCAGAAGCTAGACACCGCAAGAGTGTTTAGGCAGCTAAATAAAATGACATTTCCAGCGTGTTGAGCACCCAACAGATCTGCTTGACTTTCACAGATACTCAGCAGGCAGTGACAGACAGACAGACAACTGGCTTAGAGTTTGTCAATCTGGAAGGCAGGTTTTAGTGCAGTGGCTTCTATTTAGGATTGCTCCAGCCTCCAGCCTCCAGCTGGAAACGGCAGGTAGCACGGAAGGTGACAATTCAGTTCTTAAATGGGATGTACCCCCCTGGGACCGGGTGATGGATGATGTGACCTGAACTGAACGTCTTGTAAGTGGTGAGTGGATTTCTGCAGTGCTGGGTTTGATCTAGCTATTGTTAAAGTATATCAGGACCTCATCATTTTGTGGTCAACTGCAGCTACATGAGAAGGAAGCTCTTGGCATGACATTATCTTCTGGCTGGACTTCGCAAGTCCAGTTTGCTGGGAGAGTGGTGATGGTTTTTAGGGCAAGCTATAAAAACCCCCCTGGGGCTCAGGCCTGCTGGGTGGTGGTGATAACCTGCAACTTTGCAACACCTTTATTTTTTTTACTTTAAACTGTTTTGCAATGGCGGTGGTTGGCTTTCTCTGGATATTTCTGTTCTGTGGTTAGTCTTGTTTGCTGGGTTTCCTTTATTATGGAAGTTCTGGATAGGCCAAGTGGATAATTTTTGTGTTGTCTTTGGGCGATAGTTTCGATGTAAAGCAGCATAATTCTGTTAAATGCAGTGAAACTGTTGTTCACAGCAACCTCACATCTGGCCCTGAGACCCTGGACAACTCAGGGAAAGAAAAAAATATGTTAAGGGAACACTAACTGTGTAAATAACTATTCCAAAGGTTGGAAGGCATAAAAGTCAGGTTGCACACACATCTTAATTCTGTCCCTTTTTCAACAGGTGCTACAATCAAAATTTAAGTGGCACTTTTGCCTTCTTTGGGCTGCTGGCTCTGCTGTGCTGAATCTCGCCTGTTCAAATTTCCAGTGAAGCTTCTTGCATTCTCCTCTGGTTCTTACCCTGCAGTTATAACCTCGGTATTGGGAGCAAGCCTGGAAAATTTCAGAATGAAAACTGAAACCTTCCAAAAGGTAGGAGCAAATAAAAAACAGAGGATATTAATATAGCAACAGCTGGACTTCAGCTTTAATAATGTATATTTTTTAGGACACATAGCAATTCAGATCAGATACAGGCATTTTTGCATGCTTCTGTTAAATCAGGCCTCATGCAAATAACACAGTGAGACCCTGGTACACTATATTAAAATATTAATTAACAAGCCCCTTTCTTTTGATGGGTCCACTAAAGATACTTCAAATGGATATGTGAGAATTGATCAAAGATTCTGCAGGTTGTTGCCACTGCTCACTAGGCATTTCAAACCAAAGAAGAACCTGACTCCCATGAAAAAGATACTGTGTTTTTACAAGCAATAAAAAACCACTGGTCACTTGATTGCTATGGGGATGGATATAACTAAACTGGGCTTTCTTAAGGCAGAGAGCACGATCTAAGAGAAACAAAAAAAGACATAGGAGAGGGAGGGAAAGAGCGAGTGAGAGAGAGCTGAATTGATTTCAGTCTGTTCAGGTCTAGCTGGAAAACACAATGCAGCGAAACGGTCCCTTAGTCGGCAAGCTTCTTTTCCTAGGTTTTTCCCATGGTTTGAAGTGGAGAGGGAGGGATGGTATTAGAAAACGTGTGTGTGTGAGAGAGAGAAGGCTGTAGGAAAGCCAGAGAGATGAGAGACATCATTTGGAAGGGTGCAAAATAGTCCATTCCTTCTGAGGAGTGGAAAACTTTGATGTCCGTGTCTCTGGTTTTAAAGTGGCAGTGTCAGGTTCAGGCTGAAAGGCCCTGGTATTTGAATCTTTGTCTGTGCTTGCACTCGGGACTTTGCCTGTGCACACACCTGCACATCCAAACACCTGCTAGGGCACCCATGCAGCAAATGGCCCTGCATTTCAGAGCAGGAGAAAGAAAGAAGCAAGTAGATGTCTTCACTGATTCCTTGTACAGAGATTCATGCTAAAAAAAGCGCACATTTGTATGTTTGCATGCATGGAAAGAGATAAGCAACAGGAGAAAGTGTGGTGGGCTTTACCTCTTTTAAAAAGCTATTCTCCTGGCATTACTAATGCAGTTACAGGTGAGGAATCACAGTTACAGGTAAGGAGAACAATCTGTGAAAAGCATTGTGAGTTGTCAGTCATCACACTGTAGTAAATTTAGTTTCAAGAGTCACAACTGATGTCTATAAGTCGGAAGCCCTTTCTCCTTTGCAGGGTTACGGGCATCTTGCACAGCCTGGCTGTTTTGTCCTTTGAGATGCATTTCAATATAACGCTACTAATAATTCAGACACACAATGATAAGACCACCACAAGTCTGGAGGAAAAGAGAAAGAATAGGACCAAATTTATCACTTGCCGCACTCAAGTGAATTCTGGTAAAAGCTGTGGTTCTTTCTCCTTTCCTCCCTTCCTAGAGCAGAAAGCTTTGCACTCATGGTAGAGCTGAGAGGGCTCATGCTCTGCTGGATAGAAAGCTAATCTCACTGGAATTTGCACCCAAAAACTGTACTAGGCACTAAGAGCCTGCAAAAGGAGAAAAGGTATTTGAGAATAATGCAGAGTTTCAGATCATGCCAATGACAGATGTAAATGTTACTGTGATGGTCTCGGACCGTGAGGTCTCTGTTTCTAGCAAGGATAGAAGCCTACGTGCGTGGGGTGGCTTGTGGGTCCCGATGGGAGACAGACAATGGATCAATTTATGTTCAGTTGACAGACCTTCTTTACTGGAGGGGGAAATTTTGACTTGAATCCCTGGAATGCTGGCGTTTTCCTTCCCAATACTCATTTTTAGTTTAAATAGGTAGTGTGAAAGGCCTATTTTCATGGCAGGTGGGCTAAAGAAGGGAGATTTTAATGACTCTTTATTCTTGGATTTATAATCTGACATGCTGTACGCACATGTGTTTGTCACAAAACTGTGTGAGGTGCCCACCACCCATCCATGCATTGTCCAGCAGATGTTAAAGCTATCAAGTGTGTTTGCTTCCAGTTCCAAAGGAAAACACTCTCTATTTTGGGACGTCGGATTTTTTTTTTAAACTGATCTAAACAAACAAACAAAAATAGTCTTGGAGAGGCAGGGCTTACACGATCATAAGAAACCTGTGTAAATGAGGATCTAAGGCCTGTTCCCTGACCCATAAACTGGGCTAGTAATTAGTTGTTCCCTCAGTTTGTTGTTCTCGTCACAAAACCTGAGGTTATGCTGAGGACTATTTAAGAATCACATGTATTAGCAATATGGGATATCTAAACATACAGTTATTGCAGTGACAGAGCATTAGTGGCTCCTTATAAAAATACCTGAGAGTCTGCATTCACAGCAGAGGTCATGCCACGTCAGGTACTGTAGCAGCATAGAAAGCGCAGTGCTTTCCCCAAGGGCTTTACAGCCAAAGGCCCCAAACCTACAGATGAATCTGCTAGGTGGGACCCTGCACTCACATGGTGCTCTGTTGCAGGACTAGGACCTACAGGATATGGACAGAGGGATATCTTACTCTCTATTTTTTTAATTAGAGAATAGAGGGTAAAATGTGCCTTATGGCTGTTTCTAGCATCAACTGGATTCCTGTTGCTGCACTATAAATCTCTTCACTTCAGACTGATGAATTCTGTGTTTCAGTGGTGAGATAAAACAGAAGTAACCAGTAAGAAACAAAAAATGTCAGCCTCCTGGTTGAGCAATTCTGCTGTGCAATAAAGGACTGCTAGTGAAATGTTGCCTCTGGCTGTAGGGAAGAGAAGGAAGCCTAGAACTCTAATAATTCTGCAAATCTGTAATTGTTGCAGGTAATTAGGTTCTGTCTTGGTTGCCTGGTCAAGGCAGACCTAAAACTGCCTGTAGGATTAGGTTTGCTCACTTTCCTTGAACAAATTATTACCTTGTAAGTGATAAGACAGTGGAGCATCATCCAAGAGCAAGGGACCCCTCTGTACCCATGGGCACATGATGAGTCAAGACACTGTCAGACTTGCTCATGGCAGGCTGGGAACTGCATGAAGTAGCCATGTAGGCGGAAGGCAGATGCAGGATAAAACAGTACCATAGTCACTGCTACACCGAGGATACTCTTATATTGCTTTACAAACACTCCAAAAAGTTTTGGAAGCACCTATGGAATTTATGAAAACTGAGCTGAAAATCTCTAGAAACAACTTTGTAAGTCTTGATCTTACTCTCAAAGAAGCCAGTGGGTATTTGAATGTTTAGTTCCTCAGGCTCTAAGTATGAAAGGAAAAAGCCCCTAAAATATCTTCATAGGTAGCCCCTATAAAAGAACAAGATTCAAAAGCATTCCTTCAGGAGATCAAGGACGGTCCAGCCTTTGAAGCCTGGAGGATTGGGAAATTTAAAGATCTTTGTGGCAATCATATTGTGCCATTAGAAATCTACCATTTGGAATTGTAAAGCATTTAAAAGGAATGATTCCAAATTCCACAGCTGTCTGGTGAGTGACAACTTGATGTGGCCTGGGGGGGAGGAAGAAGGTCATTGTTGGGAAAACAGTTAAAATGAACATTTTCTGAACAGATGCTTTAGATAATACTTTGATAAATGAGGTTAAAAACAAATAAAATATTCTGGGTGACTTCCAGAAAATAACAGATTAGTAAAACAAACAAAATTCAAAATGCAAAGACAAGAAATAGGTATATGGCTGGTACTTAGCAAATAATAGAGGACTGTTTAAAATAAAATGAACAATAAACAGAGCCTGAACCAGCAAGATGAGACAATTCTGCTGGCTATGGGAGGTGATACATTTTTTTAATTGCACTGCAGTTTTGCCAAGCAAGAGAGCTTCTGGAAGGCTCGGCTGTTCATTTTGATACACTAAAATATTTCAGAATCTATTTTTATTGCTTTTTTTTCCAAACCATTCAAGCAGCTTAGTTGCTGATCAAAATACAAAAGGATTACATGTGCCCAGCAAGTGGATAATGAAAGCGATCCCCTCAGTTTAGTATCTTTGTCAGCAGAGTGTAGTGAGAAAAGTAAACAAACAGCATCACTGATGACAAACTGATTTACTGAATTGTTTAATAATTTTCAGTATAATTATGACTAAAGGTCCCAATCCTGTGGCTGCTGAGAACATTGCAGGGATGGCTGCTGGCTGGGTGCCTTTAGTACTCATTAAAACTCCTTGGAGATGTCGTTTGGAACCATGCAGAACAGGGTCTGTTGGGATTATTTTTAAGGGAAGTTTTTCCCTTGCCCTTTAACAGAACCCATACCAAATAGCTTCTAATCCTGATTTCTTCTGGCAGACTTTTTATAGGTAACGCCAAATCAGTACGTATAATTTGGGATAAAAAGGAGAAAATTTACCCCCAAATTCAGCATAACCTTTTAATTTTATCCTCTTTAATCCTTTGATAATTTTTGTGCTTCTCCTGCAGAAAAGCAATTTTGCTAATCACCTTTGTGCCAATCCCTGCATTCCTGACAATAGCGTGAACAGCTTCCATCAAAGTCTTTGATGTGGGAAAGACACACACACACACATATAATCTGAAAACAATTCAGCTCCTTGGTTCTCAATGGTGAGCACTCTGCTTTAATAGAGTGCAAGTTCCGTGGAGGTTTCTAATCCTTTCTGCCAAACAGAAAAGACACAGTCAGGTAGCACACCTTATTCAGAAGTTAAAATAACATGTTACTTGCTCTCAGAGAAAATCAAAACAACTCAAGATCAAAAACAGATTCCGCCAACCCTAACAGGATAGACTTTCTACTCAGATAACTCTTGATCTAAGTGTGTAACAAGTAACCTGCTTTAATCCCTCAAAGCGATGGTGTTACAGATAAGTACTGTAGTAGCAGAGGAGGTGTCTTAAGTTTCAGAAATACACAAAAGCATTGGTTGGAAGGAAAAACAAAACAAAGAGCTGTCCACATGATTGTGTCTTTAGCTGGAAAGGTGTATTTGAGGGCACTGTAAATAATAAAACCCCTTGAAGACAGCAGAAAAAAAAAAAATTGATGGGCAAGTATTGAAATGGTGTTTCTTCCAAGCTGGATTTCATTAACTTATATTGTTAAAGCATAAGCTTTACAGGTGTAAGGCCCAGAATTCTTAGTTTATAAACTCTGAAAGCCATGATGCTAGAACGGTCTGCTACTTTAGCACAGAACCCTACCCCATTTCCTAGAGATTCAGAGTGGTCATGGGCCATGAAAGGACTGGGAATTTTTGACAGTAAGATTTGCGAAGGGTACATCATTGACTTTACGATTATGCTGCACTGAGCACCTGCACTAAGTCCAAGTTCTTTATTAGAGTATGAACAATGTAATGGTAATAACCATGCTACACATACAGTTTTAGTAATGGTTCAGAATCTTCCTAGGTTCTTACTCCTGCAGACACCTACATATGCACTCACTTGGGCACTGCTGGGAAAACTAGTGCCACTGGGTTCTTAGCTGTGATGCACAGCTTCGACAGCTCCACAGCAGTCACAGTAGCTGAAATCATGCCTAAGAACAAGTGTATGCAGTTGCAGGTCCATTCTTCTTAAAAAACCCAAAGAAAGTAACAGATGATATCCAAGTTTTGGGCAAAGAATAATTATTGTTATTATGTTGTAAGGCAATTATGCATACTAGAAAACAATGCCATATTTAAGAGCAAGATATCGTAACTTTTTCTTCATATCATTCTGTGTCCCCTGTCTGAAGCATATTTGACCCTCTCCACGATTACTGCATGCAAGTATATGTTTCATCTTAGCCAAATATGTCATAGTTGTTTATACCGTGGGTTGCAAATTGGAGAGCACTAAGGCCCCTGTTCTACAGATGCAACCTGTCCATCCATACCTTGGTGCTGGTATCCCAGAGGGTCACACTGCACATGTTACTTGGCACCCAGGTTCCTTCTGGACTGCACCAAGTCATTTCCTTGGTCAAGTGGCATGGCCACAGACTGGAGACTACTGTGCCCTGGAACAGGGGTGTCACACAGTGCAGGGAGACAGGCTCCATGCAGATGTAGCCTCTGTAGACTAACAGTCTAAGACCAGAAGGGGCCCCTTTGACTGTCTTAGTCTGATATCCCGAGTTAGGACGCACCAGGTCAATTCCTGGTTTAAGTTTTAGTAGCTGTCGTCTACCCAGGCTCTTTCTCTAAGGGGAAGAAAACAACTGGTATTGTTTTTTTAGAAAATCTTGTAATGGTGAATCTACCATAAATCTTGCTAAACTGTTTCAACAGTTAATTTTCTTCACTACAAAAGCATGCTTTATTTATGAATTTGTTTCCCATCACCTTCTGTCAAGAGATCTTATCTCTTTGTCTGCTAAATTGAAGATCCTGGTATTACCAGATTTTTCTTCCTGTTTCAGTGCTCATATGGTATGATCACCGTGCACCTTAACCTTCTCTTTAGAAAGCTAAATAGACTGACCACTTTGAGTCTCACTATAAAATGTGTTTGACAGTCCTGTAATCATTCTTACTACTCTTCTTTGAAATTACTCTAGTTTTTCAACATCCTTCCTGAAATGTTGGCTGGACAAATTATTTCCAAAGCAGTCACAACAGAGTCAAAAACAGAGGTAAAAGAACCTCCTGGCTCTTGTTTGTTTCCCAGGACAGCACTAGCCCTTTGGTCACAGCACTGCAGAAGGAGCTCACGTTCAGCTGATTATTCATCTTAATGAAGTCTTTACGGAATTGCAGCTTTGCAGGATAGAGTTACATCCTTTCAGTGTGACCTACATTCTTTGTTCCTAGATGTGAGACTTTACATTTGGCTTGACTGGAATACATACAATTTGATGATGCCTGAACTTAACATAGGGTTATGCAGCCATAAGCATCCTTTGCCTCTTACCCCATGCTTTGCACCTTCTACAAAACTTTGCTAAAAATGATTTCAGAATTTTTTCAGGTCACTAGTAAAAATATTAAACAGTGTAGGATCCACAAGCTGTGTCGGTGGAATCCTACCAGAGAAAGACCAATTTATTAACAAATCTGTCTTTACAATAACAATTTAAGACAGAGACATCATTCAGCTTTTAACAAATTTATTGTTTCAGACATGGTCAAAGTCTATTACAAAAGAGCTGTTTAATGTCATCAAAAATATATTAAGTTGATATAAAACTGCATTCACACCAAGTTTCCGTAATCTCATGTTAAGCAAAATTTGTTATATTACCTCCCTTTCAACTGGCTACTTAATTCCTGTACCAGATGTGCTATTATTTCACCTGAGCTCAAACTTAGGTTGAAAGATTTTTAATTACTTGAGCCATCTGATTCACTCATTATAAATGCTGATAAAATATTTGCTGCCTTCTGGAACTTCCCTGACTTCTAGGGTGTATTGAAACTTGGTGTAAACGGACCAGACAGTTTCTCAGCCAGCAGTTTTGAACTTCTCAAACACAAGGTTTCCAGAGTTGGTGATTTAGTCGTATGAATATTTGAGTGCCTGAGATTACACAGACAAGATGACCTTTTGGAACATGATGCAAGTACTGTCTAAGGGCCTGTATGCTATGGTAACCTCATTATATGCTGAAATTTATTTTCCTACTCCTTTGTGCAAAAGGAGATGCTGATTGTGGTGGGTAAGTGATACCTGTTCAAAGCATTCTAGGCAGATGATGAACTTTTTATAATTTATCTATTTTTTAATTTTGAGGGAGAAATTTCCCCAAGCATTTCAGGCTTCTGTAGAGTAGAAAATACTATAAGAAAGAATAACACAACACTAGACTCATATTTTCCTTCTCCACTGTCTGTAGAGGGCTACTTTGCCATTTTGGACCAGGATCCGTCTGTGTTGTCAGTACTCCAGGCTCCTGTGGATGGCAACAATGACTCAGTTATTATGAACTGTTCTTTCGTGGTGGTGTGCTCCTATATATGTACACACACGTGTGAAGTGCGAGCACTTTTCAGCGCCTGCTCTGTGGGAGCCCTGGAAGGGAGAATGGACTGCACCGAAGGGACCCTGTGAAAAGCCAGCCTTAAATCCACCGTAGCAGGGCCTGCTCTCATGTGGGGAAGACCTTGCTTTTACGTGGCCCAGGAATTTGGGACTGTTGAAAACTGCTGTGCAGCACCAGATGACCCCTGCTGTCACTTCGTGGGTGACAGGCGCTCCTGACACTGCTCAAGGATAATTAACGAGCATTAATCACCTTCCTGTTCACCTTCCTTTGCAGAGGTGCAGTGCCTAGCTAGGGTTACTCCAGGTGGTGGAGCAGATGCTCTGGTTATCTGGGATCACCGTCCCCACCACTAATTATTCACGTTATTAATGAATACGTGGATCAAGTGATGTTACTAATCCCAGATCGGAAGAACACGGAGCCGTGCGCCGAGCCGCGGCGGGGAGGGCAGTTGCGCAGGGAGAGTGCCAGAGGCTTCCGTTAATGAATTAATTCGCTAACGAGGGTGGGCTCGGTGGCCCGGTGCCCCCTCCCGCCCCGGTAGCCGCCTCCTCCCCCGGAGGGGGGGAGTGACAGGCAGCCGCTCCTGCCCCATGTGACTGGGGAGCGGCTGCCCCCGTCCATGGCTTGGCCTCCCCCGGGCAGCAGCAGCTCCGGCTCCCGGGGAGGAGGGGCAGGAGCTGCTGCTCCATGGGGAGGAAGGGCAGCCCCCGATCCCCCCAGGCGGAGGGGGGATCCCGGGCCGCCTCCCCCCCCACCTCCTCCTCCTCCTCCCCCCCCCCCTCCCCACTCTGGGCCTTACCCGAGGAGCTGCTGCTCCTCATCTGCTCCTACCTGGACGCGCAGGCCTTGGGCCGACTGGGCCAGGTCTGCCGCCGCCTGCGCTTCCTCAGTAGCCGCGATCTCCTCTGGAGGCGCATAGCCCGTGGCTGCCTCAACTCCGGCTTCACCCAGCTCGGCACCGACCTGTAAGCGCGGCCTTCCCGGCGGAAGGGCGGGGGGGAGGCGGCCGCGGCGGCTGGGAAAGGCCGGGGATGCTGCGGCCTAGCTGGTTGCTAAGGGGCGTTCTGCGCTCCTGGCGTAGTCGCTAAGGGGGGCTCCCCGCTGCCGTGAGGGGGCGGAGGGAAGGGGGGGGTATTCTCGAAGCGCGACTGCGCCGTCTTTACTCTGTGCCAAGAGGGGTGGCGAAGGCAGGGGAAGGGCCGCATCGCCGGGCCTGTAGTGGGGCCGCCCCTGGGAAGGGAGGGACCGCGTGTGGCGGCCCAGAGGCGGTGGGGCCTGACACCAGCTCTGCCCGGGAGGGTTGGGGGATTGTGGGGAGGCGCTCGCGAGGAAGCGGGCGAGCATGGCGGAGTGCTTCCCGGGCTCGCTCAGGTGCCAGGCCCGGCGGGAGCAGCCCTTAAGTGTTGGGGCCCGAGGTCCTCTCCAGATCGGTCTCCTAAACTCCTCCTAACAAAACATGTAGGGTTGGGGGCTTCAAGCTAGGGAAGGTGGGAGCACGAGGAAATGCACAGAGCTGCCGTGTGCAGCTGGGGTGACCCCTGCGTGCCCATGCTACCTCCCTGCTTCTGAGCAGCAGCCCCTGCCATGGTCTTGAATGCTCCTCAGAGAAGAACCTGCAAAGGAGCAAGCCCTGAGCTGGTGTCTTGGGTAAAGGCTGGAGAGTGGGCTTACATACATTGTTAGGCACGAGAGTCTTCATGACAGGGATCCCCAAGGATACGTGTTTCTTAAATTGTCCTGCTCATGGAGCAGCATGCTGGTATAGCTGGTGATGGCTGTCCCAGAGAAAATGACTCTTGGACTCTGTGGCTTCTGGGGTTTAAAGCTTTGTGGATAGGTTTTGTTTGTTTTCTTTTTCTTTTTTTTTTAGGTGTGAGCCCTCTTGGCTTTGCTGTGTGTGACACCAGTAACTTTCTAGATTAAGTGCTTTTGGGGCTTGAGCCTTGGCAGTGGTTGGTAAGGACCCAAACATTGCCTTTCCTCTCAGATTTGCTAGCGTATGAAATGGCACTCAGAGGCAGCCACACAATGTGGGCTTTCCTTACTACTCTAAGGATCCCAAAAGAAAGTTTATGTATCTACAAATCCCTTCCTATGGTTTCCCTTTAGCTGCCAGCCCAGGAACTCGTTTGTCATCCAGTGACTCATTATTGTTTCTGTAAACACTGTATTGTCTTGAATCGCTAGAAGAGATGTCAGGTTTTGAGACCTCTTTTGCTGACTCATATAGCTATCTCATCAATATCGCAGACTTTAGAGAAACAATTGTGGGTCCTTCTGGCAGGAGCAGAACTTCAGTTGTCTTGAAAATCCTTGTCTTGGGTTTTCAGGCCAACACTTCAACCCATTCAGTTTGTAAGTTAAACAAAGTTCCCTTGGAAGTCAGCAGCAATAAGCACCGCAGAATGGGTGTATGTTGGACTCTACTGTGATATATGATTTTGTCTCCTGAGGAAATGAAGTTCTGTATTTTTCATTAAGAATAAGGTGATACTATGCTCCTTCAGTTGCAGGAGGGATCAGGTGTACAGCAGAGCAGGTGCAGCATATGTAAGGACCACCACTTCCCCCTGCAGAGGAATGACGGTCTATAAACAGCTACAGAAGAGGTTTGCTAGGTCAGAGGGTTTAAGTGAAGGGGAGGCTGCTTGAGTATCATAAGCTCCAAGGGATATGAATGTTGTTAGGTTTGCTATGAACAGAATTTACTTTTTTTTTTAGTTATTCTAGGATGTGCTTTTGTGCTGAGTCCTATTTTCAAGTTTTCTTTAAACAACTAGTATTGAGTGCTGCTTTTAGCATTGGTCAGCACTGCCCTGGTCCTAGGGAGTTCAATCATGGGTAATAGTGACATTGCAAGTTGGTTATGTGGGAACCTTGAGATATATCTGGAGTATGAATCCTTTAATTACTTTTAACTTCATGGAAGGCTTAGACCACCTTCAGTTCTTTGAAATAGCACATCAGATCTTATGCAGAATACCTGAAAGTTGAGCACTTCTTTTCCCTGTGTGGAGATTTAACATCTGGGAGCAATTGCAGAAGTTTTGCTCCAGTAGGGTAGACAGTTCTAACAACAAAACAAAGGCATATCACAGTACCTAGTGCTCTGGGTTCCTGTACATCTCCAGAAGAACCAGCGTGAGTGCATGTGTTGAGTTGTTGTACAGCTGTAAAGTTTGTACTTACCTGAAAAAGAATTTAATACTCTCTGTGGCAGCTTGAGGGTTTTAAATAGCCATGTTTCTTCTGTACTACTTGCTCCTCATGCATGTCTCCAAGATCAAGAGCAATCTCTAAGATTGCTGCTCGTGGAATTGAGGGAGTAAGACTTGCAGAGAGAGGTTATATTTTATTTGACTAATCAATACAAGTTAAGGAGGTGGTTGAGGTAAGCTTCTGGGCATGCAGTCTTTCTTCCTGATAATAATTCTAAGTAGAAACCTGGTAGGTTGCTCATTGAAAGTTCGGTTTGAGCTGAGTAGGTATTTAAGCTAAAATATCACTGAGTAAATAGAATGGTGATGTAGATGATGGGTAGCTGGGTAACTTCTTGATAACTGTGCTTTTTTAGTGATACGGAGTAAGTCTTGAGTTTGTCAGTGGAGTAAATCTTGAGTTTGTCAGGCTTGACTTTGACTTGCTGAAGAGCTGAAGCATCTGTTGCACGTTCTGGATAATATTGCATGAGGTGAACACTTGTTTTTGCTTTTAAGAGGTTTTTGTGCAATACTGTCCACAATTGAGAAAGCAAAGGCTGGAACCGTTTATGGTAAATGTACTTAATGAAATAACGTGCATGGTTCTAACATTAGATCTCAAACTGATGGTCCCTGGGAGGCTGGCATAAGTTAAAAACTAGTCTAGGGAGTATTTACTGTTTAAAACAAAAAACCATCTCAGAATAGTTTGATCATTTCTGCTGTTAAATGGCTTTTGATAAACCATCTGTTAATGCTTTGTAAATAAAGATAAATTTGAGCCTAGAGTGTAAGATAGCTGTGAAACTTATCCCCCTGCCCCCACTTCCCCATTTTTTAAAAGGGTGATTAACTTGAAAACGACACCATTTCTTTAAAATGTTGTTTCTGTTCAGCATATCTTCAGATATTTGTAACAAGAAGATCAGAGGAAACAGGCTTTAGCTTGTATGTGAAACAATTGTTTGTGCAGCCAGCTTGCTTGTACACCACCTTTATGCTGAAATAGGGAAGAGAGAAAATTTGTAAGAGACTGGTTGCAAAATCCAAGCTGTTAGCAGCATGGAAAAGAGAAATTGTAGTATACCTGAAACAATTTGATTTAAGATTATCTACTTCTCATCCTGACTATCTACCTTTAAAAAGTGCCGGCTGTGGTTATCTCGGGACACAGGCTTAAAAAATATTCAACTGATTTGTTAATGATGTCAAAAGAAGATGTGGACTTAATCCCAGACAGTAGCTGAAATGCATGTTCACAGCATTGACAATTTCATATTTGCCCTGTCTGGTAGATTCAGCTAATCAGGAGCTGGAGGTGTAAGCGAAGTTAAGTATTTAAGGTATTGATTCAGTTGTGCTTTTGCAGAAGAAAAGTTTGCTTTGAGCAATGTTTCTGTACACTTCATTCTTTATGAGGGGGGGAAAATAAATCACTAGGTTTGCATCAGTGTGAATTACTGTATGTTAGGGACAGCAGGGCCTGACTTGGAAGGGTTCTTAAAGCACATTCTTAGTATGAAAAATGTGATGTGTCTTCTTTGAGTCAGCAGTAAGCAAATGCTTAATAGAATATTGTGTCAGTATTATGGAAGTGTAGAGTGGTTTTAGATGAATGTGGTTCTTGGCACCTGTCCTACAAGTCTTTCTATGTCAGGCTGCCACTTGTTCTCTATAGTCATATTAACTAGACCCATACTGCAACAAGACCTTGTCGTGGGCATGGTAAAAAGATAGTCCCTACACTGAGATATTTGCTTCACTTAGTCATAGGAGCCGCTGAAGCAAGAGTCAAGCCCTGTCTTTGTGACGTAAGGTGAATGGAGCATTTTTGTTCCAAAAACGCATGGCAGCATATCACAGAAAAGGCTTAAGAATGCTTTCTGCAGCTAAACTGTAACTGAGCAGTAGCACAAAACCTTTGGGGTTTTTGGTGAGTATAGTGATATTACAGTTGTGTCTGGTAGCTTGTGTCTGTTTTGCCAGCTGTTGTACAGGCCCAGCAAGAGCAGTCTCTGCCCTGATGAGCTTGCTGCCTAAATAGCCAGGGTAAACAAGGGCTGGGAGGGGAAGCCGAGGCAGAGATATGTCAACCAAGCTGCCCTCTGTGCAGCAGGTCAGTGTCAGAGCCAGGAATAGCAGAGGGTGCTTTAAGCCTTCATCCAGTGCCTGCCTGCTGGACCACCTTGGACTGGAGAAATTGGAGAGGGAAAAGGGCTTATTGCAAGGTTGTTCTTTATTTAAAGCATGGAAGAAAGGAATAAAGTTGCAGCTGGGCTAAACTCATTTCCTCTTTGTAACAAAAGAATTTTAGAGGGCAAGTTGCAAGAGTTGCAACCTAAATAGCTTGACAATGTGTTATTTGTAATATATTAATAGCTGTTGTCAATGTCAGAAATGTTCTACTGCATGTTTTCTCTGTCTCCTGTTTTGCCTTGCCTGTTAGGATCACGGTATATTCTCTAGTTCAGAGAAACAGATTCATTAATGGATGAATTTATCACCTTTGAGTATTTAAGAGCTTGTGTAAGGATTTCTGAGAGTTAATAAAACCTGTGTTTTCTCCAGATTTCGGAAGAATATATACACCTGCAGGAGCAGGAAATAGCCAATCTATGCAAGTCAAATCCAAATGCAAGCTACAGCAATCATAGGAGATCTCTGCCTTCAGTACTGGAGGGGGAGGGAGTGTGAAAGCTGCTTCAGTTTCCTTCATCTTTTAAAACTTGTTTTACCAAAGTTTCATTACTAAGTCAGAAATGAAGTAGGCAATGAACCAGTGCAGATGATGCAGAGGGGAATACTCCAGGGAGCATATTGCAATAACAGCAAAAGCCTGGAAGAGGGCACACAGCTATTGCTTTGTGCTGGAGGAGTCAGTGGTTTTTCTGAAATTCCTGTTAGATTCGTTCTTATTTTACCTTAAAATGTTAGTTCTGGGTAGGACAGATCTGCCAGGACAGCTCCATAATATCAAAACCGCTTCTTTTTCTTGGGATGTGGAATTGTTTGTAAGAGTACTTTTCAGGCCTGCCTACCCTTCTCTTAAAATCCTCCCCAGTTCAAAGTGGAAGAGGAATTTTATCTAGCTCAGGGCTTAAAAAATGTGTGCTGTGCTTGTTGCCATTATCCCTGTAACCTGCACACATGAGCTACCTATGGGTTATTTCACACTATTCAAATACTACCCTGACAGCCTACCCTTTCAAATCAGAATATACATGACAACTACTGAGAAGCTGCAGGTTTTCTCAGATCTTCCCAGGGTTAGGCTTTTTTTGAAGCAGCCCAGATTTCATCTCCAAAAAGCTGACAAAGTCCTTGGGAGAGGCCAAACTCTGCTTGGAGTTTCTAGCCATGATCCCATTGTAATCACTCGTAAGGGAGAGGGCATCTGATGGCAGAGTGGTCTGGCTTAGTCTTGGTGGTGATGTTTTTTTGGGAAGCCTATTTGAAGGTGTGTGGTTTTGCTGCATGTACTGAAATTTACTTGCAGCTGTGGTTCTTATTAAAGTCTCTGGCTTCTTCATGCATGTGAATCATTCATGAGAGCTGTGAAGTGGAGCAGTAAACCTGCATGGCCTGGTAACATCTAACTGAGATAGCACAGACACACCAGAGGAGGCAAGGAACATCGAGAGAACAGTGTGCAGAGCTCTCCTCAATCTCGGAGTTATGTGAACCCATGTCAGATAGGAAGGGGGGGAGCATAGAAGACAGACTGGACCTGACAGTAACCAAAATAAGAGTCATATGCTAAAGGAATTCAGGTGGAATTTTTGTCCTGGAAGAGACATTTTGAAAGCCGACTGACTTGTTGAGGACAGCAACAGCAGCTCCTGACATAAATAGCTTTTCCCTCTCGGCTGTCTGTTGGTGGCCCATGACTTGTAACTGCACTGAGACCCTGCCACTCAACAGGTGTGTCCTGATTACACAAATAAGTGCAGTTGGTCCCTGTGTTAGCCATCCCTGCCACAGGGCCAAGGTTGAAAGTGGGGCTTAGCCACTGTGACCTATTTGTTCCTCTGTGACCCTTCCAGTCAGGCCTGAGGCAGGCTGGTGACAGCTTTTATGCAGACAGCAGATTTTGTCCACAGAAGAGATTTGGTCTCTGCAGACTTGCATTTCCGGGTGAGCTCTTCATCACTTAAAGTGTAGCAAAATATGTAAGCCTTTGGGTTAGGATGCCCCATACAGCTGGGAAAATATACTGTATGACATGTTGGTGCTATCTTCTGTAACATGGTATATGTTGTTGCAGGCACCATTGTTTTGGCACATGCTGAAATTGTAGACGGCCAGTAGAAATCTCCCCTGGGATGCAGTAAAGCACAGAAGCTCTTGCTGTTGCAGAAATACCATTTCTGGTGGCAAAGGACTTTGGGGAGGGGTTCACTGAAGGCAAAAACTGTTGGAGGTGAAGTTTTAGAAGGAGACGTGCTTAGCCTCTGGCTGAGTGATTCTTTCATGGCTTTCTTTTGGGGCCCAGGCCAGCAACTCCCATGGTGGCTGAGGTCACCTGGGTCAGTGGTGCTGGGGGGGGGGGGGGGGGGCAGGGAGGGATAGTCCTAGTCTCTCACTTCAGCAGCTGGGAAGTGGACTCCAGAAGGAATATTACATTTCTTTTGGTAACTCTGCCAAGAAAGGGAGGAAATCCATAATTTGAGCAAAATACTTTTTTTTTTTTTTTTTTTTTTTGTAGGGTGGGGTGAGGTAAGAAGGGGGAAATGAAAATCCTTTACAATGGGTTGATTGGGATGGCTCTTATCCTGCAACTCTCTTAGGCTGTAAGAAATGTTCGGCTTCTCTTACTTAGTTTAACAAAGTCTTTACAAAGAGAGCTTCCATCAGGAGTGCACGCAGGTTATATGTTGAACTGTATGGTTTGAGATCCTGATAGAGTGTTTTTTGGATTAATTAGCTAATAACAAAGATAGCCTTGCATGTCCTGGATCATGTAACTTTATCAGGTCTTGATGGTTGTAACACCCCAGCAGAGGTGGTAGAATGATGGACTCTGAGCTTTAAGAGCATTTTTCTTGAATTTCATTGAGTGTTCACATTCAGTGTTCCTTCATCCTGTGTTTCCTGTCATGCTTCTAGGAAGTTGGACTGTACTTCAGTTACTTTCTGCTGTAGGGCTGTATAGGTCCTGGTAAAAATAGCAGTCTACCCTCAGTGAGTCAGCCTTCAGCAGTCTTGATGTTCTCTGTTGGGTGGCTTCTCTGAGAACATGAATGCCAAGATCTTGATTTCACAGAGCACTTTGTGCTGGATTTTAAGCATGTAGTTTAGCTTAGTATTTTGCTGGACTGCATACTAAGAAAGGTCAAGGTGTTCATTGGCTGGTGGATAGTGGTCCCCTCAGCATTTTACACGGCATTTGTCTTCATAAGGTGGTTTAGTCTCCTGAATCTTTGGATGTTCAATCCAGTTGCTGAAGTGAGAGGTACTTGGTTAAGTCAAACACTCAGTGTAATGTCAGTTGATTATCTTAGGTCATCATGGAACAATTCTTAAAGATTTGCTTGTATAGAGAGTGTGTTGATCATGATTGAAGCAAAATAGTCTGTGGGGGAGAAAAGGATCTTTTCTTATCAAATGATTAAGTTTGTATGGTGATACTCTTTTTAACTTCCTAAGATTTGAGAACTACTCTCTTGAATTGCAGTGATGCTCATCACCTTTTTTAATGTGTTCTGGGAATGGCTCTGGGGGGTGCTGTTGAGGAAGCGAATCAAATTATATGTCAGCGCTTGATTTAAATCCCCTGGTATAGGGGATCGAATATCTGACCAACACTTGAAAATCATGGCAGTTCAGTCTCTGCTACCCTGCTATTGGCAGAGGCGAGAGACGTATTGGTCAAGTTCCTGCATCCTCTTTCTCATGGCCTCCATATGTTCTGTCCTCTTTCTTGCCTCTATTTTGAATAAATAAAATGACTGGGAAATAAAAAGTGGATGTTTCTAAAACATGTTTAAATTAGCTGGATCGAGAATCGCTATATGGAGGAGGCAGGTTGTGTGAATAATGTATCTATTAATAGTAAAACAAAAAGACAAAACAAATAACCCCCCCCCAAGACCCCTCCCCCCATATAGTCCTCCCCACCCAACCCTCACCCCTTCCAGCCAGGAACTGTTGATTTGTGTGAAAGAACAAGGTGTCTGTTACAGGAGCAACTGCAGCAATGAACTGGTGCTCTGGGCCAAACCAATGTGTGACTCTCTTCTGGAATGCCTCTTTCAGCAGCAGGAGGATCAAGGTCTGCTCCCCAGCTAGAAAAGTGACCATCACTGTAAGATGGAGGCTGCTTTTTTGACCTTGGATTCACCTTTTTCTGAGCCTTGGAAATTACATCTAGTCTTAGTAGGGTTTGTGCATTGAGCTCAGGATGTCTGGTTGGGCCGGTATGTGTTGGGAGGGGGTTCTGGCATGAGTGTGTTTTCCATCACTGTTCAAGCTGGTGACTTAAAATCTGTACATGGGGAGAACTTAACTGAGGGTTGAGTGTAGGGAGGAGAAGTGTTTTGGAGTAATGAATGGAACTGGATGTAGGCGGAAAGCCTGAGTTCTGTCTGGGAGAGTAATAAGCAATGAGGAGGCTTGCTGGACCTGACCTGACTTTTCAGTACTGTGCATTCCTCATCTCAGATGCTATCTGGCCTCACAAGCTCCTGCAAGTGCTGTCTTTAAAAAAGGAATTCATCTTCTTACAGCCTAGGCTAACTCTGTAGTTTTTTCTTTTTATTTTTTTAAACAGTTAGGAGAAATAAAGAGCTCATAGCTTCCTAGATTCAGTTTTATTTGGTGTAGCCCTACTGATCATAAACTTAGAGTTGGCTTTCTAGGGAATGAAAATCTTTTCTGTGTGTGGCTTCTGTTTTTGTTTAAAATGGGTCACATGCACAGGAATGCAGTCAAATTATAATGGTGACTAAGTGCCGGAAAGCATAGAAAAGGGGAGGGAAGGGTGAGCAGAAAAAAAGGAGCCTGAGGCTATGGAAGGAAGGCTGGGAAAATGAGAATCTGGCCAGGCCCCAGGGCCAGGTTAGAGATTCCTACACCCATTAACAACCACAGATGTTTATTTACACGGAGCTAATCTTTGTTTTAAAAATGACAGAGTAACCAAAAATTCCACTTTTGGGAAGTGGGTTGGGGGCATGGTAGGGGTGAGTGGAGAGAGCTGGTTCTGATCGGGCGATGATCTCCATCTCTCAAGGATCTTCCCTTCATCCTATGCATCTGGGAACATTGGCTGTTGAGAAATGCATGAAAGAGGGATAAACTCTTGTAATCTAGTAAGTGGTTCACAACCCCTAGTTACAAAGGATAACTTCAAGACTTTCTTCTCATTGGTACTTTTCTGATCTTTTCTACCTGAGCAACTCCGCCAAGGGTATTGAATAATTAAGTTTATGATACGATAAATATGGGAGCAAAAGCTGCCTTTCCCCCCTTCTTTAATCAACCCTGGATCATGAAAGCAAAACAGATATTGAACATCTGCTTGAACTGTATATATTCACGTAGACTCTAAAGAGACTGTGGTCCCAGGTCTCTGTGGCACCTACCTTTTGTCACCTCTTGAGCTGTGTTGATCTTGGCTTGTCTCAGCTCATCCCAATAACTTTGATTTGTATTCCAGCAACTGCTTATGAACTACAACACCTCTTTTAGTAACTTTGACTATAGAGAATTTTCCAGCGATGTGGAATTCTCTATCCTTTGGTGAGCTGCTGCAAAAGATAGTCTGTTTTGAGGGGTGTGTGCATTGGATAGTTACACAGATGAATGAATTTTAGTTTGATCATATCTTGATTTCTAAGTATTGTATCTGGTTATGTGTTTGTCAGGCAAGTGAGGGTCTGGAGCATTTTGTTTACTAGTCTTCTGGCTTCTAGTTTCAGTGTTCTCCTGACTAGTATTTCCTCCCTCTGTTCTTGTATAGTGTTGTCCTCATCTTAACTGGCTTTCTTTAGTCTCTTTTAGAATAGTGATGTCTTGTTTCTCTGGTTGTTTTAGATGTTTATTTCTATGTCATCTTGTTTTGATTACATTTTGTCTGAACCTGTGTTGCATTCAGTATACTAGATCAGGTTGTGATTGGATTTAAGGCTTGTACAGTAGTACACTCGTACAATCATTGGGGCTGATAAGCACCCACTCTGCTCAGTGTTCCTTTCTTGCCAGTTCTCATGAATGTGCTTGCTTTAATGTGGCTCAAGCACCGTCAATGTCTGCCAGTTCATCATTTGTGGAACCAGAGTGAGAGCATACCTGTGACCAGCTTGAGTGTATTTATTGTCTGTATAGCATCAGTCCTTGTTGCTAATCTCATCTCTCTTCCTCTGTCTGCAGAGCACCTGGCATTCCAGTGAAGGAAAGGGTGAAAGTATCTCGGAACTGGAGGCACGGACGCTGCCGCAGGGAGACGGTCCTGAAATGGAAATGCAAGCAAGTGGCTCCTTTCTCTTCTACTGTGTTCTGTGTCAGCTGCTGCGGGGCCTTGGGTTTGCATCTGTGCCCTGAAATCAGATGTTTCCTGCTCCTTGTGATCTGTAGGATCTTACAAGTGATGTCGCTGGCCTGTTTTGGGTGTTGCTGGCTAGCTGGACATGGGGTGACTGGAGCTGCTGTCTTGCCCTAGGGATTCATGCTGAGAGTCGAGAGTTCCTTTCTTAGTAAGGGCTTTAATTCGTCATTGTTCTGGTCTCTCCAGTTCTAGCTGGATGTAGCAATCTTTGCTACAGACTTCAAACTGTTATGTTCCTATCTATTGCTGTATACCATGAGTGATTTTTCTGTCCTGCTCTCACAGCGAGCATACCTTGTCCCAGACATGGACTTATGCATCCCCTCAAAATGCTTGGTTTGTGTTTCATGCTTTGTCCTGGCCCCTGATTTGGATGTACAGACTTAAAATGCTAATTGCCATTCTTCTACCTTATGTTTCTTTGTTATCCTACCTCATACTTCTCTCCTTCACTAAAAAAAAAAGTATATTTGACATTAGTAAGAGGAGATTGTTAAATTCTTGCTTGTAAAGGTGTACTCAGCTTTCAAAGCAAAGCATAAGATAGGTCTCTTGTTTGAACAGCACATCTAAATTTTCTGCCTTCACATCATCAGACAGAAGGAAAAATGAGAGACTAAGGTTTGTTAGCTGCTGAAGAACAGGGACCTGCTACTGAGCTTTCATGCCTTTTTGTGCAGTATAGATTGAAGTGGTGGATAATGTGCCACTGCTTTTCTAAAGTCCTGGGAACAGCTGTAATGAGCAGTAGTTTTTGGTGCAGGTTGTATACCTGCCTTTGAAGTGCTTGCAAGCTTGCAACCATCTGTGAAGACAGGCTCTGTGGATATTAGAGATCATTACTAAACCAGCTTCCCAAGTGAAAAGGTAAGGACTGATTTAATGAGGCCACCATCCAAACTGCATCTTCTAATTTTCATTTATTCTGCTTCAAATTTGTTACTTCTCCTTATGAAAAAGCCATAGAAAAAGGTAAAAAGCTAAACTCCAGCAGGAGGAGAGCCACAGAAACTGGCTGTAGTCTAGGTAAGCTGGATATTCACTTGCTTTTAGAGGACTGCGTAGGAGTGGAGGAAGGAAGGGGAAATCAAAGTCCGCCTAAAACCAAAGCTGCTGCTCCGAAGATGCTTCTTACTTTTTCCATGCATATGATCGAGTCCCAGATGAACATTATAACCTATACTCAACTGCTTTGTCTGTGTGACTAAAAGCCTGTTATTGGAGATGAATGCAGGCAAGCAGGAACCTTCTATCTAATAAGCAGTCTTGTCCTCTTGCTTGTTTCTGGTTCCTCGTCATGATGTTACAAGGTGCAGCCGTGTGTAATGGCTCTGCTGACACAGAAAATCATGACCTCTGAGGATGAATGATCTGAAAAAAAAAAAGTGGGAGACAGGTTTTTATGAGAAGCCTCCCTGCTTTCAAAACAGTTTGTTCATTAATAGTTTGAAAACTGAAAGGCTGCTCTATGGGAAGGCTCTGGTTTTGCTCAACGTTTGCATGAGTATCGGTGCACTCGGCAATGATTGTGGAGTGGAGACAATTTCACAGATCCATGCTGCACAGGACACGAGCCCTGTATCTGGCCTTGCCATACCCAGAAGGCCTATTTGCTGATTCTTTGGTGGCTACATAAAAGCAAAGAGCTCACTGCCTAAGTGTGCATTGTGGCCTGTTCCATCTTCTGTATTTTGGTTTTGTTTCAAGAATAAATTAACTTGTCTGCATCGTCTGTCATCACATTGCTTGAATGTCTCCTTCTCTTCTTTCTCCCTGGAAGTGAAGCATATTTTCTGCTTGTAACTTCAATTTTCAAAATATTTTGGAACAGCTCCTTTAGCAGTCCACTGCTTTTGGCCTGGAACCTGTCTGTAGGAACCTGCTGCTGTCCCATAGATAGCAAGGGTCAGAAAGGGTATGTGGGCTCTTCTGAAAGACAGACAACAGAAATCAAGAGGTTGCTCTGCAGTTGTTCTTGGCTCAGCAGTGGAAGAGGTGTGAATGTAGAAAAATACCGCCTCTGCATGATGAGCACAAAGTTCTGGGATAGCCTCAGGCTTACCCTGCTGTTTTACATATGAGCATACAGAGAATGCAGGAGGTGGAGGACTTTGTCTGTAGAAAGACCTTTGTTGTTTGGTGTGACCTGCTCCCGGGCTTAGATGTGTGTGTGAAACAGTGGCAGCTTTGTGGTCTCTGCTGAACATCAGCAAATAATGTGCCCGATCAAGACTGACTGACTGCACAAAGAGCTTTGTATTGAAAGCTCTAGTAGAAGTGCTCAGCATAGCTTGCTGATAGTCTAGTTTCTTAAAAAGTACAGGACTCATGAAGAGGGGTCAGGGAACCTTAAGTATTTCCTATCTAAACTCACTAGACTCTTGGCCATCTTCTCTTTAAGAGATTCCATGCTTCCTTTTCCTCATCTCTTGGTTAGAAAAATGCCAGCAATGTGATTTGCTTTTTATGTTGCTGTAGAAGCTTCACTTCTTAGCTGTGGCACTATATTAAGCCTTGCTTTTGTATGTGACCAGCAGCTCCAACTGCTGCTCCAACAGTTTTTTTGAGTGGGCATTTGCTTTTGTTGATATGTTTACATGAGCAATCTATTTTTCTCTGTGTGAGGTTTTTTCAGTTTGTTTTCTCCTCCCCACTCCTGCACCCCCCCCAACCTGCTGTCTGTTTGCAGTTTGATGCCCTGGATAGAGCTGGATGGTGAGTATCTCTACCTGTCTCAAGCGGAGAACATCCAGGCCTACCAGCTCTGCCCAGATGGTACAGGTTTGCAGCATCACCCTCAAGCTATCTTCTCTGGCCACCAGGAGGATGTATGTCGCTTTGTTCTTGTCAACTCCCACATCGTCAGTGGAGGGGGGTAAGTTCACAGAAGCACAGAATCATCTAGGTTGGAAAAGACCTTGAAGATCACCTAATCCAACCATTAACCTAACATTGACAGTTCTGAACTACACCATATTCCTAAGCACTATGTCAAAGTTGGGTGAGTGGAGGAGCCCAAGGAGTGTGGCAGTGAAGTGGGAAATGTTTTGTGTAGCCAGCCCAGAGTAGAGGGGTCAATCTTGCTACACAGTATGCTCATGCTTGGCTGTGTTCAACTGCTGATGCTTCCTCTCTTACAATTTGGCTCTGTCCTGAAAAAGCTTCTGAGGCTCATGCTGTTGATCTTATAAAGCGTCCTACTCCCTTTTGAACTTGTGTAGGTATCCACAGGATTGTTGAATTGGAATTGACCGCTTAAGCAATTCTGACTGATGTGCAATTTTCATTTCTTTCCCTGTTAGAGTCAGGGTAGCTAGACTGCGTTCTAATATTCAGAACTGCTGGTTAACTGGGGCCGCAGTGGTGCGTAAAGCTTTCTAGACACAAGTATATGTTTATTAGACCTACTGATATAATTGTGGAGAGGAGGAAAACTGCCAAGCATTCCAGCACACAGACACTTCTCCAATTAATTTTGCATTTGACTGGCCTTTTTCAATTACAGCAAATGACAGAACTGTTATTTATAAATTTTTAGCTATTAATATACACAGCGCTTAAGCACAGAATTGGGAGATACAAATGTGGCTGTCTGCCCTGCATATATTGAGACTCTCCCCTGTGAACTGTAGCCCAAAATTCAGGTGAAAATGAAGGCATGCATTTAAAATTCCAGTAACTGTATTGGTTGAAAAAAGTCTAAATGTCTTTGTAGCTAATTCAAAGCACAATACTCTTCATGGGTGTTCTGAAATGAATGAAAAGCTGAGGCTTGGACATGGGTGAGAATGACCTTACTCTTATTCCCTTACTCCAGCCATTCAGCATCCAACCAGGATTCTGGCACGCTCAAAGTAGTAGTAGGAGGAATGGATGCTTTGTTAGTTTCTGCAGTATAATGCTAAGTGGAGGGTGCAAAGATAGCCAGGAAAACTTAAATGTGTGGCAGATCAGACTTTGAGTGGCCAGATGTGGGATTGCAAGAGAACAGGTGATGGGTGAGGAGTGGAGGGCTAATAATACTGCATGAATTTCAGCTCTCATGAGAGATTAGTCCTGGTCTTTTTGTGACACTCCTAAGCACTAATGGAAGGTGCATGTCTAAGGGAGATGCAGCTGATACAGACTCCCTGCATGGAGATTTGTTTTTCAGAGATGGAAACATTGTCCTTCACAAGATCCACGGCTCGTACAGTGTCAAATTCTCTGCACATGAACAGGAGGTCAACTGTGTGGACTTCCAAGGTGGCCTCATTGTTAGTGGCTCCCGGGACAGAACAGCGAAGGTGAGCAGTGATGTTCCAGCAGCTGCAGGTGCTGCTGCAGAGGTGACCTCAGGGGTCTTGTACCGTAATGTTTGTCAGCAGAACTGTTGAGCCCTGTCTTGTGTCTGCAGAAGGAGTGCTGGGTATCTTGGTATAGGCTCATGTCTCTGCAAAGACCTTTGCTGTGCCAAGTTTTTAAGACAGACATTTGGCAATACTGTATGATATCAACTGCTGGTTTAAACTAGGAATTGCAGAAGGTGGCAGCTGATGTTTTGGTTCTTTCACTCCACATCTGTCTAATGCTATAGTGGAGATCCATGCTAGTTAGTCTGAAATTTGCTGAATGTATCTCAAGCACATCCTTGCTTTGTGATGAAGTGGTGCTTCACATGCTCTGCTGTAGATTTGATCTCTTTAAAGGATAGCATGATGTCTTTTCCAAATCTGTGGGCTTTCTTTATGGTTCTTGGTTTGTAAGCCAGGAGTGAAGTTAGACTATGAATACTGTTAGCTCACATTTTTCTTTTTCAATTGGCATCACTAAATTCTGTCACATAATTTTTTACTTTTTTTTTTTTTTTTTTTGAGACGGGACCTTGTTGATTTTTGTCCTTCTGGATCTGGTTGGCAGTGTTCTATTCTTACATGGACCTAGAGACTTGTTCTCCTGAGCTGTAACCAGCTCTGGTTTAATATTTTAGGAAACTCCATGTAGTTGTTTCACTCTTATCCTGTAGCATCTTCACAACCACTTGTTTTGTTGTTGGAAGTGGTTGCTATATGTTGAAAGCTTTGGCTGTTGGCTCAGGGTAGGCTGACAGATACTTTTGGTCCCTGGTACATATAGAGCATTAATGGAGGAAAGAGGCAAAAAATGCAATTCCTGTTTTGCAAGAGAGGAAGTTGGGGCAAAGACAGACTTGAATGTTTCTTTCAAGGTTTTATAGGAAGTGTGTGGTAATGGGTAACTGGCAGGCTGCTGGGTAGCATGACCCTATGTATTCTTGTCAGTCCCTCTGTATGGGTGTACACCTGGGTAAAATCACTCCCAAGCAGAGCAGTGTTCAGATGCGAAGGGCACTGTTGCAGATGCTGCTTGCCTCCTGGGAGCAAGGCCTTGATGCTGCTTTGTCTCACACTTAAGCAGGGCTGCTCCTCTCTGTGGATCCCCTTTGCTGGGAGAGTGCCTTCTTGCTGCTTCCCTGGCAGCCGAAGGACAGACCTCCTCGACCTCGAGAACAAATTCCTGAAGGCTAGAGGGAATTTCAGGCTGTTTTTCTTGGAGCTAGTGTGAGATCTTGCCCACCCAGTGCTCCCTACAGCATAGGCTCTAAGGATGTTCACCTCTTATTTTTTATCATCTCTTTTGTAGGCCGCCTTGTTTGCGTGAGTGAGACCCTTGGAGGGTGGAAGAGAATCCCTACCAGCCTTTTAAAGGGGCTCTAAGTGTCTAAGCTATTGAGGGCTCTGCTGAGTGTTGATTAGGACTAAGCCCTGAAGAGCTGCTAATGTACATTCCTGTGTGATAGGCACCAGATAGTGTGCTCTGAGCAATATTTTTAACCTGTAGGAGATAGGGGATGCCTTAAAAGAGTTAAGCTTTTCTGCTGCTTTTGCTGACACTAGGTGCTAAATTCCCCGCTGACAAGAATAGCCTGCAATCCTGGGCATTATCAACAAACAAACAAATAGGGCACTCCCGGCTTTGAAGTCTTGAAGTGAAACATTGGGGGTTGGTTACAGAGAACTGGGGGGCTTGAGTCCTGTGGACCAAGAATGAAGGGAAGGTGGAGAAAATGAGGCCTCAGCAAGAATCTGGGGGACTTTATTAGGACCCAGAAAGAAAGGGCGGGTGTGTGGTGAACTGGTGCAAGGGGATGTGCATGTATGCACTGATGAGGGAGGGAAGAGATTCTCACATTGTCAGTGAGCAAGGGGGGCCTGTTTGAAAATAGCTTGGGGTGCACTTAAGAAACTTGGTCAAAAGGGGTGGGTTTATAAAAAAATATTTTACAGGATAGTGAACAATTCATTTTATAGATAATACGAATGGAATTTTTTCAGGGATGGTACGAAGTCCTCCCACACTGTTCAAGAGAACAGCAGAGATTTGAACAAATCCTACTTCAAGTTTATTTAACTACAGAAAATGAGAAATCTGAGTGCTGCCCTAGAGAGCATGTGGTGATGGGGGTACTCTCTCTGTTACGAGTGGGATGGAAGGTCATACTCATAAGCTGAATCTTTGTGTAACTTCAAGTGCTTATTTCTGCCAGTGATTGAAGGCTCTCTTCCTCAAAAATAAGTAATGGGAATTCAGGGAGACAGTCTCAGAGAAGGTGAGCATGGCAGTTTTGGCAGCTCTCCCAGCACAACATTAGCAGTGTGCATCCTGCCTTCTGGGTGTTGTGGCATAACATGCATCTCTCTCTTCAGGTTTGGTCCTTGTCCGCGGGCAGAGTTGGGCAGTGTCTACATACAGTGCAGACAGAGGATCGAGTGTGGTCCATTGCTATCAGCCCATTATTAAGGTAATTGAGATCTCTTTATTCCCAATTTCCAACAGAGGGGAGTAGAAGAGTTGTGTGTCTGCTAATCTCTCCGAGGCACCGGTGTGGCACTTCAGGGACTCGATTTGGGTGGGGGCTGATGAGGTGCTTGTCCCTGCAGCAGGAGCTCAGGGAAGAGCCTGTGGTCTTTGTTCCCCATAACAGTGGAGTGGCCTGCTCAGAAGGAGCTGTGAAAATGGCCCTGTGTTCCTGTTATGTCTCAGGTGGGACCTGTTTGCTCTTACTTGCACAGTGAACTCTTTGACTTGCTAATTAGAAGCAATGAGCCAGATCCTCTTGAGCCTTTCTGTACTGAAAAGATGCCAATTTACATTGTCATTTTCTGGCAGAAGAGATGCTAAGCAAAAAGGTCCCAAGCACTGTGTGCAGTGCTCAGAGCTTGGTTAGAGCTCAGTTTTCTTTGAGCATGCTGAACTGGGTAAGGTGGTGGTGGAGTTCAAGGATGAGGTTTTCCAGCCTCTATTGCCTGTAGCCCTGTGATTCTAGTGTGGGTGTAATGCTACAACTTCACCATGGGAGGCAAGAATAGTACCTATACCAGTGTCTTCCAGGGTATTTTTCATAGTGCTTCTGTTCTTGAGGAAGTGAAAATCTGGGAAACTTAAATTCTCACTGTTAAAATTTTACAGTGGCCAGCAACGATCTGTGTCTTTAGTTCATTGTTACGCTGGTCTTCTGCATGCAAGAGAGATTCTTGCTTAGCCTTTCTCAAGGAAGGGGGGAAGAGCTGTTGTTGCTGCCCATGTGATGTCTGCAACTAGTGAATTTTTCTGCAGAACCGAAATACATCCTACAACTGCTGTCCTCATTCGATTTCCGAGCTTGTTTTGCAAGAAGCAGAAACTTAGTCGTATGGAGCTAATGGCATTATCAGGGAAATGACCCTCGAGGCCTGCTATGATTTTGGCATTCCCTCATCCCATTGCTCCAAGTGTTTGAGACAGATAGTGTTTTTGAAGAAGTGCCATGTGTCTTAAGGCTGCTGCCAGACGTTAGATAGAAGCCCTTTGCTGTCTTGTGTGCTGCAAGAGCCCCTTTTCTAGCAGACCCGCTCTGGCTCTAGCACCATGGCTGGTTAGAGCCTAGTGGCATGCTGCTTCCTACTCCTAAGTGATGACCTACCGAGGTGGCCTCTTGTCAGGACAGTGTTCCTCTCCCTGGTGTGCATGCTTGTGCACGCTCTCTGTCACAATATTTACCCACAGTCTCCCAAACCCCCCTTTCCTCCCTGCAGGGTGATAAATGGGAGGTGGTGGAACTGCTACCCCTTGAACAAGTAGGCTTAAATTGTGCATTCTCAATTTTTTTATGAGACTGTGGACTGTACCAGCCTCCTCCACCAGCCCACCCTACTGCCTGCCCCTTACCCCTCCATATTTTGGGGAGGGGGGTGAGGAGAATTAGAGCCAATTAGCCACATCATTAATTCTTCAATTTGACGGCTGATATAGCAGGGCCTGAAACACGCTGCTGACCTCGTATAATGGGAACCCTGCTCCTTAACATATTGACGATGGGAGAAGTTAATTAAAATTCCACAGAGAGAAGGTGTCGGCTAACCTATAAACCTGTCGCTTCTCAGAACAAATCGCAGCCATCCTAGAAGAGAGAGAGGATCAGAGCAGGAGGGCATTTGTTGGGGGAGGGCCAGGACAAGGGGCAAGGGAGATGAATTTTTCACTAATAGGTTTTATTGCTTGCTGTCTGATGAGGGTGAGTATCAAAAAGATACTATCTTGTTTCTAGGAAGGTCTGCTTTGGGAGCTCTGCGTTTTCTGTTTTATTTGCGAGAGCCCATATTTCACCCATATGCATTCCCTATGCACTTGTGTGTGAAGCTTTTCCTCCCTTGCAGTCTCCATCCTTCTTGCCAGAGCTTGGATGCATTTGTTCCTCAGTGAGGCTGAACATGGCCTTATAACCTCCACTTCCTCCTAAACATTTGACATGCCCTCCCAATTCTCCTTTCTCTCTCGTGCTGCTGTAAACTGAGAGCTCCTCCATAGGAACGGATAGTTCCACTGGTGTAGAAATGATGTAGAATCAGGCTCCAGCCACCTAAATATTTTGTCTCATCACCGCTGAGAACACACCAGCTCTCTCTACAGTGGACACAGAGAGCTCGGGAACAGCTCAAAGCAGTTGTGTGCAGTGGGGTAGGAGTCAGGAGAGCTCCTGTAGCTTTAGCCATTCAAAAGTGCTTTGGGGAGGCTGCAGTTTCCTGACCTGGAGGTTTGCCAGGACTAAGACTCTAGAGTAGTCAGGATGTATTCTTACTGAACCTCAGCTGTCAATGGGCAGGTCTTAAACTTGTCTTCTTGCTTTTCAGTGATATCTGTTGCTGTGTGAAGCTTCATTAGAAAGTATCCCATGTGCTCCCGACTCACAGACGGGTTTTCTGCTGTAGTCCTGCTCTGCTGGACTGCTGCTCTGCTGCTCTAATGGACGGTGCCTGTACTCTCAAACTAAACTTCAGAGACTTACTCTCTTAAAGTGCAGTTCCTCTGGCTTCAGGCATCTTTCTTGGGTATTCTGCTTTGATTTATTCACACTTTCCTTGTGTCACTACAGAAATCCTTCTGCAGATGTGCTGAGCTAGGGAGGAGGCTTCCATCGTCTTCGTGTAGTGATGCTGGGCTGGATGCTTGGAGGGTCTGCAAACAGAATGGTGCCTGTAAGGGAGATTAAGTAGGGTAAAAGGGTACCAAGAATACTGGATCTTCTCTTCTTACTGGGGAGAAGAGAACTGTGCTTATTCCATTGTATAAGCTTTCCAGCCTTGGAAGTGTCTTCACAACCAGGTGTGTTACTGGACTTCATTGCTTTGGGGATTCCTAACAGTGCCCCGCAGAGTAGTGGGGATGGGGAAGCTCTCTGGGTTTTCAGCAAGTCTTCTGTATAGCTGTGCTGGTTGGTATGCTTGGGACTGCAGGTCGGATATTGTGTCCCATCAGGGACTAGAGAAGAGTCTGAGAGCATCCCTAAAATAAGATACTTAAAATAAGGGTGTCTCAGCTTGCTCCAGCAACTGGTTCAATTGGTCTCCAAAGCTGTCCTCCATGGATCAGTAAAAGGCTGTACTTACAGAGAGGCTGTGTACCCTAAACCATGTTTCTTAGCCACTTGTAATCCCCTTCCCCCAAGTTCATTTGCCTTTTGAACTCTGCGTCATGCAGATGTTAAACTTTCATTCACTGGTGCTTACTGCAGTGACTTATGTGTGCTCAGGGACCAGGGCAAGCCTGAGTGCAGTGGACCAATTCAAATGTGCAAAGTGAGGCAAAGCCAGAGGTTTCTAGTGGAGTAGTGGCACCTTCATGCTTTGTGATTCCCTGAGGTGGCAGTAGCCAGGGAAGTGACCACTGTATGCTGTTTAATTTGAGGGATAAGTTTATAGAGAAAATGAGGTCAAATTGCCTGGCATTTCTGACTGCAGAAACATAAGGCTTATGATATACATTGTACTACTGAAATGTTCATTTGTTTAGGGGAAGATTTGTTGCTATTTTTTATTTCCTAATGATACAGAAGTGTATAAACTAGAGGGGAAAGAGAAAAGCAGACCTTGATGTTAAATTCATTATTAACCTTAGATTCAGAAATTCTTTGGTGTTGAATTGAAAAAATTATTCAAATCTAAGCTGGCTTCTCCTGCTGGGTCTGGCCACTGGTATTTGCCATTTAGATTTTGAAGTATTTTATCATAAGAGCTGGTCTTCCCATGTTGTACTTGCGGTGTGTCAGATTTTAAACCAAGAAAACATGATGGAGGCACAAAAATGTTTTTCAATGTGCAACTATAGGTAGAGAGAGAGGAAATACTTGGTGCAGTTTAGGGCAACATCAGGCAACTGTACTGTGTCCTGTTACGGCAGAGATGTGCTTTGGGTGTGTAAGCCCCAAAAGTGGTGTCTCCTTTTGCAACTGTCATTGGTCTGCTGCAGTATATGACCTTTCCTTGCAAATGTCACCTTGCTGAAGTGTGGGTTTAATCCAGAGAGGAAAGTTTGTACCAAAGACTAGATGACTGCACTGAATGTTTAATTTGAAGAAAAATGAGTAGTTCTGTGAGCTGTTGAATTGAAAAAGCCAGGATTGCTCTATCTCTTCGATTTATGCAGTGTTGTAGTTGAGACCTGACCCCTCTATTTTAACCTGCTAATCTGAATCTCTGTTAACCTGATTGCCTCTCCCATGGAATATTATAGGGAAGTAATATCTGGGGAGACCTCTGCCGCTGTGGACATCTTCAGTCAAATTGTAAAACATTCCTAAAACTTGCTGGGTAAAGGAAGGAAGAGAAAGGTTACTGACAGGCACCTTGACTTGAATGGGTGTCTTCCATTTTGAACAATCAAAATGATTAATTTTGATGGGGTTTTTTTTAATGGTTATCTATAAACTTTTTGTGATAGTGAAACAATCTGATCTTGCAAATTACATTAGAGCAAAACAAGCCACTTGAGTCAGCAACATTGCAGCGGTTTTAACCGTACAATTGAAGCCCTAACATGCAGCAGTTAAAATGTTTGATAATGTTCCCCACACCCTCATTTCTTGCTCTGTTTTTATCAGCAGATACATCCCCTACTGTGTATCAAGATGAGCTGTTGGCTGTAGTAGTGCTCTGTTTTGACCTAGCTTTCTGAGCCTTCTAGGACTTGGGATAAGTAACTAGGTTTCATTCAGGTTTGTTCATTGCCAGCAAAATAGCAGGCAGCAATAGCTCTGCTGTCCTTGGGGATCTCTGTAGAGCCTGGTTGGTTTGAATAATTGAGGGAGGACTCTGACCTGCAGCTGTTTGTTAAGCAGGGACAGGAAGAACCTGCTCAACTGTGAGATCCCAGGGTGGAGTTGCAGGGTTAGTGGTGGCGTTAACTACCATCTCTTACTGACCTCAGAGTGATGGGGATGTGGGTTTCTAGATATATGCAATAGTCATAACTGACTTAGTGCTCTTTCACCCCAAAGCTGAAGAGCAGGAAATGAGTATCAGTTTCTTCCCTCTGGAGCTAAAATGACACCTGTGTCTTATCCATGTGTCCTGACTGTTCCCTTGATGTTGGGAGGAAGAAGACTTTGTTTTGCCTTCTTTAATTGTGTAATAATGACTGTTTGATGGTCTTCACATGGCTGAACACATGAACATACATGTCCCTTTTCCCTTTCCTCTAGAAATAAACACACTTCTATAAGTTGAGAAATTGCAACTTACCTTTCTTCACTTCGGTTTCTTTCCTTTGCCCTTTAAAGCTCACATGACTGAAGACTCGCTCTGTCACTTTTGGCCAATACTCTACTGTGTGTATTTTTTGTGACTGTGAATTGGCTCACTAGGTGTTGTGGGCAGGTGAGCAGTTTTTAGGCAGCAGTAGCTGAGTTAGAACCCAGACATCTGTTTCTAATCCTGTGGAGTTGTGTTGCATATAGAAATTTTTTTCTCCCCCTGCAGTTTTTTCTCATCTTTCCCCTTGCTTGAGGGGAAAATCTGTCTCTGAAAGCTGGGAGGAAGCATCTTTCTTGTGCTGCTTGGTTTGCATAGGAGAATCCATGTCTGTTTAATCGATGTGACAGAAGAAATTTAGTTGAGGGAGTTGGCAGCCTTATGGTTTGAGGTTTCTATTTCCAGTTTGCAGTTGCTTTCTTTTTGCTTTTTAAATTCGCAGGGGGAGAAGGTAACTTCACCAGACCTTGGCTGCTGTTTACCTTTGCTTGGCTGTGCAGTGTGCCTTTGTTTTTCCACCTTTGATCAGTGTCCTGCCAACGGATAATTTAGCAATTGCATCCCAGGGTGGAAGTGTGGAGTTAATGTTAAAATTAGAGGTTTTTTTCCTTTCCTAACTTCTCTGTCTGATGGAGCAGAGAAGGGGAGAGGGGAGGTGAAGGGGGCCATAAATTCTAGACCTGATGATTCTGCTCCTTGTAGAGAAACGAAAGCCTCTGATGTCTCTTCAGCACTTTCATTAACATTTAAATTAAGGGTTTGTTTTTCAGGCGACTTCAGTCGCAGCCCTTTCATAGCCTGACACATGGAGGCCGTTCTCTCTCTCTCTCTCTCTCTCTCTCTCTTTTGCTAGCTTGCAAATCAGTGTACAATAGTAATCGCTGCCATAATTTTTTTTCTGATCTCGGGAGGGCAGCGACCTTACAAACTGTACCAGAGGTTCAAAGAGAATCAGAAACAGAGTGCAAAGGTAGATGGGCAGGAGGATGCCAGGTTTCACTCCTACAATTAGAGCAGTGTCTGTTTGCTCCCCTGCCTTTCAAAGGGCTGCTCTTGGGGGCCGGGAGGGACAGAGAGGGATGGACCTTTCTTGTACGGTGAGAGGTGAGAGCCCCAGGTGCAGATGCCTCTAACCAGGCTCAGCTTCCACTGTTACTCCTCCCAGATGAGGCTGGAGGTGTCACTCAGAGGGTGCGAGCTCATGCCCTGAGGTGGGAAGTGGAGCTGTAGTGTCCTAAGATAGCAGCCTAGTCCTTCTAAAGGAGTGTTGATTCACTCTGAGGACAGCGGGAGGCTGGTCCTCAGCCTGCCATTGGCATTTGAAAGGAGGGTGATAGTGGAGGATATTGCCCTGAAGTAAGAACTCACCTCTGTCTTCTGTGATGCAGTGCTGAAGTCATGTCTGCTTTGAGCACTGTACCTTATTGTAACGGTAGAGAAGATATAGCTGGTTTGAAGTGTCCATTTTGATCTTGGCTCACAATAGCCTAAATCAGTCCATGCCTTGCTGTAGCTAAGTAATTGCTGGTATAGGAGCTAGTTTGTTTAACATCAAGAAGAAAAAAAATCTGTCTTCCACATGTTTCAACAATTGTGTAAGAGCCGAGAAACAAGGGGACAGTTTTAGGAAGGTCAACGACTTGCAGTGGAGAATCAGTATAGTAGGATTTATGTAAGATGAGTCTTTGTCCCAAAGCCCTTTTGGAGTCTTCCAGTTTTCATCTCCTACCCAGTTGGTCATCACTGGTAGGCTATTATCTTCTGCATGCTCTCTGATGGGAGATGGGGATGAGTAGCACTGAACTGAGGTAGCATGGTGTCTTTCCTGATCTAAAAAGGCAGAGAAAAATGAACCAACAATGTAAGCAAAGTGTGCATAATGAAACATGAAGCTTGGTTGCTGTGACTGTTGCACTGTTCATGTCTTCACTCTACCACCACCCCAAATTTGCTTGCCTTTCACGAAGAGCTTGATCCAGATGGGGTTTGAAGGATGCCAACAGGATGAGAGCAGCAAGCTATCAGTGAGATCAGGAAGGGTGTTCCCTGCATGGTAGTAGATACAGTGTATGAAGAAGTGTGCCAGAAGCTCCTGTTTCTTCAAGGTTGGTCTTACATGTGCCAGTGGTGGCCATGATTTATACCATGTGACTCTTCTGGAGGACCTAATTCAAAATCATGCACTTGCAGAAGCCTCCTATATATGCAGAAAAATGTTTCTGTTCTGGGGTTTGGATTTTTTGCCCTTTTGTGTGAACTACCACGGACTGTAGTCTGTTACTACTTGTGTCACTTTTGTCAGGTTGAAGAATTGTGTCTTAACTGTTCTGTTACTGAGTCTGTGGCTGACTTTCAGACAGTGAGTGATATAGAACAACTTTTCACGGCAGGTGATCTTGTCCATATTCCAAGTGCTCTAGAGCTGTGTGGTGGGATGTGCTTCTTTGATCCCACCTGTTTTAACTGTTTTGTACCACCCATCTGATTGCTCTGTCACTGCAGGTGGGTCCTAACTCCTCTGAGAGATTTCTGCAGAACTATCACCATCAACATGATCTTGGTATCTTCATCCTCTATAATGCAAGGGGGATTCAGAATGTCTGCTGTGTGCTACTGGCATCCATCCTCTCATCCAGGTGCTTCAGCTTTTGGAGGTTCCTAGATTCATGCCCACTGAGTTTTCCTCCTTCAGGGCACAGTGTCAGATAGTGTTGAGCAGGTTTCGTGGAGCCCACAGCCTACGCAAACCAAAGCTGTTGGGAATGGAAAAGAGAATGTTTAGTACTTGTCACACAGGGTCCTCAATTGTGACTTCTGAGCCACCTCCAGTGTTGCTTAGTCACTAACTATGAGCTTTTAATTTAAGCTTTCCTGAGGCTGGATGCCAGCATGGAGCCCAGCTCAGCTGCCCCAGCAGTACTCGGGGCAGGTCTGCTGCAGCACTAACTGGGTAACTCCTACTAAATTCTCCTTGGAAGCTCCACTGTATTTATGGGTAGGGAGGGTGGGGGGAATGCCTGCCCTCCCACCTTCCCCCATGTTGTCTCAAAGGGCCCTGGTGCATCTTTGATTAGGTGTAGGTCAAAAGAATTTCCACATCGTGACCTTAATAACTGGGGTTGATTGGCAGGCAGTCTGTGGAGAGGGAGCAGCCTGTCCCTTTCATCTCCCTTGGTGCCGTGCTGGGACAATGGGCCAGCATATTTTCCTTGTTGTTCCTCATTTGAAAGGGGTCTGGTATCTCTACTAGGTACCTGTGACATGGGGGTCTTGATTGGGGTCTCATAAAGGGCCCTGTCAGTGCATCCAAAGGCCAGGAATACAAAGGCGATCAGTGGGTGGGGGTCTCAGCTGACCACTGAAGAAGGGAGGGGAGGGTCCTGGAAGCAGTGGAGGGAGAAGCAACCCCTGATGGGAGAACTTAAAGGGGGGAGGGGGGGAGGAGGCGGCCCATTTTTGTCCCGAACTCATCAAGCACATCTGCAGAATTGTCCCAGCCGCTGCCTCCCAGTTTCAAAAGAAAATGATCGTTTGATAAACCGTCCTGATTCACCACTTTCTCACAAGGGAGGGAGATCCACCTTTGACCTCTATGATTTCACATTGGGCCAAGCTCCCCCCCATCCAATTGCTGGAGAAACTTTGAAATGCATCTCTTGCTCTCCCTGTCCTTCTCCCTCTTTCCCTTTACTCTCTCTTTCCCCCTGCCTTTTTTTTTTTTTTCTCCTCCTTTTCCCACCACCCCCACCTTGCCCACTCTCCCGCTTTGTAAAAAAAGCAGGCGTACTGCTTTGGAGTTTAGGCAAGTAATTAGTAAAATCTTTTCTTCAGCACAATAAAACCACAGCGCTCAGCCTGCATATTCCCACAATTTACATACTCGCGGGCATTCGAGAAAACAGGTGGCATTCCCAGTGCATCACTGCCTATGAAAATCATTTGGAAGGCAGGGAGGGGAGACTGCTGGGACCCACTCGCTCCTGTGAGCTATAGGAATGTGCATGAATATATTAAAATGTTTTCACACAATGCTTGTATTTTCCAACGGGAAGAGGCATCTTCTGGATGAAAGGCGGCTGGCCCAGACACAGGCCTCTTCCAAACGTTCTTTCTCACTCGGGGTTTGTTTGCATGGACCAGATAGAGAAGGGGGCCTAGGGGGGAGGAAAGGGCAAGGGTGCTATCTATGAAGAGTAAATCTTTGTGTGCCTCTTACCCGCTCCCCGTTTGTGGTCCCAGAAAGTTGAGTTATGAGGGAGTTGTGTCTGTGGAGGGGGGCAGGAGGGGGAATCATCAGGACTTTCTGCAAAAGCTTTTGGAGGCATTGCAAAAGTAGAGAGGAAATTAGCTTGTAATGGAGCATATAGTGCTCTGACTGACAGGATTCAGGGGCTACAGCAGGAAATGGCTGAGAGGGAGCTGGCTATCTCGGGCAGTATTAGCAAAGCACCTATTAATAACAGAAAACACTCTTGCAGTACTTTTCCAGCTTCATCTTATTGTCTAAGAACAGGCTGCTCAATGCTCGGTCTGGGTAACATATCCAGCTGTTGCTCTCCTTTTCCTGAGAGGGCAGTTGTTCCAGGCTGTGACACAGGTGGAACCCAGCAGTTCCCACTCCATTTCAGTTGGGGACTACTTAGCTGCGTTGCCTCCAAAGAGGTTCTTTGGGTGCTTTAAACCTGTAGGGTGTTGACAACAAATGCATGGTGAAACTTGTGTCAAGAGAGTGTAGATTAGAGATTTCCTTTCTAATGGACAAGAATTAAAGGAGAGAATTGAAGTGGGGGAGAGGCTGAACACAAGTAATGAATGTCTTGGCTTAGGAGCAGATTGTGCATGTAGGGAAGGGTTCAGCTCTAGGGATACTGTTTTGTTTGAGAATACTGGGGCAGGCTGCAAAATGGCTTCATTGAAGGAAACAGAGGTAGGTTAGTGGCTGGATTTTTTTTTTTTTTTTAAATTACATTATTTTGGTGAAAATGCCCTTTGAAATTTCTGTGGGAAGTCATATGGTACCAGCATGGTGATCTGGACGCCTGTCTTGTATGTGAACATACAGCCTTTGTAGAAAGCTCTTCTGCGTAGGCATCCTGAGGATTTACAAGCCTGCCTGCAGCCAGCCAGAACCATGGCAGCACAAGTCAGTGGGTGCCATGAAGAACTGTTACAAATCCCATGCTACCCAGCTCAAGCCTCTGCTCTCCTGAAAGAACTTATTAAAACACAGGCTCCTAGAAGAAGGCATAACCCATTTAGAGAGGAGTGGGAAGAGCTTTACTGAGATTTTTCCTCAGCTAAGCCAGCTTTCCTTGTCCTTTCAGACTGGACTCTTTCTGCAACATGTGGGAGAAAATACATTCCCCAGCCCTGCAAGGAGCTAAACGATTCAGCATCTCAAAACCTTTTGCAAAGGAATGTTCTTGCAGGGCATCGGTTCCTGAAAGGGATTTGCAGAAGTAGCAAAGCTCTGTAATGATGTTTCTCCCAGCTGGCCTGCACTGGTCATACTGGTGTTGGTCATGGTGCAAAGGTCCCTAACCTTTTGTTGGAAACAACCAACAACCCAACTGGCAGGACGGCTTACTTTTTATTTTTAATTATTGTCTTCCCAATTGCCTGCTCCTCCCCTTCTTCATCTTTCTGCATTTCTTAAAGAGGCAGTGGAGGGAAAAAAGCTTTGGTTTTTGTTTGGGAAGGGGGTTAGGAAGGGCGACATGGCCCCTGCAACCTCTCATAGGGGTGTCTTGTCAGGGCGCGGCATGAAGGGCACAAACAGATCATAACCTTTAAATGAAAATGCGATGGAGGGGAGAGATGAAAGCAGTGAAACAAATTAGATACATCTAGAGGGGGTGCTCAACTGGAGAAAATTAGCATTTCTTCCTAATTGGAGTGCAGGGCATTCCATTACAGGGTTTCATTACAAGGAGGGAAGCACTGGGCCTCTTTGGGGGATTCCCTCCTGCCCTCAGTTCTTCTTAAAGTAAAAAATATATTTGGGAAAGAACTGAGAAAGGACTGAATTTATCAGAGTGGAGGTTTCAGGCTGCTGCAGAAGAATAGATAGTAAAGCACCAATTCCCTGCTTAGGAGAAGAAAGTGATGGTTGTGTGCACATGAAGTCAGGTGCTAGTCCTAGTTTTTCTGAAGGAAACTAAAAGGTTTATAGGAGGCTGCAGGTGGTGGTAACTTTCTGTTGCTAGTACTTGCTGAATCAAATTTGTAGACTCTATCCAGCATGCAGTAATCTGTTTGAAGCATAGGGATGTTAAGATCGGGGGACTTAATTCATGCCTGCTTTACACTACATATCAAGTCCATGCTGTGCAAAGCACTTGTTCAAGGCATGTCTGTCTGATTCTGCTTTTAACTAGAGTTGTTGTCTCCAACAGGAACTTGGATATTTTCTTGGGAAGGCAATACCTGACTTCTAGCACGGAACGTCTGATGGCTGCACTGGGGCTTGTGCATAGCTTTATGGTCCAAATAGCTTGTGCCAACTTAACATCCAAGCATGCCTGTTTCTTCTTTATATGTACATCCCTATGTATAAATGGGTGCTAAAAATAACTTAGAGGCAATTCAAGGGACAAGGTTTTGCATTGCATCTCAGCATTAAGAGTAGGGGGGTATTTTTTCCAAGCAGGGATTGGATTATTTATCAGTTAGCACTCTCAAGAAAGGGGGGGAGTGAAAGAAGAAAAAAAGAAAAGCAGACTTGCTTCAGGTGTGTGGTATGCAACGTATGTTGCTCTGCCAATCTACAGGTACAACATTTCCTGTTCCAGCTCAGGAGAAGGGATATATAAGCATAGGAATGTAGACTGTAGGGGAAGACTGAAGGAAGGGTCCTGTCTGCACAGCATATGGTTCCTAGCAGAGTGGGAGGATGTTTACAGCAGCAGTGCCTTCATCCTGGGCAGGCTTCATCATCCATGTTCCCAGAATAAGGTTGCAGGTGACTTACATTTATGAATTCTTTAAATTAATATCTCTGACTTAACCCTTTTGCTAAATTCTAGCATTTTGACACAGACTGTAGCACTGCCCACATGAATATCTTCAGGTTTAGAAAAAAAATACTGTTGAAAGCATGACTGAGAGATGGGCTTCTTCCGTATTGGGTTTGACCCATATCGGGATGATGATGTCTCCCCTCCCAGCCTTTTCCCGTCACTTCAGTTCTCTCAAAAGATGTTTGGAAAACTGTTTAAAATGAGCAAATGGATCAGTCTAGTTCTAGATTAGTAAAGCAAACTACTTTTGAAACACTGGGGGAGGTAGAGAGGAGATGGGAGCAGGACCATAGAGGCTGGAGTTTGGAAAGGAGCAAATGATTAGGAGGAGATAGGCTTGAGGAGAAACTAGTTCCTCTGAAGAATGGGAATTTCTTCTCAGTGTGTGCATCTGGCTTGTGTGCTGATATGCTTTAAAATACAGCATGCCAGAGTGCCTCTTGCCTGTAGCTAAGCTTCAGCTTCCCTGAGTAGCTGGCATCCTGCTTCTCTGTTGCGAGTGGAATCAGACACTGGAAATGTGTGGACAGAATTGTGTGGCTATGACTCTCCTTGGCTCTGTTGCCTCTGGTTTATTTTCAGAACACTGTGAGACTGCTCCAGACTGGAAGACAGATTAGAAAGTCTGTTTTCTGTGTGGTCTGTCTTATAGTGTGTTAGTTATGTGGGGTTTTTTACCTAGGATTTGTCAGGTCTTCTCTCTATTCACTCCCACCTGCACAAAGTGCAACTGCTGCAACCACTCTCTTGCTCTGAAGAGGTGTTGTGGGTTCATGATGCTCCATTCAGCATCTCTGCACGTGCCTGTGTGTGGGATGTACTCTTACTGCTTTGTAGGCATCCTGACACTTTACAGATGCAGGACTAATTTGAGGCCAGGTATTAAAGCCAGTTTTTAATGTGCATTGCCCTTATTAGTAAATCCTTGTTCTCTCTCCTCTGAGACTGAGGTACACATTCCTCTAAGTCTAGCTGTCCATCAAAGAGGACTTGAAATGAGGCCCTGCTATGGTTGGTAGACACGGGCAGCTAATAAAGAGAGAGAGCCCATTTCATTTGAGAAGAGACATGTACCAAGGTGATTGATAGTCACAGAGATTTATTAGTGTGGGGGCTGGATAGAGGCTTGCACACTGGAATCCAACAGCTTGTTTTTTTCAGTGGAAGAAGAAATCTGGTGGTCACCTCTGTGTGTACCTGTTCCCCACTCAAAAAACACCAAAAAACCCCCCCAAAAACCTAAAGAAAGTAGTGAATTGATCAATGGAAGCAATTACAGACTAAGCTGGGCCAAGCAGCAACTGCTACTATTGCTGTGCTTGGTCTCTGCACCTCCTGGTGCAGCTATCTTGAGCTTTGCACCTGCACTTTGTTCACTGATCTGCTTCGCCTGTCCAGGCTGACTTAATGAGGAATGGGGATGGAGTGGGACTGTCTGGAACAGGTTTTATCTTATTTTCTGTCTTGCAGAGAGTATTGGTTAGTGCATGTGTCCTAGAGTATGTTTTCCTTTTTCATATACACCCCCTGTATTTCCTCCTCTTTGACAGTGAAGAAGCAAGGGAGCCTGCTCCAGAAATTAGAAAAGCAATACTGTTTCTCTAACATCTGTCTTCTGATGGTCTAAAAGCAATCTGGGAATAGAGATTATGTGGAGATGACTTCAGATAAGTTTGTAGCCTGGCAGAGCAAGGCCTTTGTGGTCCTGGTATGTGGTGGAAAATATCAGGTACTTTAGTAGTATCAAGTGCATGTAAACAGTACTGTTCCCGCGGTGCAGTGGCTCTGTCCTCTGCTTCCAAAACTATGGTTTGTGAGACCTTGCTGGTCCTCAGACCCATACTGGCTCTCTAGCTCTTGCAGTGAAGCAAGTGATCCGGGTCCCTGCTACTCTAGGAGTGACAGAGACTGGTTGAAGCCTCAAAGCTTGTAGCAACCAATTAACTCTAACCTGCCTCAGAAGAGGCAATGAACCAACAGGATCTGAAGAGGAGATACAGCAGAGGGACACTCCTCTGGACCAAAGAAATAGCTTCATTACTAGTTTTTATCTTGTTTTTGTCCTCGTATTTGGTCCCCAGTGAAATATGGTGCAGAAGTTATTGATGTGCTGATATGTGGTTGCCTCCATCAGGCCATTCTGGTAAAACCTCCCTGAGAAGAAATATGGAGAGTAAGATGGTGGTGGGTAAGCTTGAGTGTGGAAGTGTTATTCACCAAATTTCACAATAGAGACATTTGAAATTACTAGGATATTGGTTTAAAATGGATGAAAGATAGTATTTCTTCACACAGTGTGTAGTGAACTTTCTACTCCAGAAGGTTATGTAGGTGAATGATGCCATCAGTTTTGAAAGGGATTTGGTAAATTCATGGATATCAAGTTCATAACAGAGGACTAGGTGGAGCTATGCTCTCTCAAATCCTTGATATGGCAATTGTGGATGCTGGGGCAGTACAAAGAGAATGATCACTAGAAAGCTGCCAAGCTTACATGTTTTTCCTAAACAGCATCTGCTAGTACCACTGCTGGAGACAAAATGGTGAGCTAGATGGGCTATGGCTCGACCAATACGGGCATTTCTCCTGTTCTTCTGGCCATGGTGGGTCAGTCTGGCATCCATCTACCATAGTGTTTGGTGTCCAGCAGTGGTTGGTAGTAGATGTCTAGAGAGAAGGGTAAGAAACCAGACAAGCGCAAAAAGATCATTTCCTTTATGTTCCTTCCCAGCTTCCTGTAATGAGGAGATTAGGGTTTCCCTGGCTAGCGTTTGCATTTGGACCAGAGACTCGTTCTGTGAGCAGCTCATCCCTTCTTTCTGAACCTGTTAATGTTCTGGACTTCATAGGCTCCTTTCCAATTCAGTGCTGTGTCCTGAGGAAGAAACACTTTGTTCTATTTGTTCTGGTTTAAACCTTTTGCCTGACCATCTTACAGGAATATATGGTGAATGATTCCTCCCTCTGGACACCCTCTGCTCTGTTTACGGTTGTAGTATTTTTCCCAAGCTACCCCAACTCTAGTATTTATGGTCCTGTGTGAAGCAGTAGCAAACCATGACTGTTGTGAGTACTCACTGGCCAGTTGTTATTTAGAGTGGACTTCACATGTAGGTGTCCCTGAGATGTGGTAAACTCATAACTTCTTTGCAATGAAGCCTCTTGAGTGGAGTCCATAGAGATGCAGCCTACTCTGATTTGATGGTCATGTAATTGGCTCTTGTGTATCCACATGATAAAGATCTGTGACACCTTCAACTGGGACATTCCTAACTTGTTGCAGAATCAAATACTGACACTTCAGTAACGTGCTCATTTCAGTGGAGGACGTGAGCACAAGCTTGGTTCTGGGATTTCTTCCTGTGGGTGTTTGACTTAGCAAGTAAAAAAGGTTCTTTTAATAACTGTGGCTTTGGATGAGACTTCCTAAACTCACAGAGTGCATGGGAATAGGGCAGGCCATGGAATGGAAAGGAGGAAACTGTGGTTTCACACTCCTGCCCACAAAGCTGCCTGTGCATCTAAAGCTTCCAGACTTCTGTTCCTTGAAGTGTTGGAGGACTGACTGCCAGCAGGTTGTCCTGCTTCACCTAGACAGCAACTTACTGAGGGATAGGAGGAAGGGCGATACTTTATTTATCACCTATTTCTTGGTATCAAAGGATGAGGTGTTTTAGGGAATCTTGTCTTCCATTGTAGCTTTGAGATGTGTGGCTAGAGGGGCTTTTCCCAGTCCTTTCCAATGCAGTCCTTTCCTACTCCATTTTCTGTCTCATATTTTTTTCCAATACACTGATATTAAGCATTATAATAAATTATTCCTCGACTTCTTCCCTTGTCCTTTCCCTGTCTCTGCAGCATTTGTTTTGCCTGATCCCTTTCCTACCTTCATCTGGCTAATCTCAGTTATTACTGAAATTCAATAGTTCTTTTACTGCCTTGCAGACCAGCCTGATTACAGACACTGAAGATGATAACTTGTGCTGTGAACTTGTGTTTTACTGTATATTGATGTCAGGATGGTTTGAGCTCTAGCTACTGCAAAACCTTTTCGGTGGGTTTTTGGGTAGTTCAGGATCTGTGTGGGTGGTGGTCATTAAACATCTTTATGTCTTAGACATGTGTGTTGACTGGTGATTTAATGAAATTTTGTGTGCCTTTCTCTGCATACAGGGCTGGAGCTTTCTGGCCTGACTGGCGGGTTTTATTTCTCACTCTGGTGAAATAAAACTCTCAGAACCAAGCATGCTTTGAACCTGCAGATGGAGAGTAGGGGCTTCATTCAGGATCTCGGTCGCTTAGGGGCAAACAGTTGACATGCTCCAGACACTTAGCATGAAAACCCTGAAGCAAATCATATTGCATAGAGTGGAGAGCTGAGGAGGGGAAACCTGTCCAGAGCTTTAAGGGCAAGTGAATTGAGGTTGTTGCAAGCATGTCTGTCAGGGCTGGAATGATCAGAGCAGGAAAGCTCTAGGAGTCATTTCATGGCTGAGTTAAACACAGATGAGGCTTTGCTCGCCTCCTCCACAGAGCACCTGTGTCTCCATGCCTCAGTGTCCTGGACCTCTCTGTGTTCAGCATGTGCTGCATAAACACGCTTCTCCCCTTTCACCTTTCCTGGTCTTCAGCTTCTTAAAACCCTCTGAGCATTATCCACTACTCCCTGGCTGAACAACTCCTTTAAACTTCATTTGGAAATTGTTTGAATATCATAGAGCAGAGAAGGAAGATCAAGCACTCTGTTTTTAAGTGATTTGGCTTCTTTCCTTTGTAAGCGTGAACAAGTACAGCTCCTGCTTCTGCATGATGTGGAGAAAGAACTGCTGCTCTTTGTGGGAAGATGATGAAAGTGTATGTTTGTTGAGAAGTCCTCTTCATCCTCACTACCCTGATCACTTTTTTCAAAATTCTCCTAAATTGAGCAGTTTGAATTGGGGGTGGGGGTGGTAGTGATATGGCAAAAGGAATAAGACCAAAATAATTTGTAGCTTGTGGCACCAGGAAAACAGATTCAGTTTAAAAGTAGGGGTGGGAAAGAAACATTCTTGGGTTTTAGTTGTTCTGGCAAACCTGAAAGGATTCTCCCCTCCCCCTAACCTCACTGGTGTGCACGGATTGCTGGCTTATTGAAAAGTCATTTTCTGTCATATGTTCTAATGGAAAAGTTTAGATAAGCTATCATTATATATGTGCATTTTTAAAAGAATGCTTGTTAACTGAAAACTCTGCCAGTCACATCTGAAAATATATTGGGATTGGCCTTGGCTGTCCTGAAGCATAAAAAATAGAAAGGAGGTATTTTTAAAATAGGAAAAATTTTCTTCTTTTGCATCATGATTCTTTAAGCATTTTTCTACACATAGGCCTGTATTTAGACTTTTGTCCAAAGCAGTGACAGCTGCAATATTTATTTAAATCAATTCTACATGTCCCCTTGTAGGGTGTGGGATTATGAGAAGAAAAAGCCCTGGACACTGTAAGGTTTGTGGTAAGGTGTGAGCATAGGCAGCATTACATATCTTTTCCCACTGGTGCTGGGAATGTTCACTGGATTTCTCTATATAGCCTTGAAACTGGCCTGGTCAACTTGAGTCTGCTTATATTTATTCTTGGTCTCTGCTTCTCAGATGCTGGCACTGATTCCATGTCAAGCATGTTTTGTTCAGAAGTGTCAAAGGTTGCCTTTAAGGAAAAAGTCTTGAGCATTGAAGAGCCTGAGGCACACAGTATCTAGCTGAACTCATCTCCATGGCAAGTACTTAGAGGAGCTTGGGTGAGGCTTCAAAAAATTGGATTGAAATTGAAAAATGAGCCTTTCTGCGGGAGTGTTAATTAAAATGTGAAAGATACCTATGATCTAAGGAGAAACCAGAGTATTGTGGGGTGGAATCAGGCAACTTCTGCAGTTTGCAACCTGCTGCAGTGTTGGGTCATAGTTGTGTATTTTAAGCAGCTCAGAAATTACAAGTCTGTGCCCTGGGGGTTGTGCTGCCTGCCTCCTTGCTACTTATGGAGTCTCTGGGGATCTCCTTTCCTTGTCAGGATTGTTGTGATTGCATCATCTCCTAGGCTTGCTCAGCACTCCTATGTAACTTGTGCTCTGATTAAAGTAGTGGGCATCTTTACACTTGCCTGCTTACCATCTGGTCTTCATTGCAGAATAAGGACCAAGCTTTTAGACTGTGACAATATTTGCTTTCCTACAGGGTACTGCAATCATAAGGGACACAAGATGAGTTTTTTCAAAATATAATTTAACATTTTTTAAAAAAAAAAAAAAAAGACCCTATTGCACTGGAGTTCTGATCATCAACTCAGCTGAGCAGGTTTAACTCATCTACAGCCCTGAAGCTGACCAGCCAGGACAAGGATTTCTATCCTGAAGGTAATGGTGATAATCCAAAGAAAGCATAGATGCAGACAAGTCCTGAGAACCAATGGAGGCACTGTGCCGCAGGATGCCAGTTTCTGGTTTCTGGGACAACTGATGCCAGTCTGGTGCGACACAGGAGCCAAGTGGTTTGGTCAGCCTACATGCAGCAGGTTTCCTAGTAGGTTTTGCAGATCCAAAGGCTTGTAGCAGAAAGGGAGGTGGAATAAGTGAGGTCCCGCTGTGAAAAGAAGTTTTGCTTTGCTAATGGGAAATGTCTCAGCAAAAAGAGAACCTGGACCCTTCATTGCTGTTCTCCTGGTTCTGCTTGTTGCCTGACTTTTAGGGCAGATGCTGGAGAAAGTGAATGATTCTTCCCTGATTTTTCTCAGCAATAAGAGTTCTCACTTTGCCCTTGGCACAGTTCTTGCTATCCTGTCTGGGACCTGCACTGTCCAGTTTCCTCTCCAAGTCTGTTGCCTTTCTTAATCTCAGTGTAAAGGTACTAGACTAGAAATCCTGCCCTGAGAGCGTAGGCTACACCAGGCCTTCAAGAATCTGTCATGCATTGCAACTCTTCATAGGCTCCTATTGTGCATCACTGGATCTCTTTTCTCCTTTACCCATTTTTTGGCATCCTGCACTGTCCTGTTCCACAGGCTGGGGGAAAAGATGCTTGTCATGAGCTGACCTCGTGTCCCACCGCAGACCGTGCCTCCACTCTGCCAGGCAGGCTGTCCTGCTCCAACCCCTCCTCCTGCTCGCCCCAGATCGGAGTCCCTGAGAGGTCTTTGTCTGCCTGTTGAGAGCAGCTCCTGTCCCGCCATTCCCACATGGTGCACCCTCCCCAGCAACCCCCCTCCCCATTCAGTAGTTTGGGCTGAAAGAACCTTGGCTAATTACGCCAGGCTGAAAATTACCACTTTGCTGCGTTCTCCTGCTGCTGGGCCCATTTTTGTGGGGCCTGTAGTTAGAGGGAACAAAGTCCCCCCTGTGGAGCCAGGCAGGCCCCAAGTGTGAAGCTACAGGTACAAGCAAGAGGGGAATGAAGGGAATAATTACCAGCTTCTCCAGGTGAAAGCCCTGTTAAAACTTCAATAAGCCAATTAGGGGCCAGGGTGTGTGTGTGGGGGGAGAGTCTCCCCCACCTATAAGTGATTCCCACCAGGCAATTAACAGAAATCGTTTCACGGAGGGGAGAATAAGAAATGGCTCTTAGAAATTGTCTTGAGTTGGGGGGGCCTGAAACAGCATGACTGCTGCAGTGGTCCTCGTGTACTCCAACCTCCCAGCTCACTGTGTGGCCTGAAAGTGTTGGTGGGGCTAGGGGGAGAAGGAGGAGGGAGGGAAAATGGCAAAGAAAAAGGAATCGCTGGAGCTTTACACCTGGGCAGGCTTTGAGAAACTTTCAGAGCTTCTTGTAAGGCTGTGTGTGGGCCTAGAGCACTGAGCTTGAGGGGGTTGCTGGATCTGGGGAAGTGGGTGAGGGTCAGGCTCAGTGTGTCTTCCCCATCAGGGTGAGGGGAAGGCTATTGGTGTTGAGCCCAGTAGCGAGGGGATAGGTGCTGAGTGTGAAGACTCGAAGTGGGTGTGCAGGTGGGTGAGAAGTGAGTGCCAGGCCTTCAGAGATCTGCCTGAGATGTGTGATGGTCTGCAGGTGCCCTGCCTTACCCCAGGAGAAGGGGATGTCTGGTGCCTAGTACCTTTGCATGTATCTCATCTGGGACCATGTTTCTCTGCTGCTCATCCAGCAGCTTCATCTACTTGTTCCTTTCAATTGGTTCAGAAAAGCCAGTGGATTTGCTCAAGGTGAAGTTTTATGAAGTCACCCTGCAGTTCCCTTGCAATGTGTTGCAGATGGCATGTAGAGCATGCTGTCTGGTGGGTACCTGGCAGGAGTCTTGCCCGTCTGTATTTGAATAGCTGCTCTGGGGAGTAGAGCATGGGATGAAGTTGCTGCAGATGGCTGAGATTGCCCTAGTCATGTTGGAAGGGAGAATGCATAGTGTAATTAAAGAAGTCCAGATACCAACTGTGGTTATTTGACCTGTGCTTGCAAAAGAAGATGGAACAAACAAACAAAAATTCTAAACTCATCAAAACAAATGTAACCTTAGTAGAGACTTTCTTTGCTTTTTCTAATGTTACAGCTTCTGAGAATTCAAAATATCCTGTGACATTTTGTTCTGGTTACTGATAACCTGAAGCTGAAATAATCCTACTGTAGTAGGGTGTTTAACCACCTAGTCTTGGACTGACCTAGAAGTCCCTAGACTTCCTCTCTTTTTTTCTCCCTCCCCCACTTTTTTTTTCTCCCCAGAAAGCTTTCTATGGCAGGAATAGAGAACTCTCTCTTGTACAGTCCAGCTTTTAGACTCAGAAATGGTTTCTCAGCAGAGTCATCTTTCTTTATGATTTGGCTTCCAAGACGTAGCACCAGTGGATGCCTGTAAAGATTGCTTTGTGCACAGGAAGCCCTGGTAAGCATGTACAGGCTTTCTGCCCCCTTGATGTTTGGTACACATTGTTTAGACCAGTGCCCAAGTTAACATAATGGATTACGGGTTTACGTTTTCTTCCTATGGTTAAGGAGTCTTGGGGTTTTTTTGGTTGGGTTTTTGTTGTGTTTTTTTGGTTTTGGTTTTTTTTTTTTTTTTTCCTGTAATAACTTGAGCATCAGTTAGGGATTAAATTGAGTCTGGAGAGAGCTAGGTATGCAGGACTTCTTGTACAGAGATCTCTCTCCTGAACTCCATGCCTGGCAAGCCCAGAGTGAGGAAGGATGTTAAAGAGTGTTGGATATAACATGCAAGTAAGTATTTTACACTGCTAAACATGTTATCAAGCCTTTCCATTTTAATGAAGGAGTAGGGCTGATATCAATCCAGTAGAAATACAAGTGCGGCCACAAAAGGAGATTTTTGTTTGAGGTTCTGAAAAATGACAGTAGCACTCTGAAAGCACTGTTTGAATACCCCTCTTATGTGGGAACACCCAGAACCTGAAATCAGCTTTTATAGAGCTAATCTGAGTGTGGTCCTTGTCCTGGATATTTGCATCTCCCTAAAAGTATGTGTCATGTGGAGTATTGGGGAAAGGATGGTGATATTTAGATGCAGACAGCCCTAGGAACATCAGGACTGTTCTGTGGATAGACTTACTTGTTTCTAATAAAGGGTACTTTCCTGTTCAGTGCTGCAGCGTGGAAAAGGTCTGTGTGCATGTGTCTGTCCTATCTGGAATCTCTGTCTTGATGTCACTGAGCCCAGTTTTTCCTCCAGAAATGGCAATTACATTCTATATCTGGCTGTCTATTTTCAAAAAACTTACCTGCTGCAGGGCTGGTGAAGGGGCAGTGAACAAGATTGTCGGATGACTTGGGCAGACAATATGGGGTGAAACTGCAAAGTAACAAAGGCAAGATGGAGGTGTATAGGTTGAGTGCCTGCTAAGCAACTTGCTAGAGTAGGGGTGATCCATGTACTGTGCTGGAATTTGGGCCTTTGGAGATACTAAAGGCTTATTCTGTTCTCCAGCCTGTGGGTCTCTGGAGGAAGACATAAAGTTAGAGGTCAAGGCAGAGGGTTGGAGAGATAAAGCCAACATTCCCTCTACCCTGAGGTATGCAGTAAATGACATGGGAGAAATGATGTGATCATTTCTTCTGTCAAATGCACTGGAGCTCTCCCTCAAATGTGAGACTTCACTGTTTCAACCCAGCATCTATACAGTGCCCTTCAGTACAAAATGCAAATGCCTTCTTTCTGGGAACCACTTTCTAGTGATCCACTTGAGACTCAAGGAAGCATTCAAACGAGTTATTAGTCTGTCTGTCCGTGCCTGTGTCACTGGCGCTCCTTGTCAGAACACAGCATTTCCTCTTGGAGCAGCAGTAGTTGTAAATGTGGCAGCATTCGTGCAGTTGTCTTTACACATTTTGTTTTCTCTGTGCACTGAGTCCCTAGTGGGGAGTGGCAGAGCTCTTCTGTAGTTTCTCTGTGTGCAATATATGGTGCCTGTCAGGACCACAGTTCAACCCTGAGCTGACTGATGCCTTGAGGGACACTGCAGTGTGCATGTGAGGCTCAGGGAAGTGGCAGCAAATGTGCTAGTGCTTTCCAGTCTGTTTGTGGAACAAGCCTGGTCACTTGCCTCCAGCTGCTGCTTCTCTTTGGCAATATTACTCACTGCTGAACAAAGATGAGGCTGTGCTGCAGTGGATCTCTGCTTGCTGAGGTGAGGTCAGTCATGTTATTTGAGTGCAAATACAAGACTATTTTATATGCATGCAAGCAGTTGGACCCAAATATAAACCTGGCTCCTGAGCACCCTAGAAGCTCTCCTTTGTGCTGAGCCTGGAGTAGTACAGGCACCTGAGGAGGCTGCCAACACACTCCTGAAACCAGGCTTTAACAAAGTAGTGTGGAGCCTAGAACTCTCGAGCTTAGAAAACAGCCAGCAACACAGAATGAAAATGTTTGTCAGTTTGGATTGTGTTGTCTTTTCCTTGCACGGAAGGTCTGGAGCTGAAGCATTGCAAGGCAAGGATGGAGGAGTATGTTATGTGGAACTGGAAGGATGGGAAGGCTCTTGAGGGCTGAGGAATATGGAAAGGCTTAGTCTGGAGCCAAAAGCCAGAGGGATATTGCAGAGCTGGAGTAAATTGGATACAACCTGCACTTGTTATTTCAGGTTTTGGAAAGTTATATCATGTGTTATTGGCTTCTTCAGCTTTTCTAATTCTGTCGTCTGCTAGATAGCCTTCTACTCCCCACATTCCCTGTTCTGGAAAGCTGTAATTTTGGCCCATTAACAGTGGCTGGACTTTTGGGGCAACTGCCTTACCTGCTGATTTTTGTTCAGTTTGTGGTTACTGAGTTGTGAGTATGTAACCCAGCTGTTCTGAATTGCTTCTGAGATACTGAAGGTGGTTGGTTCATTTCTCTGGTCATTCTGCAAGAGGCACAAAGTGGAGCTAAAGCAATTGGTCTGGGGCAGCAAGGGTGCAACACCAGCCTGCATGACCACAGAATCCTGGCTTTGTCCAGCGTTACCTGAATCAAAGGCAGGTGGGACTTCTTGTATGTTTGTGGTGCCTGCTTTCTCATGGAGAAGAAAATGCTAAACCAACGCTATGCTGCTTTTTTTTTTTTTTTTCTTCTTCCTGCAAATTAAACGCCTCTGGGGAAGGAGCACCTGCTTCCCTGCTCTGTCTCCCTCCCTTTGTGTGTATCTGGTCTGTTGGAGAAGCATCATGCTGGAGGTGCCGAAACTCCCTGGGCTGTGTTTCTGACCCCCTCCTCTGCCCTTCACAATGTTGTTACTGTTGCATCCGCTCCCCAGCCTCCTGGGCTCTTCAGCAGGGGCTCCATCAAGTTTGTGTGACCTTAGCACTGTATTCATGCTGGAGGAGTTACCTTCCATAATGATGTCAACTGATGAGGTTAGCAGGATGGTGGCGGCCGCGATAAGACATGACATGTTCTAATGATTTGCCTTAGCGAGCTGCGTGTGTTGGGGGGGCACAGAGGGGCTTAGAGAGGGGAGGTGGGGGCCCCACAGGTGCCGACAAAGACTTTGACCTTTGCTGCTATAATATCAGTGTTTCACAGGCAGGGCGGTTCGGTAACCCACTTTCAGCCCATCAAAAATTGATTTAATTGCAATTTTTTCCCCCAATTAGGAGCACTGGAGCTTAACTAATTGGAGTAATAGAGAGTAATAAGGCTCTGATAAAAAGCCTTCCTCTGCCTCCTTTGTATCTTGTGTCATTGCCTGTCAGAGGTCAGAGAGCTTGCATATTCTATTAGGCAGAGTTGCCTTCATTTGTACAAATTAGTTTACCCAACAGTAATTAAAATGCCAGTGCGGGTCGGGGAGAGCTGAATACAATTGATGGGCACGTTGGTGAAGGATTTGACAGCTCTGGTGGCCTCCCTTGCCAAAGCGTGTCAGTGCTGAATCAAAGGCTACACAAACCCACAGACCCGTGTGTTTAACCCGCAGCACCGTCGGCACCAACTGCTTTCTCTTTTCCTCTCTCCGTCTTGGACTTGCTTTCTCTCCTCCTTTTCTCATCCCACTTGAGACTTTTTAAAAAAGATGTTTCCCATCTTTGAGCTGTCCTTTCTGTTGATAGCTTTCATAACGCTGCTGGTTATGCTGCCACCCCCCTTCCCTCCCCTGTCCTGTCTCCTTCAATGCTCCCCCTTCTCTCCCCCCGCCTTCCACATTCCCAGCTGCAGGGCTCTGTCAAGTAATAACTTCTTTGTTTCCTGGTCTGATGAGTCTCTGTATGTAATAGTCTCCAAAATGGAACAACGACATCCAATTCTAGGGGGTGGGGGAGCGCGGGAGGAGGAAGGAACAGGCTCTTGCACGTGTCAAGCAGATTCTGGATTTGGAATCCCCCAAAGAGCAGAATGGTACTTGAGAAGCAATCTGAGAAGCAAGTACAGGGGAAGGGCGCAAGCTTGGGGCATGGGGGAAGTTTAGAGAGAAGAGGTTGAAAAGGGCCTGTTTCACCCAGGTTCCTTTGGTGACTTTGCATTGCAGGATTCCCAGTTCAGGCAATGCCTGCTCTGAAGGCTGAGTGTGCATTGAGGAAGGTATGGATTGTACGGTGGGATTTGTGTCTCTGGAGCTGAGTCTGTTTCCAAGCCTTATGACAAACAGCATCTTTCCATAAGGACTGTGGACAGCTGCCCCTTTCCCTCTGGTTCATCCACATCTGGCAATGTTCTATCTGGGATGGGGTAAAAATGGTGCTACAGGTGGGGTGAAACTGTGTAGTTGACACCTTGGGGGCAGGTATGGGATCACTGCAGCGGGGCTGTAGCCAAGGCACTGCTGCTGTTGCCAGAAATGCCATAGGATCTTCAACAACCACAAGTCAGTCAGAGGGAGAGAAGTTCTTGTGTTTCTTTCAACCACTGCTGCCAGGATGTGTGTGCTCTCTCATCCCCTGGCCCAGCTTCTATTGTGGGGGGATGCTCTCTAATGAAATACCTCTTCTGTAGCATAGAGAAGGTTTGGCTTCAGGAGAATCAGTTTTCTTTTTATTTTCTTTTTTCTCCTCCTTCTCAGTAGAGAGTTTCAAATGGGAAAGAGAACATCAAAATAGCAGATGAGTTGCAAAATGCCCTGCTTTGGACAACATAATCATGCTGTGACTGAAGTACATGTCTTAATGCTCTCCAAAATCCTTGCCTTCCTGGTCCAGCAGAGGTGGAAATGCTATGTTGGTTTGCTTGTTTTTACCTCCTGGGGGATCCCTGTGAAGGCAACATGACCTGTTATGGAAGCCTTGCAATGGTGTTCATTTTCCCATTAGAGGAGCTTTTTGGAGTCATGGTGCCCGGCAGCTTTCACAGGGCAGAAGAAAGCTTAGTGGGGAAGGGGGTTTACACCTCCAAGGCCATCTGAAACTTAAACATAGCAGTAGATGCATCTGTCAGGGTCTGTGTACATCGCTAGTATCATATACACTTCATGGAGATGAGTCATCCCTGCAGTAATATATACAGGGTATCCTGTGCTCTTCTCTTCCCAGTCTAGTCTCTCCTCAGTCTCTCTGACTCCTGAAAGCATTGTAGGTAAAATAAATGACACTCACTAAGCTATTAACTCAGCTTGAATTGTTTCTCTTGGGCAGCTGGCGAGAACAGTAGTGAAGAGGTTGCAATTCTCCAGGTCAGAAGTTCTTGGTGTGTGCTCTGTGCTTCCTAAGACAAAAAGCCTTGTTGAAGGTAGACTGAAAGAAGCCTGGTAGAAGGCTTCAGTTCTGCTGAACAATGTTTCAGAAGTTTTGGAGCCAAGCTTTACATGCTTAACTCAAATTTGCATGTTGTTTTAGACTTGTCAAAGCTGACTTGTGTTGCCCTTCTGCTTGAAGTGAAATTGCCACCTCTGAGTTTCCCATTTATGAGAAGTCTAGGGGTTGAAGGTGAAGCCTGCAGACTGAACTCAAGGTGAGGGGCCCTGTGTCATCCTCTGGGAATCTAGACTTCCAGATCAGTTTGCTCCCAGGCTTTGACAATTTCTCATAGGCATCACTTCTTGTGCATGTCTTGTGAATGCTGCTTTCTAATCCTGGCAGTGAAGGTGCCTCACTCTTCTGAGAGAAGTCTTATCTTTGCTTGCTAATGGGCTCCAGCCTGTTAAAGATAAGGCCTGCAAACCTGATCCTGCTGAAGTATGAGACAAAATTCCTGTTGACTGAATGGAGTCAGCTTTACCCAGAAGAGACTTGTTTTTGGCCCTGAGGCCTGTATGCAATGCTGGAGAGAAATATCTTCATCTAGTGCTATTTTTCTTTTTTTTTTTTTTTTTTGAGGGGTGGGGAGGGAAAGCTGAAGTCCAGAATTGACAGCATGAGCAGGGATTAGACTTTGCTGTTCCTCCCACCTTTTTCTCCCTGTTGGTGTGCCTCCATGCTAATTTAGACCTGTGGCAACCATCAAAGCCTTGTGCATACCTTCTGCACAAAGGGGCCTGTCTCCCACGTGAGGGCGTTCTCTGCTGGGACAGAGTCAGTTTGTCCCCCAAAAGAAAAATCTTAAGCGCCCGATTGCCTGCTTGATTGACTCCCTGACTGCTATTATGTTTCTAACCACGGTAATTGGCTTTAGTACTTATTAATGGATTATGTTTGGGAAGGGAGGGACAGAACCCAACACCTAGGTTTGTAGCTGAGGGACTCCCTGACCAAAGTGCTGCTTTCGAGACGTGGGGTTTGACCAGTGAGCTGTCAGAGTGGGTGTCTTTTGCTTGTTTTCCTCTGAGATGGGATACTCTGGCAAAAGGGAGAAGTTACCTCTTGTCCTGCACTATGGTGGAGAGAAGGCAGCTATTGAGCAAAAACCCTGTTTCCAAATATGAAATGCTGCATGCTTTCTTAATTGGTCCTCATGGCTGCTGCACAGCAACAGGAATTGGCTTTTCCTTAAACTCTCGTACTTTGGTCAGGGACTTCCATGGAGAAGAATAACATGTGCACCCTGCAGCACCTGTGCAGAGAGCCCTGTGCTATACAGGTGCACTGGGCCAATTACGCGTGCACTGCCAGTGAACCTGGGTTTTTGCATGTTAAACAGCCTGGTTGGAGAGACTTTGAAATAGCTCTGGTGCTGCAGGCCTTGTCTAGCACTAAGGGTCTCAGGACTTGGGGACACCTCCAGATATGTGAGTTTGGGTAGGAGGGATAAAGCCAGCAAAAAAAGAGAACCTTGGTAGCTGTAGCTCTTTCTTGGTTCCTGTAGCTCTTTGAGATTTGCTTGCCTCTTTTGCAGAGTATATTGGCAGTGCTGCTTTGGCCTTATGGTTTGGAGAAACCAATTGCTCAGCTAAACCATGGAGCTCAGAATAGGAATCCTGAGTTCTGGCCCTCTTCCACGTGGCTCTTCACTGGCTTTGACCAAATTAAGTGCATGTTGACCGCTTTGCTGCTGGGTGCCTTGTAACACCAGCAGTAGTGCTTCTCACAGAAGTCAAGGACGCTGCAAGGATCCCTTCCTGGTTCAGTAGAGGCTTGGAGACACCTTGTGACTTCCAAAGGCAGAATGTTGTAGAGGACCAAAGAAATGTTTGAAAACTGCTGTTTTTACAGACATGACATTGTTTCCTTATTTTGCTTTCCTCTTTCAGCTGCCAGCCCTGTGTCATGCTGCAAAAGATGTTTAGGCAAAGCATAGCACCGGCTCTTATTTAAAGCAGGCTCCATTTCCTGCATTCATGCTATTCTTGTTGCAATGACTTAAACATAGTTTTGGCATTTTATTCTCAGTAACTGCAATAGATGTGGCTTTGTGAAAGGTCATTTATAGCTTACTTTGTATGAGCTGCTTTCTCTTATTTGGACTGAGGATAGGAAGTTGGCACAAAACTAGCAGCGTGGTGTGGAGAGCCACAGCACCTGTGTTCGTGCTGCTTGATTTTAAGGATTTGTTCCTGTCTTATCAACTAGTTTGAGGCCAGGGGCTGTCAGGCGACCTCTGGAGCCAGCATGTGCAGTAGGGATGTAGCTTTGCCAAAGAGGACTTTGGAGTGGACCCTGCTGGAGAGCGTGAACTGAGCCAAATATTGTTGCAGGAGAGCTGTGCTGCCTCCTAATAGAGAGTGCTTGAACACAGGGGAGGGCAACCTGATCCAGCTTTGAAATTGGCCCTGCTTTGAGCAGGCTGGACTGGAGACCTCTGTTCTCTGATTCGTTAGGCCTGTTATGCTGCAGCCAATTCATGATTGTGCTTAGAAGTTGGCAGCAAACAGAAGTGAGACATGAAGTAGGAAGTAACAGGGAATTTTCCATGGGGTCTTTCTGCAGCATAGTGCTGACTGTGTATGAAATGTGCTGAGTACTGCACTAACTGTTTTGAAAATGTCACTGCAATTTACAGTCTCTCCTGTTTGAGGTTTTTCCTTTGCATATGCAAATACATCTTTATGTCCTGCCAAATCTTTGCAGTTGTGATCTGCTGCATCTGGGAAGCTCAGCTACTGGGAGCTCTGGAGCACCTCTTCCTTTGCTGCTGGCTACCCCTTGTAAAATGCAGTGGAACATGCTGAAATAGTCTTGAACTAGAATTCAAAGTCTGTCTTGTAGCCTGTTTTCTCTGTTTCGTTCATGTACTATTTCTTTGGAACATGAGGATTAGTAAGTGGTTTTTTGTTTGCTTGTGTTTTTTTTTTAAACAGCTCTTTTGTGACGGGGACAGCCTGCTGTGGACACACCTCACCTCTGAGAATCTGGGACCTTGAGAGGTGAGTGAGCTTCCAGGTTGCAGGGAGGGACTTGACAAGGAAAGTAAATAACAGTGAAAAATGCAATATTGGAGATGCTGTAAAATCATTCCTTTAGTCCATGTAGGCAAGGGGTGTTTAAACATGAGATGTGGGATGGGGTGAAGGATGGAACAAACTCGTGGAAAAGTGGAGGGTGGTTTCTGATTCAGTAGGGAGCAGCTTGACCTTTCTTCCCAGCTTTTCTAGTTGATGACCAGCCATCTTGGTTTCTTCCCATTACTGATGTACAAACAGGATATGCCCATTACACCTTCCTTTTCATCTGTCTTAATTGATGCTTCAGCCTGAGCCAGAGGGCTGAAGAAGGTGATTTGCATCCTCCCATTCACCCACTTGTCCATAGTACTCAGAAGCCAGAGGCAAACGAGGCACTATAGTCGTCTTGTCCTGGCTGATGTTTCTGGTAGCTCAGGTTGGCGAGGGGCGGTGACAGGTTTTCTACAGAAGTGACTTAGGCATGTTGTCTTCTCTGTCTTATTAAGCATTGAGGAGCTTAATTGCTGTGGCCTCTGATTTGGGACCATTGAGTAATTCCTGTTCAGTGAAGGTGCTGACCTTAGCAACTGGGGAAATGTTGGGCTCAAATCCTCATGTGAGACTCAACTGCTGACAAATTTCAGCCTGGGGGTCTTTGTGTAGTGATGGACAGATACCAAATATTTGGCAGGATTATTGAACAGCAGCTCAGTTTTCCAGGACTGGTATGCTCTGGGTGGGCGTGGCACAGCACAGATTATCAAGGGAGTGCTGTCAGGATTGAGGTGAGCTAGTGGGCTCTGGGAGAGAAGAGAGGGGGGCAATGGCAGAAGGGGCCTGAGGGGTGTCAGCATGCTGAGCTGCATTTGTGGAAAGGAGGTGGAGGAGGATTGGTGTGGATGCAGGGCTGGGCTGAGGCCAATTGCCTTCTAATCTGTAGTTTAGATTGAGTCAACTGCATCAAATACAAATATAAACCAGTTTGTTTTTCTCTGAAGTAAAGTCTTTTGAAAGGCTTTACAAGGGATGCATCCCACAAAGGACAAACCAGAGCAGGAAAGACAACACCAGCGCATTCAGCTATGGTTCGTGTTTCTTGGTGACCTAGTCCAGTGGTGCCTTTGGAGTACCCCGGAAGGTTGTGGGTTGTGCTGTGATACCCCTGCCCATCAAGAAGCCTGTTCCTGAATAGAGGCATCTGACAGGGGTGAGGAGATAGGCAACCCTCTCCCCCCTGACCCAGCTTCTGACAGCCTTTCCCAAGGAAGCCTGAAGAGATAATAAAGCTGTGTAGAAAATAGGATTAAGGTAATGAACAGGCACAACGGAGTTTGATCTTTCAATAACGTCAAAGCCTGAGTGACAGTCAAATAAAAAAGCCAAGGCAACCTAGGCCACTGGGCTTCTGTTGCAATGGCTGGAGTGTCAAAGTTATTCTTCCCTCTTCACCTGTCACAGCTGGAATGCACCATGCCACTGGGTCTTTTCCTCTCTGGGGACCTGTGTGTGAGCTGGGAGTCTTGTCAGCACGTGCAGGGCAGGAGACTGAGTAGGGAGCACAGCTGGGAAACTAGCATGTGAAGCTTGATGTGGTCATTCATAGTGAGGGAGTACAGAGCTGTCCTTTGAGGTCTTGACTTCTCCATAAACTGTTCTTTTTCTCAGCAGAGATTTGGATTAATTTTCAAAGGCTCCAGTGGTTGCCAGAAGTGATCTTGTAGGGAAATGCTATTTCTTCCTTTGAGGCTTGAGCATGTTGCCTCCTTGGTCAGACTTCAGAATTGGGAGCATGGCATGGAAACTCAGAATCCTAGAGCTACCTGGGACTGAAAAGCTCCTCCTCTGCCCAGTGTGTGCTGATAACATCTGGCAGACAGAGCCAGCACCCCCCCTACCCCTTCCTTGTGGCCACAAAGGGCCAGTTTGACCCATTGAATGTAACAAGGAGATTATTTTTAAGAGCAGAATCCAGGCAACTTCTCTCTCAAAAAAGTGAGACTGGGTAGAACGATGCTTAAGACCTGTTCTTTAAAACTACGGGGTTTTTAGCACCACTTAAATGTTTGGTGCTGTCTAAGACCAGTTAGTTCAGTTAGCTGGGTTTCTTCTGTGTGGGGGAGGGTGTAAGTCACGTTGCAGCAGTTTGTGGCATTCTCTTTCCTTGGGGTAGGTGGTCTTTTTCCCCAACAGCTGAGAGCTGGAACATGCTACAAAAGGATTTAAAGCTTAAATAACCTTTTGTGTACTGATCTTCTTAGTTCCAGGCCAGATAAGTCCTTGGCTGGTGCTTGTAGCTGTTGGTCATGGTATGTTTTCGTATTTATGACCTTCGCTGTTCCCTGACCCTGGGGCAGCCATTCTCATCCCTCCGAGAGGAAGGGAATAATGTCTTCACCTGGAAATATGTTCTGGGCTTTGAAAAGGGCTTGGTTGTGTTTGGTGTCAGGGAAATTTTTAGTGGGGAAAGGAGTGCATCCCACACCTACAACCGTCCTTCATTTCTGACTCTGCTGAGATGATGGTGTTGGATCAAAGCCTCAACAGGCAGCAACAAGCAATTGTCAAAGAGAGTCTAAAGCAGGGGAATGACCGCGTAATACCAAGACACTCTCTGATGGCTGAAATTCCAGCTGCTGTTACACCTGGCTCTTTCTTCTGTAATGAAGGAGGATTTTTTTTTTCTTATTCTTTTGAAGCTGGCTAGCTGCACTTCTGGAGGATGTATCTCATCCCAACAGATGCTACGTTGTGCCATCTGATTGCTTTTTAGGTGCTGGGAAGTTGCTGGGCACTTACTGCCACTCAGGTTCAAGGTGTGTGTGGAGTGGGGCTGTGAATAACAGGTGATTAGAGGTCTGCACAGGAAAGGAGAATGATCAGCAGTATGTGCCACTGGATACTAACTTGTGTCCTTGCGTCAAGTATCAGGCCTTGCTGGCTCCTTGACCTCTTGCAAGTCTCCTTGCCTCTTTGTGCCAGTGAAGGATATGATGGCAGCTGTCCCTCTTGCAGGTCAGATACCTCTGCTCCTTTTTGCCTTTCTCTGCTCAGACCTTCCTGTCTTATCGACCAGTGCTAGTATGTGGCTCAGCAGAACAGCCAGTTAATGGCAAGCAAGATAAAAGGAAACCTTCTTCAGATCCTCTTCCTCTTTCTTTCTTTTGCTTCCCACCTCCTGTCTCCTTTGGGAGTTTAAACTCCTTGGGAGATGAGGGTGATGCACCACTGGGAACAGGTCCAAGGCCAGCATTTGTTGTTTGCCTGTGAAGAACTATTGCTCCCCGGCCTGTCGTGGTGGTCTGCATGTCTTTAGGTGACAAATGCCCTGGCCTCAAGGGTGCTTCTCCATAAGGTAGGATACTCCAGAGGTCACTTTGCAGCAACTCTCGGAGTTACTCTGCCAAGCCCAGTGTTTGAAACGGACCAGTGATCTGTCTGGTGTGGTAGTCAAAATGCTGTTAAAGGCTTTGAATGTGTAAGACCTACATTGTCCTTTCCTGTGACACAACATGACAGAGGAGGGGCACAAGAGCTGTTGTGAAAACTGGGCCAAAGTTAGCTGTGCCCTGCAAGCCACCCCAGATCCTCTACCTTTTAAATATCCAGTCTTTGTCCATCTCCTCCCCTCTTTTGAAAGCATTTTTGGCAGAGTGGTTTTTTGTTTTTTTTAAGAACCCTCTAATTTCTTGTTCGGTTTTTCTCCCGCTTCTGAGCCCTTTGAAAGTGGCTTTACGCCGTCACTGACACCAAACTGACACTTTGCGTTTCCCCACTTCTTCTCCCTTTATGGCAACAGATGTTGAAATTTCGTATCCCTTTTATCTGTCCCTCTTTGCCCTCTTCCTGTAATTAGGTTTCCCTTGTTAGCAGTACAAAGTGGCCCGGTTTGCTGCCTGGCCTTTTGAGCCATTGTGTCTGAGCACATTTTTTTCCTCCTCTTTCGGAAGAGTTCCTTCCCCCTTAAGTAATAGGCAGGGTGTGGGCCAAAGCTGTGGCTTTTTCTTGTTTCTTTGTTCTCCATTTATCTCTGCCACCTTTTTCAAAGGGATTTGGGGGGGGGGGGGGGGAATAGAGAGTGCATGGAAGGGGAAGATACAGAGTTGCATTTCTTGACCGTCAGGCCCCCCTGCTCTTCAGGTGTTCAAGGCAGGTGTCTTTGATGTCTGCAAGTTTCGGGGAGGTGGGAGGTAGAGGATTCATGAGTGGCTTGGGAGTGGAGGAGAAGGGAGATTCAGGTGTGTGGCTGGTGCCTTCAGCAGAGGGGTGGGGAGGAGTCTTTCAGGGTAGCCAAGCAGCTGCTGAGCAGGTTAGTAATCTGTATTTGCCTCTAGTGCTATTGCATTGTGCTCTTTCTCTCTGAGAGACAGCATGAGTTTTACCATCATAAGCAGCTGGCTGAAGTTTGCTAACTTGCTGCTGCTTGATCTCTGGTATGTGCTTCCATGGGACCCTTGCTAGGTTACATCTGTTTGTGCAGTGGCGTGGGCAAGAATTAGTTGTTATCTTTCAAATTTTGGTGTGTGTTGATCTGCATCCACTTTGGTGGGTCCTTAGAGCCATTGAGTGAGTGAACGTGAGCCATTGTCAACAAGGAGGGAGAGCTTTAAAATTTGAGCTCCCGGTGCTGTTCTTAAACAGCAAGTGTAATTTGACAGTTGCTGTATAAAGCACTGAACACTCAGGTTAGCTGGTCACTACTGATGCTTTCTTGTTTAAATCCGGTCCTTCTTGGCTTTGTGTCATGTCATGCTCAGATCTTTTTATGTGTGGAACTAGATAAATGAAATCAGAATCTCCAGGTCTAGTTCTTGGTTATAAAACCTGCTAAATGTTTTCAACAAAAGCTTTTAATGTACAAGCTTGGCCCAAGATATACAAGCAGACTTCTTAACATTGTGTTCTAAAACAAATTCTGTAGAAGATCATTCTCTCTACAGCTTTGAACTCCAAGGTTCAAACAAGTTTGAGACCCTCTAATTTAATAACAAAAGGAGTTTGTTGTGTGAAGGGAACAAATGGATTCAGAACTGGACTTGCTAAATCGAAAGGTAACTGACTCCAAGAAGTGTGGGGAGTCTATTACACTGAGGCACTTAACTGGATTTATCCAGTCACAGAGAAGTTGGTGAATATCTCTGGTAACAGGAGAAGCAAGTGATAGCAAATGTTATCCTGGCACCGATAACAGTTTCACAGAATTGGGGGGGCAGAAGAGTCATAATACCATGCTGTAGATGCAGAATTCCATTTTCTGCCCTGCTTTTTTGTAGATTCATCATGCCAAGTATCTTTTTTTGCCAAGGAAACTCTTGCCTTGGCAAACTGAAGCTTTGAGGGAAAGAGACTCCCTACTCCTTTCAGGCTTGGATTTCTTTCTCAGCATCTCTGTCTTGGCTGAACACAGTTTTAAATCGCAATAACCAATCCAAAACTTGTCCAGCAGTGAGCTAAACAGCTTTCTGGGCTGTGCTTACATCAGACAAGTGAATGCAAATGTGTGCCTTTTACTGCCTCCACTCACTACAGTGGGATGATGCTTTTCCTCAGATGGCTGCTCATTCTCTTCTTTTCCTGAGGCTATCCTGCTTGGTTTTTTGCTGTGCTGTTTCCCCATCCTATTCACATATGGCTTCAGTTACTCTTTTTATAACATCTGTTCTGGGTATTCCTATTCATATGTCCTTTGGTTAGTCAGGAACACAAATGCCGTACCTTCTTCCTGAAATTCAAAGGAAAAAGGGTTGTTGAAGTGACAGACTGGGGTCTGTCATAGGGGAGTTCTTCTCTTCAGGCAAACCCTTTCTTGGCCTGTTCATATTAAATCGGTTTGGCACAACAGCTATCTTTGAATTTCTAATTTGATCGCTGGGAACCATTCCTTCTGCAGCAAGGTAGGTAGGATGGAGTTTGGATGTAGATCTAGACAAAGGTAAAAGCAGATCCTTCTTCATGGGGCTGTCAATCTCACTTGTGACTTGAGCAGCAAGACTAGATATAAACAGGTCTCTTGTCTTCAGGCATGAATTAATCACTTGAGAAGGCCAGAAAAAAATTCTTACCCCAGTTCTGCAGCTCCGAACTGTAGGATTTGATTCCCTTGCTCTGATATCTTGAGCATTGTTGGAGACAGGACACCAGGCCTATGGCCAACTACTTGAGCCAGTGCTGATGAAAGCTTGCTGCTGTAGGGAGCCTCTTAAGTGGTGGTCTCTTGGATGACTGTTCCTTTTAGCAGACTTTGTTGTGTTCAGAGCTCTGTCTCAGCTATAAAGGATAGCTTCAGTCTTGTCTGAGCAATGTATTTCCCATGGTATGCATGTGTGCTCAAAACCATTTGGGGCCTTGTGGTTCTTTACTGATTTTGGGGTGGTTTTCTGACATTGTCTCTCTGAACCCTCTCACATAACCTGGGCATCTTCTGCCTTCCTTCTGTTCAGAGGGCTCTGGTGCATCTTAACCTAATTGTGAAACCGTTGTAAGAGGAAGAACATGCAGGTGTTTATCCTAAATCCTTTCCTCCCCATGGCAGTCCTGGCCCTGTCTCACTGCAGATGAGCACGAGGCCAGCTCCTGCCCTTTGGATGTGTGCACGTCCAGGGCATGCTGTGGCCTTTGCACTCCTGTTCAGGCGTATTTATGACAACTTTACAAGGCTCTGAACAATCAGAGAGCGTGGGTGGGGGCTGGATGCTCCAAGCGCATCAATCAGTTTCATCCCTCTGAGCCAAAGCAAAAGCAATCTTTATTTTTCCCTGGGTTGAGAGAGAATCAACAGAGGCAAGAGAGAAGAATGGGAAGGAGTGAATGAGGAACCCCCTCTGCCACTGGCTAGCGGTAGCTCATTTAAACAGATGGCTTTGTTTTGATTTGGACTCTCCATTTTTTGTCTCCTCACTAAAGGAGACCTGCAGAGCTCTGTCCAGAAAGGGAGCAATACAGCCGCCTGTTCCCACACAAGTGGGGCGATAGGCGAGAGGCTTTGAGAATTCCCTGCTTCTTTTCCTTGCCTCCCTCTTTTTCTCTTCCCCCAAGAAATCACAGTTTGAGAGAATTCCCCCCTACTCCTCCTGTTGGAAAGAAAGACAGAGAAGACATTCTTGACATTCTTTGCAGAGAAAAGGGGTTAAATGTCTGAATTTGGGGGTCACCATGTTATACAAATTGCAATCTAATCGTTTTTACAAGAACACACGTGTGCTAAGAAAAGGAGCCATGGACAAGAAAGAAAAGGGGACAGACAACCTTTTTTGTCCTATCTTCTTTTTTTTTTCTTTCCTCCCAAGGTTTTGGACTATTGTCATGTCCTGTCTCTCTCCCCTCCTCACCCCCGAGAGGGAGAACATTGGTTTTATAGTTAAATTGGTTCATAAAGCAGAAGGGCTTGGTGCCATTTCTGTTTGTTTTCCCAAATAAAAGCCCCAGCAGGGTCTCTTTTGCACCGTTGTGGCTTTATTTGAAGAAACTGGCTTTTTCCCATAGCCCAGCATGTCAGTTTATCCTCTGAACTTAACCTTACAGGAACCCGAACAACAAAAACTCACAGGGTCCCAGAGCTGGAAAGGTAAAGAAATTGTATCTTTTTATTGGACCATTTAAAGCGTGTGTGGGCCAATTCAGAGAAAGCAGAAGAAAAGAAGGCAAAACTCCCTCTTCTGTCTCTCCCCCCAACACAATCTCAAACCATCGTTGGTGTCATTCCCCCCTACTGCCTTGAGTCCCTTCAGTGCTGAGGAAGCAGAGAGGGGCATTTCTCCTGAAAATCACTATAACAGCATCTCTGAGACCTTTCATACGGAGTTGCTCCCTCAAAATTCCCCAAGCCAATCGTACATCTCCCTGCAGGAATCAGTAGCCTTGGCTAAACACAGGGGTAACCTTGGGGGAGGATAACTGTATGAAGAATAACTTTGACAAGGGTCTGTGCTTCTCCATATGTACGTTATATGCGATGTTTGACTAAGCCTTTCCCTTCTTAGCATAAGCTGCTGTGTCCCCTGGGTGCCTCAGCTGCTGTTGCAAAGCACCTGGAAGAGATGACAGCTCAGCTCTTCCCTTTGGTTTTGGTGCGCTCTCCAAATGGGATCACAGAAGTTGTGCAAATGCTGCACTATGGATAATTGGTTTTAAATTGATTTTGTTTCCTTTCTCTGATACTCAGCTCAAATATCTCAGTGTTTTGAACTGAACAGTGCTCTTTCCGCTTTTTTATAAAAAAAAAATATGCTTTCCACCTGTTTTACTGCAAGTAGTTATTGGGGCTAAAATATGGTTTTGGAGCTCTGCTTGGTTTCTGAATAGTCACCTGCTTATGTGCAAGTGGCGGCTTCTCTTTGATGGATGATCACAGTTCACAGATGCGGTTTCCAGAGCATAAGAATATGCCCTCAGTTTCGCACATCTCAGTTTTCAGCAGATGTTCTGAATTCAGCTGTTTCCTAGAATTTACATATTTATATGATATCAATTCTAGTGAATCAGGGTCACCAGAAATTGAGGGTGGGGAGAAAAGTGTTTATTGTTTCATCCCAGCTTTTGGAGTATAGTTCATGTGTATTGGAGACAGCTGGCCAAGACTCTCAGCAAATGGACAGGGTACAGGAAGGGAGATGCAGGCTTCTTTTGGACTCCAGCTATCAGCAAGGTCTCAAGAAAATCCTGAGCTTTTAAGGTCACACAAATAATCACTGTGGCTTAGGAGACGTATATGGCTTTAACTTGGTGACAGCAGCATCCCATGGATTATCTGGAAACTAACCATCTGGGCTCTGCCATGACTGATCTTATCTTCATATTGCTGGGGTGAGAAGGAATAGAGCCTTAAGCTGTTTTTAAAAAGAAAAAAACAACTTAAACCAGCTTGTTTCTGCCATTCCTTCATAGTTCACTTTGCTTCCAGGCTAGAAGGCTCCTGTCTTCTGGAGGTATCATGATAGCAATGCTCATGGTTAGGTTTCCAGCATGGAAACTAAAGAGTGAAATGTGGAAATCCCAATCAAATGTCTTATTTTTAAAAAATTACTTTAAAGTCTTGTTTTCTGAAGAACATGGGAATTGATGGAGGTGAATCAAAGGATTCTTTATAGTGCCTGCACCAAATGCCTTCAGCTTTTGGACTTGTCAGTTTGATACATTTTGAGGCACAGGGACTTTGCTTAAGGATCTTGTTCTATCAGCAAGGAGTCCAGAACCTGGTGCTAACACAGCTTTTCTGTGCTAGGGATGAAACGGGTCGCTGGATTTTCACTGGCTCTGTTCCTTGTGAGCTAGTACCAGATTACTGCCACTGTGATTTCAGTCTCTCTAGATGCTTAAGAGAAAGTATGAGAAACTAGAAATATCTGTGAGTTTCCTGCTCAGCACTGGAGGCCTACCTGTGTGTCTGTAAGTGCTATGTTTGCCCAGGTGGTTTGTAGTTAAGGTGCTGGAGCAGAAAGCTCTGGCTTCTAGACTGGTCTTTCCAGGACACCTGAACTGTCACGTTCCTGATTCTGCTCCACAAAGCTCCACTGGTGTAGAGTTGTTTCTGTCAGTGCCACCCAGCACTGTGGCTGAACCCTGGCACTATCTGGCCAGGCTGTTCAGTACAGAAACTATAGCAAAACTCCCACCAGCTGCACAGCTAAGTACCTGGCTTGCCCAAAAAAGGCCTGGGAGTGAAACAGCTTCTGCTTGCTACTGCAGGAGGGCCAGGGCATGCTGGGGAGATGGTGTGTGTACCTTCTATGCTTGGTCTTGCTTGGGCTTCAGTTGCTTGCTGACTAACCTTCTTGACATGTAACAAGGACAGGACATGCTGGCCTCTGAAGTGCTGAGGATCAGCTACCAGCTGGTACCAGCTACCTTGTTTTTGTAAGGTGTTTGGGTGCAGGGAGTGAAGAAAGACCCACAAAGGAAAGGAGAAGGCTGTTGCCTGCTGTGTTTAGCTGGTGCTGGTGATCTCTGCAAGCTGGTGGGAAACAAGGTTCAAGATAGCTATCATATCTCTTTCCATCCCTCATTGAGTAGATATCTTCTGCCCATGTAGGTTGTTAAAAAACGATTGGTAATGTGCTGGTGTATCTGCTTTTTTGTTGCCCCTTGATGGGTTATCTTGATCCTTTATGGGTTATTAAGGATTAACTGTGGGTTTTGCTCCCTAGGAAGTAGAAGCTCTGGGGGACTGGGGTTTGAGGGTAGGGAGTATTTGGGATAATGAAGACTGGACAATTTGTGGGCAGTAACTCCTGAACCCAAGGCTGGGAGAGTTGAAGTGACAGTGAGTTCTCTTTCCAGCATGGGCTTCACATGGCTGTGTATGCATGGAACTGGTCCAGAGACATCGTAGTCTGCTGGAAAATGGGGGAGATACTATCGTGTTCTGCATCTTTACCAATTTAAGTATGCTTGTGCCAGAACACTTAGGCCTCTTGGTTTGTGTGCCTGGTGTACAGCACAGTGAATTTTTTCTTTATTTTTTTTTTCCCCTGGTGTCTGATTATAAGTGCTTCACTGTAGCAACCAACGTGTTGTTACTGTAAACTGCTAAAGGACTGCTGTATGCAGGGGCTGGATGTCCCAGCTGAAAGCTGCTTTGGCTGGCCTGTTCTTGGGGCAGGAGAACTGAACTGATTAACAAACCAGAAAAGCAAGTATCTGCTTTGCTGCAGTAACTTGCAAGTATCTGTGCTCCTTTCCTGCCTGCAGAGAAAAGCTAATAATCCCCCCTGGTTTTTTTTTGGTTTTTTTGTTTTTTCCTTTTTTGTTGCCTAGACTGGAAAAGGAAGTAGAGGGAGGAAATCAGATGTGACTGCTGGGATGCTTGGGTACCACTGCAGTGAGGTGTGAAGGCATGGAGAAACACTGGGAGCAAGACACCTGGGTGGTGTTCAGTGCTGCATAGGAAGCTCTGAAAGTAGGAATCCAGACTCTCTAGATTCTCCTGTCCCTTTGCTGAAATTTTTCACTTGGGGACATCACCAGGCTGCCATTAAAAATTGCTGCCATATTGCAGCACTGCAAACTGAGGTCTGGTCTGGGAGATGGAAGATAAGCTTTAGTGGGGCCAGGTTCACTCTGGGTGTGACGGGTGCTTGTTTAGAGGTGGGATGTTGTGAGGAGATCTGCTGTGACCCATTTCAAGCACCTCAGAGAAGAAAGAGGGCTGGTCCCAGTGAGTAAAATATCCCTAGATTGCTTCTGCATCCTGCTACCTTTCCCCGGCACAGTGCTACTCTCTCCCTGAGCAAACTTAGTCCTTTACCTATTAAAGGTGTATTAGCAGGGAAAATGGTGGAGAGGAAATAACACAAACAGGCTTCAGCTAGCTAGCAGGAGATATTCACCAGATGTGTTGCTGGGCTGTGGGGCCCATGTGTAACTGCCCATCCTGATTTTCTCTCCTGAAGTGCCACGTGCTCAGAGCACCGGTCCAGGGGCTACCTTGTGGAACTCAAAAAAAAAAAAAAAGCAGTGGCATGCAGAAGTGGGGACAGAGAGGTCCAAGCTGCTTGTGCTGTCTAGGGCTTGCTGAGATAGCTCATCTCCTCTGAGTAACTCCCTGCTCCTGCCTGAGCAACTGGCAGAGGACTCTGCAGATAGAGTAGTCTGGCCCCTTATGCATCTCACAGATAGTCCAAGGGTTCTTGTTTGGGAGAGCAGCTGATGACTCCTCATACGTCTGTTGTATGTCCTACAACTCTGGACCACGCATACAACTTGTAGGATGAAGAAGGTTGCGGAAGCCTTGAGAAAGCTTGTGTGCATGTCCATCAGTCCTGCTGGCTTTGCAGAATGACATATGGAGGTTATCTGCGTGCTTAGAGGAGCAGGGGAGTGCCAGAGCTCAGAGATGCCCATCCATGTCTCACTCTATGGTGGAGCTGTGGACCCATCTGCCCCAGCCAAACCCCACAGGCTCTTGCTCCCAGCACTCAGACTGTGAATGCTTCAGCCTCTTGACTTGCACACAGGTGCAGAGATGCTGCTGAGTTGGTTTGCAAGTAACCTTCCAAGGGTTAAAGTATTGTGAGAAGGTTGCAAAGGGCTGAAGCCTGGAATCCCCTCGATCCCTTGCCTGAAGAAACACAAAGTCCAATAAGCCAGCACCCCTGGATTCGTGTTGGGGGGGATTAATTCATGCACTTGATGTTAAAGCTTGTCCGAGAGGTTTGCACGGGGGGGCCATTGCTAGGGCTGGTTGGCCTCTCTAAATGGTTGCTAGGGCCCTGGCATCAAGGGCCAATGTAGCTGCCCACAGCCACGGTCACGGAGGGAATTACACAGCCACAAAGAAATTGTTATTCTACATAATCTGCTCTTTGGAGAGTGACTGTGGGGGAACAGGCTGGCCCCAGCATGCCGCCAGCTCTGTGATCATAGAAGCGTGCTGGCTGCAAAGATCGGCCAGGGCTCGCCTTCTGATCTGGGGACACCAGGACTCGAGGCACTAATCTGCTTTATCAGCGATTTCTCTCTCCTGACACAAAGGTGTTTACTTGTTTTAACATCTCCTGGGACTCTATTTCTCCTTTTGTGTGGTCTTTATCCCCCGATGAGGGCTTTAGCCCAGATTACAGACAGAATTAAGGCATTTGGCGATGTGCCTCAGAACTGTGTGATGCTGGATCAAGGAGCAGAAAGTAACAAAATAATGGGGGGAGATGCTGGGAGTGACCCCACTGTGGGGTCCGTGCTGTCGGCTTTCAGGACTGCTTCATTGTCCTGAGAACCAAGAGCCTGTTGGAGAGGGGTGGCCGTGCGGCAGGGTTTGAAAAGCAGGTGCTTCAAGGTTTATTGTGTCCAGCATTTTTGATTTAGAGGGTGCGAGGAGGAGGAGGAAGAACAGGAGGGTTTGCAATAGGTGGGCATTTCAAGCAGCTGGGCAGATTGTTCCCTCCATTCCTGAGAGGCTGCCATGGATGGGTGTTGCTGGCTGCTGGGGCATGTGGAGTGAGACTGAAGACGGGCTGTGCCATGTGCCTGATTCAGTTACATATGGCCCAGAGAAGGGGCTCAAGCTCCTTCTTGCAGTCTGGCAGGAGGGGCCCTCACCAGGCACCATCCACCTGGTGAGCTGCTGGTTCTGCACATGTCCAGGCAGCAGAGTGACATGGCCACAAAGCATCTGACTTAAAGCTGCATGGAGATCTTGCTTTTTGCTTTCACAGCAAGCAAGGAATGAAAAAGGAGGAGGAGGTCCAAAAAAACCACCTAGCCTTTGGAAAGGCATCTCCAGAGCAGCCCTGGGATGGTTGCTCTTGACCTGTCATGTTCAGTCACAGATATGATGTTTGCAGTATACAGGGTAACTGGAGGGGGTTGAGGAGAACAGACTGGGTTAGGAGAGTCTGATTTGCCTGTGGATCTGAACTATGTGTCAAAGATAAGGGAAAATGCCCCAGCGGGTAGTATTTTGGAGGACAGTCTGGGATGGGATGAGATTGACCAAGAAAGTGGCTGTTGCAGATTATCTGGAGTTTGACTAAGTTGAGAATTGTCTCCCATGGAAATGGAGCCCCATCATTGAGAGTACTGGTTGCTTCTCCCAAGTGAAATATCCTGTTCTGCTGGGGATCAAGCTGTGCCTGTTCTTTGGCTCTTCCTCTTACAGCTGTGACTCCTGCTGGTCACCCTCTGTGACAGTGGCCCAACCAGTAGCAGAAGCTGAGGGATGGACAGGAAAACTATTCAGGCTTTTGCATTCTGTTAAACCACAGAAATGAGATCTAGGAGATGTCTGCTTTGGCCAGCTGAGTTGGAAGGGTGCTTTGCTCTGACTCTTCCCCTACTGTGTTTTATTGCAGTGGTCAGCTGTTAACCTGTTTAGGGACTGACTTCCACCGTGGAGCTGGAGTCCTTGATGTCTTCTATGAAACGCCCTCCCTTCTCCTTTCTTGTGGGTATGACACCTACATCCGCTACTGGGACATACGGACCAGCACAAGGTGAGCCTACCCTGCTGGCACCTGAGGCCCGCGTGAGGCTCCTGGGCTCTCCTTGTGCGGCGTCAGGGGACTCTCCTGCAGCTGAATTAGCTCCTTCAGGCAAATTGTGCCTCAGTTCCAGTGGTGGAGGAGTGGACACTCAGCCCCACTCCGGTTTGTGTTGCCCTTGCAGGAAATGCGTCCAGGAGTGGGAAGAGCCCCACGACAGTGCCCTGTACTGCATCAGGAGTGATAAGAACCACATGATTGCCAGCGGCTCTTCTTACTACGGCGTGGTGCGCCTCTGGGATAAGCGGCAGACTCGGTGCCTGCAGGTGAGAGCCGGCTGGAGGCTGAGCAGCAGCAGAGCTTCCGAGTTGTTCACTGTCAGCCCAGTGCCTGTGTCTCTTTGGAAGAGAGAGGGGCTGCTGGGCTGTCTTCGGGGTGAGCCCACCATGCGGAACCTAACCTAAAAAGAGGGAAAGGCCTGCTTTGGTCAGTCATCTCGGCTTTTGGGTCTGTAACACTGGCTGGGTTCTTTGGGCTGGCCTCTTCTTTGAAAGGTTGATTCTCTCGTTTTCTTGCAGAGCTTTCACCTGTCTTCACCCACCAGCAGCCCAGTGTACTGCCTCCGTTTCAGTACCACCCATCTGTACGCTGCCCTGGCATCAGCCCTGCATGTCCTAGACTTCACGGCCCCATGAAGGGCACCACAGCTGCTTTGGGTCACCCCAGCTCAGCAGAGTTGACACTTGGCTCAGGGAATCACAGGGCAGGAGAGGTGAGAATGGCCTTCAAGGCTTCTCAAGGGATTTTTTTGCCTGCCAGAAAGCTACAATGAAGAGTGCACAAAGGGCCAGACTCTCTCAATCTCACCTGCCTGTTAGTGGAAATAAAGGCTGATTGTCCTTTACCCTTTTTATTTTGTGCAAGTCAGGGTTTGTTTTATTAACTGTGTTCTTTTTTCTTTTTTTTTTTCCTGTGGATGCAGCATTTGAGGGGCAAGTTGAGCCAGGATGCCCGGTCAGCCATGTGTGCTGGTCAGGTTGAGATCAGCCAAGCTCTGAGCCATGTGAAGCAAGTCTAGGCTGTGTATGGGGTGGACTGCTTTGGTGGAAGGGAAAGGTGCCGGGAGTGGTGCCCACCTTTCATCTGTGCTTGCTCTCCTGACAGCTGCTCGTGTTGTCCTTCGCAGCCAAGAGCAAGAATTGAGCTAAAAGGCAGAGCCAGCCCTGCTTTCAGTGTATGCCTCCCCAAGCTGGCCATCAGGTCAGGCTGTGCACTTGGCAGGGCTGAAACAGTCGCATTTTGCTAAATAAAACTCTGAAGGGAAACAAAAGAGACTCTGTGTTTTGTTTCAAGTTCCAAAGGGGCTGCGATGTTACCCACTGATCACAGAGGCCTGGCTGGGCAGAAGAGGTTGGGCCTATTTTCAGATGCTGTCTACATGTCTGATAGATATCTCTCCCTGGCTAGACGCTGTGACACTGCTGCGTTGAAGGCAGTTCCTGGGATCTTAGATCTCATGTCACTTGTTCAAACAAGAATTCAAAAAGTAGGTTCTGCAGCTTACTCACTGCCTGTGTAATGAAGCAGCATACTGGACTAGAGTAAACACCAAGGCCTTGGTGTTATTTGCTGGGGTCCTGTAGGCACATTTGAGGTGGCTCTGCTCCTTTTTGTGTCAGCCTTTGGAACCCCAGCTGGCTCTCAGAATAACCCTGGCTTTCAGGGTGCTCTGTGCTGTCTGGATGAATCTGCAGTGGGTGACTGTGGCAGGGGAGGAGGTGCGTGACCCAAACTCAAGACCAAGTAGGGTTATCCTGGACAGACAAAGGAGAGGTTTTGTATCACAGACTGGGAACACTTTTAGGGTGAAGCACCCAGCATAGTGCTTTGTTAGAAATTCATAGGTAATTCCCACTGTCAAGAGACTGCACTTCCCTTGTGATGCATAAAAACTGGAAGAGAATCTTTGCTGGAGCCCCTGCCTGGAGGGTGTGAAACCAACCAGCTCCTCACCTTGAAGGGAGCTCTCCCTTCCCAGTGGCTGAGACACAGCAGCTCAGGGTACGAAGTAATTTAAAAGCATGGCTTTACTACAGGATCACATTCTCACAGTGATATTTCCAGGACAGCTCCCTACCTGTTCCTCTGCTGCCACTCGTGCCTGCTTGCTGCTGGCTCCCTTGTGGCTACCATCGTGCTACATATTCTGCTTGTGTAAGTGGCAGAGTTGATGTCTGAGAGCCCCAAGCAATGATCTACTGCCATGGCTGGAACAATCTTCAAACAGCTCAAAGCTGTAGATCCCAAAGACTGCCCAGGATAATGATCCTGAGGGGACCTCTGGGTTATTGGTAACACTGAGCTGTTCCTGAAATGGTGCTTTGCATCAGGAGTTGCTAAATCCTGTTGCTGTATTGCTTGGGGCTCTGCATGTGAGGAGAGCTTTAGGTACGAGATAGAAGAGCAGAGAGAGTGAGCTGGCAGACCTTGGGAGTGGGGGTGGTCTGTTTTTTCTCAGGTCCTGTGTGTTACAGGTTCTTTAATGAAATTGGGAGGGAGGGAAATATTAAATGTGTGGCAGTCTTGCCAGGAAGAGGCTGGGAAGGAACCAGAGTAACTGTGGGATGGGAGAAGGTTCTTTATTGCACCAGGACTTGGGTAAGGCCCAGAGCAGGACAGAGCATGTGAGCTGAACAGGCTCAGGCAAACAGGTATCACTGATGTAGGAGACTCCTCCCCTGACAGGCCTGCCTGCAACACTGCTGCCAGTCCTGCCGTTTCTTTTCTGCAGCATGTGGTGGCAGGTCTTGCACACTTGTAGCAGCTTTTCGGTTCTTCCTGGCTGAAGCTGCAGCCCCATGGTGGGTAGAAGGGTGCACTCTCACATCCTGGGGGACATTGGGGAATGGGGAAGCTGCAAGTGGGTCTGGTGCAATGGCTCTGGTGAGCTCTGCCAGTTAATGGTGCCCTTGTTGTTTTGGGAGGACTGTGTAGGTGTGTCCTGGGCCCACCCAACAGCGAGGCTCTAACTGGGGAATGCCGCCCAGGCTCTAAGGAGTTTCGTGCTTCGAAAGGCAGCCCTTGTCAGGGGAGCTGTGCTGTGGCCGGCTTACTTAAAAGTAGGGTTGGTTTGAGTAGGAGCTGTTCAAATATGAACTGGAATGGAAGGAAGGGCAGATAGCTGTTGCAGGGTAGAGACAATAACTGGTTGGAGGGCAAGTTGCTAAATCAGCGCTGCTGGGGTTGTCCCTGTGCGTGGGTGCTGTCCGCGCAGCGAGGTTTGTGATGGGCCGTGTCTGTGCCCTCTCGGAAGGGGTGTGCTGCTGCTCCTCCTGAGCTGTCCTTCCTCCCGTGCCATGCAAATGAAGGCAGCTGCATTTTGGTTCCTGCACCCTGCACATCACGTTGCGCACAGCTGGCGGTAAGGAAGCAGTTGGGTGTCCACCCTGTTTCATAGGCTGTGCCCATGCACATCTAAGCACTGATGCTGTTTGCAGAGATACTGGGGTCACCAGAGCATCCTGACTGCACAGAGGACCTTGCACAACAGCACAGGAGGGAGTCGCTTCCAAGCACCTCCCAGGCAGGTAAGGGGTGTGAGGGGGGTTCTCGTTTTCCAGGTTACTGCCTTCAGCAATGGTGGCAGACAGAGGGAATTCAGCTACCCAGCTTTCATGTCGCTTCTGCTCAGGGAGGATGGGGAGAGGGCTGCTGGCTGTGGATGCAGCGCGCTTCCTTTGCATGCTGCAGCTTCCCACAACTCATGGAAGGATCATAAATGTCTGTGTAAATCAGCAGACTGGGCAGTAGAGAGATCGACTGCCTCACTGTCTCCCTGGGCCTGCAACGATTCCTCTAAACGGCTCTATTAACAACAGACTAACTTTTATTAGAAAAGGCAAAATAAATACCAGGAAGCTGTGACAGTGAGCCACCCCCCACCTCAGCTTCTGAGCAGCCACTGCCTACTGGGTCTTACAGTCACCCTCCTCATTGTTAGCTGCCTTTATCTTCTTCAGCTCCTTCTGCAGCTGCTCTTCTGCAGCCAGGATCTCCTTCGGCTTCTGGTACTGTAGGACAGAGAGAGATGCCCTTAGCGTTCCTGTTCAGCCTCTGCTCTGAGCTGACCCAGCGGGGTCAGTGCTCCTGGCACAGCTGGGGACCTCCTGCCAAGGGAGGCCTTTCTGTTACCGGCCCCCTCAGAAGCCCCTTGGAGAGGTAGTGCCATGGTGCTAGGGACACCTGCCAATATCTAGAGTGTCTTTTACAGTGTAAGTAAAACTTTCCAGTTGGATGTGGAGTCCTGGCCCCCATCAACCCCTCTGGAATATCCTGGCAAGCTGTGTCATGCAGATCCCTGGTGTGATCACTGGTTGTATACTCACATATGTTATATATAAATATAACACACATTATTTAAAAGGCAGAGAAGTAAGAGTTGCTGTTCCTCCATCTTCCCCTCAGAGCCCCCTTGCCCAGCTGCCGTTTAGTGGTGGATGCAGGTGCTTTTTGGCAGGGGTTTGGCCTTTAGCAAACAGAAGCTCAGGACTCAAGGTGCTCCTCTTGGCCTATTTCCTCTGCACGTGCAGCCCCAGCTCTGCTGCAAGGTTTCCCTCGGAGGTGATGCTCTCTGGGTAGCTCACTTCCACTTTTAAGAAGAGGAGTACCTGCTGCTCTAAAGCATCTGTCTGCCTCTGTCTGCTTCTTGCAACAACAAGGAAGTGCCCATTCTGCTAGTCTCTCACTTCCACCATGTGCTTGGAAGCGTGTCCTCTCCAACACAAAGCAAGGTGACTTTAAAATTCTGTTCAAGACTGTGAGGCCTCTAAGTGCAGCAGGTCCTTGAACTCAACACAAGAGAAACTTGCTGTCACAAGAGTGGAGGCTTACTCAGGCTTGAGGGGAGGGGATACATGGAAAACAGGGCATGACAGACACTTCCACCTGCAAGTCACCTTGAGCAGCAAGCAGGGCCCCTCCTGTGGCCTGGGCTGTCCTGGCTAGTGTCAGCATGCCCAGTGTAATCTGAAACTCTCACTGACTGTGTGACAGAGAAGGGGGCTCATCAGTGACCCTCAGCAGATCTCCCTGCTCTGCCTCATTTCCCCACGTGTAAGAATTTTAACTTTTTTGTGGACATAAAGAGAAGGGCAAAGTGCTGTTCTGCGTGGCTAAAACCTCACCGTGATTATCAGGGTGTTGTTGGCATGGGTGAAGCTCAGGGCAGCTGTGTCCAAGGGGAGCTGGTATCGGTCCAGGTCAGGAATAGAGAACTTCTTGTAGTACCTACAAATGAGAGAGGAGACAAAAATGAGGAAGGTGTGGTACCTATTCCCCTGCTAGCAGTGCTGAGCTGTGGAGTGCTGTTCTACAAGGTGTAGATGCAGACAGTAGACCTGTCAGGGTTGGCAGGAGGGACCTGTGACATGTGTGCCTGCTGGTGCATCCAGGCTGACAGGAGCACTAGAAACAAACTAGAAACAAAGTCCTGAAGGGCTTTGGTGTGTAAGAGCAGTCTTGTTCCCTCCAGCTTGCCCTTGAGTAGTGCCAGGTGTCCCTTGTCTTTGTCCCTACTCATGGCCTCTCCTTCCCACTGAATACCAGCAGCTCTCATTAGCTCTTGGCAAAACAGCTGTCAAAGCCCTGGTGCCTTGTTACTTAACTTTCCTGAGTGATGCACCATTTTGTGTCGCAATCCTTCCTAAACCCATCTCTTTGGCCTCTTGCTGTGCTTCCTAGATAACTTCCTGCTTCAGTGGCACTGGGGTGCTCAGGCGTGCCCCTGGGCACAGAGCTCCGGGTGTAGGTGCACACCGTCACCTGAGCCTCTGTTCTGCAGTGTGTGGCTGTGGTTCTCCTCTGCACTCCAGCTCCCCTAGTTGTTCTTTCCCTGGTCTCTATCCCAGTCTCCTGATCACCTCTCACTCCCAAGCAGAGGACAGAGAGGTTTTTGCCAGCTCCCTATCCAGCCTGTGTCTCTCCACCAACCAAACCTTGGGCTCTGCTCAGTAGGAAGAAAAGGGGATATGTCTCAAAACTGGAGGGGTTATAAGCTGTCTAGGCAGCTAAGAGATTTCCTAAGACGTTGGGACCAGAACCTTGTAGGCCTGTGTCTGTGTTTGCCTGAGACCTTTCTTGCTTGGCACGGCTTGCCCTGCATCTGCTGCTTCCCTCCAGCTGCACCAAATACACTAGTTGGTCCCGTGCCCATGTAGAGGCATAGCTGAGTTCTTAATCTCTTCCAGCACTCTTGTGGGCAACTCTCTCCAAGGAGTTGGCCTGTAGCTGGTACTGAGGTGCCCAAAGCAGGAACAGGCAGTGGCTGCTGTCACACCATGAGGGGTTCTTCTCCGTTCAGCTGGCTGCGTGTGAGGCTTGGCCTCTCTAGCTACCTCTGCCCAAATTGCAGTTTATTTTCCAAGTCACGGTGAAAACAGCTACAAAGGGCAAATGGCTCTCCTGGTGCAGTGAGAGGAATGTACGCAGCTTGTTACCGCAGGGCTCAAACCGTTCTGTGTTGTCACTGCTGTCGGTATTTGGAAAAGGTGGCAGACATGGATAATAAGGGAGATGTCAAAGGTTAAACAGCAGAGATTAGATGAACACAAAGACATGTTAAGGAAGTGTTAACTTCTTACCGATTAGACAAAAAAAAAAAAAAAAAAAAGCAGTACACAGAAAAAACCCACTGTTTCAAAGGGCCTTGGGAGTCATCAATGAAACAGCAGCATTCTGCTGCCCCAGGACTAAGGAGAAGGGGAAAAGAATGGCTTTGGCTGGCCTCAAACTAAAATCTGTGACAAGATCAAAGGAAACCAGATCTGCCTGGCCACCCCCTCCTCCTCCTAACATTACCGCTGCGCCTCGCTACAATAATTGAATCAGGTTTGGCGTTTGGGGAGGTGGCTTTCTGGGTTTGTTTTTAGAATTTAGTTTAATGGATTTATTTTACAGCAAGAGTTTTTAAGCAAATCCTACTTGAGCAGCCCTTGCTGTGGCTAGAGGGAACGGGAGTAACTGGTGGAAGTGAAGAGCTCCTGTCTGGGCTGGAGGTAGCTGATGGGCGGTCACCCCTGCCGAGGCAGGCAGATTCTCTGCCCTCGCCTCTCACCCCATGGCCAAGGGCAGTATTGCACTCTGAGCCTCGGTCCTGGCCTGAGATCCACAGTGCGTATGTGGTCACCTCTTACTATTTTCCTACTGGAAACTCACTTTTTGTCAGCCTGTAGGGAAAACTGCTACTGGTATGCTGAGAATTTAGAGCTGAGCTACTCAGTAGTGACTTGGCAACCCATCCTGTTGCTTGTGCTTCTGGCTGGCGGTCAGCACAGCTCTGTTGCTCAGAAGCAGTGTGGCTGACTTCCAAGGGCTGGAGAGGCTCCGAGGCTTCCTTTCCCTCCCGTAGTGATGTGCACGCTCTCTGTGGACTCCATGCATTTGTAGCTATCTTGGAATTAGTTGCTAAGTGGTGCCTTGCCCTGGCCGAGACCCAGGAGAAATGATGTAAGATATCCTGGAGCCTGTACTAAGTGTTTTGGTGCTGGTGTCTGTCCCTGTTCCCTACTGACAGCAAAGTCGTTCTTGTCCCCAATGAGACGACTTGCAACTTTAATTCCAAAAGTCCTTAACTTTCATGTGCAGGCCATGAGCTGCTGTCAGGTCCTTTAACTCTCTCTGACACTAGCCTATGAGTGTGTAGGTGCTGGCTGCTTGTGGGGACTCTACCATTTTCCTGAGAGTGGTACAAAAAAACTCGAAGTCAGGTAGGGCATGGGTGAAGCCTCAGTGGTACGTTATAACCTTACAGCACCTACACAGGCAAGAAAGTTCCCACATACACAGTAGGACTGGAAGTAGATAAGCCTGTCTGTGATAGTATATATGTGGTCAGACTTAGGCTCATGTACTCCCTTCCTGTCCTAGCTCCATGTGTATTCACATGTGGCTGATGGGAATCTCATTCATCTTTGCTACACAGGGCTCCCTACTAAAGTGCCACTCTTCTGTGAATCCCTCTGCGTGCATTTAGGCCAGCATTTTTCTGTATTAGAGCTGTAATTGCTGTTTTCATGGGATAGACTCCGACTTCCTCCTGTCTAGCCTCCTCCTGAGCGTCCAGGTGTGCTCATGTGCAGAGCTCAAATCCCCTTGCCACGGCTTCTCGTGTGGTAAACCCTTGCCTGAAGATTTGCGGATTCTGCGATCTAAAAGGCGTTCAGCAGCCAGAGCAGCAGTTCTTTGCCAACAGCACCACCTACAGCCAGCTACAAAGAGCAGCTTAAAGAGGGCAGGGGGCGGATTGGGAAGCACTGGGCTTGATTTTACCCATGAATCTTATCTTTCTGTGTTCTGTAGCAATGTTGGGGAGGGAAGGCAAGCAGAGAGCAGCCTGCTCAGCTTTCCATACTGGTGTATTATCTCGGTTTGTAAATAGCTTTCACTTTCTTCCAGTATTCTCCCTTGTTCTCCTAATACTTGCTATTTCTCCCCAATACTACTGTTAATCCTGACTTATCTCACCAAAGCTGTAAATGCTTTGGGCACAGTGTGTGTCTCACGCAGTGAGAGATGCCACATACTGACATAGTATAAGATAATGGGGTTTTTTCTCCCATCTCAAATTTCTTTTGGCAGAATATAGAGTTCCTTCCTTTCCAGATTCAGTCTGCCTTTTTTTCTTGCTACCCCCAGATCATGTCATTGGCATTGTGACTACAGACAGGTTTACACAGGGAGATCTGCAGTTCCATGCATGCTGATACGATGACTAGATCAAAGTATTGTGTCCGAGGGAGAAGATGGAATGCTCTAGCTTCAAAAGGTCTGCGAGGCTCTTTATTTTTCTAAGGGAGCAACATTTCACAGCGGAAGAGAGCAAACATTATGCTACTGGAACTGTGAGGTAACTTTGCAAAGGCCAGCTCAGAGCTTGAGGGGTTCTACTGTAAACGTGTCTGTGGCAGTTGGGAGTGGAAATTGGACAGCAGGAGACACACAGCTGCGAGGTGGGGCCCCTCAGCCCTTGCACACTACGGACAGAAGGCAAGAGAGGACAACCCCCCCTGTGCAATCACTAGCCTGCCCTCTGTGCCAGCCCACCCCAAGGGACTGTCAGCACTGGCAGTGCTGTCCTTACTGACTTCTTGTTGGTGGTCCGGATGACACAGCAGCGCTGCTCCTTCTCCACAGAGACACTGTAGACCTCCTTGGGGTAGGGCAGGTTACGGATCCGCCACTGGAAGCTGCTCAGGGTATCCTTCCTCATGAAGACAGGCTACAGCAAACAAGCACCTTTAGCAAGACCCCTCCAGCTGTCTCCTCCTTGCCCCCTTCTTGTACTATCTTGAGAGGCTCCACGTGGGAGTAGCTTTTTCTCACTGGACAATTAGGGAGCAACTCAAACTGTCTGAGCAAAACTTTCCTAGAGCTAGTACTCCTCTGCCTTTATGCAGGCCACTGCCTGCCCTGCTTGTAGGAGGCTGAAAGTGTTCAGCGAGGGAATCTTGCAGCACAGGGTTACAGGGAAACCAGGCCTCTTCCTCACAGGCCACTGAATACTGAGCTCTGCCTACCCTAGGGACCTGCTGGACTCAGTCCTGTCTCTGCCCCAGTTTGCTGTGCAGGGCTGTGCTGTGTTTCAGGTCTGTAGAAAAGATGGTGAGAGACTAAAACCTAAGATAGAGGGATGTGAAGATGAAACAGTCTGTGCTACGTTAATGAGCAGCCTGCTATGCACTACCTGTGTTGGTCTTTCATGGTCATCACCTCTGCTTTCCATCCACTGACTTGTCCTGGCACTGGCCTTCCTTTCAGCCTACTCTTTTGGAAGCCAGAATAGCAACACTGGCCAACACAGCAGAAGTTTCTCTACTTAAGGAAACTACAAATCTCTTGAAGACCCCAAAAGAACCCAAGCTGTTCCATCTTTCTAGCCAGCCCTGCACCTTTGGGATGATTTATAGTAGTGCTGGGCAGGTTAAGGCTGTCTTTTGGGGCTGTGAGTGTTCCGCTACCAACTACTGCTGTAAGCACAAGACTAGGTTGTTCTAGGTGCAGTCATGCCTGCAGACCCTTACATACATTGGAGCTGCTTTCCTTTATGAGCTCTGATTCCAGTGCTCCCAGCAGCGGCGAGGTTGGCTCTCCCACTTCAACCTGCCACTTCCCGGAGCCCCCAAGGGTGTTCTTCTCTCGCCATTTTCTACCTGTGAAAGGGAAAAGAAGGGTTTTCATTATTCTGGTCTATTAGAAGAACTCCAGCAAATGACTGCCAAAGCTGTGCAGCACACTGAGATGATATGAAGATATATATCTTAATTCCAGTCATTTCCACATTGGTGTGAGTGGATCTGTTAGCTGGCCTATTCCTGAACTCAGAAAGTCTGTACTGAATGCCTCTTTTTTATTACTTTGTGCTGAAGCCATGGTGAGGTTGCAACAGGTGCCATGCCACTGGCGATGAGGTTTTGGATGAGAGCCCTAACCAACACCTTGCTTGTTTGTGGTTGGAGAAACCACCAAAAAGCATATTTTACCCCAGCATGTACTACAGATTCAGTTCCTGGCTATGCAAGATGTCAATTCCATTTATCCTGTCCAAGCTGTTGTGGCAGGTGAGCTGCTGGGGAGAGATCCTGGGCTAAAGCAAGGTCTGCTACGTCACGGAAGTCAGAGCGCCCTGGGCCCAAACTGAACCATACAAAATTCAGCTATAGGCATGCTAATCTCCCAGAATATTCAGGGGCGATTTGTTCCTCACCAGGAGCTCCCTCTCAACACCCTGGCCCTGCAAGTGCAGACCTGCCATGCGTGCCCCAGTTGTGCCCCGACCCACGTCTGCCAGGGGCCCCCTCAGAGCTCCACTTACTCACTAACTGACCACTCTTCACGTCGTACTCTTCGGCCATCTCCTTCCCATCCTCGAACAGGTAGTGGACCTTCCGCTTCCCTAGAGGCAAGGCAAGGGGTGAGGGGAAAGGGGCAGACACCTATACCTAGATGCAGGGCTCTGTCCCGCTGCCCCGGGCCGCGTCCCCCAGCTGGTGGCCTCGGTCCTTTGCTGGGGTCCTGCCCCGGGTGCAGGGCCATCCCCGGGACCGCTCCGTCCCCCCGCCCGCTCGCTGCAGGGTCACCCCAAAACAGGTGTGGGGGGGGAAAGGAGGGAGCTTTCCGGTCTCGCCGCCGCGGTTACCGTCCTGCACCAGCGCTGTCTTGCGGGCAGCCCGCAGCCTCTCCCGCCAGCCCGGCACCGCCATGGCGGCCGGGCCCCGTCGCCGCGGCAACGCGGACACTTCCGGCCGCCACCCGGAAGCACTTCCCGGCCCGGAGGTGAGGGCGGCCCCGGCGCTCGTCCTCCCGCCTCGCTCCCCCGGCTGCGGGGAAGCCTCTGCGCCCTGTCCGGTTGGGGGGGGCCTTCCCCTCCTCGGGACGGGGGTTACGGGGCGCCCCGGCCGCTGCCCCGCTGGCGCGGAGGGTCTCGGCCCCCTCGGGGCTCCTCCCCAGGCCGGGCCGTCGGGGGACTCCCGTCCTCTCCCAGACTGATCTCCGGCCCAGCCCCGAGGTTTTGGGGGGAATTGTTTCCTGACCCCGGGGTTTTGGGTGTCGCTGGGCCCGGGGCGAGCCGGGTTGGTGGCGCTGAAGCCTTCGCGGCCTGAGGATGCTAGCAAGGCAAGCTTGGTACCTGGCGTGTGTGTTTAGATTACTTAAAAATACTACCTAGAAAATCACTCTTCCAAGTTCTGAAGAGGGTTTAGACTCTTAGGAGCCTGGCGATTTTTTGGTGCGCTTTTTTTTCTTTGTATAATAGAAAGTGTTACTGTTTTCAGAGAGTTTGGGTTTTTTTGGTCAAAATGCCCTGAAATCAGAAACATTTCAGTGAAGCTGAACTTTAGAAATGTAGCAGGGTTTCTTCACTCCTGAAGCTCAACTCTTCCTTGAAGAAAGAAGCAAGGACTTGAGTTTAGCTCTAGGTTGGTCTTTCAGGAGATTGTGTTTAGCACTTGGATGAGAACTTGGTCACCACAGGGAGAAGACATGGCCAGGTGGGACCATTTTGCTCTTCCAAGCTTAATGCAAGAGGCTTTTGCAGGCGTGTGTGTGAGAAATCTCTAAGCAAAATAAAAAGTGCTGCACAAAGAGGAAACTTCAAATTGTCATTGTCTTAACACTGCAGATGGGTGGAAGCAGCTCTTGGGCTATACGGTGATTCAGGGTTTTCTTTAGGCTACGGAAAAATGAACTTTCTGGTAGCCTGGGCTAGTAGTTAAAGCTCAAAAGTTTGTCTTTGCAAGGTTAGTGATGGTAAAGCTGCAGTTGTAACTGTAATGGACCTGACTAGTTAATCTTTACAAATTTGCTATTTCCAGCTGAAGCTGGGTTGGGGCTTTTCCTCCTGTGACTGTATGAAACGCTTGGTATTGAGCAGTTGCTTTATCTCTTCTTGTTGGTGACTGGATTTCAGCCCTGTCAGGATGGGCATTCCCTCTTTATGGGAATGTGCTTAAGAAATGTCTGGGAAATAAAGTTGCTTCTGGAGCTCCGAAATTTTAAAGTAGTTGAATACTTTCTATTGTAAGAATCCAGGGTTACTGGTTTCTGAGGTATTCAACCAATGTCTGCTTAAGTTGCTTTTTGATGACTTCTGATTTTTCTGAGCTTGTGGACTGAAGTTCTTGTTTCCTCAGGGCAAGCATTTTTGGAAGGCAACAACAAAAAAACCCCAAACCAACAAAGTCAATGAAACAAATAAGTGAATCTAAAGTTGTGATTGTGTAACACTGTTTTAACAACCTCCCTCTTCCTTACTGTTATTCAGCAGTTGGAGATAAACTTCCCACCAGGCCTATGGAGCCACGAGGTATTGTCAAAGCCTTTCCCAAGAGGAAGAAGTTGAGAGATGACTCACAGAAGAGCATCCCTCCAAAGATTTCAAAAGAGGAAGGAACAGAAACACCTGAGGGTAAGTCCTGCATGCCCATGATGTGGAATGTAATACTTCTACCCTAGTTTGTTAACTGCAGGTTCCCATTCCCCCAAAGGCTGGAAAGCCTGGCCCCCAAGTGTGTTTTCTGTAGAGGCTGTGTCCAGGATGCTTTGATGTGTCCAGATGGTGCCCCCAAGACTGCCTGCCACTGTTGGCGCCATCAAGTCCTACGTGAGCGATGTAGCCCAGTTGGTTTGGGACACTGTTACTCTTGCCACTTAGCTCCTGCCTCTCTTTTCCTCAGCAGAGTGGCTGAAACCAGTCACTGCCTACGTGTTGCAAGCTGGCATTGGCCAAGCCAGGGCGGAGATCTTCCACAAGCAGATTGTCCACAATGGGGGTGTTGTACACAACCAGCTGTCCTCAGAAGTGACACACGTCATTGTGGCTGAAGACATGAACTGTGATCGGGCCTTGCGTCTCCTTAAATTAACCAAGCTACCATCGGGGTTGCAGCTAGTGAAGGCATCCTGGCTAAGTGCTTGCATTAGAGACCAAAAGCTGCTGAGTACTGCCGGCTATGGTGTCTTTATGCCTCGCAGGTATGCAAATACTATGCTGTCTCATTCTCACCTACAGGGTTTCTATCCTAAACTGAACAGTACTAAAATCTGGCCTCTGCTCAAAGTCTCAAACTGCAACTCTTTGCAGCTCCTGTGGACATGACTCAAAGTCACTTTTCCACATACAGACTGTGAAATTTAGTGACTTTGTGACCAGTTGTCGTTCTGTGAGGTAACAAAAATTGTAATAGGGCCCAGAAGTGCTAACAGGAGTCCTGTCACTTGCTACAGGTGCTAAAGGCACCTCCTTCATAAACCATCAGCAATAACAAGATTTCTTTTTAAAATGCTGAGGATTAAATGCTGTTTCTTACGTGCAGATGAAAAGCAGAGAGAGAATTGACAAGTAGGCGTAAGAGGAAATAAGGAATGGAGCAGCAGGCAGCCACAGTTTAGGATCACAGTTTTGGCAAAGTTTTGGAGAAAGAGTCTAAGAGTGAGATAGATGGGAGTGGAAGTTGTAGGTCAGCAAGGTGGTTGAAAATTGTGGAACTGAACCAAAACCAGAGTAATTTATCTGTGATCTGAGCGAGTACAATTCATATGGGTTGTTTGCTCCATCCCAAAACATGCAGAAGAGTTTCTCAGTCAAACTTCTGGGGGCTGAGAAGTCTTCCTTCTCTTATACTAAGGCATCTGATCCGTGGCAGGTACCTGGAGGAGGGAGAACTGCATAAAGAGCAGCAGCAGCAGATCCTGGGCAGTGAAGAGACACAGCTTCCAGCAGAGGAGAGAACAGTGAAACCAAATACTGAAGCACAGGTGGGGGATTCCTCGAAGCGAGGCCTGGGCACCCTTGGACAGCAGCAGCTGCCTGAGGTGAGGCTTCCCACAGAGGCCCTTCTCCTTGTGAACAGATCCTGTATGCTGCTTTTCCAGACTAAGAGCATCCCTGCAGGGATACAATGCCAAATTTTCTCACAAAGGGAAGGTGTTTGGATGTTTCAGTGGGTTGGTGCTGGCAGGCTCAGGCTGTGGACATGCTTACTGCTGCTCTTTGTCCCCTTAGGTGTTAAAAGTAGAAATAACACCCCTTAAATTCTCATCCCCATCAGAACATTTGCAGCTGAAGCAGTCCTGGTGCTCTGATCAGGCCAAGGCTCACTCTGGTGATCATTTTTCCCCTGCATCCTTTCGAGGAATATTCCCTGGCTGAGAGTGTCCCCCTTTCAGGAAGCTGTCTTTGGTATTTCATCCCATGTTCTTCCCTGAGCCATAGTGACCCATTCTCCACTCCTCAGCAAGCACCCTGTTCAGACACAGGTGCAATGGATCAGGTTGCCACTTGAACGATTGTGGTGATGAACTTAAAATATCTGCGTTGGGTTATTAGTGGCCGCTGCTGTGAGTCAGCTTCTCTGACCTGCTGTTAACTTGCTTTCTTTTCTCTGTACTTTTGCTCAAGTTTGCTGAATTCTTTTGGGGCATTGACATCATTCAAATCTATCTGTAGCAAAGTTACCCCTGACCTCTTAGAGCAGCAGCTGCCTTGCAATGCTGGCATGTTTTCTAACACAGTCCCAAATTTTGTTTCACAAAACTCTGTGGTTACTCCCTAACTGGCAGCCCACCGAGGACTCTTTTGTTTTAGGCTTTTTCTCCCCAGACTTACTATCCAGTGCTCTGTAGGCAGAGTTGACTCCTCCTTAACTGCGTCACCTTTGCAGTTACCCAATCTTTGCTGTTTCATGTAACTCTGATTTAGTGGTAATTGTAATTAATAGATCTCACACTTAGCAGGAGAAAGGATCTTTTGTACTGTTACAGATCCTGTGGTATCTGCCCTGCTTCCTGTTCACCTTTACTTTGGGTGGTCAGACAGCTGTTAGAGTCTGAAGCCTTATTGCAATTTCTCTTTTAAATCCCCTCAAGCAATGATATTTCCTGTTAGTCTGTGCACAAAAGCAATATTTGTAAACGCTTCAGTAAAATCCCTTGTTCCAAGCTTTGGACTATGGGGAAGAGAAGAGAACACAGGAGATAGACTTTAAAGACAGTACCAACCACTTTTAAGACCCAGCTACAACAGTAAAGCTGAAGCTGAAATCTCAGCTTAGAAGTAGCCTCTGTTTAAGCACAGAATCTTTTCTAGCTTGTGTGAATGTTTTTTCTCTAGGAGATGATGAGTGTGCCAGTGTTTCATACTGAACAGGGGCTGCTCTGGGAGTTCTGCGTTGGGATGTAAACTCCTGTGAGGAAACCCTGTTACCAGTCAGACTAGCAATGGTTTTGTGACTGGCATCTGGATGCAGCAGTTTTCTGCAAGGCAGCCTTTGCAAGTAGTGCCAGTTACTCACTGGCTGAACCCTGGGGCTGTTACCCCAGGCTGCCTGCGTCCCTCTTAAGTGGCGTGTTGCCTCAGCTACTGGGCTTCAGCTGCCATCCTGGCTCCTGTGCTGTGCTCTAGACAAACCATGCCTGTCTCAGTCTCACCCAGCTCTAGCAAATCAGCTGCTGTAGGATCCTGGAGTATCTTAGAAGCTAATGGGACTAGTTGTTTTTTGCACATATGGCTGTAAAGAGTCCATCAGCTTTGTTGGCAAAGGTAGAGAGTCAGGGATTTATGTGCTTTTTCACCTGTGTGACACTGCCAGCCAAGAGGGTGGGAATTGCATGCCCCAGCTGCAGAGTTCTTTGCATTGTGGTTGGGTAACGTGGTCCTTAAATGCTTTTTAGGGACTGACTGCTCTAAACATTCTGAGGCTTTGCTGCCCTTAGGGGGATCAGTGTCTTAAGGGAGCTGCATTTCAAGGTGAATAAAACTGCTTTAGTCTATCAAATCCTCAGTCTGATCCAGTTTTCAGAGTTATAAAACAAGATTACAAAAGGGAACCATCCTGCCTCTTCTGCCTAAATACTTCAGCTTTGTGCAGGAATTGTATGTTCAGACCTCCTTAGCCAGCAGAATCAGAGGTTGTAAGATATGGTTTTGACTTAGGCTGACACTCTGGAGAAACTTGTAACAGACTTGTGTGCTGCATGTAGCTGCTGGACTGATCCCAAACAGCCCTGTGCCATTCAGGGTTACTTCCAAAGCAGAGAAGCTCTTGGATCTTTGTCGACTCCTGTGTTTATACATCAGGAGAGAGCGGGACCTCAGTGAGCAAAGCAATCTACAAAGCCTCTGTGCAACTTCCCACTTCTATCCCCTTTTGTTCGTTACCTGAAGCCAAGGCTCATTGTTTCTTAAGTCTACACAGAGGCATCCTAATGCTGAGGGTATCAGCAAATGTATACATTGGTTCTTTCTTCTGTCACTGAGGAATGTGGAGTCCTTTGTGTCATTCCTTCCTCCCCCTTTTCTCTTGCAGATAGCCATGGGGAAAATGGGGGGTTGTAATTTACTACCCTGTTAAGATTTTGTTCAGTGCCTATCTCCTGTCATCTGTATCATAGGGTGGAAGGTGCAGAGTCTGAATGTGAGAGCTCTGGCTATGCAGTCCCCAGACCAGGAAAAGGTTTCCCAGTGGGAGGAGGGAGTCAGGATCTCCCCCAGCCAGGGGTTTCAGCATTGTCATACCATGCTGCTGGCAGCAGTTGCTTGGTGTCTTACCTCAGTTAGGTCTCTGGGGCTTGGCGTGTGCTAGGATCACAGGTGGACAGCAGTCTCTCCTGTGCTTTGTGAGATGTACACGTGGCTTCAAGGGGTGCATGTGTAGCTTGAGATGTGAAGAACCATGGTGTGCATATAACTAACTGCTTCTAGAGATGGCAGTTTGAGCACTGCATGCCCTGGAGTTTGGTTAGTGCTCTGAATTCCTACTCTCGGGAGCAGCCTGTGCCAAGGGGACATGTGAGACATGCACTTATTCTCACATGGCTGCTTTTCTACCTCTCCCTAAAGAAATACTCTGAGAAATACTCTGATGATGAAGACAGCGAAGGAGAAGATGCTAGTGTCACCCAGGGAGATCTGGAAGCATTGATTTCTGGCCGCTACCCTGTGAAATCATCAGAGGAAACCAGTGACAGCTCTTCTGCAATGGCACAGCCTGCCAGCAAGTGGGTTTGTGCCCAGTCCTCCAACAGCAAGAAGGAGAATCACAACCAGTGCATCACAGAGAAGCTGGAAGTGCTGGCAAAGGCCTACTCGGTCCAGGGGGACAAGTGGAGAGCTCTGGGCTACTCCAAAGCCATCAATGCGCTCAAGAGCTACCACAAACCAGTCACCTCCTACCAGGTAAAACACATTCCCAGGGTGATGGAGCAGGGAGATAGATGCAGCATCCTAGCTCTGTTATGAGCCAGATCCCTTCTTCTTTCTGTACATAGAATAGCTTATCTTCAGGCCTGGGAATTCCTTCCTGTGTGGTGACTTCCATTATGGAAGTTGCGTAGCAAGTGCAAGTTGGGATTCACTGACCACCTGCATTGTTTTCAGAACAGCAGAAAAGTGGAGTCCGAGCCTTTTGAAGGCCAGGTCTGAGTACTCATGAAATAAATGCCTTCCCCAGGCACAATGCAGGGATGTTTTCACCTTCCTCTCAAGCATCAGCAACTGGCCACCATCCAGGATAATATATAAAACTAACTGGATAGATAAAATTAACTTGACTGTGACAGTCCAGCCATTCAGTGTGTGAGTGTTTCAGCCCTGTTCTGCATGCTTGGCCTTTTCCACTGGGTGCTGAATCATCGATGTAGCCTATGTAAGCCCGGGCTAGAGAGGAGGCCATCGGGCAGAATTAGTCCTGCCACTTACTGATCACTGATCAAATGACCGACCAGGTTCTGAGTAGGTAGCAGCTCCCCAGCTTGCCCATGATCTTCACTTTTCCAGTAGCAGCTCTTGTTTCTTTCTAGGAAGCCTGTAAAATCCCTGGGATTGGGAAGCGTATGGCGGAGAAGATTCTGGAGATCTTGGAGAGTGGGCACCTACGGAAGCTGGATCACATCAGTGAGAGTGTGCCTGTGCTGGAGTTGTTTTCCAACATCTGGGGAGCAGGGGTCAAGACAGCTCAGATGTGGTATCAGCAGGTGAGTTTAGTGCCTTACACAAGAGGTTTTCAGACTACAGTTTGAAGACTGCTGCTGAGTGTAGGAGAATTAATTTCACAAATAGCTTCCAGTTGCCAATATCCACAGATGGAATTTGAATCTGGTTTTATAGGAGGAGCTACAAGACTGGGTCCCGTTGTGGGTGTGTTTGGGAAGAATGGAGTGCACCCGACTGAGACTTGCATTTGGGTGGGGGTAGAGGGCAAAGATGGGGAGTGGGGGACATGCTGCTTCTTCTGTTGGCATCATTGCTTGGAGCTCATCTCAGACTGCTCATGGAAACACTGCTAAGAACCAGGGTTGAACCAGGACATCCTGGCCATGAAGGCTCCTGATGCAGTTGCTGGCCTCTTGGCCTGGCTGGCTCTGATAGCTGTCAGAGCAGCCGTCCATCTTGTCTGGAAGTTGTAAAAATGAGGTTGAAGTAACTGTGCCAACTGGAGCAACCCAGCCACTGGGTGGGTTCCTTCTTTAAAAACAGTTTGTCTCCTGAGCACAGAGTGAATGAAGCCTGTTTTCCTAGAGTGTTTGGTTTGTGACTCTGTTCTTGGCTGTCTTAAAAATATGGTTGTGTTCATGCTGTAGGCTTTACCTCACTGGGATATTCTAGGTGTTCCTTTACTTGCATTACTTGTTTTCCTTCAGCTGTAGGAACACAGTGCCTTAAGAACAGTAGCCTTCTGTCAAGTTTAGTTAAGATTCATAGTCACTGTGGGGTGGAGATTAGAGGTGTGTGTGGGTAGTGGGATTGCCTAAATCCCTTCTTTTAGGAATCAGGCCTTAAGTGAGCTCTACATGTGATCTCAGAAGCTGTGACTGGCCTGGACTTGAGACAGGTTAAATACAATCTCCTCAAATCTTGGTATTTGAAGAGGAAAGTCTCAGTAGATGCTTGAATGTCATCACATGGTCTCCACTAGGGTTTCCGGACGTTGGATGATATCCGCACCAAGGCAACTCTCACCAGCCAGCAAGCTGTGGGGTTGAAGCACTACACGGATTTCCTGGAGCGCATGCCTCGGGAGGAAGCCGCGGAAATAGAACAGACCGTGAGTAGCTCAGCCCCAGGCCCTCAGAGTGGATTACCTGCTGGGACCTGACAGGAGGGTGCATGCTCTGGAAATGTCCCTCGCTGTTATAGCTGAGCTCTTCAGCCTCTCCTCTGAGCAGCGTCAGTGCTCGGGGAACCTTTTTTGGGCATGGGCACACAAGGCACCCACTTTGTCCCATAGGGAGTTTCAGTTTCAGTGACTGGTGAGGAGGAGGATACTTCGTAGGTATCAGTTCTATGCACTGCTTTGAAAAAGGCTGCATTTGGCATGGTGGGACGAACAGGTTCCTGCCTCTCATCTTCCCTGAGATGTCTCCTTTCATCCGAGGCCCCTGAGCTGTCTCCCTGGTGCTGCTTCTCCAAAGGAAGCTGTGGGCTGGTTATTGGGGGGAGGACAGAGCATGGATATCCTTGCTGAAAGCAAAGGGGTCCAGGCTGCACATGGGTGCTGCCTGCTCTGGTATGCCATGGCACTCCAGGATTATGGGGTGCTAAGACAGTGTACCCTAATGTGAGCAGAGAGCTTGGGGGACACACTGTCATTGCTACCCCTGTGCTCTCTGATCACCATGGAAGCAGCAGCCAGCGTGACCCTGTCACTCGGCCACAGGGCCTGGCCACGAAGAATACATTTCTGCCAGGCTCCTGCTGGGGTGTCAGTCCTGCGTGCTGGATTAGCCATTTTGGTGGTGAGTGGTCCCTTTCCCAGGCAGGCTGGGTCGAGGAGCTGGCTCTTGGGGGTGGGTCTATTGTTATCTTGATGGGATTACTGTGCTCCCCTCCATACACACTCACACACCTCTGATCCAGGCCCAGGAGAGAGAATGAGGGATTAGTCACTGTCTGTGCTGCCTGTCACAGTGAGATCTGAGGAGCTTTTAGGCTCTCGGGTGGGGCTGGGAGTTTTCCAGAAATCTTCATTTAAAGCCAGAAGGGGGGCAAGGACACCAGAGGAGGGCTTGCTCCGCATGAGAAAGGCTTGTGGCTTCTTGGAGCATCTCTGGGGCAAAGGTTAATGGGTTTATCTCTTGCTAATGAAGGATGATCACCAAGAGTGACAAGGGGCTGTGGGCATGGACACTGCCTTCCTGAACCCCAGCCTCTGTGATGGCCTCGTCACTGGGAATTGCTGAGCCCCTAATTATTTGCTGCCAGCAGGGTGATTGGCACAATCAGACCAAGAATACTTTACTCCTGTCCAAGGACTTGGGAGACTTTCTTACGCATTTAATGAATGAAGCCATCAGAATTAGCACTGTCTGCACAAAACAGGAGCTGGGGTCCAGCCTGGAGTTGGCTGCTTTAGGGGATGTTCTGATTGTATGTGTCTGACTGCTGGCAGCAGCATGTTGGCATCCATTCGGTCTAAAGTACTGGGGCATTTGTGTTTTTCCTGGGTCAGGAAGCCTGGCTCTTCTGCAAAGGCAGAGCTGGCAGGAGTGGACTCCAAGGGACACTTGCAGATTTTTCTGCTGCCTTGGGTCCTGCTGGAGAGATTCCCCGTGGGCCCATCTCTGCTTCTGAAACAGGACCTGTACCATCTTGTGTTGAATTGATTCTCTTTGTGGGCAGGGCTGGTGAGCTTTGCCCTCCTGGCCCACAGGAGAGCTGAAAATCCTCTTCTCTCCTGCTGTCTTAGAAACCAAAGGCTCTGTCAAGTTGTGCCATACTTTGACTCCTCAGCATTGCTGCAGCTTCCTGCTTGTCCCAACCCAACTTCAACCCAGTGCCCCCAAGAGCTGATGACTGATGGTAGTGTCGTGGTAGATCACTATTGTGTGGCAATGTGCTGTGCACCTGCAGGGCTGGGTGGACCCCACCCTGGCTGACGTGGCTACTGACAGCAGGCCAGCCTCCTTGGTGGGGCAGCTTGCCATGCCTGCCAAGCGTCTGCTCTGTGTGGAGACCCTGGAGATGCAGGACAGGCCACAGGGCAGGCACAGGATCCTTTGCTGCCTTGATGGAAAGGGCATGAAGAGACTGGTCTCTGACTCCTCATGCCTCTTTCTCTTCTTGGAGGTCAGACAAGCTGCCCTGGCCCTGAAGCCTGGCCTTGTGTGTGTGGCATGTGGCTCCTACCGTCGGGGGAAACCCACCTGTGGAGACGTGGATGTACTGGTCACTCACCCAGATGGGCAGTCTCACCGCGGGGTGTTCAGCAAGCTGCTTGACAGTCTCCACAGGAGCGGTAAGAGGGCTGGGGTCTGGCTCACAGTGCTTGAAGCTGTTCTTAGGATGGCCAAGCTGAGGGGTCAGTGAAGTAAATGACATTGGTTGAAGGGCAGGTGATCGCTTTTCCCAAGAACAGGACTTCTTGTAAGTTGTTAAGAATACTGCCCTCGATCCTGGCCCTGCTCCAGTGGTAGCTCCACAGCTAGTGCTAAGGACTATTGATGCAGCTCAGCATGGCTTCTGCTGTCTGCATGAGCCTGGGTTGTCTTCGGGGTCCCACAGCACATTAAGACACACCTCAGCTGCTGTCTGGACAGTGGGGAGTTTGGGGTGGAGGTGTCAGTCTCTACCATTCAGCATTTCTCTGCCTCTCCTCTCTCCCCAGGTTTCCTTACGGATGACCTGGTGAGTCAGGAGGACAATGGTGATCAGAAGAAGTACCTGGGGGTGTGTCGCCTCCCCGGGCCAGCACAGCGTCACCGCCGGCTTGACATCATCGTGGTGCCTTACAGTGAGTTTGCCTGTGCCCTGCTCTACTTCACCGGCTCGGCTCACTTCAACCGCTCCATGCGGGCCCTGGCCAAGACCAAGGGCATGAGCCTATCGGAGCATGCCCTCAGCTCGGCCGTGGTGCGAGGCCCTGGAGGCATCAAGGTGGCATCTGGTCATACTCTGCCCACTCCCACTGAGAGAGATGTCTTCATTCAGCTGGGGCTGCCTTACCGGGAGCCCTCGGAACGGGACTGGTGACACCTGGTTGTCACCCAGCACCCTGGGCCTCCTGCTGTGCTGCTGTTTTGAAGGGTGCTGGTTTCCCCTGTGCTGCTCTGTGGTGACTGCAGACTGAGAAACATCCCAGAAACATCCCAGAAAACTGGGGTTCCTTGCTGCTGGTAGAACTGTGTGGCTTCACTCAGCAGAGGCTGTGGGCTGAAACCACACTGGAAGCGCTGTCTGATGGCACGGGCAGCATCTGGCTACCAAAAGGTCTTGCTGCTTATCAGCTACCCTGGTCCTGCTCTCCCTGTGGAGCTTTGAGATCCAGCCCTCCCAGTGCTTGGGAACAGGGGAAGTGGGACACCCCAAAATCTATGTCCTGAGCTATGTATTGAAGGCAACAGAGGTCTGGCTTGGCCCTGTAACAGGCCTTCCCCCTTTTCACTACTGCTGGCAGCTGCTACTGTGGGAATCATGAAGCATCCTGCTGTGCTGCTGCTGTGTCCTTCCTCCATCTGAGCTGACTTGTGTCCTCTGGTGGGTCTCATTGCACAGGGCCAGGTTGCTGCAACAGCCGCCAGCTTCCCCTGGTGACAGGGAAGCCTTGAAGGAGGCGCAGGGGACCTGATGTGCTGTGCCAGCTTTCTCTGACTGTTGTGTGCCAAGGATCCTCCAGTGCAGAGAGCTGGATGGCCCTGACCTGGCCCCAAGGGTTCCTTCCCTCAGTGCAGGAGAGGAGTGGGCCTCACAGCTCTGAGAGCTGTGCTTGTTAAGGGTTTGAATGTAACGGCACTGAATGTAACCCAGCAGGGCTGTGTGCTTGTGCATAGGAGGCACAGAGGTAGAGAAACACGAAGAGATAGTTCTAATCTGGGAGAAGCAAAGCTTTCCCATTTTGTCCGTGTGGAAGCCATGGAGTCATTTGGTCTTTGATCAGAGAAAGAGTGTGTGTGTTTGTGTATGTGTGTACATGTGGCTGGCCCTGTCAGTTCCATGGGAGTCAATTTTATTTCTCAGGAAACCTCAACTATTTTATATTCTGGAGATGAATTTCCCAGAGACTATCAGTGCTCTGTCTCTGTTATGGGTATTGCAGCGGTTCCTCCTGGCAGAGGTGCTGCTCTGCGGCATCGGCTGCCAGCAACACCGTGCTGGGAGTTTCCGTGCCAGGACCCCGGGGCTGCCTCTGGCTGCTCTCTGAGCCTGGCTTGGCCTCCCGCTCCCTTGTCTTGTGGGGGACCCAGCCACCCCCTCTCTCCACTCTGCCGTGTCTTTGTCACACGTTTGCTGCTAGGGCAGGCATGAGGACATTAAACCTGGTGGGTTTGCACAGTTTCTTGCTGCATTGTCAGCTGTGGCTGCTGGGTACCAGCAGTGGGGCTGGGGTGGTTGCTGGGGAGGCCTTGACCCCAGCAGTGTCATTTGTCAGCCCAGCCTTTCTACTGAACACTTGATGGAAATGAATGTCTTCTGCCATGTCTTGGTGCTTTGAAATTTGAAGTATAATAAATTCCTCCTCCTCTTTTTTTTTTTTTTTCCTTGGCATCTCTGTCTTTTTGCTCTCTGCCCCCTGCAACTCTTCCCTCTGGCTGACCAGGAGCCCCTCCTGTGCTGGTTCGTTTCCCTGTTTCCAGTACAAGCAGGGAGAAGGCAGTGGAGACTTCATGCTATTGGATCACCACTTCTGGCTCTCAGGGCAGGAAGTTGCTGGCCACCATCCTCCCATGGCAGAGTGGGACCCTGCTCTGTCCAGCTGGCCACGTGGCTGAGCTGGGGCTGGCCATGCCTAGAGAAAAAGGAGCAATTCCGAGCTCTGAGCCTTGGGCTCAGCTCTCACTTCAGGTGTGGAGTCAAGAAGGGATTTCTGTCAGCTTTTCCATATTTACCACGCAGGAGGGTGTATGGGAGCTGGACACTGCTCTGTCTCCTGTTCTGTGCCTGGAACACAGCTCAGTCTCATGAGCATGGAAACACTTTGGTTGTCCAAGGGGAATCCAAACAGCCTGAAAGCCAAGGGAGCGCGTGGAGATGAGCAGCAAGAAACACTGGCTCAAAAGGGAGATGGAGAAGCTGAAGAGGGCCAGGAGCTGCTGGGATGGGCATAGACTGGGGCAGAGCCAGGAAGGACTGGGCTGGGTTCTCCAGGGGCAAAGGGGAGTCAGCCCCAGAGCAGGGCATGGGGAGTGCAGGGGGAGCACTCTCTCCCCAGGAGGGCTCTGCAGCCCAGGGACCAGCCCAGAGAGGGTGGAGTCCTCATCCTTGGGGTCTTCTAGGCTTGGATGGGCAGAGCCACAGCTGGGGATAGTCTTGCCCCTAAGGGAGGTTGGATGGGGGCTCTCCCTCCCTCCAGCACTGCGGGGATGTTCCTGGAGGATTTTTTGTAGAGCTTTACGGCTGGCAGCCCTCAGAACGGGCCCATTTCTGCCTGGACTGGGGCAGGGAGCAGAGTATGGGTTTGCTCACCCTGGCCCCTTGGTCAAGGGAAGTTTGCCTCCAGCTCTGGGTGCTGGGGCGAGCCCTTCCTGGAGGGCTGGCTGTCCCTCTCACCAGGGCCATGTGCTAGGGACATCACTGGAGCTGGGGCAGATGTGGCACTGCTGGCCCCCAGCTCCTTCTCCTTTGTCACCCCCTTCTCCAGGGCCACAATTCACACCCTGGAGCTGCAGCACCACATCAAAGCCCTGGCTCTGCTATTTCTACTGCTTTTACTTGGGGGGAGGCCCGTCAGGGGGATGCATGGGGCCAGGGCTGCTCGGGAGCAGTACTATTCATCCAGCCCCTTGGGAAATGGCAGTGAGGGTGGCCGTAGGGCATCCATGTCCTGCAGACACTGCTGGGGGAAATGTTCTGCTCTCAGAGAAGGGGCCTGATGGCTGGCTGTCCCCTCACACCCCACAAATCCCTGCCCAGGAGCTTTGGAGGGGGCAGAGGGCCCTCCTGTGGCCAGCTGCAGGCAGGTGGGCCAGGGATAGATGGGGGCTATCTACCCTGAGTGCAGCCACAGCAGATGCAAAGGGGCAGCAGGTGGAGGAGCACAAGAAGCAGCTCCTCCAGAGCAGCTCCGGGGGGGTGGGTGGTGGTGACATTTCTGGATGCTGAAGGCTCTTGCTTCTCTTTCGTCCTGGTGCAAGGGGAGAAACTCGAGGGGCTGGGCTGGGCTGCCCACTGTGTCATCCCTGAGCTGGGCAGTCCCTCCTGCCCTGGATGGAGGGAACAGAACTGCCTCACGCAGTCTCCTCTTTGTCCTCCTAATCCTGCGCCCCATTCTCCCAGTCACTTGCAGACCCCAAGCCGGGGGCTAACTCCAGCCTGGCATGCCCTGATGCCATGTGCTCCTCTGAGACCCCTCTTCTGCCCTTGCAGCAAGGCAGGACCTGGCCACGCCCTTACCCCAGCACACCACCTGCTTCCTCCAAACCCTGGGAGGACACACTTGCAAAGAAGGTACAAGAGATGGGGCTTCTGGGGTGCCTGGAGGAGGTGGGTGCTGAGCCCCCAGGATGGGTGCAGGCAGGGTGAGCAAAGATGGTTTTAGTCATCTCTAGGGAGGTGTCACCTGGTTCCTGCTTCCCAGGAAGGGGCTTTGGCTATTCCTCCTCACCAGCACGTCCCCTTCCCACCCTCCCCGGCTGAAAGTTTGATCATCCTGAAAATTAAAAATAAACCCAAACACAGTGGCACTTAGAGAATGAGCAGAAAGTCAGGGAGCTAGGACAGGTACTCAGCTCCTGCCGCAAAACCCCTCACTCCCACCCTACCATCCCTGCACACCCAAGGTGGGTCCAGACTTGGGGCTCAGTCAATTCCTGTCCCCCCATCAAGTGTCTCTCTGTCCCCCGGGGTGCAAGGAAGAAAAAGTCACTGCAGCTCTGAGTGTTAGGCAGCTATTACTACCCTGCAGGGAGGACACCCATCCTTATCTGTCATGCTTGTCCTTGTGCTGGGGTTGGGGGAAAAGGGGTGCAGAGGGGGTGGTTTGGCTCCTAACACTGGTGTTTGTATTAATGAGTAAATATTTGCTAATGGCAGCAAAGCCAGGCGAATGTAAGGGAGCTGCTCCCCCCGCCGGAGCAGGCAGGGAAATGAATATGAATTTATCATGATTAGGTGAACCCAGCAGGGAGAGCAGGAAAGAGAGGGCTAGGCAGGGAGGGGGTGGGTGAAGATGGATCTGTGCAATAAAATTAAATAAGGACACCAAATAGAGTCACTTCTCATGCGCCTGCCTGCCCTCCCGCGTGCGGGGCCTCTCCCGCCTCCCGTGCTCCTCTGGCTTTGCTGATTTCTCTCTTTCCTTAAATTTATGAGGCCAATTATGAAGATGAGGTTGGAAGTTCTCGGAAGTTCACTAAATGCAAAGTGCGGTCCCTGCTGTTCCCATCAAATTAATTAACCAAGTGCTATTGATGGCCAGGGCGACATCGGCATGGCATGGAGCGCAAGGGAAGAGCTGCTGAGGTGCAGCTGAGGGGGGCCTGGCTGGGGGCAGAGCACCCTGCGGGGCCTCCTCAGGGCCAGTGGATGCAGAGTGAGAGCCCTGCCTGGGCAGCTGGTGGGCAGCAGCAGGAGATGCACCAGGTCCTTGGTATCGCAGACTGTTTCCAGCACTAGTGGTCTCTGGCTGCAGGACGATCCACCCGGGGGATGACAGGGCTGCCCTGATAGGAATGTGGTGTGGCTGTGTGGCAGGATGCTGTGCCATGTCCCATGGTGGAGGCCACAGAAAGGGCTGATGGTCAGCGAGAGCCTGAGTGGATGCTCACGAGGAGCAAAGCCTGGAGCTGGTGCCCACTCAGGCACCCCAGGATTGTCCCCCCCCAGCCAGGTGGGGGGATGCTGACCCTGATCCATGGGGGTGGTCATGCCTGGTAGACAAGTGACTTTCTGTATAGCTTAGCAGTGGTGGTGCAGCCAGGACAGGCCTACTGCCACCTTCCCCAGCTCCCCAAGTCCCAGCAGTCCTCCCTGCCTCAGTTTCCCTACCTGCACGATGGGAAACAACCTGCCTGTGACTTGTAGGTAAGATCTCATGAGTGGAGCGCCCCAATTCAACACAGGCCCTTGGCCATCCCTAACCTTCTTGTGAAGCAGCCCAGCTCTGTGCAGGGCTCAAGGAGAGGGTGGGCGGCTTTGTAGTGGGGGCAGCGACTGCGTGCTTTAAGCACACCAGCTCTTATGGGGCAGATCCTGTGCCTGGAGTAGCCATGTCATGTGTGTCCCCCTCTCCCAGGTAATGGCTTTTGGGGGTGGTGTCCAACATGAGACCCATGTCTGCCCTGTTCCACGGTGCTGAGATGCCTCCTCTGTGCTCACTGCACGTGCGAGCAGCTGGGACGCTGCTGCAGAGCTGCTGCAGCGTGGGGGATGTGAGTCCCCAGGCTGCTCAGGTTCATGTCAGACACCGGGCAAACAGCTCTTCCTTCACCTGTCTCCAGGGGCAGATTCACTCAAAGCAGTTTACACATTGCTCAGATAAGTCTCTCAATACTGGCTGTGCTACAGCGAGTGCTTGAGGTTGTGAAAGGGTCCAGTACTGAGGCCCTGGCTCAAACCCAGAATATCTCCGCTTGCTGCACGGCCACTCTATACCTCAGTTTCCCTCCTTCTTGCATTTCCTGAAGCTGTTCTCTTTTTGAACTGGGTGCAATCAGTATCCCAGTTCCTGAGGAGCCTTGGTAGCATCTAGTGGCTGTGAGATGTAGTCAAATAAAGGCTCAGACCTCACCCCCAAGCCAGCCTTGTTTCACACCAATTATGTGTGCCATAAGGCTCCCTGCTTGTGTCACCCTGGCACAGGGACCTTCCCCTGTAGCGCCATCAGGTCCTGACTTAAATCCTTCTGCAACTGCCGCCTGGGCCCAAGAAAACCAGCATGTCTGAGGAGTGAAAGATGCAGTCTGTGTCCTCGGACCAGGGATGTCCCAGAGGGGAGAGGACACAGAGGTCTCAGGGAAGGCCAGATCTGAGCATCTCTGCATGTGCCCAGCTCCTGGCACGGCTCTGGCCATGTGCCTCCACCTTTCCTGCTCCCACTTCTCTTCACTGGCTTTACTCCTGCCCCGGTGATCAATGGGCTCTGGTCGGGCTGGAAAACAGCACAGAGGCATTTACAAACCCGCTGTCTCTCCAACAGGGCCATAACTCAGGCTCCCCGTCACTGCGGGGAATGGGAGGCAGGGGCTCCAGCGGCAGCAGTGCCGACGTTTCCCCTCTTGTGGTAAATGCATTACTTGCGGATAATTTACCTGCTTATGTCAAGTTTTAAAAAGAAATAGACTGGCTGCTCTGCAGTTCCTGACACTTGCAGTGTGCGTGTGTGGACACACTTGTCTATCCAGAGGAAAAAAGATCACCTAAGCTGAAAGGAGCAGTTTACAAATGCCTGGACTTCAGAGCTGCAGTCTCTGTGTGGAGTCTCTGGTGTCTAGTACTGAGGCTGAGCTCTCGCCATGGTCTGTCCCTCCCTGAGGTCTGCAGCCACCCACCTGCCCTCACAGGGCTGCCTAAATGCACCAGGGGCTTCTCGGGGCTGGGTGCCCCATGCCCCCCTCAGTGTGCCGGCACTGTCTCCTGCCCGCACTTCTTCTCCAGGGCAGAGCACCGGGGGGGTGGTGGTGGGGATGGATGCTGGTGCAGCTGCCCTGTCTCCCGTGGGTGAGGAGGACCTTCCTGGGGACCCTGGGCGGCTGAGAAGGTGCTCCCGGCCGTCCAGCCCCAGTGCGGTGGGCTCTGGCAGCCGCCATCCTCGCAGGCAGCAGAGGGAGCTGGAGGACTGGGTATCGGCAGCTATGGGCAGGCTGCAAGCAGCCGGGGCTTGTGTTGGGGCGCTACGGGCACCTCCAGAGCTGGTCCTCCATCCCCTCTCTGGGCTTTGAGGGGCTCAGCCCTCCTGCTTCATTCTGGGGGGCCATGCATCTTCTCTCTGGCTGGACCCCGCCATGTCCCTTGTCCCCTCCGTAACTGGCCGGGAAGGGCTGCCCAGTGCTTCCTATCACCCTGAGGACCTGCCTGGGGGGACACAGCAAGGTCCCTGGGGAGCCTGGCTGGATGTGATGGGGAGGGGTAAGGCCTCCATCCCTGGGCATCGTCCCAGGGCCAAGGGGGAGTCTTGCAGCACGTGGTGGGCGCCTGTCACTGCCATCCCCCAGTCTCTTGCCCATAGGGAGCTGATTTATGTCTGGGCCAGCCTGCACTGACCTCCTACTTTGGCTCAGGCACTATAACTAATGGCAGGTCAGCAGAGCTACAGCGAAAGTGAAGTGGCTGGTAGGGGGTTGTGGAGGGGAGATGCAGGGTAGGGAGGGGAGGCTGCCGAGGCTCCCGGTTTCAGTGGCACAGCCACCCGGAGCCAGGGACAGCAGTGCTGGAGCAGACATAGCTCCTAGCCTGTCCCACTCCACCCTGTCCTCCACTCCTGAAGACTCCTCCTGACCATGCTCTCCTCCTGCTTTAACCACAGGAGCTCCTGGGTCAGCAGCATCAAGCAGAGGGGTGGCTCTTTGTTGGAGGGAAACCAAGGCACTCATGGCTTCACGAATATTACCAGCAGAGCCAGGGAGGGGACCAGGTATCTAAGCCCAGCCCCTGCCCAGGACTCACTGGGATGAGGGACCAGGAAGACCTGGCACATGTACAGTAGAGTGTGGTGCCACAGTTGGTGGCCTGAAGCACCCTGCTTGGTCTGTTGCTCCCACCTCCTGCTTGATCCATGAACCCTGGGGTGCCGAAATCTCCTGTGGGCATTTACAGTCCTCATGTCGCCCCTGTGGGACATGTGGGACACATGGGCCCTGTGTCACTCAGCCCCATCACAGCATACTCTCCATGTGTTTTGGCAACAAGCCCTGTTTGTTTTCCCAGCTGGACTGGAAAACAGCTGGATAACCAGCCCAGAAACACAGCCAGGCTATGGGAGCTGAGCTTTGGGGACAGCTATATCAGCTGCCACCCCAATCCCTGCCTGCAGCAACTGCTGAGGTGGAACCTCAGCATGGCTGTAAACCTTGATATTCATGTGCCCATCAAGAAGGTATTCCCCGTCCTGGGATGATGTCAGTCTGACCTGTCTGTCTAAGTGGTCTGAGTGGGTTGAGGGGAGCCCTTCAGGATGCTATAAAAACCACCTGCCCTGCTCAGGGTTGCACACCGAGAGCTTCCCACTGTTTGGCGATAAGGGAAAACATTTTAAGAAGTGACAAGAGCACAGGAAGAACATTTCCAACTCCTGAAGCTCTTCGAGAGCATTTGCACAACACAGTGATTTCCTCACTGTCCTGTGCTTGGGACACCACTGCCATGGTGTCATCAGCTTTGCCCTGGCAGTGGAGGGGAAACAAAAAAAAAAAACACCTGACCACAGTCCTGTTGCTTTGAAGGTCTCCCACCCCTTGGCTGCACTGCAGGAGTTCCCTGCTTGCTCAGGATCCTGACTGTCCTGATTTGGCTTGATTTTACCAAGAGGAGCTCTCCCTCTCTCTACAGTGCACTTTCCATGCAGCATGTGCTTGTTTGGGGACTCACCCAGAGGGTGGCACATGTGATCCCAGGGGCACAACAGGGTTCTGAGGTTCATGGACAGTCCCTGGGGTGAAACCTGCACCCCCACGAGGTGTCTGCACAAACCTCTCCCTCAAGATTACCTCTGAGACAGGGCTGGGGCCAAGCTTTTGGCAAATGTTTGTATTGCTGTTGACTGGAGTTAAACACTGGTCTTGCCCAGATTTCAAGTTAATGCTGCATATGTGATGCAGCCTTGCTGAAACCCTGCCTTTGCTCTCTGCTGGGGAAGGATAAGAAGGTAGCAAACCATATCCATGTAAGACATTCGGACTTTCCCAGAGATCAGCAATATCTGTCTGTCTGTGGTAGGAAGGGCTCTTTTTGGGTGGGCTGTATTGCCAAGGGCTGGGCATGCTGGTTGCCCCTGCTTCGGCCAGACACACAGGGCTCCTGCGAGCTTCTGCTGGCACTGCCTGGCCACCCCACAGATTCAATGGGTCTGTCATGGTCCCACCAGGCTTCCTGCTGCTGTTTGCAAACTGCAGCATCTGCTGATGTCCAGACTGACACTTGCTGTGCTTTCCAACTGATAACACACATTCCTGCTCCCTATTTCTCAACCAATAAATATTAACTTTGCAAGCCTGCCAGCATCCTTGCAAGCAACCCACTCCAACAAGTTTATCAAGTCCTTCCCATGACTCCATTTCAGGTCAGTTTGCAACTTTATGGGGGTAATTTTTTTTTTTTTTTTTTTTTTTAGGGTCCTTCTTAGGGCTAAGCCAGGTTCAGGAAACAGCAGCTTGTGGTTTGCACCACCTTTGAGCACTGACCACTGACAAGTCTGGATGCAGCATCCAAAGATCAGCCCAGCTGGGAAAGCATGTCCTCTAGACTGAACCTGCCGCAGAAGTGGGAGATTGGTGTATTCCCAGCCAGCTCTCAGCAAAGGCGATTTGTTTGAAACAATTTCCATGGTCTCTGCACTTAGTTTGGCACCTGGCTTTGGGAGAGCATGTTAAATCTATGCTGCTAGACAGCACCAGAGGCTGAGCTTCTGCATGCTGAAGAAGCTGTTAGAGGATATTTCTGTTTTCGCTCTGAATGGGCCTAAAATTAGATCTGGGATGTAAAAGTTGTTGAGTACAGATAGGTGAGTCCAACTCCAGACTAACAGCTTTTACTACGGAGCTGAGATGCTCCCACTGACAATGAGTGCTGTTTGGGATCAGTTTTGCTTCAGCAGTATTTCAAGTTTGTCAACACCCCTTTGAAGGCCTGGGGATGTAGAAGGGGCAGGGGGAGATGTAAATAAGTGGGAGCTTTAAAAAACTCTCTGAAATGACCAGTAAATCCCTCAGGACATGACAGGAATCACTCATGGATCCTTCCTGAAGAAACCCAGGTCTTCACTGAAAAGAAAAGCTACTTTCAAAAGCACAGTCAAAGCAGCACGGTGCGGTGCCTGGGCAGGGAGCAACCTGCATCTGAGCCTCCTTCTCCATTGACCAAGGACAGTGACATCCCCTGGCAGGTCCCTGTGCCAACCTATCCTTGCGCCTTGCTGTGTCCTGCCTGGAGCTGTGGGGATGCACATCACAAAGCAAAAGAGATGGAGACCCCACGGACGGGCGTAAGGTAAATAACACATGCTGGATCCAGCTGTAACCTGCAGCAGGATGGCTGCTCCATGCTGTGCTGCGGGGTTAGAGGGTGTGCAGGGGCTGCATCCCCTTGGCATCACCCACAGGGGCTGATGAGGGCCGGGGGCTGCTCAGACCTTCCCCCCACACAGAGAAGATGGAAGAACCTCCCCGGTGAGGCCTCTCAGCATGTCTGTAGGGTGCCAGCAGGGCTGGATCCAGGCTCCTCTCTTGGGACCTGGGCGGAAGGCACTGGTGGGGTTATCTATAGCCCACTGAGACACCCCGCAAGTCTGACCACATCTGTGGGTGCTATTCAGATCTCTGGGCAGAATACAGGGAATGAGTTGTCGCCTGCACATCTTCTTTTCCTGTACCCTGGTGAAAACACAAAAGGGGGCTGAGAAAGCGGGGTGGGCAGAGGTGGGGGGGTAGACCAGACTTACCTCCATGCTGGGAAGAGGCAAGGGGCATGCAGGCAGCTGGATGGGTGTGGGGACACCCAGCTGCCTCAGGTGGGTGGCAGTGGGGATATCCAGGCACCCCATCCTGGGGCTGTGGGGTGCTCATCTTCACTGTGCACCCTCATTGGGGGGATCACAGCCCTTCTTCCCCAGGAGGTGCTGGATGCAGCCCTCTCCCGCCCTCACTGGCAGCTGTGGCTGTCTCTTTGCCTCCAAAGGCACAGCCATCAGTGTGCTCCGTGAGTAGGGATGGCCATGTCCCCCGGGGGGGGTGTCTGAACCCTCCCAGCTGCCTTCTCCGAACCTCATGTCAAGTCACTGCTTCCCACGAGCACCCCAGGGACCCCTCGCGTGCTTGTTCAGCCTCACCCCGATGGCCACCCCATCTCTGTGTTGGCCAATGTTGGTGTCCCCACTCTGCAGCAGCTGAGCCTCCACCCCAGTGACACTGTCCCAGCCCCTCTCCACCACACAGACCTCCCCCCGCACTTCACATGCTGCAGCAGATGGTGGAGGTGACATTTGTCTGAGAATGACGCACTTGACGGTGGCGGTGTTGCCCCCTCCTGCCTTCACCCTGAATGGAGGAGCCTTAAGCCCACCTGGCAGAGGCAGGATGGTCAGGCACAGGCTGGGGTGTCCCCCCCCAAGCCCCCACCTCTGCCACAAGCCCCCCAGACATCTGCACCCCTTGTCTGTCTGCATCCCCAGCAAAACCCCTCTCCCTAGGGGCTAGGGCACTGGGGCAACTGGGGGGCATTGTCCCCGAGAGTGAGTGCCCATCACTGCAGGGTGTTTGGGGGGGGGCAGGCGCTAGGGAGTCCTGTTTGTTCTCTGTTTTCTGCCTTAATTAGAACCCAGAGAGACCAGGCGAAATCGCATTAGCGCGGGGCCCCGGTGCGCTGAGCCATCCATCTTTTTTTATTACAGCGTAATGGGGCTGCTCGCGAGGCGCCGTGCGATTTGTCACAGGCCTCGTTCCCTGATAACGGGCATTTGTCATCACTTTCTTCCCGTGTTAATGTCATCATCGGCGAGCTGACAGGCAGACCCGTTGAGGGAGCACTGGCGACAGACCACATCCGTCAACCTAATATTTCCATGGCTGTGGGGATCAGCCGGGCTGCAAACACACATTAAAGTGCTTATGAGGGGAGGAAAAAAAAAAAAAAAGCCGTTGTCATTAATTAAAATGTTAGTGCGAGCGTGTGCGCGGGTGGTACTGCGTGGGGACTGGGGGGGGGCTGCGGCACGGTGGGATGCGGGGCGGTGCGGGTGCGATGCGGTGGCCTTTTAACGGAGCGCGCATCAGCTCCTGAAACCCATTTAAAAGATATTTGGGACTGGGGAATCGGTGGCGAGCGCTGTGGAAAGGTCATTGTTAATAAGGGAGAGCATGCGGGAGCGCGCAGGGAGGGCGCAGGCACTGACAGCAGATGATGGTGAAGATGGCCAACCCCCCATGGGGGGTTTCCCACAGGGTACACTCATGTCATGAAGTGAGCGGCCTCAGCCCTATGTGGCAACAGGACAGGGTTGGGGGGGGGGGGGAAGGTGATCCTGCAGTGGGGTTTCTCCACAGCTGATTAAGGACAGGAATGGGGTGTGAGGTGCGTCAGGGTCAAGGCAGAGAGGGCTGAGCATGGCACAGACAGGACTTTGGGACACTCTCTGCAGCCGCAAGCTGGGAACGTGAGCAGGAGAAGTCTGGAGGGCCAAATCTGTGACAAGCCCCCCCTACAGAAGCAGCCAGCAAGGAGACCTGCCCCAGACACTGAGGTCAACTCAGCAAGGGTGCTCAGGTTCTCACCCCATAATATTTGGCTGTTGCCATGGAAACAGGTGGTGGTGATGAGGAGGAGTGTAGGAAGCAGAGGGTGCATGGTACCCTGGGTTTTCGTGGTGGGGGAGTCTGTTTTCTGTGCTTTTCTGAGGTTCCTGTGAGCATACAGAACAGGGAGGTATGGGTGGCCTTTTTTTCTTTTTTTTTTATAATTAGCATTTGGGTTGTTTGGAAGGGGTTTTGGGTAAGTGTCTCAGACAGATTTACTCCCTGCCCACCAGGCTTCCACAATTTCCTGGTACAACCCCTATTTGCACAGCAAAGTGCGACTCCAAGAGCTCTGATGAAGCCCAGGGGGATCCAGAAATGGGGACCAAAATGCTTCCTCTGCCCAAATCCAATCCACAGGTCCCTGGGAGAAGTCCCTCATGTTCCCAACTTGTGGCTGGACATGGTGCCAGAAGATCGGGCACCAGGTGGCCTGATGGCCCCATGGCCCAGGTGACATGGTGCCAGAAGATCGGTAGGGAGCAGGCAGCCATGGGCAGTGCTCAGGCAGCTGTGGGCAGTGTTCAGACCCTGCCTACTGCAGAAGAGGAGCCTGAGGTTTCAAAAATGTGGCTGTGCACGAGCCTTTACCCCCACGTCCCCCATCCCAGGGGATGGGCAAGGGCAGGCTGTGAAGAGGGCCACATGTGTCCCACAGAAGGCTCCCAGCACTTTCATTCATTGCTCTTCTCTTTTTTTCTTCTTTATTTCTGTCCTTCCTTGTTTCAGACACAGGCTCTGTGCACGGGAGAGTCAGGTCTGGGGGGGAGATACATGGCTTTTTAGAGACCTGAACCCTTTATGTGTGTGCACACAGACACACACCCATGCACACACACACCACACCACCCCCCTCGAGTCATTTTTATTAGTGCACCCAAAAGTTTGGCTCCCCAGCCAGGGCCTGGGGCTGTCACCCAGCTTTGGGGGTTTCTGGGATGGGGAGATCTGGGAGGGGGGTAATTATCTCCAAGTGCTGTTGGGGAAACTGAGTCATGGAGCAGGGACATGCGGTCCTCATCCACACCGTGGTTACGGGTCATCCCATCACCAACAGCATCCGACAAGTTTGCAGATGTCAGGGAAAAGGTGTCTGGGAAATTTTCTCAGTCCTGACCGGAGGTGGCCGGGCTCCCAGCCTCGTGACATCCCCAGCCAGGTCACCAGCACCCCCCGGCAGCAAACCCTGCCACCAAACCCCCCCTTCACCCCAGGTCCCCACCATAAATCACTGCCCTCCATTGGCCGAGGACCTTTTAAAAAGGATTTATTAGGGGGGATTTAAGCACAGGCAGCAATACGGTTTCATAAATCGAAGGGCAATAGTGCTCATCATTACCAGTTCATTCAGGGGGTGGCATCCCTGCTCCCCCCATTCCCGTGGCCATGCTAACAGCCCCCTCCCCAGCGCCGCTGCCTCCGCCGCTCCCCTTCGCCTCCCAGTCTGTGGAGACCAAGAGCGTGGAAAATCCCCAGACAGGGAGTGTAAATGCTTGTTCTTTGTAAATGAAGAACATAATTAACATTAAATTAAGGTAATACAAATGAAGACAACACAGAGCCTGACAGGATGAGTGTTTGGGGAGGCAGTAGAGAGAAGTGATTCATATTTTTAATTTACTGTACAAATAGACTAGCAGGGCTGGGGGGAAAAGGGCCATCCAAGTGGAGTGGGGATTTTTTTTTTTTTTCCCACTGTTGTTTTGCTGTGCTTTAAGCACACAATGACTATTAAAGTCAACTGCCCATATAATAGGACATCTCCTACATGACTGCTCTCCGAGAGGCAGCTTGCTGTAACAATAAATTCTGGGAGTGCCATCTGCTGGTGCGCACCCTCCGCCGGGCACCCTTGCCTCGGCCACCCCGATGCCGGTCACCCACACCCCAACCAGCCCCGGCATCCCGCACCTGCTGCAGAGACCTGCTCCTGTAGAGCACTGGCCACAGACCTGCCAGCATTAATACAGAATTATTATTTTTCTATAGGTTAACAAACACCTTTTTTTTTTTGTCCTAAATACACCCTTAATTTTTATTTTTTTTTTTTTTTAAAGAGGATGCCAGGGAAATATTTTCGGCTTTTAAAAGAAACAAATCACTGTTCTGCACCCCTCCGAACTGCTGGGTTTCAGCTGAGTGCCCATACAGAACACAGTAAAAAGTCACCCATTTTAGGTTTTTCCCTGCAAAAAGACTCTTGACCAGCATCCGTGTTAACCACAGGAGCTGGCTCTGCACTTTAAGGAGATGAGAGTTCTGGGCTCAGCCTGGGGACACCGCGCTGCAGGACGACTCAGCCAGGAGTGAGACAGGTTTACCATAGCAGGAGGGTGTGCATGGGGCTGTGGCAATCTAGAAGGGGCACACAGCCACCACCACCACCGCGTCCTTGTCCCCTTTCCTGAGGAAGTCCTGCCACCACTGTGCAAAGCAGAAAGCAAAGGCACCAAGAGGACCCATTCCTGGCTGAAATCACCCTTCCCAGGCAGAAGATACCCTGGGACTGTGCCAAGAGACTCCCACTCTATGCCAAAACTGGAGAAGGTGTTTCACCATCTGGGGGGGTTTCTTAATTTTGGGGGTGCAACCTTTGCTCTCTGGGTCACTTATGTCCTGGCCAATTATTACTGTCAGCAGTGTCTGTGGGTCTGGGGCTGGCTGGGATGGTGGTGGTGAGGAGCTGGTCCTGGTTCCTTGCTCCATCATTTGCTGTGTCTTACTCCTTTGCTGCCTTTTCCTCTCCCCTTCTACGGTCACCTGCTGATCTGCCCCCAGGGTGCCTGGGACAGCACCAGCCCATCACCTGAAGCTTTGCCAGCTCCAAAGTGCAGCCAGAGCCTCTTTAATCTCTCCCCTGAGGCACTGGGAAGGGCAGAGGTGCTGGTGCAGGACAAGTCCCGTAACCAAAATGAAGATGTTTCTCCTGCTTTTGCCTCCTCCACACTCTGAAGGCATGTTTGCACACCTGGCTGACTAGGAGGATGTGGAGTGCCCCAGTGTGGGCACTGGGAGATGTGTGGAGGCCCATCCTGCAGTCTCAGACCCGCTCTGAGCACCGATGTCAAGCTTTGGCCAGGGCTTGGCTTGCCGTTAGCCTGGGCTGCTCCCCGTGATGTACCTTGCCAGAAGCACCACGTACTCACTGCTGTGCAGCCCCGCAGCCAGGTCTTCTTGCTCCTGAGGAGAAATCAGAGAGGGCTGATGATGGAGCCCCATGCCACACTGGCTCCTCTGTCATCTTTGGACAGCCTTGACCACCTGGGGCCTTCAGGGGTGTAAATCACCCCAAACAGCTCAAATGTGTCCTGGCCCCAGGCTGCAGCCACAGGGGCTCTTTGCAAACTGACCTCCCCACAGGGAATGCCCCCCCTGTGTCCAGCATCCTCCTCCTGTGGCTGCTGCACTGGAGGCACAGACGAGGAAAGCCTGCATGAACCCACCTGAGCTGAAGGGGACAATTGTGCCAGCGCAGGATGGGTTGTGCTGGGGGCTCAGCCCTCCACTGTGGCACCATAAGTTGCTTCGGGGTCCTCAGGGCTGGGGCATGATGCTGTGGTGCAGTTTCAGTTACCCTAGAGTGACAAGCCACCTTGTGGGACTGCTCAGCTCCAGGGCTTCTCCTCTGTTGGTAAGACAAGAGGCAAGGACCAATCCTGCACCCACCTCCATGGGGCAGCGGGATGCTGCTCCAGCTTCTCTTTCTCCATACAGAAGGAGGCAGGAGCCTTGCTGAGGTGACAGGGACAGTTCACTGTTAGGACACATGGTGAAGCTAGTGAAAGAAGGTTTCAGCCTTATGGGCTTATTGGGTCCCCATCATCAACAGGATGCATCCCCCAGGAGCCCATTCCTGCTGGAGCCATAGGGACTGGGAGCACTACCAGGGTGTGAATGCTCCTTGGCTTGTCTGGCCACAGCCTGGGGACACTTGCTGCCTCACCAGCCACCAGTGCTGGTGCAGGGACACCAGGGTGTGTCCAACAAGACTTTGTCAACTTCCAGTCAGGATGTGAGTATGCACCTTGAGCCAGGCACCCACTAGGAGAGTTTCCCTGCAAGACCTGGAGATATCCAGTGGTGGACCATGACTATTTCCCTGAGGAGCCCATTTCAAAGTATCTGGAGAGTTCAAACTGGGGCCTTCTTTCCCATTCCAGTTTGGCTGGAGTGAGCTCCAGCCCTCCATATATACGTCAATGCTTAAACTCACTCACCCTTCAACATTGGTGACACCATGAGAAGACAATTATGCATTTGGAGAAAGTCACCTTCACCTTCATTTCTGCAAACCTTAAGAGGATCAGAAGCATTTCCAAGCATGAGAGTAATTTCTCTGACTCTTCTTTGCACCTTCTCCAATCTTTGAAGGTCTAGTTGGACACTGCTAGAGGTTAGAACCTTACTCTCCCCAAGCAGAACCAGTGCTTTTGGAGGCCTGAATCCAGAATACTGCTTTGGACATGGCGAAGCAGCTCAGGGCTCACCCAGCCATATTCTTCACAAGAAGCCTGCAGTGGAGTGGCTGGGAATGTCTCCCTGAACAGGGCAAGCAGAGGGGAAGCCCAAATCCTGCTTTTACAAGAGTAACTTGCAGCTTGGACTGACAGCCCTAAACAGAGTTCTTGCCCCAATATCCTAAAAAAAAAAAGCTGATGAGAAGCTAGTGCCCCATGAGCATGGGGTTTTCTCATTCCCACCCTTCCAGGTCCTGATGGAAGGAGGATTGACCTGTCCCTTGGTGTGGGACCCTCAAAAGGGTCCCCAGGAGAAAATGCACCCGAAAGGCATGACAAGATTTTGCCAGTGACCTCCAGTCCTTGGAAAGAGGGGACTTCTGACTCTGGTGGTGTCTGAATCCCTGCCAGAAATGGGTCCTGACCCATGTTTCCCAGGTCTGCCCCATCTCACCAGCCAGCACAGAGCAGTCCTTGGCCATAAGGCAACACCCTGGTTCCTTAGCTGCGCCAGGACTCCAAAATGGGGGGCTGCTCCCAGGGGGGGCCATTGCCTCCCACATGGAGGGCAGGGGGCATCTTCCAAGCCACCCCACATGCTGGGTGGGAGAGATAAATAAATACCAGAATAAATAAATACAAGTGGCAAAGAGGCCTGAAATGATGCTGTCGTTTGCTGGGAATGAGAGACACAAGTGTAATTTAGGTTTTGATATTATGAAAGTCTCGCTGCTCTAAAACAGCAGGGCACTCAGTGCCTCATTAATAAAGGATAAACTTGGAGTCTATTTACAATGCACTTTTTGGGGTTATTTACACTCCATTATACATATGTAATGCTGCACATATTTACCGCTCTGTTCTGCTGCCGAGAGCAGCCAAGTCGGGAGGGAGACGGAGTGGGAAGTGGCTGATGCTGTGGAGCTGTGACCCCTGCTTTGACTGATGGCCTTTAAATGGCTCGAGATGCAGGGTTGTCCCAAGCCAGCTGCTGAGCATGGTGGGGCTAGGACCAAGTACTGGGGTCCCAGTATGGCCCACTCCCTGTCCCCACAGGCGCAGTGCCCACCCATCCCAGAGGCATCCCAAGGCTTTGCCAAGTGATTCAGAAAGGGTGAGCTCCTCACCAAGTGACCACAAGCACCAATCACACAAGCTGTGGGCCCATCACAGAGTTAGCAACTAGAAAAAAGAGGGCTAAATTATCTACGACAAGATAAATCATGCTTCAATCGGCACTAGAGGGTTTTGGCCATGCAGCCCTCCCCACTGCCCGGGTTTTACCTCTTAGCAGAGCAAAATACTATTGTTTCCCTGTAAACCATAGCTCCCCAGGGGTCTGCCAGCCTGGGAGCCCGCAGCCCCATGGTGTTTGTAGGAGCTGCTGTGAGGGTCCTGGGTGATGCAACTGCCATGCCCACAGCAGTCCCAGGAAACAGGGCAGCCCCTGACACAGCCCCCAGGATTCAGGGAAAGGATGTGAGAGAGGTTGTGTTTGGAGAGCACCTCAGGGTGCATCAAAGGGATGTGGGTGCACCCAGGACCCCTTTGACCTCAGCAGAGTTTGGAAGGGTGCAGAGGTCCCATGGGAGCACTCTCTGCAGGGTCAGCACATGAGATCAGGCAGCGAGGGGCTTTCAGCAGGCTGTGGAGGGGTCTGGTGGCTGGGTATTCACTCCAGCTCTGAGCTGCTCAATATCTCTTCTGTGACAGCCTCTGGGTTTGCATGATCAACATGGGTTAGACACAAAAGGCTGGGAGCCATGCTGACCACCCTTCCTAGGAAATGTGGGGTGACTTTGACCTTTCCAGCCAGGCAAAGTGTGGGAAAGGACAAGCCCCCCTGTCCCATCCTGCTTCTCCCCAGCACTGGAGGAGCACCCACCTGTGCCAGCACGCTTTCAGCTTGCTGCCGTTGCAGGCTGTCTTTGCCAAATGATAGCTCTGGAGGTAATGCTCTTTATTAAACACCTCGTGCAGGGCAGCTCTTGGCAAGTCCACATACCCAGGAGTGATGTGAGCCCCCTGCCCCCAGGAGGTCCCCTCATCTCTGGGAGGGCATCTCTTCCAGCATGGGGTGATGCGCAGCAGTCGGTGCAACCCTGGTGCATCACTGGGTCTCATCCTGGCTGCAGGCTGCAGCCTGGTGAGATGTCCTGGGAGGTCCAGAGTTGATCGAGTCTGATCAAATTGAGTCTTGCTTGCCTCCCCAGCCCCCCACCACCCCCCCATCCCACCCAGATCAGGGCAGGGTGGAGACTGAGCCCTCCAGGGCCCTGCTCTCCAAGGCTCCATAGCCATCGAGCTTCACCATCCCAATGAGGTGGGCTGGGATGGAGAGGAAAGAGCGGCGAGTGGCAAAGATATGGCTGATCTCCATGAAGGTTTTGTTCTTGGTCTCAGGGATGATGAGGTAGATGTACAGGGCCACCAGCAGGCAGATGCTGCAGAAAACCAAGTAGCAAAAGGCACCAGCTGACATCTGGGGACAACAAGAGAGCAGAGATGGGGCAGAGAACCAGACACCCTCAAGCTGAGCGTGGCATGAGGCAGTGTCCCCTCTCATCACCACTCCTGGGCTGGCTTTGGCCAGCACTGAGCTGAGGCAGGAGCATGGGCATCCCTTGGGTTAAGTCTGGCTTGGCACCCCATCCTGGGGGAGCAACAGGGTCAGTCCAATCCCTTCTCTTCCCACGGCCCCTGTGGACCAGTACCTGCAAGAAGGGGAAGATGAAGCCAATGGTGAAGTTGCAGATCCAGTTGAGGGACCCCCCCATGATGTAGGCAGCTGGGCGGTGTGACTGCGTGAAGAGCTCGGCTGTCATCAGGAAGGGGATGCCAGCTGTGGAAGGAGGGGACAGATCTAGGGTACAGGGGACAGGCTGCCTCAGGCACCCCTGGGGTTGACAGGTCCTGCCCATCTCAGTCCTGTGGACAAAGGGCTGGAGCCCAGCAAGACCCACGGGTCAAAGAGGTGGTGCTGGGAGGGCTGGAGGAGATGAGGAGCATGGGGACAGGTGCACCAGTGTCCTGCCCTTGGTCTCCATTTGGGATCCATCTCAGTGGGGGGGTGATCTTCCCCTGACATACCACAGTTGAACCTTGCTGGGTGCTGAGGCTGATTTCACAAGTTACTTGACTGGAAGGTTTCAGACCAAGTCAAAATCAAGGTGGAACATTTAATCTGGATCCTCAAATGCTGATATATTAAATCTCATAGATCACAGACATAGAGAAATGTGTTCTTGGTGCCCTCCCTAACATCCTTTCCAGCCTCCTCCCTTGATCAAAACATTTTAGAAAATTTCCTTCTGTTGAGTAGCTTCTACCAACATTGTGGCTGATTTAGGCAGGAAAGAAGCAATCACATTTCCAAGCATCAGAGCTTCTTGCAGGACCCAGAAATGCCATTTTTTCAACCAGCTTTTCTCACGTACAGTTTCAAAAACCAGAATGACTGAAAATGATTGCCCAAGCCAACTTGGCCAGTAAAAACTGACACAGGTTGTGGATACTTCTCCTAGAGGGACTCAGCCCCTCTTGTCACGTGTCACTGAGCCAGCAGCCCTGGGTCCCAGGACCATCCCTTTGCTGGAGGGCAGGATCCAAGGTCCAGTGAACATCCCAGGTCACATAGGGATCTGGCAGGGGACTGTATTTGACACGGTGACATGCCCAGAGTCCCACTGCCTGGGACAGGGCTGACCAGGACTTCATTATAAAAGATGCTCCAAGTGAAACTATAAACAAAAAAAAAGTGCTGAGACATGAGGGAGGAGTGGAGTCCCTGACGGACTCTTACTCACAGCTCGCCCAGAATAGAGATATATATTTTTTTGGTTTAAAACTCCTATTCATCATTGTTTGTGAACAATGAGCCATTAAAATCCTAATTAAAGATGTAATTACAGTGAATAAAGTCTGAGATAAGGATGAATTATAGATCTGTTAACAGTTCTGCTAATACATCAACTGGGTAAACCAGTCCAGGTTTCACTCCTCGCTGTTTAAGCCCTCTCGTGCCCACGCTTGGTTAGGGGCAGGATAATGCTCACCAGCTGTACTGTGATGGGAGTGGGTGATACCTCCAGAGAGGTCTGGAGAAATCTGTGAGGGCTTTCTTCCTGCTCGGCCTGGGAGCAGGGATGAGGAGGAGGTGGAGCATGCCTGAGGTGATGTATGGGGCTGGGGGGGCTTGGGGCTGGGTCTTGCTTGTGGGGTCCATCATGATAAACCAGGGCCTGGCCACGGGGAAGGGGCCAAGGCACCAGTCCTGCCACCTGCTTGCAGACCCCACTCTGCTCCCCCAGAGCCCCCATTCCCCCCCCCCCCCCAACTCCTTCCAGCCCCAGACCCACCTGGTCCCATGCAGAAGCCGGCGATGATGCCGATCATGCAGACGACGCTGACGTAGCGCATCCAGGGCAGGGTGGTCTGCGAGGGGACACGGGGCTGGGGGATGCTGCTGGGGTGGTGGCCCTGAGCTTTGCGCCCAGCATCCCCGGGATGTGGCTTCACACCCGCCCCTCAGCTCAGCGGTGGAAGGTGGCCATGCAGGACACACGGAGAGATGCAGACAAGCAATGGGTGGTTTGGGGCAAAGTTGGTGAGGGTCAGCCTAGCAAAGCTCAGCAACTTGTGATGCTGAGACATCCCCAGAGCTGCAGGCAGCAGAGGAAGGACACTGCAGACCTCTCCACCTCCCCTGGCATTTCACAGCCCCCTCCATGGGGACAACTATTTCTGCAGAAAAGCTCCCAGAAGCAGCAGGATTTTTCTCATGTGGATTTGAGTTTTCTCTTCTGTTGTTCTTTTCTCTGAATTTTCCTTCCCTTTAACTTTGAAGGGAAAACCTTCCTTGGAAGAGCCAACTCAACTCTCATTTCAATGTACCCCTGGGGTGATACCGATCCCTTCATCACTCAGCCCTCATTAAGGCACGCAGGGCTCCAGCCCTGGCAGTGTCAGTGGCCCAGGGAGGTGGCCGGGGTGACCCTACCTGCAGCAGCAAAGAGACGGTGATGCCAGCCAAGCAGATGCCCATGGTGCAGAAGCCGGTGATGATAAGGGGCCGCCGGCCCAGCTTCTCGATGGTGAAGCACTGCCAAGGGAGAACAGACACTGGTGGGGAGCTCCCCACCAGGACAGGAACAGCCCCTGAAACCCAGATCCAGCTGAAGGTGGAAGGATGCTCCTTGTGGCATCTGCGGGTTGAGGCCAGCCCCAGCTCATAGCTCCAGGGTTGAAGCCAGGGCATGGGAAGACCCAGGACTCTGTGGTCTCAGTGGTGATCATGCACCAGGCAACAGTGGGGTCCTGCAGAGCCCCATTAGGGTGCAGGGTTGGGTCTGGCTGGGGTGGCCCCATGGCCACATTCCCACTGACACCGACCAAAGGTGTTGGGCTGGGCACAGGGTGTTTGCAGAGCAGCAGGCAGAGGAGGCAGGGTGCGGGCAGGCGGCACAGCAGTGGCTGGAGAAGGCAGGGTATTGACAGCAGAACAAATGCCTGTAATTTTATAACCAATCTCGGCATGTCCATCGGGGGCCATTTGCGGGGCTGCTCCCAAGCAGTCCAGCTGCATGCTGGGTGGCTGCTGGGGGGCTGGGGCAGCCCCACAACCAGGGCAGGGGCAAAGGGGGCATCCTTCAGAGGGACAGGGGTCTGATCAGGGAGCTCCACTCTGCCATGGGTTGAGCTATGGGGAGAGGGGAGCATCCCCCCACTCAGCCCCAGTTTTCTGAGAGCAGCCACCTCCATTCATCTCTCTAATTGTCAGGGAGCGGATTTAGTGCCGGGTGGCTTGGGCTGGCCCCGGGTGACACTCACAGATGGGACGAGGGCCATAAATCTGCCTGGCCCAGTGCTAACTCTCCAGCTAAATGAGGCCTGGCTGGGGGGGCCAGGGCTGCTAGCCCCAGGCCAGACCAGTGCTTGGCTGGGAGGGGCAGATGGGGACATGTGGCTCTGCTAACAGAGTGACAATGAAATCAGGAGCCAGAAGGAACCACATAGCCCCCGCCATCACCTCTAACCTGCTCCTTATCTGGCATCTCCCCCAAACCTCCCTGCCAGTCACCCTAAAATTCTCCCACTCCTCCTAGATGTGACCCCACAAATTGAGTCCCTCTTATCTCCTCACTCCATTTCTCTGTCAAATGCTCTGCCCCCCAGCAAAGGGGCTGTGCTGTGGCATGGATGACATTTGGGGTCCATTCAGCGCCCCCCCCGTTTGACGGTGCTGGGACGTGGCAACAAGGCTCTAGCACTGAGGGGCAGGGTCCATCTGTCTGTCCATCACTCACCCCGATCAGACCAGCAACAACTTCAATGGCGCCAGTGCCCACGGTGGTGTAGGGGATCTGGGATACAGGGATTCCAGCATTTTGGAAGATGGTGTTGGTGTAAAACCAGATCTGCCGAGGAGGGGACTTAGCATGAGCTGGGGGGACGAAGTCACAGGGCACTTGATGAAATGAGTTGCCAGGTCTCAGCTCAGCCTCTGCAGAGCCAGGTCCCGGGGTGAGGACCCTGCAGGGCTTACGGCATCGATCCCCGAGAGCTGCATGCCAGCATTCACCACCACCACTGAGAGGGTTTGCCAGCGGAGGGAGCGGTCCCGCAGCAGCTGCCAGACAGAGATCATCTCCACAGAGGAGAGAAACCGTTGCTCCTCCTTCATCTCCTCGATCACGTCCTGCACATCTGGTGTTCCCAGGAACCGGCACAGAGCTGTGGGGACAGCAGAGTCACAGGCAAGTGTCTCCCCATCACAGAGTGGATGCTCATAGGTACAGCACAGAGCAGGGGCATGGGCTTGGCTCTGCCCTGCCTCAGCCTCCCCAGGGGACCTCCCTGACCCATGGGGCTGAGCATCCGTAGGAAATGAGGAGATGCCTCAAACCATGGTGATGGGCACTGTGGAAATGTTATGGTGCAACTGAGTGGGACAGAAGGGCTGAACCATAAGGTGTCAGGTCTGGTTGTAGAAGGATGCTATGAGGATGCACCTTGGACCAACACCCAGCACCTCCTGAAGCCATCTCCAACAGGATACCCCCTCACCCTTGGTGGCCCCGCAGACATCGTTCCTCTCTATCAACAGGTACCGTGGACTCTCAGGGAAGTAGCGCAGCAGCAGGAGCTGGAGAGAGGCAGGAACGGCCACCACCGACAGGAAAAGGGGCCAGAACCTGTCCTAAGAGGAGTCAAAAATGGGATGTGTCACAGGGAGGTCAGAGCAAGGTCCACCGTGTGTGGCCTGGGGTACTGTGCTCACCTTGCCCAGCAGCTCTGGGAGACCCAGGACCTGCGCGAAGAAAACACCCAGACAGATGAAGATGCTGGGCATGAGGCCCAGGAAACCCCGCAGGTTCTTGGGGGCAATTTCTCCCAGGTAGAGGGGCACCACGCTAAGACAGATGCCTGAGGGGACAAGAGGGACTGGGATAGGAGAGGCAGTGAGGAGAAGGGTGCCCAGCCAGATCCTCAGCACATCTTCTCCCATACCCAGCACCACTGACAGTGGGGACCCTGTGGCCACAGAGGTGGCTCTGTCTGCCCTATCAAGACCCCCACCACAGAGCTGGTGGGTATGGGGAATATAAAGTCTTCTCTAGCGCCCTGACAATGGGCACAGAGCCATGAGGAAGGGGCCGTGCACAGCCCCGCAGTCCAGGCAGCACCTACCTGAGTGGAGCCCTGTGATGGAGCGGCCGATGATCACCATCTCAGGGGACCTCAACTCCTGGCTGAAGCCCATGAAACCGCCAGCCAGGAGGACGAGGAGAGCACTGCGGCTCAGCGCACCATTCCTAGCAGGGTAAAAGCAGCAGGACAGGCCCTCCAGACCTATCCCATCCCATGACCACCCTAGCCCATGCCACCCCCTTACCTGCCATACCGCTCCACCAGCATCCCCACCAGCAAGGAGCCCACCAGCCCACCCAGGGCAAAGATGGAGACAGTCAGGGAGTAGAGGAGGGTCAGAGGTCCAGGGTCCAGCCCATGCCCGTACCGCTGGGACCACGTGGTGTTGTAGAAAGCCTTTATGTGCTGTGGGGCAGAGAGACACACATGGGCACCAAATGTGTTGGGAGAAAAGGGAAGACGAGGGAAGACAGGCCCCGTACATAAAATGTCATGGGTTTAACAGAGTTGCAGGAGATGCAGGGCAGGAGGTGACTGGGGATGACTGGAATGTGCTGGTCTGGTTGATCAGCCAGCCTCAGCACCAGAAGGGTTTAAGGAAAACATAGAGATGCCACAGGCAGAGCCAGAGCAAGGAGGTTGGTTGTGGACAGCTTTCCCCAGCCCCTGCCTTCCAAGGGGGACCAGTCTGGGGTGAGTACATGAACAGAGGCTCCCATGTCTATCCTATTCTGTACCTCTCCCCCAACTGCTCTCCATGGGTGATTGCCCAAGGAAAATGCCATTATTTTGATGTGGGGCCGCTGGGTAGCGGTACCTCCACCCTCCCAGGGAGGGATGCAGAGCCCTTCCCCTGCTCCCAGAGAGGCTGCCTGTCCCTTACTTACCACAGCCGGCGAGTTCACCACGGCCAGGTTGTAGCCATAGAGCATGGAGGAGCCAAAGGACACCAGGAGGGTGACCGACAGCAGGGGGAAGGTGAGGTGCTGGGAGAGAGGACGAGAGATCAGCCCAGCCCCAGCCAAGCCAGGAGCCAAGGTCACATGTGGCATGAGCTGCGTTCGGTCACTGCCCCTTTTCTGGTAGGGATGTCCCTGGTCCAGAGCAAAGCCCCCAGCATGATGGAGCCATGTGCTGAGCACTGCTTCATGTCACCACCCAGCACGCAGACCAGCTGATCCAGCTTCCCCGTGGCTTGTCTCGTGGCTGTGGCACGAGGCTTTACCCTGGCAGTGCCCCAGCTCAGGCTGCTTGTCCCGGCTGCCTGTCCCAGGCACCCCTGCCCCAGGGCTGGGAGAGAGCCGCAGGCAGAAAGGGGCAGGGGAAGGAGAGAGACACCCATCTTCTCCCGTAAATGGGGGCACCTGGATGACACTTCTGTGAGCTGCCCTGCGCATACCTCCCTGTCTGGGGGGGCCGGGACCACTGAAAGGTGCGGTTCCCTGCAGCAGGTCTCAGGCCCCCCTAAATGCCACATGCACACACCTCTTAAATCCCCACCAGCACCTCTGTCACCTGCTCCGGCTGCCTGGGGGCCTTGCTGCGGGGAGCTGGTGGCTGCAGAGGGACACCCTGCCCCGACCCACCCAGGGAGGGGGTTGAGACCAGCCCACCCCGGGACTGGAGTGCCCAGCAGGACCCAAGAGGCATTCAGGGCACCCCCTGCCGCGGGGGCACCCCGGGGTGCTGCACCCGACTGTCTCCCCTGGAGCAAGAAGCGTCCCATGACCCCACAGCGGCAGGGCTGTGGCGGGGTGCGGGGCGAGCCTGTGTGTCCCCGCAGCAGCCCCGGGTCCCAGCACCCGGAGCCCGGCCCTCCTCGCAGCGCCCCCAGCACGGTAGCCGGATCCGTGACTCCCAGCAGCTCCCGGCTCACGCACAGCAAATCCCACTAATCTCATCAGGAATCCCGACCGGGAAAAGGGATGTGGGGGGGGGGCTGATGTCAGGCCAGGGGCTGGGGGACACACTCGACACCGTGGGGCAGACGGGGAGCGGGAATGGGGCACCACCACCCCCCCACCCCCCCCCCAGCCCGCAGGGAGCTCACCCCAGTGATGTCCCCGCCGGGCTGCGGGGTCCCTGTCCCGACGGTCGGGGCGAGGCTGCAGCCGGAGCGGGGGGAGGAAGGAGGAGGAGGCCGGGAGAAAGGCAGCCCAGGTCCGGCGGCCTGACTCGTCTCTCCCATTTTTAGATGGAAGAAGGAGGGGGAGAGGGAAGGGAAGGCAGGGCAGGCAGCCTGGGTGCCCCCGGGGCTCATTGGAGGCGCCTGAGCGGCCGGAGGAGGAGTCCGGGGGCCTCCCCCCCTCGCCGGGGGCAGGGGCAGAGCCAGGCCGGCACCTCCGAGCAGCCCAGCCATGGCCAGGCCTGGGGACAGCGGGACCACCGAGGTGATGCTCTGCCACCGTTGAGAGCCCTCACGTGTCCTCTCCAAATGGGGGTGTCCCCGGCGACCATAAGCAGGGCGGCATCCCTGCTTCACCCAAGGCTGGTGGCAAAGGGGCAGCCCCACACCATCCAACACCCCTGTCACGCCTCGGCCCCTCTCCCACCCTGTCAGACGTGTGGGGCAGATGTGCCCCATCCTCTGCCACTCGGGTTGGGGGGCTGGTTACCCACAGGGCCACGGCTCAGGGCAGCTGCCTTCCGCAGACACGGAGGGGCACAGCCCCCAGCCCCAGAGAGGAGAGATTCGGCTCATGGCAGCTCAGAGGAATCCAATTTTGCTGCGGCCAGGAGCTGCCTCCCCTGCTGCTAATGAAGTGCCTTTAATTAGCAGCCTAATAGCAAGCTCTTAATTTGCCGAACAGCCAGTTGAAAGGATGGGGACCCCACTAAGCCACGGCTGGCAACGGCTCCAAGGGCTTAAAAGGGACAGGCCCCAACTGGCTGGCCCCACCTTGGGAGGGGTCCCGCGGGGACAGGGGCAGAGCAGCAGGGCTGGGAGAACCCCCGGGCACAGGCACCTCTGGGCCTGCTGTGCCCAACCCCAGCCAGGCTGTGTCAGGTGAGGGATCGCCCAGGCGCCACATCCTCCCACACAGGGTGCTCCAGCTCCTGGCTCTTCCCTCCACATGAGCCTCCGGCTCTCCCCGAAAGCACCGTGCCCTCTCCCCCAGCCACAGGCCCTACCTAGCTTGCCAGTGTTGAGCTTTTCCCAGGGCAGGCACCTGCTCAAGACCTCCTACGCCTTGCTCAGACTCAGTTTCTCCATGTCTCTATCAGGGCAATGCCTTTACCTTTGTGCAGGTGTGCTGGGCAGCTGCAGAGGCCTCGGTGACAGGGCCACAGTTGGGGGGGTGACCTGCAGGGAGCCACAGTCCTTTAGGGGATGGTCCTGGTTTGTTCCCAGAGCAGTAGGATGAGATCCGTTTATTGAATATGCCCATGAGTGAGATGACCCAGCCGGAGAAGGACATACAGCCTGGGGGTACCAGCCATGCCCAAAGCACTTGCAGTGCTGCGGGGCAGCCCTAAACACGCCCAGGACTCACATCAAGCCCTGTGCAGAGGCAAAGGAGTAAACCCAGGACAGGATGATAAGCCAGGTCATGCTGTGTCCCACAGCTATGCTCCCACTCTGGTCATCCAGGTACACAGTTCATCTCTGCAATCAGTGCCTGGAGGGTTAAATGTGCCCAGTCCAGTGGTCGCTGCCACAGGGAGAGGAGGAAACAGCAGCAGTCATCTATCCCCCACCCTGGTCTATCCCAGCACGTACCCACCTGAAAACACTCCCAGAGCTTCCTTGACCCTCTGCACTGAAGTCCCTACCCAAGCCCAGTGCTCGGCCCTGTAGTCATAGACCCCCTCCCACCACACAGCCTGGTGTCGGGAACCAAGCAAGGACTTCCTCAGGATGCTGCTCCAAGCCACGGGGGTGGCTGCTGCCTTGATTTAGGGGGTAAATCTGAGTTACTGCCACTGGTTCCCAGCAGCGGCTGGGATGCCGGGAGCAGAGGTTTAGCAGCAGATGTACAGGTGAGAAACACGTGTGGGGGAGGAGAAGGGAGAGGGAGGAGCAGGAAAGCCTGGGGTGCCAATTAAGGGTCACCAGGGAGCTGGGTTAATTGGAGACACTCCTGTGACCTGACCCGGTGATGGTGGCACATGGTAAGATGGAGACGAGTACCAGCAAGGAACGCCCGCTGCTCTGTGCTGTGAGGGAGCTCGTCTCTGCAATTTGCAGGCGCCCCCATTCCTCCCCTGCCACGGTGCAAGGACTCCCTGGTTAAGACTCCTCCCTTGACTGGGAAAGCGGCTGTGAGACGCAAACCACACTCGACCCCTCCCACTGTCACTCCCAGGAGGTCCTGTCCCACTCTTGCCTTGCTGCTGCCCTGGTCCCCAGACACAGCACCGGGGCTGTCCCTGTCTCAGTGCTCCACGCCGTGGGATGCTCACACACCACCTCTCCTGAAGGCATCACATGGTGCCTGGGGCATGAGAAGAAACCCAGGAGGACTGGGAGAGGCAGAGCAGCAAGAAGAGCCAGTCCCAGCACACATCCTGAACAGAGCAATGGCATTTGCCAAGGCCAGAAGGACGGAGATGCTGTTGGGAGATCCATGCTCTCCTGAGGCCTTCCCCTGAGCTGACGGCACAGTGCTGTGCAGGGTCCCACCAGAGCCCAGCTGATCACAGTGTGAGCAAGGAGCTTGTGTGGAGGGGAAGGACAGAGCCAGCCCTGCCCAGTGGCCGAGCACCCAGTGCTTTCTGCCTCTCTGTCCCACCCCCCAGGGCCAGGCACTGGCAGCCACGAGCCAGCCACGCAGGACCCCACACCAGAGATGTAAAACACTCCCCAAAAAATGATATGAAGATTTCTGCAGGACTGGGTAATGCAGCAGCGGGGAAGACCCACTGGGAGAGTACATCCCCTTTCCCAAGATGAGATGGAAATCCATCTGAGAGGACATGGTCTTCAGTGCTGCCTCTTGGTGTTTGCCCAGCACCATCTAGTCCAAACTAGAACAAAGTCCACAAGGAAACAATATGTGGTTCAAATAAACATAGGCAAAAAGATGCATTGCTTTGCAGCCATCAATCCCTTTCCCTGCGCTGGAGGAGAAGGAACTCCACAGCACAGGTGCAGCAGGCAGAGCCACTCACAGACATCTCCACAGCTTGAAAGGTCAGAGCAGTTTGCTGATGCTGCCTTTTCGGAGTTGACACTGCAGAAATGGAGACGGGCTGGCATCCTCCTTGTCTCACTGTCTCCTCAGAGGAGAGGCCTTCCTTGATCTACCTTTGTAAATGCCAGCAGGGTGCTCTGGGCACCACACAGGGAGTTTTGGACACATCAGCTTGTGTGATGTCAACAAGGGGCTTGAGTTTTCTGCAAACTGCAGTTGCCTCCAGAAGAAACTCAGTGGTACTCCTAGTCAAAGCACTGCTCAGGCTGCTGTCTTTGCCTTGTTGCACTGGGAAGCCCATCTGACTCCATTCTCCAGCTGCAAGAAGGCTATTTACCTGTATAAGTAAGGCCTTTTCAAGCCCAGGTTTTCCTGATTATATTCTTTATTCAACTTCAGTAGTTCCCCAGCAGACCAGCCTCACCACTCAGCAACCTTGGTGCTGGGTTGGAGATTTCTAGCTGCTCCCACTAGCCAGGTGCATGTCAGCAAAGCACTTAAGAAACAAAGCTCAGAATGGGAAGATAACACTGGTGAGAAACAAAGAGTATGCCTTTGGGACATAATGAATGCATGTTCAAGCTCTTTTATGGCAAAGCAAAGTGGCTGGTACTCACACATAAGCAGTGCCAGAAGGGTATCGCATCTCTGTCCATCAGATGTCCTCAGCTGTTCCCACCAAGGAAGGATCAGCCAGCAAAGGACACAGGCTGAGACCTCAGTCGGTTTCAGCATGTTACGTTAGATTTGCATGGGATATAACTAACAAGCAGGATCTTATTTTACTCTGCTAGTCTTCTCCTCCAGCAGCATAGGTGCTTTCCTCCTGGGATTGTGTCCTGGGCAGTGTGTGCTTTGGCTGTGAACCAACTTGAGCACTTGGAAAATCCAAGAAATCTTCTGCAGGTGCAGCTATACCATCAGAGTACCAGGCTCTCAAGCCCAGGGGTGGCATCTTATTTCTACAAAACACTGAATCATTTCCACACCCTCCCAGCCACTGACAGGTTTGCTGTTGCACAGCGGGATGTCTGCTCTACATGGCCTTTGAACAAACAAGGCCAGGACAACAAACAGGGGCAGGAGGCTGCCAGAGCCAGGCACAGCCCACACCCAGGTGGCTGCCAGGACAGCAGGACAGCTCACCCAAAGAAATCAATGGCAGCACTAGAGCATGTCTATCTGCTCAGGTTCTGCCGCCACGCTGCCTACTTTGCCAAGAGCTCACCATCCTAACCCTCTTCAAACCAACACAGCACCACCCAACCTCTGAATTCATCCTAAACGCTTTTTGTAAGAATTACATTAATTAGACCCAGCAGGTCTAAACTGACCAGTTTCCCCTTTCCAAAACCTAGCTTGCTATACTCTTGTGAGCATGTATATAATATAATAAAAAAAGCCCCAACAGAAGATTTGATTTTAAAGCCATAGGTTGATAAAATGCTGTTAATTTGAAGCTATAGTAAACATTACTTTCCTTCTTCATTTGAAGTGGAAATAAGGCACACATTTTTAAACAGAAAGGGTAATTAACCACTGAATCTATTTAAGATAAGCTGTCTGGTGTTCATTCTTTTCCAATGGAAATTTACAATTGAGATTGCTTTTCTTTCTCAAAGACTCTCTTTAGTACTTGAGTTTTCAGATGTGATGATAGAATTCCTGAGAGAAGTTTTCCAGCCCACACCCTGCAGCACAGCACTGTCCCAGTCCTAGAAATCTCAAACACTCTGATCCTCATCTTTAAACATCAAGAAGAAGAAGAAGGGGAAGGACTAGCTAAGGAACAGCTAGAAATAACCCACAAGTAGAATCTGTTTTATGTAAGACTGGGTAGTATGTGAGTTGTTTGGGTACACACGGAGGCCTGGGACTGAGTACAAAGGGTAAGGGGTCTCATTTGTGTGTGCTAGCAGCCAGAGGTTGTTTAAGTCAAGCTGCATCCTGTGCTACAGACTGATCCGAAACGATGGATGAAGCCTGTCACTGCAATTCCTCTTCCAAATCTATTTATTATCTGATGGGAGGAAAGAGCAGGGAGGCAACAGAAAAGGTTAAAGTGATGTAAATACATATATATATATATACATACATACATAAAAAACTCAAACCCTTGCCAAACAAAGCATGAGGCTGCTGGGAACCTTGTCACAAGGAGAGACGGGGATTGGAAGTGATGGGAATCCTGCTCCCAGCGCTTCAGAGAAGCAGGAGCCTTCGCAATCTCCAGTCCCCCGCTGGCTCCCAAGAATGGAGCCAGCAGGGAGAGAGAAGGCGGGAGCACAGGGTTTGTTTGTTTTCTGACCACCCCAGGAGTCAGGATCTTAAAACTGCGGTGGCCTTTGTTTTAAAAGGGGCTGTTAAGTAAAATGGAAAGATCCAAGGCTGCTATCCGAGGAGTGTTTTTAAGAGAAAGGTATTCTGAGGGCAAGGGTGCTTGCGTTAAAATTCGGGCGAGCTGTAAGCATGACAGCATCCTCAGCCATGGAGCTGCGTGGTGGTGCTGCGATATGTCAATTACTCACTCATTATTGAACAGCAGGATTCTGATTAGCTTATAAAACAAATTTGTGCTTCTCCTACCAGGATCTTGCAACAGTACCCAGAAAACCACAAAGTCTTTATAGCTTCTCCCCCCCACTTTTTTATGGGCAGGATGTATCCAGCTCTTCTGAGTCAGTCACATCCATTCTCTGGCTTATAGGGCGGACTCATTTGCCCCAGCCAGAGGCCACCAGCTATGAATGGAGAGTTTGTTAATTAAAAAGTATGCTGTGGTTTCAGGAATAAGTGTTTTTTCCAACTGCCGGAGCAGTCTTTTATGTTGCGTTCATCAATGAGCGGCAGCTCTGAGGTGGGACTCCATGTGTCCTCTGAAGCTGCAAAGCCGTCCACTTTACGGGTGTTCACGCTGCAAGAGTCATGTACAGTGAACGTTTAGGAGAAGTATGACTTGCATATGTGGGGCTCAAGGAAGATACAGGCTTGATATTTTGACAGTGTCTTTTACCCCAAATGGAAAACAGGAGATTCACAGCTTAATCTTTGTATTTGTATTTAAGTTATTTTCTGAACAGTTAAAAAAAGAAAAACCACACTGTTACCATGATCCTAGCTCAGTGAACATTAGTACATTAACTACACATCACCGTAACATAATCACAAAATTCAAAGCACTCATTACTTAAGAATCCAGATAACAAATATAGCAGAGTAACAAACAGAAAACTCTGGAGAAACCATGTTCTTTCTCACCTCTCCCACTTCCACACCCACCTCAGCCTGAGCAGGCAGGAGTGATGCAGCATAGGCTGGCCTGGCAGGCATGCAGCAACCTAAATGTAGTGATGGAAAACGACTGGGAGAAATGGGATGTTATGTTTTGCTGAGGTCCACATTATTTTTCTGCCATGCTAAAACTGTGGCTAGGCTGAGCTCTACAGTGCCTCACATGATAAAGACAAAGTAGCTGAAAGCAAAGTTTTACGCTCAAAAGCAGCTCCAGATTTTCACACTGAATTGCCCAAAATTCTCACAGCTAGCTCCTTGTAAAAGCCACTGCAAATAGCCTGGGCCTGGCTGGCTTGCCTTCCTCCTGCACGGGAGCTTTGCTCAGACATACACCAGTGCTTGAGTACCAGCAAACACTTTGCCTGTAAAGGCAACAAATTGTTATTCATCATAGCTGCTCTGTGATGAAGACAGGTATTTAACGCTGATTTTCTGGCCACAGCTGCAGAAATCAGGGTATCTTTTAGGGTGGTAGGCTATTAAAAAAATGGGACCTATCCAGGAGTTGGCTACAATATCTAAAGGGTTTGTTGTACATCCATGTACATCAGCATCCCTCTGATTTTGAGAATATCTGCTTAGCATCACTTATGATTAACCAGTGTTGCCAACTCCATGGGTTATCTGCTGGACAACAAATGTGGAAACCTACCAGTCTTTGGGAACAAGCAAAAAGTAATGGGATTTTCTGACAAGACAAAGCACAATTTATTCTGTCAGTGTGTCATGGCTCACCTTGGGAGACATGCTTTGGGAATTTGCCAGTTGTTTGGCTACACATTATTTAAAAAAAAAAAAAAAAATGGGGTGAGAGGGAAAGGAAGGGAAGCCAAATGCAGAGCCTCAGCAGGCAGCTGTTCCTGTCAACCCACTGCTGGGGTTGTGGAGAAGGAACATGCCCGGGGGACCTGCTGCTTCTGTAAGTCACAGAATCACAGAATTGTCTAGGTTGGAAAAGACCTTGAAGCTCATCCAGTCTCTGAATTAAAAGCGAGGACAGAAAGACTACGGCCCCCTCATTGCCAATCAATCCGGTAGGGACTTGCCATCAGGAGGATGGAGGGATTTCATATGGAGACCTCCTCTGGGGACAGCTGGGTCACTTGCTGGTTTTCCCCCTCCTTCTGGGAAGCTGCTGCTTATGGGTTCATGGGGAACAACAGCTGGGCAAGGCTCAGCATGTCAGACGCATCATGCATGCCACTTGGAGACCCTAGCGAAGTTCATTCTTCTCTTGGCAAGTGTAGTTTAGTGCATCCCTTTCTCTTCATGCCCCCAGTGCAACCTAAAAAGGGGCATCAACACATTCAACAGTTGGAGGCCTTGCTTGATTACCTCCTGATGACTTTTGACGTTCTCATAGAAAACCTCTGTTCTTCTGAGTCAACCACACAAACCAAGAGATTTATTTTCAGCATTGTCCCCACTTCTGTAGAGGTCCATCTCCACCCCCACACCCCCTCCTAGCTTTCAATCACTTGCGTGGTCTCCTCCTTTTCCTCCCACAATTAAGAGCAAGCCTGCAGTAGGAAGGCTGGCTGCTCCTTCTTGTCCACTTCTCTAGCTAGGAAGATCTGCTAGTATTTGTGATTTATCACACATAAATATTCCTCACCCCTCCCAGCAAATTTAGGAATCATCAGCCACAAAAGGCAGCTCTAAAATGGTGTTAAAGGAAGCTAACAAAGTTAGGCAAAGAGCCCAAGCTGGAAATGTGCTTCCCATTGGAGCTGGGATGCCCAAAACCTCAGAACCAAGCCTGGAGCCCTGCTCAGACTGAGAAAGGAACGTGTGACAGTGGCAGGAAACACATACCTGGGAGTGGAGAAATGCACATGATACTCTCCAGCTTTTTCAGTGTTCAAAAAAAAAAAAAAGAAAAAGAAAAAAGGATCCTTTGGAGCAGGAGCAGGTGGCAGGTAGGTAGAGCATGGTGGTCCAAGTCAGCTTCCAGTTTAGAAACAGGTGTAAAGCATTTCAATGTTTCCCATGATCACAGACTTCTCAACTTGTCACCTGAATCCTTCTGTTCCAACAGCGGATGTGTCTGTCCCTGAACATTAATGGGGAGCAGAGGGAGGTGCTCCAGAGGAGACAGCTGCAGAAGTTTTCTCGCTGCAAATTCCTTCATGTAATTTTCTACCTGCATATTTCAAAGCAAGCTGTATTCCTCTGAGGATGAGAAATATTTGCAGCAGAACTGTGCCCTATTGCAAAGGAGTCACAAGCAGGAGATGGTGTGGCCATAACAGATTGTCCTGCTCTGAATGTCCCACACCTCCAGTACTTTCCATCCCATAGTCCAAGGGGGAAGGCTAGTGCGAGCTTCCTACTTGTGGGAGAAGAGCCGATCTCTATGCAGCAGAGGTATTTAATTTCATTTCAAAGCCATGTGCAACACTTAAAGCCCACAGACACTTCCAGCCCTTTTTTATCTCCTTTCAGCAGGCACATTCTAGTTTTTTTCATTATAAACTCTGCAATTACTCCAACCTGGCTGAGGGATTATCCATCCAGTTCATGCTGAAACCTCTCTCACATGCACTCTTGCACGCTCACACACACACATATCCTAAGGGGGGGGGGGGGGGAGGGGGGCGAAGTTTGAAAAAGCCGTTTTCTTCTGACACTGGGAGATCTACTTACCAGATTGCTCCTCCCTGGGTGCACAAATAAACACCACCAAATGTCAGGCTGTGGCAGTTTCAAGTTCAAGTTAGATCAGTTAACTTCAGTTTCCTTCTTAGCTATCAGAAAATCTGTACAACTTGGGGAGCGGGGTAGGAATCCTCACCCTTCTGCAGTTCTGTATGAAGTACCCAGACACAGTCCATTCTTGAAGGCAAGACAACATTCTCTTACCATGTGCCAAAAACGGATTTCAGCTGTTGCTCACTGTACCTTAAACAGCCCTATACAGCAGAGTTCAAACTATGGTACCACTTGAAGACCCAACAGTGCTTAGAAGTTACAGAATAGCAGCATGGAGCAGCAGGGCTATGACAACCAAGGACAGTCTGCAGTGGTGCTGTCTCTGTGTTTGGCCAGCCAGTCTTCTGGTTATCCCAAATTCTCTCAACTAGCAAAATAAAATGCATCCTCGTAAGCATTGGCCACAGAGATGCAATTAAAAAATTAGGAAGTTCTGTAGCCTTCAGAGGCTGGAGTAACAGGTAATTGTTTTCTACAATAACCTAAATGTAAAAGACAGTGGATGACCAAACTGAGGAAAATAACTATTAAATCTGCAGCCAAGGTCATATAAACCCCTGTTGATATGCAACCATGCTCCAGACCTTGTAATAACTGAACTTAAAGGAAGTGTTCAAATAACATGAAGAATAAGACTCAGAACTTCAACTCAGCAAAGCTTGGGATGTAAACTTTGATCCCCTTTGCTCCCTTGCCACTTTAGCTTTGAGACTGCAGTATGCCTGATAGTAGAGTGCCTGAAATCCCAAACAGTGTTCCTAGACTTAAAAGTAGTGCCAAAATTGGTTGTGGATGAACTTACTGTTCTGACTCAGAACTGTTTTGACTCTGCAGAGGTAAGTCACACTGTCAGTGTTACCTGAGCAGAGTTGCATTGTTAACGTGCTTGACTCTCTTACAGTAATAGTTCAGAACTAACAGAAAACAGGAGTGTCACCACACGCTTTGAGATGCTCTTTAGAACTGATGTAGTCTTTAGGCTCAATGAAAATACAGGCAGCTGAGCGCTCAACAACGCTGCCCATGTGCTTCAGGAACTGCACTAGGTACTCCCCAAGCACCAGCTTTCCTTTCTTCTGTAACTCCATCGCCTTCTTGTCTGTCTTAACTGTCACCAAAATTATTTAAATCCTATGGACTGCTCTTTGGTGACTCTTAGACCAGCTCCTTGCAAAATTTCATAGGTGGAAAAAGCGTATCCCAAGCAATTAGAAACAATGCAACTGTTTCCCCAGCAAAGTGAACTTGATGAGAATAGCTTAAAAAAATTTCCCATCTGCCAAGTTCCAAGTTTAGAGGGTGTTAACAAAGCCTGTTTAAAACCCCTCCAGCCCAGAGACGAAGGACCCCGATTTCCTACTGTGGGATTGGAGCAATTGTCCACTAAGGCAGTGGGGGTTATTCAAGAGCTACAGTAGAAGATCTGGGCCCAAACCTGTAATGGCCAGGAAATGATTTACAGAGTCTTTCCTGATTTAAATGCAGGCCTGCTGCAATTCCTTCCGGCTCTGTAAATAGAGCTGTTTTCTCCCAGACCCCTCTGTCTAGTTCAGTGACATGCAGAATTATTTCTCATGTCCCTCCCCTTTAGGACTATTTTTATCTTCTGAACAATGGCAATTTGCAAAGGCCTCAGCTAGAAAGCAAAGATCCAGCTCAGCTATCAGCAAAGGGGCTAACCAGCCTGTGTCCCTAAACCGCAATGCAGCATGAACATAGGTTAGAGAAGCACACCAAAAGCTCTCCCTCCGAAGGTTTTCTAGCAAGGCCAGACCCAGAAATACTGCAGAACTGGCCTGGAGCCACTGCTAACTGTAAGGACCATACTCATGGCCATACTCATTTTACCCATTTACCATCACCATGGGACTGTGCATTTGCTCATTCACATGAGCAAGGTCTTATTGTCATGGCCAGAGCATTTGCGTAGTGTCTCTGCTCTAGGGTGGCTCGATCTTGAGAGCTCCATGAGGTTTTTCGCAGCTCTCTCTTCCAGCACCCAGCTACAGCCTCTCTGAAGGGAGAAGGAATGGAAAGAAAGCAGCAACGTCCAGCTTTCCTCCCCACCCCAGCCTCAAACTTCCTCCAATTTACTAAATGATTCGTAAGCCATCAGCAAAACACTGTCTTCAGGGAGAACCACAGAAGGAAGATGGTACAGACAATCCCTTTGCTAGTGAAATACTGCCCTGGGCCAACATTTCACCTGGGGCAGGGGGTACAGGATGTCAGCCCCAGTCCATCATGCTTGGGACTTTGGCAGAAGAGAGTTTAACTTTTCATTGACTAGCATTCCCCAGCCAAGCAGATGTTAAGGGAGACTATAATACACATCCAGCTTCCAAAGGGTTAGCATAGCAGGCAGGAGAGGAAAGAGATGGATTTGGCTCATAATAGTAAAATTTCAAGGGTCCTCTCTCCACAAAAAATAGGTCTGCAGTCAGAACAGCCAAAAGCCGCAGGGAAGTCAGGGGGGAGCTGGTCTGGCTGTTATAACTGTTTCTGTTGCTCTTCAGAGCTGAATGCTTTTTCAAAGGCCTAGCGATGGATATGATTTCAGTCTGGGAGTAGCAGCCTCCTCCCCACCCACCTTCCCACCCACCCCAAAGTGACTCTCAGCAGGATGCACTGTGGCTATAAGTCTTCTGCTTAACAGCAAAGCAACACATTCTGGCAACATCTTAAATATATTCATAGGACATCTGTGACTGGGTTTGGAGGGGAACCAAACAGGGTAAAGGGAAGAGGAGTGAACAGGAAAAGGGGGATGAGGGAGGAAAGGGATGGGAAGGTTTAAAAATGTTAACTGTTCATGAAAGATAAAAGTCATCTTCTGATATAGCAGCACTTTAGCAGTCAGCCGCGCTGAGTAGACCCTGTCTGAGATCAACCGCATGCCAACTTTGTTCCAGAAACAAGTCTGAGAGCCTCTCTCTTCAGCAAGTGTTGGTTACGTGGATAGTTCTTTTGTCCTGGCATTGGCAGATAATTTAAATACTGCAGCTGAAATGAGTCCTGGGAACAAAAAACAGAACAAACCAAACAAACCCCATTTGTACTAAAGCTTTTAATGATTTAAAAGAATATCTGATTGACCAGAGTGTTTGAGAAAATCAAGATGACTGATCTGACAGCTCTGGAGCATCACTGCACATTTACCAAACAGACAGAATACAGGATGTGCCCCATGACAGAGCATTTTCATGGGAAAATATCACTGTGGACACCCCCTTGCAGAAGCCTGTCAGCACTCCTGCCATTTTTCTCAAGTAATTGTGCATGTATCCACCAAAGTGGGCAATCACGCTATCCTGCTCCACTCACATACATCAACTACAACTGACTTAAACACATGAAACATTATGTCCTCCCCACGCTGTGCTGGCCAAGACAACAGGGTAAGATGATGAGCAAACCAGCCTAGATCTGATATGAACAATTTAACACCGGTGCTATGCTAGAGAGAATGAGGGCTAGGCCCTATCAGTAAATGATTTTGCACATTGATGCATTTCGATTAAATTTGCCTGGGCTTGTGCCTCAGTGTCTCCTCCCCCAGCCAAACTGTTCTCTTGAATCAGCTTGCTGCAGAGTGAGAAGAATGGTCACAACTTCAGAGGGAGGGAATAAGGCTGATGCTTCTTGGCAAAACCCTCCTGTCTGATGACAACTGCCCAGGGTCAGGCCATCTGCATCCCCTTGTTAGGCAGCAGCTGCTCTACTCGCTCTGCAGAAACCCTTCTTCCTTCTGGACAGCAGTGAAGGCTGATTTAACTAATGATGATGATGGACAGAGGAGGAGGGGCTCTTCACAGGAACTCACAAAGTGCCACATGCCCCAAATCCTAAAATAAATCCCTGTCCTAAGGTATTAAAATCATTCCTATCCTTTTACAAGACACCGTAATTACTGTCCAACCAAGGTGAGAAATACTGACAGACTCACTAGTTACTCAAGCAGCATGCTTGCACTACATCCAGTGTCATGTTTGAGCCTCATTTGATTTATTTTTTTTTTTTTACCTGGGCGAGTGTGAGGTACAGTGTAGTGTTATTTATCTTGAGATGTAGGTGTATGTTCTGGACGGGGAACGAGTGGATTCTGCTTGGGCGGCTGGGTCATTCAGAAAATCCCAGATGAGGATGGTGTCATCATGTGAGCTGCTGACGATCTGGAACTCGTCAAACTGAAGTCGAAAGACTCTTCCAGAATGCTCCTAAATTCAAGTGGGAGACATAGCATGTTACTTTACAAACTTGCTGGCACCTGGGATGGAGCGGAGAAGATGAGCTTGGGCTTGGATTCTAGTGTTAAATTAATTTCTCAGTAAACCCCCCATGACACACTGTGCATCACTATTACATAGTGTAAATTAAGCCCTCTTTCAGTGAAAAGGGTTTGTCATATCTGAGTTCTTGGCTCTCAGGAAGTTTACATTACAGTTATCCTGTTACTTCTTAAATCCCAATATTGGACACACACTGTGTAGAACAAACCAAGCTCCCTCAACCACACAATTCAGTCTGGCAAGGCTGATAGAAGCACTGTCTTCCTTGTTCTATGGCGAAAGTCTTTCCTGAAATCACAGCATTCCCAGATGCAGTTAGGTTACACGGGGAGAGATGAGAACTCTGCATTCAAGACTTGGCACCACTGACACTGCTGAAGAGGAAAAAGCTTAATACTGGAGGACTCTAAGGAGCCTGTTGTAAAGTCCAGTGACACAGTAATAATTCCTCTTAAGCAGTTCTAAAAATATGAACCAGAAAGGGCATTCTTTATAGACAGTTTGCATTCTGCTCTGAGGCTGAGTGGAAATGGCATGACAATTTGGCAAGAGTTCAGACTGTAATTAACAGGAGGTAACGGCAAGATCCTGGATATCACATAGCAAATCCACTATGCTTTCCCTTTTGTGTTGCCTGTTTTTTCTTGGTGCTTACATTGACATAAGAGTGAGCAGTAGCCTCTTCCTCGGTCAGAAGGGAACAGAAACTATGCAACTAGGATGAGCCCTATCTCTTCCATGCATACGTATTTCTCTTTAGTGCTCACATGTCACAAGGGGCTTAGGGTCATGAAAAAAGCACATCTTAAAAAACATTTAGACAGAAGAGTATTGTTAGCTACTAAATGGGAAGCCTCTATCTTACAGCACAGGACTAAAATAATACAGCTTGGTTTGTAAAGCGCAACAGCTGCTTGCACATGAACCTCTGAATCTTTAACATTAACCAAAAACATGCACACACAAAAGTTGGATTCTATTTTTAAGGTAAATTTTAAAAAAAGGTCTAATCATTGGAACCTTTACAATCTTCTAACTATGACCTGAATTTGTCTTAAAAACATCTTATGGGTTTCTGATCTTCCCACCTATTCCAAAAGAAATGTTTTTCCAGAGTCCGTGCTGTAGCATTGAAGAGAAGAAATTCTTGCTAAAAAATATCACTACAACTGTCAGATCCGCTGAGGGATAGCTCACAGAGACAGTGAAAGAGGGGTACTTCCAAAACTCCCTTTTTTCACCCAGTCACTCTGGGCTAAGTAAGGTTGCCCTAGAAGTTCCACATAGCACTTGCATTTGCTGTTGCAATAAGCAGAATGCACACCCTAAGCTGAGTCCACAAGGACCCAGACTCTTGTTCATAAGGAAAGCTGAACTGTGTGCTTATTCTGTGCCTGAAAAGCTTCTGTCAAATCCATGTGGCCGCCGTTCCAGCTAACGGAAGACAAAACTGGAAGGGACCTGGCATGCAGCGAGCATTTGTTATCTGTGCACTTTCCTCCTACTGTTTGAAAATTGAACACGAGCAGCAGGAGACTCACGATGTTCATTGTGTAGCCAGGTTTAATTTTGGAGGCCAAGGGAAGAGAAAAAAAAAAAAAAAACAAACCACGGGTAAGCGGGTATAAGGACACCCTGTTGTCATAAACATGAAAAGTCCTAAAAGCACCACAACAGCTTCCTCTGCCTCCCCTCTTTTGGCCCCCTCCATCGCTATCAAACAGGGATTTATGAGTATCCATGTGTTGAGATTCCTACAGTGTTTCCATCCCACCGCTTCTGATTTATAATATAATTAGCTGGGGCACTTTGGCTGTCCACTGCTGGAAAATGCAGAGGAAATCACACCAGTTAAATTAAGTCTACAGGTTACTAGGCACACATTTGTCTCAGACTGGAGCAGGAACACTACTAATACCAAGCTGAAGTCTTAGACTCTCAGGGTATGTGCTCATGGGCTCAGAGTTGTTCCTTAGTTTGGAACTGGGTGGCTGATGACAAAGGGTTTTTCTGGATTTCAGCCATGAAACTATTCACAGTTCTATCTGGCTAACAAGAGGGCTTTTCAACATAGTACCTGCAGGCATCCAAGGCTCTCACAGACTCTTACTCTGCAGCTTATGGTCCAAATACATGATTGGAAAAGAGTTAGCACAGCTTAATGATCTACTGCCTGTCAACTGAGTCACAGTAACCCTCACAGCCTGCACCAAATGTGAAGTAAAATACTTTAGTGAAATCTAGAGCAACAATAGCAATTCAGGTGGTCGATGAATGTGCAGAAGGTCAGCTAGCACAGCTCAGCTGGTGAGAGGTAACCGCACTTCCAGAGAATCAGACAGCCTTGGTATGATCTTGGTTTAGAGAACAGACTACAGTCACATGTCACAGCAGGAAATGGTCTAATGTATACCAACCCAAACACTTTTTAGCTAAAAAATAAATGTTTACTTCTTTTTCAGTGAGAATTCGGTACTAGATTGAAATCTTCCTTTATCTCCAGCAACAGTGCAAGTCTTTTGGGGTGAATGTGATGGAGGAATGCTTATAGGAACCATCCCATGGCCTTGGCTGTACTAGCATTTTTCTCACAACTTTCACACATTATTATAAGACCAGTGCAGAGTCACTGTTAAGCATGACTGTGAATGTTGTTAACACTCACACAATGACATTTTAACCATCATCAGACCTGCAGTAAACACCAATGGATGGCATGAAAGTAGTCGCTGCTGTTTAAGGACAAGGCAATTTCACTGTCTGTTCCAGTCCTTACCTGCTTTTTTCTTAAACATCCAAAAGCCAGTTAAAAGCAATCCCAAGGGTGTTTTTGTTCTTGTTCCTCAAATTTGGAATGTACTACTTTTCTTTAAGAAATTTCAGGTCAACAGTTCAGACAACTTAATACTACATCATCAGGTACACACTGGCACATGGATTCCAAGAAGAAGAAGTCTCAAAAATGGATTTAGCTATTAATCTCAAAACACAGAACAAAACTGTTAAAAAAAAGTGAGTGAAAACTCTACAAGTTCTAACTTCCAGTGCTTTATAACTTGCAATGTTAAAAAAAAAAAGTTGAACACTCAAAAAAGATAGACCCCTAGAAATAATTTCTAGATCCTGTAGGTTGGGACTAAGCTAGCTTCAGTTTTTATGGCTCAAGATAGCCCTGATCACGCACACTTTTCTGTCTCCTGCCTACCATCCCTCCCAGAAGCTCTTACCACAAGGGTTCGCAAGCAGAGGGTCCCTGCTGGAGCACGAGGGTCCAAAGCAGCCACAAGATCCCATACTTTAATTTTCCTAGTAGCAAAAAAATAGATAAACACCATGGCTCTGTTAAAGACAAAAGAGCAAGGGCTCACGGAAGAAAATTAACTATTAGTACAGCTTAGCTAATACACCAGTTCAAGGAAAATTACAGTAATCCTTCTGCTCCTGAAGACCAGGTTCTTGCATTTCCCCTTTGTAAAGTTTACAGAGCTTAATGGGAGAAAAAAAAATGCTGTCAACAAAGAAAAACACATAAAAAGCAGGTGGTAACAGCTATCAAAAACATGTGGGAGTGCAGACATCTAGTCTGTAATGGCAAATATCCAGAAGACATAACCACAGATGGGAGTGTTCTTACCAGTGGTTCAGTTAGAAGAGGTTTCAGGTTGAGTTGGTCAGACATTCCTACAAGCTAAAGAACTGGACCACACACATCAAATCACACTGACATTTCAAAAGAAGAAAAAAAGATATACTTTGTAGCATGGTCCTGATTTACTGGCCTTGAAAATGTCCTCTTGGTATGACAGACGAGGAGAGTAATATTTATAAGGAGGATACAGCAAAGTGGGATGTGAGACACTGATACAGACAGGAAGATGCAAGGTATTGACTGCACTGACAGACTCACCCATCATATGCCCCACTAACTATCCTCTTGTTATCAAAGCGTATGCATCTCACCAACTCTTCATGGCCTTCTAGTACTCGTAAACACGCCCCACACTCGATATCCCACAGTCTGGAAGAGAGTACAGAGAAGCACTAAGAATTTTTTAATATCTGATCATTGCAACTAAACATTTAGTCTTTGCTTGTAGTTAATGGGAACTTGGAAATAAAGATTATGATGGAACAACACAGAAGAAACAAACTACATTAATCACTCCTTTTCCTGCTGTTAACGGATGAATGCTTTTCAACATGACCCTGTTACGTTACAGTATCACATGGGAAATGAGTCAGAGATCCAAAAATTTTAAGACCAGTTGTGTCTAGTATCTACTGCTCTAGTAACACAGGGTATTTCCCAGTTATCTTCACAGTGAGCCTCATAACTTTTTTTTACTGAAATTGTTTTTTCATAGAAGTATCCTGCCTTGATTTTGAGACGTTAAGAGAGGGAGACTTACCAAACCCCTTGCGAGTTTGTTCCAAGGTAAGATCACCTTCAAAGGGCAGGTGCCCCTTTTCATACCCCTACATGCCTATTTCTGTTTTGGAGACTACCATCAGACAAATTAAGACATCAATACAGTGGTGAAAGGTACAAGAATTAACAAACCCTTTTTATTTGTCACTTCTCCCACTGAAGATATGTTTACTCTGTAATCTAGGCACCTTATGCATATGGTAAAATGGGCGCTCTGTGTTTATTGTAATGCATTTTCTACTTGCTCTCAAATAATTCCCGTGGCTCTCTGCTAACTGTTTCTAATAATCCAATATTTTAAAAAAGTTCTGGCACCAAACCCAGTACATCTATCCCAGTAAGAGACCCAGCAATGTGTTATTCTCTCAACTGTAAATATCCCAGAGTTTTGGGGGTTGTGAAGGATTTTTAGCATGGAGAATAAATTAAAATACATTAATTTGTACACTTGCATACTACCTTGAAAAATATTTAAGAAATGCTTGAAACAGTTATGAAGCAAGTCTATTTGCTTTCCATACTTTTGTCAGCTCTTTGACATGACTCCCAATTACCATAGACATATATTATCTAGAGGTGTTACACCTCTGGCCGAGATGCACTCTGCTCATAGAGGAAGGTTTTAATAGCAGTATCTGCTGCGGCTCCGTGACACACAGCTCAAAGTAGCAGTCACAAATGTCCTTAAATGGTCATTCAATTTATGTTCAGACTGACATGAACTTCACAGTAGTGAGAAATATGGGTGGTTTGTGTAATTTCTCTGGATGACACATCTTGAAGCAGCACAGCTGCTAAAGGGTCAGGTCACTTTTTTTTGAGAGACAGACAAAGAAAGAGAGAAACTGTCTCCACATATTTTACTCCTGAGGTCTCCTGGGGAATAATCCAAATCCAGTGGATCTCTGCCCAAGGTTGGTGGATAATGGTTGCAGCTGTCCTGCTATGACAACCTGATCTCACTTTGGGCAAAAGAGGAATGAACAGAACTCTTTCGTCACTGGGAAAGGATTTGTCTATGCACATGTTTGAGGCCAATGAGGAGCACAAGGCTATTCTCTGATCCATGAAGTCGATTTTTCAGGGATCTGTGAAGATCCCAATAGTTTCCACATAAGTACCAGCACACCAGTCAAGGTCAGAGCAAGCATCTTCATAGCAAAGGTCAGCCAAGGGCACTCTGGCTGGTCGGAGAGCATAAAGTCTCTCAGGGACTGTAAACAGGATAGACAATGCCAGAAATGAACTGGTGCAGAAAGGTTTAAAGAACAATCTTGTGCCAGGATCTTTGTGCCATGTGTTTCCATTCCTTGCCATCAATCCTGAGATTGCCAGCAGCCCTAGGAGGCCTCATCACACTAATTCAGGCCTGAATTTTCAGGTCCCAGTTTGAGGTTTTACCAGAATCTGAATGAGATTAGAAGAGATGGTCACGTTCCTAGCCACGTGGGGAATGGGCCTTCATGTACAAAAGGAATAACTGCTATGTAAGAGCAGAACCTCCTAGCAGAATTGGTGCCAAGGGTACCTTCCAGATTTGATAGCCTTCTCAAATTTCTACTTTAAAAGGTCAAAAGACTAAATAGTAAGAGAACTACTCTTAAGGCTTGAGAACTAACTAAAAAGTTCACTACAAAGTGTACGCAGTCAAAAATACTACCAGTCTTCCCTCCTACAGCTCTGGCAGAACTCCTGAAGGTAGAGCGAGGTCTGCAAATACCTCAGCCTTTAATTCACATGAAGTCCTGGCAGAGCTGGAAGACGCACAGAAGACAGGTGAGCCTGAATCCCCATCTTCTAGAGAGAATGCTGTTTATCTAAACAGTCCAATACCATATCCCCAAGTGTGCACACACTGGAGGTTAAATACACACATATAAATCAACCACTCTTTAAAAATTAACCCAAGAAGATGTAGTCTGATTCTATTTTCTTGCTCCAAATTCTCCCTTTTTAAATTTTTTTCTCTACCACGCTTGTTTGCAGCAATTAAGAACTTTGGCCCCAGAGGCTAAGATACTGAAGTGATTGGATTAAACTTGATGGATCAGTTTCTACCAGATGGAAATCAGCACAATTATAGTGATGCCTGTGTAGCTGTGTTCTCTTACACTGGTGAAAGTTTTCACCTAAACCAAAACCTAAATCATTTTTATACATGGAGTTTCTCTACAGAAGAAAGATATGGATTTCTCAGCTACTTCACATGTCCTTACGTTTGCAGTTGCAGAACTAGAAATCAGAGTTATCTTTTGGAAAAAAGTTTTCCTGCAACTGAGGAATGACAATCTTCAAATTCTGTATCATGAGGCAGCCTCCACTAAAGGCCAACACACAACATCTGGCATTTTACAGTGGATTAAAATCAAACATATAAAGCACTAAACCACCCACAAAGATGACTTAGTAATCTGCCCTTTCTTAATCACCTTCCACTGATTTGTGCCCTCTGCTAATGGCTGGGGGAAAACAATGTGACCAGGTAAGCCTTGTGCCTTCTCCTCACACAGCTGGCAAACTTGACTTCTATTAAGATTCACTGCCAACATTCCTGAAATTCTATCACAATTTATCTGTCAACTAGGGATTTTGTCCAATGTAAGCATAAAAGTAACTGTATTCCTCTTTAGCATTATCACTATCTTGACATTTATTGTTATTAGCAAGCCATATTTTAGATCCTTCCCTAACTGCTGCAATATTTAACTATTTCCTACTCTAATTCTGAGACCAAGTTACATAGCACAATTGCAGAGGGTTATTTTTTTCTATTTTTCTATTTGCAGGATTTCTCACCATGTGTAAGTGGTGCTACAATGCCTGTTAATACTTTTTCCCATGATTAACAGGCAGAAGTTCCAGCTCTCTTGGTCATGTCTCAGACAGTCCTACACCAAAATCTGGCACAATGACCTGGTGATGTCAACCAAAGGACCACCATTTTCCTACAGAATGCAAAGCAGGGAGGCAGTACGTTGCAAGCAAAGTCCACAGGCAAACAGTAGTGTGAACCCTTCTCACTGAGGAGAAATTATTACTGACATGCAAAGTGAAGGGCTTCTGCTTGCACTGTCCCGCTTTCAAGCTTTATCAGAAGGCAGACAAATATTTAAAACAAAGGCAAAAGGGAGGTTGCTTTTACTCCTGCTTGCACCACAGAGCCATTTCTCTATGTCACACACACTACCACTCAAGTTTGTTCCATACACCTTGAGATTAGTAGGACATCCCTCTACCAGCAGCTACAGGATACAGAAATCCTGGCTCATGGTACCAGAAGGAGTTAAATCACAGATTGCAAGCAGGGCAGCTGGAGAAGTGCAAAAGGGATCGAACTGAACTTCATGCTCTAAACCAGCTGTTCCAAACTTAACCAGGTGCCAAGTACCACAAGAAGAGTTTGGCGAGAGCCCAGGAGGATTTCTGCAGAGGATTAAATGCCTCTTACTGCAAATCTGACCCCTTTAACTAGACACATAGCCCAATTAAAATATCACAAGAGGACATCACAGAAAGCGGTACTTGCCAGCTCCTTCATACACCAGAGTTGTCAGAGCAATGCAACTTGTTGATTAGTATGGGACTCTTGAGATACAGAGGATGAAAGACAACACAGTAAAACAGGCTTCTAATATCTCTTTGCAGTAGTTCTCAATGTTCTTTACCAAAGAAAGCATCTTTCAAAGATGACAAGGGTACAGAGCAGTTCAGTTGCCTAACCTCTGGACAATGTGCTTGCACAGAACTCTGCAATGGGGAGTGTGTCTCTCACCTGATAGTATTATCTGAAGAGCCGCTCACTACTAGCCTGTCTCTGTACTGCAGACATGCAATGCCTCGTTTGTGGCCATTTAAGGTGCGCACAAATTCGCAGGTACTAGTGTTCCATACCTGTGACGGGAAGCAGGGAGGGAACCACACAGAGACAAAATTATTAAGATAAGACTAACAAAAGCTGGTATCTGTATGATATATAGGTGCATCCAGAATGTTCTTAATTGAAGATGCTATCATTAAGACTGGGAAAATTACTTGTGACTATAGTCTGCAGCTTTTAGCAGCTTGGGTCACTGTACACACAAGATTTTTGCCAGACCATAAGAATCAGTTTCCAGAATCAAGTTTTAGCACTCTCAGGCTATGATTTAGTCTACACAGGATCTTGATTTTCCTCAGTTTTAATGCCGCAGGCTGGGATCATAGCAGTAACACCTCAGTGACTCCTATCCACTCACCTTCACTTTTGCCCCTATTCTGCCCTCTGACAACTGTTCAAATGACTGATGTTGAAACAGATTATGGAAATGGTCAAGTTGAAAAAGGACACAGAAGAAAAAATTCCTTTTTCAACTGCATCTGTACCTGGATCTGATTTTCCATACAGTTCTGTAAAGTTGTGCAAGCTCAACAGAGGAGGGATGAATGGAAATAAGCAGCAGGAAGATCTTCTAAAGGAAGATCTGCGTAATAACTGCCAAGGATAATCTTCCCTGTCTGGTCACTGTTCTTGGTTATTAAATACTCCAGTGCTGCAAATAAAAAGCCTCTGAAACACCTCACCTTTATAGTTCTGTCACCTGATGCTGATACAATGTACTTGTCATCAAAGTCCACCACGTTGACAGCAGCTCGGTGTCCTACTAGTACCCTCCTCAGGGTGATGTCTGTTGGTGAAGCCATGTCCCACACAGCAATGGAACGGTCTTTGGAACATGTCACCATCATGCCGTTATTGAAGCGGAGGTGCAGTACTGCTTCGCAGTGGTGAATCAGTGTATTCAGCATCTCACCTGCATTCACGTCCCACACCCTGCAGTTTCAAATTTCAAACCAGAGAGTTAAAAAACAGCACAGTGGATTTTCTGCAGGGTGAGAGGGGGACAGGAAGAGGTAATTGACTCTCTAGTAATATTAGAGAAGCAAACATTGCAAGTTATAGCTACATCTATTAAATAATTCATTAAAAGATGTATAATATAAACCTGTTGATTATGCATACATTGAGACAGTCCAGCAGTCAAAAACTCTGCAATGCAGTTAACACCATAAAAATAACCCAGCCAGGAAAAAGCATCCTTTAATTAAGGGAATTTAGTGCTGAGGAAAGGTATGAGATTGATGGCCTTAAAGACTGATGTTTCCTGGTCCTGTCAGTCTACCACACACTCCACTTCCAGTCAATGAGTACTTAATCACGACCTGTGGAAAAGCAAGTTCAGTGACTTGTTTAATTTTGACCTCTCTCACAGGACTATCAATTCAAAGGATAATTTATACAGAAGCAGAAGACAAGATAATGCTTTTCAAACAAAGGTAAGTAATTCCCACAAGTTGCACCACGAATTGCATTTACCCTGCAGTGCATCTGGTACACAGCTACATTCCAGGAATGTGCTGAATACCCAAATTAAGACAGAACATTTATGTCAATTTAATGTTATTGGAACCAACTGTTTCAGCTGAAAGATAATTAAAGAAGAAAGTTAGACAAAGGCTTCATACAGAACTTCTAGGACTTGAAGATTTTAAGCCTTAAAAATCTTTCTTTTAGGCTACTCCATTGGCAAACTTCTTCTACCCTCCATAAAGAGATTTCTTTTGGCACTATCACACCTGTATCCCAGATACACTATGTGAGAGCAGAAAACAGCTGTATCATCAGGCACATCAGACACTGCAGAAGTTAAAACTTTCCTCTGCCAACGAGGTGAGCAGTAAGAAAAGACAAGACATCAGAAAGACTTCTAATGTCTTATTTCCTAACTTATGGAGGCTCAAGTGCATCAACTTATGGCCTATAAATGACAAAGAAAACTACATTCCAAATACAAAATGCAAAGAAGAAAAACCCACAGACTAAAGACCTGAGCCATTAACACATGAGCAGTTTTCAGATAGGGTTGCCAAACTGAACAGGAGCTGGAGACCTACTGACTTCTTTGGACAAGCGCATCCCCGAGATCTCAGAAGCATTAAGAGCCCATCTGTACTGTCTATTGGACGAAGCCCCTCTTCCTGAGGAGACCCAAGGATAAAAGTGATGCATCCTATGTGCCTCTGGGGTCTGCACAAACATTTATAGATACAGTGGGAAACAAAGTATTTCTGGGCAAGTAGCCAGTCTGCAATTTAGTCTGCCTGGCCTGATATGGAAGATGATAGTGCTTTTTACAGAATTCAGCCTCGCCTTTTGTGATATGTTTAGCACAGTGCAGTTCCCACACCATCTCCAGGCAGGCGGTGTTGCTGGAATTCCAGATTCCTACCAATGCCAGGACCCCAAAATCTAGCAGCACCACAAGACCGCATGCATCACATGTCCGGAATAAATTCAATGGTTATTAGCCACCATCAGCGGTAGTTTACATGCAAGCACGGTGATAACCATGAGGAGCCTGCAGCCATAGGAACACATGCTAGTAGCAGAAAAGGCCACTGACACAGCTTTTTGTTGTCTGTAACTTCACTGCATGGCCATTGTTTGTACTCTGGCAAGAAGAGAACATATAACAACATGGAGAAGACAGACTTGCTTCTTCACACCCAAGTTCATATTGCAATTAACTCATATGTGCGTGTATTTACACTGCAGGTCTTAGACTTTGTGGCATCCTGTAAAATGTCTAGTGGACTTCACATTCGCACAACATGCACCACAAGTGCTGACTTGAGGTGTCCAGCCTTTTGCTGGGGACTGGAAGGAACGCAAAGTTAGAAAGACTGCATGAAAAGAAACACCATGCTGAAATTCAATTAAAAGTCACAGGAGATGGTAGTCATACATTTTTTGTTAAAATTAAGTGACAGTAGATGACTAAACCTTCAAACTTGCTTTGAAAACTTCAACTTTTAAAAAGTTATTCTCAGGGAGAATTTAAAACATTCTCAAGGTCTGTCAAAACATGCAAAACCTCAGTGAAATGCCACATGGCCTTCCTAAGTCATCCTGATCTTGACTGGCCTTTGCTTAGGTTCTCATTTCTCCTTGACAGCCATTTGCATGGACATCTGATAAACAAGGAGAGTACACTCCTGAACAAATATGCTGAACTACTTCACAGAACCAACAGAACAGCACATATTTAAGAAATTACCATTTCAGCAGCTTGCAAGGCTAAAATCTTAGAGGCAAACAGAAAGCTCCAAATCATGAGCACACACCTGACTGTTGAGTCCGAAGATCCAGTAATGATCACCCGTTCATCATACTGGAGGCACAGGACAGAACCCGTGTGTCCGGTGAGAATGCGCTTGCATTCCAATGTATTCTTATCCCAGATCTGAGAGCAAACATTCAAAACCAGACAGCTCAGTAAGGTTTTCATCTTTCATTACTTACTGGTCTGTTTTTTACTATAAACACACAATCCACAGTGCAGTTAGAACATCTTTAGTGGCATCTGTAGAGTCTTCTACAGGCTCTTCGGTGCAATACATTAACATCTTTGATATTACTGGCTTTACTATGAACACTGGTTTTACCCTTCTCACCAGGTACAGTAATTACGTAGTCTGTAATTACTGATGGATAAAAACTCTGCTAGTGAACGGTTTGTAAGGAAACAGGGTCTCTCTTGCCAGACAAAAGAGGCATACATGCTGTGCAGGTGTGAGATAAGGGAAGGAGAAGGCTAGGTGTCACTGAAATTAGGACACTTATTTATGGCACAGACACTGCATGCCATTAGTATGTCATTTTGGAGCATTCTCACCTTAATAGTATTGTCTCGTAGGCCACTTACTATCTTCTGATCATCATACTGTAAACAATAAACCCCTTTGCTTGTCTCACTTCGGCAGTGGATCCTCTGTAAACTGTGTCTTCCACACCTCCAGTTTGACTCTATTGTCTTGAGGAGAAACAGGAGACAAAAGAGAAGTAAAAATAAAGACCAGAAATATAGAAATATCTCCCCTTTTTTTTTGTTTGTCTAAGACAGCAGATACTTTTCTTCACACTTTGTCCTGCATCAGGCCCATATAATGATATTACTGCCTTCTAGCAGAAGTAACACACATAATAAAACCAATTAAACAGACAAAAGCCTGTAAAATATATTGTGGCTAAACTTGTCTGTGTTATCTGGAATGGTGAAGGAGAAGTGACCTAAAAGCTTTTCTCTATTGCAAACTTTTAACCCATTGTGACTCAACAACTAGACTGAAGAGAAAGTCTCAGCTGAGCTCTAGCTAAGTGCTTGTATAAACTTGTCACAACAGTGTCTGAGCACTGCTTTTCCCATTAGGAAACTACCAGAACATGGCATTTTGCTCACACTACATACAAGACAACCATGCTCAGCTGCTTCCTGTTTCCCTGGGTCTTAGGATATCTTTAACAATGCCCTTTTCTCCCTGGCTCAGTTCTTATGTCCCCATAACATCTTATTAGGTCTCATCTGCACTGGGTGGAGCAAATGGTGCTGCTGTGACATCTGACATGCAAGGTGTAGAGAGACTCCATCTGTGAACAGCTCACTGAACAATCCAACTCATCTTCTGCCTAAAGGAGCAGTGAAGCTTTGGACCTTACATAACTATCCCAGATCTATTAACTCCAGACAAATACAGACACATCAGATCTAATGAAATATTTAATTAGACCAAAATATTGTCAGAATTTCAACACCCTGGATAAATCAGGGAGATTTAAAAAAACTGCAACCAAACATCACCACATCTGAAAGCTGTTTCTTACCTCTATGTCCTGTATAATTTTAGGGTAAAGTGCTCTGTAGAAGGAGTTGGGTGGTGCAGTCCCATCAGGAGGTTTATTTTTAAATAGATATTGTCCCCTGGAAGACAAAAAACAGTCCCATTGAACGTAAATCATGTTTCAGCATTTTGGAGAAAGAGCCTCCTGGCATTTTACAAATGGGGAACCACTGTTGAAAAGCACAGACAGATTCATATTCAGACTTAATTTACTCAGTAAGATGAGGTGGTTCCTTGTTTGTTTGATTGCATTTTGACACTGAAATACAGATGAAAAATATGTGCCTAGTCACTCAGGGGAGGGAAATATATTATCTATTATGGATGTGAGCCCACTCAACTCAATAGGAGGTGAGAGTGGCTCATGCTTGCAATACACATACCCATATCATAGGTCACCTTTAAAATAAAGTGTATAAAGAACATGAAAAGCCAAGGAACCCTCAAAGTCACTATACATTCAAGGTTAGATTTTATCTGCATTAGCAGGAACAGTATCAGTTTTGGTACATGGACATTTTACTTCTACTACTATATTTTGGTAAGCAACACTTCATCTGTGGTGCCTCACTCATTTCAACACTGATTTGGAATACTCATATCCCAAGCTAGATTTTTGCTACAAAAAAAATCTGTAAACGGCAATCACTACCTGCTGTGTAAAAAACTTTAATTCCTCATCCTGAAGTTAAGAAGCCACCAAACACGGTGTGGAAGCTAGTAAACCCCACCATGGGCGTACTAACTGCTGTTCTGCCTGGCAACATGCCTCACAAAATGGAGAGAGGCACAAATGCCTCCGAGTGTAATCCTGGCATCAGAGGCACAGAGTTTACACTGGGCCAGCTCTCCACTTCTCCCTCCCTTGCTCCATTATGGCATAATTAATTGTTCAATACTTCCTTGCACATTTCTTTCTTGTCCTTTCCATACAGTATACCTTGAAACTCATTTGAGATTGTACATCAGCTGCCCTGATGTACATGAACTAGGGAAATCACAACAATGAACTGAAATTTTTAGGTAATACAGCGGTAGTGAACTAGAGGACTGAACAAACAAAATAACAAATGCTCAAGAAAAGGCCTTTTGATAATTCTTTAAATAAAGTATTTTAAGTACAACTTGAGAGAAAGGTGCTTTCCACTTTGGACAGAGCAATCACCTGAGTCTTCAAATACAGTGACCAGCAGCCACTCATATGGGGACAAACACATGTGAAGAAGGGACACATGAATGCAGGCAAACCTCTAACTAGATGGCAGCCTATTTACTGTGATCCAGTCTAGAAGTGCATACAAGAAAATAAAAATTATTGGGCCAGGGAGACAAAAAACCACTTGGAGATACATAGAATACCTAAGACACATCCTGGAAGACTTGGGGTAGGTCTATGACAGTCTGTACACAAGCCTGAAAACCTGCCTATTCTTTCCAGCTTTACTAGCTGATCTGATACAAGGTCTTGTTGCTACCTGTAACACCTGCCTTGCTGCATATAGAGTCAGTTCTTTACAGTTCAGCTAAAGGATTGCTTGGAATTCCCACAGCATCCCAGTGGATGTTGTGTTGTGGCTCTAGGATAAAAGGAATTATTGTTTGCAGGTTTTGATGACCAGCCAATTCTATCAAGTATTCAGATGGACACAATCATGCCCAGACTTTGGGCTTCTGTTTTATATTTCTCTAAATCTGTGTAACCCTAACTACTCACAGACAAACTGTTAGTGAAGGCTACCGTGCTGCAGAACTGGGTGTTTCTGTTGTAAACTATGAGCTGCAAATGCTGAAATCAGGCAGCCCATGTGCAAAGTGAGGAGCTGTAAGCAAATAACAACAGTCATTTATCATTCTGAAATGTCCAGTTAGTCACCTCCTTGTGCCATGTACAGCGTTAGCATTGATTACAAGCTATAAAGCTCTATATGTCAGAGATGCAATTACACTGGACATTTCTTGTCTGCCTCTCTTAACCACCCCGCCATGCCTGCAGTTTTGTCTTCTAGAGCTCATCAGAGGGCAATCTGAAAGACAAGGCACAACTTGCTCCTGCTCTATCAAAGCAACCTCCAGGACACAGTGTAAACCTGAAGAAGAGGTGCAGTACGAAGGGTGTGACTGTCCTCCAAGATGAGAAGCAGGATTTTGCAACTGTTTTTTAGAAATGTCACGTGTCTGTACGACTAGTACTTGGTGCTAAAGTTATTTCTAAAATCTGGAAGGGGTAACTTGAGAACTATAAGCTATGATCTCTGACAAGATGTAAAGAATAGGTAAAGTTCCACAGAACAGGAAAAAGACAAATAGAGCTCTTGCATTTTAAAAAAAGGGGAAAATGGTGGACTGACCAACTCAACTTTTGACCGCTTAGCAGTTCTAGAGCACAAAATCAGATGAGCGCCTAGAAGATGACAAGGTGACAACAGGCAACACTGACCAATCCAGAATACGCTGTGTCAATCTGACCTTCTTCTCATGACTTAGCAGGAGAAGTATAATCTTGGAAGAGCTCAAGGGTAGACACACAAATGACTGGAAAGCAGAGTTTACCAATGGTGCACTGTCAAACAGGATGGCAACTGGGATCTTGTCCTAGATGTGTCATTACTGAGCATCTTCATTAATGACAAGAAATGGAACAGGGAGAGCATTTATTACCTGGCCAGTGATACTAAAACTGGGAGAAGCTACAAGCACTTTGGAGGACAAGATTAAACTCATAATGCTCTTGACAAAATGGAGAAATATCAAACAATAAATAGAATCTAATTCTATTCTAATAAGGGCAAGTGCTAAGTTCACATAAACATGCAAGATGAGGAATAATGGCTAAGTAGAACTTTCATAAAAAGGGTAATTAATTTTATAACATTATTATACCCCTGTTGAAAAAAAAAAAGCACATGTTCTACTGGAAAGCATAAAACGAAGTGTCCTCCATACAACATGCAAAATAATGCTTCACACACCACCACACTCTGGTGATGCCTCGGCAGAAGTAACACACCCAGCTGATTACACCACGCTCTAACAATGGAGTAGAGTAATTGGAGGAAAAAACAAGAATGACAAGAGGACAAGACAACACAGAACTAAGGCAGGTTATGCATCCAAAATGTAGGAAACATGATCATATTCCAACATAGAACAGATAACTGCAAAAAGGAGAATGAGAAACTGTCCTCTGTGTCTGTGTAGAATAAATATAACATGCCAAACTGTAGCTAGGAAGACAGCCTAGATTTTAGGAAAATCTTTCTAACACTAAAGTTAGTGAAACAGTAAAACTCCTTGCCCAGGCAAGACCTAGGGAATCTCCAACAGTGAAGGTTTTTTAAGAACAAATTAGACAAACACCTGGGATGACTGAAGAGAAACCTGGCTTTGCCTCTGGGGAAAAGGAGGGACTAAATAACCTCTTAAGGTCCTCTTCCGACCTACTGTGACCTCAACAATACAGAACAAAAATAGCCTGGAGAGAACAAGGCACTAAAAGGAATGCAAAAGTTACCACTGCTATGCTTGTGTTTATTTTACACTCTTTATAAACATTACACTACTGGAGGCAGATCAAAATGGTATTTATTTTTAAAGGATGTTTCATAATCCTGATTTACTCGCCTTTACTTCCTGAGACAAACAGTATAACAAAATTAACCATAAACCAGGAGTCTTTGTTTGCAACTCCGTATCTTTTTCTTTTTAATAGCAACCAAAAAGCCTGAGCTGTCACTTTTATCTTGTTTATGAAATATTCATACCCAGCTTCCTTTCTGCCAACATCCTAGGGACACCCTTGGAAAAGAAAATTATGTATTAAAGGACATACCCCTGAGAGGGAAAGTTCTAATGAAATGTTAACAGAGCAGCTTCAAACTTGAGTGAGACCCACATTGTAGTAAGGCTATTCCAGATGATTATTAACTAATCTATCTGCATTTCTAAAGTCCCATATTCTCCGTGGTACCTACCCTCAGCTTCCAGTTTGAAAATTAAACAGATATCTAATAGTGAAAATCTGCTGAGGAAAACAAACAGACCTATCAGGAAACAACTAATTCATAGCACATGCTGCCCCACTGCCACCCCTAAAAAAGCTCTTCTGCTCTGAACTGCTGACTAGTTTAGTGTTCCCCTGGGGCATACACAGCTTCTTAATTTGAACCAAATGACAGCTGGGCGTAAAAATCTCAGTCTGTATATCTCACTTGTCACAATGGGATAAGAGCATGATCGGATGAGGAAGGTGAGGAAAAAGCCCCCACATTGCCTGCATAGCCAAATAATGTCCTAACTTATCAACCCCCAAATTTTGATTTAAGCAACTGTCAGGTTTGGAACCAACATGGTATTTCAGGGTGCTAAATAACCCTCTTCAAACGTGGTTTGAAACACATAGCACCTACAGTCCTAAATGGGGTAAAAAGAGGTGAAGATGCAGTTTCCTCACCATCCTCTCCTCTCTGACAACCCCCTCCACAGGGAGTCTGTCCTGACCATTCTCTCGATGAGCTTCTTCCACAGCATGCCATCCGACGTCACTCGGTACCACTCCTTGCACACCAGCTCAGCAGCACACAATGATTTGGCATCCAGGTATGACAGAATGTTCTCAGCAATGTGATCCAATCCCCGAGCTGGGGGAGGGAAAAAAAAAGATTATTTGCTGGGGAGACATGGAGTTTAAAACAACTCCTCTTGCTAGCACAAAGATATCCTCTCTTTCCATCTCCTCTTCTGCATGCAGAGCTGGACCAAATGCACAGAAGAGCATTTGTGGTTAAGTTCAGGAGTGAACAGCATTCTCCAACTTCCTTTGGATATAACACAAGAAGTCATTAAAAATAATAAAGAATCCAAGAAGTCATTCCAATCTATTTCGATGGGTTTTAGCACTAGGGGGATATTCTATGGATGGCATTTCCAACTCAGCGACGCAGCCCCCAAAATCTCTCTATATTAGGACCATTTCTCATCTCACTGCTACAGCTGTTCTCATGTTCCAACGGCTCAAAAGCTGTTTTTGCTAAAGCAGTAGCTTTTAAACGTAATGAAGAAAAAAATATATATTCCCAATGTGTGCCCTGAAGGGTAGTGGTACCTTTAGACATGGGGGAGGGAAAGATATGCAGATGTACAGGGAAGTCGAGAGGGAAGGAGAGGCTGTGTAAGAAGAAAGTGAAGCAGGTTTGCTAGTTCCATTTTATTTTAGTGGGTGGAGGAAAAATATGCACACCAAAACGGTATAATTTGCAAATATTTTCCAGCATGAATACCAGGACTGGCTTTGTTTCAACATGGCTGGAGTGAAATGTAAAGCAATTGCCTGGTTAGCACCAAGCAGCCCAGTGTAACGTCTGCGTAGCTAGGGGCCAGGGAAAGTTATGCTATGTTTCTTAACTGGATGGATGTATGCAGTAAAACGTGCCCTTACCCACACAAATTTAATCACCAGCAAGACTTCAGGAAAATAAGATGCCTTTTAAATTATATGCTGCATAAATACAACTTCTCTTGCAAGCTGTTTAATTCACAAGTGAGACATGCCATCAAGAGATTATCTCACTTCACAGGTCAAATTTCAGAGACCCCATCATCCCTCAGGCATAACATTCAGACCAACCAAATAGGAAGCATGGCAGATCGGTATTACATGCATCTTCCCTCTGGTTCACATTTGGGACAGAGTTAAATACATATCTTCCTGCTTTTAAAACAACAGTCTCAAAGACCAGGTCCTGCTTGTGACAGAGAAAAAAAAAAAAAGCAGCAAGTGCATTTTTACAGTCACATGTCCGTACTTCCGCAAGCCCAGATTGGGTGTAATCAGCTGCTTCTGATTAGAGTGCATGAGACACAAAAGGCCCAACCTTAGTTTTCATTAACAGAAGATCTCAAAATTATCTCCCAGTGCATGAAAGCGAGAAAATTCAGCATGCCTCCTCTCCCTCCTTTCAAACATCCTAAATTTATAATACACTTTGTGTGAGACATTCTGCCCAGCACTTTATGCTTCCATTTACACATAGAAAAAGCACGTGAATGATACCATGCACAACCAGAGAGTGCAGAAAGAGGTCTGACATTTCTTATCTTTATAGATGCAAAATTAGATGTCACCTTGTAAAATAAAAGCATCAGCAGCCTTTATTATGTATTTAATCTGAAAAGATATATACAGTCACTATATAAAATTCTTTAAAAAAAAAGAAGAAAAAAAAAGAGTGTTTGTAAATTTAGATTGACTCTACAGCAATTTGAGAAAATAGAGAGACAATGTTTTAGTGGATGTGAACTGGAATTGGCAGGTATTCCACAACTTGGTAGGGCAGATATAGACATTGTGTCCCCTTGCTTCTCTACCCTAACACTTGCAGCCCTGATCTCTCTCCAATGGGTAGAAATGCCATATTTTCTTCCCCAGTCTGTGTTGCTTCCAATGAGCCCACAGGCATTTACAGACCCACCTGGCCATTTACAAATACTTGTCTGTGTAGTATCCATACTGGCGGCTTTACGTCAGCAGCATCACAGCAAAAAATTATTTTATACAGAGAACAGTTGGTGGCTTTAGGAAGCAGGGCTACACTGCATAAACTGGGCACAGTAATCTTCACCCACAAGTCTGCCTCTGACACACCTGCCCTTTCTGGACCATCAATAGTAACACTTTAGATCTTGCTGCAATGAGGTGGTGTAACTGCTTCCAGGGCTGTAAGTCATCCTTTGCCATTGATCCTAGACCCTTCGCAAAGAATGTTTTGGCCTCTCCTCCTCACATTTATGATAAGTGAATGGGCAGAGCTATTTTGGCCTGGCTGTAAACTCAATTTTATTATTTTGTTTCTTAGGAACAGCAAACCTCACTGAAACATATATCAAGAAAGCACTGCTTCCTTAAAAAAGAGAAATCTCTGCTCACAAAAGTTTCTACTAAATCGATGTGAAACACGATTAGCCCTTCAGCCCTCCATACCAACAAGAATGTTTTGGTTATTTCACACATGAAACCCTTATAAAAATGACTTTCCTCATAAAAAATGTTAAACAGCTTGGAAATGCTAAGCAGAGACCTTATTTTTCAGAAACAGAACAAAGTTTAAGTACCCAGTTAAGCTGTATTTTTCAAACAACCTTAATTCTGTTCAAAGTACTGGGAAAATAATCTGAGCCAATTTTACTCTATATTAGTAAAATCTGCTCATGATCTAAAGCTACCTTTAATTCTGGTCATTCTTTGGGACAGTGCTAGGAGGACAGAGATAAGATGCCTCATGATTCTGAAGTAACTTTATTTACTCAAGGGGAGAGCAGGAGAGAGAATGAAGGAGTAAAAATGAAACCAGAATACTGAACACTTGAGAATTTCAGAAAGCTAAACAATACTTAAAGAGTTTAGGTTTTTTATTATGTGACTTAATTTAAAATTTTAGGTTCATCACCCTTTCCTAGGAAGTTTCTTACCTTCCACTTTCCCATTCTCCTCAGAAACTTGCCTATACTCAGGACAGCCTGCACAGCCAGCGGAGTCTGTGCCAGTGGATCGCCTTGCCATTAATTTTCTCCCTTAGAGCTATATTCACTAGGACATCAGCACTTTGCAAATATGCAAATTGATGCACATACACTATTTAAGCACACAGTTCCTATAACTATTCAAATCCTCACATACTAGCTGACTGATTCCTATCTGTACTGCAGTCTGAGATAGTAAAATTAACTGCTTCCTGGGTAACTGTGAAAAGACCACTAACAAATACAATATGATTAAGAAATTTTGAATGCCTCTGAAAATATTTCTAATATTTGCCCAAAATTTTCAGAAAAAGGCCTGTAGAATGAAATTAAGCAAGTGCAAATGAGATGAGTTGGCTTGCTTTGATGGAGTTTTGTGGAGAAAGACCTGGGAAAATTGTGTATGTAACTATATGTATACTTCTACTTTAAAAGTGGGGAAGCCAATGCACTTTCAAAATTCTTTCTATTTTTTCTGAAAGAGAACAGCTCCTCAAGTTATAATGCTGCTCTAAGTACACAAGATTATTGCCACTGGAGTACTAAAAACTAACATAAGCAGGTACTTAGCATAACTAAGATTTTTTTTTTTTTTAATGCTCAACAGCCATTTGATTACTGGGCACAATGAGCTTAAAAATCCAGTGAGTCTATGTATTTAACTTCATATCAAAACTCCTACAGTGCCTTTATGCTTTGTATAATTCAGTGTTAAACATGGTTTTTTCTGTCTTTTAAAACCCTAGAACTTAAATTTCACATTGAGAAATCTCATCTGAAGAATGATCAAAGGACTGGATTGAACAAATAGTTGTTCAGCAATTCTCCAAAGGTATGCACAGAACAAGCTCTTGGCAAGAAACTCCTCTCTTTAGCTATTTAGAGGTAAAATCTGTACTACTTCTTGCTCAGGTCCATCTCAAACCAAGGACCTATGCCATGAGAATACTAATCTATAAACTGTCTACCTATCTATCTGCAAAGGTATAATCTAATGATATGAAAAAAAGACCAAAGAGCCAGGAATTTCTGTCTGGTTCTGAAACTCTATTGCTGTACATATTTTATCTCCCGCTGCTTCAGTTTTCGCATCTATAACACAGGGCCAATACAAAACTACACACACCCTACTTTATGTATGCATTCTGTGAGATACACGCAATGCCACATCTGAGAACAGCTGGGATAATATTCTCAATGGAAAGCACTACAGAGGTGTGAAAAACAGAACACTTCCATCCTTTGATCTTAGGTACTCCCATTCCCTATTAGCAATAAATACACAATCATAGTGATAGCTTCAGGAAGGTATTTTACTAGGAAAGAGAGACAAAAAAAACTAACTAAGAAAAGGGAAAATCTCAGCTGAGCAACCAAAAAGAGTAGTAGTTTTAATTTTAAACATTTTCGTTATTCATGCATCATTGTGGGCAACTACCTGCCCTGTGGCTTGCAATGGCTGTCCTTACAATACATATATGATCTATCATTTACTCCTAAGCCAAACCATGGTGGTATTAGATCATGCCTTGAGAGATGGTAGGAACGCCAAATAAAATATTACTACATTTCATACTGGTATAGAGCTTTTTGTTGAAAAGGTATCATCTATTTTGCAAACTGACCCTAGAAGAGACCTCTCCATCAGGGTAGGCCAGAGTGGATTATTTTCCTGAAAGACAAAGATGGAGAAGCAAGTTCCCTCTGCCTGCAGAAATACCTGGCAGTGCAGTGATGAAGTCCCGCTGTAACATGGGTTTGAGGTATGAGTTTATATGTCCATGCTGGTAGTGACACATCTGGGAGATGAGGTGCTCCACAAACTCCACCTGGTCAGACTCGGACCACTGTTCAAAATACTTGACGCAGAGTTCCTTCTCCTTCTCATAGCTTGCAGACAGTTTTCTCTGCTTGGGCACAATCATACTGGAAGTGCCATTGGCAAGTTTTGTCTGTAAACAGGAAGGAGAGAAACAACCCAAATCACACATATGAGAAGAAGCTCAAGTGGTTTTATCATTTTTTAGGGGGAAGAAAATAGAGGGAAAAAAGTGCTCTGTTACATAAAGTTGGCTGAGACCACGTATCCCACTTGGTGCTGTCAGTCGGAGTGCAGCCACCACAAGCTGTAACCGCTGCAGGACAATGTACTGGCTCATGCCAGAGCTGCACACAAGATGGGAAACCCTGAGTGGCAATTTAACTTAAACATTTATTTTATTTACACTGTGTAGACAGTAAAATGCATCTGGATCCCTAATCTACAGTTACCAGTTACTCCAGTGAACCAACAGAAATCTGCCTCTGGGTTCTGTTGGTTTTGTTTTGTTTTGTTTTTTTTCCTAAAGAATGGACTGCTGCTAAAATTCATAAGGAACACAGGAAATGGATGAGGAGAAAAAACTGATAGTACCTCTTTTGAGTATAAAATTATACCTTGAGAGCAAAGCCATCTGAAACACACCCTGATATTTGGTACATACTTCTTTCATAGAATAAAAGATTTTCAACTTTCTGAGCACTGTTAATAACATGTCAGGAGGACTCAGCTCAAAGAATAGTTTCAGCGACAAAACAAAACATTGACATTTCAATTTACTACTTGATAGCAAGACATAATTTCTGCTTTCTAAATGATCTAACTGGAAGAAAAGTGCACATTTTGCATTGCAAGAATATTCTTTGTCCAAGTAAGATTAACTGTTTGCTGGGGAATTATTTTTTTACCACACTGGTTAAATAGTTTGTATTAAATGCTGAAAACATGTGATTTTCTCTCCTTCATTGTACAGCCAGACAGCATTATAATAACAGTCAATAATATTACATTGGTTTTAGAGGTCCTCTATTAATTATCAAATAATTAAAACCAAATTACAGATATCAGAATATATAAAACATTGATATAGGGATGCCATATTTCTGTTTTATGATTATAATTCCAGGCATCAACCTCACCAGGAGATTTTATTAACTTTAAGGGAAAAAACAAGTATCTAAATCTCTCTTCAAAGATATCTAATGATCTAAAAGAAATGCAAGGATTAAATGATTTTGCAGGGAAAAAAAAAAAAACAAAACCAAACAACACAAAACAACAAAAAAGCCTTTTTTCAACATGTGCCAAAGTAGTGGGTTATTTAGACCACAAAATCTAGTTACCAAATCTGTGTTTGGAGTGCAAGAATTTCTCATTTCTCAGGAGTAAATAATTCCTGTACTTCAATATCCCCCCTGACAGCAATCCTGACTTTGGAACACCAAAACCCTCATAATTTGAAAATCTACTCAACTAATCACCATGTATATTTTATTTTCTACAGAAAATCCACCTAAATACTCTTCTCAGCAGAGCTGGACAGACTTTTCCTATGGTAGAAAAAGAAAGTAATTAGCTGTCATTTCTAACAAGCATTCTATTTCGGAATTATGGTTTGACTTAAGTTTCTTTGAGAACACAGAACATGGAGATCACACCAATGATCAGTGCTCAACTCTGCAGCTCGGTGTTTTCAACTTTACTTCTATCCCCACTCCTCCCTGTGAATTTCTCTGTGTGTTCAGTAAGATCATGCAAGACAAGGGCTATGACTGAGCTGCACTTTCATTTAGTCAGCAAATGGACAGCACTGACTGCAAGCAAGTCATAGAGCCAGTACTAGGCGGCAGGAAAGAAACACTCTCTTGGGCAAAGTTTTTATATAGAGAAATCTCTAAAGGGGCTGGGGGCATGAAGTTCTAGGTGTGAAGGGCTGGACTTTTCCTATAAAAGTCTACAGTAGGCAACAGCCTGGCAAAAAAAATTATTACCATTGAACATCGGTCTTAAGGGATTCTGGTAATTTTTGCTGCAGTTAAGCTGCCTGCAAAACAGACACCCCTGTAAAAATGCTGGATTAAGAGAGCGGAGAGATGTTGTATTCTACAAGCTTGATCTCATTTCATTTCTCATTTTGTTTGCTTTGCATCTGACAACAGGCTGTCTTTACAAAGCATTTTTGAAAAACGTATACCTCTGCCTTTTAATTTGAGAGACTCTGAAGTCTGACTAATATGCTGGACTGGAGAGGAATAGACAACTGATGTACAAAGACCACAAAAGGGGCAACTCCTTTCATGGGGTGGCACCACGTTCTGGCCTTTCCTTGCCTCCTGAGCACCCTTCTCCCAGCAGACTTCAGCTCCCCAATTACCTCTAAAACATCAGTTTGGGGTATCAAACAGAAGTTGCAACATCTGCAAAAACAAGTAATGGCTTATGTGTGTACAAACAGATGGCTTAGATGGGACAAAACAACCATTCTGCCTGGATCCCAAGTGAATACAGGCCTCTTGGGTGGGAATAATGAGTAAATTAAAGAGTTCATTGACCAACACTTGTAACAGCTCTGGAAGTCAAACTCCAGGTTTATATAGTGGGTCTGCTAAGAAAATCACTGTAGATGTTACAATGTTTTGCCCAAATTAGTGGAGAAGGGAACACTACATTTTTCAGGTTCATCCACATATTTAGCTACATTCTGACAATGCCAACTTGAGACCTGGTTTGCACCCCTGCCTGCTTTGGTTTCCCATGAAAAGGAGTGAGGACAAGTCTAGAGATAGCCATGGTGTGCCCAGCAGGTCTTGTGGTCTATGTAAGCAGGGGACCAGGAGGACAGGGGACCATGAACACACCAGTTCTGCAGAGTAGACACAGACAGGGCTCCCAAATCACTCAATTGCAATACATGCTCACGTGCCTCCCCCAGACTGCCTGTAGTCACAGTTTGGAACAAAATTCCAGAATTTCAATTTCAAGATTCTTGAGAATCTACTGGGTGTTCATTGAAAAAGGCCTGTTATTTAAAAAGCAACAACAAACCAAGCATTATTAAAGCACTGGGGGAAGAGGGTTGTTACTATCAGTGAGAGAATCAATTTAGCTTCCTGGGAAACCCCGATGACTCAACCATTCTGATCAACTGCCTCAAGTTCATGACAAACTACCTCAGAACAATATCAGCAACTGTTTCCTGGAGCATGCAACTGTCTACAGCCTTTTCCCTCTCCTCGTACAATAACCAGGCCTCACCTGAAAAAGACAGAACTGTCCCACATGCCATCCATACTGCTAGGGCAAATATCCACCCAAATGAACTGTATTACAATCATGCTTTTTATAAGCTTCACTTTCAAAAGTGGCAAAGAAGAATAAGCCCTGGTAGTCCATTACCTGGGAGGAAGTTTAACAGAGCAAACTACTATTATAACTTGGAACAGATAAAGCTTTTCTGACTCCCTTTTCACAAACCCTTGTAAGTGAGGGCTGAGAGGTGCTGCAGCTGACTCTAAGCACAACTGCTCATTTGTAGGAACAGTAAAGGTGTCCTCCCTCAACAGTGCGCCTGAGCTAGTAAGCTGTGCCAGCAAACCCAGGGGATTGAGTGCCTCAGGTTGGTACTAGCTCAGGGATCTACGTACTATGCTCCATTGCAGCCCATAATTACAAGACCATTTCTCCAAATGGCTACATTTAACACAAGGCACATTTGTATGCCCAGTGAAGTAGAAGAGGACTAATATATGAAAGGACTTTAATCTAAATAACGGCTTGCAACTATAGGAAGGTACAATATTTCAACACAGATAAATAAAGCCTGGATAAATCTACTGCTCTGCATATAAAACAAAACAGCCATGGCATATCACTGCTGTAACCCATATATGACAACCAAGGTTACTTTTGGTTTTGTTCAGTACAAGGGACCAAGGAGCCTCCTAAAGCACAGAAAAACCCACAAGTACAGTTCTCTGATTCTAGTATACGTATAGTGTTTCCCCACTCACATGAGCGGTCACAACTTCCATATATTTTTCTAAAAAAATACCATGACCTCTAATCATTGCAGAAGACTTTGTTAAGACACTTTCTACAGGGTGGATGAATTAAGACTGTATCTTACTTAAGGTAAGAAGAGATAATCTTAAAGTCAAAGAAAAAGAGAAGCTGCTTCCTAGAATATCAAGAATGGTTTAAATGATTCCAGCAAGGTTTTGGACCTTCTGAACCTGCAAGACATCTTCATGCTGGGAGCTCTGAAAAGACTGAGACCTTAGACCACCACTGCAAATTTCTCAGAGTTTCTCTCCAAACAAAAGGCAGGGACTTCCCTTTGACATGCCAGTTCCAACAGGTCATAGCTGGGCTTCTCCTCTCCTTCCTTGAGTCCCTGGGACTACAGGCTCTGACAGAGATAGATGTCTTCTACTGTGTATCTGCAACCGCAGCATTTCACCTCCAACTGCTTGCATCGCCAGTGACTGATCTAGACAGAGCCACCTTAACAGGAATTTTGGATGGGTCTTAGTGAAGGGGAGGAAAAAAGAGGACATAATGTTTAATTATAAGAAATGATTGAAATAGGCACAGACATACCCCGGGTGCCTCTGCACTGCAGCAAGCTCTAAACTTGTTATCGTTAATGGTTTAAATTTCACTGTGCTAATCATTTCAGGACACAAGCCTTTCTTGATAATCTAATGAATTATTCCAACATCCTTCAGCAAAAAAAATCCTCCATGACAGCACTAATTACAAGACGTTTTCCCAGTGCTTATGTAAAATATGACAGAGCAGCAGCTTAGGGAATTGCAGAAAACTGCTTCTAATTTCCACTGAGAAACTGACAAACACCTCTCTTTCATCTCTCCCAGCTCTCAAGTAAGATTTAACTTTCTCATTTAGTTAATTACCGAGTGAGGATCATCATTTTCCCGGATCGGAGCGGCACAGAGCCTTTATCGTGTTAACTTGTGAACTTGATCGATGGCTGCTGCTAAAACTTAATAACTTCACCCCCTGGCAAATTGTAAGATAAATATAATAGGAGAAACTCTGACAGTAAAAACCTGCCAGAAATGAGCACTGTGTTTATGTTTCTTTGCAGGCAGCAAAAAAACAACCGACAGCTTATTACTGGGTGCGTGTTACTTATATTTAAAAGACTCCAGGCAGTTAACTTTCTGCGTACTGTTCAAACTTTACTCACAAGATAAAAGACACTGGGGAAAAAAACCCAAGCAATGGGATGACAAAGAAAGCAACCATGGAAGTGTACGTTCAGAATGCGGGGGGAAAGATGGGAATGAAAGCAAAGCCACACTTGTCTATATATCCTGAATACTCTTCAAGATTAACCATGTTAAAAATACCCACAACAGTGAATACAGACATGATTCAGCAGAGGCACAAAACTCAGGAATTTTGGAGCATGTTAGAAAGTGTGTGGGAAAAGCAGAGGGATTAAAAAGTACCAGTGTGGCAGCAAGATGATTCGGTTTGATGCCTGTGAAGCTGCTCGTAGCCAGAGAACCTCAGCACAGTTGGTTTCTCCAAAGCTATATACTTGTGTGGCCATGAGACTGCTTGCTACCACCCATTATGAAGCACCACTCAAAACCACTTCAATGTAGCAATGTAACAAAAATGGTGAAAGGAAGCTGAGAACATATGCCCAGCCTTCCTTCTATAAGGGGCAGAGCTAGTTATTTGAGAATCCTGTTGAAAGGGTGTTGTTTGCATGGCCTAAAGGCAGTAACAGCATAATTAAGAGGATACAGGTTCCATTTCTATGCCTGGCTTCTTCTTTTTTAGGCTTGTAATTACCAAATGCTGCAGAACTGATTCCCAGACTGCTAAGGCAAAGAAGGAAGAAGTCCTTTGCAGCTCCTTATTGGCAGCTTCCTATTAAAAGAGCTCCTTTGCTTTGAGAATTAGGGTGTGGTGAAGGGGTGTCTCACCATAAAGAGCAGCATCTCATGAGCCACAGCACCTGAAAAACATGAGTAGGGTAGCCAGCTCCTCATTCTTCTCCTTTGCAGGATGAACCTGCTTTTCCAGTGTTTGACTTGACAGCAAGGCTACAATGCTAGGTCATTAAATAACTCACTCCATTTACTTTTATTTTAAAAGCTCAGTTTAGAATCTACACATTTCTGTCGGCCTCCATCTCACATAACAGTCTCTATGAGGTTAACCATGGGTTTAGCACATATACGGACTTACTGGCTCAGTACTGAATTAGTTTCCACGCTGCAAAGCTCACTGAACATTCTGAAAAAAGAACATAACCCAAAGTAGATCATCATCAATCACATCTGAGAGTCAAAAAGAGAGCACCATGAAAGAAACCACAGCATGCTTACTATTTATTTTCAAGATAAAATTCAAAATAGGTCCTCACACTGAAATAAACAGTCCCCTGGATACCCAAGGAACTAGCAGTTTTGCCTGTCTGGGGCTTTTCGTTGCTTGTCCACATCTGGTTTCTAATCACACAGCAGAAAAACTTTCTGAAAATCCTTTCTGAAATCTTGGGGGGCCAATAGTTTTCAGAGGTACCATCTAAGTACCTATGATATGGTGTCAGCCTCCAGGACACCTAGCTAAGGATATTACCTCAGACACAGAAGAAAGGGAGAAGACTGTTTTGGTTTAGGGCCACAGAAAGCTACAGACACTAGAGAAACAACATGCTGAGTCTCTCCAGGGACTGGGGAGGCAGGACTGAGCTGTAGGCACTTGCACATCAGCTATACAAAGAGCAGCAATAATACCTTGCTGGAGAAGCTGCTCCCCTCCCACACTGCACAGAGTAAACAGCAACAGGGAGAGGAGATCAAAAAACTATTATTTTAAGCTAATACTTAATGTTTCAGACAGACTAATAAAGTTTAATTGTCTGGAATCTCATAGCTCTTACTGTAAACTTTCCTTTGATATCAGTCTCCCATCTAGATTTTAAATGTTGGCAAAAACCTCTAAAATAAAATTTCTCTGATGCCAGCAATGGATGTGAATTGGGAGTCCCTCTCCTTCTCCTCCCTTATCTCCAAGTTGTCTTTGCAATAACAAGCACTGATGAGAAATATGCTTGCATCAGCACAGCACTGGCATATGTTGCCTTCCCAAACTATGATCCCTGACCAAATGCATATCTAGACATATGGGGGTAGGGCAGACACCATCACTCTTAAAGAGCTAGATTTCAGAGTACATTTTTTATTAGTTGTAAAGCAATCATACAAAAATTTCCTAGTAGATCCTCCAGTAACAACTAAACACTTCCCATGAAAGTCACCAAATGCAATGCTTTCTTCCTCAGCATGGCTACCAGAACCAGAGTTGAACTGCTGGGACCATTACATGTTATTACTGTTAACGGAGAGAAGGAATATGCACATTATCACTTGGAGAACCAGTCTACTAAAGTCATCGGGTAATGACCAATAGCAGCAAAGGGCTCATTTATGGCAGGGAAAAGCATAAGCTATGCTCTAAGCAGCAGTTTCAGAGTTTTCTGTAACAGTTGCTTCTGTTTTTAAAACACCCAAGCATGATCTACTGCCTGAGTGAAGTTACTCTTTAAGTGTGTTATTGTTGATTTTCTTTTTGTTCCAAGTATTCCCTTAACTCAAAGAGAAAAGCAGCCAAGAAAAGGTAGGTGGACTCGTGATTCAAAACATGGCTGAACAATGAAGACTACACCACCAGGAACAACACACAAGTAGAGGGGAAGAATGACCCAAAAGGCTTGTTACTTGCTCTCAGTATCATTATTGAGATTTTCATAACACTGTGGTTCTGTCTATGTAAAGCTTTTATCATCAAGAAACACAGGCCTGCCAAAGACAGTTTACCCAGTATTATTTTCCATGTTTCCTCCTTGGAGATGTATTTTGCTACAAACAATGAAGAGGGCACAGGCACACCAAACTACCTGGCCAAGGAAAAGCAAGTGATTCAGAACTGGAAGTCATTAATATTCATGCTCAATATCATATAAAATTTTCCAGCTACTGGAATACTACATATTATCAAGCGCACTGAAGAGATGCAATGAACAAAAATGCAGCAATGCTCTGAAGAACTGCAAGACTCACATACGTGCTTTGCTCCCACTGCAAACATACTCCTTAGATCTTCTGGCAGAGTTGGCTACATGAGCACTTCCTAACCTATTTCAGTCAAAATAAGCTTGTTAGCAAAGACCTGCTATTTAAACTGTCTAAGCTAAAACACCTCATCTTAACTGAAAGCAGGTTTGCAGTTTTGCTGACAGATCCTGGAGGGCAGCAACCTGCAGCAGCTAAACAAAGGCTGAGTGGTATTCTTTTCCACCAGTACAGCTAGATCTAGAAGAGCACATCTCGTCAGCTCATGCTGGCTGATACCAATACTACTGCTGTTAGCAGCCACCACAGAGACAGCTGTATGAGGAAAAGTCCATTAAATACTTCTGCATAGTGTCAGGTCAAAGATGGTCAGTAGGCTGCCACCCAAATCTTATCAGATTTTGCCTTGTAGCCTCTTATAACCTCTACAAGATCATTCCACAACTCTCACTCACTAATGAGCATTGTCTTCTCTAGGTGACCTTGCAGTCAAATGTTACCTTGCTGGTAAACTGCAGCAGCTCCCCCAAAGGACCACTAAGATTGTCAAAGGAGCTGGATACGTTTGGTCTGGAGAAGACTGGGGGCTATCTACTAGTCTTTCACTACCTAAAGGAAGGTTACAGAGGAAAGTGAGACAGAGGTTTTTCAGAAGTGCATGACAGGAAGAGGGGCCATAGGCACAAGCTGTAGCAAGTGAAACTCGACATTAAGATATTTCAGAATAAGAGTGGTCAAGTTCCCAAGCAAAATGAGCTGGCTGTGAAGGTAATCTTCTTCTGAATAGGCAGCTGGACTGGAGACCTCCAAAGGTCCATCCTAACTTAAAGTTTTCTATGACTTAAGACTGTATTGATCCATTCTTTCATCGGTACCTGGCAAGAGATTCACGACCTGAGGAAAAGACTCCAAAACCACAAGCTAAGGACATTCTCTAGTGAATCTTCTGATCTTCAGAAATTGCGTTAGGTTGGGTTAGGCCAAACACTGTTGATATGTGAAAGTACATGACAGAAGAAAGGCAAGAAATAGTAACCTCTGCAACAACAAGCGCCCAGCTCTGACCATAATAGTGTTTCAGGAAGGCATATTCAGTTTCTCAGCTGAGCAGACTTTGTCCCTATCAGCTGATACTCAAATTGCGCAACTCAGAAGCTCAAGTCACAGACTATCACACTATGGTTTCTGCCTTGGCTCAGTGCTTAGCTGCCAACAATCTTTCAGAAAAGCCCCTCAGACTAAAGGAGGGAGGGAGCCTTCCAGTATTCCACTCCCTATAGTAGACACAAAGTGGAACTGTTTGAATATAACACATAAGCAATACAAAAACCCCAGTAAATTGTGGCAGAACAGGATTGCTAGCCTCACTTGGTCCTTCAACATACTGTATTTTCCACATAATGTTCTTTCACTCAAAGGCATGATTCTACTATTCCTTTTAATGAGATAAATAAACAGTGAAAATAGTATTGATCTACCTGCATTTTCCTTTCTACAAATACAGGCCAAGTTTCCTTTTCCTCTTTCCATCTCATTTCTGAAAGTTACTTTCCTGTCATATCAAGAATATAACCAGTGTGGAGCATATCACGTGAAAAATTTCTTCCATCCTCATGCACTTATGCATCCCATTGTAAATTTATCTAACAATCAACAATCCTTTCTTTAACTACTATAATAACTGGCTAAACATCTAAGAACCAATTACATGCTGAGTAAAGTAGCTTTTCCTTCCAACAGTTTTAAAGAGATTCTCTTTTAAATATCATTAGGTCTTCTATTGTGAGAATTGTCCTCCTTTGTGAAAGGAAGGGAATGTTAGGCTTTAGCACTGTATGCTATTCATTAAATGCCTCTGTGATACCTCTTCACTTGTTTTCTGCATTTTCCATCAGATCACAATAACCTGTTTCAATATACTTGAAAACAGTGTTTGCATCTTCTCATCTAGGAAGAGCAATTTGGGATCATGCCTAGAAAAAACATATGCAACCTTCTGATACAAACTAAAATTAAACATCAAGAGAATTTAACATTTTTTATCACAGACCAAATGATCAGATGCATCATTTATGGCCTGTTCCTTTGATTGAGGGGTTAGAGCTCCCTCTAGCACTCTTGAAACAGAAGAGCCATAGATGCTAAACTGTCTCATCCAAAGCAGTCTTGAGTAGGGCTGTCCATAATTTTTATTTGATTTACTTTTTGCTGTCACATGAATAATTAAGAATACATCCGCTAGTTTATCTGAAATTCAGAAGAAACAAGTGTCAGGAGAAATTCCCTCTATAACTGATTAAAAATACTCAGATTGCTATAATTAACTGATCTCTATTTTAAAATGTAATTTAGGACCAGCTGAAAGATTATCATGTCAGCTGTGTGTACAATGTGAAACGTAGCAAGAAGTTAAATGAAAAAGTTACTGAAAATTTTCAATCTTCACAGCACAAAAAGTCTTGCTACCTCACCCTCCCTTGCAGCTGACAAACATCCCAATGCAGCTGACAGGTCACCTGCAGTTGTGAATTACATGTTTCTATTTCAGCATTAAATACTTTGTAATGCCACTTAAGTAAACCTCAAAAGGTGTAACTCTGCTGAGTTCTGCACAATGCTGAAGACAGAAAAACATCTCATGACAGAAAGAGTGCCAGCCCTTTTCAGTCATAGGTTATTACTTACTAATTCTTGGTAAACTGAAAGCTGCCAGTACAAAGTAAAAATGAGAAAGGAAAACACAAGCCAAGCCTTTCAAGTTTTACTCCTAACTTTCCTACTACCTTCGTGCGCTGCCATAGGCAAGTCACTCCATTTCACAAGTCTACCAGTTAAATAGATGTATCCTAACACACTTCACAGCTTAATGCTGGGAACCTATTTGGAGGCCTCTGCACAAAAGGTGCTCAGCAACAGCAGTGTCATCAGGTGACACCACACCACACAAGTGCAAACTTCCCTTCAAGTGCCACCAAACAAATTTGTCACTTAAAACATAACGAAAAGAGACTTGTTAGAAAAGGCATGGCCTTGACTTCACCAATTAGAAAAAATACAGCTATACTAACCGTTTCAGCAGACTGCCAAAGCAGAATCAAAAGATGAGTGTGTTAAGAAAAAATTTCACCTCGAGTTTTCTCAAACTGAGACACTGCAACCAGATACCACTCCTAAAATCACTATGAACGTGGAAACAACTCACCCCTAAAGGTAAGCACCACAGGGAGGGTGTGCTTTAGTTAAGTTCCTTTACTCATCACAGCAATTTCAGTATTTAACCACCAGGGGACTTCTGAACATTGCTTGGGTGTAGAAGTTCGCAATTTTAATATTAGTACATGACAGAGATGAGGAAATACAATAGGATGTGTTAGGCTATCCACAGATACGTTTTTATGTCTCTGACAAGTCCAGTAAGAAAGACTAGAAGTAACTAGACCCGAGTACATGACAGAAACACCTGACAGAAACTTCCCAGCATCGCCCGTCGGTGTCCCTCAGTCCCAGCCAACAGCTGTCCTTGCCATTCTGGGCCCGAACTCTGTACACAGTCTTACTGCTGCACCCAAATCCTGTCACACAGACCTTCCCTCCCGCAGTACAGATGGCATCCAAGGCCGTTCCTTTTATCCCCTTAAGAGGACTTGGAGAAAAGTGCTGGCAACAACTTCTCTCTCCCCTCACCTCTCACATGTGGCAGGAGAGGATTACAGTCTGATATCTGACCTGTCCAGCAGGAGTGAAAGGACATCTGAAGTGAAAGCAAGGCCTCTGCAGTTGCAGATCTGTTAGTGATGCTGGCAACCCTCAGCTGTGTGCCTCTTTGGGCTGACACTGCAGTCCACCTGTTCTCCCCTGCATCTCCACATAGTTGTGGCTTGGATCCAAACCAGAGACAGGCAAGAGAGAGGTTGTGCAGTAAGACATGGCATCAACAGCACTTCTCCACACATGCATGCCCAAGCACTGAAGCTTTCGAGATCTCTGATCACTGCTGTATATTAGAAGCAATATATCTCCCATCTTCATTTAGGAAACAGTTTGCAGCCGTGGTTTTTGTGCCTGTTACTTCCAGACGGCGTACCTTAATGAGGTCCTTGGTGCTATCTTAGGAGATAAAGGGAGGCAGTAGCTAGTGCCAAATGTAGCCCTTCTCACTTAAACACATTATGTACTCCGAGTGCTGGCTTCATTTCTGGTTGTAGTGGGAGACTGAACCCAGAACTGTATGGTAGATGTTCTGTATATGTAAAACCTGGGAGAAGCAGGTACCTAGCAGTGGAGGTTAACTGGGACTGATTAATTCAATATTGACCCTGCTCTGAGCAGAAAGTTGGAACCTCTGGAGGTCCCTTGCAACCTAAGTGACTTGCTGTGTTTCTGAACTCATTGTCAAAGTTCATCTACACTTCGCAGGCTTTTGGAGAGAAAAGCAATTTAGGTTTTGACTGAAGCCAAGTTATAGTTGTCTGATGTCGATGTATTTCATTTATCATAAGCAAAAATCTGAAATTCTTTTTTAGAAGATGCTGTATAGAGAAATTTTTTTTTGAAGGCTTTCCAATTCTGGGCTTCACAAACCTTTGCTATTGTATCATTCATTCTCTGTAGCAACAAAAAACCAGGTTCTTAAAGAGTATTGCAGATATCCCCGCTCTCTGGCTTTGCAAGTTGAGAGCATGCAGTGTTCAAGGGACTTGTTTGGATATCCAATTTTGACTTTCAATTCCATCCCTCCAACTATTCAATATTTTTCAAAACCTGCTGGTTTTGTTATGACGCATGTGTTCTCTAAGAACTGCGGCTGATTCTCTCCACAAATTATTAAATTCCAAACTTACCTTCCCTTACGACCTGAACCAATTTCAAAATTCAGGTCTCAAACAACAAATTAATTGACGGTGATGCCTAATCATCTGCAATCTTCCAAATCAAATGTCAAAATAATCCCATTACAATCCACCTCAGAACTGTCTGGGATTACAAATTATGATCCAGAACAGGGTTTACAGATCTAAATTAACATGTCAGGAGAAAAACCTGATTCAACTCTGTAGTTCACACAATTTTGTAAAATCCAGTGACTTGAAAGAAAACAACACATGCATTAATTAAGCAACATTTTTATTACCTACAATCAAAGACTTATATGGAAGAAAGAGGGCTTTCTTTGCTAAGAAATTACAAGTCTTACTTAATTAACAATCTAATTTTTTTGTAGTATAGCTGTTAACTGAAGTATTTTTCACTTTTATTTTCTTCTAAATGAATGTTAGTCTAAGCACAAAAGCTACTGTTTAAATTGACAGAAGTGGGGTCAGAAAAAACAACACTGAAATATTTTAATCATCATGTATTTTAACTAAATCCTCATTTTGTGGTCACTGTTAGAAAGGTTTCATTTCGTGTTGAGAAGGAACAGGAGGATCTCAGACTTTATCCATAAGAGAAGACACTTAAACCTGGACCTGTGCACACAATTAGGATTTCACAAATTTAGGGCATTAAGACGGCAAGTTCACCTGTTGGACACAGGACCCAAACTGCCTGGCTACATACAGAACTCTTTTCATTCCTTAATTTCAAACTACTTCATGAGCTGAGCAGGTAAGTATTAACTTAACTGTCAAGATTCACTATTGCAGCTACTTTGAATACTATTTTCAGGTCTGTGAGAGCAACTGCTTGGTTGCTCATTTTTAATTTTCCTCAACAATAAGGTTCAGCTACATATACAGTGAGTACGGCTGTCTGTCTCCAAACTGCAGCCTCAACAAAGCCATCAGTCACATGCAACAAGGGACTGCCTGCCTTGTTAAAGTTATCTTAGATACAAGCTTCCACAAGCAAACTAATTCAAATCTGGTTTGGTAAATTACAGATTGTGTTAAATATGAAGAAAAATATGGAACAGCTTCTATTACTGCACAACATGAGTTATTTCTCACCCTAGATTGCCTCTGAGAAAACCCTAAATTTTCAAACCTAGCAATTAGGGGCAGCGACTGCTGGTGAGACCTAATCCAGTCAAGAAGTGGTACTTGCTGAGTAGTGCTAAGGGCAGAGTAATGTTCCAAGAGAACAAAGACAAGGATACCTGACAGTAACAAGGAGGAGCATGCAGTCGTTCGCCCAAGCTTCCTTCTCCTTTCAGAAGAAATGCAGGTTGTGTCTCTGCCTTAATGTGACAGCTTGCATCAGCCAGAAGAATTAGATCTTTACATGTAGACAAGACTAGTAATAGCTGCAGTACAGTTTAGGGCAATAATTTGATAATTTCCGTGTAAGAGAGAAATAAGAAAAGTAAACATAAATAAATCCTTCCTAGAAAACAAACAACTCAGCCACAAATGCTCAAACATCTTCCATGTTTCTCTTCCCTCATTTCTTAAATTAATCCACTTCCCAAGGACCATTCAATTTATCTTAGTAAAACAAAGAGAATATGACTGCTCTCTAAAAATATATGGGGATAAACTCCAAAAAGGGAAGAGGAACTATTAAAACAAAAGGAAGAAACAAGCTGAAGAACCAACCAGTGGCACAATCTCTCCATGAATAAGCTAACTTGGCAACTAGCAGAGGATTTCCAGTCACTAGAACAATTGGATTCTAGAATCATCTTCTGATGGAAACAGAATGGAAAAAAGACCTCAGACCAATCTTCAAGTGGTTGTAAGATGAAAGTAAGTTCGCTACAGGGACAAAGTAGTATCTGCAAGACAAAAGGCTGGAACCAGTGACCTGCGAGGTCCCAGAGGTAGAATGACACAAACCAGGCGATATCCTGCTCTGCAAGAGGACATTCATCACCTTATAGCTCAGAGTATACCTGAGAGGGCACAGATGCACACTTGACTGGTAATCGAGCAAACTGACTTTCAATGAGTAGAGAACACTGGTGGGACTGTGGCCTGCTCTCTGTAAAATATACAAAGGTAGGACTTCATCCCTCTATCATGGATGACAGGTGACTGACAGCTTCACCCAGGAAAAGAGCTGTCAATTTTCAGTCTGCATCTGCCCAGTGAGCTTGAGCATACCTGAGATTTATAATATGTACAACCTACACCTTTCCACTAGGTGCTGAACTGCTGCGTTGCACAAGACACACAGGAACACTATTTATTCTGGTAAGGTTTTATCATCTGTTACCATCTGTCTCAGCTCCAAGAGACTCATAGGTAACTCCAGACTGCCCTGAAGCTATATTCACTGTGTCTATTGTTGATTCAAAGGGATACCCCTCATGGTCTCTGATGCATTTCTAACAAATGTATTACATGGGAACAGAGAATATCTCTTTTCATACCTTCATTGCCTCCAGGTAAATTCTCATATGTGAAGGGGCAAACCTTCAAGCTGTTTGTTCACGTGATGTTTGGATGTTAGATGAAGATCAAATCTAGATGTTAGTAATGCAAGTGACCTTAAAGACCCTGATACTTTTGCTGGAGGAGTTACCTTCAAGTCACTTACCACTGACTGAGAAGATTATGCTGTGACCTGCTGGGCAGTCAGCTGTTGTAACTATGAACTCTATTGTTTCCAGGGACAATCGTCTACTGTCACCATAATTAGAAGAAAAGATACATGGCTGATTTCAACATCGTTGCTGTCTTCTGCTAGCTTCCATCCCTAACTGACCAGTTATCTGGGTATAGTTTGTGATGGGTATCTGCCATTCTTGGGACCGCAAAGAGCAAAAACTCAGGACAGGTACCAGCTGGAGCCCAGCATGACTCCAAATCAATTCTTATCACCAGCAGGATCAAAACATGTCCTGCCAGTTGATGGTGATCTACTTCAAGAGACAGAATGATGGTGGCAAGTGTCTGACCTCCAGACAATTTATGTTGTGTCGCTTGAGGTCCCACATAAGATGAAGAGTTCTTTAGATCAGTATCTGGTCAGCCCTTTGATCTGGTCTTTCATATTAGAAGGGATCCTAAGTGTCAGCACTTGATCCAAAGACGTTACTACAGTGACAAATGGTCAGAAATGAAAGTAAAGACAACTACATATTTGGAAGTAAACCAAGGGTAAGACATCAAGTTCTCCAATGAGAACTGTTCTATCCTGTTAAACATTACTGTAGGAGATGAGACTGCAGACTCAACAGCGCTGCTGCTGTTTCCCAACTGATAACTTACCTATGCAACCTATAAAATCATGTTTCTCTGACCCCACCTTCATGGAAACTACAAAGATATATTTTAGGAACTAGTACTTTAATATATGTATTGATTTCATGAGTACCGCTAAGGATTTATAATCTCTTTAAAGACTAATTACATTCTGTAATAATTCATAAATTACTGATTTAGCTATTAAAACCTTAACAGGTAAACTTACAGAATTATTTGTCTTTAAATAAATGCTCTCCTTGTGTTTTTATATTACTCACAAAAAGTTTAATGTACTTAGATTCTTAGATTTTATAGATCAGATACCACGTTTCATTACTTGAGAAACAAAGTTACCATGAATCACATGTTGACTCATACTGTGTATATGAAAAGGGGACAGTTAAAATCAAGTGAAAACTTTGAATCTTACAAATTTTAAAGTGTTTAACCTATAAAAAAATACTACTGCAATTTTTAAGCAAGGAAGGATTTCTGGGGAATAGTAATATTGATTACAGAGCTGGAAATAACATACAAAAACCTTTAGATGTATGAGACTTGCTATCACTTCTTCAAATACACAAAAATCTTCTAAATTAAACTGAGTATGAAAATTATGAGTCAATTTAGCCCAGTTTTGGTTTTTTTTAAAAAACAAAAAAATAAGAGACATTGTAAAGATAATGCTGCTGGTGTTCTGTCAACAGCTAGCAGTTTGCTAGTCCTCACAGATCAAAGAAAGAAATTGATAACTAGAATAAGTAAAATATCGAGACTTTACCTAGAGATAGGAAAATTCTAACACATGGTACAAACAGGCTTGGTTTTGGCTTCACCAACAGTATTCAGGAAGGCTCTTGGTGTGCTGGGCAAAGCATACATATTCTAGGAAGTGCACAGGTATATGATCCATGGAGTCTAGCATTCTGCTTGGGGCCATTACCAGGGAAACGCTTTGGGAACTTTCGTCACTTAAACATGGTCTGGTGTGTGCTTGGTTGCCTGAATGTTTGTTTCCAGCAATCTGTTTATTGAGGTTGTGGGAGCTCTTTGAAAGCTACAGGGCAGGGTGAGAGAGAGGGAAGGGTTCTGGGAAAATTTCTTCCTGTATGGGCTCTAGTTACTTAATGATTTTCCTTATTAGATCCAAACTAGGCTGGCTTGTTCATATGACTTGCCCTGCAGCAGTATGCCCTGCAGCAGTTTGTACAGGGATTCTGGGTAGCTTACTCAAAGATGAAAGCTGCTTCTATACAAAGGGGTCCTGGCTGGGTGAGGATCTCTTTAGATTGCAGAAGCCGATATGGCTGTAAACTCTTCAGAGCACATACAACATTGTCTGAGAACCTGGCTGTACATCAAAGCCTTTGTGGTAGCCTCAGGTCATCACTAGTTTTACAGTTGTGGGTATACTGCTCTATGGGGTTCCCTTTTATGTCAGTCCTGATGTTCAAAATGTTACATTCATATGAGAAGTATTTTAGAGCAAGTTTAATGAAGAAGTGATGATTACTGAACTTGTGATCAAAATTGGTGAGAGTCCAGAAAGTGAGGACATACCTCTGAAAGGAAAGATAAACTTGCAGCTAAAGCAGAAGACTAGACTGTCAGTAGAGTTAGAGGACAATTTCTACTCCTGGTTCTCCGCAGGCTTCCATCTAAGACTGGCTAAGACACAACTCTTCTCCAGAGATACTACGCAGCTATTTTGTGGGGTGTTGCAGAGTTACATTAATGTTCCCTAAGTTCACTAAGCCTCAGGGAGAAGACACTAAGTAGTAACACTCTACACGCAGCTCTGATCATGAAAGATAGTAAAGAAAAACTTCAGAGAGATCAGGAAAAAGAAAGGTGAAGAAAAACACCCCAGAGAATGACTTTTCCCCCAGTTTTCTGGGGAGCAAATATCCCTCAGTCTCTCAAAGCAGCATTCAAACTGAAGGGGCCAGAACAGAGAGAGCTGCACATGGGGGTGGGAAGAGAGAGGCAGGAAAACTGCACAGAGAAAACACAAAATACAGACAGTTAAATGTGGAAATTTAAAATGTTTCACATATTTAACAGAAAAAAGGATCCAAAAAACAAAGAACTTCAAGCACTGATAAAATCATCCAGTTACAAAACCCAACCAGGAGCTAGAAAAAAAAAGATTTATTAAGTTAAAAAATGATTAAGATTAGCTGTATATGTTCATTTTGACATGTATGTTAACATTAACAAACCTTAAGCTGCCTATTAATTCACATGTGGCATATTTACACTATTTATGATATTATACCCCATGCTGGGACATCCCATTACAGAGTCACGGTAGTGGCTCCATACTTAGGGTGAATTCTGCAACACATTGCCTCTTTCCTGTTATTCTTCCAGTAAGACTACTTTTGGGTAAGAATTTACCATTTGGTTTCAGCCCACAGGGAATTTCTTTGGGAACTGACAAACTGATTCAAGCAGCTGTGGAATAATTTACCGGGTTTTGTGTTTTATTAAAGGAGAACAAAAGGCTTTGAGAGCTTTTGGTGTTCTATGCAACAAGAATGTTTGGCTTAGAAAGTGTCCACTTTTTCTTAGACTTTCCCCTTGCCTCCCATAAGGATCATATTTGATTGGAAATTTGACTGCAACCATTGGCAAAGGCATCTTTCCCAAGATACATGTCTAACACAGCCTTTTAAAAATACAGACAGACCTGGGGAGAGAGAAAGTGCCAGAGGAACAGAGCCCAAAACATTACATGTATATAAACAAAAATAATGCTTAAGTACAAAACCTGCTTCAACTGATACCATGTTTCCAGATCCCCAAATGTCTAATAAGGAAATATTAAGCAGCATTATCCCCTTTTACAGATGGAAGAACTGAAATGGAAAAGCAGAATTTTTTGACAAAAGATGTCTCAAAAACTGGAGCCATAATTCCTAATCTAATATTCCTCCTGTGAGGACTCATTGCTTAATAATAATAATATAAATTAATAAACTATTTCTGCCCTAGATTTCAGTTCTAAAAGTAACTTTTGAACTTCTCTGCAAAAAAAGTACACTGAGTCCAGCCTTCACCTCAAGAAACACTGGATTAATTAAGGTTTGTGAAGCACTCAAACTACAGGGGAAAACCCCAGGAGGAAGTTTGTATTTCCATATTCTGTCCTGGGCTTGAAAGGCATGCAATAAATACAGCCCGGGGCACAGAACAAACCATACAAATAAAAAAAATATTGAACAGCTGTTTGTTAAGTGAATACTGTTCATCCCACACAACTTTATTTCTGCCTCAGGCTGCTGGGAGTGGAAGGGAATCAGACTGAGGCCCAAATAAAATTTTACTTCAAAGGGTTAAATAGTAGCTTATAGAGGAAAATATCAGAAAACCTTTACAGGCAGAACTGCAAGTCCCACTCATTATTATATTAGAAATACAACTGGTTTAAATAGTACAAAAGGTCTGTGATTTAACAGGTTAACTTCTTTGCAGAGACACGATGTCTTTCAAGCTATAAAAACATATTTAATGTTTGGTGTCGATATCACCAAACTCATACAAAGCCCTCTCTTTTTTAACAGAGCAGGAGGGAAGAGGTTACATCACTGTTACAAAGTAAGAAAGTTCAAAATACTACAGTAAGCAAAGATGGTAAGATCTGCCTAGAACTAAAAACCAAGGGAACCAACCTCACCCACACAGGCTTTCCTTTCTAGCACATCTGTTTACTGCTACCTACCTAAAAGTAAGCAATGCAAAGCTGAGGGCTGGATGTGAGCTTCCAGCGGAGCCACACAAACAGCCTGTACAGTTTGCTGGGTGCAGTGCACTCATTTTTGGCTTCTCTTGCAAACTGGTTAAGATTTCACCTGCCTTTCAGTATCAGAAAGTGGAATACCTAGAAGTGAAGGGAGCCTGTGTCCCGATTAGAAAAATGAAAGAAAAGCAGCACGAACACTGTGCACAGAATGACAGAGCCCCACTCTTCAACTGTTACAACTTCTTTGGGAATTTTTGGGAAGGAGAAAAGAAATGCCTGAAAAATACAATGCAGAGAGCAAGGAAGCCAGAACAGGAACAGTGTTAATCAGAAGTAGCTGAATTCTCCTGCACCGCAAACAATAATACTATATTGTAGTATTTCTTCTTTTCCTTCCCAGAAATCATACCCTAATATCACTCCTTTCCCCACAATATTTTTTTCTCTTTACAAAAATACCATTTTCCTGATATTCAGATCTAACAGTCATTAATTCCAATGTCTATTTTTAGAATGTACTTGAGAAAATTGTGATTTTATCAAACCACTAGGAAAAAAAAAAATCAAGTCAATCTTCTTAGCAATTACAGCAGCCAAATCTTTCAAATTATAATTTGTTGTTGGTAAGTGAATAAACTGAAAAATATCGGTGAAAAAAACCCATCAACAACAACAACAAAAAAAAAAAAACAACAAAAAAAGCAACAAAAAGGAGCATTAAAAAATCAATGCAGTATTTGATCTCTCCTCTTTTTTTGCTGCTGAAAGCCACATGGCATGCATAGTATTTTTAACTGAGGAGTCTCATTTCAAATATATGCCGAGGAATCTTATTTCAAACATATACTAAATAAGGAGGGGAGTAATAAAACAGGCAGTCCCTTACTCTAATTTTATCCGTCTCCCTCCTCTTCTTTCCTTGATGCAGTGAAACTTTAAATCCAACACCAAACCTTGTGTCTCTCTCTCTTTTTTTTGTAAACAGTGATCAACATTTTCCTAAATGACCCCCGAAAGGACCTACTTCAAAACTACTCATCAGTAACAGCCACGTTTGCAATATTAACCTGGATGAGGCTGTTTATTAAGATCTTTTAAGGGGATTAGAATGAAGACACACTGCCGGTGTACAGGGAGCACAGAAGGGGTAATTTAAAACCCATGTTTTTCCTCCCCCTCACCGAAAACATGCCCAGCATTGTGCAGCTGTGCTGCCAGCTTCATCACTCCCTCCATCTCCACTCTTGCTAATTAAAAGGTTGATCACAGAACAATGCTCTTCTCATTAATTTCGGCTTTCTGATTGGGCAGGATTCCCGCTCGCTCCGCCTGATCTTTTCCACACTGCTGAAGTTAATGTGACAGGAGCCCGAAGATGGATTACCCGCTGCCATATTGCCCATCACCTCCAATCAGCAGCTATCTGGGTAAACTGATTGTTCTAATTTGCTCTCATTATTTTTACAATATCAGGAGAAAATAACGCACACAGCTCACTGTCAAAGCCATGAAAATCAGCCATTAGTTAAACCCAGACACTGAGTGGCTTTATTAGAAACACTGCAGTTTATTGATGCAGCTTCAGTAAACTAAGATAATACCTGCCCTCTTTAAACACACTTTTTAAGGCGTATTTATGTTGAAAGAAAATATTTATTAGGATACTTTTGGAAATGCTCGCTGTCTCAGCCTGTTATCTTGATACGCTGGCAGACAACAAAGATTAAGAACAATGGAGGCTTGACTTCCACATAAAGAAGGGCAAAATATGCAGCATTATATTATGTGCCTGCCAGCACATCTCAGATACTATTTTACAGTTTAAATAAAAATCATCTCAGTACTAACACGACAGGTGAATATCTAAATACACCCCAAAATTGCATGAAATATGGTACTACCGTAAAGGCAAGCACAGTATGGGCATAGTTGTGTGAGCTGTATGTACAAGGTCAACAATTTAGTTTGGGGCTTGGGTTTTTTTGCTAAGCAAAGGAACCTGCATAGCCCAGCATCAAAACACAGGACGGAGAGCAGGAGCTCCAAATGATAAGTGAAACTGTTTGGTACAGCTGGGAAGTATTTTTACCCCTACGAAAAGGTATTGTGCTGCCACAACTTGGGAATGAGTCAGAGCAGAAATGTCACTCCACACTGAAGCCTCACAGGATCCCATAGCTAAGAAATGAATAAAGTATTGTTAGCAGCATGAAGTCAGGCATTTTTACACCGCAGCAGTGCTAAGAACTACATTCAAAATCCTGGACCTCTGACAGTCTCTGTGCTGTATATAAAGGGACCTACATTATTCTGCCTGCTGCCTAGCTGCATCTTAGCAAAGGGAAATGCTAAATAGAGGGATTAACAGAAATATGATACCTTAAATCTTGCTAAACATAAACCTTAAACTGGTGTCTGCGATGCTGTAACTTGCAATGTGCTCCAAGAGTGACAGGCAGAGCGCAGCAGACTGATTTTACTTTTAAATAATATCTAAATTAGATTAGTTCTTTGTGTAGATCTGCATGAACCAGAGGGGACATTCATCATTGTGCCAAAAAAGTTAAATTCACTGGGGTACTCTCAAAGTGAATGGTTCTAGACCTACGTTTTATCTCTCAGACACATCATCAAGATGCTGTGCCAATATGCATGAAGCCAGCTAGGAGCTGCAAGAAAGACAACGGGAGAGTAACTGGATACCAGAAAAGGTTTAATTTTTCCCTTTGTAGATTATGAATTGCTTGGGACAGGACCCGTGGCTTCTCTGTCTTGTAAGCACAGAGCATCCCTTTCAATACTTGAGCTTCTTTTTTAATATTTAAACGGCTTAAATATAAAGAAGGGTATTCTCCTCCCTCCCCCCCCAAAACAGATGTAATTCTAGTTCCCCCTCCTCCCCCTGCTGTAATTTAAAATGCTACAATTTTCATTACTGCTTTTTAATATTTTTAAATCCCCATCAGCTAGAGCCCTATGTTTGGGGGTTGATTTTTCCTCCCTCCTAGAAAAGCCACCTCCCAGCTTTGTTTGGTATCTCTTTTGACCCTTGCTAATGGTTTTCTCTTGGAGGGGCGTGCCATGCTTTTCTCCTTAAAATTCCTGCACTGAAAGACTGCACCACACCACACTCCACAAAACGCGCTGATGGCACAAATTACAAGCCCCCAGCCGAACACTCCAGCCCCCACCATTCGGGCAGATTTATGTGGGCTCTTGCCGACGTTATTACAAGTCAGAGTTTATTGGGAAATTGTTACATTATGCGGAGTGTCTAACAAATTGCTTATGCTGCTATAATTGGATTACAACAGCCGCTTGCTCCCACCGGTAAGATTAGGCAAGTAGGACTCCTGCCGATCTCTGAGCGTTAGCAGTAATTTTATTTGCCTTGCCTCTCTCTTTCCTAACAACATGCCTCTTTCCCTGCCAGCTGTCTGCTGAAAAGGCACAGGCTTGTTCCTTGGCCCTAACAATGCAATTACAGCCCTGCAGATCGCACTGTTTGTGCATTAAGTACAGAGCCAAAACGAGGCGAATTGATCGTTTGACTTTTGGAGGAGCCATGTGATCTCTGCGTGCGGGTGATCCGGCATGCATCAGTGGGCAATGCTGCAGTACACGCCTGACGATGAACTCGCTCCACACTATTTCCCCTCCCCTGTCCGCTCCTAACAGCAAAGATGCTGGTGCTTACCCCACATTAACCCCCACTGGTCTACAAAAACGGGCTCATTTTCAGCAGCTCTCTTGCTAGGCTAAACTCGGAACTCACTCTGCCTTCTGCAATGTGACACTTGGCCACACCAATGGCTCCTCTGCTGCAGGATACACTACTCCAGCATTTCACACCACAAGCTTGAGCGCAAGAACTGGACAAATTTTTCAAACAACTTTTTCAATTCTTGCATTTGAAAAATACTGAAAACATATCTAGTTAATGTCATGTTAATGGTATTTGTATTCTCTACCACCTGAGGGTGCTGCCACTGCAGGTGACTACTTAAGAAACGGTGCTTTTCTTCATGTCTGCCCCGATTTACCACTAAAGCCACCAATGATTTGGACTTCGAACCGTTTCACATTTCCAGCACAAAAGATCCAAAAGTACTTTGTAAGTGCAAGTCCAGTTTGTTTCACAACTCTTATCCTGGTGAATACTCCTTATAAGCTTAACATGATAGGATTTGATGAAGACCTCAACGCTGTAATTCTTTATGCAGAGAATAAATCACCAAACCAGCAAACACTTGAAGTGGAACTACACCATGTGACACTACACAGAGTACAGGTGCAGGGGAATTTTGATCAAGGATGCCAGGTCAGGTTCTAAATTTTAAAAGATTTCTATTACACTTTCACTACCTGTATACTAAGAAGATCCCAGGATGATTCAGTTTAGAAGGGACCTCGGGAGTTCTCCAGACCAAACTCCTGCTCAAAGCAGGGTGAGTTATGAGATCAGACCAAGTAGCTCAGGACTTCATCTAGTCTGGTCTTAAAAACCTCCATGGATGGAGGCTGAAGAGCCTCCACAAACAACCTCTTCCAGTTGATTGTCATCACCACGAAAAAGTTTTTCTGTACAATCAAACCGAAGGAATAGTTTTTAAGACCTGTGTGGGAGCCCTTCCAGTATTTACTGAACTCAACATCACAGGTAACACAATTTACTTTCTTGAGATTCCAAACCCAGACCTCCAAACAGCAGAATTGACCAAAATTTGGAAATTGTTCTTCATATTAAAATTTTGCATATCACCTAACAGACCTTCCTTACTGCAGAGGTTTGAGAACTGATCTCCAGAATACACTCAGCTGTAAAGCAATTATAAGTTAACTATTACATTACTATTTCTTCAAAGTCTCTTTTGCATTTAAAAAAACCCAAGTGTAATTCTTTTTTAATTTGTGGCTTCATTGACATGCAAAGTCATTTTGGGTGGTAAGAGAAGCAGAAATGACAAGCACTCCATAGTGTTTGTGTAACTGAAGACTAAAGAAGCCTGTTTACATGTAGTTTAACACTCAAAAGAAACTCTGAACAGCTGAAATGCCTTATAAATAGCTCAGACCCAGAGGAAGTGCAAACGTCTGCATTGTGAATTGTAGATCTTAATTACAGACAATGGCTGGTACAGCAAGTAGCAAGGAAAAAAAAGTGAAACAGTTGCACTGTTCATGGTTGGCAATAATTCTTCAGGAAAATATTTACTATCAATCAGTTATGAGAAAAGGGACTCTGCGCTCATAAAACAGCACGTTGCTTCTCATACCAGGACCATTTTGCTTCAGCATAATCTGAATTTAAACAGCTTGTTTCCTGCGGATATAATTTTGGAAATAAATAAAACAAGTCTATCAAAATCTGGAGAATGTGTATGGTGGGGTGGGGGGAGAAGGAATATCACATTTCTTTCTCAGTCATTTGCAAAGAGGTTATTAGACCAAGGGGAAGCTAAAGTATAAAGATTGTCTTGACCTAAAAAAAAAAAAAAAATTAAAAATGAGAAACTTGCAATTAAGATAAAAGTAGACATATTACTAAGGAAACTCAGCATTAGGTCAAAGCTTTTAGATAAACCTCTGATGCAGTTTTCTACTTGTGCTGTCTAAATACTGAGAATTCAGTTTCAAAGCACCTTTGAACATTAAATAATCCCAGCAATGTCCCTGCAATACCCACCATTTACACATGCCTCTTTTTACAGAAACTATACCTACAACGGAAGAGTAAAATAACATGCTTAAATCTGTATTAGTCAGTGGCTGAGGCAGCATTTATCCCGTCTGCAACAGCCTCAAAAACTGTCATCCCAGAGAAAGGTATATCCAAGCCACAAAAGGGGACACTGCTACTGAGGGGTTTGTAGCTGGAAGCATATCCACTGACAGCCCCTCTGCATCATTACACAGAAGTTTAATACTAAAAATTAAGGTATGGAGGAACATACTTTCTCATTAAAACAGTAGGAGGAGTATCAGGAAAATGAATGTAGCTAGTCAAACAATATTTGTTCATTATTAAATTGCTCTAATTTCAATCTTAACAACTGGAAAACTATGCATTATCTGAAGATATACCAACTCAGTGGTATATCACAGCAGAATGCTGAGCTGGTTGTGTTGTTCACGCAAAGTAAATGTAGGGACACTCTCAGGAAAGAGGAGCCATCAATCTGTGACATAAAGGGACTTTAGAGTACAAGAGGGACACTCTTCAGATCAATTTGTCCTACTGCCAACTGGAGCATCCAGCCTGGAACCCTAAATGTTTGTTTATTAAAGAGTACTCATGTTTTTTCCTTTGAATTTGTATAAAAATTTTGAGCTCAATGTTATTACTGTACCGTCTATTTTTATTCTAAAAATTTGGAAGTAGTAATGCAGAAAGAACTGACAAAGGAAGGTAGATTTCAATTACCAGCTACTTCCATCACTCCTTGCTGTAGCTGAATCATTCCTGAATGTAGAATGTGTAGCTCTACAGTAAACAATACTATGCATCTTGAAAGAAAATTTCACATAGCATAGTTAAAGTGTCAGGCCCTGTTCTGTGTCTCCAGAATTAAGTGGAATGTAGCTCTATCCCCCCATACACTACAAACAGCTTGCCAAGTAGGCAGAACATCATCATTACATGCTTAAGCAGGACTTTTCATCCAAGGGTCAAAAAAGTATCATACAGCTAAATTTCACAACATTTCTCCAAGGAAAGTATTATTCAATTCCCTTTTTGACAAGGAGCAAGAAAAGCCATCATGGCCATAGAGAATAAAATCACAGTACTAAAAATAAAGGGAATAACCCCTTCTAGATTCCTAGTTTAATACTGTAACCCCTGCAGCGTGCACGTTTAAAAGTATGATGAACAGCAATCAAAGATTCGCTAGAAGACACAACATGCTTAAAAGACCCCGAGAAGTCCCTTGGTTTGCCAGGACCTTAAAAAGCAGGAGCCAGTTATCACATGTGGGTAGCAAGGAGCGGCCTGAAACAGAAGACTAATTTTTCAAGGGCAGTGTGCATGACCATAGTTTTCTTCTTCCAGTTTCACTTAGATAGAGGCAGAGAACCTCTCCCAGCTGCTGCTGAGCTCAGAACTAAGTAGAAACCTGGGGATGCTGTATGCCATTTAGAAGGTGTCTTTGTGCTGTCTCTGGCAGGTATGCCATAGGGTGCCTGTCTCTGGCACATGTAGAAAAGAATTCAATGTGCAAAATGAATCCAAGAAGACTTCTTTATATAGCAGATACAGACGAACTGGAACTGACTGCAGGAGTTAATAAACAGTAAAGACCTATCTAATGAATGCAGGAAATGCGTATTGACTGTAGAACTGTGAGATCAGCTGTACACCAGTCTCTTGCTGGGGAAAGAAAAGAGCACTTTGAATGAAAAGGATATTTCCAAGAGCCAAGGAAATGCTGTTTGCTTGAAGTCTGTTAGATTTTGCAAAACTCCAACCTAATACAGCCCATATTAAGAAAGGGTGAAAAGGTAAGGCCTCTGTTTGAAAACAGGAATATATATAACCCATCCAAGCAAAGACCTGGCTAAGGAGTCTGCAGACACACCAGAGCATCCCTCACCACACAACAAATAGAAAGTGTGAAGGGCACCACAGAAAATAAGTGGTCCCAGGTTCAGAACAGAAACTTCTCTGCACACCCAGGAGCATCACAAGAATCCTAGCGACATACCAGATGCCAAGGGATTTTTAACTGTGTCCCTCTCTAATTGAGGATGAAGCACACACCAACACCATTATCTGGCCTGAAGATACTGGCTTACAAAATATGGAACAAACAATAGGAACAGATGCTCATTTGGCCAGATTTCAATAAGCCTCATTAAAATCAAACACCCTGTCCTTGGAGCTCAGGTTCATGCTAAATTTCTACCTTATTTAAGCACCTAGTACCAATTCCTGAGAAAGTTGTCCACTTGCAGTTGCACACCAGTAGTACCATAAAAAGAAATCCTCTTGCAGACATTTTTTGGTTTCTAAAGAGAAAAACAGGAGGAGTTTATATGTATATGTGTGTGTACACATATATAAAAACACAATTAGAGACAGTTATTTCCTTTTTAAAGACATCAGGTTAAATATACATCAGACCTGCTGATCACTCAAAGGCAATGAGCAAAAAGATGCCAAAAGATTAAAACAAAAAAACTCCTGAGAATGGAAAAGAACTGATGTTACAGATCACACAGGTGACATCTGTGCATCACAATACATAATTTCTAATTTAAGATCCCACCTCTTTAGTCAAAACATGCACACACTTGAAACAACTTCTACTGCTCCTTATTTGCTTCTACCCAAATATGCCCAAGTCCCATCAATGGAGTTTCAGAGGACAAATACCAGAAAAGCAGGGCTAAGAACAATACACAAAGATTCATCAGAACATGATATTCTAGTTCTATTTTTAAATGTTTGAATAAAACTATATAATCCATAGATTTGCAAAAGCTGCTGAGCTTTTGCATGCAGAGGCAGCATGACATCATAACCAGGCAGACAAGGTTTCTTAACAAACACAGACTTCCTTGAGTGGTCAAAAAGACAGTGGTCCTATGCTAATTTCTGTACTTGAAAATGCGTATCTATTTATTATAAACTTATTTTCCCTCCATTTTAGAAAGAATGCCAATTGTTAGGTTGATAATTTATATCTGGATGTCCTGTACAGAAGCACTCGTTCACAAGAAAGCTTGATGGATGGACAGTGCTTCAGCATGAAAAAAGATACCTTAGTATTGATGTGTGTGGCCTCAAGGGAAACTGCATTTCATTCCTTGAACAAACTTCAGAAACATCAAGCACACGATCAGTAAATGGCATTAATACAGTCTTAACAGAGCACAATTTTCTTTTTTTGCAAGTAGACGCAGAATCAGAAACTCTGTTTTCAGAAAAAACATTGTCTCTTGCAGATTGACTGACACATCTGACAAGCATGTGATAACGCTGAAGGTTGCTCCCAGTCAGGGCTGATACTGCACTGGAGAATCAGAAAAGGTAAATCATGATTTCCAAAGTTATCCTTTTTGTCTTTCACTACCACTTTAAAAAAAAAAAATCAATTTAAAACCCTACAATACTTTTAGAAAAGTGCTGCAGATAAAGAAACCTGCAGTTATACTTTCCAGAATTCACCCACTTGACAAAACATGTTAAAGTCTATAGGCTATAGGGCATGGAGGATAAAACCTGCCAGGTGCATAAGGCTAGGAGAAGGCCTCTGAACTCAAAGAATCAGAGAATGGGTTGGGTTGGAAGGGACTTTAAAGATCACCTCGTTCCAGCCCCCCTGCCACGGGCAGGGACACCTTCCACTAGACCAGGTTGCCCAAAGCCCCGTCCAACCTGGCCTTGAACACTGCCAGGGAGGGGGCAGCCACAGCCTCTCTGGGCAACCTGTGCCAGTGTCTCACCACCTTCATAGTGAAGAACCTCTCCCTGACACCTAATCTAAATCTACCCTCTTTCAGTTTAAAGCCATTACTCCTTGTCCTACGCTACACTCCACAACAAAAAGTCCCTCCCCATCTTTTGAATAGGCCCCCTTTAGGTACTAGAAGCCACTATATGGTCTCCCTGAAGCCTTCTCCAGGCTGAACAATCCCAGCTGTCTCAGCCTGGCCTCATAGGGGAGGTGCTCCAACCCTCTGAAACATGGTCCTCCTCTGGACTCACTCCATCAGGTTCCTGTCCTTATGTCCTTCACCTATGGAACATTTAACAGTTGTACCATTTGCCCATGCCATCACCACTGAGCCATCTGCATTTAGCTAACTGGATTTATAAATGCTTCAGCGCTTCTGGAATTCGAAAGACAAGCTTTCTTAGAACCTATTTCATTTTGGTTTGTAGCTGAGAAGGCAAAGGAAACGATTACAATAGCCAGGCAAGCTAGTACTAGAGGAAATATATCCCCAGAAAGGTCCATATGTTTCTTCATACATATATACATATATAAAAATACATATATATGTATGTGTGTATATATACACATGTATACACGTATGTTTTTTCATACATATGTGATGACAGATTGTCCTACAGAATATAGAGACACAATACTTAAAAACATAAGTTTTTTCCTCTGAAGGGTGATGGTTCACATTCATCCTCAACGAAACAAGTCTTGCTGTTCCCACCTTGAGCTCTACTCACACCTCTTACCATGATCCCACTGAAAATGTAATTTTAGGAGTTTATTATCTAGGGCATTAGATGTTAAAGGTATGTAATTTTATTTTAAAGAGGCATCACTTAAATTAGCTGTAGTTCCTGCACATCCTTGCTCCTTAGTAAGATGATGAGGTCAAACAAGATGCTATAAAGCAGATGGGGTTGAATGGGTTTACTCTAGTTAGCTTGCTGTGAGCTGGTTCATGGCATCAGAATGATGCTGTACAATAATATAATTCAGTCAGAGCAACTCTGGTGCCTTACTTAAAGTTTCACCTACTTTGTATCATAAAGCACCTTAGGAAGCAGTGTGCAATACCAGTCATCTTAAGTTAAGAATGGAGGTGTTGGCATTAAATATTACCAACATGTACCAAGATTGGTAGCTTCTCTCAGAAGTGCTTCTTCAGTGGAAGGCAACCTGGCATGTCAATTTATGTACAGGCACAGTTTATGAGTGCTAAGCCACCTGCAAGCACCATGACAAACTTTTATGATGGCCAATTCCCTGTCAGGAATCAAAAGTAATGGGACATCCAAATTTCACCAGCAAAATTCCAGCAAAGATTTAGCTGGGAAATTATTTTAAAGATCAATACAAAAGTGGTCCCCAAAGGGACAAGGCACCTTTAACAACCATCCAAAGTATGAAAAAAAGGACTTCAAGAAGATCAAAGAATAAATAACCAGAAGAGAAAGCAGGTTTTCGAGTGGTCAGGTTTGTGGTGACAAAGGAGCAACAAAATGCCAGCTGGTTTCGGTAACAGATGGCTGGATGCACTGATCTGTCCTGCATGCCCATTCTAAACTTCCTTTCAGCGGAAATACGAAGGCTATGCAAGGCTAAACGCATCCTTGGTACGGTCTTTCTATACAGATTGCATCACGGTTCAAAGGTTTTCCATTCACAAACAGCCCTACATGTACATTGGTTTACTCTAGTTACACTGAATTTTAAGAAAAGAGGGTGGCTAATGGCACCCCATCTTTTCCAATCACATCTACTACAATTCTCAAGGAATGACTTTTCTCTGATGGGCTAATATATCCATTTTCTTACCATTCAGACTGCCATGTCTCCCTCCTCCCTTTGCCTTAAATACAGCATTCACTGGATTTTAATTGAAAGGTCTTTCTTTTTTGCACCTCCCCTCTGGTAGTTAAGAAAGGAAACCATGATACAAAGAGCTCTCATGCAATATTTTTAGCATATATCCGGACATTTATCATTTGAGGTTGCCACAGCTAATCACATGGCAGGTATAGGTCATCCCCCTGGAAAAGCCTATTACTTGTATAGCAGAATGAACCCTTCAATCCTAGATAACTCAGGACTTGAGTAATCATTTCCAGCAGAGAAAAACAGCAAGACTGAAATCTCTACACTGAAGGACAGAAAGCCTACCCAAAATACTTGCTTTCTGTTTAAATATTTTTTCCTAATTGTAATTTTTAACAAAAACTTTTCTTTGATTAACAATGAGCAATCTGCTAAAAAACCCTCAAAACCAAAGCCATTCTCTTACTTACTTTGGCCACACAATTTTCAGTCTTCATAGCAGTGCTTCCTAGACATACTGTTTCCTGGTTTAAGCACAGTCTGGCACAGCTGTTGTAGGTCTGCAGAAAGATTAAAACGGTTATGAATAGAAGAACACAATTTTCTTTCAGGCACCACATTTCTGGCACAGGAACCCACAACAACTCTACTACATTTCCTTTTTCCTAAGGTGTAAACGTTTCGAACCAAAAAAAACCTAGTTACAGCAAAAGCCTATGTTCCGGGCATGGATGTCCTCTGAGAAGCTATGTACAATTTTATAGTTCTGAGACTCAAAGAAAAAAAAGATTTCTCTCCTCTTTTCCTTTGAAAAAGGAAAAAAAAATACTCAGTTATTTGCTCTTTCACAAAATGCAGCATAACTGAACAACTGAAACAAGGTGATTACTACACACTAGTTAGGACAGGGTATGTCAAATACTTATTAAAACATTCCCTGTCTTTATCAGGTAAAAATACATGGGGACAGTACAAGGGTAATAATCAGAAGGGAGCAAATGCAGACCACATCTCACTTGTACTTAATCTTCTCGATTTTGGAAAGCTTTCTCTTTTAAAGTAGAATGTCTTTTTCTTTAACACATATGCTGTCCGGCCCAGGGGACCTTCAGATGTGGCTGCAGACTTTGGAGTCTTTGCAGAACACATTACTCATAGTCTCTCTCTTTTTTAAGGGCAGCATATGAAGAGTACTTATGAAGTGCGATTAAAATTATACTTTGGTTGATTTGGCTATTTAAACTAAGATGTCTGAAGAACTCAGGAGTTTCTTATGAAAGCTTCCCCCCCCCCCCGGCCCTGACTTCCAACACCTTTTTAATTACTACTTGATTAAGCTCACATTTTCTAGTCAGAGTAGGAGTATAGTAGCACCTAAGAGCTCCAGTATTGGATTAATACCCCAGTGTCTGTCACCATTTACAGAAAACTGCTCCCAAGCAAAAGCGGCAGCCCAAAAGCAAGCACAAACTTGCTTTGTTGCAGAAGTAGTTAAGTGGACCACAGAGAAGACGTTGCTACCTCAAACAGTTGTGTGGGGAAAACCCAAGAACCATGTTGAAAGAGAATGAAATTAAACTTGCTACAAAGACATTTCCAGAAGCACTAAGTAAAACATACTAACATTCATTATACTTTTAAGATTGCCTTAAGGTGAGGATGCACAAAGATCTGTAGTGAACTGCCTGTCAGTTCTCTCCCTGTAATATTCACTGTCAATTTCTGAAGATCCTTCTTTCAAGGCTTGCTACATATTTATAGTTGTTCGATTTGAAACTAATTCAACCCCAAACTTGCCACAGGTTACAAAACCTGTGGGCAACACTGGCATGCTAAGGGCTCCTAAACCTCTCCCTCTACCCCAAAGCTTCATTGTCAGAGCCAAATTCCCTCAGCACCAAGCACCAACAAACGATCTCCCCTTTTTGCCCCTCTGACACAGGCCTGACTGTGCAAGACGTAGTCAGTGGCAACACACAAACCAGCAGAGGAGCAGACTGTAAAAAGACATAAGAGGTAAGAATACAAAGAGATTAAAATGGAGTTACACTAAGGGAAAGGGGAAACGTCCACAAACCCCTGTGTTCCTAACAGTCTCCATCTCAGGAGGAGGGTAAGCACCAACTGATAGGAACTGAGTGTACACAATCAATTTATAACATTATTCACCCACAATCAGTTTATAACATTATTCACCTAAATTCTTATAATCCACATTAAACACTCCTTACTGCCCACCATGGGAAATCAGTATAGTGGCGCAGGTGGATTTGTACTGGTCCAGCACAGTACAGACACTCTTGAGGAAATTTAGGAAATCACAGTCTTCCCACCTTACTTCTTTACAGACCCCTTGAAAGTTCACCATGAAACTGAAACAAAAAAGAGCAGAGAAGCCCTATCTTCTCCATTCCTTTAGCAGTTCATGTTTTATTTCTCAGTAAGCTTTCTAACCAGAAAACAACCAGTGACAGACAGGAATGCAGAATATCCTGGCTCCAGCAGATCTCCTTACAAGTCATAACATTGATATCTGCTGTGACTAGCAGCCAGCTAGCAACTTCTGACTCTGGATCTAGAAGGAGAAACTGAGAAATTAAAACACACAAATCCTTTCAAAATGCCGTGAAGATGAACAGAGTGCATCTTTCAGCAGGGGAGGTTCAGATTCAAACTGGGATTAGGCCACAAGCAAACAGAAATCTGATGGACTCAGTTTAGCCTCTTGCAAATATTTGCCAACATCATAAAACCATCACTCTGGTATGCACAGAACTTTCTCCTCAGAAGAAAGATCAGAATGGCATAAATGATTATAAATTGTGGCTTAGATGTAGTGGCCCAACTGGTGGACAGAAAGTTGATACCATATGCTGTGCACTGACGTTCAGACACTACCATGCAAACTTCATTTTATAAGCATCATGTTAGTTAAATTCAACCAGATTATGAAGGTGTAAACCCATGAAGAGTTGGTAAGAGTCTTTGTTCAGTATACACATTTGTGTAATTTAACCCAATTTAAGCTGTGATTTCTTTCATTTGTAATTTAATTCCTAAAATTCCAGTAGCAGTATTTTTGCACAACTTATCTGCTACATACTGTAAATTTTATGAGGAGCCCTGACTCAAAGAAAACTACTACTAACTCCACTTTGCAGATGAAAAGATCAGCCACAAAATCATTTACTGAAAGCAACAAGGAAGCCTGTGGCTCCATTAACTGAACCATGAACCAAACTCAGATCTTGTCAGTCTTTTTCTTTCGAAGACAGGTATGCACAAACCTTGGTACCAAGCCAGCTTTTTAAAAGCCAGACTTACAACAGGCTTTCACTCACATTTACAAATAGGAAAGAGCAGACAATCCAAATACACAATGTGAAATACTAAATGCTAATTCTAAAAACCCTAGAACTTTCTGAGAAGGAAGGAAGCTCACTACACCACTATTCAAAAGTTGTATGCATGTCAGAATATAAATACAACTAATTATTCAAATGTATTGCTTGATTTTTGTTACTTTCATCCACACATTACATCACAGTGTGAACAGCACCAACTGAACTTCCAGCATAACTTGTTCATCAAATTCCACAGTACCAGTACTAGTGACACTTGATGAAACTAGTATAATATAAATTTAAAGCAGATAAAATAAAACACTTCTTCACACAGCAGGCAGTGGACTTCTGAAGCTGCCCTAGGACACCGTGGAAAGACACAGCACCAGCAAATGGAAAAAGGGATTAAACAAACTGATGGGCAGCAGGTCCACGGAGTAATCAGCAGAGATATCCCCCGGACAGCCATAGTGCAACAGTGGTAGATGCTACAGAAGTAGGAGAGGAATGGAGCACAGAAAGCAGCCAGACCCATTTGCTCTCATTCAACAGCATCTTCCACTTACAGTGCTGGAGTCAGCACTGGATGAGCAGACTCTGGGTCTCACTGACCTGGTCATTCCCATGCTATCAATACCTCTCTGCCCTTTGATAACATGCCAATGATACTTAAATTCCTCCTTCCCAACCTTTTCAGCCTCAGAAAGGAGAGAAGAACATGCTTTCACTGTGAGAAACAACTTTCACACAGTAATTTTATTACATAAAAATCTATTTAAGTGCCAAATTACCAGATGACCATTTAGTCTTTCAGCAGCTCTTTGTTTCTCAATAAAAGAAGTGAGGAAAAAAAGAAAATTAAAAGGAGAATGTATAATGGATTCAATCCATCAGGATGCAGATTTGAGAATAAAACATACAGTGATCTTCAGTTCAACATCCATTACTATGTTTGCAAAGTTACGAAGTTGTTCTTATTTTCACATTCTCTCAGAAGAATGCATTATTAGCCTTGTGGGATAAATAAAAAGGGTAAAGAAGATTCATGTGCATGTTCTACAATATGTTTTAAAAGGTTTAAAGCAAAAATGCAGAAGAAAGCCTAGTTCTCCCTTAAAGTCCAAGGGGAAAAATAGGTAATGTCATTCAACAAGTAGAGTCAAAGAAGCTGTATCTGGCTCATGAAGTCAAGTCATAAGAAGCTGGGAGAATATATTGTGAAGGCAGTACTCTATGGTTGCCTTCTAACATTTCTCTGTAGGCAGCAGTTACTGGCTACTCTGAGGCACAAGATTACTGCTAGACATGAAGATCTGATTTCATCTGATATTGGTATATTTGTGTTTGTACACTAACAGTTACTAATGAATAGATCTAACTGAAAGCAGAATGAATGTCATATCATCAAGTAATGATGCAGAGCCCTGCATTTTAGGTGAAACATCTGATGGTGTCTCATGCTACGCTGCAACATCAGAGTTCCTCCTTCCATTCATTCCAGTATCTATGAGAATGTTGACTAACCTGGAAGAAAACCAAGAAAATCAAAATCAAAACCAAGCCACAGAAAAGCAAATGTCTCAAGTTCACCCTTAAAGCTCAACCCCTTTATGAATCTCATCTAATTTTCACCAAGACTGTCAAGTTTCTCCTCACCTTTCATCAAGATAAGAGGTTTCTTCACCAACGAAAAGCAGCCTGAAATGGTAGCCTGGTTCAATGCCACAAGGAGATAGCTTTGCGTTGGAGTGCTTTAATATGCTTTTATACTGCATATAAAGCATGCAAACATAAACCAGTTTGTTGAAAACTACCCTCTTTGTGGAAACTGGCTGTAATTCTGAACAAGTTTTCAATTTTCACACTGCTGCTAGGGTAAAACATTTTAAAGAGTTTAATTTTTACAGTGGCTTCAATGACACGAGATTATCTAACAAAGTAATGGTTAATCAATAGAGGGTTTAGTTGTCAGGTGAAACATATAACACACTAAAAGGGATTGATTGTAAGGCTCCTCCTTATTTACTGGGAGGTATATATTTAAAATGACACAAACTTGTTACCAAGCTGCATTCCTTTAACCTTGCAAAAGCCGTTTGAGAACAGTGTTAAGCAGCCCAATAGCAAAACAAAACCTAATGAAAAAAAAAAACAAAAAACACAACAAACCTACAAATATATGGGAGCACCAAATCACGTCAGAAGCAGGGGAACCACAAAACTGTATTCACTCTCAGCCAAAAGCTTAAAATGCCACAGAGACGCTAGACTATCGTTCACTAAAGATAGAGCTGTATCTGATCGCATTCCTTAAGTGTCTTTGGTTACATTTTTCTTTTTAAAGAAAGTACAATCCTGCTCTTTGACACAAACACATAAACGTGTGTTTTTGTGTCAAAGGGCCCACGTAGCTCTGGGCAAACACCGAATGCCAACCTGAAGCCTCAAACCCCAGGCAGAACTCTGTGTGTGCGTGTGCAGCTTTTCCACCAACTGAAATCCATTTCTTTGACCATTTATTCCGAGAATCCCCAGTCCCTGAACAAAACTCCACTTTTTAATAGAAGCTGCAACCCAGGAGTTCAATAAGATTTCCCCCCCCAATAGTTAATAATTACATGATTTATCAGAGAAAGATAACACTAATAAAAACACAGCAAAAAGATAAAACTCATACCCTCCCTTCAAGTCATTTTCAGGGAAAAGATTATTAAACTGTTCTTTTTGAACAAGGCCTTTTGTAGCTAAGCACAAATTGCCAAACGGTTAGAAAAAAAGTTATTAGACTCAGAAGAATTCAGCAGAAGTGGGAAGTTATATAAACAAATCACTCCAGCAGATTTGGAAAGATCGCTTTCATCTTACTTAGAGTCTTAGGAGACTTGCATTAATTACCCTTTAAAGGTCTTTCACATGGACTATTTAAAATAAACGCAATTTATTTATTTATTTCAAATGAGGTGCTTCTTCTGAAAGAATTAAGTAATCTCAACAAATTTAAAAACGTTTTTATAAACAGGTAATTAAAAAGACGACTAGAATTAAGTCAAGCTGTAAGACATTACCCAGGATTCACTGCGATTATTTTCTTAAGATGAAATTTTTGTTATCCCTAGCCCAGCTTAGGGAAGGGTAGTCTCCACGGAAAGTCGTAAGACAAAATAAAGACTAGCCAAACAAAAAACTATATCATTTACAGGATTTTCCCTAAAGCACAGTTTGTCATATTGCAATTACACCTTGCCGACTGCGAAAGCCAGAGTCCTTAATATTGCCACTAGAGGGAAGACGTGTCTCAATACACGGCAATGGTAGATGGGGAGTGGGTTTTCTTGAGCAATTACCATAACAAAGCTCCCTTGGCTGTGTGTACCTTCTAATTACTCAGTACAATTAAAATGACTTACCTAAAACAAACAGGAAAAAAAAAAAAGGCCCCAAAACAAAAAAACTCAAGACAATACAAACAAAAAGCCTTACTCCGATCTGTCTGTTATCTGAAATTACATTAAAGCTGAAGATCTTTTTTCCTCATCCATCAATGCACAGGGGGGGAAAACAAAAAAAAGAGTATGCCACAATGCCCAAACACCACGGGGTTGTTCAGCAACGTGAAAGCATTAAAACAAACAAAAACAAAGAGCAAGGAGAACTAGATCTCTTGTTAAAGAAAAGAAGAAAAAAAAAAGAGAAAAAGGAAATGTCGTGGTATTTAGCCATCTGGTAGCTGCTTGAAAACAAATTGTCCTCAAAAGAGCAGAAATACAGTATGTCTTCTCTCAGTTCACTGGCTTATGAATCAGACTTTTTTACTTTTTTTTTTTTTAAATACATACATGGTAATGTTAGACTTCAGTGCCGCTGATGCTTTCACTTCCCTCTTGTCCCACTGTGCAAAGATAAACATGGTCATCCCAACCAGATCTGGTTATTCCAACCTGGATGTGTTATTCGCAGTCTTTCAGGATACATCTTGATGGGCCCATTGTTCAAAATCCCTCAGGATTTTTTTCTTCCTGACAGCTACCTGCTGATTTTAAAACCCTTAAATCTTTCATTTTATAAGGCACGTCATTAAGGGAAGATGGCAGCCAAGTGATTTTTCTTTCCATTGACAATTTGTGACATTTTTCCAGCAGCTTGCAAGGTGTTGAAAACCTGGCAGCTGTTACCTCCCGGGATGAAGCTCCTTTTTTATCCTCCCTTGACAGTTTAACTCAATGGGTCAGCACCTTTAAAGACTGCAAAGTACCACTGAAGTGGATGAAGGCTTGAATTACTGCTCCCTCCCTAATCAATGTAAACCCTCACTGCAGGTGAAACTCTTCAACTATAGAGGTGCATGGGGGAGGAAAATGTAAGGCCCAGAGCCAGATGGTTTTCATCTTGTTTTTTAAAGAAGAAAGGAACAAGCTAACAAGGGGACAGCTACTTTGTTAGCTTCTTGGCCTCTCTCATGGCTTTGGATCCCCAGGGTTCCAGCTACACAAGAGAAAGAATACAGAAAAACATAAACACTTAAAGAAATATAACTAGGGGGCTGGCAACATGCTGCTTTCAAAGAGTTGAGAGCCCTGTTCAGTTCTTTATTTATCACTGTCCACGTTCTTCGGATGGTAAGTGGACATGGACACAAAGGGCAGGGGGGAGCAGACAACACTTGCAATTTACTCAATTACAGAGGAATGCAGCAATGCGGCGGGGTGACAGATTCCTATTAGCACTAATACTGAAAGAGCCCAGTGGCCTTTCTGCCACAAGGCAGCATTCCCATTGTAACTTAGACTCCAGCACAACCTGCCTTGGCTAGTTTTTTAACATGAATTGTCACAAAGGAATGGATATTATTTTATTGTTGTTGTTAGAGAACAACAACAACAACAAAAAAAAACAAACCCAAAAACAAAAAACAAACAGAAAGAATCATCTTAAAAGACTAGGGACGTACTCCTAGCAATTTCAGGAGACTTTTCAACCAGCAACTCCTTACTAGCAAGTGTTAATAGCATAAAAGGTGAGGTTAACAAGGATAACTTTACAGACCAGGTACGTCCTGCCTTGGCCAGCTCTCCAACAGAAGGCAAATTTGAACTGCAGCATCCTCCTTGGAGGGAGGGAGTTGGAAGACCCTCACTCCCTCCCCACTGTTTAACCTTCCTCAGCTGAAAAGAGGGCTTCAACTTTGCACAGCAGAAATCCTTTTGGAGAGGAGAAATAAGCCTGAGAGGAGCCCTAAGCACCGGGGTGAGGCTACCAGCTAGAAGTAAATGGTTGATGGTTGCTACTTTTTGTGTTTCCTTTGCTCTACCTTCTTTAACTACTTTTTGTTTCTTACGGTTTGCTTGAGTATTAGCTTTAAACTCTTAAGATCAGACTCTACCTATTTTAACTTTGACATAGTGCCTAGAGCATGTTTTAGGTGTTATATGTCATTTTACAAAATTATTTGTAAGAGTGAATTGAGGTAATATTCTGTGCCAAAATGGTAACAGGGAAAATTCTTGAAAATGCTAAGGGGCCTGTTTGAATGGGGTAACAGACAGGGATTTTTTCCCCCGGTCTTCCATCTGGAAGCTTACAGAAAGACAGCAGAGTCCAATATGAGGTTTCCAGGAGGTACAGCGCGGCAGCCTCGCTGCTGCCAGCATTTCCCCACAAGGCACCTTCGCCCACAGACAAACCACAGCAGCAAAAGGCACTTCATTATTGCTGCACCGAAGAGAAGGGAGGGAGGGTTTTAAACAACCTGCATTGTGCCCGTCTTCTTTAAAAAACAGCAGGGTAATCAAGTTCAGGGCAGCCCTGGACAGCTGCCCTGTGACCTATTCATGTTGACCCCCACTATTCATCACTTTCCTTAGGACTATGAGGGCAAGCTCCCGGGGAGTGACCACCACAATAGACAGATACGAGCCAACAATAATACGGTTCCTGCAAAAAAAAACAGATGGCCCTGCAATAAATTTACAAATCTGCATTCATGGCTCTGTTAAAGACACCCAGAAGCTAAAAGGCTGGAGGGGCCCCCAGAGAGCTTCCCCTTCCCCATTTCTAAAGGCCGGCTCTCTCCCCAAGACTATTGAGCTCATGTTCTTCATAAATGAAGAATGGAGACATAGCCCTTAAAATAACAAATGTCTGACCTAATCAATCTAGTGTTTGGGTCTAACGCTAAATGATAGGCACTGAAAACTAATTATGTTTTTTGGCAAGGAAGTTGAATTAAAATGGAAACACACAGGTTAAAAAGGCACTGAAGCATTTGCGAGTCCCTTTGAAAGGGCGGCACACACACACACACGCTCACATGCAGGGCTTGAAACAGGAACCTGATTCAATAACTCATGCATTTATTTTTAAAATGAATCAGATTAGTCCCATGTGTGACCTGCCGGTCCATCTGTATGAGCTGGACTTAATGGGCACTCTTCTCACGCTTACTTCAGTTTGAAGTATGAGAGAGATAAATTTAGTTTAATTTTCAACAGATCAAGCTATCCATTTTCCAAATGGACCATCTGGATCAGCCTATTAAAATTAATTTATAACTTTGCAGTGTGAAAATTCGTTTGTTAGCTTAAATAAAGTTGCCAAAAACTTTTGCCACTTGTCATTGTTTTTTCTGAAGTCTGTTTTCATACTATGATTTTCAGTTTACCCCTTCAAAATTTAATTTTGTCAGATCAAGCACTCAATAAGAACTGAACGTTTGCATCCTTACTTCAAAGTCTGTCATAGCTTAGACCTTTTCACTGTTGCAGCTAACAGTGTCAAGTTCATTACCTTTTTCTGTTCCCTTTCCCACTGCTAACATCCATGTCTCTTCTGCCTTGCTGCCCCTCATGCACCTAAGAGTGGCTGTGCCTTCCACTTCCAGCACACCAAGGACACAGCACCACTTGTTGAGACATCTGAAGACATCCTTCTCCAGAAACCATTTTAATCAACAGAAGAATGATATTTCTCCTAGTAAGAGGTCCACGGCACTGAGCAATGGGTGTCTTCAGTCCCTGCTTACAACTTCAGATGCTTAAGTAACCATTACACCTCCTTACTACTTTTGCCTTCTGGTATGTCTGTTCCACAAACCCACCTGAGGAAACATTTCTAGCTAAGGCTGCAAACCGGCAAGGCAAACAAGGCAAGAAAAGGTAACACACCTTTAACTTAAACTTGCCAGCAGCTGAACATGTCAATACATCATACTTCCCCTGAAGCAGTCTGATGAATCTCATTAGTTTTCTAAAACTAACCAAAAATACGTGGACACTTTCACTGGAAAGACCATTTAAGTAAACAGACTTCTCCTCTACCCACATACATTTAATTCCTCTGTGTATGTAAGTCCATGTTCCCCAATAATGAAATTTTAACAGTGGTGTGTTAAGGGAGGGACAGAAAATATTAAACTGTACACTCAATATTTACCATGTTAGTATCTTTCCACTAAGGTGAAGAGCATTTTTTGTGTATTACTGCTTTGACAGCATTTGCAGGTCAGATCTTTTTGGTTTAAGAAAGTATGGATGGAGGTAAGGCAGTGTAGCCACTCTGCATACCTTCCTGTAGGAGATGCAAAACTTTCCAGTAAGTATCACTCTACTCATTGATGATGAGTATATGGGCACATGGCTACATATGTGTCTGACTTCTGCAACAAGAGTTGAAAAACTCCCCACTGCATCTTGTCCATCACTAATAGAGAAGAGGAGCAATCCTAAGCTTCCAAACTGCTTGGACAGCTTTATTTATGGCTATGGAAAGAACGAAAATTCCTTCTACAACAAGCACAACACGGTGGTCAAACACCTCCTGTGATCTAGAGAAGAGGACACTTCCTTTAAGACTAAGACTACATCTTGAACTTGTCCTCAAAGACTGTTCTCAACGCAAAAGGCTCCAGACAGCAATCAGAAGACCCAAGGATTTTGTCCTGCATCTGTCACTGTGAAGACTGGACCCAAAGATGGAGATTGACGCATCTCAACACTATCCTGAAACACAGCTAACTATCTTCAATGTAAACAATGCCCATGTGAATTATTTCCAATATGAAATATTTGGACTGTACAAGTGGTTTTTTAGGTGTATTCTTGATATCTAGTCACCTTGGTTATGATGAATTTTAGGCCTGTGGGAAGGACAGGTTTCCCTGAACACTAAGAATACTTCCGCAGATTGAAATGTAAAGGAAGAGAAATCCAACTCAAGAAATTGTACCTTCTTAATCTGTACAATACTGCTCACGAATATTTGTCTCCTCCTTAATTAGTAATCATGAGGAAGGAATCAGTGCAATGAGAAGGCACACAAAACTCATGTTCCTTTTGACTTTAACATCTCTTACTATGAACCTTTTCTCAGAGAAGAGACATACACCTTTTCTTGTTGAACCACAAGACTTGCTATCAATAAGATAACTCTAAGATGAAAAAAAAAACAGTTTTCTGGTGTGCTGGGGACTTTGATGGCTATCCTGGGGATACCCAGTAGGGACCTAGTAACTTTGACCTCTTCCCCTAACTCCCATTGTTTGTTGCTGAATGCCAGAAACATTTTAAGTTTGGTGTAACATATTTAATCAATTCTACAAGCTAATCCTTCTCAACAATATCGGGGACGTCGTTATCGAAGCATATTGCCTCCTGTCTAAAAGACTTACATGGACTACATCTGTTAAGATAGTCCTGTCATAGCCACATGTAGTCCTTCACGACACCTACTCCCACAAAATCAAACACTCCTAACAATACATTATTAAAAACAAACAACACACACCCCCAAAACAACAACTCTGAGCACAAGCACACTATATCGAAAAGATATTTCTTCCTTTACGATGGTTCTGAACCACAATTTCTCTTGGAAATAGCAGCAGTGGGGCAGTGTAGTACCACCCTACTCCTCTGTCTGAGACTGCTGCTCCTGTGGCTGAGATGCAAAAGAAATGTGACAATTTGTCAGCTGTTGCAATGTGTGGCCTGGGGTATTCACTTAAGTCATCAGGCAGCAACCGTGGGCAGCTGAGGCGCAGATGTATTTTTGCTTCTTCTGCCTGAAGACTGCAGTAGGGAGAAAAAGCAAGGTGAAAAAAGGATCTGAAATCACTAAATCCAACCTAAATCCCGCAGAAATCACAAGCCAGACTCCCTCTGTTGACCATGAGGACTAAAAAAAACCCATTTTGAATTTGTAAGAAATTTGCTTTACTATATATAAAAGGCAAAGAGATTATATTTTATCAGACCATCCTTTCTCCTTTCTACTCATTAGTAATTTATACAAGTGTAGAAGAAACAAGAACAGGTCATTTTTTAGGTTATTAACTGGAACATCACCTCCAAGAAAATTTACCTTCAAGGGCAATGAAAAGCCTAATTGTTGTAGAATACTTTGAGACTCTTGATCTGAAGCAAGGCAAAATATGCTACAAACAAGACAGGAACAATTACAGAAGAAAAGTCTGAAGAGGTCTTGATGAACACCAAATGGAGAAAGATAAAACTAGAGAGTCACAGCTGACTGTATTATATAGAAGTCTAGATTTCTTTAGAAAGAGCCATCAAACTCTCCTGAAAGTTAAATCTCTGTGTCTGATTTTCCCGGGTACAATGTGACTTGTTCAGATTTCAAAGGAGAAAAGAAAGGACTTCCATGAGCACAAGTCAGACTTCAGCTTCCAGAAGCATTTAAGGATTCAAACAGCTAGAAAGTTTTATTGCATTTTTAAAGAGACTGATCACATACCTGTCTAAGTGAATTCTTCTCGGGAATGATCTTCCTAGGGGGCTCATCATTATTACAGTCTTCTCTCTCAGAGGAATTCTGTGAAAGAAAGTAAGCTTTAATTCGGTTCTTATCCCTAACATTACTCTGTGAGGAGAAAGGAAACGGAATATTTGTATTACACAGGCGGTAGCATTTTACATGTACATGTACTGGAGGCTAGCTTGTACTTTTAAGCCAAACAGCTTGTTACCGTAACAGGGTAAGAATTCTCCTCCTCAACACAACAATGCACCACTGTGCAGGTATCTATTGAAGAAGCCTGTGCTTTGGGGATTTATTCTGAAACTACCAATAATGGCCACTTTGAAAAGTTGAAATGCTAGCTGGATCAGCATGGCAACATCAGCGCTCCCAAACACCCCAGAATAACTATTTAAAACAGTGGAACCTGTTGAAAACAAAAGGTTGTTAGTGGGTACAACTGTTGTTCTCTGTCCCCCTATGCTTTTAATCTGCCTAACAATTATTAATTGCGCTGAGTCTGCTTGGCTGCCAAAAATCATAGAAAAATGACGATAGAGCTAAATTCTGGTGAAAGAGGTTGCCAGGAGATCCTTCATAGAAAAATAATTGTGTGGGTAGCATTTGATAGCATGGTTATGTTTTTCACTCCTGCCCTGACTCTACATAGATGTACAACTTCTAGAAAGACTGATGCTCCAAAACTTAAGCTGCCACGTCCAAAAAAAAAAGAGCATCAGTAAGACAAGAGAAGGTGGACAAGAAATATGAGGGCTTTTCCAGCATGAGTACGAAAGACCAACTGGAGACTTTTGTCCTGTTAATTTCATGATTAAAATCAATTATTACTTGCTTTAGAGTAAAGACAGGCTCAGTCTGTAGCAAACATTTGGTTAAAAACTGTTAGGTACATGGTGGGAATCCTGTCCACACTGCCAAAATCAGCTACTCTGGAAGAGAGAGCTCCTTTGCACGGTTTCAGCCACATTGACAGAGTAATGACAGCCAGCTTTGGGGGAATCCCACACACACATCTAAAATCAGTTTGATCACCACAGTATTCATAGCCTTAGGCCACATTCCCACGCATTCAGTAGCGAGCAACTAAACAGGTTTTAAAGAGAGACAGAGAAACTGCTTAGGGAGAGCTCTGCCAGGAAAAGCGTGGTTTTCCAGTTACTTGCAAACAAGCTCAGGAATGCGTATTTTAAGGCAGAAGTTTCCATTCTGTACCTCTCATCCCACAAATAGCCTGTCCTTTGCTGAGCATGGCTCTGCCCGGCTTCTTGCAGAGCCAGCTTCCAGCTCAACACCTCAGGAGACAGAAGTGGCATCTGTTGGCAAGGGAGGAGCTGGGCCCTGCAAACAGCCAGCGTGGCAGAGCAGGGCTAGCAGAAAGCCATCAGAAGAGCGGTGTGCTCCTGTGCCCACTGCAGGGCTGCGTGATCAGACACCATCTAGGCAGCTCAGGTTTGCTGGTCTGGTGAAGGGGAAGAAAAGATACAACCAGAAGGTACGGCAGGGGTAGAAGCTGTTTGCTGGCAAACAACAGATAAGGGGCAAGGAGGAGGGAACACAACAAAAACCCACCACATTTGGAATGTCATAAACTCATCAGGAGGATGCTGTGTAAATCAAGGCTTGCAGACCAACTAGTGATTTTGGAGTTTTTTAATTTTTTTTTTTAAAAAAAGATATAGAACTCACAAGGCACCATGACATCTGGGATGCTGTAAAAAGGGTTTTATAATGGAAATCAATCCTAAACAGGCCTGATAAATTGCTGTAAGAGGCCATCTTTTAAAAGTTTTCATATGAGCTCTCAGCCAGGACCAAGTTATTACATTAAATCCAGCTCAGAAAGGACTGTGATCGTAAAAACATACAAGCTAGAATCACATATCTCCAAAAAAGAAGGTCAGACATTAAAGCTGCTCTTTTCTGCTCATGAAATACAGTTTAGTAAGTGGTTAATTCAAGTAAGGAATTTAATTTTTGCGATTTAGAGAAAAAAAAAAAGTGTGAGAAACGGAAGAATCTGAGATGAGTTGCTACACATTTCCAGGAAATGCATTTTGTTGGAGGGGTGAGGGGGCTGTTTACTATTTCTGGATGCTTTTTTAACATCCACCCCTTTCCCTACAGTAAGTGCCAAAACAATTTCCTCTTCCAAATAATCTCTCTACAACAGTGAAATCTTGCATTCTTCTAGCTTTTTAAAGCCATTAAGGATCCTCCCTCAAAAAAACCATCAAAAATCAGGAAAATCAGTGCTGCTGGTGAACCGTCAGCCTTTATTTTGAAATTTCTAGTTACTGCAAAACATCAAGTTATCTACTTTTTCTTTAAGCTAATTTTAAGAGCAAGCAGAGGACCATTTTGCATTCATTATCTTTATAGGTGGCAAGGCTAAGAGGTTGGCTGAACAAAGACCAGACAAAGACTGCCAAGTGCATATGGTGGTTCACAGCTTGGCGTCTCACCATTCTACAGCACCAACACAGCAGCTCCGATAGCAGACTATTAAAGAGGAGCGCTGCTCATGCACTTTTGTCGGCAAGTAAGTTACGCTTGGTGAAGACAGAATGACTGGAAAGTACTACACTTAAGAAAAAGCACAGATGTTTATAACTCCCGCTCATTTCTCAGGAACAGGAGACCCATCAATCCAGGTGGAGGTACGAGACCCTGCATATTTCAGAACTAACTGTAGCTGCGTGGAAGTGAATTTCACTTGATAGGGCCACACTTAGCCATGGCCACGGGAAGAGCATAACGTAATTGACTGAAACGGTACATCTATATATTTCTCCTTGCTGAACAAGGTGGGAGGAGGGATAAACATGTGAGGTCAGAATAAGATTTGATTCAGCAGGACTTCAGTGATGCTCCTGGCCACAAGAGAGGCAGACAAAGGGATGAACCGCTCTGAGCACCCTCTCGTGGTTACTGAAATGCATGTCTCAGGCACAGACCTGGAAAGAAGCATTTGGTATCCAGACGGTAAGTTGGGTGTACTCACTGGGAATATTAAAGATCTGCAGCGACTGTACTCGATTTGTAGGAGAGAAATGATGGAATTTGTTAGGGTGAAAGAAGAAGAAAAACAGAGTATACAGAAAGCTGAAAAGCCATACAAACTCCCTTCCACCAGGGAAAATTTTTAAATCCCGCAGGCAAGTCTTTCCTTCATCGACTAAAGCCAGACTGGCCAAAAGTGTTTGTGCTTGTGTGCAGGTGTCTCTCTTTTTGAACAAGTACAAGCAAGAGAACATGAGAAGTGCTAAAGTCTCCAAAGCACAAATTGATCAATCTTGGTAAGATAAATAACCACCCCCCCCTTTCCACAGACAAGTAAAATAAATTTTTAATAAATTTTTTTATTTGCCCAAGGTCACACAATGACAGTGGAAGCGCTGAGAGAAGCTAGGAAACCCAAGCTCATAGTTCTTGTAACCTTCACAATTTCTCTCTAGTAGGAGGTTCCTGTAAAGGGGCTCTGCCCTCCAAAGCTCATTTTTTCTAAAATGGCTACTGTCTGTAATGAGATCCTTTTAAATCTGATTTGCATTTAAAACTTCAGCCTGTAATTAACAGAATATAACTCCATGGCAGGTTGTCTTAAAGACCACTACGAAATTATTACTATTTAACTCTCTCCATGAAGCCTCCTCCACCACTAAACACAACATGCTACAATGCATACGAAATCCCTAGACTGAAGCGTTTGATGGGAGATGACATGCAGTATTTTGTGTACACAGCCCAGCAAAACACTGCTGGGAACAAGATATAATACATGGAGAAATGCACTCCCAGGGACTACCAATTGGGCAGAGCTACCTTTAGTACCGCCTCACTCATCGTGGTGGAAATGAAACCCCTGCCAACTGGGGGAGGCTTTCTTTGGTGCTGTTCTGCCCTGCACTAATTATAAAAGAGTACAGACGCAGCCTTTTTCCAAGTGTGGGGAGGTGGGGGTGGGGGAGAAGCGTGCGTCTATGCGAAGAGCACAACTATTTTTTATGCTTTCAAATTCTTAATCCTGTTTGGAGCTGTCAGTGGGGGTTAATGGAAGCCTTGGATAGGAGAATTCCAATCTGGTTGGCAGATGGATAGGTTGGTTATAGCTGCATAACTATGTCTTGCCTGCAGGCACAATTCAGAACACTGTTAAAGCAATATAAAGTCTCTGTCAAGCTGAACCATTTGGATCAGTAGCAAGGAGAAATAATAATAAAAAAAGGAGTTCATTTCTGGGCCTTGCGCATTTATGCTAGTATGCAGAAACTGATTAATTGTCATCGTGTGCTGGTCTGCTATACCTCGGATTTCTACTTCTGGAGTAGATTTTGCATGCTAATATAATCATTCTCCCTCTTGAGACATTAGCAAATAATCAAATGAAAAACAGGATCATAATTTACTGAGATTCGGGCAATTCTCTATGCAAATTTGACTTGTTATTGCTGCTGCCTCGTTAATCTGAATGCCTTTGACAAACTCCTTTGATTTATGAACTCATGACAACTCCAATGTGTATATATTTTGCTAGATTGACATTATCATTAAGAGTGGGTGGACTGAGCTCACATGAATGGCTGATTTTATTCGCTGGTGTCTGCTGCTCAACAGCTGAGCATCTCCTTCTCACAAAGCCCCTGAGCGCCAGGCTCTTCCCATCTACCCATCCATTCATCATCTCGATGTTAATTGGCCCAGGCTTTAAGCAAATTTTCAACACGATTTAAAGGCACGATGACACTGATTACTGACCCTCTGCCATACGGTGCCTATTGATTAACCTGACAGAGATGATGAGCTTGAGGGAAACTAGGTGTGTGTGGACCTCAGGGGGAGGGGGGGAAAATAATATATTGTTTATGCAGGCAAAACACTTGTCATTATCCCAAAGGCCAGAATTTGTGCTGCACTGGCCCTTAAAACACACTATTGCTTTAAACACCTGCATCCAATACAGAAAATGCTTGCTTGCTGTGGAAAAATGATTACAAATTTGATGTCATGTGCAGTCTGTATTTTAATCGAGTTCCCTGATAAATAGACCCCCTCAAGCCAATCAAGTCTCACTCTAGCCATTGCGTGTGTACACATCAGTATGAACAGAAGCCTGGGCAGGGTGTGTTTTTAGTGGTATCAGCAGATCCAACCCCATGCAGGAAATCTACTTGGGTATTTCAGGTCTCTAAGCAAATAATACAGTGGGAACACAGTGTCCAAACAGTTACAGTAGAGTAAATGTTTCAAGGGCAAACTGGATGCCAGACGTAGCTGTCTCCGTATTTCTGTTGCCGTATTAAAATAGATGCTTTAACACACGTCACTGAAATACTGCATTTCCACTTTTCTAGTGCAAACTGTTGATACAGCCTGACCCTCAAGTTCCTAGGTGGATTTAGTGAATGGAGCATTTTATCTGAGCTTGAAAATAACTGACATCCTCTTTCATGTTTCTTGGAAGTGTCCCTGTGCTGCACTTGGTCCTCCTCACCAAGGACAGAGGGGTACTGTCTCAGCCAAGAGGGAGCCACTGAATAAAGTAGGTACATCAGCATTCTGCCTGCAGACTGGTGCTATATAAAAGGAAAAGGAAGCAGAAGGCCTGTTTAACCCCTGCCCACCCCAGGTTAAGTCTGTCAGTCAATGCATACTGTTCTTCCTTCCCAATTCAAGCCAGCAGCCTGCCAGCAGTCAGGATGTTTCTCTTGGGGCGTGGGGCATGATGGAGGGTGAGGGGTATTTACCCTAAAGATGCTATGAAGTTACTTGTCATTTCTTGCAGAAGACAGGACAAGGAATCATTGGGTAAAGGTATGAAGAAATTAGCTGCAATTGCCCGATGCCCACATCAGCCAGAGTGGACTGAAAAGTGGAGGGGGATGGAAGGAGGAAAGAAAAAGAGAGACACAGACATGTGTGGAAATAAGTGCCAGTCTAAGACCAGAGGCACATATAAGCCTTATGTTCCCTTTCCAATAACCTTTGTAAGTGATAGATGAGTCCAAGCCCATTGTTATCGTTAAGGGACTGTCAGCATCCTGATTTTATAAATGCTGTCTGTCAGTTTATAAATATCTCAGCCATTTCAAACAGTGCTAGGATGAATCCTGGCATAGCCAATGTCAGCCTAAAAGCTGTATTACCGTTAAAAAAAAAATATGGGTCTAACATCCACTGAACACATTTAACAATAGCTTCTCCTTTTTCTCCTATCATGAGGCCTGAAACATTCAAATTCATGCTTATTTGGCTAGTCACTACAGTATATAAAAATGGTCCTTAACACTGGTAATGTTCTTTGAGAAAAACAAGTATGAAAGCCACAAGTTTGAAGGCAATTCTCTGCCTGTTCGGTAGATAAAACAAAAATGACAGCTGTAACACACAGGGAGATCCACAGCAATGAAACTGCAGAGATAAGTATCAGACCCCATTCCTCCTTGGCATTTGCTGCTCTGAACATTCACCAAGATTAGATCCTTTTAGAGAACACCATAAATTGCAATGTGTAGGCACAAGGGGGTGACTTCAGCCCAGAATGAAGGCACAGACAAGTTTCCCAGCTCTTACAAGTTTAAAGTTAAATGGTACTTTTGCAAGGGGTTTATGGCTAAGCATTAGAATGACGGAAGGAGAGGGCAGAGAAACTGCAGCGACTGATGTCAGAAAAGGAAAGGGAGTAAGCTAAACTGGCCTTCCAGCTCAGTGCTTGCTTTGCAGACTGGTATGCACATGTGTATCATGTTTATATATCCATTACCTTGTTAGCTGCACAGAATCCTGGCTTTTTTTCCTCTGTTTATGATTCCCCACGACAGGGACTTCTCCGCCCCAACCAAGAATTTCTAAAGAAATGAAGTTCAAATTCATGCCTGAGCAGCTCAGGTACCTGTTATAATAACCTAAATTCTTAAAACTGAAGCTCTGACAACAGTGAAAATGGAAAAGTACAACACTGCCCCTCCAACCAGACACATACACACATGTTCACACAAGCCCTAGTTCAGTCTGCATCTATGTTAACGCTGCCCACAATAACAAAAGTTTCAAAAACCTTTTTTGCAGTTGAAAACCAGGACAAGATTCTGTTTTTTACATCTGTAGAATGGATTCTTTGTATTTTTCCTTGTTTTTTCATACAAATCAATAATTAAGAAAATACACATTTTCAAAGCAATGAGACTTGATAATGTAACTTCATGACATCGAGTTTCTTAACAAGTTATATAACTTATTAATTATTGGTTGGTTATAAAGGGTTATTTAAGAGTGTGGGGAGTCTTAGCATTACTAGAATAACAGTAAATGCAGTTTAGTGTTAAAATACCAAAAGCCAGTGCAAATATCAAAGATCTGATGAACAGACACATTTTGAAGAGCACGAATCTAGTTGTAGTTAAAAAATAAACAGAAATCCAGATGCTGGGAACAAGCCATTTAGGGATATTTTAAAAAGCTAGATTCACTTCATACACATTTCTCAAATGAGAGCGAGAAAGACAGAGAAAGAGAGAGAGAGAAAATATGGCTAATGAGAACAGTCTTTCCACGTTCCCCGGGAAGCAGCCCTGCTTAACATTTCTGTTCTGTGAATTTAAGAGAGTCAGCAGTGGTAAATTTGTTTTTAATATTCAAGCTTTCAAGCCTTGCAAGCTAGTTGGCCAATGGCCCTTTCTATTCCAATGTTTGTTGGTGCCTTATTTACACAAGCATTACATCCAGAGAGCCTTTGAATATAATTTCACGTGGATTAAGGGAAGAACATTTGCTTCTGCTAATCAGGACATCTGGTTATTTTTGTAACTCACAGACATCTGCATTAGGCAGTTTGACTTCCCCATTCCTCATAACAAGGTTAGAGCTTAAGAAGCCTCAAGGATCTCTAGCTGAATTTTATTATTTGCATTTTCTCACAGCCAGGTCTGTTTCAAAATTTCTTTTAAATAGCACAAATTGATCAGCACCTTCACAGGTATACGTATGCTTTTATAGCTACCATTTCCTATGCACGGTTTTATAGCATACATCTTGTACTCCAAGATTTTATAGTAGTTCAAAGCTATCTACATCTTTTTAAGGAACAGAAAGCACATATTCCCAAAAAGCATGGACAAAAACATCCAATTAACCTTATGATACACATAATATGGGTATACTTCCAAATATCCAACCAGGCCACTTATGTTAGACTGGTGTCAGGACTTGTTCTGAATCTTATTATCACTGTGCTTTGGTTTGTCTCTTACTAGCTACTTAACCTGTATATATAGGTTCACCACATATAAAAACCAGTATTCTTCCCTTTCTATTCTTCAGGACAACCTTAATGACTTCTCTACTCTTTCAAATTTGTGCTCAAATTCTTCTTTAAACAGTTTCAGCTGAGGCTAAATTTCTCTCTCAGACTGCAGAATCATGCCACACATACTTCAGGATTTCACGTGCAACAGAAGCCTTTTAGAGAAGAACTGAATCAATCAGGGCTTGGCTCTCACTTCTTTGTTGCCTTCATTTTGCTACATTCCTTTCACAAAAATTCATTTTCAACACTCTTCCCAGGGTGTTACAGTACTAAAGTTTGAAATAATACACTTTCATTCTCAGTCCTCAAGATTCTTCCCTCCCCCGCCCACAAATCATACATAGCTTTTACCACTGCTTCTGTATGCTGGAAGATGTTTGCTTGAATTTTAACCCTACATGTAAGGGGGGGGAGGGAAGGCAGAGAGCACAAACTCAGCTTTTACAGGATCTGAACATAAGCCAACATCCAAAAAAGATGTCAGAAACATATTTCCAGTACTAACAAGACTTAGCAAGAGCCAACGGATCCAGGGAGAGTTTTTAAAAACTTTTTATTTATTAAAATTCTCTAGATACAGATTAACTTTCTTCCTATGATATTTATTATAGCTTCATCTGCATAGAAGCTGCAAGCGCTCTCACAAATGGGTTGTAAAATTGGCTAGTTTTGCTGTAGATTTCATGTCCTTGAAGCATTATTTTCTAACTTTTTATATAACTACTTCCCTCAAAGGACCAGTGTCATCTCACTGGTCTCACTATAAAAACCCTTCACCTCCCCTCCCATCCCTGGTCATCATCTACATTATTATTTTGATTTTTATTTCAAAACCTCTAATTCTGAGCTTTCCCTCCACTTCTCATCACACCCTTTCTGTAGAGCTTTCTCACTCCCAAACATCTAATTCAACCACACTGTCCTCATCTCACTGTACTGTTTTATGCTTTTCCTGCTTTTTCTTTCCTATTTTTCATTACAGGAAAGGGGAAAAGGAGATGCAAAACAAAGGTATGAAGCAGAAGTTGTCTGCCCAAAGTCAAAATGACAGCATGGGGGAAAAAAACCCAAATTCTGTGTCCCACACTGTGTTAACTTTCTAGGCACAGTTCCTCCCCAAAATAGTGAATGAAAGCAGCTCACTTGTTTAAAGAAATGGCTACTCAAGTGATCTCACTGGAGTGTTAGACTGATGTAAATTCACAGCATATTGTCTACACCACAGTATGTAGAGGCAACCCATACCTTTACGTCTTAGACAAAGTGAGCCAGGTGACCCTGCAGTCAAAGCAACTTGGTTTTCAATCCAGAACAGGATCAAAGTACCTACAGAGTCACCATGGAGCAGTTCAGGTGACATCACTCTACCTCCCATATGTGCCTCAGTAGTAATTTCTCCATAGAGGCAAGCCTCAGTGCTTTTTCCAGCTTCCAAAGCTACATTTATTACAGGAAGCACCATCCACCACTGGACTACATGGCAAATTCAGTTAACTTCCAATACATAGTGTGTTTACTTCCACACAATGCTGTTCAAAAAACCTTATTGCTGATACAAAAAAGGTGTGAGTCTAAACAGGTCCAGCCTTCCACCACATCAAGCAAAAAAAATTTTGTAATCTCCTAATAAAAGAATGGAAAAATATAGATTAGGTACCACACATTATAACATGTGGCTAGCAAACATCACGGCCTTTTAACAGCTGTCCCTCAAGAAACAAATCCCTGGGTCCTCCTGATTTGGCTAGACCAAGCTTGGAAGTGGTAACACAGCAGCCCCGACTGTAACCTTTCAGTTTAAAAGCTCACTATTAGGTTCTGCTATTACAAAATAATTCCAACTCCAAAATGCCATTTTCTTGAACTAGAGCAAGGAGTTACAAAATGTTATTGCAAATCTTACTCTGCTGAGTAAGGAGGAAGAGTTAGACCTGCTATGGAGACCATCAAATGGGGTGGGGGTAGTCAAGCAATCAAAGAAGGAAAGATAAAGGTGTATATAGCATCTCACTTTCAGATACCTTGGGGCTAGCAAACATTTTGTTCCTATAGGAAATTACACAGCTCTAGATCACTGCCTATTGAGATCCACTATTCACAGCTTTTTGCTACAACATGAATGGCTTATTAAACCTACAACATATCTGTTTTAGTTAACTTCTTGGTGGAGAGGGGCCAGGAAAACAAAATGTACTTAAATGCTGAGGTTTTTTTCCAGGCTGAATGCCTTTCATCCAATAAGACATTCAAAGCAGTGACCCAGCAAATGGATTGAAAAAGCAATCTTCCGTCTCAGTGCCGCATTATCATTCCTATTCAGTATTCTCGGTGAGATATCTCAATCAGCTGGATGTGTGTGTAAGTGACAGCGCAGCCCATTGCTGGGTTAATTAAACATTTGACTTTAACACCCTCCCTGTCATTAAGCAAATAAAAACAGATAATTCAAACTGCACTTCATCCACGGGGTACACAACATACATGTCAAAATTAAGAGAGTCCAAGGCCCTCAGGGAGTTCTACTCGGGGAGGTAATCAGTTTAAATCTTATCTGGTTTATCAATTATTCTATTGATTAAAGCAGGGTGATTATACAAAACTCCCTCTTGCCACATGGGATACATGTCAGCAGAGCAGGACAACACAGGGAGGCTCAAAAACGATTTAAAGAAAATACAGACAGATGAATAACAGTCTATTAGTACATGCCAGCAATCCATAGATACACAGCCTGTTTCTTCTTTTTAAAGAAGTGAGTTAAAGTCCTTCCAAATTAGAGTGCCAATGTTGTTACCTCATTTGCTTTAAAATCAGATCTATATCTTGAAAGGGCAACGTTTCTTCATTTTAAGCTGAGGATTTCTTGCCCAGTATTTGAAACATGTTTTATTGATACTGGTCTTGGAACATAACAAAGACACCAAACACAAGAAATCCCAGACTTTTAAAAGGCATCATACTTACCTACCAAAGCCTCCCAAACAGTGGATGAAAAGGGCATTCTCAGTACTTGAACTCTCCCACATACACACGACACCCATAAGTAAAATGTTGTATTTTAACAACTAAAAGTACAACAGCTCATCTCAGACATAAAAAGATTCTGCTTTGGAGTTCTGGAGGGTTTTTTGTTTTCTTTTGTAATGTCTCACTTCGGAGAAATCAGTAGCTGTGGGAGCTGCCACTGACACATTCTGATTTCCAACAAGCCCTCACACAAAATCATGCCACAGTAATCCTTACTGCAACTTCCCTCTTGCATACAGCTACAGTACACAAAGCAATTCCAGTTGCTTCTGATTTTTTGTTTCCAGTGAAGAAAGGTTCAAAGGACCTCTGCATCTTCCGTTTGTGTCCTGAGCTTGTGAGCACAGTCCTACCTCTATCTTCCAAGTAATATTTTGTTTCAAGTTTTATTGTGATGTCCTAAACTGGATCCTAAACTGGCCTGTACAACACCTTGCCTTACACATACAAACCAGGGACCTTTTAAAAATAAAACTGCAGTCAAAAAAAAATTTAAATTTATTTCTAAAAAGTTTCCTCTAAGCAAACAATCAGCAGCAGAAGATTGGCTTTAAACCATGGACTTTTTTCTTCCCCCATAACATCTCCTAAAATCTGTTTCGTAATGGTCAGACTGGTAGCGCAAGGTATTTATTAGTCACTTCATCACATCTTATTTTTTAACCAGGACAGAGGGTATGAACCACAGTGGTCAAAACACTGACAAGCTGGAGAGCCCCAGTGCCCCACTGGCCCATGCTGCTGGAGCTGCAGTCAGAGAAATTTTGGGAACCAAGGACAGCTAAAAAGCAGGCCTGAGGTATGTTCTTGCCCTTCCCCTTCAGAAAGGGATTATATGCCACTCCATACTGGCACTGCGTGCGCATCCAACCATACTTCAGCCTCTTCTTCGTAGATCTCTTTTCTTCTTTGGAAGCAAACTAGAAGGCTGCATTAGCATGCTGTATTTTACTCTCACCACTAGAAATACTGAGGGTGCTATTTGTAATTGTATTCTTTTAAGAGGTTTGTTCTCTGCAGCTGTTTTCTGCTTGCAGTGTATTTTGTGTAATCAGCACATCATCATAAATACATTGGCTGTTCCCCCGAGGGAAGCTGTCACTGTTTAATTTACAGAACAACCTGGCCAATGTGAATTCTAACACTACAGCACTATGGCAAGAAGTTACCACATTCGGAAAAACAGGTTTCTATGAATTTTTATATCAAGAGCTGGTCCCAGGACAATTTAGGTTCCAGAAATAGATTGTTTTTAAAAGCACTTTATACACTGGATGGAATGGATTCTTTCCCACTTACAGCCTCTTAAGGCAGCGCCAAACTCACTCCCACATTATTTTAAAGGTGACAACCCCAATCCCAACATGACCATCTTCACTTCTGACTGCCACCAAAAGAAGGCACTGTATGTACACATCTTATGCTACACACCATTTAATTTTTTTTTCTAAAAACGAAGAACAACCCAAAACATCAACGTCTTAGTTGTCTTCATTTTGATAAGGGAACATACTCTGTTGCAAGGTCAAATGTTATTACCTACATCAAAGGGTTGCTGCACAGTTTATTACTCTGAAAATGGGATAGAAGAGCAAGGCATATTCCTGAAAGAGTAGAAATTTATGCAGGTTTATTGGCTGAATGAAGAGTTGCTTCCTTTGTTTGCTGGATATATGGTTATATTTTGAGAGAATAAATCTGAAGGATTTTTGTAGAAGGTAGGCAAAAGGCGGATGGTTGATCTTACTATATACAGACACAATTTAGAAGATTCCACAATGGTAACAAAGTATTTTGGCAATCATTTCAGAACTAAACACGAATCCCAAAAAAAATTTGGTCATGACCAGTGAGTTACTTGGATATTTCATTAGCAATGGCTACTAGAAGCAACCTACCTGACTAATTGGAACAGCAGACAAAAAGGCTGACAACATTTTTTTTTTTTTTTTTTTTACACACACACACATACAAAATAAAAATGCTAAAAAGAAACAACTATGAATGTAAATACAATCAAAACCAATTTAAATTTGTTCGGGAATTCTTCTCCAAAAGCAACACAAAACTTTTTTTTTTTTATCTGCTTTCCATTTTGGGGGGCAGCAAAACCAAATTTCAATAAAACTGAAAATTCCCAAGTTCTGTATATAGCAGCACTTTTGCTCATTCTCAGTGGTAATTAGAAGCCTTGTTCAACATCACCAGACACAGGGCAAGTATACAAACATAATAAAAAAGAATCATGCACATCAGAGAGTATTGTTTATGTATTTTGACAAGCATAGTTTAATTTTACTTAGTTTGCAGAGCATTCTAGTAAATTATTTTCTTCTATTTGAAAAGTAACAAAATCTAAGGAACAACCACTGAAGCGAAATAAATATCATCTTCTCTCTGATATGGTTTATGAGAATAATCTCCCAAGCATACAGAAATCTGAATGGAAATGGCTGAAATTTTATGGAAAACTGAGTCATCTGGTTGTCTATAGAAGAAAGAATACAGGAAAGAGTATCTGACTGTTTTTATGCACCACATAAGTGGTAGCTAACAGAAAGCGGAAAAAATAAAAAGAAACCCAGCCAACAGCGTAGCAAAGTAACTATCTCTTCAAACTATGAATTTTAAAATTATGAAGTGCATTTGTACTCTGAGTGTTTGTATTTGTCGCCCTGAAATCTGCATGTGGCCACATAAATACCTGATTTCAAAGAAAAAATATTTAATTTTGTTCCCTCTATACACGCATACATTTAAAGTTATTCAGAACTACCTCTGCACGTTGTAGATATTTCCCAAGAGTCACTGAATTCTAGCATTGGCTTAAATGCTGGATGATAAATTGCTTCATGACATCTCCAAATTTGTGGTAAAATTCTGTATTTTCATTTTTAAATTGAAATTATTAATGTGGTTCTAGCTCTTTGCCAGTTCTGCAGAAACAGGTAAATTTGAGCTTGCCCAACTGGCTCCCTCTGAAGCACTGCACATGGAGCCATCAAATGGGAAATGATAACCGAGCCGAGGGATTTACAGTGGACTACACACAGAAACACTTATAATTGTTGTGAGCGGACTGCAGTGGGGTACGCTTAATGCCGCCTTCCTTCATATAAAGCAGGAAAGATAAAGATTCGACATTGGAAGAGCATGGAAAAGTAGCGGAAATGTTAAAAAAAAAAAAAAAACCAAACACGAAACCCACGCTAAATAAGGGGAAGCAGCAGTTTCGTTCCCGCTCTGGAAAGGCGGCGGGGCCAGCGGGAGGCTCGGGGGAGCCCCCCCCGCCCTGCAGTACCGGCCGGGGCCGTGAGGGCGCAGCACAGGACGCGGCACTGCCAGGCCCCCGCGCCGGCCCCGGACGCGCGCGCACGGGCGCGCGCGCGCGCGCACACGCACAGCCTGATTCTAATTCAATTAGTGCAGTCTGCAACTCCAGAAAAAAAAACGAGTAATTCAATTAGTGCATTGTGCAGCTCTACAATACCTCCAAGCAGATGTTCGCAATCCTGAGGAACTGGAGCTAGCTTTAAAAATACCTGTATGCCTTCAGTGTGGCGCTGCATATGCCATTTGTCACTACAGCTTTATACACCTCTCTGACTTCTAACAAGGGAGGAGAGAAAACTCAGATGAGTTTTCTTTCGGCCAAACTAGTGCTGGTGTGCTAAAGACCTTGCCCTCTCCTTATCAGGAAGGGCATATTACATAGTTACAAGATCATTAATGAAGCGGCTGAAGGAGGGGAGGGCTTTTAGCTATAATACAGGTTAAATTAATCACCATGCTGGGCATACTGGGGTGGTATTTCTCACTGACAGACACTGTCACACTCCTTGACTGAAGAACTCGTAAAAACACATGCAACTTCTGACAACCGATACAGGTGCAGAATAATGCAGATTTCCAATTACTAAATTGCAATGCATTACCAAAAAAACCACCCAAGCCATATCCACTGATCTGCAGAGAAGGACTTCTTCGCTGCCTGAAAGGAGACAAGCATCTCTCATCGTTGCTATCACCTGAGAGCAGAGATCTTGCAGCCACAACCCAGGGGCTCTCACAGTTTGGTGGGCTTCCCAGCATCACCACCTAAAGCACAAGGTTATGTCACCAGCCAGAGAAGGCCATTAGATTTAAAGGGGGATAAACCCTAAATATCTTTAACAAAGCTGTTCTGTAGTCACCGGGCATTTACTTTATGAAAAAAAATTCCCATCTAGGATAATCCTCTTGATCCTCCTACAGTGAAGCTCCCAAAAGTCTGAACAGCAGATGGGGGCTGAGGCAAGTGCAAAAATTACTTAATTTGGCTTCATTTCTGCTCCTTCTCATATCCCTATCATGCCTTTATAGCTGCTCTTGCCAGGTGATGAGGAGAAACAGGAGAAACTGCTGCTGAACACCTCCAACAAGAAACTTTGCTTAAAAAACGAGGTGTCACATTGTGGCAGTTCAATATTTCATAGCCAATACAAGGAATGTGCAACAACACTGCAACTTTAAATCTTTGCCTCCTGTGTCAGTCTCTCTCCTCTCATTGTAATGCCAAAGGGAACAGCAATCAGAGTGGAGATGTTCAACGTGATAGAGGTCAGGACACCAGTGGATCAACGTACCAGAAACACGACCTTGTTTATTTTTTTTCCCAGTATTATTGTTTACAGGGTGCTTTGCTCATGTACCTTGTGGTTCTTAGCTAAAAGATGAAATTACAGCCCAGGATGAAGCGCTCAGGCACACATCCAATTTGTGTTTCCATCTCAGAAAACAAAAAGCTTCTGAGGCCCTCAGGCTGCCATTCAAACTTGGAGAGGCTGACATTTTTAACAGCATGAACCAGAGACTGGCAGAGGGAATGATCTAATGCATTTCTGACTTGTCAATCAAAGATCTCACCTCTGCTGTCTTGTAAACAGTTGGGGGCCACCTAACTACATTCATAACCAGGGGAGAGGCTGCCGCCAGCCGGGGGGTGCTGGAGCCGCATGCTCTGGCTATTAGTCACCAAAATTATGATTCTGTTTTAGAGGCACACCATAAACAGCCCGCGGGCGGATTTCACACGGCCACTGGGAGAGCGCAAGGAGGGAATACAAAACAGGCTTGGTCGAGGGCGGCCACATCTCCACGCTGATGGAGTCTATTGACTGGACACCCCATCTCCCTCCCAATTAGAGACAGAACTACACATACCAGCAAACACTGGCTCCAAAGCAAGTTTCCTTCAAATGCATTTTTCTCACAAACATGTTTCTAAGCATGCACAGTTTGCCCACGCTGATGCTTTAGCTTTAACCTCCTGTATAATCATAAACAATGTACTACTCACGTTCACTCTGTATTTCCCAGCAATAAAATGTCAACTTTTAAAGCAAAAATGTACGAACAGGCTGAAGGAAGTTTACAGACAACTGTTTCTAACAATTTACTGACAATGCTTCTTTAACAAATACTCCACTTCCTAACACAAAAATATAAATATTAGGAAAAAATAGATGTAAAAATCATTTGAGAAATGAGTTCATCTCTTCCTCACGGGTGCAACAGGCTTCCATCACTACAGACTGTTTACATCTCTCACCTTTCTCCAAAAGTGATCTCAGCCCAAAGAAAGGCGCAGCGTACACCATGTCCATGCTGCACAACCTCATACGCGATCCTATTTACTTCAATTTGCCCAGCACAGTACATCCATGCTTTCATCAACCAGGACAGATTTCTGCCAAGACCAAGGAAGACACACCTTGCTTCTGCAAAAACAAGCAGAAGGTAGTCCTGTTCATCTGACAAACCCTGATATGCAGTTCTTTATGATCAAGACCTTCACTTCGGGTAAAGCAAAATGTGAATTTCTGGCATTCCAGAGACACTTCTGCATTCAACAAGATGCTGCTACCTCTGCCACAGAAGTTAATCCTCCTCTTTGACTACTAGAGCCTGTTACAGAAATAGAATTTCAGATCTGGCAAAATAAAGCTGACAAGACAACTCTTTGTTTTTTCACCTGTGCCTATGGTCCAGACAGAAAAATAAAAGCCTGACTCTTGTCCCAAAAAGTTTACAATCTGAAATGGAGCTGATATTTGTGATGGGTGTCAATTAGGTAAAAAGGAAGAGCTGAACTGTTCTCTGTGACTACCCTGATATATAACCTTTGTCAAGAGTTTTAAATTGCTCCTTAAGTCTCCTCATTTATACAATAGCTTACAGAAGTAAGTTCAAGGAAATACTATGGTCTTCTGCAGACCTGGAAGGATTAATACAATCATTTCCTTGGCATACTTGATGGGTGTAACTGTATATTAAAATTTTCAAAGAACTGCGACTATCAAGAGCAATGTAGCCTTGTGAGCATACATGGAAAATATTTTAAAAGGGAAAGTAATTATCTTCAAATGAAAAATGTCATTGAAACAGACACCTGTTGGCACATCTGGAAACTTCCAAAGCATGGATTTCTCTGAAAAAGAATATACTTTGCATAAATTTATTTTTTATTATTATTAAGAGAATCTACATACAACCTAGTTTTCAGTTGCTTTGCAGAATAACAGTACAGTAAAATTTCACATCCAAGACACTGAAAATGGAATGTCTGGCCTTTTTCTCTTGTTAAAATATCCTCTTTGACCCCTTCCCACAGTGTCTTTCAGAAGTTCATGTTCCAATTTGCTGCCATCTTCCACTATGATCTCTATGAAATTTAGTTACACAATAAAATATCAGTTGCAAAGCCCTTTGAGATAAAAGATGTTAAAAAGAACTGTTCCCTATTCTCCCACTCATGGGTTTAGCCTTTTCCACTGTGAGAGAATTGCCAAACAGATCTAAGGAACCACAAGAACCTGTTTTCACACAAGTGTCTCCAATAATAAAAACACAGAAAGAAGAAAAATGAAGTTATCTGACATATTAACAGAATCATCTGTAAATCGACTATCTGCCAATGCCAATGAGACCAAGAGGAGTCAGCAGGGCTTTAACTGAGCTACTCAAAAAGAGCCTCTTTCCACATTTCTGTCTGAGCATCTGAAGGTAAGCATGTAAATAACTAGACAAATTCAGCAGTGACTAAGTAGCCTTCCAGATGGCATCTTCTCTTTTGCCACAAGCAAAGAACATTGATATGCTTCTCCAGTTACTTCAAGCTTGCTACAGAAAAAAGAAAATAACTTAATATGAGAAAATTTGCTGGGCTACAAGCAATGCTTTCCTAAAGATTCAATACCCAAAAAAGCATTAAAGAACGATGAAATATTGCAACATCACAGCTTCAAGCACGCTCCGAAACACTCCCATGTAGATAGACTTCTGCACTAGAAAATGCAGAAGCCATGCCTCATAGAGGGGAGTTTTCTTCAAACCATGCAAGTTAATGGGGATGAAAGCCCACTGAAAAAAAATGGACTGAAATATGGATGACTCGTTGCTGCAGAAGCTGTTGCTGGAAATGTAGTTTCTCTCAATTGGCACTAAATGTGCTCCTCAACATAGCAGTTGGAGTGCTGTGAAGAGTATCAGTATACCATTTTAGATGGCAAGTGGGGCAGACTTCTTCAGTTCCCACAGTCACTAAGTACACATGGAAATGTCTCTCAAAATCTGCAAGAATGAAAATGTCAAAGTCCTACTACTCTCTCAAGAAGGCAGTAACACAGTGAACAGTTGTGCAGCTGACTCATTTGACCCCAAATATCAATGCGCTGCATTAGCAGGAAAGTTATTATTCATATCTATCATTAGCAAGAATATCTTGAGCTAAAAGAGGCTAATTTCCATTCCCCTTCATAATATACACTTATTCCAAGTAATCAAAAATAATTTAAAAGTAGAAAGGAGTCCCAATTTGAGTTTATAAAAATACTGCTAAGGTTCTCCAAAACCTGATCTTAAAGAGATCTGAGATTTATTCAGCAGCAGAAATCCTAAAAATGAGGCCCATCCAATTTAGTCAAATTATGCAAATCAGGATTAGAAGTAGGAGTCTAAACTCTGCCTGTTGTCTCCAGAGTCATCTTAAACTAATAAAAAGTCATCTTTCCCCTCCCCCATGAAAAGCTCTGCTAAAAGCTTGCTTCAGCAAAGGAGGCCTAGCAGGACACCTTTCAGAGTCCATCAGTGCTACTGCTGGGTCAGCAAAAAGAGTTGCAGCAAAATGATGCAAGATACTTAAACCTCCCCAGAGACCGAGAGGATTATTTCCACAGTACTCTCCTAGCCCTGGGAGCAAGAAGTCAAATTCAAAATAATCTTCGCATGCTGTCCTTTAGAGGCAGATAATAAACTTTCACCAAAATAACTGAAAATTTCAGGAAGATTCTAGCTTATTCATTATGTCTAGTTTTGCAAGATGCTGATGAATAAAACTCCCTGCCACAGGTTAGGTCAGCAGTAGCATAATCTAGCAGCATAAACCTCGAAGTAAATGTTCATGCTACCACGAGCTCCAATAAACAGACTCTCTACAGAGATACTCCTAAGGTCCCTCAGTCACTGCAGTTCACACATCTCAGAGACAGAGTATCCAACATTAACATAACATCTCTGCTGCCCAGTCTCTGCTGTATATATCCATGTCATCATAAAATGCTTGCAATGATCCTAATGGCCTTGTCTAGGTTTCTATATGCTCACCCAATAGCTGTCTCACTCTCTACCTACAGGAGAGTGTCTGCATTTTGTAAGATTCGCTGGTCACCCAAAGTGTCTGAACGAACCTCTTTGGCAGAAAGCTGTCTCATGACAGAGAAAAGCTTGAATCTAACAAATTCAGAGACCACATTAAAAAAAACAGGTTTCCTTTATTTGCCTTTTGATTGACAGCTTACTTATTGTACAATAATTTTCTGTAGTCAAGATGTCCAGACTACCACTAACAAACCTAAAATAAACAAATACTGGCATCAATTATCACTATGGCAATGAACCCACCCCCTCAGCCCTCTAAGTGGCATACAGAAAATTTAGATAGGAGAGGAATCACTGCATGAATAGCCAGATTGGAGACTGTGTGATAGATACTGTTTGCCAAATATAATTAAGTGGTATATTTTTGACACAATTGAAAGCCAATGGAAGAGATGATGGTACCAAGCCAATTTAGAGAAAATAATTAGATTATATTATATTGAAGTATGGAAACGCCCCAGCACTGAGCTGCCCTGAGTCTACACAATGTGGGTTTAAATACCGGAGATCTGAATGACACAGGAGAGGCATACAGTACGAAGCAGAATAAATGGAGATAAAGCAAGCAAGTAAAGAAGGAGATGCACACATACACAGATGGAGAGAAAAGGAGTGGGGAGAGACAGAAAGTACCTGGAAAGCTGGGAGTGCGCCAGTCCCTGGGTTATACAGGCATCGCAGCGAGGGCATGCTGTCCGCCAGGCTGGAGCAGCCCAGCCACAGAGATCTGGGCATAGAGCACTGCAGAGAAAGGACAACTATGAGATGGGACTGTATGAAACAGGATGACACATTATAGGAACTTTCAAGGTTTAGCCAAATGGCATCAACACAACTGCACCTGGCCTTAAAGACCGAGACATCTTAAACAGAACACAAACTGCTGATGAGTCTCCCTTGAGAGAAGCTTTACAGATGTCATAGTAAGTAGCAAGAAAAAGGCACTATGGATCAAGAAAGTAAATTTTTGATCAATTTTCTACACCAGTGTGTGAGCTTTCCCAGTACAAAAAGTTTCTTTCCAATTAATCAGACCTCTTCTCCATGCACAGCTATGCTCCAGGCACAACACAAAGCAAGCAATTTTGCAAGGGAAGCAGAAAAGGAAATGACAACTTTAAGTGTAATACTGGCAGGGAAAGAAAAGGTTTGTGTTTTGTCTGTGAAGGGAATAAAAGTAAAAACCTGCAATCCAAGGTTAATAGGAACTTGGTGACACTTTTATAAGAGTTTCATGTTTCTGCTTGCCTTGTTATTCGTTAAATACAATTATTATAATAAATTGATTCTGTTCCTCCAAACACAAATACAAAAAAGGAACCAAAGCAGCCAATCAAGGAAAATACTAGCCATTTTGATAGTTAAAGCCATTACCCCCTGAAATATAGAGAGCTGCTTGTTCATTTTACACCACTACTATTAAATTTAGGGATGCATTATGATAGCAATTGCTTTTACCAGCCACAGAGTTTTTGATGCCATAAACACTGCTGCATTTGTCTAATTACTGGCAAGGCAGGAAAAAACAAGTATATTTTAAATTGGCAGATAGCTATGAAAACTGTAGGATGTGATAGAGTCGATGCTAGAGATTTCAAACCCTCATACTCTTCTTTTTTGAAATCCTTCCCCCCACCCACCCCACCCCCGTTTTTGTTTTTTTTTAAAGGGGGGTTGGGAGGAAATCTGAGTGGAAAGGGCAGCTGGAATGGGTATGAAATGACAGCTGCCTTTTGAGCCACCGTTTCTCGCTGCTCTTGAGGGCTAGAAAACCTTGCACAATCTTGCACTAAATTAGTACGTAAGAGCAACGTAACCCATCCTTGAAAGAGCAGAAAGGTGATCACCAGCATTAATAATCCGGTACTGTGCTGACAGCCAGAGAGATTAACCCTGTCTATCACCATGTTCTTTGCTGTACTTTGTTGCAATTTACACTGCTGTTCCAGAAATAGTATTAAAAGACTGCTGGGGAACATAATCTATATGAATGTGCTTATTAGAAGTTTATGATAGCTTAAAATAAATTCACTTTATTTTTGTTTTAAAAAAACCTCTTCACTTTACAGTTACTGAAACTCGAGAACTTGCAAACTTCATAGTATTACACATCACATGAATTTGTAGATAATGCCCCTCCTGAAGACAAAAAAATTACAGCCACAGTATTAAAATCTGAGTCATACTTCCTTGTCTGCCATCCTAACCTCCCCCCCAAAATACTTCCACATACAAAAAATTTCCAAATGCCAGCATCTTTTGTTTGTAATGTGTCATGACAGCTATTAAAAGCTGTTGTGACAATCAGCCTTAAAAAAAAACAAAACAAAAACCGACAGATAAAGTGGACCTCTATGGTTAAGCATTTCACCAATTTAATAATACATTTAAAGTTGTTTAATATTACTCTCCAAGAATGTCACAGTAAAACAGAAGATACTACAACATGGTACCTCTGATGATGCACACCAAATGCAATAGGTAAGCATCAGCTGCTCACCAATACCCATCCTAGGATTCATAACATAACACAAAATAAATACGGGTTGTTTGGTTGGTTTTTTGTTGGGTTTTGGTTTTGTTTTTTTTTCATTCAGACTTATCAAAGTCTTGCCCCAGTAATTTATTCCCTCTTCTCAAACTTTCCTATATCTTGTGCTGGTTCAAGTATTCATGCTGTGATAATGAACTCAAAGAGCTGACTGCCATTAAAATTGACAAGTTAAAATAAGTTACTTTAAGTATTTATATTGACTGGAGCATGAAAAGACACAGAGGCATGCAGACCACTCTGTCAGTAGAAAGGCAAGTTTATGTTGCCTCAAAGTTTATGGAAGATTATGGCTCAAATCAGTCACAACAAGCTGCAGGTAGGGTACTCCATTGTGCCAGGGCACTGACAAGATAATGAAATGTCTTCCTCTAAAATTGCCACAGTAACAATGGAAAACATTGGAGTCTATTCTGCAGAACCCTCTACCTACAGAGGACATCATTACTCATCCATGCACTCCTGCTGCTTACTATTATTCCAGAATTAGGAAGTATACGGTAATAATTACCAACACCTTAGATGACTTCTGAATCTGCTCCAGCATATAGTAAAATTTATATTACTGGTACAGTTCTTTTATCTATCTTAAAAAATAAGTGTGTAGTTGCACACAGTGTGGGAGAAAATGTCATTCCTGTACTTGCCTTTCACCTATTGAAGGAAGCAGAGACGCTAAATTACTGCTGGTGACTGAAAGAGGCTTATTCACAAGCATGAACAAAAGGCCCCAGGTGCTTCAATAGAAACAGCTTGTGTGTAAATCAGATGAGTGACCCAACAGAACAACTTCATTTACAGCTTGATCTCTGAAAAAATCTCAACAGCTTCTATCCCCATCCACTGAGCAAGCCACGTGTCAAACACTCACTTTTGTACTGTCAGCTCCACAAACAAGGGACTGGCCCCAACATTCACTACTTGAAAGCTGACTGACGAAATCCTCTCCTGAACTCAAGTCAATCTACATTGATTCTTCAAAACAAAGATACAGAGGCACAGCGTTTGGAATACAGCCAAATGGGGATGCTGATATTGCTTGCTAAGTGCTGGGCCAGGATGCAGCAGTCTGCCTACCTTCCTGACTACCAACTGCATTAATACTTTGGACTTCTGCACAAACTTCAGACCCAGAGACACAAAGCTTTTTATTTATAAAAGCTAAGCATCTTTAATACATTGAGTGGCATAAGACAGGGGATTATTTGACAAAAAAACACAATTTCTTTTTCCAGCTGATTCTTAAGTCCCATTCCTTGAACCCTGAAGCATGTTTTCCCCACTAAAGAAATACAGGGAATACAGTTTCAAACAAGACCAGCATCCTCCTTCTGACAGAGGCTGATATCAGCTGCTCCCCCGGTGATTAAAATGGGCTTGCTTTATTTTGAATTAAAATAGGCTAGAAGCATTCACAGGCACTGGGTGAGCTGAGTGGGCAGTAACCATGAGCTGAAGGGAAGCTGTATTTTAACCTATTCAATTATTCTTGTAACTATTTTGCAAGAACATTTTTGACTACATCAGATGTTCTGCCTCTAATAGCCTACCCTCTCTTCCAATTATTTGATGTCCTAAATACAAATCTCAATACCTACTCAATGGCTAAGTTTTTGCCAGTGCTAAAAATTGGTTATTTACTTTACTTGCTATTGCATTACAAGATTATACATTACCATTTCAGACTGTTGGGGTTTTTTTTTTGTTTTGTTTTGTTTTGTTTTTTGTTTTTTTTATCAAATTTGTTCTCTTCTAGTCCTTCAGCAAATAGAATATACTAGGGGTAACTAACACAGTTTTAGTAAATTGTGTTACAGGTCAGAAATATATCACCTTGTCCTGTAAAACTAAGTGGGTCTACATGGGGAAAAAACAAAAGTTCTTGGACTACTACAGTTTACAACTATAGAGCACAGGTGTGAAAACACAAACTCACTGTAAAACAACAAGAACAAAAAAAAAGTCAAACAATAGTTTATGGATATTGTCTTTATAAACATTTTGGAGAAAATAATTAAGACAGTACTACAGAATGACTGTCTTTAATTGTGGTGCTTTTAACATAATAAATTGTAATAATCTATTATCCCTGTCTGAACACTGCAGTCAACTTTATGACAACCTGTGTGCCTAAAACACCTTTGATTTACAGGCAGCCTAACATATATTTGCACATGTTCACAAGCTAGTGGCAAAGCCAAAAAGGAAACCCGATTTTTTTCCAAGGGATTGCTTTTGGTCAGTTGTACATAATACTAATTTCAGCTGCCAACCACATCTATTTCAGTCCTTTACTAGTTCAGAATGACTTCCCTTCTAGTAGTGTCCAGTGCTTTATGCAGCTGAACTCTAAAGATAAGCCAATAACAATTTCTAGTTCTCTTGGGAGATGGGAATTAAGATCCTCTTCACCCAATATTTTCATTAAAGATCATAAATAGAACATGACACATGTTGACAAGAGCTGAAGAATTTGAAGACTGAGAGAAACGGGGCTTTTTCTGGTTGGTCCAGCTGATCATAAGCCAGGGAACTGGATAAGGTTGTACAAAGAAAAACAGAAACACAAGTTGTAACTATTACAAAAACCAGGACAAGAGAGGCAAAGAAATTCTAGAAATCCCATCACCCAAACTGGAGCAAATAAAATGTAAGGGATGCTCTATAAACTATATACACCAGACCTGAGCTTGATATGAGGAGACAGATCTCTTCCCACCTCTTTTTTTTTTTCCCATCGCTTTAGAAAGCAAATACGGGATTGCTGGAAAGTACAATTCTCCCTGAAAGTCTCTTTTGCAGTAAGGAAATATGCCTTAGGAATTTTGATCCTTTACAATGCTTCATCAAACACGTGCTCAGGTGTTACGAGGATTTCCAATATTCACAATTATTTTCATAGTATAACACAACAAATGGGAGAACAAACCCAAATCCTTTTCAGTCCCACTCAGTTCCTCTTTCTTTGGCCACATATTTAACTAAGCCAATGCCAAAAATATAACACACATCACTTTCACACTGCACCCAATGTGCACTGTTCCTGTCACCACAGAATACAATACATTGTATGAAATATATCAGATAAAGCAGCTGCTATTTACATTACAAAAGCTCCTCTCATGAAACTTAATAACAATTCCAGAAATTTACTTCTGGCTAGAAAGTGATTTTGGTTCCTTTCTTTGGTCCGCTTTTCATCCTTTCAACCTCTCACATACATAAAAATGAAAAGGTATCTCCTACTTTTCCCTCTACTGTTCAGAGAGGTGTTCTCTTTGATTAAATATACATGATATAGGTATAAAAACAGAAAATAAATTCCCAGTGCACCTTGTGTACTTTCACAATTAAAAAGCCTGCCATACATATTTCATTTTTTAGCTTGGGTAGCGCTTGATCATATAAGGTTCTTATCGGAGAAAAAGATACATGGTAACTTCATTAAAAAACCTGAAAGAATGGAATGAGAATATTCTGGGGGGTTTAGTATTTTTTGTGGAGCCTTTTTTTTTTTTTTTTTCCTCTTCCCCCCTATCCCAACAGTGGATACGAAGCATACTAAATATGTAATTACACGAGAGAGCCACCCAGCTTCCAAAGGAGCCGTTCCAGTGAATTGTGTAAATAATATGCCTTTAAAAACCCTAACACATGAATACAGATTTACCAGTTATGGTGCAGTTATATACCTGGGAGACAAGAATACCCATTTAAAAAAAAAAATCCTGCATAATTATGAACTTACCAAAGAGACTAGCACGGCTCAGAGCAAATTAATACTTTTATAACTTTCTCCAAAAGTTTTTTGTCTGTTTTCATTTGAAAGTAAGAAAAATGTTAAAAGCTGTAAGTCTTAATTAAGCCAAAAACAATGGCCAAAACCCATACAGAAAAAATTTACGCATCCTTACACCCCAGACCACAGTTCCCTGCACTTAAGGTAATTCTGACCTTTGTTGTCACTGGCAATTTTTCTTGAAAGTCCTTCCATTGTAAGAAAATTAATTTATAAAATAAAGAGGCAACTACAGCACTCCTTGGAGTATGACCACGAGAAGAATCTCTCAGGGTTGAACTAGCCCACAAACCATCAGCTCTTCTGGCTGGCACATAGTGCACCAGAATTGTGAAGGGCAACACAGTTGCTGTCATAATCAGTGCTCTTCAGAATTTCTCAACTTCTATTATGCTCAGACATTTTGGTCACATTTCCACAAGCATGTATGAGGACAATTAAACGTGGTTTGCACTCCTGTTTTGCTATAATAAAAGTAATTGAGCTATCGTATTAAAGACCCTTGAAGCATTTTCAAGAACTGCAAATCAAGCAACCCAATACCTCACTTCACTTCAAGAAAGCTGAGAATATGTTCCTGTGACAACTGTAGGATCTGTCTTCAAAACAATTAAGTCTCACAAATCAGAGGCTGAAACATGCTACCAGGGTTCAAATTATAGCACTCTTCCTAGATTCCAAACATAGGAAATACTGGACTTCTTACCCCAGTACTGATCACTGACTTCAGTGCAGTGGTTGTCCCCTTCACCCTCTGGCTACTACATTCAGCAGGCAAGCTTTACTGTGCACACAGAGCTCAAACTGCTATAAATGATTCCTTTTCCTTCAGCCTCCCACTTTTCATGTAATTGCTCAGTAAATTTTCTTTAACATACATATTATGCAAATTCTTCTCTAATTTTCTGGTAACTCCCTAGCTTACAGTAACTTTTTACACGACATTCCAGTTCACTAGCTACCCTTAAATATCAAAGATAAGGGACATAGGGTTTACATATTCAGATTATCCAAATAATTTCCTACCTGAGTGGGATCCAGGAGGATCAAATCACAGCTTTTACGTAAATGTTTGTGAAGAAATGTTTTCCCCAAAGAGTGGTTATTGGAGTTCAACCTCCAGATCAATAGAAATTATACACCCCAAAAAGGAGCCAACTTCTCATCTATAAGGTGTACAAGATCCTCAGTTGCCAAGTGCTTGAGGGAACTAGTGTAGATCTTATCTGAACTAGACAATACTAATGTTTTCATAATTATAGCTCTTTAATCCATGAAGCTGATATATCTAAACCAGTACACCTGCAGAGCTTTAAGATTCAGATGTCATACCTTCTTTAAAGAGTACAACATGCAGAGACTTGTGTGCACTTCTTTAAGCAACACCAATGATGGTGGTGTTAAAAGCAAGACCTACCCAAACTCACTAAAAGCAATGTCGCTAAGGTCTAAAGCATTAAACTACCTGAAGGATTAAAATAGAGATCTTACAAGACCAAAAGCATTAGGCTCTTCCATATTAAAAAAAAAAAAAAATAGTTGCTATTAATCTCCATCACGTCCAAAGCCTGATTTTGCAGCAATTTCGAACAATTTCAAATCTTATTATGCCATAAGAGATAAAACTAATTCTTTGACACAGGCATTCTGCATGAGTTTGGGCAGAATAACACCGCATCTCAGTTCTGCACCTGCACAGCAAGGACAATAGAACTACCCTGCCTGAAAGAGGTATCGGAGATTGAGTGTATCCTTAATTATGAAGCTGTGACATATAAACACCAAAAACTGAAACGATAGGGAGCCAAGAAGAGAACAGTGAATCATCACCTTTACAATAAAAATCAGAAAGAGCAATGTACCGACTGCCTAACCATCACTGAACCTGAACAACCAGGAGGCTTAAAAAAAAATACCCAACCCTACTCTAAGAAATGGGTTGAAGCCTCTTCAGCTTGGGAACTTCTGCATCTTTGGTCCAGATTTCTATCACAAAAACTGCACAGAACAAACCTACACTGGTGGAGAGATGAAATGGAGGTTTCATTAGGTTTTCCCTCATCTCTAGTTTTATTTAATTCCATAAAAATCTCTCAAGATTATTGTTATGTTATGCACCTACCACACAAAAGTGTTTCAAGGATAACTGATAGGTCTGCATAGCACTTTGCACTCTCCAAGTACTATCTGAGTGCCAAGTATTAATAATGAACTGCAGAAAGAAAGCTTATTTCTACTTCCCACTCAAAGAATTAGTATCTGAATTTTAAAAAGCATATGGATCCACTGAAAATAGAATATATATTTTAGAAGTTAAATGACAAAATTACAAACCCAAGATATTTCCAGAATCATTGCATTTTTCTCCTAGGAAGGTGTAATTCTAGTGGAAGAATCGTGTTTTCACAACATTCCTGGTTTTTACACTCTCTTTTCCAGCTGACTTGACTGAAGTGCAGACCATTAATATCTGAAGTGTCTTGTTTTGATTATACTGGCCTTTGCTGGTACCAATCTAGTTAAGGTAGCACCAAGAATTTCCAGCATAAAACACATTTACAGGTTTATAACTTGGCTCTAAAAATTCTACTCCAAAAGACAGTGGGAGGCAGAAAGGCTCAGATGAGTGCATTATATTACATATCCTATGTGATGCATACTTACACAACTGTATGTGAAGGGGAGGGATTAGCTTTAACTCTGAATTACCATGTTTCACAAGCCACCTAAAATGACACTTTTAACTTCCCCATTTATGTAATCAAAATAATGTTTTGTAAGTGTTTCAGCTAATTAAGAGCATAATTTGCCCAATTTCACAGTTTGGCTTAAATCATAGCAGGTGTCAATATAATAAAGGAATTGGCAAGTCATCTCTATTGATCGTATTTATACACAAACATTCCCCCCCCTTCTCCTCAGAAGTCAATTGCAGCTTGTCTTCAAAGGGTCAGCATCTAGGCAATGGGATGTTACAGACTGCTAGCAGCACAAGGCTGCCATTCAAAGAAAGGCTTAAACAAAGATCAAGGCTGAATAAATTTGTAGGTGTTTGCCTTTTTGTAAAAGATAATCTCACAGGAAACTGAGTAAAAAGAGCTTTGCAGGTTACTTAAAATGCTATTCTTAAAGCAACATGTATTTATGGCCATTGGTATTGTATTTCCTCTAGCCCACATAGGAACACAATGCAGCTCTCCACTACAGCACAGCAACATTAAATATAAAAACCTGCCATTAAAGGGCAGAGGGTAATGGCATCAGTGTGGGCGACCCATGCTCAGGTAGTGTTCAACGATTATCTCCAGTTTAAGTAGGCTGAAAATACGCAAATCCAGCCAGCACTGATTTTAGATAAAATTGTCAGTTTTATGGATATTTATAGTATGTGTCCAGTCTTGCAGAACTCCATCTTCCTCCACCTCATCTGTAATATAAACTGCTTTTAGCCCACATTAATACAATGTGTTACTGGGATACTTCTCACATTCTGTATAAACCAGGCAGCAGATCAATACTCAGCTGTGCTGAGGGGGAAAAAAAAAAAATCATTACATTAGGATCCTGTTAAAAACACAGACACCAGGAGGATAAACCTGATGCATAGACACCATTCCATCTGGACGCATATGTAGATTACTGTTTTTAAATACATCAGACGTGGCTTTCTTGTCAATGTGAGGTTTTAAAGAATACTACGGGTAGAACCTTTGGTATATATTCTACACCAAATCAGTCTCACCACAAAAAACCTAACCTCTCTGCTTCTCATGAGAGCTCTTCCTTTTGATCAAAAGTTTCCACCCTTTCTATCAACTCCCTTACCCATATACTTCCTGGGGTGAAATCCCAGCACTGAAATTGGAATAGCAAAGCTATTTTCATGACAGCATCTGCTAATGACACAAGTTCAGGTTTGTAACTCTTTCTTGGATCAAGGAGGCATAAGAAGATTTAAGATAAAGACTTTAGAACCAATAACAGTAAAAACCAAAAGGAAAGCAGCCACATGGAAAAATATTTTTTAAACAGTGTAAGTTCTTCTATTATTTGGGGTTGCCTATATGTGAAAGTCTCCTTGGAAAATTCATTAACTGCACGTTTTGGGGTTTTTCCCTCCCCTCAGTATTTCTCAGAGTCAAAAAAGCATATATCCCACCTGCATCAGAACACTGACAATATACCATAGCCAGAACAGATGCAGCTCTGTTTATCTCAGACATAAAAAACAGAAGAGCCACACAACCCTCTTCCTATTGTTTCCCCAATCTACCACATGAGAAACAGAAACTGATGCCATGCCCCAGAGGTCAACAAACTTGAGCTCTGCAAGACGATAATTGCAGAGTTGAGATTCCTCCGAGACACCTTGCCTCCAGCCTAGCAAAGTTTAAATCAAGAAAACATGAAAACATCAACTTCAATGTCCCAGCTGACCTTCACTAGTGTGGACTTGGAGAGAGAGAGAGAAGAATGGTCTCTCGGAAAGAAGCTCCAAAGCATGCTTAAACCTTTGCAACACATCACTCATATTTGCAAACCATTTCTTTGGATAATACAGGACTTGATGCCCATCTTCTTACAGGTGTTCAAGCTCTTCACAGAAGTCAATGTAAGTTGACAGCTGTAAGCAACTTGCACAAACAAGTTACTCCTTACTACTTGTACTATTGAGACAAGACTAGAGAAAATCAAAGCCATCCTGTTAGTACCTGCAATGAAACTCTCGTGTTTAAGGTGTTTGCTATAGTTTTTCATTCTCTCCCACTCCACTCGGCTCTTTGTGTTGGGCTCACGGTACCACAGATCCCTTCACCACCATGTTTCATCATTTCACAACTCCAGTTGCCACGACAACAGGATGCAGCTTATCTGTGCTGTTTTCATATTTCCAGTTTTTGTTGCCATAACAACATAATCATTCTGGCTTTCTATAAAAACAGCAACTTTAAGCCACATATTCTCAAGGACGCAAGATCCATCATAAATGTATCTTCATGAAAGAAGAGGTTTGTACAGGCAATTTGTAAATTAAGCTATTTTTTTCCAAAGGGGGATTTTTCACTCACAAAAGTGAAAAGCTGACAGCAATTGCTAGAGGCAGACTGCTGAGACATCTAAAGCCTGGCCTTTAATAATAGCCAGAGTAATATAGCGCTAGGCCACTTCCGAGTGGGGACTCCCCACAGTGTCAGATTGTGTCAAACTGCACAATTGTTATGTGATGTGAGTAAGTGTCCATACTTGTTTCACCCAAGCAGATCTGAATTAGACGCTAGATGCAATTCTCTTGAGTTTTAACCCAGTGGCCTCCCCATTATTACCAGCACCACTACCATGCAGCTTTGTGTTTGAAGGCCCATTTTAATTCTGTAATTCGAGCTGTCGTTGCAGATTTCTTTTCAGACTCTGACCCTTTTTGCTTCCAGGTGACTGCATTTTGAACTTTTATTTACAGGAAGTGCACATTCATAAGACTGGTGAGAAAATGTTATACAAACACAGCATGCATAAACACAGAACAATGATGGCTATGAGGGGTATCAGCTAACATGGCACTGTAACTTCATTACACCCTCATTTATGTACTTCACTAATGAGACAAGCACAGGTGTCCAACACGGTCCCTCACATGAGATGAATAACAATAATACAGTCCAACCTGCTTTAGCCATGCTTGGTATCCAGAAGATATAAGTTGGAATCCATCTTTTGGCATGTGTATTCGGGGCTAGGAGAGAATAGACATAAAGAGAGACCTCCTTTTACACTGGGACCTAGCTAACCTAAGTCTAAATTCTGGAGCACTTTAAACAATGCAGATTTTTTAAAGCCACGTATGAAGGTTTAGTCCCCAGATTAGTTCTTGTTTACTCCTCTGATATCAGCTGCTTTTTTAATAAAGTTAGCACCATTTTTATGATTTCCATCATTTTACATTTCAACTCAGTATATATAGGTATTTCTTTAAAATTTTCACACAAATGCTTGAAAAAGCACAGCCTCTGTGGTGAGTGCAGTAGCAGAGTCTAGTGGTCATTAATGCTTTTGCCACTACATAAAGCTAAAGGGTGTCAAAACAGCAGTAGTCAAGCTATGAGAGTGTTTTTACAGTTACCATCCTCAACACGGTCCAACCAGACATTGGACAAGGTAAGATTAAGGAAAATTCCTGAAGAGATGCAGCCTTAATATTGGGGTAATAGGAAACTATACTCACACACAGCCATAAATTATGCCTCAAACTGATAGACAAATATAACCTCCTCCCCATTTATCATTTTAATGCTTTATCAAGTTGAGGAAAAGGCAAGACATCCAATAGCTCTGGAAGCACAGAACGTATACAGCACAACTCACAGCCAGAAAGAAGTATGCAACAAAAAAAAAAAAAGAAAAAAGAAAAAAGAAACACTGCTTGTCATGACATTCACTTGCAGTTTGAAGATACTCTCACAATCAAGTGGATTCAAGCTGTTTCCCCTCCCCTCCCACAAAAGGAGATGCTTAGAAATTAAAATCACATGTAAGCAACAGGACCAGACAGGACATCCACAGACACCAAGTCTAGAGATCTATCATACTCCCGGAAACTACTTCACAGTCCATTTCTTAATTCACTGTACTTCTCTTCCAAACCAGCAGACTTGTGCCCTTACCACTCCTTCTGGAAGGCTGGAAAAAAAAAAACCTTCTCATTTTCAGAATAGCTCTATTCAAGGTTTGTTCTTGTGTCAACACAGTATTTGTTCTTGTGTCAACACAATATTTAGTCTGTACAAACTGTGTCCACCCCAGTACTTGTAACACTAAAAAATACAACTGATTGGAGAAGAAAAATGTGTGACCACTGAATGACAAACCTTCACAGCCATGGTGGGGAGGCAGTCCAGCCTTAGAATGTGAAATTAAAATAACTACTAGGACAGACTAAAATCTTGCCTCTAAAGAAAAGTACACATACAGGATTTTATAATATACTTTGAACATTAGTTATATTTGCTTCTCTCCAGTTTGAATTTAAATCCTCGTAAATCTTTCAAAGCAGTAGTAAGATTACGTCCTGGTGTCCTAGCCAGTAATCTCAGTTAAACATTAATTGTAATAACCATCATTATGCTGATAAAGTCAAGTATATCTGGTTACTGCATTCACCTGCTGAACTTGGACTTGCAATGCTTAACACATTAACAAACTATGTTTAAGGGGACTTGCACACACAGCTAGAAGCATCATGCTCTGAGACCTAATCCTTACTTCAGCACTAACTTCATGGGTGGTTAGTCTCTCTACTACTGTAAAATGAGGACAACACGCATTTAACCCACCTCACAGGTTTGCTGAGAGGAAATGCTGACATTTCTACATGCTTTGAAAATATGAAGTGCTACATATCTAGCAAGAACACTACAGAAAACCCACATTTTACTTCTGGCTCAAGTGCTTCATTTGCTTTTTCAAAGTAGCACAGCACAGTAAACCTATCAAGGAAAAAAAAAAGCCTTCACAAACAAGCAGAAATAATGATCTTTTGAAATCACAGTGTCAAGAGTAAACTGACCTGAATACCAGTCTCAGATCTGTCCAGGTTCACATAAATTATGAAAAATTACATCATTTTTTTCTGTTTCTGTCACCTAACCTACAAATTAAAGGATAACAGCAAGTTTTCTCTTAGAATCGGGAGGCTACTTAACATTTGTAAAGCCCATTAGTCCAGAGTAGTTTGAGTAACTGATATAAGACATTGATTTAAACCATTTAATTTGAAGACCCTGGTCCTGCAAATATAGTGTTACAACAGATCTACTGCAATCAACAAGATTACTCTCATGCGTGTCTCCAATATCAAAGATAACACTGTATTTCTATTTAGACTCTTACAAACACCAGTTCTTTGTGACTTCAACATAAAAGTTGCTTGATTATTACCAATAAAAGTAATCAGCGGACTAGCAGCTACTGTAAACTCAATTTTTCAATGCTGACAAATATACAAATAGGAGAAAATAAGACCCATCATTCATCCCTTAACACGGTATGTGCAAAATCCTCTCAGTGAGATATGTCACCTCTACATTTGATAAATCTATGCTCACCTAAGAAAAAAATAAACTATATAGAAGTAAATTTTACCAGCATGAGCTGTATCACTTCCCACATACTGCAGCTTGTGCCATTAAAGAGGGATATTTGCACAAATAAGCCCCCATTCACATCAAACACAAGCACTGATAGAAAAGTGTAACTTAATTAAAATCTCATAGATTCACCACTGGCTAAACTTTTACAACCAATCTCCTAAATTCTGAACTTCTGTGGTTCTCCTAGGCACGTTGAGAATGACCTCTAGGAATGCATTCTTCAGCACAGACAGGCAATTAAATAAGTACATCTGGTTAAAATGGTCTGAATTTCAGTATCCAAATGACAGCAGACACAACTACAAAATGATAGAAGAGGAACCCATATATGCTTGACAATCTAAAAAATAAAACAAAATTGCCCCTCTTCCCCCGGCCTTTCAAAGATGTGGGAGACAGACAACTGCCTTATTTGAAAGCTGTGCTATTTTATCAATCAACACTAAAATCTTCCACAAATATGATCCATTCAAGGCAATTCTATCGGCCATACAATTGATTGCCCAGCAAGACCTACTTACTTTCGTATTTCATGAGCACGCACCATTTATGCTTATGGTTCAATATCATTCATAAGCACAGTATTTTCTCTTAGCATCTCTTAGCCTTTTCCATGACGAGCAGTCTGCCTGCTAGGGTAATTTTTGTCTCTTTTTCAATAGCCACAACTGTCAAAAAGTTACTCTGAAAGCACTCCAACTGCTAATTTCTATCATGCTATTTTGTGATTATTTCAACATTTGTATCTAGGTGAGTGACTAATTTGTAATATAACCCTGTCTACTTCCTTTTCCAAGACATTCACGTTTATTATTAAGGACTTGCTTTAAAAATGAGCCTTCCATCATCACAGATGGCTTATTTCACAACCATCAGCAACTTATTCACAGTTCTGAAATGCAATTTTACTCTATATGAAGTGCCTACTTTCTCTTTAGTCTTCTTGGTGGCCACAGAACTTGTCATCTATATATTACTCATACATTAAAATTATTATATATATTGCAATTGTCTATAAACCCGTGAGCCAGAATACCTTACTTTGCTCATCCCCTGACTTTTTTCCTTTAGTAATCTCTCTTCCATTTTTAATCCATTTGATTTTTGCAGTCCCTAGCAAGACCCAGAAAAACAGAATGATTTCTGAGAACAAGTCAGTAATTTAAAATTCAGTGGTACCCTCTTCCCTTCTATACAAAGGCTGATTTTTAGAGGACATTTAATTACAGGCCTGAGTTCCTATTTTCTAAGCCTAAACACAACCCCTGAAGGCTTACAATATTTGAGTCACAGCTGGAGCTGTGGTTACTATACAGTTTAAATATCAGCCTCTTTACTGTGCAATTTGTTTTGAAAATCAAATCAGATGCCGTGTCATAAACAAGTGCTAATTAAGTACTGAGCGGAAATTGGGCTTTTTTGTGCAAGAAGGGTTCTTAAATATCTGCATCTTCACTTCCATAAGAAAGGATATGTCAAGAATGATAATTATAAAAGGAAACCTACTATGGTACTTGCAAGGCAGTACCGCTGCTTCTCCATTTCATCTGCTTCCATATAAGAAGAAATGGGGGGGGGGGGGGGGGGGGGGAGCTGAGACCTGTATGAAATATATATGTACTAAGGATCTTATTAATCTGATCATATAACCCATAACACCTCCTTTTCCTTGAGAGAGGACATTCACTCTGGGTTTCTATCACGTACGATTTAAAGAGGCAAGCTAAACCCATCTCTGTCACTGCAAAACAATAGTGAAGCTACTTATATTTTCATTCCTTTTAAGTTATGATCTACACACAGTATTTATTTGATGATAACATTGTATATATTTATCAAACAAGGTGTTATATCTAATGAAAAGTGAAGAACAGGAATAATGCATTTTAATACTCCAAAGGTTGCCTCTGAGTTACAATATTCACAATTCCATTAACTAACAGGCTCTTGGCTACAAAGAATTAGATCTGTCAGTCACTGACACGGGAGGGCATGGCCAGTTGCACTGAAGATTGTCCAGTTGAGATGACTTCCACAGCAAAGGAAAATATCCCCTGTGGCTTAGAACCTGTTAATGAGTTTGTATGCATTACAGCAATAAATTAAATTCCCACTACACAATATACAGCTTCATGGCCCAAACAGATACCTTAGTCTACTGCCCAAAGCAGTACTCAAAAAAAGGCACAGTTAGATCTGTGGCCTCTAATTCAACAAAAACGAAGGAGTTCAAAGTCTTTCATTATTGTTAGGAGAGGAAACCATGAGCGCTCTGATTCTAAAACCATAAGCTGCCAATATTTAAGTGTTCCCTTTATGAGAAACACTGAGCCAGTTGACTGTCAGATCTCAGTTTGATACAAACTCCTTCAGAAGGACACAGCACTCCCAAGCAGTAAGCTCTGCCTGCCCGCAAACTTAATGAATTCACCGCACATGGTGAACATGGCTACACTAGTTCTTCAGTGAATCTGTTTGGAGTATGTTGACCAAGACCTGCTCAAAACCAAATCCCACTGGAGAATGTCTATTTATATTCCTTGACAGATAAAAAGACACAAGTTTTTAATTCCTGCAAGAGCAGTAGCTACCAGGAAAACTACTTTTGTAACATGAAACACCTGGTTAGCTTCTTAAGGGCTCACAAGAATACCAAGCTACAGTATTCAAAACAAAATGGAGACCTGTGAGAGCACTCTATTAATCTCTGGACAACGTAACATCAAGCTCTGGAAACACGCTTACTATAGCGGTGTAAAGAGATCCTCTTTCTGCCCATAAGTGGTGGTGAAATCAAGCAAGTTTTTACTTGACATTTTACATCTGAAATTCAAGTCCTATATTCAGCCTCCTTCAAGACTGCAAGATCTATGGTGAAGAGAAGCTACATTTCTCATGATACTGTCTGAACTTGTGCCACGTAAGTATCCAGCAAGAACAGTGGCATTAACAGTGCAAGCATTATGTATAGGAGAAGCTGGAAGCTTGTCTAGAGATCAATAAAATTAAGCTGATACCTTTTAAGTATCTTGTCTCTTTTTCTTATGTCTGTAGAAAAGTCAGAAAGCTCACCTGGATTCTGATTTTTCAGTGAGATTCAGAGCATCAGGAATAAAAAATTCTGTACTTGAGAAAAAAATACAGCCAAGGTGAACAAAATTAAGAAATCTAGAAAATTACAGTCTCCATAATCAGCAAAAGACCTACAGTGCTAACTTTCACCTTCCTGACCTCCTGCTGAATTTTAGGTAGCAGACAAAAAAGTATGCAGAAGAGATGGGTTGCAGGTCTGTACCAAATACCCTGTAAGGAAATGTGCAGTTCACACATTAAGCAGACAAATTTGTAAGAGGAATATCGCTGAGGTTCTTTTTTCTAAAGAAATGGCAATGCTTTCAAGAGCAGACTCCAGCACTCAACCACATTTTCTGCTTAGCTAATAAACTCTCATCTTCTGAGCAGACTCCAGCACTCAAGCCGAACATTTTCCTATTCAATAAACTAACCAAAAAACTTCCTTTTTGCAAGAATGGCCACTCTATCCCATTTCCCTCACAAAGCACAAATTACAGTGGAGAACCTATTCACCAATCACAAGTAAATTTGAATCCAAAACTAACTGTCCCAAGTAGTTACCAAGATATATTAAATTTCCTTTCCTGATCTAAATGCCCTGTACTGAGCTCAGCTCTATGACAGTTCTCAACACCTTTAGACTGACATACGGTGTAAATACTTGTCTGCTTGGCTTAACTAGAAGAAACTCATCATTAAAACAAGAAGTACCAAAGAAGCCTGCTGTCTTAGAGGACTATGATGAAAGAATAAAGCAGGGGAAACAGAAACAGCTGAAGATACCTAACGAGCAGCCTCTGGTAGCATCCCCATGCAAAATAAGTATCTGTAAGAAGATTAACCAGAATGAGTCTAAAATGTTGCAGAAAAGACTGGCCAACCCTTAAAGCAGAAAAACAAAACAAACAACAAAAACAATATGTCCTGTCTCCCAAGAAAGGAAATCTACTGAGTACTGATAACTATTGCCAGAATGAAGCAGTCACCATGGGAGGCGTAAGTAAATCTGCTCCCAATTTAGAACAAATTAGAATTAGTGCTAGACTAACCCAATCTTCTTCTTTAAGAAGATCACTGAAGTCCAGACAAATTAGAAGTAGTTAAGCATTTGATAGACAACATGTAGGAAGTTACCAGTTAAAATGGAGAGGATTAGGATTAATACCAGAGTTGTAAGGAGGATAAGAAACTAAAAAGGGTAGAGGATCACAGGTTATTTTGAAAAAGGAACCATCAGGCTGTACAGAGATTGATCCCTTTTGAAATCCATTATTAATCTTGAAATTAATGTCAAAACATTCTCACCAATGGCTAAAAAACCCAAGAATTACCAGTGTGCTAGTGAAATTGTCTGAAGACAAAGTTAAGACACATCATAAATACATAGGACACAGCATTTTGAAGATCTGGGTAACAGAACCAACACAAGGTGTACATAAATTAAAAAGTAACATTATTCCCCTTATAAACTAGGGACTCAGTAACTGAAAAGAGGGGAAGAGGCCCTATGACATGTTACTCATCAGGTAATGTTGGTTCAGCAATAAGATGTAGCCATGAAGATGGCAAATGCTACTGTAGGATATTGTATAAAGTGAAAAATTCCCAGAAGAGAGAAATTAGGATTACTGCCTTTATACGAGAAATCAATAAAATTTTTCCTGGAATATTCTGTATAGCTCTAGTCACTCATGTTCCAGAGAGACTAATAAAATTCTGCAGCTGTTTAAGAAGGTCTGCTAAGATTACCAAGAGTTATAGGAAACATCTTATGGAAAAAAAAAAAAAACATGCTGGTTTAGCCTGACCAGATCCAGCTCAGAGGAGAATACCATTGCTCTCCAAAAATAAGCAGATGAACACAGGGGAGCAAGAAGAGCTGTTTAAACTCAAGGACAACATTGGCACAAGAACAAATGAGAATGTATTAGCCACAAATTAAGTTAAACTGGAAAATAAGAACAAGAATTCTAGCTTCCAAAGTACTAAAATTTAGAATAGCTCAACAATGGCATAGCAAAGTCCATTCACTTAAGAACTGTTTTGAGTAGCTTGCAAAAGAGACTCAAACACATGCTCCACAAGACCTGTTCCAATCCCATGCAGAAATGTTTCTTCTCATGATGGGCTCCAAACTCTTTAGTCTTTGCATAAAGTCTTATTTTAAAGTCAGTGAGATACGGATATATAAGAGTATCTTTGTCAGTTAAAAAATTTTCAGGTTATTTATGCTTGTTTATAAACAACAGCTGAGACAAAGTACAAAAGCCACACACTTCGCTAGAGACATCCCAGTCAAAAGGAGAAAAAAACAAAAAAAAAGTTACAAAAAGAAAATTAACAGGGAATGTAGGTTTTTGGTTTTTTGAACCTATTAGCAACAGAAAACACCTTCTGTCATATTTGAAGAGGGTGATAAGATTGTTTGGATTTCTTCAGAAAACTGCTGAGACACTTCCAAGACTCATCTTCTAAAACAAGATTGATCCATTGTTTAATACTACACCCACTTCTCATTGTTCTAATTTGCAGGAAATGAATGATAGCTGGCTGCATTTCTCCATGCTGGTTGAGTTTTGGCATATAAGAAGGGCATTGAACAGACCCAATGAACCACCCTCCTGGAGAACCGCCAGCACCTTCTTAACAGACAGAATGCGAGGCCAACTATCCATAAACTAAAAGCAACTCCCACATAAACACTGCTCCATTCTGCATTGCTCTCACAATAAATTGTGTAGAGATGGAGAGTGACTATATCATATGATGGACTTTCACACTAGACTATTTTTCTCTGAAACAACTTGAGACTGTTTTGGTTGCTATATGGACAAACCTAGAAAAATTAAGATTTTTTTTGTCTAGTCGGAATACAGTATAGCCCTGCTTTGTATCCAAGCAAAAACAGCCATCACCTTTCTCCTGAGTATTTAATCCATCCTCCTACATTTGAAAAAAACCCTCATAATCTGTAAGAATAACTATGTCCTTAGCCAGAAGCATCAAGAGAGAGGACTCCTACAAACAATCTGAGAGAATCTACATATAGGCACAAAGCCAACTGATGGAAAAACCACACCAGAGTTCTGTACTGGCTGGTATCTCCCAAACTTCCTTTCTACAATCTTCTGATCTGTTTTGCTCCAGGCACTTCTGAAGAAGATGGGCCATCTAGACTACAGTTAGAAGTACACTTATTATTGTCCTGATAACATACAACTGCACTTAAGAACTACTAATTCATTTCTTCATAGCATGTCCCAGCAACTTTTCCCTTCTTAAAATGGGATTAAGGAAAATAAACCAGCACTAAGGCTCTTTGCTTCTGCTAGTCCAAACTGGTTGCTCCAGTGGATTCTGCCAAGAGGTTGCATGGCTCCTGCTCACAGACAGTAAACACTTCTGTCCTTCCCTCAAGAAGACTGGAAAGACCCCTTGCCGAGCTTTCCCATTCTTCCTCATTCTCTCCTTCCTGCTGCTCTCATCAAGATGAACTTGCAGATGTGGTTTCAGCAGTGAAGGGGGGAAGGGAAAATCAAATCGGATGTTTCTCAATTCTTAGTACAGAGGAGGACTAGAAGCAGCTAGAGAGCACAAAATTATGATCAATCATTTGTTTCCAAGCTAAATCACTGTGGAAAAGTGAAATAATTTAAAACTGAAAGCCTTCATTGCTGCTTCTCAAACATTCTGCCATCCCAGCTAACAAATTTGGCTGTGCACACACAGCTACAAGCAGGCTGAGCACCCATTGGTTAATAGAACCATGAACTTACAGATGAAAGAGAAAAAATGAATTTTAATGCAGTTTTTAGAAATACTTGTCATTGTTTCAGCATTGCCATTTAGTGAATGGGACCGATTTCTCTCTCAGTAGGGGATGATATTTTAATGATGTAACAATGTACTTTCCAGAAGAAAGACAAGCCTCATGAGGCAGATTAAAACTAAGAATATTCAGATCCCATTAAAATCAGACAGTTTCAAGCCATTTTTAAAATTAATTTTGTTTAATGATAAAATGTGTTATCTTAACAGGTGGCTAACCAATTGTAAAATTAACCAAAACGTGGTCAGAAGCACAAGGCTAGCTATTGGAAGAACTGGTTTCTTTTTATTCTGTCTTCTGTTATCAGTGTACCATAGACCCTAACACAGATTCCTCACATCCATGACCCCAGGCAAATTTCTGAGCTTCAGCTTTCTCTTTCTGCAAAGCAGGGGTAGTACTTGTCCAACACCAGAGTTCCTCGAGACCTCAGATACAGAGACATTAGAAAGCATCATTGTTTAATAAAGAGAACATATTTAATGCAACTCCTAGGACATTTATTTTCAACAGTTTCTGTGGTATCAAGAAGTTAAGTTTTTCCCAGCACTAATTAGCATCCTGTCAAGAAAATAGCTTCATGTCTGATTGCTTATTGTACTTTGAGCACTTACTATTAGCTGTAGCCACTGGACTCTGCTATGCTGCAACTCATTTTCAGTTTCCACAGTTATACACACACTGCATTCAGCCCTTCTGTGCAAAATCACTTAAAATACATAAGAAATACACCTTGCTGAGCATCTCCTGAATTGTAGAAAGGAGGAAATGAGGAAAACTGAAGAAAATATTGAGTATGAGAAACACTAGTTAAGTTTGCCACTGAGAATGATTAAATATTACACAAATCTCACCAGCACATGTGGAGGTTAGAGATAACACAATGCAAGCAGACAAGGAAGTGAGAAAACAGCTTATTCCGTCTGCTTTGTTGAATTTAGCATGAAAATTTTAATACTTGATTTTGAAGTTGCTCAGCTTGCTGGTTTTGCTGGTCTTACATGTGATGCAATAATTTATACTGCAAATACTGTTGCAGCAATCGCTGAGAAAATTAATATGACAAGAAATGCATCTATACAGATGGAAAAAAGTCAGTGGAATGCCTTCACTCAACTCTTAATGAGAGCTCATCATTTCCACGTATAAATGACTCTACTTTTAATAGAAAATAAGTACTTTGCATTGACAAGTTCTAGGATACAAACTAACAGTGCAGTAAAATCCAAAGAGGTCAACACAGCAGATGAACATATTCACTTGACAAGTATAAGCAGTCAACATTCGTATGTCAGGAAATACTTCCTGATCCCAACTTCAAATGTTTTAGAGCATGAAGTGAATTTTAAATGAGACCAGACCATGAAGTTTCCTCTGCTACTTAATTTCCAGTCTCAAGTCATTCTTTCTGCTGCTAACACTGAAAATAAACAATAAAACTGTATTTTTATATTTCCATCTCATTTATGGCCTAGAGATCAGAGCTTGGTTGGCCACTGGAAATACTCCAAAGATAACCATTTCATTTCTTCTTCATTAGGCACATCTCAAACAGGAAATCTCCAAACACTGTACATTCCTACCTTACCTCTGTAGATAATAAACAGCTACGGAATTTTGTTTTCTTCCTATGAAACCTTCACTACCTCTTTCCATATCACAAACCACTAGAGTACTGGTCATGTTGAGGCTGCTCTCCATGTCTTGTATCCAAGGATTATTTAGGAAGCCCTTCACCTAACCAAACTTTGTGGTTAGAGCAGTCTGCTTTATCTTACTAATGAGAATGATAATTTAGTACCAAATACTCATGAGGAATTATAGCTCTGCTGACTGGCAAATAATTTGCCAAGGCAGATTAGTTTAGCTGCATAAAATAAATATCCACCTGCACATACTAGCACTAATCAGGGCGTGAAATTAAACTTTTTATTCAGTGGGAAATAACTGCTGCAAGGCGGCGATTTAGTCTGGGAAGCAAATATTAAGGTCAGCCTATTCTCTCTGATGTTTATAGTATATATTACAGTGTGGAGAGCATGGTGCAACAAATTCTGCTTTTTAAGTCTATGAAACTAAATACTTCAATGATGCGATAGCAAATTTGCCATTTGCTTTTCTAATTGCATACATTTAATGGAGCAAAGTGGCTGAAATGAAACATTACCAAAGAAGCAAGGGTGAAGCTACTGAAGTACCAAAGGCCTGCATCAAGTGCAGAAAAGTTTGTAGCAGAATAAATCATCATTTTCTTTACAATATACTAGTCCCAACAAATCCTCAAACTAAGGGGACATTATTTTAGTTCTACTGGAAAAAAAATACTAAACATATGTTTAATATTCGAGCACAATTTTCAACCCCACATTTAGGAGGCAACTCTCTATCCTAGCTGTTTTACAAAATTATTCTCATTGCTTTCATGCCACCCTTGCTTTGGATATCCAGGATTCTCTGCCACAATGACCACAACTCATAACTATGTTATTAGGAAGACTCTAAGGTTCTCAAAGCAGAGTTTTAAAACAATAGCTAACCAGTCCTACATCTTAAAAATCCCAGTCCTACTGACACCATAAATCACAGAGGTTCAGTGTAAACAGAACCTCTTATAAAGTATAAGCCTTTGTCCATCTGTTCCATATAAACACACACACAAATAGAGGGGGGGGGGGGGGGGAAGATACATTCCAAGTCTACTACCATCTTGCCTCCAATTACACTGACTATTCTTTACTATATTACCTGTCAGTTATGTGGAAGCTCCTACAAACATGAGAACATAAAAATTAAGGAACTTCAGTGTTTCCTCTCAGTACAACAAACAAAGAAACAAAAAAAACACCAAATAAAAAACCCTACAGATGCATCTTAAAAGCAACCAAAAGGTTTTGGTTCTCCTGTGAAACTGAAAGGCCATCAGGACCTCCAAGAATCATTAAAACATTAATTCAGGGGTGAAACAGAAAAAAGACACTCATGAAGAATGCTAGTCTCAACATTTTCCTATTCACAAGCCAAGAAATGAAATTAAGTTCTGCAAACTTATTCACTCAGAAAAACTGAGAAACTTTACTAAATATCAAGCTCTTGCCTCCCAAGCCATCCTAGATAGGATCCCAAACTGGTCAGGTACAGCCCCAAGCACTGTTAATTAAACACAACTGAAGTTGTCACTAGTCCATTCAAGAAAACAGATGTTGCTTCAGAGAGCTTTGATATTTTTCTTAAATACCTTTCAAAATGAGGAACAAAAAATATGAACTCTTATAAAAAGGGCTTTATTGTATTTTTATAGCATATTACATACCTTGTAACAATCATTCTGTTAAGTGTGAATGTCAGTTTTATTTTCTGTCCCTTTTTTCCTGGCTATTTACAAGCTTTGTAAGAATCATTCCTTAATTAAGTCTAAACATAGTTTTATATAAATGGATTCCTGGAATTAAAAACGTTCAGACTTAAGAAATGATTGTTACAGAGACTGTAACAGGCCGTAAAAAAGAATGCCACTTTAAACAAAGATTTCTCATTTTAATTAAAAAGATAATCATCAGAACATTCGTATACTTAACAGAACCATTTGAAGCTACTTTGAAAAAATACCTACTATTCTATGCAGGCATATGTAGTTTACTTTATATGACATTTAATCAAAGTCTCAGTCGAGCCTATTGCACTCCTACTTTAAATATTGTATCTACAGTTTTAAACACTTTATACAAATATGGAAGTTACTTATTGAGCACCTCATTTCTAGTACTTTTGTAAATGGTTATTGACAACAGAAATCCCATATTCTTGAAGGCATAAAACCAGAGCTCAGTAAGGCAAGGGCTTTTGGGAGAGATTTTTCTGTGGATTTTTTTTTTAAGCTAATGTACACATTTGCCTGTCCTTTTAGTTTGTGCATCAGTCTCTTACACATTGTACTTTATGAAGAGTGTCGTTTTATCTGTAGTATTGTAGAAACATGAAAAAGGGCTGAGATGAATTGAGACAGGTTCCACTCTGCTAAAAACCTTGATGTAGCTGCAGAACACTGGACTATATAATTTACAGGATCATATTTTAAATCTATGAACTGGATTTCATTCAAAAAAAAACTTTGAAAGATGACATGTAGAATACATGATAGAAAACACTCATTCACCTGCAAAAAGAGTCTTCCCTGGTAAGCAGTTGCTTAGTATTGCATAATGCTAATACACAGCAATTTAATATCAGAAATAAATTAGGCCTTCTTAAAATGTAGATGTAAATTGAGTAGGCAAATTAAGTTAAATAAATTACTTAAACCTTAAAGCATTAGATTATACATATTGTAGCTGACCACAGATAATTAGTAAACTGGTAGCAGATATCAGCTAAACATAATACTGTTTCATTGGCAAGGCATCAAGCCAATACCAGTCAGTAAGAAGGCGACCTTATTTTACTCACATCAAAACGTTGCACAGACATAAGCACACATTAAAAAACAGAGTCCAGTATGCCTTTCAAAGAATCGAATATAGATACTTTAAAGCAAGATAATTCTGTTCATATTAGCATTGGATAAAGCCTCCACCTGACATTTTGCTATTAGAGTTGGACATTAAAATAAAAAACAAATCGCCAGGTCTATCTTGCTTGGTACGTTGTGACTCAAGAGAGATGCTAAAGTCAATGCCAAAAATTAGGTACTGACATTTTTAAGTGGAAAAAGTATTATTTTCTAGAGAAACACAAGAATACTACCACCTATAGGGCTGCTTTTCAACATGAAATGAAACCTACCACAAATCCATATCAAAAACAAAACTATCAAAAGCTGGAGAGATAATAGGTCTCATGCTTCCAACAAATAATTTGGGTATTTACCTACAATGCACTTGGGAAACTCTCAGGGAAAATCAATAATTAATAGCAAAGCCCACCTCAACCCAAACTGTGAGCCACCTAATAAGGAAGATGTACCTGAAGTGTATCACATGCTTGGATGAACAAGATAATTCATTGTGAATGATTCAGCATTAGCTGAGAGGATGCACGAGCTCATCTACTACCTCTAGGTAGATAACTGTACCAATGCCATTACTGCAGTACACCTTCTGAGTGCTACAAAGGCAGAAACAAGGAGCTAGGAGGGCCAAGCTGATATTTGCAAATGATCCCTCATGTATCAAAACAATGTTGCCACACCTCCACAAACACCAAAAGGCCCCACCAAGTCTAATTATGCTGGTGAAGTTTTTTTAAAGTAAGAGTCATGTTCTAGACAGGCATGTGCTAAAGTAAATGCTTGAGATGTGTTAGACAAAAGTTGTTCTCACTCTCAACCTGTAAGCAAAAATACCCTAAAAAATTTAGAGTGGACAGAGAGAAGCCACATCTTTCATGATGGTTTTCACAACCATTTTGTACACAAGAGGCATTTTAATAAAACATTGAGGAACTTGGTTTAGCTTTTAGTTCTCAGCACAGCCTGATCTTGATAAATCCTCCCTTTATCTGGTGCTCTTAACAGATGCATCTCCTGTAAGAGCAGCTCTCTCACGCTCCAGTCTAGTGTCAGGGAGCTTTATTGTTCAAGTGAAACAGCCAGCTGCAAGATGGACAGGGATTCCCTCAAGTTCCAGACTCAATCTTACTGAAGATCTCAAACGCCTGGACTAAGCCCTTGGATGGGAATCTTAGCACAGTGGGTGAAAAAAGCAGCATATGAGAATTCAGCATAGCATGTTCACAGTGCTACCTGGCAGAAAACAAAAATGTTTCAGCAGAAACTTTTCAGGATATGAAACTCACTATCTAGAGGCAGGTTATAATTACCAAGCTTGGCCAAACACAAGTGCAACAGGATCTGGGACACTCCTTTGGCCAATCACACACCAAAGAGAGTAGTTTATTATTACTAATTGCTACCTTGCCTATTTAGGTATCCATAGCATTTTCTCACTTCACTGAGCTGAGACTCTACACATCTGACAAACTTGGAGACTACTAGCAAAAGGGTCAAAAAGTCTCAAGAGAAACAAGTTCTATAAGATTAAAAAAAACAAGAAGCCCAACAAGTGTTTTGAAGCTCAATTAAAAATTGAAATTTGCAACTAGCATTTCCTCAATTTCATTTTGGGCATATGTTCTGAAGGTTTAATAGAACTGCTTCTTCTTGATGAGCTTAAACTTAATTCTGTACCACTGGAAGCACTAATCCAAAACAAACTTTCAGCAAGTGTTGCCAGTCATTTAAATGATACCCTTAGGGAAAGAACAGTTTCGGGCACCCGGAATTTACATTCAATTCAGTTGGCAACACTTTGTTTTCATTTCTACATCTTATACTCTGTCCAAAACACTTAGAAATATCAACAAATGAAGAGAGAATGAAACTACAGTTGTGCATCAATGCCTCAAATCTAAGTAAACCAGCCACATATGAAGAGCATTTTGAATGCAAGTACCCCCAAGGCCAACCCATGTCAAAGGCCAACCTGCAAGCCTACACAGTATAAGTACTCTTCATTCACTATCAATGATACACTGCTGCAGAAGGTGAAAGATTTAACTATCGAAGTATTTACAGCTCTCATATCAGAAGGGAAGGAAAAGCAAAATAAAATTGCAGAGAGATGGTGTGCAGTACAGAAGATTAGTCTAAGATATCTAAGTAAAGAGAAAAACCCAAGAATTACATGCACAGCCCCTCCCGGTGCCTGTGGGCCCCTCTGCCAGCTCCTGTCTCACTTGAGTTTAACTTCTCCCGCTCCCAGGTGACACCTGCAGCCCTCTAGCCCCTCTCCGACACAGCTGTATTTTTCCACGGTTTTGGGGGCCCCGCTTCTGACACGCAGCCCTCCCTGGCCGGCAGCCCCCTCCCCACACCCCACGGCAGCTCTAGGGCCCCACTCATCGCCCTCCCCCGCCCGTAGGATGCCCGGCCCCCCGCCAACCCGGCGCCCCCCGGCCCAGCAGACCTCTGAGGGTCGGCCTCCCTCCTTCCCCGTTGCCCCCAGCCCCATCTCCCTCCCCTTCTCCACAGCCCATCTCATCCGTCGCCCCTCCCCCCGCCTGCCCCTCCACATACACACAGGTGCCCGTGCCCATCCCAGCCGCGCCCCCTCACCATGAACTTGAGAGCCTTCTCCTGCAGCACGGCTTCGGCCGGGTCCATAGTCCTGCGCCGCCGCCAGGGCTGGGGCCAGGGCCGGGGCCGCCCCTCCTCTCAGTGCCAGGCCGCAGCCAGCGCAGACAGGAACCTGCGCTGCCCCGCGGCCCGCCCCCCCCCTCGCCCTGCTGCCCGCACGGCGCATGCGCCGCGCGCAGGCCCACGGGAAATGGAGTCCCCGGCCGCCCCACGGGCCAGGGCCTGAGCGGCGCCTGAGAACTACAAATCCCGAAAGGCCGCGGGTCTGGGGGCACGCCGGGAGCCGGCTGGCGCATGCGCTGTCCGCGGGAGAGGGGGCCGACGGGAGCTGTAGTAGTGTGCGGCTGTGACGGTGTAAGTTGAGGTCAGGGGCTGGGGAGGGAGGGAAGCTCCTCTCCGCAGGGGCCGTGTGGGCCACTTGCAGCCCCACATCTACCCCGGTGAGGTGTAAGGCCGGCTCCTAGGTCACAGCCCTGCGCTCTCCTCCGTTAGCATCGCACGTGTGGCTAATGGCGGGGCGCCGGGGCAGCCGGCAGCGGGTTCCCCACGCAGGGCGCCTCACCCGCAGCCCACGGCACCCGCGAGAGTTTAGCAGCTCCCTTGTTTTTCTCCAATTGCACTCCGTGCTTGTGCACTGTCGATTTTCAAGTCAACTGTTACCAGTACACTATGTAAAATTAATCTCATGCATGTCGTAGCCCTGCATGCGTAGGAGTACCAAAAAGAATCTGGTGACTTTCATCCAGAGAGAAAGTCAGTCCAAAGGGGCCATTGCTGCTCCTTGGCAAGGGATATGAAATGTAGAAACTTGCATCACTGGAATGGATCAAGCAAGCTTACATCATTTTTGAGAGATGTTTGTTCAAATCCATCCCGTAAAGAAAACACCTCATGTAAACAGCTTCCCATGATGCTTTGGTGTTCCTGCCCTTAGCTTTTTTCCTAATCATGTTTCTAAATCAACTTTCCCTGAAAATTGCACCAAGTTCTCTTTGCTGTACCAAAAAAAAAAAAAAAAAAAAAAATTCATCAGCAACCCTTTAATAGCAACAGCACATAGACTCAAGGGTATTTACTATATTCTCCCCATCCCTCTGTTGCTTGTGAAAAAAGACCAGCTCACTCTTTGGCAGCCATTGCTTCTAATCCTCTCAGGTTTGCTGAATTTGTCTAATCTCTTTCCAGTGTTCCTACATTTTACACAGTGTGCCCAAAAGTTGAAGTCACCTCACATAGAGCAGCAGAGAGGAATTACCTCCTGTGTCTTTAGTGATAATTATAAGACCTTGGTAAGTTTTTCCTTTCTCTGTAGTAAACATGACACTGATTGCTGTACAGTTTGTCATCCAGTAAAACACTCATACTTTTCCTTGCTGCATTTATATATTTGACACTCTATATTAAGTGAGATACTCTGAATTTCTTCCTATTTAAATGCAAAGGAGCCAGACACATACATCATCACTTGCTTGCCAACATGCAGCTTAAACCCCTTCTTTTTGTTCCTGTGTTTGACCTATAAAGTGAAGCTTCCAGACACAGGTATGAAACGAGCATTTCCTGTGCACCAGCCCCTTCCCTCATTTTAAAACAAGATAATCAGAGATAAAACAATGCAGAGAATATGCCCATTACTGGATTCCTTGCAGGGACATATGATCTAGGTGGTGCCTCATGACCCAGTGCCAGGAGAGTCTCCTCCAGCCAATGACCCAGCAGAGGTGACAGGGAATGTCAGCCCATGCAGGGTGTGATGTTGGGATGAGCCACAATCCCAGAGCAGTAGCTTGAGAGAAGGAGGCAGGGATGGATAACCTTATGTCCTCCCTCTACAATCCCAAGGCATAGAAATCTTCCAAAGAAGGCTTTCAGGTCACTGGGATATGGGCTGATATTCTTGGACTGGCCCAGCCGTGCTCTTGGTCATCATACTTTAAGCCCAGACTCTTAGTGAAACGCCTGAAATGCTTGGCTGCAATGGGGCTGGGAATTTTCTAGTCTGCTGACAGCACTGAAAACACTTACCACAATTATATAAATAACAGTAATTATAATGAGGGAGTCTTATAATTACAAAGGGATGGCTCCTGTAGCAGTACTGCAGGCAACTGCGGGCCACCGGCACTTGAGGCATGGTTCTCCTCTGTCTCCTTCCTCGGGGCATCCTGCAGTTGGCTGAGATGTAAATGGATCCTCTTCACAGCAGAGTGACAGGCTCAAGGCTTTGATTGCATAGTTTATTTGTCAATAATATCTGATACCGGCCTAACTGTAGGAAAATTGAAAAGTGTAATGCTTCAGCATGAGACACCACTGTCCCAAAGCCCTCTAGGCTGATTGATCTGTCTGGACGGTAATTTATAGGGGATTAACATCTCTAGGTCATAACAAGCATGAATAAAGTGGAGCCAAATCTAATGAGTGTTTAGGTGCTTGGTGGAAGAAGAGAGTGGCTCAGTTTTTCTGCTATACTGCCATCTGGACTACACGATGCAGGACAACTGCAGAAGGACAAAGCAGGAGTCTCCACCACAGCACAGAGGGACCAAGGAAGGACTCAGAGGCAGCACTTGGCCTGTCAGCACTGAGCATGGAGGTAATGCCTTGCCAGGCACATGAACCTCATCTGGATTCCTGCATCTGCAGCCTAGCCTTGTGGCCTCTTCCCACTGCAGGATGCTCGCTGCAGCTGGATGGCCAGCTCTGCACCCACCAGCTTGCTGTGTTCCCTGTGGCCCAGAGGAGGAGAATGGCCAGCACGCTGAGCTGTGACCCCCACCAGACCCCTGCTACAGCCCTATGCCATTGAGATGTCACATCATACAGCAGGAGGAGAGGCACTGGAGAGGTCTGTGATCTATAAGACAGGGGGAAGGCACCCTTTGAGTTCAGCAGATTTACAACCAATTAAATAATGATTTGTTTGAATTGCAGGAACCAGACGTATGGTCAGTGCTGTCTCTGCCACAGTGGAGGTGCCCTGACCAGCTCCTCTTTACTTTCCACTTGAAACAGCAGTCATATACCCCCCTTCCCGCCCTCCACACTGTCACTGCAGAGCATGTTGCATGAAGCAAGCCACAGAGCGCACAGGGAGCTCACCATCCTTCCAGATGAAGGATGCTACCTAACAGTAAAGATATTACCGTGATTATTTTTGCAATAGCATATTGCTCTGTGCATTCTGGACTCTGCGGACCACATCCACGCCTGGTGTAACGCCATGTTAATTTGCTGTGGCAATCATTAATTGGGTAAGGAACAGCTGGTGCTTTGCTTTAAGTGAAGCTGATTGGGTCAGTAAGTAACTGTTTGGTTAGGCGATCTACAGCAGGTACAGCCCTACCTCTCTCTGCAGGGGGAAACTCCAGAGGGGTTTCACTTCTTGTCCCAGTGACCCTTGGAGGAAGCAGCAAGATTTGGCCATGAAACATTAGGGAGCTTTAATCAGTGCAGTTCCTTTGGGCATTATTGCCTGAATTTTAATATTTTGAATAATAAAGGATGATTTTAAATTAAATTTGTGGGCTCACCATCTGTGTGTGCTTGGCCTTGTTTTCCTCTGCTTTGGCAGTCCCTTGACTTCGTTCTTTCCAAGTTGCAGCAAAAAGGAAGGAAAGAGAAAAAGAGGGGAAAGCACCAGTGGAGGAACCTTTTGTTATTGCCTTTGTCCTGCAAGATCCTGGCAGCAGCAGCATGAGCCTTTACTGCGGGTGTGTTTCACAGTGCTGAGCACACAGACAGCATCTGATAGCATAAAAGCTCATGAGAGGGAGACAGGGACCCCTGCACCCAGAAATGTCCCAGTGGTTCAATTCCCCATTGCAGCTCATCCGTGACAGCGGTGTGTTTCGCACAGGGCACGGGCATCTCCACTAAAGTGCTTGGTGTGCAGTGACCTGGGGGATCTGGGGCAGGATGGCTCCTTGCAGCCTGTAGGCAAAGGGGCTTTTTTAGGACAAAGGGACATTGACACTCAGTCCTGCAAGAGCAAAAGAAGAGAGTCCAAGACCACATAGTAGGAATTATGTTCACTGTATGGCTGGTGCAGGACAGTACCCATTACCTGGTACAAAGGAGATGTGCAAGGCTGCACATGTGGAGGGGATGACCAGAAAGGCTTTTTTGCAGAGAAACAAGAACAGTCAGGCTATGGATTGACATTACAGGTTGAGCTGAATGTGTCCCCTGTGCTGCTGGAAAGGGGAGCTTCATTCCCTGTCCTGTCTCTGCCAGTCACATGCTTTCTCCTCTCACCTTGTACCAGCTCTGGTGCTGGCACAGTGAACTGTGTTAATTTGCTTTAGTGACAGAAAAATTATAATCAGGAAATACAAACTAAACACTTTGTTGGTGAGACAAACTGGCTTTTTTTGTGTTCAGACAAATGACAGCTACTGTGAGGGCAGGTGGGACTGAACTCCAGGGCAGCAGAGGGAATGATGAGACTGGTCCCTCTCAGTGATGGGGAGCTGCTAATTTAGCAGATACCAGGTGAAAAACCTCATCTTTACACTGTCAGGATCTCTTGACCCTCCTGGGAGTTGAGAGCCCTCCTGGCTCACACAGCATCATCACGGCCAATGGAGGCTCTGGATGGCCAAGGCAGAGAGGGAGGAAATGTCTCAGAAAGGCCCAATCCTGGGAGTCTGGGATCCTCACAGGGATTCTGAGCTCATTTCCCAGTTTCCCATCTTACCACTGGAACTGCATGGCGCTGGTGTCCCCAGATTCGCTTGACCACTGGGAAGGAGGAGATGCTGAAGCTGAAGCCCTGGTCCCAGTCCTCTCCATAGATTCTGTAGGTACTTTGTTTAAAATATGGATTAAAAAAAGTCAGGGTGAAAGCAACATTCTTCAACAGGGGCTATATCCATTTTCAGCAGCCTTCCCAGTTTCCCCCACAAATTTGCCGTAGACCCTGGTCTCAAGCACTGGGCTGCTCTGCAAGGCTGTGCACATACAGAAACATGCACTCCACCTCACAGCCAACCATGTGCCCCCAGTACAGATCTGGAAGCGCTTCTTTACTCCCAAAAGCAGCTCTTTCACAATTTGAGGCCTGGCCACCTCCCAACACCCCCTACAATTCTGTGATGTGTCCTCTGGTGTTTGCAGCCCTTTCTGTCAGCCTGTCCTTGAGATGGCAGCGATGACGAATCCATCGGTCCTTCAACAAATGCAAGAGCCCAGAGGAGCATCACTGGAAGCTCAGCTTTGCTGCCTGGAGGGTAGCAAAGGGGGAAGAAAGATTCCTTCTTATGAGGATGAAAAACAAACCCAAACCACCAAACCTGACCCGACAGAACAAAAACAGCCCCAACAAGTACCTCGTAGTCAGAACAGCCTTTTAAAGCCTCATGAATATTTAGCTTGTCCTCATGTAAAATATATGACTTTGTGTAAGGATCAGGGAAAGGAGGTGCATGATTTTTTTCTGATTTATGGGCCCAGCAACGGATTATTCATAGCAGAGCAGCTGTGTGGAAAGATTCATCCACTGCAAAATGTGATTGTACATCAGGCAGTGTGAGGGAACAGAGCTATGACTAATGGCTACTTTACATATAAATGAGAAGGTTTGCGCTAGGAACTGTAAAAAAAATACAATCGTTCAGCTGACGGGCCCGGCCTCTTTATCGCAAGCGCTGCACAGGGGCCAGGGAAAGACGAGAACAAGCCTGCCTGAAGGCGCTGCCTTCCCTCACATCTTCCAACATGCAATAAATAAGGCAACGGCAGTCAAGGCTTCCAAGGGCCAAATTTGTTGCTGGTGTCAATCTGCAGGCTGCAATGGGGGAAGGCAGATGTGGCTCCTTCTGGCTTGGATGCCCCTGGAAATCCCTCATGGCTGGGCTGAGGTGGACCCCACTTTGAACATCATGCTCAAAAGCAAAAGGGTAGCACAAGCTGGGGTGCTCAGCACAGCCCCAGCATAAGCCCTTTGCTTCCCCTCCCTGCTGCGATCACAGCCTCCCCCACACTCACTCTCCTAGCTGAGACGGGTTGTCTAGACATTGCAGATGTGGACAGATGTTGGGGCTGTAATTTATAACAATGGCCTCCAGAAGGCAATTCCAATTTGTTTCGCTAAAGCTTTAAGTTACAGGCAGCAAGATCTCCTGTAAATACTCTTGACTTACATAGTAAGTACATAAGAGAGTTTGCCTGGTGAAAGCCCACTTGCTGCAGCGATTACAGCTTTCCCCATGTCTTGGAGGGATATTACAATTCATATGTCCAAAAAAATTGCTCTCTGCCATGGACCCAGTGAATCCAAGAGCAATCTGAGTTCCAGGTGCTGACACACATGCAGTTCAACAGTCGCTTCTCCAGCATCATTCACCTGCTCAGGGAAGGAGGTTGAAATCCCACCTACAGCTCCAACCCTCATACCCTGTGTGCTCTCTTCCGCATGGGGCATGGCCCTGCCATTTGGTGCCTAAAGAACAACTCAGAAAAGAAAATTTTCTGAGCCCTTTAAAAGGTTCCCTAGAGGGAAACCTCTTCTGAAAGCAAAAAGACTCTCACAGGAGAGGTTTCCCTCTAGGGAAATTTTAAATCCATAGGGAAATGGAGCACACAGCCTTTCCTCTGCCCAGGCTCCTACCAGCCCAGTTCAGAGCAGCCCAGGGTAGGCATCACAAGGCCTTCTTCCTCCCTCAGATACCATGCAATGTCCCAAACACACTCCTCTTGCTGCTCTAACACTTCTGTGAAAGGCAAGTATGGTCCCAGCTTTGCAAACCTGGGGCAAATACCATCACAAGTGAAGGACATACTAATAGGAGTGAGCCTACAGGCACAGAAGAGGGCACCAGGAAGGGTGCAGTCATGACCAACTAGTTTGTGCACTTCTGCCATTCAAAGCCTGCTGGCCAGGGCTGCTTCTGACAAGGGAGAGAGTATTCCTCCAGCACCATTTCATAGGTCCTACAGTTCTGCTTGTCCTCAGCCTAGAGCTTGAATTTTTCTGCAGAGTCCAAGGGGAAAGAATAGGATCCCTTAGTAATTATTTGGTCCTGCAGTTGTGTCTGTGTAGGTTGTTCCTAAATAGAGCAGCACAGACTTTTTCACTGCTTCTTAAGGACACAAGGCTCTAAGGTGCTCTGCAGTGACTACATTGGTGCATAAGTACCTAGGGAGGCATGTGCTGAACTGGAAGCCACTCCAGCAATCCCTGATAAATTACAAAAACTGGTATTTACATGCAGCAGGCAGACATGCCCCAGAGATCCCACCCTGCAGCAGATTCAATCATACAAGATGCAATGCAAAACAGATCACTGCCCAGAGAACTAGCAAACTCATTCATTTCAGTCTACATAGATTTCTACCTGTGCGAGGCTGTCCATCCCATTCACCTCTGTGACTTGGCCATACTAGTAAAAACCTGCAGAAAAGCCCCAAACAGAAAAGACCACAAGAAAGCAGAGACATGAGGGTACACCTCATGTTCATCAGAAGTGAAGCTCACATCTGGAGACTGGGGCATAGCATATGGCTGAAATCCCACCTTCAAGAGTGCCACAACAGGGCATCAACCAAGAGGCAGTTAAAGATATATATATAAACCAAAGAGCATACAGTGTGTTATAGACAAAGTAGGACAAGGTTGGGAAGAGTCGTGCCTTGGAAACTCCCAGTTTTCATCTCAGAGGTGAAAGCTGGAGCACAGCCAGCCACTATGGCAATTTCACCCATGAAGTAAGGCTGTGGAGAAACAAGGCTTTACAAAGCCTAAGAGCCACAAAGTGCTTCAATTAAAGCACGTTCCTGGGAGGTTTGGTTGGGATTAGAGATGTGCTCCCTTTGGGTTTGCAGCTGAAAGTCTGCAGCCATGTGCCACCCTGGGAGAGTCTGAAAGAGAAACCCACTGGTCTCCTAGAGGGGTGGGAGCAGACACCAAACCAGCACAACTGCTCTTTGTAAAAATTCTGTCACTTTTGTTCCAGAGTTTGCAATTAAAGCAATGGGAAGCAGCAGTTTTCAGGTTTTCAGCCAAATTAAAAAGTCTTCCTTTCCCCAGCCCCCAAAAGTTTAATCTCAGATTTAATGAAACATTTAATTTGAAGCAATATATCTTAATTTGTGGGGAAGCAATTTTTTGAATTAAAGTAAATAAAGTAATAAATTATTTATTGTTCTTTAATTTGGAATTATTCAACAGAGTGAGCAGCTGAATTCAAGGTGAAACAAATGTCTGAGCCCCCATTTACTTTCACCAGCAAAGAAAGTATTTGATGCCTCTTTAAACTCAGTGTGGGACAGGAGAAGCTTTTCTAAGAGGGCATCAGGCTTTTGGCACTCAGTTTCTTTTGCAGCCAGGAAGGCACATTTCCATATTGCTTTGCATACAGTATCGGTGCTGTGAAGGCAAAAGGTTCTGCAGCTCATTCTACAGACAGTGCCCAGCCCAAGGTGGGCAGATGGTTTCATCCATGGGAATCCAACCTTGAGACTTTTCTGTGCCCTGAAGGACAGTGTGGGGACTGGGACCCAAACGTGGATTCATTCCCTGTTTGCTTTAAAATGGGAAAGTAGAGCAGGAATCTCAAGTTTAGGTTGCTCTCCCAAAATATATCCAAGTTGCAAATTATATACCTGATACCTGAACCCCATCCAGCCACTGTGGAGCCCCAGCCTGGAGCTGTGTTGTCCCTGCTCAGAGAGAAAACCCTGCAGATTTTCATGGGAGGGGACTGGGTCAGCACAGGAGGGACAGGACCCTTGTCTCACTTGAGCACTTTGTGCCCTGAACCAACTTCCAAAGTAAAACATGAACCCAAATACTGCCTTTTCCCAGCCACTTCAGAGTTGCATCCCTCCTGACCCAGCATTTCCAGAGCCCACATGGGATCCTACCTAATAATGTAGTAGGAAACCAAGGTTGAGGTGGATGGATGACCCCAAGGAAGCAAACAAGCCAGACCCTGCAGCTTCCCCAACAGACAAGGGGATGAGGGTGCCTAGGGAGTAGCCAGCCCCATGGGCATGGACCCTGGGGAGAGCACTGTGGTTTTCAGGGGGCTGGACCGGACGGCTCCCTCCCCTGCTTGCTCAAGCACTTCCAATTAAACCCGGTGGAATTCAATCTCTTGCTCTTAATAAACTTCCCTGTTTCCTTGCCAACTCCCCTCCGGACACCAAGACGCTATTACTCCAAACACAACAGGAAAGGGCTATTTTTTCCTGCAAACTTTCTGACTGAAGAGGCAAGCATGATCCCCCCTAGCAGGATCAGAGCCATTAGGATCCATGAAAATTAACTGCAAATAAACATTTGGGGAGGGGAAGGGAGGGGGGGAACGGGGCTGCCGAGCCACAGCAGAAGGGTTATGCATACATGCACGCACTTCCTGACAGGCAAACACCCACAGTTGCTGACCAGTGTGCAGCTGCACATGGGACGCAACATGGAAATTGGGAACTTGTGGTCTGCTGTGAGCATGTGGATCTTCAGGGATGCTGCCCCTTATTTTCACACCACCACAGGTCCCTTCTCATGGCATTCCAGGCATGCAGTTCTGGGGGTGGGGAAGATCTAACAGCCCCTTCCCTAACACGGGCACTGCTCAATACAGTCTGCACATGCAAGGGAGCTGTACAGCCCCCCTCCTCCAGCCTGGAGTCCTCATCCCCACGCACTGCATCTCCACTGCACAGACCCAGAAGATTAATGCAGCCATCTCCCCTTTCCCAAAGCCCTGGTCGCAGCTTTGCAACACAGGAGCCTCCTTCTTCTCTCTCCTCTCCCTGACAGATGCCTCAGAGCCCGGGGCCGCAGTTAAGGTGACAAGATTCAGCAATTCTTTATGAACATTTCATTCCCACTCGCTACACGACGTAAATTAGATGGTGTGTTACATTCGGGCAAGAAGCACGATATGTCACTGTGGCGCCGGCCCATTGGATGGAGAGGCTAATCCTGCCGTGAATTTCATTACTGCTTTTATGCCGTTGGAATTAGCTTGGTGACAGCGAGCCTGATTGTCTTTCACTAGGGGTTTGCTGGGGTGCGGGAAGACTTCCTCCCTGATGGGAGCACTACAGAGTGACCCCGCTCCATGGCTGCACATCACAGCTTTGCCAAGGCAAGGAGAGAGCAGTGTCCAGCTTGTGGGGATCTCTGATATTCTTCCTTCCCAGTGCTAGAATAATAAATAAGACTGAAGGAGCCCCTTGCACGGATGGGTGTCCAGGATGGTGGTAGTCCCCCTTCCTGTAACAGGAGGGTGTTACACCCCTGTGCCTCAACTTTACACACACATGGACAGTTATCCTGGGGATGCTCTTCTTGCTACAGTGGATTCCTCCCTTCCCCCAGCACACACCACAGCAGGTACCAGCACTCAGAAGCCTGAAGCCTGGAACCTGAGAGCAAGGGACACAGGCTGTGAGCCATGCTGGCCAAGGTGGACCAAATTCAGTCTTTACATCACTGTCTGCACTTGGGGTGTTTCATGCCCTTGGCAAGTGCAAGAGAAGATGAAGGAGATGCACAGAGCCATGTTTCCATCACTGCTCTTAGGCTCGGTTTGGCTGAGCTGCCCCCTGAATCATCATCATGGGGAATACCAGGAGTTTGAGTGACTCAGAGCAGGTGTTGACTTTAGTGAGTGAAGCTGGATGAGTTGAACCCATCCTGTGCCTATCCCTACATCTGTCCTGTTATAGAGCTACTGCTAATCAGGGAGCAAAGCCAGGAACACACAAAAAAACCTCACAGCCAGAACTTACTTAAAGTGAGATTGCTGAAAGGTTAGACACCAAAAGGGTGACTCCAAACTAGAAGTGGCAGAGAGAAATCCAGGAACACCTGGAGAGCCCAAGTGAAACACAAATGTGGGGCTGGCTACATGCACAAGTTGTGTTCACTTAGCAAGTTGCTCTGTCCCTGTTAAAACAAGGGGTCTCCGAAACATGCCATAAGCTGTCACCTGATGCCACCTCCAGACCCAGCCATCAGGGGTCCCGTGAACCTGGCCACCTCATTTCACAGACACCATGACTTTGCTTCTCCAAACCTAGCTTCTGGAAAGACTTTCTCCCTCGGGCTTTGTGCTGTGGTCACAACAGCCCCTGTTCACTCCTCTCCATTTTTATGTCCTCTCCCATCCCCTCTGCCCACCCCCACCAAGCTTCCTCTGCTATCTCTCTCCCAAATTTAGTTGTCCCAATCCACTTAACCAGCAAACACACACATGCAAACCCACACCTGCCCATGTATTACTAAAGCACTTGACTTCTCCCCTGATGCCTCCCCACCCTGCTGCCATTTACAGGGTTTAAAATGTCAGTGTGATGCCCTCCAGGGGTCCAGAGGACTGAGCTGCAAAACACTTGAAGGTGGCAGATGACGTTGGTGATGGCTGCTAGGCTGATCCAACCAGTTCTGTAATCTAGCACAGATTCAGAAACAAAACTGCAGGAGCAGGGATAGAGACAAATTGATCATCACTGCCTAATATCTCAGTGTGTCCCCAGAGCTCAGGCTGTGTGGTTCTGCATGGCTCCAGCCTCCAACCCTCCAGTGCTGGGTGGAAAATAACCAGACTTTAAAGCCAAAGCACCAGCAGAAAAAAAAAAAACAACAACCTCTCATGATATTCCTAGGAGGAAGGTCTAGTTATACCGCAGCTGCTGAAGTGCTCTGTACCACAAGACAGACCCCCCTGCTCTCCTTCTAGCTGTCCCAGTGTTTTGTGCCAGGGCAGTTCTGGGTGATTCAATGCTCACAGCACCAGTGCAGGCTCTTCACTTCAGAACATCCCCCAGGGGACTAAAGGAGCCATCCTGCAACAGGTGCTGTACAAACATAGCATGGGGAAAAAGCCCTTCTTCCCCCAAGCAGGAAAGCTCATATCTTTAGCTGGCAACGGTCCATGCTGCACCTACTGGGAGTCAAATCCACCTGCCTGGAGTGTTACCGAAGGGCAAGTTAGATTTGAAACCTATCCCTAAGGGTGCATCTGAGAGCGGTAGGAGTCCAACTATACAGCTGTCTGGAAACCTGGAGAGAGCTGGTGATACTGATAGATGGAGCTCTGCTCTGGGCTCTTAGCACCCTTCTCCTGCTCTCAGGACAACAAGGATGCATAGGCTTAATGCACATCTATTAGTCAAAGTGCTCTCCCCTTAGGTAAGCACTTTGAGAAGCTTGCCTGGTCCCTCAGTAATACTTCATTAGTCCTTCACTCTAAATCTAATTAGGGGGAGGAGGAGTGGGAGGGGATGGGGAAGAGGGGGAGTAAGTTAACAAACTGATTTGGGATGATGAACTACATAAGAGATTTGACAAAGACAGGAAAAACAATAAAAGCAGTTAAATCTCAGATGTTTGCAGGTCAAGTACCTGAAAGATACATAGGAACAGAGTGTAGAAGAAAAGGGCTCCTGAGTTCTCCCCCAAGGAGGGGGTAAGATGCAGCTTTTCCCTTGACCTTTGGGGTGGGGAGGCAGGCAGCACCCAGAGTTTGGATGAGGTCAGCTGCCCACTGGCAGTTCTAGGGGTGTGCTTTGTTGGTTTCAACTGGCATGAAAAGAAAATAAAATAAAGTGAGGCTCAAAACTGATACTGTATCCATGTGTCCATAGCTTTCTTGCCAGAGATTTCCTCCTTTCCACCACCAAGTCAAACACAAACACTCCCACAAAGAGCTGGCGCTTTTTCTGAGGATCACTGGGGTCCAAGCACCACTGCCAAAGCAATGTCAGTCACTGCTCTTCCTAGCTTGGGAGTCCTCCCTGAACCTGGAGTTACCCAAACCTGGAAGGGACTCACCTATAACAGGGGACAGGCTCTAGATGTGTCCAGCAGGAATGAGTCACTGGAGAAAGAAACTGGACACCCACAACACATGTCTCTCCCTCATCCCAGTTCTGTCACCCCCTCCTCCCAAAGTGCAACAGCATCGAGGGCAGTAGAGCTGCTTCACACCCAGCTCCCAGCCTAAGACCTGAGCCAGCCCCACCAACACACCGAGCATCACTTCCTCCAAACCCCTCTTTTGCTGTCCCAGTTGCCTGGGCTTTGGGTAGAGCCTGTTCCACAGAGGCAGGTGTCCCAGCAGCCAAGAGCAGTCTTGGTTGGATTTGCCCCCAGACACGAGGAAGCCTTGGACAGATCATCACGCGGCCCAATGCAGCCAAGACAAGGCCAGGAGCTGTGCAGAGCAAAAATAAAAAAGTCACTGGGACTCCCCATATCATATATATATCAGCCAGCAACGGCTCCATCGGGAACAAAGGTATTCAAGCATTGGAAAGAGAGTGCTTAGCAGTAAAATAGGTCCTGGAAGCCCTCGGGCACTATTTACTGGGGAATGAATCTACCTTGGTGACTGATTGCAGCCTTTTAACCTGGATAAATCAGATGACAGATAAGAGCGTCTCCCAGGTAGCCCTGCCGGCAGGTGCCTCCATTACAGCCCCATCCATTTCAGTCAGCTCTGTCACCCACCAGGGGACACGTCCCCTGCTGTGTGGGGTTGAGCCCCATGAGGAGATCAGTGGGCAGAGGTGCCTGCCAGTTTTTGAAGCACTTCTGTTCATCTCTTTATGGCAAGGAAAGGTGAGGGAGCCATTGCCAGCTCAAGAGGAAGCAGAAGCAACTGCAATGCTCAGGACTCAGCCCTGCCTGGTTCTGAAACCCCACAGCATTCAACATCCCAGGACCAAGATGGGAAAAGGACAAGCAATGGTCCGTACCCAGCACAGATTTCTGAAGTACACCAGCCCAGCACACTTCACTCATCTGTGGAGAGCATTTTCTAGGCTGCTTGTAGCAGAGCCCCTTGTAGTTTCTGGATAAACCCATCTCACACCTGAGAGACCATGAAGATAGAGCCACCCCCAAAGTCACCCAGACTGCAAGGACAGCCACCAGCTGGGGAAGAAGCTTGATTTATATGAGGACACTAACAAGCCATGAATGCTTGCAGATGAGAGTGAGCAGGCAGCCTATCCCAATCTTTCATTTTGAGAGATGTCCTGTGTGCCATCCCATAGTATATCCTAACCAGGGGTGTTCAGTGCCAGCTTTTGTCGCAAGTGTCTGTAATATGCAGCTTCCCAGCTCATCCTGTCCCAAAGAAAGACCACATGGACAGAGTCCCCCATCTCCCTGTGTGGCTCTCCAGCAAAGCAGTGAAGAGCTGTGGCAACTCTGCACAGTGGCTCTGTGAATGTGGTAACCCCTAGCTTTCAGGCTGAGGGTGCTCAGGGCTGGCTTTGCATGCACCCATCCTGCCAGGTCAGCCATGACCCCAGCCCATGGCAGTAAAGCACTAGCACACAGCAGAGTCTTCCCGCTGCAGTCTGTTACTCCTCACTCACGGCAAGAGACCTGTAGCACAAATTAGGATGTTGCTGCTTCTTTCTGTTTTCCTGTCTGTTTTTTTTTTTCCCCTAGGGCACTCAAAACTTGTGAGCAAGACAACTCACCTGATGCCCATAATTTCATTCACAACATCCACATCTGCTCTCTGCAAAGTCTAGATGCCATCCTGCCCCATTTCTTCTTCTAATTCCTTTTATTGCTACTTCAGACACCCTTTGGAGTACCCCAGTAACTCAACACTCACCTTGCAGCTCTCCTGACACAGCAAGGAGCACTGGTCAGGAGCACAACATCTCAACAGCTGCTTGAGCAATTAGTGCTTGATGCATCCCTTTACCTTGCAAAAAGGAGAGCCAGTCCCTTCCACATTGCAGCTTGCCCACAGGGACTTTTTTGGAGCAGAGCAGGCAAGAATGCTACCTCCTTCCCTCTCCCACTTTACAGATTTTAAAGAGAAAATGAGGTACAAACAGGTGACTTTGCATCACCCTCCCTAGCACAGCTCCCACTCAGGGCCAGTTGCTTATGTTCAAGAGAATTAATTACCCACCCTGAGGTAATACCCCTAAGCAAAGCTCTAGGTGGGGAGGAGGTTCTGGTATAGAGTTTGGGGTTAGAGAGCCTCACAGTGCTTCAAGCTACTGCTGTCCCCAAACAAAAGATTTCTACTGAAAACTTTGGTGGCAGAGAACAAAAGAGAAGAGGATGTGAATGAATTGAGATGTGGCTTTTCGTGTTGGATCAGCATGGCCTGAAAAGGGCAAAGCTGCTCCTGTTCATTGTGCCTTAGCATGGCAATTTCTGGAGGAAGAATGGGAAACAAAATCTAACTGATACATCTTGTAAAATTCCTGCATATAGGAGTGCTCCCCTCTGTGCCATTGCCATGCCAGCTGGGTACCAGCTCCAGCCAGAGGTGTGCAGAGCAGGCAGGGGACATTTGCTGTGGCTGGACGCAGAGTGGGACATGTAGTACTGGGCACAGTGGTGCCTTGATTACACCAGAACATGCCTGGTAATGCTCAGTCTGCTGAAAATCACCAAAATCAGTCAGGAGCCCTTTCTGGCTGGTTTAAGCTCATCAGGATGCAGTTCTGGAGCTACTGAAACGAGCAGAAATCCCTGGTCAGGGTTATACCCTAAAAAGCTGCAAAAGGGGTTTCTCCTCTGCAGTAGCCCTTAATGACATTGGCAGTGCTGAGATCCAGAAGAGGATGGGTCTGATCCGTAAGTTGCTTTTGAGAGGGAAAATCTGAGCAATTCCCTGGGACAGCCCTGCTCTGAGTAGCGGGTTGGATCATGGACCTGATTCACCCTGGGAATTATTAATTTCTTTTTGTGGTAAGGTTGTTTTTAGCCGGATTGCTTCCCTGATCTGGCCTCCGTGTGTCCTCCGGGACAGCAAACCTGAATGGGGTTAGACAAACAGCTTGGTTAAGTGGCAGGGGTGAGCTGCCAAGGGTGCCCCGGGGCAAGATTAATCCCGGTTTGACACATCTCCCACACACCAGAGCCTCTGAGCAGAGATGGGGATGCTCCAGGGAGCCAGGCAGGGGCTTGGGGGACCTAAAGCTCCCTTCACCTGGCCACACAAGCCACAGTGTGTCCCTTGCCCTGCTCCAGGTGCCTGACGCAGACAGGGCGAGAAGCCAGCAACTGCCTGTCTGTCCAGCCAGGTCTCTCTGTCCAGCCATGTTCCACATATCCAGGAGGGTAACAGAGAGATGAAGGCATGCATGTGAGGACCACAGACCACCGAGGATCCACCCAGAGCCTGACCTCCCCCCTCCATCAGAGATTGCACCCTGGAAGCCATATTCAGCCATCATTAGTATGCAAAGACTGTGATCCGAGAGAAGGGGGAGAGAGAAAGAGAGAGGGAGGGAGGGGGGAGACAGGGAAGAGAGAGAGAAAGAGAGAAAAAGCCAGTTGTTTTATTCATGGCTGGTGATATTATAGACTGAGTGAAAATCACATTATCGTAATGGGAAAGTTAGAGTTGCCGTGATGATGCCCTGAAGCTTGTGTGCTGATTGGGGTGTGATTGCTATCTGTATTTATATGTAGAAAGCAAAGTTCACTGCCAGTTCAAGATGGTGGAGCCTGCTTCTTCATGCTACATAATTCTTCAGTAGGGAGAAACTAAGAGCAGCCGGGGCGGTTGAGCAGGCGTGGGGGCTCCTGGAGCGCAGGGCCACAGGCAGAGATGGTTCATGCTGCCCACTGGGCTGTGGCACAGGGCTGCCACTGTGCTGTGAGCGGCGTGGGGGGCAATGGGCGTGAGCGGGGTCAGGGGCAGTGGGTGTGAGCACCCGGGTGTGTCTGTGTATGAGTCAGTCTCACAGCCCTGGTTGCTGGTGATTTTGGTGGAAACTGAGCCACGGTTCCAGTTTTGGGGGTACAGCATGATGGCGGGTGCAGAGCAGCAAGAGGAGAGGAGCATTGTGAATGTCACAGTGCTGTTTGCAGGCTGCAGTGGGCTGCACAGGGCTTTGGGGACATGAGTTAATGATGCCTGCTGGTATTTTCTGTGAGATGGAGAGTCAGTGTGACAACCTGTGGATCCTGCATGTCCTGTCTGTCATCCAACTTTCCCCCTCTGCCCCCAAAGACTTTTTTTGGGGAAGAGCAGCCTTAGACCCTCCAGCTTCAAAATTCACCCTCTGCTGCTGCACCTGGGGGGGTGCTGGGTTTCTGTGCAGCAGAAGGTAGTAGAGACACAGGTAAATCCTTACAGCATAAATCCACCCACAGAAAAGGACGATGTTCAAGGAGCTCTTAAATCTCCTTGACACACTCATCCTTTGCCAGCCCTGGCACCCATGTCTGGCTGCTGTAGACCCTGTCTCCCACCCTGCCTCGGCACCCCAGAGAGCCTGTAAACCCAGGAGCTCACTGCAGTCCTGGAGATGCTATCCCTCACACAGCAGCACTTGGAAAATGCTGTCCTGTGGGATGAGGACATACCATGGCCATCAGCTCCCCCAGGCACTTGAACAGAGGAGATTCAGGGGTAGAAAGTCACTGATCTGCTTGGGACTCAAGCAAGTGATCTGATGCTGCAGCACAAGGGGACTTCCATTCACCAGACTGGGTTTTTAGATCCCAAAGTGACACACATTAAAAAGACAGACCATTAACTGTGCATCTGTCAGCAGTAACGCTGAGGTTATACCGGCATCCGGGCATCCCTGCCATCTCCTCCCAAGGACACACCTTCCAGCAGGCTCCTGTGTCTGCAGAGATGTGTTGTCATCCAAGGGGTGCATTTACCTTCTGTTTCTGGGGTTCAGCTGAGAGAATAACAGAAATCCAAGTTTGAGGGAAACAGAGGGCTAGTTATTAAACCACAGAAGAGGGAAATAAAAATAACCAGTGCTGCAGAAGGAAAGGGAGGCAGATATTGGAGAAATGGAAAGAGCAGATGAATAAGCTAAAACCTCTCCTTTCTTTGCTGAGTTTCAATAGGGTTCATAGTAAGCCACTAAATGTGCTCCACTCCCACTGGGGAGGATTCTCCTTAGTTTGTTTGGCCACGTGTCTCCCATCTTGCTGTTGCATTTCCCTTTCAAGCCCCCATGAGGCCCTGCAGCGCTGTGGTGGGAATTTCTTGTGCATCTCCAGACTCCTCACCCTTCAGTGTGATGTACAGTCATTTGCAAACATACCTCAGGTGTATGAAATGCTCTTCTGAGGTGATGCTGTGACACCCACATTTTGCACTGATACAAGTAATGACACAAGGTGCAGGGCCCAGACCAGAGTCCCCCAAATTTACTCTCACAGCTGGGGGCAAGACACAGCCTGGGAAGAGACAGGCAGAGGCCAGACTGTGCCCAGCCTGTGTGGAGAGCTGCTGCAGAGCAGAGGGACAGAGGGATGCAGTGTGATCCACAGGGACTGCTCAGTTCCAAGGTCAGAGGGAAGGACAAGTTTCCCTTTCCAGGCAGAGCTCAGCCTTGGCCCTTCCAAGGACACGTAGTGGCAGAGCCAGCTCCTGGGTGCCAAACCCCCTGTGCCCTCAGCGCACCAGATGGATGCTTATGTTCCCAAAAGAGCAGCCATTACCTCACCTGCCTCCCTCCCGCTGAGGAAGTCAAATGTGGCTCCAAACTGTGCCATGCTGCAGAGCAAAAAATGCCTCCGACCCCACCTGTCCCCTCCACCAGCCGGCATAGCACAGCTCCCAGCCAGGATGCCCCGTGTTTCAGACATGGGGTAGATTGGGACTGAAGGACAATTAGCTGGGATGGGCAGGAGGCAGCAAGGGGCTGCTTGGATACGTTCAGAAATGGGAGAGTGTGAGGGCTGCTGGCTGGGCTTGAAGGCAGGAGAATAGGTAGCAGCGGGACACTGTGGAGCTGGGGACAGGGACAGCAGAGGCAGAGTGAAGGTCAGGCCATGGGCACGCTCAGCAGAGGAGCATGCCCAGGGGAAAATGCAGCCTGAGGGACCTTGTGACTGCCCATGCTGACAGCTAGTGGGAACTGCCTAAAAATGAGCTGCAGCATGAGGCCCCCATGCTCCGGCTGCCCATCTCTGGGCATGGCAGTCCTGCTGGCCGTTGAGAGCTGGCTGTGCCTGAAGCTAGCTCCAGGCTGACCCCTCTCCCCCTCCCCAACCATAGGGGGGGCTGTGCCAGGGGCACAAGGGGAGAGGAGCTGCTCTGAGCTGCCATTGTGCCATGCAGGCTGTGCCATGGCCAGCAGCCAGAGACCACAGCCCACCCACCTCCTTCCTCAGGAGCCTTTGTGCAGACATTTGGCTGAGAGCACGTATGGATTGTGGGACACACACACACTACTTGCACACATGCGCCTGTCAGTGGGGTGAACAAGCATGCACACGTGCATGCAAGAGGAAGGAGCCCAAGCTCCAGAAACCTCATTTCCCAGCCTCTACTTCACCCAGTGCTTAAGACACAGCATCCCTGCTCATCTCTGTTGCTGATGCATGCAAACAAATAATAAAAACATCTCACACAGACCTCAGCAAACACCTACATGAAACTCGAGGTTTCCTCCTTCCAAACACCCGCACAGGCCTCTGACACACACAGGAACACACTGTCGTCCAAACACACCCACGTGGGATCACTACAGTCTGTGCTGACTGCTACACAAACATTTCAGCCCAAACCTACGCGGGGCTCGCTCTGTGTACGGAGACAGCACCCACATACCCAGACACTGCCGACCCATGTGTGAACTGGGTAGTGGGAGCATGGCAGACCCAGGCTGTGCACCCTACGGTGATCAAAGAGATATAAAGGTCTGGATATTCCCATATTCACATGGGTGTTAGCACACACACACAGATACACAGACTTTTTCTTACCACAGATGCCTGGGCCAGGATGCCCGTGGCTCCCCTCTTTCCATGATACTGCCTTTCTCCTCTCCCTAACTTATCCGTTTTTCACAGTTTAACCAGAATCAGCAGCTTCTGTCACCTGCTGCTACCTGGTGCATCCCTTCCCGCACTGGCTAAATCTGTTTGAACCCACAGATGTGTGATTAAACACGGTGAGCGTTAGTGGCAAAGCACTGCTGCGCGCTCCCCGTATGGCTGATGAGCGTGCAGCTGGAGCAGAGCTCCCTGGGGTACCCTGCTGCTCGCTCAACACGCGCCAGGTCGGGGGGAGGAAGGTGTCGACATGGCAGGGAGGGTATTTAAGCATTAAACCATTTCTTTTCCCTACAAGGACCCTGAAACTGAAGCTTTTCCTGCCTGGATCTGTCTGGCTGAGCCGCTGATGGGGGAACTGGAAAAACTTTCCTTTGTAGGAGGGCAGGAGAGGACAGAGAAGGGGCGAATGTGAAGGGAGAGGAGAAAACTCTACAGAATAGAGGCTTGGGGAGGAGTGGCTGGAGAGCTGCCAGTCAGAGAGGGACCTGGGGGGGTTGATTGACAGCCGGCTGAACAGGAGCCAGCAGTGTGCCCAGGTGGCCAAGAAGGCCAATGGCATCCTGGCTTGTGTCAGCAATAGCGTGGCCAGCAGGGACAGGGAAGTGATCTTACCCCTGTACTGGGCACTGGTGAGGCTGCTCCTCGATTCCCGTGTTCCGTTTTGGGCCCCTCACTACAAAAAGGACATTGAATGACTCGAGCGTGTCCAGAGAAGGGCAACGGAGCTGGTGCAGGGTCTGGAGCACAGGTCATAGGAGGAGCGGCTGAGGGAACTGGGGGTGTTTAGTCTGGAGAAGAGGAGGCTGAGGGGAGACCTCATCGCCCTCTACAGCTACCTGAGAGGAGGTTGCAGAGAGCTGGGGATGAGCCTCTTTAACCAAGTAATAAGCGATAGGACAAGAGGTAATGGCCTCAAGTTGCGCCAGGGAAGGTTTAGACTGGATATTAGGAAGCATTTCTTTCCAGAACGGGTTGTTGGGTGTTGGAATAGGCTGCCGAGGGAGGTGGGAGAGTCCCAAACCCTGGAGGTGTTTAAGAGTAGAGTTGACAATAGCGCTGAGGGATATGGTGTGGTTGAGAACTGTCAGTGTTAGGTTAATGGTTGAACTGGATGATTTTCAAGGTCTTTTCCAACCTAGATGATTCTGTGATTCTGTGAATAGCAGAGGGATCTGACATGTATTCTCCCAGCACTGCAACACAGGATTCAAAGGACCTCCAGGGGAATGGAACAGCAGAGCACATGGGTGTGACACAAGGATCTTGACCCTACCTCACTGCCATGCGATGATGCTGATGCCAGACAAGAACATACCAGCCTATACATTCCCAAAGGGGATGAAAAGCTTGTGAGCTCCAGCATGTAGACCATGCTCTAGGTCATCTCAGCATGTGTTCCCTGGATCCTGGGGTGGTTGGGATGCAGAGGACTCCTATGGCTTATGTAGCCTGTTGCCAGGAGCAGCCAGACTGTCTCCAATGGTGCCTGTGTTGCAGGGGAAAGAAGGAGGCAAAGGGAAAGGTACCTTGATCCAAAGCACTAGAAGAAGTCTATGAGTGACTTGCCCAAACAGAGCAAATCATGCGCTCAGAGCAGGGCACCTGGGTCCCTTTTCCAGGCTTGTGGAGAGTTTTGAATCAGATTTAAGAGGCATCAAGAGGTATTTGAAGCTAGATGCCAGTAAAGGGGCAGAGATGTTTCACATTTCCCTCAAATAAATCATAACTCTCAGGTTTCTTGCAAGGCTGGTCGGAGCTGAAGAAACACAGGAACACACTTGGGTAATGCAATAAAAACCTTCCCTTGCAGCACAGGAGTGATCTGCTTTCTCCTCACTGGCCTCTGCCATGGTCCCTGCCACCAGACCCTACATAGCTCCTCCACCACCCTCCCACACTGGACATGGCATAGGAGCAGCCTCCCAGTGCCACAGGGATAGGATAAACACCTGGGCCCGGATGCTGTCTCATTCCTGATGAGAGTGACATGTGTCTCACCTTCAGCATGCCAGCCACTGTCACCCACTGTGGCTCCAGGGGTGCAATGGGGAATTACTATGGACACATCACTTTGGAGCATGATCTCTTGCTGTTTTCTTGCTGAAACCCTAGGGTTTGCCCTGAAGAGAAGAGACAGCTGGAAAAATGCTGACAGGGCTGAGGACCAGTGTGGAACAGAGCAGTCTGTCAGGCTGAGGAGCCAGCAGTGCCCCTCATGGGATGCAGAGGCCAAGTCTTGCTGCCTTTCTTATTACCTCTCCCAGCTCCTTCTTTCCCTGGAGGACCCCTTCAAGACACCCATGCACAGCATGATCCCATCTGCTCCCAGCAATGCAGCTGCCAACTCTTTGCTCCTCTCCCTCTTGCCCATCTCCTTACAAACACCCCTTATTTCTACCGTCCTCACCTCTCCCCACCAGGTATCTCCAATCAGCCTACATCCAACCCATGCATCTCTGCTTCCCTCTCTGCTCTTTTGCTCCAGGTCTTGCTGACCTCACCATCAGCCTCCTTGTTTCCCCGTGTCCTGGGTGCAATGCTCCTCTCTGAGCAGGTCCTGCACCGTGGAAATATTGAGGTGGTTGTTCTGCTGCGTGCAAACAGTTAACATGTAAAGGGCAACTAGAAAGCCTGTAAGACCATGAAGCATCATTCCTGAGGAATTAGTACCGGTACAAATTGACATTGTGCTCTGCAGCTGGTTTCCTCTGTGCAATGCCTTGTGCCAACAATTACTGCAGACAGGAAAAGGAAGATAAACAGATGAATGGGTGGTTCATGGAAGATCCATGGATGGAGGAATGGATGAAGGGCAACCCAGATGGATGGTGGGTCCAGTCAAGGTTCCGGTGTAAATTCCCAAATTCCTCATATTAATTTCCTTTCCCATCTGCTGTAGTGAAACCAAACACCCCAAACTTTTCTTTATTCCACAGTTTTCCCACTTTCTGACAACAATTTGATGCCATTCTGTTGGTGCCTTGTTTGCCAATATCTTTCTGTATGGCATGAAGTGCTGTAGCAAGGTAGCCAGGATTAACATCCTTCCTGCAAGTACATTGTCCCCTCAAGGGCAGATACAGGGTATTTCTGAGTCTGTATTTTCCCCCATCCCATCTATGACACTGTGTATTCTGATCAGCCACCAAGACCTCTGCATTGATCTTCTGCACCTTGAAATGGGCATGAACATATAAACACTTGGGGAAACAGAGGAGGTTGCTAGTCCCCATCTCCCCCAAACACTGTGTGATTTGCACACCATCAGAAAAGTCTGCAGAGCTCTGGGGTGTAAAGCTAATTTTCCTTTGCTAGTCTGCAGTGTGGCTGGAGTTACCCAGGGATACAGATCATTGGGCACAAGGCAACAGCAATCCCCCACTTTACTAGGTTTCAACCCCTTGACTCTCCATGTCTTGCATCTGCTGCCCACTGTGAGAGCCAAGCTGGTGAGAGGGCATGCAGAGATCCTGGAAGGGTGGTGCTTTGCATGCCATGAATGGTTTTGGGGCAAACGACAAGGTGTTATTTGTATGGAGTCACTGGAGTCATAGCCTTATTTTCCTCGTAAAATGAGAGACCACAGAGCTGGTGACACTTACGACTTAGCAGGGAAGGGCAAAGGATAACCCTGCTCATGAGCTCTGCACATCTGCAGCAAATGCTGATGGAGCTGGGTGACATTTTGGACTTCTAAAAGTAAACCAAGCCCTTTGCAGAAACTTTTCACTTCAGTAGAAACCCCCTTGTTATTTATAATTCTGCAAAGCCCTTGTGTCCAATTTGGGACTTAGCAAGGCAAAATAAACAAAAAATGACAACCAGGGGTTTGTTCTGATTTTTGGAAAGCCCAGCACATTTAACAAAATCTGGCTTTGAAAGCTGATTTTGAGAGAGAGGGAGGACGGGTTGCTTCCAGCCGCTCATCTGTAAGAAAAAAAGAGAAAAAGTGAAGCCATTGGCAGTTGCACACAAACTCAGAGAGGCAGAAGGAAAATGTCAATGCCATGTCACAGCTCTAGCTGGTATAAGACAGCTCTTAAACAGAGATGTGAAAGGGCTGTTTGGGATCATGTACCCTCTGTTCCATAAATTACGAGTGAGTTGAGGGGGGTAGAGCAAAGCTGAGCTGGTCAGCGGTTTTGGAAGGAGGTCCCAGCCGGTTCCTATTTCATCCAAACCTGTCCCAGCTCCTGTTCCTTCTCACTTTCAAATTTGGCTTCTTCTAGCGTAAGTCTTTGGGCAGTGGTGGGCACCTTGCCACAATACTTTGGTTCTGCACAAAACCAATTTTGATCTCGACCCCTTGCCTTTCTGAGTCCTTGCTTCCCAGAAGACATTTATGGGGTGGGCAGAGCCAGGGGGATGGTGCCTGCCTGCCACCCCCTTGCCTCACACCACTCAGGGTCCCACAATGTTGAGGCTTCACAAACCAAACAAGCACTGGCACAGTGCAGCCAGGCAGACTGTCCTGTGGGCTGTAAATCATGCTGCACATTCCTCCAGTGGCATCTCGCTCAGGATGCATTCCCCCCTAAAAAAGTACAGCTAGCCTGCACCCCCCCACTGCCTCCCCACTCCTGCCCAGCCACGCTCCAGCAGGCCCCACCCTGGGGACCGACACTCAGCCCCTTCTTGTAATTTCTGAGCATGAAGAAGCATTAAATTGTAATCCACCTCCTTGGCACTCTTTCTCCTTCCCTCCTTCTTCTTCTCCTCCATCCCCAGTCTCCTCATCCTTCTGGGCCCATAAATCTTACTTGTGTCTGAGACTTGGGGTTTTGTTTTTTCTCTCTCTCGCTCTTTTTCTGTCTTGCTCTTTTTTTTTTTTTTTACAATGTTAATTAATCATGTTTAGGCCTGGTCCCAGCTGTTACCACAAGGAGAGTCCTTTGCCAGCACCCTCTCCCCACCCCCAGTCCAGATGCACATCACTTTTGGATAAACCCAACCAGTTGGAGGAATTCTTTGATTGTCCAGCAGCAGAGACACCGGGTGATTCCTCACACTCCCCCTGCCACCTCTGCAACATGACACTCGCAGCTCTGCTCCCCAGGCTGTGCCTGCCCCATCCCCACCTCTGAGGGGTTACTGCCCCAGCAGGGCTGGAAGGGTCTCTCTCTGAAGAGATGCTGAGGGTCTGAGGGGAGAATCTGCTAGCCTAGCTGTATGTGGATGGGAGAAAGAGGTGATTGAGGGGCTCCTGTCTCTGGGGCCTCATCCTTCCCTGGGAGGGGTGCAGAGGGGAGAGATGGCCTCCCTCCTTGGGAAACCATATGGTGGTCAAACTTGGCAGAGCTTCTGGGAGGTCCAAATGTAAGGTCAGGCCCTGCAATCAGCCTTCCGCTGTTCTCCCATCCCCTCTCTTTTCTGTGCCTGGCACTGCTCCCTGGGAGCAGGAGCGGTGTTTGCATCAGCTGACAGGGCTGGCATATCTCTGCGCCACGTGGCACCCAGTCTCTGAAGGTGACCTTGTATCTGGCACTGCTAGGATGCATGGAAACATGCAGAGAGGTGGTTGGAGGGTGCTCGCTCTTCCCAGAGCCTGGTGCCAGTGGATATTCAGTATCACAAAAAATGGAAAGATCCCTCTGTGCGCCACTGCAAATGGCTGAGAATCCTTGTCTTGGAAAGACAGGGCTGGAATAGCAGAGGTGGGAAAGGTCAGGCCCACCATGGTGTGGAGGGTGTGCACAGCTCCCCTAGCAGGGCCTGGGAGGACAGGCGGTGTTCAGGGAGGGCCCAGGGGTACAGCAAGAGCAAAGGGTGCCTGAGCCTGAGCAGTAATGGCAGATCTGGCACTGGGGAGCTCTGGAAGAGATGCAGAAGACAAACAAAAAGGGACAGGGCTGGTCATCAAAGGCTTGGACTGTGCACTCCAACTGATGTGCAAGTGTGGCTAAGGCACAGATTTATCCAGCTTCCAGCCATGCCCAGCTGGCACGGGCCCCCAGCACTTCCACATATGCTTGCCTCTTGTGCCCAGTGTTCTATTGCTCCCTAGCAGTGTGCCAGCCCGTCACATCAGGGATCACATGGGCCAGCAATGCACCTGTGAGCTTGCCCCACTCTTGCCCCTCAGACCAGGTGTGCATCTCAGCACACATCCCAGCTCCATTCAGGCTGTCCATGGGTCCCAGGCTGCGTCCCACCATTGTCTGGACAAGCACATCCCATTTCCTAATGCTCCTGGTTCTCTGGAAGCTTTCTTGAAGCTCCTTCTCTATTTTGTCTTCCTTCCCTGCCGCCTGTCCCTCTAAATTATACCCTTTCATTACCCCAGGACTAGCTCCTAGTGCTAATACCCCTCAGATATTTGCAAGCTATCATCGTGTCCTCAGTGAGTCATCATTAGGCTAAGCTCTAGCAGTTAGCTCCTTTAATCTTTCCTTGTAAATCTTTCCCTTTGCACCTCTGCTTGTTTTCATAGCTTTTCCTGAACGTCTTCCAATCATGCCAGTGGCTTTCGGGTCATAGGCCTGGAAATGACCTTTGTAACTCTACTTGGACCATAGGCAGAGCTGCTCAGGGTGTTTCCAGGCTGATCCTTTCCTCTGCGTGTCTGTGCTCAGTCCCAAATCGCATTAGCATCTTTCCCATGGCAATGTCCTCTCTACTGGCTACTCCTGACTGAGCCCAAGTGTGATGTTCTGCCACTCCAACACCATCTGACCCAACATGGACTGAATAAAACATGATAAAATTCCATTCTGTTTATTCCCTTTGAAAAAAGCCAGCCTGTGTTCCTTTAAGCTCACAAGGAAAGAGGTGGTAACTTACATGAAAAGTGAAACAGGTGAAAATGGATCAGGATTCTTTCCCCCTATGATGAGCCAAGCTGCTGCTGGGTATTTTGGGTTGGGAGCTGGAATGAAGCTGACAGGGCCCATCTGTTACTTTCCCCTTTGCAGATCAGCTGTGTTTTCCCAAGCTGACCTTCATCTGCTATTTCAAACTCCAGGTCAGCGTTCCCATGGGCTCTGTCCAGCTCCCACTGGGAATTAAATCGGGTGCTAAATATTTTGGTGTCATTTCACTATCTGTTCCTGCCTTTACTACCACCTACAGGCTTCAGGAATGAAGCAGCCTCTTCCCAGATCATTAACAGGGAGCTTAATTAAGAGCTGTCATAACACCAGGCATCACTGCTGGAAAATGGTAGTCCACTTTGCAGCTGGGTGACAGGGTCACACTGTTCTCATTTCCCTGTCGAGAACATGCTTTCTTTATCACTGACTCCAGGACTCACGGTGGCTCCAACTCTTTTTTAAAACAACTTTCCCCTCCTGCCACCTTTTCTGCCCTTCTTTAAATTCTGGCCAATTTTTTAAATGGAAAATGCCACTTTGAAATGAAGAATGCATGACTGGCGAAACAAATTGTTTTGTGTTGTTTCTGTCCCATCCCCATCCCCTCTGGAGATATTACCATGGTGAGACATTCTGGGGTTTTAAAGCAATATGCCCATTAGAGAGTTTGGGGAAGGCATGAAGCGGTTTCCCAATATCCACAAAAATACTTCCTTGGATGGCAGGCAGCCAGCAATGGCAGGCACAGCCAGGCCAGAAAGCTCCATATGTTTTGTAAAAAATGGCTCAAAGCATGCCTTGTTCTTGCATCCTGGGCTATTTGGGTAGCAAACCCACCATCTCACAACAACCATACATCCAGAAAACTCCCCATCCGGAAGGGAGGTGAGAATAAAAAATGGGTACTCTTGGTTTTGCTTCATTTTCACTCATTAAGAACAAAAGCTGTCAACAGGACCCTGTGGGAGACGTTTTGGGTTTTACCTGGTTTCCAGCCCTTCCCTGCACTGTGCTAGCCCCACTTCTTCAGGTTTTCATACCCCATTCCTCTGCAATTTAGCTGTCCATGAGTGTAGCCATGACCCTGCCCCACACTGGCATGAAGAGATGAGCCTCTTCCAAGTGTACCCTAATCCTGCCCAATTCTCTGCACACTGTAAGTGCGTAAAAGTCTTCACAGAGATCCGTTTCTGTCCTGCCCCTCACTCTTTTCAAAGCTAAGCCCCCCCAGGACACCAATTCATGCAATACTGAAGCACACACTCAAGCCATGAGCACATCAGCTCTGCCACTGCTCCCAGAGGACTTCAAAGAGTTGAGCCCACGTGCTTAAAACTGAACAGGTGTTAAATAAGCTGCTGGATCAGGGCATCAGTCATCCGCAAGGCAGGGGGCACTGGATATATCTCGCGATAATAGACCACTTTGCTACATTTGCACAGGCCTTTGCAACAGCCAATAAATCAGGCAAAACAGCTGCTGCTAAACTATGCAGAGACTTTGCCCTTCAACACAAATTTTCTGAAAAGATTAGCCATGATCTGGGCTGGAGGAATTTGAAGCTGGGCTCCTGCACACCCTGATGCCAGACTAGGGATGGTCAAGAAGGCCTGCCCCAAAATGTAGAAGCACGGACTGAAGAGCAGCTGGTGAACAGGACCTGCGGACCCATGTACCCAGCCAACTGGACTGACCACTGTGCCACTTGCAGCCTGGGGAGCTCAGTCCAGCCATTGCTTTAAGAGCACCAAGCCATTCAACAGCTAAAGCACTTGTGTAGCTGGGAGGGTTATACCCCCAGCTCTACTATCAGGGCTTCTCTGATTGCCCTGGCTCTGTTAAACCAGGCAGCATTGCCAAACTTAGCTCTAAAACATTTTAGGATCTGCTGAACAAGGGGAGACAGCAGAAACCTGGGTCATGGGTCCCTCAGCAGCCCGAGGATTTGAACCACTCACTTCCCTGCCTTATAAAGGATCCTCTCCAATTCAACCATCAGTTTACTGGGTACATTTCCCCAAGGTATGTTCTCTTTGGGCTTTATCACCTGCTGCTATGAAGCAAAAGAAATCCCCAGCAGGCAGTGAGACCCCAGGGGCATGCTGTTGGAGAGGCAAAAAACAGCTGCTGGAGCAGGTAGCAACAGCTGAAGAAGGAAGAGTGAGGAAAGCCTGAGCGTAGCGTGAACACAAAGAGAGGAGAAAGACCCCATTTGAGAGAAAGTCCCAAATGAGGCAAGACTACAGGCTCCTCAGAGGCCACCATGGGGAGAAGGGCTAATGTTGCTCTCCATCAGCATTTTGCTCTTGATCCCAGAGGCTAATTTCTGCTAATGGAGAGCGATTCATGTTGGCTGGGATCCCCAAGGTGACGCCAGCTCCCATTTTGCTCCTACACGCACCAGACATTGCAAGCCTGGAATCCATACATCGGGGCTCAGCTGTCACCAAGGCACTGGGAGGGCTGACAGAGCACAGCTGCTGGGCCAAACACATCCCATGGTAGTTGGTGCTAGCACACTATGTTTCACAGAAAATCTCTGCTAGGTTTTCTGGAGCTGGCTACCAATTCAGAGCTGCCAAAATACTTGTTTGCAACAGGAACAGGGAAAGGGGGTTTCTCTGCAGGAAGGAAGTATCACTGCCCTGAGTAGCTCCTCAGAGGGACTCAACCCAGGGCCCTCAGATCTGAAGACATTCTTTACTCTGTAAAAGACCCAGCAGACAATGTGTGAGATAAAGCCACCAGCAGTGAGATAACATGTTTTGCATTCTATCAACCTGTCAGGCAACAAGCTTACACTGTACTGGACTCACTGGTTTTCACCTGGGTGAGTATATCCAAGTAGGAGAGGGCAGCTGTGAGAAGCTCGTTTATGTCTCTTGCAATCTCAAGCCAGGGGTGTGGAATGACTCCCAGAAAGCTCCTTCTGACTTTTGTCTTCTTCCCTGCTGCTTTTCTGCCTTCCCCCCCAAAAAAAGAATAAAACCAACAACCTCCAAATCACTTCTGCTCCTCCAGCAGCTGCAAAAAGAATACAGCAAGGGTACTCTGGCCCACTGCTTAGCCATTTTTTCAAAACCATGAGTTCATGCAAGGCTTTGCTCATAGTCTTGATGCTATGGTGGGGTCTAGCTGGGAATAGAGTGCTGCAGTTCTGGTGCTGTTTGTTAAAGGACATAGCTGGGCAAGCTACAAATTGTCATCTTCTCACTGTACATGACTCTACAGGACATGGACAAGCATTAGGGCTTGTCAATAATCCAGGCGAAGTGGCAGGAGCACCAGTATACCCGAGGCCAGTGTTTTCCATTTGTCTGCACCAAGCTCAAAGTTTACGCAGCACAAAGCCAGACCTGGCAGTGTGTTTTGCCAATTATTAGGCCTAGCATCAAGATTAACCAATAACCAAATTGTATTTGATACAAAAGGGTCAGTACATGGGTGAGCACTGGGGGTACAAACAAGTCAGTCAGATTATACATAATCAACATCAATCCCACTGACCCCAACAACACCACCACACAACCAACAATGGGTGGAAAAAATGGTGAAATGCAGTTTCCCATAGAAGGGACGGGAGACAACCGAGTCAACAAGCCAAATACATGAGACCAAGGAAGCCACATACTGAATCTCTACACAGCCCACGTTTACAAAAGCCAGACCTGACTGGAGCCCAGTCCCAGGGAGGCAGGAGGTCCTTCCCCAACAGGGAACTCTGCACAGGGCATCCACCTCACACACAGACACTGCCCCTGCCTGCAATGGTCCCAGCTTTTATCCCCAAGTGGGACACCTGACCTTGGGTTACTTAATGCAGACACCTGGGGTCATTTACCCAATGGCTCTGTCTGCAAGGCCGGCCGCACCCTGGAGGGAAGCCTAAAGGCAAACTCACCCCCCCTTTGTGAAGGGCTGTGGGAATCACCCATATGTCAACCTTAACTTGGGGCTTGGGGTTGAAACCCCAGCATTTCACAGTGGAACTGGGAGACCTGATGATGGGCCAAGAGGAGGGAAGGTGGCTGACTGGCCAGACTGTATATTAAAGGGCTTGTTTGTCTAACATTTACATCTGATCAAGTCCAACACATTAATTTCAGTACGAGATCCTAGAAAACTATTCAGGAGCTCAGCATCTACCTGTATTTTGGGTAGACTCTGACCCTTACTTTTCTGTGTCTTGGATCTGTCCTCCATTTTTTGATCTGCCAAAACACCTAGCCCCATTTCTCTCTCTCCAGTCATCAATCCATGAGCAGCCAAGTGTCACCCCTTTACCTGTCCATTCCCACACAGTATCTCCCTCTCCAAAGTCACAGGTCCATCCTTATCTACCTGTCTGTCTGTGTGTCCACCAAGGGAAATAAGCGCAGTGTGTTTTGTTAGGATAGCATTAGCTCGCAAAATACAGTGGCACCCTGTTCAGTTTTCCTTACCGAAGGAGAAGCAATGACATAGGATTATCAGGAGGCAGGAAGTCCCATGAGGCAGTTTGGAAAGAAAACCAAGCAGGACCAAAATTTTGGGAAGATAAAAGGTGATAAATGTCTGTCTCTTCACCAAACTTTTCCTCTTAGCCTCTTGCTGAACCCAATTACCCTAACTAAAATGAATGTGCTGTAATATGACAGACTTTTCTCTTTGATTAAGCACTTCCTGGCCTCTTGCAGGTGATGCACTCTATAACTTATGGTAAAGATGGCTGCATTTTATAACCAATGAGTTGCATGGAGTTTAGGGCTTTTTTTTTCCCTTTCTCCCCCCTCTTCCCTGTTTCCTTGCTCTCCAGTTCAGACCGAACTGGGTTTAACTAGGCCTGAATAATTTAATAGAGTCATTATGCTCCTGTGTTTTTCCCTTACTGTCAACTGTAAAATCCATACAGTAGCTTCGGGAAATGGGGCTAATTTGAATTGATAATAGGAGACTCTGGAAAAAGTCATCTATTGCCGTGCAATGGTGGAGCAGATGCATGCTAAATCTTGTATAATGAAAGAATATGCTGGTGTCAATTATGTAAGAAAACGACTTTACAGTGGTTTGAGGCAATGGGTTAGCATTCTGCTTGATATTATCACATAAAGAAACACCCATCAAAACTTCTCATAAATATGGAACGGCAAGTAAGATTACATTATAAATTTGAATGTTATGAATGTGTATGAGAGAGACAGATCGAAGCAGGATACCCACCTCTCATAACTGGAAGTAAAAAAGAGCCATATTTCAACATTTACACAACACCGTCTTCAGGAGAGCAGACCAGAAGAGGGGACGGGGCTGTGTCCCTCCCCTGCCTTCACCAGATCCACCACCATGGCATCTGCTGGGGAAAGCACCATGGCCAGGCACCGGTCGCTTAGTTGTGAGCCTGCAGGAAACAGCAATTTGTCACCGTGCAAGGTGGCCAAGAAGGTGATGATGCTGCTGCAGGGGTAGGGTTGGCTTTCAGTTCAAGAGATGTTTGGACAAAGATCTAGACTTCATGGCAGGCATCAAACTCAGGGGAAGCACCACTCTCAGCTCTCACAGTTTGCTGCTGCCTGGGAATTTGGAGAGGAGCGTTGTAGATAGCAATTATAGTTCCAGTTGCCATCAGCCAAAACCAGTACCAGTGGACGGCTAGGAGGGGCCAGCACATTGGTGAGCATGCATTTGCAGAAGGCTGCAACAGCTCCTGTTAAACAGGTCACTGAGGAAGATTCTGTTTCCCTGAGGGGAGAATGGTATCAGCTCTGGGCATGGTGGGGTGGAGTGAGACAGAAAGGATTAGCAGATATCAGAGGGGATTTGCTTCAGAGAAGATTCCCAGCACGTGCTAGAGGGAGGAGGTGCTTGGGGCAAGGGAATTCCAGGGCACAGAGTCAATGAACCACGTAACTAAATTCAGTTCCTCATAAAACACGAGCTGCGCTGGGCATAGATGAGAAAAGAGACGTCTGGCCCAAGCTGATAGTGGGGACCAGGGGAGCTCTGTGGCTGGTCACAGAGCTCACTTCTAGCCTAGGGCAAAGCAGGTCACCCAGCACAAACCTGCTAAGCTTGCTTTTCTCAGTTCAGATCCCCATGAGATCCAAACACTGCCTGAGCTGCCCACATCACAGGGCCTCCAGCATTGCTGTTGGTTAGTCCAGCTCCAGGGCTGGACAGAAACTGGACCAGATCCAGGCTCTTTGTGCCCAGCTGATGGCTGAAACCTGTTAGTTTGCTCTCCCTGGGCTCCAGCTGGCTGGATGCAGCCTGAACCCGTCAGGCTCTGTCAGCATGGTGCACTCGAGCTCCCGACACAAATGGGAGGCATGTGTGATACATCAATTCACAGCCATTCCCTCATGCTCTCCCAGATGTTGCTGCCCTCCACAGCCGGGACAGCTGAACACATCATACATCCAGCCCAGAGCCACCCCAATCCGTCACAAGCTTTTAGTCACAACTGCATCAGCACAGAGGACAGACAGTGTTGATGCTGGGTTTTAAGCTGTGGCACTTCGGAGAAAATATACAGCCATTCAGCTGCTGTGGTGCAAAGGGCCACCTTTGGGGCTGGGGCCGATCAGACAGTTAGGGATACAGCATGACTACTTTCTGACCTTGCCCTGCAGCATTTGGGTTGTCCCTTGCTTTCCCTTGCTGTCTGCTGCTGGACGTTGGTTACTCTCGGGGCAGAAAGGGCAGAAGGCAACACGGCTTCCACCACTGCCACTCCAATCATCAGTCTGTAAATTCATCTTCAGGAGTGGGTTATGCTGTTAGTGCCTTCTGCTGACTGCTGCAGGGCTGGTGCATCCAGGAGAGGCTGGGTGAGTGGCAGGGGCAACATTGCCACGGCTCAATTCACCCAAGCTTAACTGTACTAAATGATACCTCAGCATGCTTCTGCTAGCACAGAGAATGGGCACAGCATAGGTCATGTCTTGGATGGGTTGGACCTGGTGTGGAAAGCTAAACATACAGTTGTCTTTGGGACCTGGAAGATGAAGCACATCCCAGCAGAGAAGCTGGTCCACCTGCTTGAGAAGGGGGTTTCCCAGTGCCAGCACCTCCACTGAGAGAGACACAAGTGAAGGAAATGTGGCTTTCCCCAGCAATGCATGACTTGTATAGAAAACATTACTGGGGCTGAGAATGTTGCTTTGAATGCATCCAGCAGAGCAGCCCCTTCACGGACTGAGCAGGCTCTGTCTTACACAAGCATTGACTTTGGCCCACTCTGGCCCTGTAGGACGCCTATTCCAGCCTCTCTTTGCTCTGATGGTTACAAATCTGCTGCTAATTTCCAAGCCTACATTTCTTTCCTTCTGCTTTAGCCCTGTTTGCTCCAGTGCCAGTGTCCTCTTTTAGCTTCAGTGGCTCTTCCCTGCTGTTAGCCCTGTTGACGTATTTATGGACAGCAATCAGATCCCCTCTCAGCGGGTGTCATGCTGGGCTAAACAAGCCGAGCTTGTTCAGCCTCCAGAAGTGATAAGGACATTGCGCACTGAAGCAACGCAGCTGCTTTGTTTCTGCAGCCAGGTGAGAGCACATCTGGGCCGGATTCATACCATCTTGGCCCCTGTGCCTCACTTGCTGCCATGGCCTTGCTAGGAGTGGGGGTAAATTCTGTGCCTCACCTGTCCCCTTCAGGACAGATATGTCAGCCTAAGCAAGACAGGCACTTACAGGGTCTTCTCCAGGGACAGCCTAAGGCCTTGCTTGCTCCTGGAGAAGATTAATAGGGAAATAGGAAACGTCTGGACAAGCTCGTGTTTGTCCACCTGACAGGTGTGAGGAAGGTCCCTTCTCTAGCTTTCTGGGGGGGATTCTTGTGGTAGTTCCCTTCCATACCTTCCTTGCTCCTCACCTTGGCTTTTCAAAGTGACCCAGGCAACATCCTGATGTAGAAGAGCAGAGTGTTGGGGCTTCTGTCTCCCCCACAGCAGCAGGCAAGGAAAGCACCATCTGAAGATGAGCCTGGAGAAGGATGTATTCCAAACCCATCTGCTGGGGGGAGGAGCCATGGAGAGGCTGATCCATGCCATCTGATGGAGTGCAACAATGTTGGCAGGTAAGGAAGAATATCCTGCTACAGTTGCTTCACCCCACTGTTCCCCTCTGATCTAACAAAGATGTTGGCTTCTATATGTAACTAACTTAAGAGAATGACAGCTTATCTGTCAGGCTAACATACAGCCCTCTGTGCTGGCTCTTGCCAGCAGCACAATACCAGATAATTTAATATTCTAACAGGATTTGAGCAGCCCTTTAAACTATCAGGGTAACAACTCTATTAACTGGTACACAGGAAGGAAAAATGAGGTGCTGGAAAAACAGAGGATGCATCAAACTTAGACTTTGACAGAGGGGTTCACATCACCCTGACATTTGCTTTGTTCCCCAGTGCCTGCAATTTGTTGCCTGGGGAGAGAAAGTATGTTAGTAGGATTAGCCACGGGATGTGTGTGAAGACAGTGGTGAGGAAGGTGGTAGAGCAATCCAACCACTAAGGTCTAATCTCTGTTATGGATCAATATGTTCTGCAGAGATGTCCTAACTCTGGCTGGTTGGATCCACAGCTGGTGTGGCCCACTGGCCACACTACTGACCTGGGCTGTTGTCTTCAGGGGAGTAACCTTAAGTTTAGCTGCGGTGGGGTCAGGGTCTGGCTAAGTGAAGCCAAACGAACGGTATGGATAGTAAAGACACTGGATGGAGGTTAGGTCCAGCTCTGTAGAGTCAACTGGTAAATCACATCCAGATCCCCAAACAGTTGCTTAATCCAGCTTTGAGGAAATCCACTGGCTGATAGTGGTTCTGCTTCTCTAACACCACCTTTTGTATTCATAAGTCTTCACCCATGACATGGAAAGATTTCAGCCCCTGCCAGTCCTCTTGCCACACTCTCCAGACCCCCCAGTCACAGCGCTATTTCCTCTGAGTGCTCTTGGGCCTGGGTATTGGCTCTCTTGGGCAGAGATGTTGGGCTGGTCAAGGTCCTCTCTCCTGTTCATGACATCCATTTCCAGACTCCTATGTTCAGACAGCAGTAGTCCGTCAGTTTTAGAAGTCATGCAGTTCGTCCCACCATCATCCTGTAGGAACATTCATCACCTTTTCTTTCTCACGTGAACACTTTCATATGAACACATACCCTGACCAATACTGCTCTTCTCTCACTGGCTTTTGTGCAGTGTTTGCATCTCATTTCCTATCTGGATTTCTGATTTCCTCTCATCCCTGCCCAAATCCTCTTTTTATACCCAATAGAGAGCACAGTATTTATTATCTATTTTGAACCCTATCAAAAAACCTCCCTGCTGCTTTACCTGCAAGACCTCATTTTCACCCATATTCACCTGACGTGTGGTGCCCATGGCCTCTGGAAGCAATCCGGCTTCTCTCATCTTCAGTGGCAATGCAATGACTCGATGCTTTTGCTTATGAGAGATCAATGTACCAGGGTGTCTCTGATGAGATCTGTTCATACGAAACACCCCATCAGCTTCTATCTTCCCCTGTGACATAGCTCAGAAGGGCCCAAAAATCAGTCCTAGAGCAAGATGGCTAAAAATATTTCTGCTGGACAGCATTTGATCAGAATGGACCATTCTTCCAATGTTGAAAAGATTTGCCTCATTTTACCAAGATTTCGGTTTGGAGGAAAATCCAGAGGAAAAGTTTGGTCACTGTTTAATGACTTCACTTCTGTGTTTTCAAAAATTACTGTCCTTGCTCTTTACACTGACATTTTTGTTATAACATTTTAAAAATATGATGCTTTTAAACCTTGACATTAAAATGAAATTAATTAATCTGATCTGAAATGAGTGTTCCCCGAGGATTTACCTTTGCAGATAGTTTTGAAATCAGTGAAAGGAGAGAGGGAATGAGATGGACGTTTCTAATTAAGTACTGCACATCTGGAACTCTCAGCCTTGCTTCTCCCCTCTGGATTTTGCAGACTTCTGCACTTCACAGAGCTCTGGCCGGCTCTTTATTGTTCTTGATGCTATATAAGCATTTTTAAATGGTAGTCCCAATGCCAATCCAAATCCTAGAGCTTCAGTACTTATGTAGCCAAATGCTTTTCATTTATAAGCACGGATTTTCTCCTAGAAAGCTGTTTCTTGCTATCTTTGTGCAGCATGCATTGCACTTTAGCCTGCCACCCCCTAGTTTTCTCTAAATACCCCCTTGGTCTGCCACAGACCTCTTGCATAATCCACCAATTCCTTGACTGTAAAACAGAGACACCTTGCCTAAGCAGAATAGTGGTTTATTAATTTTATCTCTTGATTTGATGAAGTTAAACTATTCAATGGGCTGGTTCAGAAATATTTCCTATTTTATAAAAAATATGTAAATATTTTGAAACTATTTACATGCTCTACAATGAAAAAGTAGTTGTTTTCTGCTTAAAATTATATTTTTCTTTCAAATTTTAAAATAGTTTTATGAAAGGTTGAAAACTGAAACCAGTGGTTCAAAGTGGCAAATATTCATCCAGGTTTCTGACCACATTTCTGGGAATGGGAAGAAGGATGCTGTGACTTTTGGTGGGTTGTATCCTGACTTGGGATGGGACACAAAAAACAGTGAGACCTTCTAATCTTAAATCCAACCACAGGCCTCAGACTGTAAAACTTATTAAGATACAGATATTTATCCCAACTTTGTGCCTATCCCAGCTGGACAGATCAAAACCCAAAACTCCAGAAGGAGAACACCTGGCCAGTGGGTTTCCTTGCAGTCTTTTGCCTCTTTTGCCCTGGCTTTTAAGCTAAGAACGGAGAAACAACCTCCCCAGCCGGCTGGAAAGCTCTCCCAGCAGTTTGACGGCAGGGCCCAGTGTGTATGCGGGATGGACCCCACTCTGCCTGCAGTCCCTGGGAGCCTTGCCCACATGCTGTTCTCATGTACAGGGGGTTATTTATAGCCGCTGATGGGAGGAATTCGGCAGGGACGCTGCCGGAGAGGATAACAAGTTTCTCTTTAGGAGGAATGTTCCACCCCGACCAGAGGAGCAAAGAACAATAAAAAGATGATTGATTTCCTCGCAGCCGCCCTGGAGCACGGCGCTGTACCCACGCCAAGCAGTCCAGTGTGCAGGGCTCCCTTTCCCTAGCTGATGTGTGCCATGTCCAGCCACAAGATAACACCAGCCGGCAGTCAAGGACCGCAGCCTGGTATCCACGTTTGTTTTCCAGGCCGGGGATCTCGCATCTCCTTTGCCTGAAATGAGTGAGAAGAGGAGGAAGGGGAGGGAGGGCTTATAAGACCGTCTCTCTGGGCCTTCAGGCACTATCTATTTACATTCTTTGGAGTAAATTACCAAGCCTTAGAAATTTACAGGGAAATCGCTTTGATTCTTAAACTATATGAATGAAGCTGCAGATGGAGAGAGTAATGGCTTAAATTTATTAGTGTGCATAAAATTGTTGATGCTAATTTTCAGCTGTACACTAAGCAAACAGTCGATGGGATTAAACTGGATCCCTTATTTAAACAAACTCACGAAATGTAATTTACATCTAGTTATTGCTTCCGACTCTCTCCAGACCCCTTCCCAAAGCTCCCTCTAATGTTGCCAGGTCTGAATTGCACCCGCTCCCTCCTGTTCCTGCAACACCTCTGGCAGGACAGCGATGCGATCGCTGTGGGATCTTCATGGAGCTATATAATATATATTTAGACAGAGCAGCACTCTCTGAGCTTTCTCCTCCAGACGAACTGGCCTGGATTTTTTCCACTAGAGATGCCACTTAAAGATTATTTTTTTCCACTACCAATACCAGTCGTGAGTCTTCTCATCCCTTTTGGTTTAAGGCTTCACCAGTGGGCTCTCATAATGAAGGGAAACCTCTGTTACAGGGCAGCGCCAAGCTGTCAAGCCTCAAGGATTAATTATACCACCCTATCACCTGCTCTGCAACCAGTCTGGATATCACTTGTTCTCAGCACCAAGTATCTCCCCTGCTTCTTGACCTCTACTACTGATGCAGCCATGCCTGGCACAAGGATCCTGGATCAGGAGGGAGTCTGGGGGGATATAGAAGCAAACAAAGCTCATGGAGACCACGGAAGATGGTCTCCATGCCATCAGCAGCCTCATGCCTTGCTCCTTGCTCCACCACCTGACCTGATATCCCCTGCATCTTGATGTGTGCTGTCCTCTGCCCTTGGAAGGGGGAAACGAAGAAGCTGCCCCTCAACCAGCAGAGAAGGCTGGACAATCAGATGTGTTTCTTCTGCCTGTAAAACTCCGCTGGTCTAGTGAAAATTCACTTCTTAGATGCAGAGTGAGTGCCTGACCTCAGTGGGATCCATAGGTGCTGCAGGCTTGTGAGCTAATCAGATGGAAAAAATGTGGTCAGCCTCAGACCTGACCAGTCACATGAACGAATCCCATAAATTTATTCCCTGCCCTTCAGTGCCTCCCTATAAGAGAAATACGTTTTATGAAAGTCTGGGTGTCACTGGAGGGTGGGAGGGCTGCAGAGGAATAACAGGGCTGACAGAACATGTGAAAATACAGGGATAGCATAGGAGCTGCTAATACTGCTTCCTAGGCCTCTTAGGGCCCTGCCAGCAAGACCCATGTGCTGCCATCCTATGTCTGCCAGCAACAGTGGAGGGCACTAATGTAGGTCCAGTGCAGAGCACAGGAGTAATCCAGAAATGTCTGCCAGGGGCTGGCTGGGAGCAGGAAGAAGGATAGAAGGATAGGGCAGTGGAGCTGGAGGAGGGATTACAGGGAGATGCTGGAGCCACTTGTGCTTGCAGAAAAACTTCTCCATGTGGTACAGCTCCTCCTTTGGTGTCACCAGATGGTAGTAGGGTCCCATCACGTTTCTGTGTGCCATGTGGGACAAAAATGACTGCGGTAGAGCTGGTCCAAGGTAAGGAAGAGATGATCAAAATTAGTGATGCTCACACCTTCAGCATAGGTCTGCATTCAGAGATTTCCGTCCCTAGTGGCCATGCAAGTGCGATCCTCAAACCCCTGCGAAGTTCTGTCCCCTGTGCTGGTCTGTGAAATGTTAAATCTGCTTGTTTGAGCTGAGCTGGTTGGAATAAGTCTGTCTCCTGTGTTCCTGCAGTGGGGCAGACACAGAGGGATGAAAGCAGGAGTAGTTTTATGATCCAGATCTTTCCTTTTTTTCTGATCAATGCTGAAGCCTTGCCACAGGGCTGCACAGACAGAAAGGAGACGAGGATGTGCAGAGGGACTTCAGTCCTTTACCATCAAATGGACACACCTGTGCTTGAACAGCATCTACTTGCCCCATACATCCTCTCCATGCCCAGCTCCTGGACACATCCCACCGGGACTGTCACTGTTTGGGACACACAGAAGAGGCTGGAGGGACAAATCCTGCCCTCCTTGAGGGAAAAGGACATAGAAGTAAGGCCTGAGAGGTGGGTGGGTGGTATAGGAGATGCTGTTCCTCCAGCTGCAGTGAGGACAGGCTTCTGGGCTTGCAGAGCAACTGGACAGGAGACCAAGGGCAGAGGTGGAAAGCCACTTCAGCATCTCCCCTCCCACCACACCACTGAGAGCTGATCAACCCCGTGTCACCTTACAAGCCACTTAATCCCTTCCGTCATGCTTCTCAAGGAAGGGGGTGTGTGGGCCAAGGTTTAGCTGCCACCAGCTGCCCCAGAGTCATATGCTGAGTGTCTGCAAGAGCATGTGCAGAGGGACATGACTGACACCTCGCCAGTCCCCCGCACCTGGGAATCGCCTAGCCCTGCAACCCCAGACCCAGCTGGACCTTTGATCTCCACAGGGGCTGAAACCAGTTCCCCTCCACTCCAGCTTTGGAGAGGATCATTCTGATTTTGTCTGGACATCTCATATCCTGGCAGGTGTCAGTCTTGGCTTCCAAGACGCCTTAGAGGGGGAGGTGGGAAAAGGGAGGATTGTAAAAATAAATAGTGTTGGAAACTGATGTCTGTGCCCACCCTTCCTCTCAGTCCATGTGTTGGGGCCTTGTTCAATCTAAGGAATGGCCCTCTCCTCTCTACCAATGTCACCAGCCTTCATAAGAGCAGCTACACTTTCTCCCACGGGAAACATCACTGTCAACGTTCTTGAGCACCCTGGAAGTGGACATGTGAGTAGGTGATTACCTGGAGACAGCCTGTGCCCTGGCTCAACACCCGACAAAGTCATCCATGATCTCTACTGAAGCAACCAGAGAGACCACCAGGCACATATGAGGCAGACATGAGGTCAGAGCAAATAACTCATGTTCTTCTCAGCTACCCTGCTTGGGGTCCCACCAGCTCTTGCTCGTGCTAGATGACTTATGTGATGAGTCAGTCTGCGCTGCTCCCTGGAAGGAGCTGCTGTAGAAGTAAACCATTTACAAACCAGGGCCCTCTAAATCCTGGAGTGTTCTCCACCTGCAGCAGGCATCTTCCAATCCATGCCAGGAGGACTGCAATACCAGGAGGGTCTCCTTTTCTTAAGTCCTCCAGCCCCAGACTTGGTAGCAGTGAGAAAGGATGAGAGTTCCCTCGAAAAGTTAGGCTCTTTCTATCTGCAAGCAATAGTTGCCAACAGCTTCAGCCTGATTCAGATGGGCCAAGACACCCCTTTGCTTGGACCTCACTCTTCCAGGATGCTTGACCTTTGCTCCAGACAGTAAGTTGATCTCATGCCTGGCTGAGATGGGATGTGTGCAATCTTACTGTAAATTGCCTTAAGTCCAGGAGCAAGAGACATGAAGAAAGATGTGGCCACACAAGGCTGCAAGGCAGGTCACCTTTCCCCCACCCCAATGACCCATATGAGTTCAGCATGCGCTTTTTAGCTGAGCAACGTTTTTAAGATCACAGTTTATTATGCTAGAGAACAAACTCCTAAATGGGACAAAATTTGGCCTGTCCTCATGAGTTTCTACAAGACACACTGATGCCTACTTTCTCTCTTTCTTCATTTCTTAGGTCTTCTCTCTCTTTAGCTATTGAGAGACCCTAGATAACTGAGTCAGCCCAAGTGCCATTCTGACAGCTAATGCTGAACCTGGTGTTTAGCAGACCTGTTGTTCACTAAAGCAGACAGTGTTCTGGGTCGCTCAACAGAGGCACAGTGTGAGCTAGAACAGGGGAAGGCCCGATCGAGTCAGATTTAAGGTCCACACAGACATGCACCATGTCTGAGAGGATGCCTAATGTGTAAGAAGAGGGTCAATGTGCTATATGATGTTTCTCCAGAATAGTTTCCCAGTCTTCAGTGACCTTTGATGGGGAACTTCCTCAGCCAAACATCGTGGCTTTGTATTTAACATCAGCTCTTGCAGATTTTTTCCCATGCATTTTTTTGAGTTCCTTTTTGAACCCCTTTAGCATCCACATACCCCAGTGCAAGGACTCTCTCAGGTTAGCTGTACACAGCACAAAGAATTTGTCTTTCCATTTGTTCTCCTGCTGCTTTCACTTGGCAGCCTTGGTTCTTGTATTGAGAGAAACAGTGAACAGTCATTCCTTGTTTACCTGTTCGGTAACATTCACCTCCATCTTCTAGCCTGTCTCTAGTCTTTCAATAACTGAAGGGTCTCAGCTCATGCTCAGTAGCATCAATCCTCTGACCATCCTTGTAGCCTTTCCCTGTTTCTCATGAAGTCTTGCTAGATGCCCGTTGAGGGGGATGACCAGAAGCACACTCTGGAGCTGATTATTCCTCTTTGTTCACAGCAGGTAGGACATCCAGAAGGCCATGCACTGTTCCTGGCATCACACTGTAACAAAGACAAACACTTTGGAAAATCTGACCTTGAAAGGAAAATTGAAGGAACTGGATTTATTTTGTCCAAAAAGAAAGGACCAGAAGGCAGCAAGTAAAAAATATTTTTGTACATAAGGTTTTTATATGAGAACAAGGATGGTTTGCTCTCCATATTCAGCATGGGGACAAGACAAGGAGGGCAAGGGTCCATTTGCAGCAGAGATGATTTAGGTCAGATGTTAGGAAATTCCTTCAACTCTGAGCACACACAAACCCTGGAACAAGCTGTCAGGAAGGGATGGAGCCTCTTTCACTGGCAGTATTTGCAAACAGGTTGGACACCCATCTGTTGGGAGGGTTTGGGGAGAGCTGTCTTGCAAGACTATCTATCAGGGTGCCTCCAGCCTCACATTTCTCCTTTCATGTTCCCTCTGTCGAACCATTCGGCTAGGACAGACTGTGCCATCCGGGGGCTGGAGACACTTTGCCAAGGGCCCTGAGGGGATGAACAGCACTAAGAAGAAATCTGTGCAAATCTATTATCTGTACTCTCTGCCGAAGGCAGGGAGGGTGTCAATATCAGGCACATCCCCAGTGGGAACTGCCTTCTCACCTCCCTCTGCTCCCCCAAAATGTCACTGCTCTAATTACAGAGGAAATCACAAAGGAAAACCTGCTGGGGGCAATGTGGAATTTGGTCCTTTGCAGCCCCACTGGCTTTTCTTTCTCACTTTTCAGCAATGTTTTGGAAACTCATGGACCACAGACTGAAAGCTGTTGGTGGCAGTTACATGTCATGGGCTCATGTCACTTCAAGAGTCACAACATCTTGGGCCAAGCTGAGAGACCCCATCCTTCTCAGCTGCATCAAGACAGAGGTACCTGCTCCCAGCTCGGAGCAAGGCCACATGAAGATGCCTCCAGCTCTGCTACTTCTCAGAACAGTGCTGCTGTTACGGCATCCATTCCTCAGCTGCCCAGGGAAGATGGGGTAGACAAGCAGTAAACCTCCAGCTGCCCAATGGATCTCACTGTGGACATTATTTGAAATATGAAGCACATATTTTTAAGAGTTTACACCAAAGGAGACTGCTGATGCTTGTTTCTTTCTCTGTGAGAATAGGATGAGTTCCGTACCCATGTGTGCTGTGGTGCAGTGGTGGTGAAGAGGTGGATTGTCCAGGCCAGATGTGCATGGGCCACCCAATCCACCCGTCCCAGACAATCACTTCCACTCTGTGTCCCTGAGGACAGTCATATTCTGGCTGAAGGCACCACTGAACTGCTCTGTCAACACTGCATTCATTATGGGAACCTTCATAAGTGACTGGGCTTAATTAATGGGTCCTCTATGGGCTGTCAGGGCATGTGTTAATGACGGAGTTAATTCAGGTTTCAGTAGTGGTCCAGAGATGATGCTCAGTTCCATCAGCATCTGCTGATGGCCAGCTCCCTCTCCAGACTTGTAAGCACAGCCAATGCTGCACAATCATTGTTGTGTGCTCTCCTTTCCCACTCTCCTAGCTCATGCAAGGCATGGCCACAAAGCAACCCATCTTTTTGCACTTGTAAATGCATTTTACAGAGTTGTAAATGTTCTTATTGATTCCTCAGCCTTATTATCCTCACTGCTCAGCCAAAAATTAGCTTCCATTTGAGGATAAATTATTAATCAGCCTTCTCCAGGTCTATTTCATAATCATTTCCACCATCCTGGCTGTCACATAAGAAGGATTTGCATATTTATTCTGCCACTTTTCCCCAGAAGAGTACGTGGGGGCCCATGTTTACCTGCAGTCTCTTAAATCACTTTCCCTACCTTATAAAAGCATTGCTTTTAGACAGAGCAGGCCCTGCACAGCACAGTCCACATCCTTCTGACTCATTTACTTTGTGGCATATTTTTGCAGGCACATACTTTTCCTTTTCACTTCTCTGCTTTTTCATTGCTTATTTATGATACCCTGTAGGGTAAAACTGTGTGGTTTGTTCAACAACCCATAACAAAAATACACAAGCTTCCAGCCTGGTACTGACTGTCTTTGGTCCCTGGCCCAGCTTGCACAGGAGAGCGTGTTGAGCTGGTATTTTGGCTTTCGGCGCTGTATTTTTTCCCAGACGGTCAGAGATGAGCAGCCTGTGTGCCCTACTCAAGGCATGGCTGCATTTCTGTGGCAGGGGAGCACTGCTCTATGGGAAGAGTTTTGGGAAGGGTAGGAAGAATCAGGGATGGGAGCATGATGAAGCTAATGGCATCTGTCTAGGAAGGGACAATGTTTACAGTCACAGCAAGTCAAATGGAGGGGACTGAGCAACACCAAGGGCTGGTGTTTTAAGTAACGGCAGGGAAACCAAGGTACAGACAAAATCATTGCCTTATACAAGACTGTGAAGCAGGGCAGTGTCAGAGCCAAGGAAGCCCTCAGAAATTGCAGCCTTTAAACAACATGCAGGAGGTCACACACTAGGAGAGAGACTTGGGCATCCCAGTCACCCTGAACACAGGGTTGGAAGGCAGCAAGTGGGCAGGTTCACCACAGCGCTGCCCTCATCCTTGTGCTCCATTATGGCTCCCAACCGGGTTTCCATGTGGCGTGTGAGTGCGCAGTCTGATTCCTTCCAGCAGATGGTAGCAGGAGTATATGACGGGACAGGAGTCCACACTGGGACCTCTGGCTGGACACCGCAATGCTGCTCCTCACAGCAAGGCCAACATCCAGGGAGAATGGCTGCCAAGCAAGCAGCACCCGCACCCAAAGCTACAGCCCTTCCTTGTCACCCAGGCCATGGACAGCATAAGTTTAATGAAGGACTTGCCACTCCCACAGTGAATTCAGATATGAAATGGCAGGGCAATGTGCTTGCAGACTTAGCGGCCGGTTGGGTGGGTCATCCAAGATAGCTGCCATGGCACAGGCCAGGATGGTGGCTGTGACACAGATCAAGGCAGTTGCCATGGCATTGGGCAAGATGGATACCATGGCACAGGCCAAGACAGCTGCCATGACACTGGTCAGGAACGGATTTACAGCCCCATTATCCCCAGGTTGCATTTGGAGTGTAGTTCTTCCACTTCAGACCTTGCACCTCTGTTCTCTCAGGTGACATGATAGCAGGTCTTGTCCCTCCCCACAGGTCCTCAGATTTATTCTGGTTCCTCCCTCCCTTCCCCTCCTTCATTCTTCCTCCTCCCTTGTGTACATCCCCAGCTCTCATGATTTATCCCTGGCAGTGATGATTTTCTACATATCTTCAAGTCTCAAACTCTTAGCACCAGGACACTGCAGGGGAATGTCCACATCTTTTTTCTTTTGACAGAGAAAGCTTGAAAATGTGATGTGAGTGCAACGGGAAGAGTGGAGACCAAGCAACAGCAATTGAAAGGAGCCATTAAACAAGAAGCTGAACAAAAGGACCCAGATGGTTGATGTGTGCATGGTACATGGATCTGTTTCTCAAGTGGGGACAAAAATTATCTTTTAAGCAACCTGAGATGAGATCAAAGTGGGGAGACCCACCAGGAGGGTGGACAGAAGTACAGGCAGGGAGCTCCCAGTGCTAAAGGACATGGTTGGCAGCTGAGCAGAGTGAAGACCAGAAACATCCAGCTGGGTATATTAATGAATAGGATTGGATGGGGTGTGATTGCCCATCAAGCCTCTTAGGACCCAGGCTAGCCTTCCATGGCATCCACAACCCCACCACACCATGGTGGGGCAAGAAGGAGTGACATACAGCAAGGAGGGTAGATCAGCTGCAGAAGCATCAACCGCATCTGCTTTTCTAAGGGAACCTTTTATTTTTCTGCATGGTAAGAGGGTTAAATTACCATTTTGGAAAGCACATGGAGAGGGTTCCTTCAAGAAGCCTTGCTGGGAATAGCCAGGTGTATGGTCTGATATATACAGTACATGTAGAGAGGTGTAGCCATGTGCCAAGGGCTTGGTAGCAAGTCTGTCCCACTGGCTAGCAATACATTTCGTTCCTCAAAGCCTTTGTCCCCAGCCCCGATGTCTGTGATTTAAGGTTGCTGCCCAAATGGCTTCAGTTTTGGGGTTTAGCTTGTGATTTCCTATGGAAGCAAGCTTTAGTCCTCCTGTTTGCATCTATGCCTGCCTCTGTCCTCCTCAATGACTTTTGAAACTGTTGGACAGTTTCAAGTAACTTTGACAGAAGGGAGGAGGCCTCAGAGATGTGAAGTTATGGCAAGATTTAGGAAGGTAAGTGCTTGGGAAGAGGAAAGACTCAACACCTTCACTGAGAGAAAGAGCTCAAGCCATAAAGAAAACTATTATCCCCTTGCTGCCTTTCTTTGCACCGCTCAGTGTAGTTAGTTGTCCCTGGAGCAGACAGTTTGGATGCTCTGCTGCAAAGTTAAGCCTTGGTTTATCTGGGAGAGGATGCAGTGCAATGAAAACATGGCTGTGGCACACTAGCAGTGAAGCCAAGAGATGTTTTCTCCAACAGCCAGTGTGCCCAAGCTCCTGAAGAGCTTGCGTGCTGGTTCACAAAGCCATGTTGCTTCATCATGGTTGCAGTATCTTCCCACCTCCAGGAGGTCCAGCTCCCCTTACTCTGTCCCCTCTCCCAAGAGCCCAGTATGGGACTGGATGATGGGGTGCTCCTCTCATGAAGGTGTGGGGCTCACACATGTCAGGTGCTGGCTTACAGGGAGGTCAAGGCACAGTGCTGGGAAGTGGAGAGCCTGGTCCTGCTGTGGAGGGAATCATGGGGCAAGTGTTGCCATGTGTGACATTTGACAGGTCTGCAACATATGCCATGTCCCACTGCAGGCTGGGCTGCCCTCTGAATCAGCTTCCAGCCTGTCTCGACGTGAGGTTAAATCCTTGCTCAGGAGCAGGAAAGCAGAGAAGCAGCAGATGGAACCAATCAATTTGCTATCCAAAAACCGATCAATTTGTGGGGACCCCTCCCCACCCGAAGGCAGGGTGGGAACAGGGTCCAGCCACTGCATGCATGCAGGAAAGATCAGTGGGCAGCCCATAATAAACCCTAAATGTATTTGCAGCCATAAAATGCTTGACATGCCTTCAGAAAGGCTGTTGAAATCCCTGATTTGCAGCTGGCACTCATTTTCCATCGCAGGTAGTAAAAAGACTCGGCCAGAGTGCTCAGATATTTCATCGTCGGGGTCTGCTGCCATCCATCCCCCAGCCCCACAGCCAGATCCTGGGACTTGCACACCTCCTCCTCTTCCTTCTCAGGGCTCTCCTTTCCCTTCAAATGGGGATCCCGGTGCAGATGATGGGAAGGCGAGATAACAAGCAGGAGTTGTGATTTCAGGAAGTGGTTGGGACTTGTAAATCCTCGCGGGGGCTTCCTCTGTCAGAGGAGCCATCCGGGGAGTGGGGCATGTGCGGGCTGAAGTCATGCCTGTTAGGGAGGTATTTGTTCTTCTGGCCCCCGCGGCCCAGGCAGGTTGTCGTAACATCCCTCGAGCCAGGATCTTGTTGCAGCAATAAAGTTGGGCGGGTTGGGTTCCTGGCTGGGCAGGAAAGAGTTATTGATCAATGCCATGAATCCTTCCCACCTTCCTCCTGCCACCCCCGGGTGGATGTAAGGCATACCAAGAGAGGTGGGAAGAAAAGCAAAGCTCAAAAGATGTTCTGGTTGGGAGCAGAGCATGGTACGGCCAAGGCAAGGACATGGGGAGGGGTTAAACACGAACTGAGTGAAGCACAGAACCTTTTAAATGTCTCCAGAACGGGGCTGTAGATGAATGTGGTTCACTCTGTGGCTGAGCAAATGCATCTGCAAATACAGGAGGGAGCGAGAAGGGGGTTGGTGTTTCTCCATCCATTTTCTCAGAGGACACGCCAAGGCCCTGATCTCTCCCTCACATCCCCTTGGGTGCCTGGGTTGCAGCAGTTCCATGCCTTGTACAGGCCCCAGTGATCAGTGCTGGGGACAGTTGTTGATGGGAGCGCTCAGCCATTCCGTCTGCTGAATGTGTGCACCCAAGCTCACCAGTGCTGTGTCTGTAAGCACGTTTAGCTGGGAGCAATTTGGAAGCAGTTGTTTATGCTCTGGGGCTGGAGAGACCAGGAGGAACACTGATCCAGCATGGAGGTCTCACCACAGTTGGATAACACTGGGAAAAACTAACTCTAAAGGAACAACATACTTGTGTCTTGCATTGTACAGGATGTCCAGGGCAGATTTCCTCTCCTTCTGTGGGTCCGGGATCATTGGTGAGCTATCACTTTGTGCTCACTGGGGAAACCTGTGGCATGTGACATGAGACACAGCATTTTGGCCAGCTAGTCAAGCTTCATCATTTTTGATCCTGACCAGATATTATGACTATAATAAGATTGATATTAGTAATACCACTAACAATTATGGTAATGTTAATAAAATAATATTGTACTTCTCCATCCAAAGAGCTCAAAGCTTTTAAAGGAGATTAAGTCTCATGGCATCCATCCCATTTCAGGAAAGCTTATTGAAACAGTGGCAAAACGTCCTCACCACCTTTGTGGAGTGCAGTCTCCTCCAAGGTGGAACACAGCAGCTATTTATGAGTATGCAATAACAGCCCACAGCAATCTAGGCCAAGCTACGAAAGCAAATACCATATTCAGGGCAATCACAAGGGTTATAGAGAAGACAATGTACCAGGACACTCAGCTCAATCGCTAGGCTTTTAGATGTACTAGGGGACTTTTTGTGGTGTTCAGAACCTACTGTGGTCCACGGCAAAGACCTTAGTCTGTGGCAGCAATGTGGTCTCTTTGTCCCACTCTGGGCATTCATCCGCTCCTGATTTGGAAAGTGGGGAAGGCAGGTGCCTTGCTGTCTCCTCTGTGTTATTCAGCACACCCTAACTCCTATGCTGGCACTCTGCAGGAGGCATTTCTTTATGTGCTAACTTGGGGTTGTCCACTGAGACCAGCAGCTTGGAGATGGAAAGCTTGTTGGCTTTTGAAAACCGTGTTCCCCTTCCAGCGCTGTCCGTACAAGCCTGTCAGGGGCAAGCAAATCCCAGGACTAAATCGCATCCACAAGAGCAGGTTCTTGATGCCACCACTTTTTCTTCTGTGGCCTTGAAGTCACAGACATCACTAGTCCAGCCTGAACATCTCGAGTGGAAGCTGCCCTAGGACTTAGACCCACAAAGCATTGGGAGGGAAAAAACCAAAGCATTTCTGCTCATCAGCACATGGTGCACTGCCCTGCACTCCTGCAGGCTTTGATGAACGCAGAACTAGTTAGCAGCACTGGTGTGAGTGGGTCTAAGAGGTCATGATGAAAAATGGCACTTTGTCAAAAATGTCATTTCAGCAGCTTTTCATTGCCTTTTTCTTTAAATGAAAAATTTCAGAAGGAAATTAAGCCAATGTGTTATTTCACTGTGATTTGAAATTTTTTGCTGCTGTTTTTTTAAAACAGTTCTTCCTTATGCCTGGACTCCTCACCCTCTTTCAGTCTGTCATTTGCAGCTCAAAAAGTAGATTTTTGTCATTCTTTAGACAATGCAGTTTTTGGTCACATCATAGAAACTCAATATTTCCTTTACTTGAAAAAGATGTGCAAAAGCAAGATGAAAATTTTAACTCCACAGGGTTGATACTTTGCATGCTTTTTTTTTTTAAAAAATTGAGCCATTTTCAGAGAGCTTAGCCACCTCTTTCTACTGAACCTGGACAACTGTGCTTTGGAGTCCCAATGCGGGAGGCCAAGCTTTTTCTTGTGGCCATCAGTGCAAGCCCAGGGCTGATGGAGGAGAGCAAGCACAATACCATACTTGTCCTGGCCTCTCTCTCCCCCTCCCAGCCTGCCAGCCTAGTGCTGGGAGATGTCAGCTAAAGCTCATCCACATCAGCTGTGTTTGGATTCCCAGAAAACATCCCTCCCCAGATTCAGGGATCTCAAGGAATGTAGCAGCCTTAGGTTTGAGTTCTAGCAGCTCATCTCCTCTTTCTCTTGAGCTTGTGGGTTTTGTTGCTTATTTGAAGACATATGGCTTCATCTCCAGCCCTGCATTCACTGACAGAATAGGCAATAGGCTGGGGGGGGGGGGGGGGGGGGGCCTCTGGCTTTCAGCCTCATGGGGAGAAGAGGTGTGAGGGGTGGGGTAGCCTGTCCTAGCCCTCCCCACCACCCTCCCCCATCTCTGTCTTCTCACTGTCTGGGGAAGAGAGAGCAGGACCTCACCTAGGACCCTGGAGACAGACTTTCAGCAAGGAAGAGGCTGCCGCTGTGCACGTCAGGAATGATTTGATCAGCAAGAGAGATGAGCACCTCTAGCACTGACATCAGGGGACAGGCAGAGGAGAGTGTGAAAAAGCTAGTAATGGACAGCAGAACTGCAAACGTGTGGCAGGGTGCAGAGATCCAGGGCCAGGCAGGAGCACACAGACTGGGCACAGATCTCTGCCAGGGACAGCAGAGGGGCTGATCAGACTGTCTGATGCTGTGCCGAATTTCTTCTCCTGCAAAACCAGCCCCACTGCTTCCATTCAGGATATCAGTTTAAGAGCTGTTAGTGCAAAGCTGTGTCCCTATGCATCCTGCACTGTCCGGGAGTAAACCCGACTGGATGGCGCAAGGGCGCTTTGCTCTTACCCTCATGCCTAAGTATTTACCCACATGTGCAAACACCCCACACATTATATATTACTTATGAAAAGATGGGTGAATTCCCCAAGTAGGAAAACTCTTCCTGGCAGATGCTGCTTCGCCTGCCTTTCTCAGGAAAGCAGTCCATGATCAGGCATGTCTGCTGAGCCTTTCTGTGGGCCACCCCACAGTTTTCCTCTGTGCTCAATGAGCAGCAGTAGGAATGGGCTGCATGACCCAGACTCCTCCAGACAAAACTGTCTCAGTCACCAGGCTTTCCAAGCCACTGAGAGAAACCCTTTCCATTTTTTTCTCTTTAAAATTTCATTTTAAAGTGAATTCAGTGCTGATGAAAGGTGCTGTACCGACAGGCCTGGGCAGCAATACATCCTATTTATCCATGAAACAGAGTTTTAAGGGTCCTACAGCAGTAACAATAATGTCTTGCTGTTTGCAAGACCAGATTTTCAGCAAGTGGATTCCCAAGCAGAGGCCAGGTGTGATGCACACTGTGTATACATGCATCTACACATGTGCTCCAAACCGTGTGGTGTTCTGCCTCTCCCTGCCCCACCAAACTGTCAAGGCCACCAAGACCCTCAAGGTCCTTCTCTGGCCTCCCTGGCTCAGCAGTTTCTGAGGGTGAGGATACCAGCTGCAAATTGTTTTCAAGGGCTGGATTCCCACCAAGCACAGCCCAAAGCCTGGCATTACAGCATGTTCTAAAAGACTGGGTATATTTTTGCCTTTCATATAGCCAGTCACTTCAAGGCCTAACCCTCTTCAAGGATGCTCATGAGGTAACATCCTCTCCTCAGGAGCAATTCCCCTAAGAGCCGGACACTTTCCAGAACTCTTTTAATACAGCTCGCTCTCCTCTGCCCTCTCATCTTCAGAGTATTTTGCCATCTGTTTGCCTTTATTTCCTTTGGGAACAACTCCCTTTTATTTTTAGATTTCAGGGGCAAAACTTAGCCAGGTGGCTTGGGGGGTGGGGTGGGGGGTGTAGCCTCTTCTAGCCTCCGCCTTAACAAAAAAACCCAGAATATGGAAAAAACCCCAACAGCAACCTCAAAACAAATCAAAATCAGAAATTCTGCAGAGGGCCAAGGCATGGTATTACCACCATGTCTACAGCCAAGCTCCCCTGTCAAAACCCCACTCTACCCCTCTGCATGTGATTCTCAGCCATACAGTCTGCTGGTGTCTCCTTGCCTCTATTTATACTAAAGCCCTTGCAGAATAAAACATCCATGTAAAATCCAATTTCCTCTGAATCTCTCTCGGAGAAGAGGCCTCGAGATTGAGTAGATAACCTCTGCAGTAATTGCCTGAACCACTCCTGTTTGCTGGAAAGGTGAGATCCATTTTTCAATTATCTATCTGCAGTGACAGCAGCGAGCAACGGAGCTAAGAGGAAGGAGAGAGAGAGAAAGAGAGAGAGAGAGAGGAAATCCAGCCAACAAGAGCCGTCTGTGTCAATCCTGGCAAACGGGAGGTACGATAGATGTGGTCACAGTTCCTGCCATCAATATCCTCTAATATAAATGTCAGCGATGCCATTTTACCCACAGTCATTTCCCACAATGCTGATTACATTATCGTATAATAGAGGGGCGCCAGCCGCACCACTTTCTCTCCTAACCCTCCTTGCGGTAATGTGTCAATAGCCTGCCTCCATGAAACAAGTCAATTTTCTGCAGGCTTGGCAGCGGAATAAATCTGCCGACTATCTAGAGAGCTGGAGATATTTATACACACTGCGTCCTCTCTCTCTCTCGCTCGCTCTCTCTCTTTCTTTTGCCCTCCCCCCTCCTGCCTTCCCTCCCTGTGTGTGCAAGCATAGATGTGTGTCCTCAGCAGAATTGAGTGATTTTCAGCCCAGACTCAATAAGAAGAGAATTTAGGGCAGTCCTACAGCTTGGCTTCCAGTAACAGCCCTACACGTTTATTTTCTTTAGCTTAACAGGAAAGAGAGAATTATGTTTAGATTTATATGACAAGGGCAGTTCTACCAAAACGCTTGCGATAAGCACCGTGGAAGGGGGAGGAAGGTGTGTGCATGTGTGGCAAAAACCAGGCAGGCCGGTGGCAGAGAGGGATTGCAACACCTTGCAGGTCACATCAGGGGGGTCCTCTGGGAACTGGGAAAGCAGCTCTTATTTTAACCGACAGCTCCTTTTTTAGTATATGTCCAAATCAAATGCCAGTGGAAGAAGGAGGAGGGAGGCCATGGGCTCCTCCATTCCTGCTGATGGATGAAGGTGGAGGTGTATGACTCTGCTCTCTTGAGTCTTGCAGGCAAAGAGCTTGCCAAGGACAAGATGCTCTGACCACCTCAGTGACGCTTGTTCTCCCAGGGAAGTCCACAGGACACCCTGTGGTCCACAACCCCACACACCCCTGCTGTGATTTCTGCCTTCCCCCAGTTCAGAGGACAATCAACCTCCCTGAAAGCCCCAGTGGCTCCCGGTGCAGCTGGCATGGACTGCTCAGGCCATCCTGAGCTCCCAGAGCACAGGCTAAAATGGCAGATGCTGCTCACACTCACAAAGGCAAGGTTTTGCCATCTTACTGAGACACAGCAGCAGCTCAGAGTGTTCTGGAGAGACTCTGCACCCTCTGGGTGCTGGCCAGAGAGAGACGGACTCTCAGCAAGTGATCTCTGATCCTTCTTGGCCTGAGCCAAGGGAATTGGAGGGGTCTCTCCCTCTTCTCAGCTCTGCTCAACACAATGACTTTATATTTAACCCTCAGTGGGAGAATCTTTTGGTGATGGAAAATGTCATCAACTACTTTTTGCCAAGAGGGCGAAAAAAAGCCTGAGAAGACTAATAGCAAACATGACATTGCCTTCAAATTTCTGGGCTTTGTTTTTTTAATAACAACCTGCAAATGCTCCATCTGTGTTCATGTTTCCATCAAAATTTTGTACAAGAGGCAAATAATGCTTGGATCATTGCTTTTGGCTTGATTGCTCCATCCTCCTGCTCCAGAACATAGCAGTTTTTGGGCAGGGAGCTGGTGTGTCCTTCACTAGCCCTGGGAGGAGCGAGTCCACCACCTCCCACAGTGACAGGAAAGGCTCCACCCTACAATACACCAAAGGCACAGAATTTGCAGTGAAAGATTGTCCTGCCAGCTCTATAGAATCACTCCTGGCAGCTTCAGAATCTAGAAGAAGATGGTGACCTGCTACCATGCTAAGAGGACCCTAGAGACCTTGTTCAATCCCTGGCCCTGAGCAGAGCTCTGCCCACATAGCCCTGGCCTTGGTGAACATCATCCATGTCCTTATCCAGCTCCACTGTGACTTTGCCAAAGGTCATTTGTGACCCACACCAATAGCATAGAGTTCATTTCAAACACAAATCCCTTCTGGTCAAGAGAAGGCCCAGCAGACACTGAGCATCCTCAAGCACAGCGGGGTGACTTGGGATGGAGGGAAAGCCAGGCAGTAGGTACATCACAGTATTATCCTGGGCTTGGGCTCTGGTTTCTCTCTGCAGAGGGAAGACATCCAACTCCCCACCCACTGCTCTGCTTCTGTACACGCCTTCACAATGATGCCGGCAGCTTTTTTTTTTGCCCTGGCAGCTGTGTCAGAGATTGACAAGGGCTTTACAAAATTGGGAGGGAAGTGAGGCTCTGAGTCTTGATGAAAGCTTTATTTAGAAATCAATGAAATCCACAGCTCCATCACACAAACTCCAGCCCTCCTACCCTTTTCAGCCCTGTCTGCCTGGGCTGCAAGTCATCAGCACCTGTCAGAAAGAGAGGCCCACGTCGGAGGTACCTAAGAAAAAACAGTCACCATGCGGTCTCACACCCAGAGGAACCTTAGTTTCCTTCCATCCTATCTAGAAAAGACACTTTTTCTGGGAGAAAATCTTTGCTGGGAAAGGTCTCTCCACATCTGGAAGGGACAAATCTGACAGCAATGGAAAAGAACCAAAGTCGGAGATAGTTGGGGCCACCTGGTCCAAGAGCTGTCAGAGCCAGAGGGAGCCTTCCTGTTGACACCATCAGCCTTCATATGAGTCCAAAATTTGGAGACGTGCCCTGGATCACAGCCTTTGGGGGTATTGGGGCTGTTTCATTGCCAAGCCCTGAGACAAACTGCAAAGGAAGGGTACTGCGTTAAGATACATTTCTCCAAAGTGGGGAAGTGGGGACCAATTCCAGAGCTCTGATTCAGATCCTTGTCTGCATATGTGGTATGTCATTAAGGGAGAAAAGCTGGCAGCGAGCTTCAGTCTCTTACTACTGCACTGGCAGGAAAGACAAATGCAGAGCATAAGATAAATGAGGCACTTCCAAGTGCAAGAAAGTCAATACTATAGAGACCTTCAAACTGGAGTCTGGGGAACAGCTTACAATTCAACTCGCTGGTACAGACAGGAAGACATCTCTGTGTGTGAGAGCTTATCAACACTTCGGACTGTTACATCCCAGAGGGGTGACAAGACAGGCAGCCATATGGGACTGGACTTGGGCACAAGTCCTTGCTGAGGCCCACCGGGACGGATTGCTCATGCACCATCTGTGTAATGGGAGCTCTTGAAGGAAATCGGAGCTTTGCTGTGCATTGTAATGTTCCTGTTAAAAAATAGAGTCCTGGTGCAAGACAGACTCCAGTGCAACCAAGCAAAGAGCAAGAAGGAACAGAAAAGAGACTTGCCCAAAATCTTATTAAAAAGCCAGGTTGATCTCCCTGAGTCTGCTCTTCAAGTTGTCCAGAGTTACCCAGAAACTCTGGGCACCCAAAATGCTCTGCCACAAGTTAGACACCATCCTGTACCATTCCCGCTTCCCTGCTGTGATGCATGGAGGGGATGCACCTTCTCCATGGCCCTGCAAGAGCCACCAGCCATGCTGGGTGACAGCTTGCTCTACTGTGCAGCATCGTGGCACAGCTGCGTGCAAGACTGGATTAAATATGGCTCTGAATGCATGTGCACGTGCTCGGTCCGACAGCTGAAGGAAATGCAAACTGATCCACCCGAGGAAAGAAAGGAGACACTGCCCTCTTTTTTTCAATTATATCCAGGTCCAAGGTCGCCGACCTCTTCCCTCCTGCACTGCAGTATCTTGTCACACAAAACCCAGAGAGAAAGGGAATGTGATAAAGATGAAAGTGATGTGGCAGGCTTGTATGTGAAAACAATCACCCTTCAATTAAGTGTGATTGATTTCCCAAATCAGAGATGCATTCAGCTTCCAACAGATAGATATGAGCGAAGGCCAGATGCTGGGGAATTCAGCACACGTGCTTGGGCTAGGACATCTCAAGGAAACAAAATGGAGATGCTATAAAATACCAGGTGTTTTGAGATGAGTCTGAGATGGGCATAAAGCTGAGCCAGGAAAATTTTACCCCTTAAAGCAAAGCTCAGGACTGAGAAACAAGATGCAGAGAAAGAAGGTGTTTTTCCATGCAGTGCAACTACAGCTTTGTAGAAGATCTTTTGTATGAAAGCAGCAGCCAGGGACAGCCCAAAAGAGTGGGGATTTTGCAGATATATAGAAAAGATCCATTGACATAAAGCTGTTTCTGTGCAGGACAGACAAGGGACACAGCCCATCTCACAGGGAAGCTGGAGGTAGGGTGGGACAAGGCACCCTAGTGACATCTCACAGCGTTGCTCTAAAACCTTTGACAAATGACTGTGAGGTCCAGATACTCCATTTGGTTCTTCTAATGTCACCTGTGTCCCCTTTCACATTCAGAGGCACATGGGGCCCTTTCAGCTGTTTTACAGACCCCTGATGCTTTGTGAACCAAACCTGCCCACCCACCACGTCCACACTGCTGCTGCCAGGGTGAAAAACCTCGGGAGTGTTTCACAGCAGGTGGCCTGTGGAATACAGGAGGACATCAGAGAAGCCGCTTTGCCCAAAGAGGAGGGAACTCTGCTGTAAATGTCTGCAGCAAGCCCTGCTCTTCACTGAAGTGCTGCAGCATAGCAGAGGAGCAGCATCCAGATAATCAGCCTCCACTGATTTCAAATGACTTGAGCCCTGTGCAGCTCAATGCACAGAGCCCATTCACGTCAGGCCTGGCCAAAACATATGCTGTGCTTTTGGGGAAGATTGGGTACTCCTATGCTGGTCACCAAAACTGTTCTAGCTAGCATCCTTCATCAACACATTTTTAATCATGAAAGGGGAGCTTGCCACCCTCTCAAAAATTTGTCCCACTCACCTCTTATATGAACGCCCATCATTGTGGCATCTGGTCACATAGTTCTTCTGAGTCCCACGTGCTCCTCGTGCCTTTATCATCAAAAGGAAATGGCAAAACTGGCAGCACCAGGGAGGTGTTTGGACAGGGAGGAGGGAAGGCAGAACTGCAGATTTAGCACAGTTCATGGCAGGAGAGCAGCTCCCATAGGTTAGTCTGGGCTGTTGCCCCGTTTTCCCTATCACGATCAACCTCATCCATCTCCCCCTCTCTCCCCCTTGTCCCTTTCAGGGATTTCAAATAAAAGGTCTGCACTTGACCCCCCTCCTCCCTGCAGGGAGAGGGGAAGGCCATGAATAGAGAGACCCTCATGTTTGCAGAAGTGATTTTCACATTAATGGCAGCATATGTTTGCATTGATTCCAACCTGCGGGGCTGCGCGCGAGCGCGTGTGTGTGCCTGCGCGCTCGCTGCAGGCGGGGGGCGGCCGGCGGCTCCACGCGTGGGGGCACCAGGTGCTTGCTGTCAGGCTGAACAAAAAGAAGTGTCAGCACTCTGCGTCGGGAGGCTGCGCTGGCAGCTCCCCCCTGCCTTCAGCCCTGCGCTCAGAGCATCCTGCCTCTGACTCGCAGCAGCATCCTCTTGCGTCAGCTCCTGAGCTCTCCTCCCCGTCTCTCCCCAAATTGCAACGGCATAGCACGCCCTGACCCCGGGCTGTCTGCTGTCACCCATCGCTGCTCCCCAAAGGCTCAGATGTGACTTGTGGTAGTTGTGCAGCCTCCTTCTGTTGGAGCATCCTCTGGAGGCTGCTCTGACCTCCTGCCAGACTGGTGCATCTCACAGCCCATGTAAAGTCCTGCTATACCCAAAAACAGATCAGCAAGGTCACTTGCTGAATTCACATCTCCAACTCATGGCTGGCTGCAGCTCACTGCCTCCTTTCACACCTTCTCCCAGTGCTGAGACACACCAGCATTCCAACAAGCGCTCCAGGTTGCCCTGGCTGGTGTCCCCATGCTCTCTGGAGGAGGAGAGTTGCCCTGTCCCCAGCACCCCATCCTCAGTGTGAGTGGCACCCTCACGACCTTCACAGGGCTGAACACCCTCCCCCCAGCACCAGCAAAACCCCAGCTCTGCCCTCCCCAGGGCAGCGGGAAAGTGGGATTTACAGCTAGAGCAGATTAAGAGCAGCAGACACCAAAAGCAGTTTGCACATCTCGGTGCCCTCCCAGGGTATACTGAACCCAAATATTTCCCCATGATGATAAAGCCAGGCAATGCAAAGGGTGAGGCTGAGCCTGCTGCCTGGTTCTCTCACACCCAGGGAATTTGTCAGTTCATGGATAAACTCAAACTTCTGTCAGCAAAACTTTCTGGGGGAGACCAGGCCTTAATCTTTTTTTCTGCTCCATTTCTTCTGCCTCTAAAACGGGAGTCACTGTGTTTCTTTTTGCTGCACTGTGCATCCATCTTGTCTGGTTAGATCCTGACCTGTCTGGTACCCTGGAGAAACGCAACAGCTCCAGCACTAGGGCCAGCATCTCCCCGGGGGTCTCCAGGCACTGCTGCAACCACAGTAAACTCATGAAGAATAAGAATTAGGCATGATCCTATGTGGACTGCAAGGACCCTCAGTGCAACAGCTGGAGTGAATGGAATGAGGAAGTGTGTAGGCTGTGCTGCTGTTTGGCGTGTGGTGATAAGAAGTCTCTTCTCTTTCCAGGTAAGCTCAGGCCTATGCCCTGTGGGAGAGCTGCCTTGTGCCTCCAAGTCAGCTCAGCTGCTGAAGGATCCCATCCTGAGAGCAGCAGAAATGGCTCATCTTACTGGGTAAGCCCACCTGAACTCAAGTGTGGATGTTGCAGAATTTACAGCCTGTGCCACCTATTTTACCTGTTGATGAACAGTACATTTCTTCCATCCACAGTTTTATCTCCATCGCAGGTGAGGATTGGTATGAACAGTGACACTTGTGAAGGTTGCAGTCCGGAAATTGTTTATCTTCTACAGGACAGCACTGCACCTTTGCAACGAGCAGTTCTGCAGGCAGAGCTCCCAGGGAGAGCTGCCGTGGCACCTCCATGCACTTACGGAGCTTGCTTGGGACAGACTCAAGGCCCTCCAGGCAGCCAGTACCAAGAATTCAACATTCATACCTAGTCCCCAAACCAGGACATTTGGCCTGGAGCTTGGAGCTCCTTCTCTTTACCCTCCAGCTCTTCAGCCTGGCTGGGCAGGAAAAGGAAGGGAAACTCATCTGCCAGAAATCTTGGTGTTTCCCAGTCAGTCACTGTGGGGAATCAGAAGGGCAAGTTGAAACATCAGAAAGCGAAAGAAAACAGTCTCCAAACTGCAGATTGCAGCTAAACTGTGAATGTGGAAAGTGAAAACACCAGCAAGAAAAAACTCTACATTGTCAGTGGAAGTGTAACTTGGGAAGGAGAATGTTCTTGCCATATTTTAAAATGAAGACTGCTGCTCAGCCTGGGAATTTCAAGGTGGAATGATTTGTACTGCTGCTTTGATTCCCCTGATCAGAAAATAAAAAACCTGTACCAAAGTATTTTCCTTAGAAAAATCTTGATGTTTGAATAACCACATTTTTCTCCATAAGAAATTACAAAGCAAAATAGATCAACTCTTTCTATGTAGATACTCTTAGACTCTAATCTTAATTTTTTCTTTCTGCCATTTGAGCTATTTACACGTTTGTTTTCCTCAGAAAAAATCAGAGCTGCCCATGTAATCACAGAATCCAGGAGTCAAGGCTTTAATGAAAACACCAGATACTCCAAAGGGGCCGATGCTATACATAGCCCAGACACTGCACTGCTATAGACCGGAAGACAGGGAAGAATTTGGTGGGTGCAGTAGCCTGATGCCTTATTTATAGTGTGAAGCCGTAGAGCGGTGGTGGGCTGAGCTCCGGTTGCCATTTCCCTTGCTGTGTTTACACCCAGCAAAATAAAAGCATGTGAGACAGACTATGCCGGTGTCAACCTCTCTCAGAAGGACACCTCCAAGGCAGGCTATTTTAATCTGCTTGTACATACTCCATCTGCTGCTGTAACCACTCTCCTTCTTTTTCACTTGTGCTTTACATACAGATGCCCAGCACACATTCATGGTCTCAAACATCTAACGACCTGCTGTATGTGCAGGTCCATATGAGTTTTTCTCTTTATTTTCTCTCTTATTCTGATGTGAAGGCTTACAATGCTGTTCTTGACGTACAAGAGATCTGCCCAGGCGAGCATTGTAGAACTGCACTGGAAGCACCCAGGCTAAGTCTTGTTAGTGAACAAAGGCTGTTTGCATTCTTCCGGACACTGGATCCGTTGACTGGGAGAACAGCATGGGATGCAGATGGCTTAAGTGTTAGGGGCACTGAGTACAGCAGTGTTTCGAGTCTTGAAGACTTTACTAGTACCCAGCAAGCAGATGATCCGCCAGATCTACCAGTGGTACATTTGGTGGACAGACTCCTACCAGGCCAGAACATGAAAATCAGGCAGGTGTCCTCACAGCATGGGGAGGTTTCCTTTGGTAGTTTTGTGGGTCAAGAATGATAGGAGAAGAAACAAAAAGCATCATGAGGATATTTTTTTCACCATACAGCAAGATCAGCCATTCGTGGAAATGAAGGGTCCCACCCAATTTCAAACATTAAAAACTCAGAGGAGTCGAGGCCTGTGAAAAACGCCCCCACAGCTGCTGTCCTCTGAGACCACACTGCAACACCCACGACTGCCTTCCTCCAGAATAAGCAGGCGGTGGGAATCACGGGCTGCTGAGCAGAGCACGGCTAGCAGAACGAAGGGAAGGCCCATGCCCACAGGGAATAGAAATCCCTTTGGCTTTTGAAAACTATGTTTATCTTTCAAGACCTCAAAGCAGCCAGCAGCCCTGATGCACAGCCACTCAGAGCAGAGGTGCAAGGGTATATCACGCCAGGTCTGCAGAGCACAGCTGACTTTAACCCCACAATCCCAAATGTGTATGCAGAATTCCCTTGCCGAGCACCTCCCCCCCAGCATTCCTGCATCGTGCTGACAGGATCACACACTCCCCATACATCCCTCCTGCAATAGAAGGGCTTCAGGGATGGAGGCTGATGTGAGGGCTTAATTAATCAGTTAATTAATCCCAAACATTTTAACCCTCCAAATCCCTGCTGCACTCTAGTTTGGTAATTTGTTCACTAGCAGAAGTTTTTTGTGTTTGAGCTTGTATCATTTGATTTTTCCCCCAAGACAGAAGCAAAATATAATCATGTCATTAGGAGAATATGTGCCTTTGTGTCTGTGTGTGCCTGTGTGTGTGTACCACTGTCTCCTGTGTTATGAACAAGGTCTGCTCAGGACTTTACTGTGATACCTCTAATCCCTCCCTGGATTCATCTTTGCACTGGACATTGCAAGGCTAAAGTTAGGGGTGGTAAAGCTCCCTTGCCCTCTTTGCACCGGTCAAGCCACCCCAAATGTTCAGGCTGTGCTGACACAGGCACCTTTCTGTCTTTTTTGGGAAACGGTCTTGGTGAGGCTCTTGCTCACATCCAGCAGGAGCAGAGGACTGACTTTCCTCCCCAGGAAGCATCAGGGCCACCCCACATAGCAAAGCTGTGAAACACAGCCCTCAGATTGTTAGAGGAGCGGCCGTTAAATGCACGGTCTCTGGCTATCACATGAAATGGAAACCTGCCCTGCTGGGATCCTGTACTGCTTGTTTTGGGGTAATGTTATATCTAAAGCGCCAGGACACCCTACCCCATCAGCTGGCAGGTTAGGACACCTGGTTGTATTTTACAGAGCTCCAAACTCTTCTTCCATCTTGTGTCATGCTTTCATCCCTGTCCCTGGCTGAGCTGGAGAACTCCCCATCTTACCCGAGCTGTTGCCCACACCTCATTACAGCCACTGTTTTCAGACCTTTATTTCTTTCCAATTCTTTGCTCCCCTGAGTACACACACTCACTACTCCTTGCTGAATCTGCAGCCTCCCACCTTGAGACAAGACCACCCGCTGGGATCAGGTGCCCAAGATCCAGCCATCACCACCCAGGAGAAGAACCTCTGGGCAAATGAGAGGATTTACTGCTCCAGATCCTAAACACCACATCAGTGCTGTTACTCTGCCAGTGCACAGCCCTGCTCCCTGGATTTTTGCAGCACATCTTTGTGCCACTTGGCTGCAGTAATGAGACCCCACCTAATTGCCATTCAATAAACTCCAGTTAAATTAACAGCTCCATCCAATGATCACCAACATCTGCTGTTCATCAGGCAGTCTTCCCTCTCCCCTCCTGCTCCCTGCATCTCTTTAAATCCCAATTCCCCAAAATTCAGCTTGTCGAGATCCCTACTGAAGGGGTTGTGAAAGCTGGTCCGAAAGCCTTGCCATGGCCAGGGGATATTTATAGTGTGTGGAGGGGTTTGCATGAGTGAGAACAAGGGGAAGTGTTGTGGATATGCAAGCAGAGAGAGAATATGAGAAAGAAACTGTGTGTTCAAGAGGGAAAAGACCAAGGGATTTTGTGGGTTTGTGTGCCCCAGAGCCTGGAAGGTGTCAATATGTGTGTGAGACAGATTGACAACAGGCAGGTGAAGGAGGGCAGCATAATGAAGAGCAGTTGGAGACCCCAGCTGAAGCTCAGGAAAGAGAATATGTCAGGCAGGTAGGGCAGGTGGAAGGGATGGATGGATAGATGCACACACATGCTTGCAGCACGTGGGAGGAGGCATCCCTTTGTGTTTATGGGATGCATTCACAAAAGCATGGCTGTGCATGTAGATGTCTGATTGTGGTGTAGTCATCTTACCTCTGTGGTTATTCACAGTATATTTGTGATGGGGATGAGCTAAGTGTAACTCAGACACATTGTCTCTGCCCTTAGATGTGTTTGGCCAGCATATGAACCTGTTCACATGTGTGGGAGCACATTTTTAGCTGCAGTGATGGGACTAGGTAAGCCAGACCAAGACATAAGCACAAGAGCGCATGAGTATCCCTGTGCCTTTGTCTCACAGACACCCACTGTCTTGATCTCTGGACCCTTTGTCACACTGGCGATGCATTTTCCCCACATTGCATATGGAAGAACTGTTGTGAAGAGGGGACATGATGCATGCAGCTGACACTGGCAGGGTCACTAACTTCACAGGAGTGACACACTCCTTTGACTCCCCATTTCTGCCTGAGGATTTAGTTCTGTATCAGCCCAGCTCTAACTGAAAATCAGATCTTTAATCTGATTTCTCTAGTTAGGCTCAGTCTGTTTGTACACATACATGTAAAGCCTGTGTGTGCATCACCATCTCCAGCAGCTCCACAGCAGCTGGAGAGAGAGAAGGTCACCTCTCTGATTCAGAGGTTAACAGGGTCATGCTTCAGTTGTGGAAAAAACTCTTGCCTAAAATTAAGCCTCAGCCTTGCAGAAAGGCTGGCCAGACAAGCCATTAAAAAAAGGTCATAGATATTATCAGCTCCTAATCCAATTAGATACTGATTATCTGTGAATTCAGCACAGCCTCACTGTTAGAGCTATGCTTAGGAAAATGAGCATCTCCAAAAAAACAGCTGGAGATCGAGGGGGCTCTAAGAGCTGAGGCAGCCTTGTGAGAGATTATGCCACTGCCTGGGGAGAGCTGGCTGTAGCAAAAGCCACGTCAGGTTTTCATTGCTATCTTTCTTCATACATGTCACCTGGTGGGTGACATTACATTGCTGGTGAAGGAGGCAAACAGATCTGTAACCATCCATTCTCCTGAATATAAGTTTAAGAACAAAAGAAAACAAGAATTTCTGTATTCGATTAAAATCAGTGATGCAGCAGCCTGACTTGTTGGGAATTCTCCAGCAAAACATTTTTAATGGAAAATATCATTCTGGCAAAACCAACAGTTTCCATGGGGAAATAACAGTTTTACCGTTTACTTGTTGTAGGGGTTTTTTTATTTTTGGTCAGTCCAGCAAAAAGCAGCACATTTTAAGGAGGTTTCCTACTAGTGGTGTTCTGGAAAAAACCTTTCAGCGGGGTAGAAATCTAACTGTTTTTAATCTGGAACTTGATTGCTTTATTAAGGGGATTATGTGATACAGTCCTGAGATACCAGGGGAATGGATTCGCTCCCCTGGCAGGCGGTCTGACTTTGAGAAAAGAGAGTTTGTGTGTTGAGTGCTGGCTGAAAGAGCTATGGAAATTACCCCCCGTGGTTTCATCCCCCTTGTCTCTGAACAAGAAGGTCTTTGATTTTTTTTCTTGCTGATAATAGGACTGTACCATGGCTGGCTTCTCTCCCTAAAAGGAGCACCTTGCACATCTTGCTGTGGCAAACTTCCATGTAGGTGTGAATGGCTTTGGGTGGTTTCTTCTGTGAAAACAGGGAGAGATGCTCTGGCCAAGGCAGATCCTGTGGCACCAAGGCCTGGATTTCTTTTTCAGTGCTGGCTGATGTAAACGATGGGTTTGGGGAATGCCTCCCTCTGCTTTTTTACAGCTTTTCCCTCTTGAAGGCAGCATCAGTTTGTTTCTTCTTTATAAAAGGTAACTGATTTAATCTCTGTGTTTTACAATCTCCTATGCATGGCTGAGCAGAGCTGGACAGCTTTACAATAACTAGCTGAGCAGCTCTATGGATTTCCAGTGTTGCTGTTTGGCTGCAATGACACTTAGGTTGTAGCTTCTGCCCTAGGAATGCGATACTCTTAAAAGCAAACCTGTCCATCAGCAGAGCTACCCCTGGGCAGGGGCTCGCACATGTTTCTGGGTGGGGATCAGACTGGGAGGACAGCACTCCTGAGGGAGCTGGGGCTGGAGTGTCACTTCCTAACCTCCAGGAAAAAACCCTTCTGATCACAGGCTTGGCCTGACAAGGATGTTCAGCACTGCAGGAGCTGAACAGATCTGGAGCTGAGTGCCAACAGTGGTTCTTGCTTCTGACACAGATTTGCTGCTCAGCCTTGGGAAGATGGAGTTTCCCCTCCATATTTTAGCTGTGAGAGCAGCTCTTTGGCCAGGCAGTAGCACTCAGAGTCTGTGCTTTGGGTTTACATCTGCTGAACATCTGGGCTTGAGGGTTTAGCCATGCAGGAATGGTCACCAGCGTGCACTTGTAAAGGGCATCTATTACGCTGCATTAACCCCACGTGGACACGTGCGGGCAGGATTAAGAGGCCGTAATCACATTCAGCTTGGTGGGCTTTTGAAAGAGAAATCAAATGAAGGCTGTGAACAAGGGTGTCCCTGCGGGGGCTTAACACAATTTGGCTAATCCACTTGGCGTGTAAATGGTTTGTTCGACTTCATCTTTCCTGCCAGCGTGTATAGACAAGGTGGGAATGAGTGCACATGGGCTTGAGACCCTCAGGTAAACTGAGTCACGCCTGGTGGGGGGGTCTGGCTTTGGGGTTCCTCTCCCATTCCCCTTAGAGTGGGACCCTTCCTTTGGAGTCTGAAGCAAATGGGAGAAAGTGTGATGGGCACACCTGAGGGTAGGAAGCAGTTTCCCTAGCTAAGTGAAAGACAGAGGAGGAGGTGTTGGTAAATAGGCTATTAACACCCGGTGTCACTCCATTAATTTCATGGAATAAATCTGTCCTCTTTTCTTCCTCCCATCTCCCATGGCCTGAGCTGGAGGCTGTTTCCTGGGCTGGAAGGGAGAACCCAACACAAAACTAGGGCTGTTCTTGGCTCAGTCCCCCTCCTGGAAGCTCAGACAGTTCCAGCACCAGCACTATCCCTTTAACTTGACAAAGGTGACCAGCAATGGCAAATGCTCCTTCCATGCTAGGAAAGCAGAAATTTGGTGGTATTTCCTATCCTCTTCCCTTCCCTAGAAAGGCAAGCACATGCCTTCCAGACAGCACTTGTACAACTGTGCCTGCCCTGCCCAGAGGTTATCCCTCCCTCCACATCTGCATCTCCTCGGCTAGGACAAAGCCCAGAGAGGATGGGATGAGCTGCTGGCCCTGTCTCTGGGTGAGGGTCTTTGCTGATAGAGAGCCAAGACTCAAGGCAGAAGGGTGTGAAGGCTCCCTGGGCTGAGCTGCAAGGCCATGGCCAGAGGATGAGCTGCAGCCAGCTCCCAGCTGGAACAGCTTGCCTTGGGCCCAGTGCCTGCAGCATTGAAACCCAAGGTGCTGCCACAAGGTTAAAGGAGCAGATCTATTAGGGCATCAAATTAGGGGATTTTGTTCTCTATGTGCTGCTCCCTTGGCCCTAGTATAAGCTATACTGCAAGACAGAGTTACCCATGCAGGAGACATGTGGCTGTTCACATCCCAGGCATTTTTCCAGCAGTGAGTACAACTAAAGCAGAGGGGGTGAGCACAACGTGGATGAGGGAGGAGAGGCAAGAGGTGAAGCTGGCACTGAGACCACAGCTGCCCTGTGGGAATAGCTAGGCTTAGGCACATTGAGCATCTCCCATCTGCAAAAGTGGCAATGGATGTGTCCCTTTCTCTAGCTCATTGGCTTGCATGGGTTGTGGCTGTGATTACTTCATACCTGTAAAGCATTGCTTAAAAATCCTCACAAGCTGGCATCACAGACATGGAACAGAGGGTGACTGACCTCCATGCTTTCACAGCAATCGCAGACTCTGTCTGGCCTTCCCAGACCGTGTGTGATCACATCCAGCACTCACCACCATGGATCAGTAGAGATTCTGGTTGCCAGGTAGAGATCTCATTGATTTTTTTTTTTTTTAAATTTTTTTTTAAATTGATGTTGCTATGGCAGGAAAGAGTTTTGCCCTATCGAAGACCACACAGCTGCAGTTAAAGACTGCTACAGTTTGTGGGAGTCTTAATTAGAGAAGATGATTTGAGTGACCTGCCTCGGTGCTAAAAAAGCCCTATTAGGACCAGCCTTGCCTGGGGAAGATGGGGCAATTTGGTAAGTGCTGTTGGAAGGGAGTTCCCCATCTCTAAATCAGCCTTGCTAACTGAAGTCCACAGCAACTTCCTCTCCAGTGTAAGAAGGCTCATGACTCAGTTTTTAAAAGCCAGCTGTTGTAAACAGCTTTCCCTATCCCTTTGCCAATGCAACCAGCACAGTCCTGCATGTTTGGTGGTACTGCTGCCTTGCATGTCAGAGGCTACCCCACGGGCCTTACTGAGGGGGAAATGGGGTGGACAGGGATGACTGAGATGGAGGAGAGAGGCAACGGGAGGTGCTTTGGTTTCAGTCATGCCTGGTCCCGTGGGAAGCCAGGGAGAAGGTGAGAAGAGACCCTGCTCTGGCATGCATCCCTCACATCCCCCTTTCCACCAACTCTTGGGCAGCTGCAAAATTCACCACTTTCCCAGCATTCACCCAGGAGGGAATAACGATAATAAAAACAGAATTAGAATGACTCCCTTCCCCAGACTAGGGGGGCGGGAAGGAAACGAGCTCTTGGGAACGGCTTGGATTTCACAGCCTCTCCTGGCAAACGTGACTTTTCAGAGAGAAAATTGCCGCCACCGGCTTGTCCTTTGTGTCTGCAGAAACAGGGTCCTCTCTCAGCCTTTCCCTTGTCATTGGATCTGGTCAGAGGGGCTGTGGTCCTCCCACTTCCCCCATGCAGAAGAAGCAGATTTGTCATCCCTGCTGCAGGCTCTGCGTTCCCAATCTCTCTTGTCTTATTCAAAGAAACCCCCCAATCCCCCAACAATGTAGAGCTTGAAATCTTTTCCTTCTACTTGATACTTCATTATTGTGATTGCTTTTTATTGATTGACAGAGCTGCCTTTGCAAACACCCAGGACCCTCAGAGAATTGCAAGTGGCCAATACAGTCCTGCTCTCACACACGTGCGCACACCATCTCCCACTGAGCACAGTGTAACCACATCTTCCCCTGCTTCTGAAACACAGCTTCTTTGGAGGGATGGTGGGCAGATTGGGAGCTGGTTCCTCTGCCAGGCAGGGTAACGTGGAGCTGACCCATGAGGGAGGTAGAGCCAGGCACAAGGTTGCACCAGGCTGCACCAAGAGCTTTGTTACTAATCGCCACAATGGTCTTTGTGCACCAAGGCCAGGCTGCAGCTCTCGAGGAATCACTGCACAGAGACATGTCACTACATCAGTGATATGCAGGTCCTGGCAAGATCTTTGGTTTCCTTCTTATCTTGAAAATCTCCCTGCTTCTTCCAAACCCATGCCACAGCTTCCCACTGGCCTCATGAAGGATGACTGTGGTTTTCCAACCATGTTCACAGGGGTGTCACCCAGTCATCTCAGCCACAAGAGAGCAACCTCTTGTCCCAGCCTTCAAACATGACTGTGCCCTGCAAACAGGTACAGGGCAGCCAGCGTCCACTGAGCCAATCTCACCGTGGAGACCCAGCCCTAAATACTCATGAGCAGACTTCAGCTCCTGCCTCTTCTTGGAACTCAAGGATGGATGGATGGATGGATGGATGGATGGATGGATGGATGGAGGAGCAACCCTAGCTGCAAAGAAGATCCTGCCCCCACTTCTGCCCCAGGACCCTGTGTATAGGTACACTTTCAGGGTCTAGACTGAGAGAGGGGGACATAGATTCTGGCTGCAAAATGTGTGAGGTCCCAGCCTGTCCGTGGAGCTGGAAGAGCTCGCCTTCATGTATGAGACAGACCCAGATTGCTGAGGCACCCCTTGGTGGGACAGGCATCTCAGCTCTGCTCGTGCTTGGAGGATTCATATCCCAGGCATACGGTTGGAGCGGACAGAGCAGTCTGCTGGAGACTTCCCAAGAGCAAACCCTTTTTCCCACTCTGAACTTCATGCTAAACATGCAAACCCAATTAAGCACAGTGCAATGGTCAGGCCTTGTTAATATTAGGGCTTGGCTGGTTTCATTCCTGGCTGCCAGAAGGCAGGAACCAGGGTGGAGGAACGGGCGAGGCAGCGAAACCACACAGCATAGCAAAACTCTGGCAGCTTTCCTGCTCTCTCTTGATAGGATTTAGGAGGACAACAACTCCCAGCAATCAGATCTCCCGAGGTGGTCTGGAGGATGCGTCTGCCTGCCCTGGGTCTTCAATCAAACCTGAGGATACTTTCGTCTCCTGACTTTCTGAGGGCACATTGCTCAGAAAGTAGGAGACAAAATGCAACTGTCAGAATACAGATCTCAGCCGTGATGTATGGGGCAGCAAGATGGGCTGCTGCTTGTTATCCCCTGTCCTGTCGCAGCAACAGACAAGGGGACGGTGCAGGGAGTTGCTGCCAGCCGGCAGGCAGATCACAGGGAGCCAGCCATAAGGAAAAAAATGGCCTGAAAGGATCACTTGTAAAGGTGAGGAGAGCACTAGCTATTAACCTGCTGTAGACACTGATTAAAGAGACACTATCCTATAGATTACATTCAAGGTTTTGCAGCCACACTAGGAATAGCAATAATTCCTAACCTGGGGGCTTCCAGTGCAGTTTCCAAGTGTTTTAAATTTTAAAGCAGACCTTTTTTCTCCTTCCTGCAGGCAGGAAGCTGTTGGGCTGGCCTAGCAGTGCTAACCCAGCCCTCTCTTCCATTAGACCAGCGCCACTCACTGAGATGGCTTAGCACAAGAGCAGGCACTTAACCAAACCAGTGACATAAAAGCTGAGGACACAAGCTGAGCCGGCTTGCAAGGCAGCCTACCCTCACCTGCCCCAACATATCAGGGACGCTTTTTCTTCCTGCCAACTCCATGGCACTGAGCAGTAGGTGGGATCCCATCCCAGTGGCAGACACCAGCAGCAGGGAAGCCCCCTGAGTGGGGACCAGCATTTTCCAGTGCTCACACCACCACTGCTCTGGCCACTGGCTGCCTCTCTTCTCCACCCAATCCTCTCTGCAGCAGTTTCCAAGTCAGGGCCATAGACCCACCTCAGAAGTCCCTGAGAGGGACTTTAAAGCAGCTGCCAGCTGGCTTTCCTGGGGCTGTACACCCCAGCTGGGCATTTGGAGGGGTCAGTAGCAGAAAAGTGTGATGTTCTATGGAGATGTGGAGGGAGGAGACTTGGGACTTGTCTGCTTCCTAAATGGTAGAACTTCAGGATCATTGCAGTCCTCACACCTACCCAGGGCCCAGGAGGAGAAAGATGAGAAGCAGGAGTGTGACAGCACCGCAGGCCACATTACACCCTCCCCAAGATGCCTCTGCTTGCCTGAGTGGCAGCACCCACAGGCAAGAGAGCTACATCCCTTTTTCTCCATGTCCTTGTCAGGGACCTGGTGACAACCCAGACAGGAAGGTCTCCAGCTCTCTCCTCGCAGGCCAGGGGTCTGCACTGGCAAGGAAGAACCAGGGCAGCTCTGCAAGGCTGCGCTGCTTCCCCCTGCCTCCCCCTTGCCTGGATCACCAGTTTAGACCTTCCCAGGCAACCAATCTGGGGTATTTGCATTTCAGAACAGATTATCCCAAGAACCGAGCCACTGCCCTCTGTGGCATCACTGTGCCTCCAACCTCCAGCGGTCAGCCTGGAGCCTAGCAGCCCTGGGAAAGTGAAGGAACAAATGCAGGCTATGACCACAGTTTTGCAACTGCTCAGAGTCTGCGAAGACATTGAAAGTGTCAGGCTGAATGGCATGGCCACGCTCCTACCCTTGGTGGTGTTTCTACAGCAGGTTATCTTTCTGCTGGGATCATTTTTGGACACAACCAGCAAATCTTTCCAAGGGAAAAATGGCTGCAGTGTGGGTGCTTGGTGCCAGCATACAGCACTCCATCTTCAAATCTCTGCTTTGCCATGGTATCTCCCAGCAGAGGGAAGCACTGGCACAAGGACATGTCCAGGTTACAACAATACTTTGTGTGATGCTACTGATGGACATTAGCACCCTGCTTCCCTCCTGGGAGCCAGGGCACTCCTCAGCCCCATCTGGGTGCACAGGGGAGCCTTAGGCACAGAGCAGCTGCCAGGCCTTCGTGTCTGGGGTGCCCAGTGGCTTTGCATCCAGGAAGCTCTTCCCTGCAGTGAGGGCAGCTTTAAGCAGTGCCCTGAAGCCCTGACATCTTGGAAGGGTTGTTCCCTTTGTCTCATTTTCCTTTTTTCCAGATCTGACTTAAAACAGAGAGGATGACTCTCAGCGAGCAAAGATCCCATGACTGTTTCCCCAAGAGCCAGGATATTAGTCCTTGTATCCTGGCCATATTCCAGCTCGGGAAATTACCTTCTGCCTCCCTAAATCCCCCCTGCGGTTTCAATTGGATACAGGCTTCTTTGCTCTCTTGCTGAAACTGCTGCGCAGGGTTGCTGTGCACGGTTAAGCAGCTGCTATCGGAGGTGGGTGACAGGATTAATCTCAGGGGTGCTGGGGTCAAAGCCGAGCGAGGGCAGGGAGCGCCGCCTGCCGAAACGCCGGCGCAGCGGCCTCTCCCTGGGGTCACACTCAGCCCCAAATGGGGATCCTCTCCCAGAGCTGACCCTACAGGCTCTTTTCCCAAGCTTAACCCCCTCTTTTACCCCCTTTGTGCTGCAGAACCACGACTAGCATGCACCAAGATGGATTTTGCTTCATTTTCTGATGCATCAGCTGCCTGGCCGGATACCAGCTGCTAGAGCATTGATTTGCTCACACACCTGGAGAACATGTGCACTTCTCACAGGCATGTTTAAGCATGGGATCCCTCTCCCCCTTGCTAGCCCTCATGTCTCTGCAGGATAGCTGTGGACGTTCAGCCATTCTAGAATGTGTCCCTCTGGGAGCAGCAGTGGGGGCCCCGTGTGGGATGCTCTCCCTGCAGTATGAGGTCCTGAGCAGAAAGAGGCCATGGTGCAGTGTGGGACCATGCCTGGAGGCACAGCCCACAGCAGGCCCCTTTCACAAGCCCTCATGCTGGAGAAGGCACCAGCGTGGTCCTGTCTACAGAGTCATCCAACACTGGAGAAAATCCCAGGAGCCAACAACCCTGGAACAGGAATCCCAGAGGTCTCCAGACTGAAGTTGTTCAACCTCAAGTTAAAAATGCAACACTGTCGAGCAGTCAGATTTTGCCTTGTTCTTGTTGCCAGAATCTATACAAGCAAATTACTTTGCTGTCAGGAATACAACAGGAGACAGAGAAAGAGAAATCCCCTGCCCAGGCACTCTGGAGACATACCCGCAATATTCTGAGTAATGCAGCCATCTCGCTGACAACCCCTGACATCTGGGGAATACAAAAAAAAAAAAACCAACAGAAAACCTTTAAAGTCATTTAGTAGATGTGATTTGTGGATGAAATATAATATACAGTGAAAGGTAGGGGCAACAATGGCCTTTAATGAAGTGTCTTGGAGGAAATCTCATATGTTTGTGCACGCGTGTCAAGGGGAGGTGTTTATATAAATATACACATTTACACACACATCTGTTAAACATTCTTCCTATGTGTTCTATGTGTGCATATATAAATATATATGTCTGTGCACGTGCCTGTGCTGTGGGCAAGGGAGCTGCCAAGAGCAGTAAAATTTCAATCCAGCGTGCAGAAAGCGGCGGGGCCCACGGGCAGGAGCTCGGCCCTCTCTTCTCCTCATGAATCACAGCCCACGGATGAGGATCAGTGCAGACGTCAACTCTGGTGCCAGCTCTTCTTCCCTGGCTCCTCTGGGACGGATTCCCCTCCCTCCCTGCCCCCCCATCCCCCCTCTTCCCTACCTCCCCTTTCCTTCCCAGCAGGATGACATTCATCCATCATCAGCATTTTAAGTGCTGGCATGTCACTGAGGCTGTCAGCCGCCCTCTTTGCTCAGCACAAGGTGCTCCGCTTGGCGGCTTGGTGCGACCGTTTCCATTTGGAGCCCGTAATCTTCCTATTCAGGTTAGTTCCACTCGGTTTCACGGAGTGCAGAGTGAGGGGAACCCAATGGGATAGCAGTAAATTATATCAAATAATAAGGAGAGGGCTTGCTCTAATAACTCCAACCACAGGATACTCAGGCACAGATGCATTGCCGGGGGTCGAGCACTGCAACCTGCCAGGGTAAATCCCCCCTAGCCTGCCTTTACTCCCTTTGCCTCCAAAGCCAGAGAGACTCTGGGTCCCACCTCAGTGCCACCGGGTGTAAATCTGGAATTAACTCCCCTGACTTCAGTGGAACTACTCCAGATTTATGGCTGTGAAACTGAGCTTGGGATCTGGCCCCAGCTCAAATCCAATGGGTGTAAACTGAGCTTCAGCAACCTGGCCCCGTGGCTGAAAAATGGTTTGACATACGGAGAAGGGGGCTGGAGACAGGGTTACTTAGGAAAGTGAGCACAAGGTGCCAGGGAAAAGTCACTTCTCAATCCCTTGCTCAGAGGGCTGGCATTCCTCAGCGGTCTGCCTGTATTTCATCTCGTCAAATGACCATGTCCTGATGTCAAACATGCTCTTCAGAGAAGACAGGCTGTTCAGCAGCGGGTACCACTGGGGGTGGGGGTGGGGGACACACACAACCACGACACAGACCCCTGCACCCCACCACTCCCAGCAGAGCCCCAGTCCCCTTTGAAGCCCACGCAGCCCTAATCCACGTGCACCCTCAGCCCAGCCACTCCAGGTGCCATTTCAGTGAAAGGTGGCTGGAAAGATGGTGCAGCTGCCATCCCAGCCCCGCTATGTCATGCTCGGCTACTCAGGTTTAAACTGGGAGTTAGAGGAGACGCTTATTTTAGAAGCAAGTTGTTTTTGCAGCATGCTTAGTCAAAGCAAAAGCGGGAGGGGAGGCAGGGGGATTATTTAAAGGGAAACCCCCTGAGCATGGACCCAAGTGCTGGGCTAATTTTAGAAGCCAGAATATCCTGGAGTCGTGACAAGGGACTCAACAGGACTTTGAGAAGTGGGCAGCACACCAGAAGAAAGTGGGGTCCAGGGCTGGCCGTGTATGGAGTGGTGCTGAGAGCCTAGGTGAATGCACTGAATCAGCCACTTTGGCTGCAGCAAGCAGCTTATTGCTCTGTGCCTCAGTTTCCCCATCCCTATGTGGGAATGCTGCTTTCACATGAGGTCACTAAAAGGGTCACAACCCAGGGTCTGCAGATGGCAACTAGAAAAGAGCAATTTATTTCAATCTCTGAGAAAAGGTAAAAGGGAATCTGTGAGGGCTGGCTTGTGTTTGGAGGGTCTTATGCACTTTTTGGTAAAGTTGCTGGGATTAAGGTCTGCAGCAGCTCCCTGGCAGAGGTGTGAGCATTTACAGGAAGGATGTAAACCACAGGGCCAGGGCTGTATGGACCAGCTGATGGATTTTCATTCCACATCTGCAGACTCAAATAGAGGTATAGCACCACCTCTGCTACTCCTGAAGCCCTGCCCCACTGCTCTAAGTACTGCAAAACCCAGGAGCAAACGTTCACCTGCCCACAATGCCCATGTACAGCAGCACTTTTCAGGGCAACAGTCCCAGGCCTGCAGAGCCCCAGCTCACCCTCCTCTTCTTGCTGGGCATCAGCAGAGCAGTGCACCGGGGGATGTGCGTGCGTGCATGTCTGCCTGCACTCCTTCCCAGCAACCTGCCAGCCTGCTGATCTATAAGCTAATCCTACCCCAAGCTGATCTATAACTAATTCACTTACAACACAATTGCAATATCGATTCCCAAACTGCTTTGCAGACAGTGCTAAAATGTGTGTGTGTACAGCAGGGACAAGGGAGCCAGCTGACAAAAAGCCAGAGCATGGGGAGGGCTCCACTCTTTGCAAGGGAGATTGGAGCATGTTGCAGAGGCAGCTTCGTGCTCACCCTTTGAGTCCTTCCCTTTGTCTCCACTGCTGCCAAGGGCTGTGGCTGGCTGCAGAGAGATCTGAACATGCTTTTCTGCCCAGCCATCCCACGGATCCTATGCATCCACCATCCTTGCATCTGCTGAGCAAGACCTGTCATGTGGGAATGATGGGATGCTTTTTGTCTGTCCCCATCATCTCAGGAGAGCAAGCCCAGTCCCACACTCTCCCATCACTATGACAGTCATAGGCACATGGGCAGGCGTGGGTGCTGGACATCCATGTCTGGAGGAGAAGCACATGAGCAAAGAGCAACTTCACCAGGGTCATGCCTGGTGGAGGAGGTAAGAAAGGGGTCATGTTTACAACCTGCTCCAGTCGCCTCTGAGAGTGCATTGGAACAAGAATTGTGCTTATATGGGGAGGTAATCATCTCCACAGCTGCCAGCCCATCTCCGGAGGACAGAGTAACTCACCCCAGCACAGCAATTGCCCTCTCCCCACCATGCTGGGAGCCCCTGACCTGTATGGACCAACAGCACTTTGAGGGCAGGCCTGAGCCCAGTCAGTGCCTTTGCACCTGACCTTGCTGACACTAAGCTGGTTTGGGATCAGTCTAAGTCTACAAAATTCAGCACAGCCCAGGACCAATGATCTTTGTACTTTCCAACCCCCGGGGTAAGCATAAGCTATTCCAGTGTATTATCTCCTTCATCGAGCAGCGCAGCAGAGCACGCAGGGGCAGCATGAAGGCTAAACCTCTCCCAACAACTGTGAAAGGCACCTAATTTCTGTGCTTCTTCCCAAAGTTTACGCCATTTACACCAGAGGAGCATGAGAACACTGAAGTCACCAAGAAAAGCTCCCATTTTGGTCAGTAGTCTCCAAGAGTGACTCTTCACTCCACAGGAGTCACTTTTGAAAGGTTGATTTATGCAGCACAAAGTAAAGAAGACATATTTAATGACGAATGGAAATGTCATATTGATCTTATGGACAGGCTGTGAAATACTGTCGTACACAGGCTGTCGCTGAATCTACCAAGCAGGTGGAGACGTTCAACAGCAGCTTAGTCAATATGGAGACCACACTGCCCCCTGCACGTCTGCCTACCTGACAAGCATCACCAAACCAGGCTGGAAATCAGAAGAAAGCTCCTAAGATGAAATGGAGAGAGGATGTTGAAGGCACTTTCCCATCCATCCAATGGTACCATTAGTATTTCATTGCAAGCATGCACATGCAGGATGGCAGGGCTGCCATCGCATCACACACAGCACAGGGGGGCATTGACTGAGGCCATGGCAGTTCCAGCATTAAATAATATTGACAGGAGGCAGGACTGTGCATGGTGGAAGGACAAAGGTATGTGTTCCTCACCAAATACAGCTCAGCAATGGGCCTCCCACACAGACTGTAGCAGGAGCAGCACTACCCATACGCATTTTACACCTGCGATTCTCTCCCTGTGGGAAAGGCAAAGTACCCAAGGTTGCCAGTGCTCAGGCAAAATGCCTTGGGTTGGAAAACGGAGGGGCAATGCTGCTGCCCCAAAGGGACTTTGGTGGCCACCTTCATAAGTCTGCCCTGCTCATGCTGCAGCCATGAAGATCTGTCGTGTTGCTGTAGCAAAGACTCAGCTCAGCTGGAGAAAAGTTCCACTTCGACAGAGCACAGCAGAGGGGAAAAGTGATCTTAAACTGGCAAAAATAGAGCATCGGCCTCATATAATTTCTCTGAAAACAAGATTTATTGAAGTTCTGTCTGTGGAAATCACTGTAGTGTGGAACACTCAACGTATAGATTCGATCACTGACTCGTACCCTACTACATTTTTCATTAGGAAAAATATTGGCTGGGAAAGTTTGACCTCATAATCTCTGCATTTTAAACAATAACCAAGGAAAACGAAAGTGACGGACTACGGAAATCTCTTCCATTTCAGCACTCCCCTAGGAAGAAACCAGTAGCTGAAATTCACTGCTCTGGACCAGAGTTACCTGCTATGACCCTTTGTGTCCAGACTGCTCCAGACTTGATGGTCTTTGGCCACATCTACCCAATGGATCTTCTAAGTGGCACAATGTACACCAGTCCATGCTGGAGAACTGAGTCATGCCAGCTCTGTGCTCAGGGCAAGGAGGATTCGCAGAAAGGATGGCAATATTTCAGAAAACCCTCTTCTCACTGTAATTTGGGGTCCTCACGTACCTGAGTAGGGACAGTCTCTACTGCAGGGCAAATCAAAGACAACCCTCATCTCAGACTCAAATTCTCACCTTTCTGTAGTAAGATGTCCCCAGCCTGCAGTCAGCACAGGGCTGGGAGAGGGAACAGACAGACAAAGAGATTCCTGTTCAGGAGAGCTGCCTGTGGTCTCCACCTTCAGTTTGTTCAGCACGTCTCTGTCGCCCCACCAGCACTGCACAAGGGGGGGGTCGGAGTCTCAACTGCTGCTCCACCACAGCCCCTTTCAAATTAATTCCTGTTTTACGGTCTAAATAAATTAACCTCCATCGATTAGAGGTTCCTGGTGCTTTTAATGTCAGTGTCATAATCAGATACCAGAATGGATTTGCCTTTCTAAATCATAGCTCCAAAAGGCTTTCAATCTGAAGCTCTATTTTATGTGTGACCCAATTAGAGACCGCAAGACTTTGGGCCCAAATCGCTTGCCAATAGCCTGCTTTGCACATACTGCTTGTTGGTGGTCTTCATGAATGAAAGGAGACCTCACCCTGGACCCCATCCCACCACCTGCACTCCTCGGTTCTCACATTTTGACAGCCAGAGACCCCCCGACCCTGCAGCAAAAGTCAAACCCAAGAAAGCCAGAGGCAGGCAGCATTGCTCTGCTTTGATTCATGCACCAGATCTGCATGGGAAGAGGCCTTGAACCCATTTATGAAGATGACCTCCTCTTGGGAGACAGCACCAGAGCTCCATCAAAACCCTCCCATTCCTGCTGGGAATATCCCTGGCAACCCAAAGCCAAAATTCAAAGGATCCAATTATCAGTGGGTGTCGGTCTCTTTTCCCCAGTAACAAAAGAGAGAATGAGAGGAAATGGCCTCAAGTTGTGCCAGGTGAGGTTTAGACTGCATATTAGGAAAAATTTCTTCAGCAGAAGGTGAAGAAATCTGCCCAGGGAAGTGATTGGAGTCACCATCCCTAGGTATTTAAAAGCCACGTAGATGTGGCATGCAGAGACATGGTTTAGTGGTGGACCTGACAGTGCTAGGTTAATGGCTGGACTCAATGTTCTTAAGGGTCTTTTCCAACCTAAATGATTCTGATTCCATTTAAGCAATGCATTGGACAAAGAGCTGAAGTGGAAATCTTGGAGGACTTTGGTCCCAAGCATGACTGAATGAAACCTTTTGCCCATGGGGAGAGGAAGGGGTACATCACAGGCAGCCTAATTGGCTTGGATTGGCAAGAATAATCTCAGCTTTCTAGGGAGGTTTTCTGTCTTTCCTTTTATCACTGCAGATCTCGGGGCCCTTTCTGAACATCCATCTGATACCAAGGAAGGAATTCTCTCCACCCCCTCTCCTGTGCTCAGCATCTCCCTTGCAACTTCTTCCAAGACCCTTTGGTTTGATTTCCAAGTTCTGACACAGCCATTAGTTACAAAGAGCGATTAGTTTGGTTGTTGTCGTTAAGTCATTTTTTAAATGGCTCCAGGCGGCATCAGAGAACAAAGAAACAAAATACCCGTGAAAAGAGTTAATCACAAATTACTAATTATTTCCCCCCCTCCCTTTGCACTCTTTCCTCCCCAAATCATGAAATATTATCCCCATGAAGAAAGGAAAAGGTCTGTCCCTTCGTGAGCCCTTCACGGATTTTATACACCTAATTCATCAAATGAGAAACACTTCCTGATTGTCCGGGATTATTTTGAGAGGTGAGCTCATGACCCCCCGACCCTGCTGCCGAGAGCCACGGCGAAGGGCGAAGGCTCTGATTTACGTGTCCCAAGATGCAGCCCTGAGCTATGAGGTGGGGAACGGTGGAGCCTCGCCGGCTCAAGGAACGAGCCCTGATACCCCGGTGAGGGGCAGCCACTGAGCCGGGCCCTTCATGTGGAGAGATCCAGTGACTCCAAGTGTTTCTGAACCCATTCAGTTTTTATGAGGCTGCTGATTTCAAACAGGCCGAGCGCTTTGAACAAGGAGCTGTGCATGCCATTTGGGGTTTTGTATTTATTTATGGTGAGGTCTTTCATTCCTCTTACCAGCCGGAACGTATGTGCCACAAGACAGGTCTTTAGCTCAAAAGAGTGCAACCAGAGAGGAAATCTGGAAGGCATCAGAGTCTGGGCTCCAACAAATTTTACTCAAAAGGAAAATTTTGGGGTGATGAGAGCTGAGCAGTCCAAGCCACAGAGAAACCCATTGCTCACAGGTCTAGACCCACTGGGACCTTCTTGTTAAAAGTCCCCAGTTCACTCAGAGTAGAGGTGGCCAGTCTGGGGAAAGTACTATTGAAAATAATGACTCTCGCAGATGCCAAATTCCTTGCTTGCCCCATTCTCCCAGTCCCATAGCACTAAGCATCTGTGATTCCACTGGAGACTTTGGCTGTGACAGAGCAGAAACTACTGTTGAGGAATCTGGGTGCATAAAACCTCTGTTTTGGATGTCAATGTCTGTCTGTCACTCTTCCTCTTTGGCCATCAGCAAAACAAAAGTGTTCATATGCCCAAACCTACACCAGAGCATCTCTCTGAGCCTTGGAGATGCTCAGTGTTCAGCTGCAGATCCATCTAAATATCAAAGATGACTTTATAAACAGGCAAAAGTAAAATCAAATATCTCCAAGAGATTTGACTTCCAAATCTGTACCAGCAGCTAATGCAAGGCAGAAGGCAGCAGTAACCTTGGGACCCCTCTGCAGTGGAAGGCTTGAACGTACCTGATGGCTGGCAGGTACGTAAATCTCCACCTCCCAGTATTTTTGCAGCCTTTAGGGATGGCTCCAATCTCAGAGACACTCTGAACTGCACCAACATTACTTCAACAGGCTCAGATTTTGCCCTTTGCATGGTTAAAACCCTTTGACCTTTTCTATATGCGTTCAAAAGCACATCCTATTTTGCGTGAAAATGAAGCTATTTGTCTAGGACAAATAAATAAACCCCCATCTCCTAGACCTGGGAGGGCAATTTGGGAGAAGTGTGCTCCTGGGCTAACCATTGTTTTTCCCAGGACAGAAGAGGCCCATCCTCTTTGCCTAAAAGCTGAAAGTGATGCAAAAGGGGACCATAAGGGAGTATGAAAATGCATTTGAATCAATAGGATAAAGTTAACAGGATCAGGAATAAATAGAATGAATGAAATAGGATAAAAATGCCAGAGGAGATGCTAGACTCAACATTGCCTCAGGGATTACTGCTGAAGGAGCAGCAGGGCCAAGTTCATCCTGGGTGTAATTCCCTTGGCTGTTTCCTCCTGGCATTTTAAAGCTTGGTGGATTTAGGAGCTTTGGGTGGGATTTTTTTTCTTCCTGTCAATGATGTCTCAATTCAGATAATGCGTGAGATTCTTGGGTTTGCTCCACGCCTGCCTGGCACGGCTTAGGGTCTGGCTTCTATAAATGGCAGCTTCCCATGACCCAGCAGCGTTTCTCTGCCTACTGGAATATCCAGAAAGGTGTCTACATGTGAATTTGGGTGATGAATTTAAAGCAGCCATGTTTGCAAACCAGTTTTGGTGTTTATGTAACAGACTCCATCCCGATTCAACAAGCATGCTGACAGCCAGGCTTCACTCCAAGCATGTGTTTAAATCTCTTTGGCTTTCAAGGAGTTTATGCTTATGCTTTAAGTAAAGCAGGTGTTTTGTGGATTGAGTCGTGCATCCTTTTAACAGATGCACCATCTTCCCATGGTCCCTGAAAGACAACAGTGAGAGATTTTAGAAGAGATACTTGGGTATTTGCTGGTTGTTTTTCCCAACAGCTCCCTGCTGTGCAGCACAGCAGGGCACTTCAGCAGCTTCTGCCTGGCTCCCACACAGCCCTTGCTACACCACAAAAAATGTAAAAAGAAAGAAAATTAAAATATGTTGAAAAGCATCTTCCCAAGGCATCTCATGAGCAGGTGTGAGTTCTGCATCTCAGCAAAACCATGGACCTGTATCATTTTCTGGTTTATGGAAGGAGAAAGGTACCCCTTCAGAAGCCAGCAGTCCCACATCAGTCCCACATAAGCCTCATTCATCAGTGGGTGAGAGGAGGGTCCCCAGGCACCCTGGATACAGGAGCATTTCCCCCAAGTGCCTGCTGGGATCCCCACACTGGGACACAACACTGCAGCTCACATTCCTTTCTTCACAAAAACAGACAGAGAAGTCTCCAGCAACAAAGCTGCATCGGACACCTTGTCTGAAAGGTCACCCCCTCTGAGGGGACAGTGCCATGTAGCTCCACATCTGGACACCCTGCTAAGTCATGATGCTGCTCAGGGAGCAGCTCTTCACCCAGCCACCTTGGCTTTCCTGCCCAACTCCCAATCCAAGGCCGAATTTTGCTTAGCTTAGGAGACTTGATGAGTGCACCACCCGGAGTGAGATGGCTGCAGGCCATCAGCTGAAATAGCTGCTTGTCATCATCTCCTTTGTCCAGGTTGCAGGCTTGCATGACCTGCCTCCACTCCTTTTGAGATCCTTTTACACTCAGCCTTTGAAGGGTTGACTGACAGCAGTACCTTGATCTTTCCTATCGTCTTCTTCTCCCTGCTTCTCTCCCTTTCCTTTGACATCTGCTCTGGTTATTTCCCCCCTGTGCCTTTTGGGGATCTTTTTCTCCCTTCCTTATTGTCCCCTTTCCCCCTTCACAAATCCTCTCCATCTGGGTGGCCAGTAGACTCCCAGAATAGCCCTACTGTGTGTTCAGGTGTTCATCCAAACCACCACCATGTTCACCTGGCATGCTGGGGTGTGCTGGTGAGCATGGGTCTCAGGGGACTGAGCCAAGACCATGTTGCACCCTGGAAGCAGCCAGCCTGGTGGGATGCTCTGCTCCAGCATCCTTCCCCAGAATTGCCCATCTCCTCATGCTGTGAGGCAGGTGTATTTTGTGGACCTCACAAGTATCATGTTGCCTCACCAGAGGGGGATGATCAAATATCCCTCCACAACAGGTTGCCCCCACAGTCGGGTGGCCAGTGCAGCCCAGAGCACCCTGCCAGCACAAGCAATTCCTCCCAGGTCAAGGACCTGGCATGGTGGGGGGGGTGTCACTTACACCGAGACGTGGATGGCACAAGCTGGGGGGGCCTTTAACTCATTTCAGCGGGCTGGACCCCTTTCTGAGGAGCACAGAGCTATTGAGCTCAGCTGACTGCTGGGAGCAGGGTGGGAGAACACAGCAGGGCAACAACCGTCCTCAGCACTGGCTGTGCCCTGATGCCCCGGGCTCTGGCACAGGCAGAACCAGGGTGACAGGTCTGTACTCCACCACTGCCCTTGCAGGGTGGTCCTCCTGCCACAGAGGTGTTAAGCTTGCAGGAGGGAGATGCTTTTCCTGAGACAGTTACTTTGATGATGCCTGCATCTGTAAAACCAAGACACCATCCCTCCAGGGGTGCCTGTTGGATTTGAATCAAATGCTGCTGGCATGCAAGGGTGGCTCACACCAGGGCATCATGCAAGTAGCAGCCTTCTGCAGATGGGTGACCCATGCCCTGCATCAAAGGGCAGCACCCAAACCCTGCCTTGATGCTTGTAAGCAAGCCTGATGCACACCTTGCTGACTTGCCTGACTGCACCTCACAGCAGGGAAGGCCTCTGGCCTTAAAGAGTTTCTTTTCCAAAAGAAGCGGAGCCCAGGATTGCACACTCTTACATGTGAGAGAGACCCAGGGCTGGAGGCCAGGCTGGGATCCAGCCCCCACCATGACCAGGTCCTGCCCCATCCCTCTCCAGCCAGGCATGCTCTGACCTCTCCTGGGCTCTGACCCTCGACACCGGGCCTGAGCCCATCTAATGTGGATGGTTTGAAAGAGGGAGATGCTGCTTCCTAGAGCTCCTGAAGTGTGTGGATGGCAAAAACATGCCCACCCATCTGCACCACACTGCCGACCCCTCAAAGCTGTATGCATGGCACCTCCTGGGCAGGTCTGGGTGTGCTGCAGCCAGCACACTGGAGAGTCTGGAAGGGAATCCAGGCACAGTGATCTGTGATCACACATCAAGTACAAACAAACTTGTGCTGTTGCTTTCTCCCATGGCAGGGAGATAGACATCAGCATGTCCTATCAGTGTCATCAGGTCACTCTCTTTCCAGTTAGAAATGAGTTGTTACACTGAAAATAATTGACCCTTAATGCCAGCTGCAGGGACCAGAGCATGCATTGCCATGAGGTTATGCTCCTTCCAATCCATCTGCTGTCCCTGTGTCGAGCTCGGATGTCTCTCCTTCTCCCCCAGCCCCCAGCTCTCCTCTCAGCTTTCAGAGCCACCCTGGCTCCCAGGATGTGCATTTAGCCTTTCCCTTCTCCCACCACCTCCACTGCTCCCCGGAGATGAACAAGGTCAGAGACGGGTGATACATCACCACCAGTCCCTCTGTAATCCAGTAGGGACCTGGGAGAAGATTTAGCTACCCAATATCCATCAGCTTACAAGGACATCATTTATGCTAACATCACAAAGGTGATGTTCTTCTTGCTTCATCTGAGCTATGGCTCTGGTGAAAACACCAAGAGACCAGAGTTTTCCAGAGAGTGTTACTGACAGTGATGGGGGGATGCTGCTGCTGCAATTTGAGGGTCCTTGTCACATGCTGCCCTCTTCTTGTGAGCTTTGTCAGGCTAGGAAATTAGGGTTCTCGCTGTTCTAAGTGTCTCCAAAAGCAGCTACCCCATTCAAACAATTCAGCCGTGTGATTTGGTAAAGGCAAACAGCCAAGCAAATGGTACATTTATACAGTGGTATAAATGGACTGGAGGAAAGTAATTCCTTTCCTTGCCTCTGATCTACTTGCTGGCCTTGGCAGGGTCACTTCCCACCTCTGTGCCTCTGTTTCTCCTCTGCCTCTCTGCCTTGTGCATGCAGCCTGCAGCCTTCTTGGAGAGAAGAACAACAGGGGCTGCTCTGAGCTGGGGTATCTGGTACCTCAGGAAGAGCAATAACCATGGGCATTGCTGCGCACTCAGACTTTCCCCCAGCCTGCAGGCACTGAAGCTCTCCCTGCCCACCCACACCTGCCCAAGATAGGTTGAATTCTGTGCCCATTCAGGGCCTCAGTCGGAGGCTGCTAGCTGCTTTAGTGGATCCCTGAGCACAGACTTGGTGGTGGACACGGAAAGCCACAGTGAGGAGGCAGAGGCAGGACAGGCAGATGAAAAGCAGATGCTGCTGGGGTGCAGCATGGCAAACAGCTGTCTCCCCCAGCATTGACTGAAGCTTTCACAGAAGGGAAGTCTCAAAGCTGAGAAAGGGAGGGAACTGGAAAGTAATACTGGAGAAGCCCGAATCCATTTGCCCGTGGAAATCTCCTTATAGCCATGCAGGGTCTTGCTGTGCTCGACACTTTCGGGGAGGGGACTATTCCCACACCACTTCCCTGCCTTTCTCTATGGCACTGCTGTGTGGGGACGTTTAGACAGCGAATGGGCAGCACAAGGCCAGGCTGGCAGCATGGGACAGTGAATGGGTCAGGTGTGCAGTGCAGGCCTTCGCAGGTGCAGGGCTACATGGGCAATGCATCTGACACATTTGCCTCCATGCTCCCACCCTCTAGGCTATCGCAGATGCTGGTCCCATCTTCTCAAGTCTCTTCTGCCTTTTTATCCTCAGTGCCTTTGCTCAATGGGAACATCCGACCGAGACAGAGCGATGCGCTGCCATTTCCACTGGCATCAGTGGCACAGCAGGCACAAGGCAGGCTGGCTGCCAGCACAGGGAGGGCTTCAGCCCAGTGGGGAGAAGGTAGCAGGACCAGCCCCAGCCAGGGGTAAGCCTGGGGCATGACATGCTGCAAAATTGACGGCGGCCGGCTGCAGTGAAAGAAGGAAAGGCTGATTTACACCCCCGCCGTCTCTGCGCTGCTTGATTCCAGCAGAGCTAAAGTGCCGGTTTTGCCTGTACTGGGCCCATCGCGGTGTAAGATCCTGCCAAAGCATGAGAGGGATGTGCGGTGGAAAGCGTATCAGGGGTGGTATTGTCTACACGCAAATGCTCAACTTTATGTACTTTTAACTAGAGGTGTAACAGATGGTTGCATTTCAGTCCAAGCAGCGGAGAGCCATGCCCATTCCGGCTGGAGCCAATCAATCCCGCCACTCTGGGGAAAACGGCAAGCTGGGTTTGGAAGCGTGGCTGCCAGCAATCCAGAGGAAAGCTTTGCACAGGCAAACGTGGGCCGCTGCCATGCGAAACCAGGGAAACGGGATTAAAAAGCCATCGAGGCAGACAGCAGAGCACAGGGCTATGGGCCTTCCCCGGAGCAAATGGTGGGAGAGAAAGCGAGCAGCCGGGGCTCAGCAAATGCGCATCGGCCCAACCGGCTGCTCCCACACACTGGCACAGGGAGGGGAAGGAAAGGGGTTCACTGGGGAAGGGAGAGAGGTTTTGCGGGAATGGGGAGGAAACTGCTCCCACGCCGCAGGAAGGGGCTGCCTGCAATGCTCTGCCTGCTCACGATGCTCTGCCCAATCCTCTCATATATCTCCACACCTCGCAGTGTTGTTTCTGCATGGGGTGGGGGCTATCCCCTGCTGGCACAGCTCCTGTTCTTCATGGCCCCACAGCAAGGGCAACATCCCTCCTCTGAGCTCAGGTACCAGTGGGGATTGGGCACCGGGGTCTGCAAACCCCACCTGGCTCTGCTCCATAAGGGGGCCCAGGGCACCACGGCTGAAGGTCTTGGGAAAGGAAGAGCCTTGTGGTGGGGAGATGGCCTCCTCCAGGACAATTCACACCAGGAGACCAGTATGGACAGGGCTGAGGCAACTCCTACCCCAGGCCCCACAAGGAGATCTGCCACTGGTTTCTGGGCAGCTTTCGGGCTGATGCAAGGGAATATGGTAATGTAGAGGTGTCTGAGCTGGGGTAATTCAGGGATGCAGTTTAAGGTCTGGAGTATAAGGAGGTGTGTGATGGAGAAAGATTATTCAGTGCTGGTTATGGGAAACTGAGCTGGAGATGACAACCAGGAGGAGTTTTTGACATAACAGCCTTCAAGATAATCAAGAACAGGGGCAAGAACACAAGTGGGAAACCAGCATCATCACCTCTCTGTTTCTCAGGCTCTTCACCACCTAAAGCAGCAGCAGATCATTGCTGACTTGCTGGGGAAGATGCTGTATTTCCCACAAAACCCAATAGGACCAATTTATCCTTACAAGGTGAAGGGCTAGGTAAACACATGGGTTCTGCTAGATTTTCTAGGCCCACATTGTGGGGTGAAGCACCCGCACCACACCTTCTCTGAGCATCTTCCCAAACCACATGGGCATCTCTGCCTACAGGGCACCCAGATTTGCTCCTTGCAGAGTTCACCCTTCAGCAAGAAGAAGCACTTGAAATACAGCTTTGTCTTTTTTTTTTTTTTTTTTCAAATATAGGTTTATATTGAGATATAAGAATAGACAGACCAACAGAGGTAAAATTTCCCTGTGCCCCTTACCTCCTATCAGTGAACCTGCAAGACAGAAGCACCATGGAAGCAGATACAGCCAGAGGCAGCCAGCAGCTGAGCCTGTGTTTTGTTTGGGAGGTGCTCTGCAGACACCCGGGGTTTGGGAGGTGTCCCTCAGGATGCAGCCTCGGGGGCTGTGCATTACAGCAGTGCAGAACATCAGATCAGCAACTGCAATGGGAGGTCACAGGGAAGAAAGTGATTTTGTTTAATGGCTTCTGGAGACCGAGGGATTTTGGAAAATCACTAGAATTGTGGATCCTGGCAGGAAACCCATGCTCTGTTTCAGTGCTGTCAACACCAAGCAGCCAAAAAAACCTGGGAAGCAAGTTCAAAATCATAAGAATGCTTAAACCAATGGAAAAAAAGTGTGGTTTATCCTTGTCCCTTGCTGTGGGTGGTTTTTCCATAACATCTGCTTATCTTAAAGCTTATCTGCTTATCTCTGTCACCACAAAACTCAGGTGAGAAAACCCACATATGTAAGCTGAACTGCCCCCAAGATTTTGAGTGAAACATTAAAAACTTGCAAAAATCCAATGAAGCAATGAGACTGGGCGACCTGAGGAGTGTGCCCAGCAGAGCAACAGCCAGCCCTAGGGCTTAAATCCTAGAGGACTGCTTAGAGGGAGACATCTGCATCAAGGACATTTTGGTCCCTTCCCATCACTGCCACAATTCACCAGTCCAAAAGTTGCATGTATATGACAGAGACAGAAACACATCCCAGCAAGGCGGCAGGGAGACGGCAGGCGGCTTTCTGCAATTAAAATGAAGTATTTCAAGCAAATCTGTCTCTTTCCTCACTCCTATCTCACTGCAAAAGCCTCAGGAAGTCTCTCCAGGGGTTTCCTCCCCAGCTTGGCAGGGTTGGTGCCCCCCACAGTGCCATCCAGCCTTTCACATCACCCCACAGGGCTGGGGGTTTAACCTGTTTCAAAGACCTGTCCTCCCCCCTCCCTGCACCTCCCCATTCTCTCTCATAGTCATGCTCCCAGATACCTCTCAGCAGATGTTTACCGTGCTTTTGTAAAACATTTCCACTTTCTGGAGCTTACCAAGCTCTCTCTGTCTCGCAGGTGCTCTGTCTGGAGAATGCAATGTCATGAAATGACTGCTCTGACAGCAGGCATGTCCTCCCCCAGCTCCTCTCCCTATCCGACAGACAGGGTGCCATGTCTAGACAGACGAAGAAAAACGTTGTGGAGGCTGACGATGCTTGTCCTTACACTTCTGCTATAACCCTTATCATTCCCAAGGCATGATAATTTCATAGCAGGTCTCAAAAGTCCCTTAGATGTTCCCTCTGCATTCAAGTTTCTTGGATGTTTTATTTTACACCTGCAAAGCCGTCCTGGCCCTGGGAGTGTGGGGCACACAAAGGCACCAAAACCTGGGTGGGCAAAGGAACAAACCCATAGTGTCGCAGCACATGATCATCTCATCCAAGCAGCTCGCCTTTGGTGCTACCAGCGGATGCTCTCCACCTTTGTTCAATGCACTGATGCCCATCTTAGGTCCATCCCAAGAGAGTATGTGTGAGCCTCAAGTTCCTGGTCTGCTCTGCCCTGACTCCTCGGGAAACTGGAGATTTTGGATGACTGGGTTGAGCTCCCTGACCCACTGTTTCTGTTTCACCCCTGCAGCCCCAGTAGACAACCCTTTGTATTCACAGATGTCTTTGCTCATACATCAGCCAAGCCTTCAATTCATCCTGGTGGCCCAACATCTCTCCCGGGTGTTTGCCCAGCCAAGGACACCACAGACCTCCCCACTGCCCACAGCACCATGAATGTCATTCTCTCTCTGAGGTGCATCTTGGTTTGCTTTGGTCTTCTCCATCGGCTGCTCAGGCCTGAATGATAGGAGATTCACTTCTCCCACAGTCAGCTCCATCTTTGCAGGCTGACAGGCTTTACCAAGGACTACGGATGTCTGTGCTGTCAGACAGGCTGAGGAGTGGGTGAGCAGGGATTAACTGTGCATCGCCTCTTCCTGAACAAGTGTGAGCGGACGTGGCGTTATCAGGTGGCAGATTCATAACAAATGAAAGGAAGATCTTATCTGCATAGCTTGTAGATCAGCCGTGAAACTCATTGCCCCAGGATATCATGGATGCCAAAAGATTATATGGGTTGAACAAGTGGTTAGACACGTTCATGGAAGAACAATCTATCTGGGGCTATAAAACACAAAGGTATCGCTTCTGGCTCAGGACTCTCTGAACCACAAACTGCCAGGGGCTGGGAAAGTATCCTGGGGAAGCATACCATACACTTGCTAATGTTTGTATTATAATAGTATAATGTAATACTATAGTGACAATAATATACTGTATAATTGGGTCTTTTGCTCTCTCGGGAGATCCATCACCAACCAGCAGTGGAGCCAGGATACAGGGCTAGACAGACCTTCATTAGACTCTATATGGCCTTCCTCAGGCTCTCATATACGGTGACAGTATAGATCAGTGCCAGGCTGACTGCCATTACCAATCCTGCAAACACATAGCACTCACATCACTGAACTGCCTCGTTGATCTCCAAAGGAAATAGTCAGGGATAAAGCCTCTGCTTCTGAGAGGGTTCATGAACCTAGATCTGCATGTAATCCCTGCCTGTGCCGGGGAGAAGCATGGTGTTAAGCTGTGTGTCTGACTGAGCGCTGGGTCTAAAACCAAATGTGTCGATCTCTGAGTCAGTGTTGTCTTGGGCATGGATGTCTGCATCTCTCCTGGAAAGTTATTGATGAGGGAAAGGCCTTGGTCTGAAAATAGCTTTTTGTTTTCCAGGAACAGCTTCTTTACCATCGCTCATCTGCTCTCACCTGATGCAATAACATTGACTTTTCACCATGGTTTTGCCGGATTCCCTCAGCACCCCCAGAAGCAGCACCATCTCCCATGCTTCTGGTCCACGGAGAGCCGCTCCCATTCCTGGCACAGCCAGGTGCCATGACATGTAGGTCTCAGATGCTGCCCCGCTCCATTTCCATGAGCAAGTATAGACCCTCTGCCCCCATCCACCAGCTTGTAAAGCAGAACAAGCCTGGCTTACCTCATGCAGGCATTTTTGGGGCTGAATCCACAGCCTTTGGACAGAAGAGCATCATGGGCTTAACACAAACTGGTCCTGGTTCAGACAGCAACCATGACTGCATTCCCATCAGTGTCCCAATCACCTTCACACCTACCTCCGCCGAGAATCCCACCTGGGGAAGAGACCTGGGGGTGGGGGCCAGATTTGACCTCTCCAATACCAAGGGAAAGTTTTGGGAAGAAAAAGCAGAACTTCTTTTCCATTCAAATATAACTAATAATAAAACCAGGGAAGAGCAATGTTGGAAATATGCTAAGTAAGCAGAAATCTGGCTAAACAGAAGTTTTCCACAAGGCATCGGGAAATCTCTGAATTGCCATGAGTGCCTTATTTAGTGGTGTGTGTGCTTTTTGTCCACACAAGTTCCAGTCACTGCAGCCATCAAACATTTTTTAATAGGAGCATTAACTTAAGAATAGCTAACAGTAATATTCCTAGCTGTGTGGAAACAGCATTTTATTAAATGCTTCACACAGATTTTGTATAATAAAGATGAATATATTATATCCTCTGCCTCCCCCAGAGTGAAACAATAATAGGAAAATAAAAAAAAAAAAAGCCAATAAAGTGAAACATAAATAGAACATAATGGGACTAGTAGCAAACTGAACTGACTATATAACATCTGCTATTGTTTGCCTGGCAAACGCAAACAAGGAGAGAAACCAAGAAAGATTTGAACAGCCCTAACCTCTTTCCCCTCTGCTGCAAGAAAGCAGCACTGATATCCCAAGCAGATCTGTTTCAGAGCTGACGGAACAGTACAAGGCACAACTTGCAGATTTGTCCTTAACCAAATGTGTCAGATTTCTTTGGCTTACGTGCGTGGAGCAACTTTCACAAGTCTTTTGATGCCAGCCAGTTTATGTGTGAAAATATTCCTGGGTCTGGCGAGTACTTGATGCAAACATTCATTCATTTCAAAGCTCAGATTTTGCCATGTGTTTGCCCCTCACTATTCTCCAGTTTCTGAAGTCCAGTCATCCCATCAGCTGAGTCAAAACAAAGCCATGGGAGCTAGGCAAAAAATCCTGTCAACTGAAGAGGTACAGAAAGAGCCGACATCTATGAGCAAGTCTTCAGCTGACTCCTGTAGATCACAACTGGGGAGCACTTGCCTGTACCCAGGACCTCTGGAGATATCAGGATAACTAAGGGATCACACTGTGAGCAGAGGGGGAAAAAAAGGAGGAGATATTTTTGCCAGGCAGGTCCTTTGCAGGTAGTAATCTGGCAAGATCACAGGTGCTATGAACCAAGGGCTCCACATCTGCAAAATCCAGTCTGGGTTTGTGACCAAACTTAAATCATAGTCATCCCGACTGATAACAGAACTGGCTGGAAGCTGGGGGAAGGAAAGAAGAGCTAAATGCCTATAAAAGTCATTTTCTCTTTTATTTGTTATCTTGCTTGTAATGATCACACCATGTTTCCTATCTATTTTTACAGTAAGTTGTACGCTGGTCTCAGGAGGCCCCTGGATGACTTATTATTAGCGATGTCTTCTTATTATGGATGGTGATTTATTATCAGAATGATTCTATTTGTACTGGGTATGTTGTTCCGCTGCCAGCACAAAGCTCTTACCATCTTCAGAGCAAAAGGTCATGTTCTTGCAGCACTACGTGCCCAGCTCCGCAACGCTGAGCCAGTGGGTCCACTGATTACACACTTGCACAGGGCAAAAAGGCAAAGACTGAAGAGAAGCAGAGCAACCCTGGTGCACCCACAGCACTGCAACCATCGCTGTGGGGTGCATGGGTACTGCTTCTCCCACTGCTGGACTTCACTCCTCCTCACCCTCACCTACATCCCTTGTACAGGATGAGGACACCATTTAAGGATCTGTACACATCTCAAAAAGATCATCTCTTCTGTAATTTTTACCTTGCATTACCAATCAACAAGTGTTTAACCTTGGGAAATCAAAATTGCTTTTCTACCCTCTTCTGGAGTCCATGTACTCCAGACACTCTCTAGCTATAACAAGGGACCATCTGGAGTTTGGCAATAGGTTTGCAGGACACAGGAGACTTTTAACACTGGTTTCTTTGCTGAGACTGAAAGAAGCAGCAGGAGTAGGTACACATCTTTCCAAGCAGAAAAATCACAAGATTTAAAGTGCAGGAGAGGGGCTGCTCCTAGAAAAGTGTCCTGTGGTTTGGGGTAGACCAAACTAGCCCTTCCATGGCTGCTTTCCCACCTCTGAAGCAGCAGTGAGCTCCAGGGTTCCCCCTGCTACTTCGCAGGAGTCCGGTGGGGAGGGGGGGCACAGGATTCATCCTCCCTCCAATGGCTGCTGCCCCACTGGCATCCCTCCCACCCTGGCGAGGGACCCTTTTGGGTCTTGTGCATTGAGGCTTATTTTCCATACTTGGTCTCACCAGACTTACATCCTCCCTCATCAAAGGGCTGTCAAACCAGCCACAGACTTTCCTGAGGGTGAGGGATGCCCACACCAGCCAGCCCCTTTGCATACCCCAGACTACATGATTTCTGCTGTTTGTGGTTTTAATACCTCCTTTTCTGGGTCTTGCTCATCCATCTTAGCTCTTACTAGGGAACACTGGTAGGTCCTCATTAAGTTGTAACACTGATGAAGGCAGATGCAGAGAACCTGACTGGTTTTGTCATATGCAAACAGAATCCAGACCCACGTGTTGCTGCGTATTTGGCATTAGCAAACACCCGCTTTCTACACCTGTAAAAAGCAGCAGAACTAAATAGACCCCGAGGACATTTCAAGCAGAAAAATGGGAGAAATCTCGAGGCTGTTCACTACACATGCTTTACTCAGTGCCCAGAAAAAAAGCCCAGGCAATATAGTTCCACCATTGCAAGTGATAGTACATCAGCTGGGAAAGAGTCCTGGGTGCCAGGCAGGAGGACATGGGAATTTGGTGCCACAACATGTCACAAACTGAACAAAACAGAAGGGAGATGGACTGGGCCCCAGGATGCTCAGAGGTGGAATCACTAAAGGTGAGTCATTTTTGTAGTTATATAAACCTCAGAGTTCAGAGTCTGAATCATTTCCCAAAGAGTGGGAAATAGGGAAATGCCTAACAGGAGAGCTTTTTTTCACCCCAGCCTCTTGCAGGAAGCTCTTCTCTCTCTCTCTCTCTCTCCATCATACCTCCATGCAGCACTGGAGACAGGGAGACAGCCTGATCCGACAGCAATCTGTACAGAAATGCTGTAAGCTGACAGCAGCTATTACGCAGGACAGGGAATGCCAGCCACCATTACAGGATGCTAAAAGTATCCATAGAAAGAGCCATGCCTGGTTCAAGCCCGTTTGAGCAATGTGTAAGGGTTACTGGGGCAGAAAGCAGAATAAACTAAAAGATGAGGTGTAAAGCATCCCATCAGAGGTGTCTGCTGGCCATGGCCAAGCTGCTGGGGAAAGGTCACTTTTTGAGGCAGGTCTGAGACAGACCCCAAGCAGGATGCAGAGAGCAACTTGGCACTGGAGAGCAGGGCAGTGGAGCCCTGTGTCCAGCAGCAAGAGCTGGGACAGGTTTGAGGATTATCTTGGGAACTCCTGCTGTGGATGGAGACCACAAGAGTGCAAGAGAAACAGGGGAAAAGAGAAGAGGAAACCTGCAATACCCTGGCTGGGTCCAGGGGTATGTGTCTGCTGTGGTTTGGAAGCAAAAGAACAAGAGGTATCTGAGGCCTTGCAAACTCACCTCACACGTGAATTGAAAGACAGGTGAGCTGCTGTTTGACCCCACCTCTAGCTGCTACCCCTTCATAACAGGATCTGAGAGGGACAAGGGGAATAAATACAGCAAGCCTAACATGAAGGGACGGATTTTAGGGACATTTTTCTTTCCAGTAGCACTTGTCTGAGCTTGGAGAGGTCCCGTGAGTTCAGACGGGGTAGAATGCAAAAAAGGAGGGATGAAAAAACAAGAGTGCTGAAAGAAAGAAGTGAGAGGTAGGGAGGAGCAATCTCACAGCATTCAAAGCTGGAAGAGCTCGCAGCCAAACTCTGGCTTCGCATCTTGGTGCTGCTTTTACAAAGGGTAAAAATATTAGTTTTTAATTAATTTTCTCATTGCAGTTGTTGGAAGGGGAGGAAGGAGGGGGATCACCTTCAAAAAAGAAATACAAATAACTGCTTTAACAGGAAACTTTTGCTGCTGTAATTTATTGGAAGGCAAAATGAGCTCCGATTACATTATCCACCCGCACTGTGCCGGCAACACGTACTTCGGATATTGCGCTATAATCCAATGACTGCTCCTGAATTATTAACACCAAGTTGTTATTAGAAGAAGTTGCCTAGCTTATTTCCGCCATTCTCTCCCCTACTCTCTTTATTAAGTTTCAATTGATTCCCCACACCTCCTCCTGCCCCCCAAAAATGAGCCCTCGCCTCCCCGGCTCCTTCATAGCTGCCACAAACGTTACTTGCATTTGGCAGCCTGGTGAATTATTCACGTGTGCCGGGAGCAGCAGAGATATTACCGGTCTCAGAGGAGCCAGCGCGGCTCGGCTAGGCTGTCGCAGACCTGGGTGACTGTGTCGTCGCGCCCCCACCCCATCGCCCCCTGTTCGTCCCACAAAGTTTTGTCGAGCTCCGAGGCGGGAGCGGGACAGGGGGCACCCCGCGGGCAGCCCCTCCTCCGCTCCTCTCCCGGCTGAAGCGAGAGAGCCCCCGGGCCCGGGCCGAGGTGGGCATCACGCCGGGGGTCGACTCCCCCAGCCCAGCCCCGCGGGGCCCGGAGGGGACCGTGAAACCCACCGCTGCGCGCTATTTCCAGCCTCCGGGCGCAGCCGCGCGTCCTGGGCGCTGCCCGCCGCCGCTCCCCTGCGCCCATCCCCGCGGCCTCAAGGCCAGCTCCGCAGCTCTTCCCTGGAGCCGCGAGGGGCTGGAGAGAAGGCTGTGGCTGCGTCCCGTCCCAAAACGAGTGACCAGTGTCTGAACAGAGTGTCGGGGCTGCGCTGATGCCCTCCGCCGGGTCTGCCCCGCTTGCCCCGCGGCCCGGCCTCGCCTCTCCCGAGACTGGGACGGGGCAGGGAGGGCCTGGGAGCTGCTAAATCTCTGTCGCCCACAGAGACTGGCACGACCGAGAGGCCTGAAATGCCCCCGGCCGGCTCCGTCCTACCTCCATGTCCTCCAGAGGGGTCCCTGCAGATTGCATTTATCGAAGTATTTGATTTATTTTTTTAAAATAAAATAATAAAAATCAAGTTCTCGCCTTGCCTGCAGCTGGGACGAGCACGTCCCCGCTGTTCTTCCCGGGAAATATGCGTCCAACTGGGTTTCTTGGACTAGAAATTGAAATACTGGAGTTTAATAAAAATACGTTCAGATGCTCGTATTTGCCTTTCCCTCGCGGGGTCCCCTGCGGCGGCTGAAGGGGGACCCTGTCCCCAGGGGGAAACCTGGGGTCTGTCTGGGGAGCCAGCAGCGCAGACGAGCTCTCCAGTCTCCCCAAACCCCGGGGAAACCCCGAAAACCCGCCAAGAGTGGCGGTTCGAGAGGGTCTCCGGCCGTTTTAAGAGGAGAGGGGATGTTCTGGCCCCGACATTTGGGATGGGGGCTCCCCTGCGGCTCTCCCCCTCCGTGGGAAACGCTCCCCGCGGCCCCACGCAAGGCGATGAGGTGGCCGGAGGAGTCGATCGGCCCCGAGAGTTACTTTTAATTTGTGCTTTACAATGGCTTGCGAGGGAGGCGGGCTCCTCTATTTTCCTTGTACCTCGCTTGGGAGCATCCCCATCCCCGCTTACACCGGCCCAGGGGCTCGCTCAAATTTAGGCTCATCCCCCTCTCCTGGCCTTGCGGCAGGGCGGCGGGAGGCGGCCCGGACACCACCGTGCCCACCTCCACTCCGCGGGAGTTTTCGGGAGCGAAAACAAATTGGGCCCGGGGGTGGGCAGAGGGTGCCCGGACCCTGCAGCCCCGCCGGCCCCGATACCGCTGGGCCACCCCGAGAGTTCGTTTGCAAACGAAAAAGCCCCGGGGAAAGGCGGAGAGACGGGCACTGTGCTGCCCGCCCGTCCGGGGGGGTACTGCTCCCCGCTCCCCCGCTTCTGGCAGGGTTTCTGGGGAGACGGATTTCGTCCCTGCCCGGCCGCGCGCAAATCTCATCCCCGCTGCCGGAACCCCCCGAGATAACGGCGGCCTCTCCGCTTTTCTCTGGCGGGGAAAGGCCGGGGCTCCGCGGGGAGGGAGCGCTCCCGCCGGGCCGGGCTGGACCGCGCGCCTTGCCCCTGGCCTCGGCTCCCCGGACAGGGGTGCGGCCACTGGGGTCAGATTTATTTTTGGTGCAGCTAAGTTTTTTCTCCCCCAGGGAGCTGGTTGCGAGGGGAGGAAGGAGAGGGCGAGAGGTGTAAAACGACCTCCAGAGATGGTCTCGGCCGGGGAGTTTCTCCCCAGCTCTGCAGTGCCCTCTGGCCCCCCGAAACCCCCTCCCCAGCAAAGCCGACAGCCGGCGGGCGCCCAGCTCGGGACGGTTGTTTGCCAAGAGGAGTAACGGCGAGCAGTGCCCGCCGGCGGTGGGGACAGGGGACACCTGTGGGTACATTTTACCGGCAGTTTTGCAAGAGAAGGCTGGGACAGGGACCTCGGACCCCGCCGTGGGTTTCCCTCCTCCGGGCTCCACGGAGGGACCCACCGGCCTCTCTCCACCTCTCGGCACTCGCAGCCCCAATCTTGGGGAGCGCTTAAAGACAAAACTACAGTTATTTCCTAGATTCCCGGCTTGCCCCCCCCCCCCCCTTCCCCCCCCGGCCCCGTGCGGGATGCTGTCCCAGGCCGCGGCGCTCGCTGTCAGCTGGAGAGCACGGAGTTTGCTCCTCTCCGCGCTGCTAACAGGGAGCGGTAACGTGTTTAGACCACTTAAACTAGGCAGACATAACTGGGAGCCATGCACGGCTCAGCTATGCTGGGAAAGAAGGTGTCATTTGTACGCAGTTACTTTGGTGATCAACACTTGAATGATTTATGCCGCCTGCTTTAATTATATTCCTGTGACATTTTCCTGGACAAAAGTGGGCCGCGCACAGCCAAAGCCGGGCAGCCCCGGCAGCGCCCTGCCGCTGCCTGCCGTGCCCGGGACGGGTCCCGGGGGAGGGCAGCCACGCTGACACCCCGAAATACGGCTCAGAGGGCAGCAAGGGCAGACGCCTCCAAAGATGTTACTCGTAGCCAGAGGGATATTTTGCTCCCCCCTCAGCTGTTTCCGATTCAGCAGTAGTTTTCTGCTCCGTGGAGGAGGAGGAAAGGCCGCTGCTTTACTCGCTTTTCTTCTCCGGTGAAAGGCGGGGACCCGAGCCACACATCCGCGACGGCTCTGGGGGACCCCCTCATCTCCACCCCCGGGTACCGCGAGGGGCCGCCGTTCCCTCCAGCCCCTCTCCCCTCCCCGCCTCTTGGCCGGGGAATCGACCCAAACTTTTCCTGCCTGCACCAGGAGGGGATCAGTGCCGGGTCCCCCCCTCAGAGGGACTGGAGCTGGTGGAAGGGGTGAGGAGGGAGTTGAAGTGCTTCGGATGGGGGTGTTTTTCCCCAAACGACCCCAAAGCTGGGAGACACGACCCGCAGCTGTCTCCTGGCGGGACGAACAGGAGAAGAGCTCGGAGGGATGCAAAGTTCCGTGGCGGCGGCCGGAGCCGGCCCTCGGCTGCCCCCGGTGCCCCCTCCCCGCTCTCCGGGGCCCTCCGAGGACGGAGAGATGCGATGAGACTTCCCGCGGGGCACCAAGGATCCCTAATTCGGGGGTGGGTGCCAAGCGGATTGCCAAAAAAAAAAAAAAAAAAAAAATTCCGGAGGGTGAGGAGGGGGGATGCTGAGTTCTTCCCCTACACTGGGACGGGGGTAATCCAGCCTGCCCCTTCTCTGATTTTGGCCACCCCCGGAGGGCAGAGAGGGAGTCCTTTGCGAGGCGCGAGTTGCAGAGGTTGCAAAGGCAAAGTGAGCGCCGGGAAGAGAAAATCAAACCCACCAAAGGCGCTACCGAGCAGTAGAGAGCACAGCGGAGAGGGGTCGATCGGACCCCGCCGGGACAGCCACGGAGCGCCGGAGGGGGGGAGCGGAACCTGCCCCCTTCCCTCTCAGCCACCCCTTTCTCAATGAGGTGCTATTTTTCGGGGGCGAGGGTGTGGGACGACGACGACACGCTGGGGACAAGGGCAGGCGGCAGGCCTGGAGCCACCGGGCTGAGCTACTCATGCAAAGCCTGAACCCGGCTAGCCCCTGCCAGGCAGCGGCCGAGGCAAACGAAGAACAGTCTCCCTGGCCCGGAGAGCCTGTGCCGAAGCTGCTGCCCGGCTCCCCGGGCTCTGCCCCTACTAGGAAGCCAAAAAAAAGTGGGTTGCATTTACAGACCTGTCCCCCCGAGCAGGCAGGGAAAGGGAGATGCGGTCCGTGGGGAAAAACTGGGGATCCGGAACGGTTTGCGGGGCTTCGCTGTGTTTGGCGCAGTTTTGCCCCTACCCTGAGCGGAGCGGGCTGTGCTCGGGGTCGGGGCACAACTTGCACCCCGGGTCTCCGCTCCGCTCCGCGGGGAAGGCGGGCCGGGCTGCAGCCTGGAGCCGGCGGCTCCTCGGCGCATCCCAAACGCCCGCCAGCCTGCCCAAATTCTCACCCAGGAACGAGACTATTTTTCTTTCGCACCCCCCCCCTTTTTTTCTTTTTCTTTTTTTTAAAAAAATCTTATTTCTGTAATTATAACACCAGCATCCCCGGCTGAGTTCTCAATAAAACCCGGATCCTGACATAAAACGCCACGCTGGAAAATAATGCGAGGGGACACAAGGGAGAGGAGGAAAGTCTCTAATTGGTTAAAATATGTTTAAATCACTTCATAAAACCCAAGCAAAGCGAAGCAAATAATCCACCTAGCAAAGCAAAGAAGCCGGGCGATTTAGAATCAGTGTAATTCGCTCCCCCCCGACCGGCTCCCCCCAGCTCCTCGCAGTATTTGATATGATGAATAACCCAATATAGGCCTTTAAAAATAGGTCACTGCATAAAGAGACTCCCAGAGAGCTATAAAAAATGGGAAGAGGGCGCTTTAAGGAGAGGAGCCATTTGCTTCTTTTGTGCTTGTTTGGTACCTAGCGGCCTGGGAGCTGCCAGCCGCCCTCCTCCCGCCCGTCAAGGTGAGGAGGGAAAGTTGGGGCCGGATCCGGCCCGGGCCTCTCCTCCAGCCCCGCCGCCCCGCGATGCGCCCGGACGCCGCCGCCCGCCCCGTCCAGCCCCGGCGCTGGGGCCGCGGCCCGGCCACCCCGCGGGGAGCGTGGGGGGTGCCCCCGCGCAGAGGGGGGGCCGGACAGTTCGCACACACACCCCTCCCCGGCTCCGGGCTTTGTCTCCGGCCCTGCGGAGCGGCGAGACCGAAGCGGGCTGGTGGCCCGGGTACAAAACATCAGGAGGGGTTCTGGCCCCCACGGCCGGCCGGGCCGCGTTTCCCCCGAGAGTGGGGGGGCTCAGCACGCCCCGCCGTCGCTGTCCCCCTTCAGAGACGCCCGCAGGCTGGCAGCAAAAGGCCTCGGGCTGGAAACCGGCCCTCCGGCCGCTGCCCGCCCCTTCTCCCCGCGCTACCCCCGGCCGGGATCACCCGGCTCCAGCGGAGCCGAAGAAGTCGCCGACAACCCGGGAGCGATACCGGCCCGCGCACCTTCGCGGGTACCCCCAGCACCGACACCCTCCCGGGGGTCCCTGCCCCGCCGCCGAGCTGCCCCCGCCCCGGCCCCCGCAGCCCGCTCCGGCCCAGGGCGCTGGGAAAGAGGAGCACGACAAATTCGGCGGAAACCTTCGGATTTTATTGGAAAGGAAAGGTCTGCCTTACCTGGAACCAGGCTCTCCCCTTCTTCCCCTCATTAAAACATCAAACGGCTCTGGGTAGAGCCGGAGAGAGACATTTTAAATAAACTAGTAGCCGAAATTAACAGGAGGGAGAAATAGAAGAAAAGAAAAAAAATCGGGGGGGGGGGGGGGGGAAAGAAAAAAAAAAAAAAGATACCGCCGGATAATTTTCGTTTTGTTTTGTTTTCGCTTATTATTATTTTTCACTATACCGTATTATCCTGATGCAATAAAGGCTGGTTTGTAATGTAATTTAAAAATATATATGTCCAAACAAATAGCAGGGCCAGAATATGACAAGTGCATTCAGCATTATAATTCAACTGGGCTCCACCTCCATACCGCCTCCTAATTAATGGGTCTCCGAACTTGCAAAAGCCTGCATTGGACAGAGAGAGAGAGAGAGAGGGAGCGAGAGAGAGAGAGGGCGAAAAGTGTCATTGAAGATAATTGATTACCTCCCAATCAACAATAACTTGTTAGCAATAGTCAATTACCCCGTCTCTTCTCGCCTCTTTCCCCCTGGTCCGAGGTCTCGGTGCGAGGGCTGCTCTCCCCCTCTCTGAAGTCTGCTTTTTAATATTTTTTCTTTTTTCCTTCTTTTTTTTAAATTGTTTGGGGGGTGTAATCGCTTTGGGGGGGGGGGGGGAGGGCAGGGAAAGTGCTGCGATTTGGGGTGTTTCTTAAAATAGCAGCTGAGAAGAGGAAGAGAGAGGAGAGAGAGAGCGAGCGGAGAGTGAGAGGAGAGAGAGAGAGAGAGAGGGGGAAAAAAAAAAATCCCCGACCCAAAACCCTGGGACAAGAGGTGCGGCAGGACCACCTCTCGGCGAGGGACCGACGGCAGCTCCGCTCCCGGCCGCAGCCCGCCGCCCTGCCCGCGCTGCCCGCCCTGCCCGCCGCCCGACGTGGCTCTCCCCGGGAGGACCCGGGGCTCCTCCGCCGGAGTTGGAGGTGTGCTTCAACTTTTGCTCGCTGTCTCCGCCGCCGTCACCCCGCGGTCCCGCCGGGGGCTTCTCCCCGCGGCAGCGCATCCCCGTCGCGGGTGGGGAAGGCAGCCCCGCGCGGCCCGGCCCCACCATGACTTCCAAAGAAGACCCCAAGCCCTCCTCGGGGGAAGAGCGGCGGCGGAGCCCCTTGGATCACCTCCCTCCGCCGGCCAACTCCAACAAGCCCCTCACTCCCTTCAGCATCGAGGACATCCTCAACAAGCCCTCGGTGCGGAGGAGTTACACCCTCTGCGGAACGGCCCACCTCCTCTCCGCCGCCGAGAAGCACCCCCCGGCCGGGCTGCCCCTCTCCGGCCGGGCGCTGCTCTCCCAAACCTCGCCCCTCTGCGCCCTGGAAGAGCTGGCCAGCAAAACCTTCAAGGGGCTGGAAGTCAGCGTTCTGCAGGCGGCCGAAGGTAAGCCACTCGCGGAGTGGGGGGATCCTCCCGCGGGTGGGTGCCCCGCTCCTCCCCACGGCCTGCTTTTCTCTCACCCCACACCCCCCCTGCATCTCCCGGGGTGTCGCACGGGGTGGGATAGGGGTTCCCTGGGTACCGGCGGCATCCTCCCCACCCCCCCCGCGACCCTCGGGGTGCGGGAGAGGCGGCTTTAACCCGCTCCCCCCCCCCCCCCCCCCGCTCCCGACGGGGCAGGGTCGTGGGGTCTGTGGGCTCTCGGGGGGGGGGGGGGGGGGCGGGCTGGGGGGGTGGACACGGGGAAAGCGGCGACAATCTGGCGGCTCATCGGCAGGCAGGGACGGGATGACGATCTTCGGGCAGCGGCAAACGCCGAAGAAGCGTCGAAAGTCGCGGACGGCCTTCACCAACCACCAGATCTACGAGCTGGAGAAGCGGTTCCTCTACCAAAAATACCTGTCGCCGGCGGACCGGGACCAGATCGCCCAGCAGCTGGGGCTCACCAACGCCCAGGTCATCACCTGGTTCCAGAACCGCCGCGCCAAGCTCAAGCGAGACCTGGAGGAGATGAAGGCCGACGTGGAATCGGCCAAAAAGCTGGGCCCCAACCCCGCCGTGGACATCGTGGCCTTGGCCGAGCTGGAGCCCAGCGCCGAGGGAAGGGGCAAGGCGCGGCCCGGTTCCCCGCCGCCGCCCCCCTCCGCCGCCCGGGAGCCCGGCGCCCCGCCGCCGCCCCGCCCCGCCTCGCCCCCCACGGAGCGGCCCCGCAGCCGCCGGGACAGCGAGGAGGAGGAGGAGGAGGAGGAGGAGGACGTGGAGATCGACGTGGATGACTGAGGGGCGGCCGGAGGGCCTCCTCCACCACCACCACCACCTCCCACACACACACACCCCCCGGCCCGGCCGGCTCCCCCCCACCCCTCCACCCCCCGACAGCTCCAAATTGGCACCCCCGGCCCCCCATCCCGGCCCCGGCAGCGCGGCGAGGCGGCTGCTCCCCCTCGGTCGGAGCAATAAGCAATAGAAACCCACCACAAACACATACAAACACAAATTAATTTAGGGTAGAGTCGATATCCCTCCGCCTGTCACATCTTCGGAATGGTGCAATTACGGACGGCTTCTGTATAAATATTTAAACGTATATATTGGATTTTTTTCTTTCCCCCTTCTTTTTGAGGTTTTGATTATTTTTTTTTAATAGCTATCAATGACGATTATTTTGTCTATAAGGGAGACGCGTAACCTTGGAATAAACTCGGCTTCCAACAGATGTTTGGGTAGGCAGTTGTTTTCAAAGACTTCCGAAACGAACCATTTTAGAGGAGATTTAAGTTAGACTTAAAACGGCAACAGCAAAAATTAGCCACTTTCCTTTCCTTGCATGTTTCAGATGTGCACGAAGAAATTTTTTTTCCTTTTGAAAATATTTTTTTCTTTCGCAATCTTGGGAACTTGGGGATGGGTTATAATGCAAGTTGAAAAATATATACTTTCTTTTTTTTCCTAGAGCATAGAGATTTGTCTCCAATGCAATTTCTGCCTCATTTTACCAATTAAAAGCTATTTTTACCATTTTCTGCTATTGTTGTGCTTTTATTAAAAAGCTGCCTTTCGTATTTTTGATATGAAGGTGGTAACAAAAAATCGAAAATTTAAAAAAAATCCTAGAATTATTTTTTACTCTTTTTAGAATTTTTGCATGCTACGGAAATAAAAAAAGGACAAATCCCAAGATCGATACATTTAAATATTACACTATAAATTTAAAAAAATGTACAGATTTAAGACCTGGTTTTGTTTGAATTGTACAAATTTTAAAAGGCCTGCTATTTAAGTTCCGATAGGGACAACGTCGCTTTATTTACTGTCTCTTAGAATTGTACAGATAGCTCTTTTTTCCGATACAATAAAATCTTTACCATTTTAATATACTTTTAACGTCCTTCTTTGTGAACGAAAAACCGCTCCGCTGGTCCGAGGTCACGCAGACTTTTCCCCCCAGGAATCTCCCATCCCGTTTACATTTAAAGTTACTTTAACCGCAGTATCTGTGAGAAAATGACGAGGAAGGAGCACATGAGCGAGAACTTTATTACTTTTTTTTTTTTTTTTAAATTTTTTTTCAAGGTTAATGCCAGGTAGAGGTTTAGCAGAGGGAGATGCCGGCGGCTCAAGAAGGGAGGAGGTGAGGGGAGCGCTACCCCGGCGCGAAGGATGCGCGGCGGCCGGAGCGCGGCGGCGCCACCGGCACTCCCTGCCCGCACCACCCCTCCCGCCTCCAGCGGGGTATTTCCAGCCCCAAATTAGAGAGGAAACGGGGGGGGGGGGGGGGGGAGAGAATAAAATTTAAAATAAAAACAAATTCGAGCGGAGGGGAAGGAGTTATCACCGGTTCGGACAAAAGGAGCGGTGGGTGCTAGCGGGGGGAGCTGCCCTCCGCCCGGCGGGCCAGATCTCCTGTTTCTGGGCAAAAGCGCTGCTAAGGGGACACGAGGCTGGAAAATGTTTCATTTCCTCCCCTTCCTTTTTTTTTTTTTTTTTTTTTTTTCCCTCCCAATCCTCTTTCTTTCTTTTTTTTTTTTTTTTCTTCGCCAAAATTAAGGCTGTGGTGAATGTGTTTTCTCTTGGCAGCGTGACCTGCCTTTGGAGCCGAGCAACGTGTGTTTCTCCCTATTCTTTGCAAAATTTATGTGAGAAAGACAAATCTGGTATACAGTGGCAGAGCTCGGCGGAGAAGTGTCCAGATAAGACAGGGTTGGTTTGTGGGTTGGATTTTTTTTTTTTTTTTTTTTGGTCCAGTTTCTCCGAGGCTAAATAAATCTTTCTCCTCTTTGAGAATGGATGGGGTTGTAATTTTTAGCGTAAAGCATGAAAACTGGGGACAAATGAGCCCTCTTCTCTGAAGTGACAAGCGACAATGGAGCATATACAGCCTCCTGCGGTTCGCCATGCTGAAACAAGCGTGCCCCTCCGCAGCAGAGAGAAGGCGAGCGCTTGGAGACCATATGGTTTTTGAATTTTCTTCACAATTTCCAGACAATTTGATGGATTAGGTTAACCCTCCCTTCCACTGTTTAACTCCACAACAATGGGAGCAGAGCTGTTCTCCTTTCGTCGGGGCATCTGTGCGCTTCTATTCTTCTCTCTTTCTCTCTTGGTATTTGGAACAAGCCTATGAATTACAATGAAATTCACTTTTCTTTAGTATTATTTGGAAGAGCACTTGTTTTCCGCCACCTCCCGCCCCCACCCCGCCATCCCCTCTTTTTTTGTTGTTTGTTTTGTTGTTTTTTTTTTACCTCCGAGTGATAGCTTTGACTTCTGTCCAGATCTCTCGGAAAGCCTTCAATCTTGTCCTTAAGTGTTTTTATGCTAAACAGGCAAATCGTAAATGCTGAGAAACTGTGACATTTATGTGAAGATCTAGTTAAAGGGCTTTATTTGTTTTCTTTATCTCTTTTTTTTTTTTTCCCCCATTCCCTCTCCTCTTCCCCCTCCTCTCCTGTCCCCTCCCTCCCCCTAGTCTTTTATTCTTTTGTCTTGGAATGGATTTAATGAGGCTGCAAACACTACAATTCAATATAACCACGAAATAAAAAAAAAAAAAAAAAGGTGGCTGGGTGTATGGAAAACAGGCTGGGAGTTAATTTGGATTTCTGATCTATTGACTTCTGTGTGCAAAGAGAAGAGATGTCGGGCCGTCTTGCACCCGCAGAAGTTTACCACACGTGGCTGGGGCGGGTTAGTAAATAAAGCCTCCTCTCGAAGATTTGCAGCACGTTAATTTGGCTGTCCCCCATTTCCAAATATCTGGGATTCTGGCTATTTAATTTGCATATTGAGAAACAAAAGCTTTTTATATTTTAGTTTTAAAAACGAAGCGCCGGCTTGTACCCCTCATTTGTCATGCATTTTGAAATGCGCCGCTTCCTGGGATTACCTAGCTGCGTAGATTTATAGCTCAGGGTTTGCACTCGTTCGAATTTTAGACACAATCCGAAATAGGCTTGCTTTTTTTTTTTTAACCTTTATTTTTAATTTCTTTTCTCTCTCTGTTTTTTGTTTGTTTTGTTTTTTTCCCCGCAGCAGGAGTAGGGACGCGGTGACAGCGCTGAATCGTGCCCTTTGGGGCTGACCCAGCCGCAGCCCTGCCCAGCCGGCTCGGAGCAATGCTGCCGGGGCCGCTCTCCGGGCGCCGGGCAGATCCTCCTGCCTTCCCCAGACCCCCAAAATTACCCTGTACCCCTAAATCAGCCGGCCCTGCGGCCGGGGATCTGCCCCACCGCTGCCGGCCGCTCAGCTCCGGGGCCGGCGCTGCCCCGGAGAAGGGGGGAGCTTGGGCCGAGACCCCCGGGACTTGCTGGCCAGAGGCACCCGGGTCTGTGGCCCCCTTGCTTGGCCTCCTCCCTGCCCCCGGTGCTTCTGCGTGCATTCACGGGGCGGGCAGCGCCGGCACGTTTTCCCACCCCCGGGCAAACCCGGAGCGTTTCGGAGCTACTCGCCCAAGGCCCGGTGCTCCGTGCCTCGAGGACCGGCTCCCCGCGATTCCCCGCAGTGGGGAGGTGGGCACGGGTCAGGGGGAAGGACCGGCCTTTCCCAAATGGATCAGACCGAAAGGCATCCGGATTCAAGCAGGGAAAGAGGGATTCCCGACGGGAAAAATAAAGGTGTAAACCCGGGCAAGAAGGGCTGCAAAATCCCCTCCAGCTCGTGGCCCGGGGAGGTGAAAATCCGCAGTTTGGCAAAAGGATGTGCAGGAGCGGGGAGGAGAGGACGGTAGCTTTGCGGGAGGCCCGACGGTCCCCTCGCCGCCCGTCCCGTCGGGGGCTGATGTGCCCCGGCCCCCCCCCCCCCCCCCCCCCCCCCGCTGTCCGGGCGGGTGTGGGTGCTGGGCTAGGGCAGGGGCAGCGCAGTGGCTGCAGTCCTGCCTCGGGCATGGCCACCCGGGGGGGGGGTCGGCCCAGCCCGCCCCCCGATGCTCCCTCC